>NC_139766.1:11574022-12785897 GCF_965231275.1 Zosterops lateralis
CCTGGTAACACACTCAAATGTTTTCTCAAAGAATTGTTAATTTAATTAAAGTGCCATCTGTGACACTTTGAAGAGTGAAAAGCCTACGTTGCTTGTCTCAATACCCAAATTTCTATTGCTGCTGCTCCTCACAAAGGTTCACCATGTACATCTGCACATTCTGCAGATCTGAATTTCCCTGGATAATGTGTCTTTTGCTCTTTACATTCTTATTAGCAATACTTTAACACAGCAGTTCTGCTCACCCCAGAAGGCTTCTATGCCACATATAGGGCCAATGAAGCTTCTACAAAAGAGTGACAGCTGAGAGTTAAGAATATGTCTAACAATTACAGATTTCAGCAGGTCACATTCTCAATGAATGCTAAAAAAATCCACCTTTGCTAAAAGAGCCATGGAATCTAAATATCCTCATCAAGCAGGTAGCACACTGATATTTCCCCTTCAGCAGAAAATACCTGTGTTAAAATGAACAAATGACAACTTGCTTCAGAAGGGAGATGATATTCACACCTGCAGCCAAATCTGACTGGTACCACACTGAAATAGTTCACTGATTATATCTTTCAGAAAGCATGTATTGGCATGCAACTGAGAAAGATACTCAAGTTCTGCAAATACATCAGTAATTTTCAGTACATCCTATGCATTAATAATATTAACACATAACTTTATAAATACTTCCTTTCTTTATTAATCACTGAGACTCATTCAGGGCTAATTCTAAAGGAATTTAGTTACTTCAATCATACCTTATTGATCCTAGTTTCCTGTCAGAACTACCACCTTCCTCATTATACCCTACTAAAGCAATCCCCACCACAGATTGTTTCATAGCTTAAAATGACCTGCAAGTGGTTTTGATCTACAGATACAGTTACCTTTATCAGGAAACCCCCTGCCTATTCATTTTTAGCATCCCTATTTGAGTAACATTAGACACAAAACTGGATTGTCCCCTATTTCCCATGTCTACAGGAAAACCTGACTAATATTAGTACAGCAGTTGTCTTGAAAAAGACACCTATTCTACTTCAGTAGAGTCCATCTGAGGCAACACACAACCAACACTTTTATGCCTAAGTAACCAACAGGAAATGGCCACAGACACTGAAGACTATTTAAAATGGTATCACATACCTAATTGTGTATTTTCTATTCTGTTTTCCAAAATAATCCCAACGAAGTTACTATTAGTAAGAGTGAAAAGACACTTCAACAGAGATGAAGCTCAAATCTGTCATGTGTGTATATTATCCTGAATTTAATTTCTTCCTGAAGGTTAGCAGTGCACACACAATTGATAAAGAACATGAAGACAAAATACCTGGGTTGCAAAGAGATCAGCTATTAACAAACTCAGTTAGTAAAGATATCCCTGGGTCACTATGTTCATCTCCAGGCATCCTGTGATCTTGCAGAAAGGACCCCTCTAGTTCACCTACTTTTTATGTACTGCTGCACTGTCATTATACCAACTCACACTCTGCATCCCAGTTCTACACGTTCAGAAATCACATTTTATTGCTTTAGGAGGTGCTCAACAATCCCCTTGGTGCAAAGAGACATATGAACAACAATAGACCCCAGTCACTTCCCTAACATATTCTTAAAAGTAATAATACCAGCAATTCATACCAGAAGACATGAACAACTGAACAATCAATAAAATCTATCTATAGTTTCAAGTCATTTTATAATGCATGGTAGAAATACAGACAGAAATTAGGACTTCCACATTAATAGTTTTCATTTGTTGTGTCAGAGATAGAAAAAACTCTGCAAACAAAAGTTTCCTTTTCTAGTATTGATTTAGAAATGCAAACTTAACACAGGATTAGATGCTTAAAATTTTAACAGCAAACACAAACAAAGAGCAAGTCAATAATGACAATGAAAAGCCAAATTCAAAATAATCTTCACTGACTATTTCTAAAAATCTGCCTCAGTCTCTAAACAAATCTGGTCATAGCCATATCAATGATATATTTCATCTCTCACTCCAATTCCATGACTTCTCATGGTGAGATGTCATTGGCTTTTTATTAATTTGACAACAAAAATGTATTAAATGCCTATGTTTTTAGATTGCTACAGTAGATTTTAGATTGCTTCCTTTAGGAAAGGAAGCAAGACCCTTCCACCTACTAGATTACTAGTAATTGTTACCAACATTTGCATCATTTCTGGATCTGGCCAACATTGTACAAGACTATAGAACTACAGCAGCAGTACTTTTATCTTTTCTTTTTACAAGTCATAGGACTGAAAAATTCCAAGAGGGAAAATACCACTTTTTAAAAAAGAAATTTTATACAGTTGAAGAATTTCTCCTTTTCCTAAATCACGAGGAACTAGAGGTACAGTTTAAGAAACATCTTTTCCTTTTTCTGCATACACCTTTTCTTTGATGTTTTGCAAGCTACTTCTTTGTGCAATACACTTGCTCAGTTAGGACCACTCAGTTCTTGCAGCAATTCTGAATAAAGGAAAAGAAGTATGAAAAAGAGTTTAAATCTGCAATATTAAATGAGTCATAAACAGTGGATTGTTATAAACCAACCCTTGAGTTCAGCTCGAGGATAACACGGCACAGATATTTTAATACAATAAATGGTCTAGCAGGAACCAAGATGAGCAATAATCATTACTGTGACTATAAAATCAAATACAGGAGCAAGCTGGAAACACTGGCCACACACCACTCATACAAAATGCATATCCCAAGGGACAAAAGATCAAACCAGTGCCAGGAGATCCAAATAACAATTTCTTTTTCCACATCCTAGTCTCTGTGTGATTTCAGGGAAATCACTTCAGCCAGTCTCAGTTTCAAAAGTGTGCGCCATAACACTAGGAGAGAGCCAGGAAAAAAAGTTCCTAAAATGGTTTGATGACTACTTAACAGAAAGATTTGGGGTTTTGTTTAAAATGAAGGGACAGTTGAATCTGTGATTTACTCTCTGAAGCTGATGAGTGCATAGGTGGGGGACAAACATGACCCACTTGGAGTAGGGCTTGCCTTGTACTTGATGCAGGGAAAGTAGTTAAGAGCCACCAAGGTCAGGTCTGCTGTCTCCCTACTGCCCTGGAGGTGGAAGCTGTCAGATTTTTCCTGCTTTTACTTATGTATTTAAGTGACTTTACTGTGACCATGGCTGAAATATCAGTCCTAGATTCTGCCCATTTAAGTGGCTGTTTGCTAACTGAAAGCTTAAAAATCCAATGACCTTTTGTAGTTGCAGCAAGGTGTGTATTATCTTGCCAATATCTCCTCTCTCGTGAGCTCCACGCACATTAGTTGACTTTAAGCATGATTGCCATAAAGGGGATGTAGCTGAGCTTTGAATGGTACCTGCATTGTCCTATGGATATTTATTCCATGGCTACTCTGTAATTAAAGGCTTTATCAAACTGTTTGGGAAATTTACTTACAAAACAGAGTTAAAGAAATGTGAATTGCTCTGAATTACAGTATTTTCAACCAGCAATTCAGTAGACTGCCAGAAAATGCAGCCAAAAATCTTTAACAGACTGGGAACAGAGATTAGCAACAACCATTTCACACAACTTCTGTTATTTTCAGAGAGCATTAAAAGATACTGACCTAAAGACCAATCACTCTTCTGCCTCACAGACATATGAACGTCTTGAATCCCACAATATGGAAAACACAGCTCGTAATGGCTGAAAAATATGTTATATTCAAAAAAATTCTCCAGAACACACTTCCTTGCAGAAAACCGAATGAAATCTGTATTTTCCAGTCAACCAAAATGTTGTCACTTTGACAGCTAAGAGACAAAGCTAAGCTCAGCCAATAACTCTTTTTGATATACTATCAGGGTAAGAGTTAAGCCTGCTTCCTACTATTTCATAGTTAATTCTTGCCATTCTAAGTGTGGCTAAAATAAATCTAAAGCAAGTCAACCCAATATAAACATGAAATATCACATAAATACAGATCATCTGAAGTCTACAAAGCTCTCCTCTATAAATCAGCTTATTGTTCCAGGCCTTCATGTTAAAAGCAGTGAGAGACAGGTTAAACACGATGCTGAAGGATGCACACACAGAGTACATTATAGCTCCAATTCAACCTTTCTAAAGGGAGTCGGAGGAAGTGCAGTATGCTCAGCAGTTTCAGTGAACTATGCCACACAGATTTAAAAGATTTATTTCTTTCTACATCCATCGACATTCATTTTTCGTGTAATTAAACTGCTGTCATGGATCAATGGGCACAGATAACAACTAAAAGTAGCAGAAGAGCATCCACCAGCAATCTTTTTCATTAAGCACATAACCAAATATTATTTGTTAGGCTGCAACACAAAACGCATCTAAAGGATCTCATTTTGTTTGAAAACTGAGGGACAGCCAGAACTCATGACCTTCTAGAGATGAGGACACGAAATCAAAGCATTCAGGAGCAAACAAGCCAATCCTTATTACTGATATGAGGTTGAAACCTGAGGTTTAAATCTAATTTTTAGAGGTGAGGCTCCAATGAAAATATAAATCCAGTTAAAATGATAACTGTTAAAATTAGGCCCTCAGCAATATTATAATCGCAAAGCAAAATAAATTCAAAATCTTTAACATAAATAAAAGTAAATATTACAGATGTGTATAAGCAAATCAATTTTTCACATTTTGACAAGTTGAAAGTTCTTTAAATCATTGTGTTAGTAGGAAGTACCACTTAGGAAGTAGATGAAGAATAATGAGAGAATACAGAGAAAGTAATATTTGAGGTTTTTTTAATCCAGTCCCTTGATATCTTATTGTGTTGATTTGTGTATTTATATTAGCACTGCTTGAACACAGAAATCTGCTTCTATACTAACAATGAAAAAAAAAACCCCATCATAACAAAAATATTGCTTCTAAATACCTAAGACACTTCTAAGACACTTTTTTTTTGTGTGTGTGTGTGGTTTTTTTTTGGTTTTGTTTTTTTTTTTTTTTTTTTTTTTGTTTGTTTGTTTGTTTGTTTGTTTGATTTATTGGTTTTTTGGTGTTTTTTTTTTTTTTTGTGTGTGTGTGTGTGTGTGTCAGGGAAAGAAGGAGATCTTTAAGCTAGTTCTGATAAATATCAGAGTCTTTTGGAACCTGAATCTGGACTTTGACATTCTCTTTTGACTTTGGCCCAATATTAAACCAATTCTTTCACAGAACTATCTTATAAAGGTCTGTGTATTAAAAAATACTTCACTTTGTGTACAGATCCCACAAGACAGCCTTTATACCTGGAATGGTGACAGTGGAATCACCAGAGAAAGCACAAAGCATCACAGCTACACAGTACAGAAACCAGTGAGTGATGACATCCATTTAATAAAGATTGTGATTGCTCTATTTCTTCATAAAAGCAAAAGCAATTTGAGGAAAATCTAGAACAGCAATATGTCAGTTTTCAGACAATCCTGGCTAAAAAAGATGCACATTTTACATGAAATTGCATATTTTTTTACATTTGAATACCAGCAGAATTTAAAAGCATTAGCTGCATTGGTATTAATAGCCTTTGCATGCATAAATCCCACAAAGCGGGCCTGCTTCCCTTAGTTTCCATTCCTCAATGCTTTAACTGCTAAAAATGTCCCTGTTCCATTGTCCCTGCAAGCGTATCTCTACCAGGCAAGAGACCAAGTGAGTTTTAGAAATCTCAAGAAGAGGTATCCTATTCAACTACACCATCCAAAGATATTCACATTTTATCTATAAACGACTCAGAAGCCAAGATAAGGCTAGGACAATGATCTACCTCATTTAACTCCCCACGTCACATCTGCAAGGGTGCTCTCAACACACAGTGGTAGAAATGGTTATTCAATTTTGCAGGATGATTGGAAGCTTCATATTTCAGGAGTAAAAGAAGAGTCTCAGTCCTCAATATATATTACATTTCTAATTAGCATAAAAATACTATTCTGCTTTTCTGAAAAGAAGAACTGTAGCTGACAGGGTTATCCCAAAGAGAAATACAATTACTTGTGTTAGTCCTCTCTTGCTCAACAGTTGCTCATTAAGGGCCTTGATGCAAGTGAAAATGGTGTCAACATTTTTCCTTTATGCAAAGCAGTAGCTTTCCAGCATCTGATTATTTTGACATTTCTAGCTGAAACAAAAAGCATTTCAAAGTCTGCATTGTCTGTAAGGGATACAGAGTGTGGACAATCTGTTTATTCTTGCACATTTGCTTTCAAGCTTTACCACTTGGTCCATATAAGAAGAGGAGGGCAAAAGGCAAAGCATGCCAAGAAATCACAAAGGGAATACAAGAGAGGAGTGTGTCTGCTTACATATGCTGTGAGCAAACTGCGCACTTAGAGAAAAGGGGGACACCTGAAATATGAAGCATTGACCCTGTCATCTTCCTCACATCCAAAACAGGGTTCAATCTGGACAGAAAACTGCCACTCCTAGGCGGAAAGATCCAGCTCTGCTCCCTTTGCACATTATATATAGATTACAGACAATATCTCCCACAGTGTAACGTGCACTGGTGGCCTCCACAACTCTCCATGGAGGTAATTTACAGGAATTTTTGTGACCCTACACTGACTAATCTGCAATCAAAAGAACACATGCAACTGAAAGTCAAACGTGCTGTGGTCCCCACCACAAAGCTGCCACGCTGAGCTGTGCAGGGGAAGACAGAACAAAGCCTCCCACGGGCTGTGTTCTGCAACTGCCCTGCATCCCTGGACAGCCCAGACGAGCCTGCTAACCTGGCTGGCAGGTTCTCCACATAATATTTAAAAAATTGTACCAAAATTCTCTGCTGGGAAGTAACAAAGACAAGCTGGCAGTGGCAATCAGCACCAAGTACATGTGCAGTGGTTTTCCTGCCACAGGACTTCACGTGCTGGCTTACCCCTTAAAGGCAAGCATTTCTGTATTTTCATTTAATTTATTTATGTATATTATATTATGTATTTTCATGTGTCACCACCTTTTTCAGCATGTTTCCTACTCTTACCCTCCCCTGTTCCTTTGTGCTGCCCTTGATGCTTTCACTTTCCTTAGTTAAGGAAATTGTACTCAAATTATAAAGCCACTATATTCGGCCACTATTACTAACACCAAACAATACCATATACCATATATAATTCTTCCTCTAGAGCCTTATTCAATATGAATAAAGGAAATAAAACCCAATCCAAAGAATTTAATATTTTTAGTACAGTTTTCAAGCTTATTTATACAATTTCATAGAATGAAGAGAATTTAGCTAATACATTAAAGTTATTCCACAGGGCAAGAGAAAAGGGTAAGGCAAACCAAGAAAGTAAACAAAATAATTCTGGCAGGATATCCTTAGATCTCATCCTACAACTCCTCCTACACAGAAGGAAACACAAAATCACTAAAGTAAACATATATTATACAATATTTTTACCACCTTATTGATACAATTATAAATCCATTAATTTTAAGAAAGCATAAGTTTTTCTGAACTTAATTTAAATAGAAAAAAAATCTATGATTTCTACAAGTTTACAGTCTTGCAATGACTATTGTGTTTATTATTATTATCCTAATCTTACTTTCCTAACAAGGATATCTTAGATTAGACAGTGGTGGATGTCAGGAAATCCACACCTCTAAACCCATAGAGACAAAAATCTCAAAGGCAGCAAGTCAACATGTTCCACTGACTCCATCAATGCTACCAAACAGGGGTCTGGCCCACCAGACATATTTGTCACAAAACTGTTCCACAACAGCATCCTCACCATCGTCCCCTGCTGTCCTCAGATGCAGCTCTCACTGCCACCACTCTTGACCTTCAAGTCACCAAATGATCTTGCAGATGGCCCCACTTTGCTGCAGACATGGGTTCCTTCTCTACGTCATCTGCTGACAGCTCAAAAAAGATGTACCACTCCCCTTCTTCCTAATTAACTTGGGTTAATATAGGCTAGTGCAGAAAAAAAATTCAGTGTGGGAACGACTACTAACATGTAACAAGAAACTCAATTCCTGTACTCATATTTATAAAGTTAGCCTCAGTTTTAACAAACAATTTCTTCTTGAAGAAGAAAAGAAGCTCCATGACAATGTAGCTATTGTACCTACTCTCTAGTTAATGTGCTGCAAAGATCTACATACATATTTTGTCTGCTTTAGCAAAACAACTAGCTGCTCCATCTATTCCTTCAATCTCCAGTTTAGCTTCATTGGCTCTCTCACACTTCTAGCACTTAACTGGTCTCTTTAGTCATCACAAGAGCATTAACAAAGCCTCCCATCAAAGAATCACCCAAAGTACTATTATTAGCTTAGCTCTAATATAGCACAGAAATTGAGAATGGCTGCAGCTAGAGAAAAAGCCTATGCAGATGTTACTTGTTCAACAGCTTCAGGCTTATTTTCAACATGTTAAATAACTCAAAAATTACTCAGGCAGCTATTCACTGACATCAACCCCTGCACAGCTGAGTAAGTAATGTTAAGGCCCTGTAAATGGAAGGAAATCCTATTATGAATGCCAGAAGGGGCATCAGTCTTTTCTTCCAAGCCACTGCTCCCTGTGAATGAGGGGAACAGCACTAAAAACCAAACACAAAGCCTGATTTCCAGCAGTTACAGTAAAGCAATACATTCTTCCAAGGTGGGGACACCCAGGGAAAAGCTCCAAAAGACTCTGGAACTGCTGAAATATTGACACTTTCAGAGACAAATATTAAGTATGAAAATCTCTACAGTACTAAAAACTTCATGGAGGCTACACTGAGTAAACAACACCTGGCTGTGCTGCTTCTTGCAACTTAAGGATTTTTAAATTTCCTTTTGCCACTTTCTTCATTCAGGCCCTAAGAACTCAATGCCACCAGCCTTCAGTCAGGCAGGCAAGAAGCTGTGCTCTACAGCCTTGGTCTTGGGGAGGAAAGGGGAAACAGGGTGGGGGGAAAGGGAGCAAATAGATACACAAAGGGAAACTATTAGTCACTACAAAATGTCCTGCCAGGGAACGTTTGGGAAATACTGTTATTGAGGTGCACATAAGCGTAAGCAGATCCTTTCTGTCACTTCAGAGGAAAAAGGGGTGAGTATGAAGGAGGTCTTACAGAAGGGAATATCTGTGCAGGAATGGCAGTCAGTCTGGGCTAACCAGAAAACAGTAGCTCAACCTCGATGCCAAAGTCTCTCACCATTCAGAGCAAGGCAATCAAATTCCATTCTCGTTTTATCTTGGCACAGATCTTTTGCTTTCAACCTCTGAATTACACCAGTTTCTGTGATTAGGACTCAGGACCATTATTTATGGTCTTAAAAAAAAAAAAAGACTGCACTAAGCTGAGAGTAACTATGTCTAGTATAAATACAAGTTGAGCAATGGGTAAGTTTTAATTCAGACACATTAATCAAAGAAAATAAAGCAATGTAAAAGCATCTGGCAACACACAAATTAGTAAGACTAAATGTCTCACTTCTCACAGTAATTGTTTCTTGGGTTGATAAAGGAGGCTTTTCTCCTCTCAACTGTCCTGAAAGCTTTGCATTTTCCTCCCTTCTTTGAATCCCTCTAAGGTACTGCTATAATGAACATTTCTCCTGGACACTTCTGGATAGATTCAGTGTGTATTTGCTACAATTTTCATGTGGCAACTACTAAATTTCATCACACGAGCACCACTGCAACACTTGCTGGACTGGAGCACAGTTCAGTGATGTATTAAAAATGAGATTGTTGCAACTTTTCTCTGTTGCTTCTGCTGTCCCAGGTGAGCAGAGATCAGCCCTGTAAAACATCACTTACCTGTAGGCCACCAAACTGGCCTTTATATAATTTTCCCCATTAACTGCTCATGTATCCCAGGGAGAGCTGTATCTCTTTATGGACTCACTTGGAAAAGAAATAAAATAAGTACCTTCAGATGATTATGTTTTACAATGACATCTATTTGTCTGCCACAACAAGCCCGACAGAAGCTTTTCCTCCTTACAGAAATTATAAAATACTGATTTCTTGTTCCTTTAAAATTACTCTACCCTTGGCCCTTAATACACAAATCTTATTGTTCCAGTGCTCGCACACAGCTTGAGCTTTCATTTAGTTAAAATGAAGAGTATTTAATTTCAAGATTATCTGAATCATACTAAATAATTCATGTCACTGAAACTAAATCACAGCCATGGTCTCAGTTATATATCAAATCTTGGTGCAACTTACATGACATAGCATCAGAAAACATCATCTTTTATTAGCAAGGGATTCTCTGACTCTCCAATTACTCCTCATTTACCACTAGGGGCCAGCAGTTCACCTGCTGCTGCTACACCAAGGAGTACCTGGCCACCTGAAAGAAATTCTTCTCCCTCTTCCACCTGCTAAACCATATTAAAATAGACTAGAAATTCATACCCACGTCTTACACATAAGGAATAGCTCCCTGTGGTCATAAGAATTTTTTTTATAGAAGGAGAGAGAATTAACTTTGGCCACTGTGAATTTAAAGGAGATACAAGAAAAAAAAAAAAATAGAAGCATTAGAGTGGGGGAGAATTAGGGGGGATTCTTGAGGGGTGGTTATTTTACCCCATTGAAAGTTATCAGCCCAAGGAACGGTGCTAATTGTTTTCATTATTTTAATGCTGTCTCTGAAATTAGTATCTATGGCCTGAGATATATAATTTAACATTTGGCTGCCCTTCCCTCTAGCTGTAACAGGCTACCTAGGGAGGAGAGACACAGAGGATTTGATATCTCATTCCAGCACATTCACTTGGAGACAATCCCTTCCTTTGGAAAATGGCAAGCAGTAATCATCTGAAAAAAAGTCTCTGTTTAAATATCAAAAAAAAGTAAATGTTTAAAATGTCTTCACCATATATATATTTACCTTTACTTGTTTTGAAGACATAGGAGTAAACAAGAGCTACTAAATAGCACCTATATCATACAGCTATTACATCACGGTGTCAAAATTACAAGGGAAAAACCTCATCTTATCACAGACATTGCATTACTGTAGACAATTACCAGATTATGCAGCTCTGGACAAAACCAGCTTAGCATTCTTTTGGGTTCCTTAAATAGCACCCATCTCCTAGGAATTTTGTAATTTAAGAACACCAAAAGAGAACTACTGAAAGAGATTAAGAGATTAAGCTATTAATTAAAACTTTTATCTGATATTGAAAACCAACCAACCAACTTCTAGAGGAGATGAATCTGTATAAAGGACAAAGGCTTAGTTATAGTTGTCCTTAGTTACAATTTTCCTAAGGAGCAGAAAGCCAGGAAAAGATGAGCCCACCAATTTCATCCTCTTTCTTCCACCTCTTTGCAAACCAGTGGCTAAGACTGCAATGCAGATACTGCTCACACGGGAATACCTCCAACAATACAGTTTCTCCTTGAAAATTGGACCTCCTTTAACCACTTTAGCACTATGCTGTGAAATAAAGTCTCACACATATTTTTGCCTACATTAGGGAGGTTCCATAACAGTGATGGCTGATTCCAGCTAGGAAAAACTTGGTACGATGCACCCTTTGAGAGCTGGGAAGCATTAGAGGCGGTAAAATGTCTCTTCAAAGTCTGAGCAAAGAATGTCTAAGACTAAATTTAGACATTTTCCCCACCTCACAGTAAGCAAAACAAGTAAGGAAAGCAGTAAGCACACACAGTAAGCACAGCATGGAGGGAAAACAGAAGTCACAAGCTGCTCATCAGCCTCAGAAAAACCCTGAACACCAGACCCTCAGGTTGATGTGACAAGCAGAGGTCCCCTGAACACAATGTAATTGCATCAGTTTATACCAGCTGTGAGTCTAGTAAAGGCTTTTTTTAACAATTAACAGCTGGTATAATTCTGTTAAAACTCTCAGCACAGTTCAGCTGCAGGTCAGTCTAGTTTTACAAAAAACAAAGATGATAATTTTGGTGAAACACTTGCCTGAAATACAATAACATACTCATTAGGAATCTCAGGCTGCTCCTACCCTCAAAAGCATTTACTAACTCTTGTATTAGGTTCCTCAAATCCTTTCTGTTTGCTGTGTAAAACCAGCCCTGTTTTTCCTGCTGCCTCCATTTTGCATTGCACAGTAGTGCGCTTGTAGCTTCTCCTCACAGTTTTAGAAGACAGCAAATGGGTTTCAGGACAATAGACACTCAAGACCTTGAGTATCAAAATTCTTTAGAAAAAAAAAGACATAAGAGAAGTCAATTCCATCTGTTCAGCCTCACTGAATCCTTCCCTCCTTTTTGCATGGATTTTCCATCGATATCAGGCTTGCAGCCCCAGCAAGAGGAATTGTCAAGCCATTTTATTTACCAAAACAAATACTGCAAGCCAATGAGAAGAGTTTCTTGAAGCAGTATCACTTAAAGTATGGGAGAGGGTATAGCGAAAAAAGGGCCAAAATCAAGTGTTGTTATCAATGAAACTTTATCTGTTCATGTCAGTAGAGAATCTGTGTACCAGAAGAAAAAATACATTGAGAGAATGGCTGTAATTCCTTAGCAGGAAGCCAAATTGAAGAATAACATATCTCTAACAGAGCTACTTAGAAAGTCCTTCAGTAAGTATGCCTGGGTCCCATAATTGCAGCATTCTTACAGCAGTAAATTGATTACTAAAAAGCAAGAGCAATTCTGGGGAAAATGTGAATATAGGAATGGTAGGTTTCATCTAACTATTTTGTGTTATTTAGCACATATTTTCCAAGTAGCAGAAGACCTGCATTTTCAAAGAGAAAAATAACTGTTTTACCAAACCCAGGGAGAAAAAGGCATTTTGAGAGGCTTGTCCATTAACATGGAGCACAGAGCTTTGCAGATATTCAGACAGGCTTGATTAACTACTGCTTTTTCTTGACTGGCATATAGTTTGCTCAAGAGGCCCAACACTCACACTGAGCCTAGAGTTTTAACGTGCACTGGAGACTTAAAACTCCCGAAACTTGAGACTGACACATCTGTCAATGTCTAAGAAAAGAGCAGGTACACAGTTATAGAGGTAATAACACATAATGGAACTCACAGTTCCAAGCATAGTCTTGGAAACAACAAAAAAATATGCTTGTATTCAGGAAAAAAACTAAAATAAGTGTTAGTAGGTCAGTTAGACACACTATAGTAATTTTGTTTGTTATTGATTTGTAGGTTTAGTATGCTGTGATGAGACAGTCCCTTTCTTTTTTTAAGGTAGTACACTCAGCTTTAAGAATGTGCACCCTGAAAATCTCAAAAAATTTGTTTCACATTATGGTCACTGCTCTGAAGTCTGCAGTGACAGGCTCAGATCCTAAAAACCACGTTTCTCCTTTTCTGCTGGAGAAAGTCCACCAGTTCACAACAATGGGGGAGACAAAAGAGACCTGAAGTGATGTGAATCCTTTCCTGTGACACATGCAAACTAACAGGTGTGGTTGGATATAGCTGCTAGAAAATAAAATACACTGAGCAATTAAAAACTTGCTGTTTGTCTTGGGAAAAGAGAATTGTGCAATCAGTAGATCTCACTGAGTTGTACTGATCAAGCCAGCAATTGTTGCCTCTTCAGAAACCTGATGAAAATGCCAACACAAAGGCCACCAGTAGGTGCTCTGCAGTTTATGGAGAGAGCTGAAAGGGGTCACCAGATATTCTGCACAGAACATACTCTGTCTATAGGCATGGTGCAGATTCTCACAGCTTGTCTGCTTTAAAAAGATTTCACAAAAAAAAGTCCTATAAAATTCTACCATCAATACCCTGTGTGCACAGCCAGCAGCTCATGCACTAACAGTGAGGCTATATTCCTAGGAAAGTAGGAATTTGAGAAATTGAGAACACTGTCAGTTAATTGGTTTGCAAGCAGCACTCTGCAAGCAATCCCTGATGCTGTCACACACAAAGTGTGACCCACCTCAATGGTGTCTACCTATTTCTGTATCTTTTTTCATGAAAAATTGCATTTCAGCACCTCACATGGAATTTTGCCATTTTGAGTTACACAAACTTTGAATTACACAAATTTGTCTAACTTCACCTAAAGTGAAAGGTATAAACCAGTTTACCTACACAGACATATTGTAAACAAAATTAGATTGAAAAGGTGAAAAAAACCTCATCAATAAAAAGCAAATAATGCAATGTATAGAAAAAGAAAAAAATCTGCAGAAGAGTGGGTGGCTCTGGAGGGGGTGAACACTCCATGTGCACACTATGTCTTTCTCTTTTACCAGAGAACTTGCTACAAAAGGAGCTGGAAAACCTCTTGCCTAAAGGAAAACCATAACTAATGGCATCTGCCACAAGAACTGATGAGCATTTAATGAATTGCAAACCACAACTTCAGACACTCTTAACTCCCACACAATAGATCACCAGTGCCTCTCAGGTTCAGCTGGTCTCCAGCGTGCTGCTAGACTTCAAAACAGGAGGGTTGTTAAGTAAAAAGTCAGCCAAGTGACAAAAGAACCAGTACCAATATATATAATGCAACCAAACCAAGTGAACTTGGGTCATCTTGCTTAGAACAGCATGGCATTCCATCCCTGGAGAAATTGGGATGCTCTCAGCCTAACAAGGCACTGATTCTTGGCTTACTTGGGCTGCAGAGGCAAGACAGGAGCAACCTTTTTGTCCCATCAGAGAAGGAGGGAGGAGGAAATGCTACAACCTTGAAAGATCTAGTTCAGATACTTAAAAAAGAGAAAGGATGTCAAGGAAATTATAAATAAATGTTTAAAATGGGTATCCTGGCCAACTGAAGGATCAAACCAACACATTTTTTACAGTGAGCTGTGTGAAGCTGGTGACTTCAAGACTCAGATGATCTATTTTAAGGATTTATACTGCAAGTTGCACAGCGTTTTCCTTTCTCATGGTGTCTTTGCAATAAAAAACCCCAGATTATATACATAAATAGGCTGACTCACACCACTCATGTTATATGAAAAAAAGAGTCTTATGTAGTTTTGAATTGAAGTTAAACAACTTAAAAATAAAACCACATTAAGTAAATCATACTCTCTGACTGGGAGACCCACGAAACTGAATTCTGAATGTGTGGGCCACTCAGTCACCCCAGAAACCCAGTAGGTCTCAGGAAGTATCCACACCAGACCCCTGCTCAAGCTGACCAGACTGGGGGCCAAATTATGAGGTTAGTACAACAGCTAACTTGGTTTGAAAATACTTGTGCAAAAATTTTGGAGTGGGAAGGAAGAAGAGGCTCACAGATACCCTGTGGTCAGTATTATATATATATATATATATATGTATATATAATATATAACCCACAGTCAAGGCTGACTCCCCCTCCCCAGCTGCAGCCTCATGACCATCATGTGCCTGGCAATCTCTGCCTCACTGGCCACAGGATTCCCCTTGGCTCTGAGCTCCCCATCCCACAGGGAGCAGCTGCCCCACCTTGCACCCTCTGACATCAAATATTGAAGCCAGAATAAATTGAATAGACTTCTTTAAGCCAAGGCTGTCACTCTGTGTGGTAAAAATAAAAACTAAATAGCATTCTAGAGTTGTAGAATTAATAGGAAGGTTAAAAAGATGAGAGTATATCTATGATAAATAATCAAACAGCTTCCCCAAACGTGTATGCAAATGCAGTAACAAGGTCTATTGTTTCAGGTATAAGACAAGGTTCAAAGTGAGTGAACTGCTTTAAAAATATTTTTTAAAGATACTGTAAAAAAGTACTAGATCATATAAAGTATTTAAATAATGGAAATAATTTCAAGCTGTTTGAGTTTGTCAACTCCATCAAGACAATGGATGCTATGATGTAGAACCATAACTCTACTTACTGATCCAAATTAGTAATTTATCTATAGGTAATGAAATAAACCTTTATTTTGCAGGTTGGGTTGGTTACATTACCAGATCAGTAAAAAGCAGGTACTTCAAGGTACTCTGGGGCAAGGTATCTCATCTACTTATAAATGGCATTCATGAATCACATAACCAAAAAAAGGAAAAAAAGAAAACTGAAAAGTATAGGGTTTTTTAGAAACATATTTCAATTATTGAACAAATATCATGTTCAGAAAAAAACAGTTGCCTTCTATAACAGGCAGTTTTAATGAGTCTATTTCCATAAAAATGCTAGATTTTCAGCTTCAAACCACTCCAGTGCCCTCCTTCAACTCCCTTGCTAGGCATCTGATTAAAAAAAGTATCATGAAAAATATTCATAATTTTATTCATTTGAGTCTTTTTCCAGGACTATTCTCTGCTATCACTCTTAGCTCTTTCCCATGAAATGCTCTAGGGGTCCATTGCTGATACACACACACATACACACACCTCACATCCCACACTCCATTTCAAAGAATATGGATTGATTTATGGATTGTGATATGGTCTAATATCACTTACAAAATCTCCTGCTTTCTATTGCAATGAGAGCAAACCAAGTCACCTTCACAACAGAGATTATTATTTGCCACTTCCAAAAGAGATGGAGGTTTCATTTCTCTACTCCCTGACTTTCGAATTAGCCATTCACAGCTCCACAAAGGTAAACATACCCAACCCTACACTCTCACCAAAAACTGCTGCATCCCTACAGAGCAGGAGCTCTTGGAGTGTGAGCAGAGCAGCCAGCCTCCTCCACAGCCCCCTGGGTGACAAGCCTCTCCTGCAGGAAGGCCGCTGCATCAGACTCTATTTGAAAGACAAACAGAAAAAGCATCAGGATTCGTTTCACTTAAATCCCTTGGTTGTCTTTCCCCTTCAATCATTTGGGGCTTATATCTTTGTCTTTGCAAGAAGAGCTCCTTCAAGGCCAATCTGCTGCACTCCCTTTTTAGGAGGGAGGGAGAGGGAGAAGATCCTTCTCTGGAGATCCACGCTGGCCTAAAATCACATTAAAACTCTCTCACTGGGAAACGAGGCTCTGGGACAGATCCCCAGTACATACATATCCCTCCAATACAGACCAGCTGCTGTGTCACCTCTGTGTGGTCTAAACCCGCACATCTTCCCTCTTCTGGTGGTGCTTTCCATAACAGTAGCTTAAATCCAACTCTTACTATTGGCAGAATTTCAAACCCCTTCACACTACATTTGCCTGAGTATAAACAGCAATGAACCTTGTATTGAAGATATAACCCAAATTTCAAGCTCTTCCAGAAGAGCTTCCAATGAACAGCCAATCAGGAATGTAGCAACATTACGATACTCCTTTAATCCCTCAAGAAAAAAAAAGAAGACAGTGCTTTTTCTCTATCATTATTATGGTCATTACATATACTACTGTATTTCAAGACTTAACATTGCTCTGATTCACAAGCAATAAAGGAGGGAACAAAAAGGCAGTGGTTCTGCCAGACCTGCTCTTTGTTTCTTTTGGGTTTTTGTTTGGTTTCTTTTTTGGAAATGTGCAATTGTTGTCAGGGCAATGAACTGCCCATTTCTGCTAAAGATGTTTCTTCAGGAAAAACCACGGTGGTTTTAGTCCTCTTATCTCAGCAGCGGTCACCCTGAAAGCTGCATTGAAGAAACAAAACAAAAGCACATCTGATGCAATGTGCCTGACTGCTGAGAAGGAAAAGCCCCACAAGCTTGAAACAAAGCCTCCAGCAAAAGATTTCTGTGTGCCCTGTGACACACACAGCCATCAGCAATCTATAACTTTTAAAAAAGAGCTAAGAGAAGGCTTCAGATAAACTGCATTTTTCCATAAAAGAGAGACTTGATTTGCTGGGGAAAAAAAGCTACTCTTCTCATTTATAAATTAAGATATGGAGAGGTCCCTGTCCCACTCCTCTGCTAAAGACTAATTTTTGTACATTCCATCTTATTCCCCAGTTCCCAAATGCAACTGTGCAAATGCTTAACCTTAAGCACTGCACTGAAGTCCATTGCATCACCAACTTGCTTAGTGCCAAAAATGACCAATTTAAATTCCAGCTGCAGCAGAACACAGAAACCAATCTAAAATCCAGGGTTTAATTCTTCAGATTTGATGAAACTGTGACCAACGTTCTGCAGGGCAAGGGGATTGTTGAGGTTGTCCTAATGCTCATTTTGGAGACACAAAATGACACAGCAGCAGAGCAGGGAAAGGAGCCCAGGATTTTTAGCTCCTCTGTTTCAGACTGAGCCTTTAATTTCTCAGCCCCATGTAGGGTAATTTGTTAAGCTGTTTCAGTCCTGATCAAGACATTTGAATGCCAATCTTACTTTAGATCTTTGCTGAAGGTGCTTGAATTAAGGTTTGCGTGACAACACATACTGCAGTCTCTGTGTACAAAGCTACCTGACACCAAAATAGGACTTTCTGAGGCAATGAACAGCAACCATTTCTAGTGAAGATGATGGGAAGAAATGCTGCCATTGGATCATCTTCCTGGAGCTCCTAGAGCCTCACACTTCCTTCTCCATGACTTTCTAACTCAAGCCTAGAATAAGGATTTGTCTTTTCTAAATAATAAAGCCTGGTCCTAGGAGGCAATGGGCAAGGGGTAAAGTAGGAGCCTTTCACTAGCAGTGGTTGTGAGACAGAACATTATTACTCAACGCAATGATGTGTCACAGCAACACTGCACAAAAAGGCTTGAAATGTACAAATATAAAAGAACTTATGCTATAATGAGGTTAACATTCCTAAGCAAGCAAAGATTTTTAAAATTTAATTAAATTAGAAATTTAACTTTTAGCCATTTCAAAAATAGTTTTCCAATATGTAGACCAAAACTTTCAACTTAGCCTTGCATTTTAGCACAAATACCTGTTAAAACTAACTGAATACCAGCAACTCTTATTTCGTTTTTTAATTGAAAAATCAATTGTTTGCTGTGGAAAAAACACAAGCAAGGAACACATTTAAATTCCTAAGGGAAAAAAAAAAAAAAAAAAGAAAAAAAAAAAAAAAAACCCACACACCAGTGCAGAGAATTTTACTGTCATAGAAAAATGTGGACAAATGGGCTATTCCTTGCAAAGATTTATAGATCAGCTAGAGACTGTTGTCACACCAGACCTAAAAACAATTTTACCACACTTAAAAGGCTCAAGAATGCTTTTGTTTAAGCACGGAACTTTTCTAAACATAATGCAGCTCTGCTAACAGCCACCAGCCCTCAAGTGGAAGCCCTTGGAGAGGTATTACCCTGAAAGCCATTTATCTTTTACTTCAATTTGCAAGCAAACACCAACACAGAGAGCCATTAGAGAACAAGTACTCTCTGGATGCTGAAAATCAATGGAAGAAAATTAAAAATCAACAAAGCTCTCACATACAGCCTCTTAAATGAAATGGCCTGTGATCCAGTCAATCCTAGTTAAGAGGAGAGTAAAATAAAATCTTAATCAAGGATGAGCTGTAGTGACACTTCTTATCATATTTATATTGTATATCATGTACCTCTAACTATAATCTGTGTTGTAAGAATATAATCTGGTAATAAAGAAACTCATAGTGGATAGAACAATCAAGAAACTATTTTCAACACTCCAGTTCTAATACCAGACTAAAGGTTGATGCTTCAAGAAAGTTGTTGACAAATGAAGTGGCATAAGCAAACATAGCAGAAGTCTCGTACAATATTTTGATAAATGCCCCTTCACTTATACCCTCAAGAGTAAACTCAGCTAATTTACATCTTATCAAATTTAGGTTAGATCCCGTAGCAGCAATGGGAGCAACACACTGCCTGTGATGCTTTTCCATGTTGCTTACAGCCATGGAGAAACCAAAAAAATAAAGAAGTAAAATATTTTAAAAAACTGTTTATTTGTTTATGCTTAAATATTTGTTTATATTTGTTTTACCTACTAATCACTGCCACCCATGAACCAGTCAAACCACTGCTCCTGAGAACATGATCAGGTATTAATATAAAGATGGCAAAAGAATTCAATGTCACAATAAACATGCAATAAAGCTGCAACAGCATGAGGTTTGTCAACAAAATAGAAGATCATTCAGCAAGGCAATTATTAGCCATCCTAATGTGACAATTTCCCTAGGACATAATAGGTATAGCACAACCAAGCAGTTTTGTCCTACATGTACTGAAATAATCTCTACTGGTTGAATTACTTTCTCTATTATCTCTGAATAAGGAGAAGGTCAGTGTTTCTACTTTGGGTGATAATTCCTCAACATGGCAAGCAGAGAAGATAAAAGGATTTCCTTAGATCCTTTCTAATTTCCATTATAAATATTTCCAACATAAATTTCCATTATAAATACGACTTGTGTGAGGAAAGAGGAATTCTGAGGTAAAAAATAAACAGAAATGAGAGACCTTACACCCAAGGCATGTCTCCCCATTTGCCTACAGCCTGTTCAGCAAATAGAACCAGTAATTCTAAATTAATGCAAAGGATAGGGCAGGAAATTAAGCTCAACAGTTATGATTGAGAACAAGCAAAATGTAAAGATCAGGTTTCCAAGTCATCTCCCCTTTTGCTGCAATTGCTCCTAGGTGGATGTGCAAGAGGTACCATGATAAGGCTAGTGTTGGTGTACAATTGTACAAAGTGGACAAGGTTAATTACTCCAGAAGCTGTTAATTACTCCAGAAGCTGTTAATTACTCCAGAAGATCAACAGTCTGAGCCTTTGATATGGCCATGGACTTCTCTTTAATTTATGTATCATGGTCTCAGCTGAGGCTCTTTGAGTGAATCATCCACAGTTAGATGTTGTGGAACCACCCTGCACTTTCAACTTCAGCCAGACAAATCTGGATGGAACATGGTTTCTCTTTCCCTGTTCTTTCAGAGAAGAATCAGTACTTCAGGCTCTTCTATGGAACTCCTTTTACTCAGCTTAATGGAATTACAGATCCAACCAAAGCACATAACTCCTCCACAGGCTTGACTGTTACCCCTCTTGATGGGGCTGTTTTCATCAGCAGCAAATGAAGTCCCTCCTCTTTGCCTAGGACTGGTGATGAAATTACCTGACCTTCTAGAAACACAAGGACCTTGAAAACCTTTCATCTTTATATTTTACAAAGACTGTTTTTCAAAGGCTTTGCAAGCTGTTGGGAACAAAAAAGCCTTTAATGACTACCATCTTTTCCTTGTTTACTAGTGTGAGGGTGCTAAAAATGTGGGCATCATTGATGTCTTCTACTAGAAAATACAAACTTTAAAGTACCCAAATGGCCACCTATCTTATAATCATGAAGACAGATGGAATGGCATAGCTGAACACAAACAAAACAAATGTAGGACTACGTAAATCTGTATAATTGACATTTCAAGAAAATTGTTTGGCAGTCAAAGTGTTTTCAAAAATGACAAAAATGAAAATTTGCAATTTATTCTTCCAGAATAAAGACAGTTTCCACAGGTGACTAACTCAGGAAGTCTTAGATGACAGATTCAGTAATTTTTAATAGGTAAAGGAATAGAAGCTAAAATAAAAACTGTACTTTAACTTTTTGTTTTCACTTCTGAGCTCAAAATTTCAAGATAGTTTGTGACAGAGACAGTATCTCAGGACATCCTTCTTTACTGTAAAGCTCAAGAAAATTTTTAATAAATCACACTAGATTTCCTCTGATTATAAAAGGCAAAGGTAAAATGGAAGTTGCCAAAACCTTGACTATGTTGCTTGCTCTTCCCTAGCAAGGCTCATTTGATTGCAACTTGACTCATCAGATGTTGTTTTAACACCTCTTGAGATGCACAAAGTTGATGTCTATGATCCCTAGAAGACAAGAGCATATTTTTCAAGGCCCTAGGCTGCCAGCCGCACTGCAGTGAAACATATGCTGTCCTGTTACTTCAGATAACAAACAGCTTCTCTCTCGTTCAGTGATTCAGCCACGGAAATAAATTATTTTGTCTCCTGAGACTTTTGAAATGAGTGAGGTCTCTGCAAACAGACATCAACTGCATTGTGTTTACTGGGTAATATACTTCTACATGGGGCTAGATTATTCCAACCAAGGTATGATAATTCAGCTGGCTTTTGTAAGCAGCAGCTGAGGTAATCAGTTGTGATTCTGCTATTCCCAACAGCAATCCTTATGGAAAGACTATAAATATTTCATGTCCACCATTACATCTGATGAACAAACATTGACAATCTACTGTATTCTGAAATGGTCAGTAAGTAACCTCATTCCCATGAGAGAACTCCATTTAGGAAGAGATTTTTAGATTGAGGAAATATATCCAAGATTACAAAGAGGTCTGCTGACACTGTTTTAGAAACTTGGAGTACTGACATCAGTCATCAGCTCAACCCCTTGTGACACTACTGCCCATACTCTCATTCCCTAGGCATGAAGAGCCTTTTATCCAGATTATGGGCTCCTCACACAGAACTAGTCTCACAGCAACCATCACCACTATTTATTAGGAAGCCACTCATCTCCATGGTGCACTCAATCCCCTCATCCAGATCATTAACATCTTTATCAGTGATCTGGATGGGGGGATCACAGAATACCAGGTGGGAAGGGACCTCTAGAATCATCTGGTCCAATCAGTCTTGGCAGAAGAGTGCACTTGCAGTAAATTCACAGGTAACACCAATTTGGGCAGGAATGTTGATCTGTTGGAGGGCAAGAAGTCTCTGCAGAGGGATCCGGACAGTCTGGATTGATGGGCCAAGGTCAAATCTATAAGGTTCAACAAGGCAACAGTGCCAGGTCCTGCCCTCATGACCCCTTCATGGGAGACATGTCCCTGGACTTAGGGACTTGGGTTAGTGGTGGCACTGGCAGCATTAGACTTACAGTTGGTCTTGATAATCTTAAAGGTCTTTTCCAATATAAATAATCCAAATAATTTCTGTGATTTCATGGTACACCAGTGTGAACTGGGGATTCGTACCCTGGAGCTTTAGAAAGGGAAGAGGTTTACACAGAGGTTTGAACAAAATAATGCCAGGGTATATCAGAGATAAGACACTCTGAAAGCAGAGCACCAGTTGGAGGTCAGTAAGTAACCTCCTTCCCATGAGAGAATTCCATTTAGGAAGAGATTTTTAGATTGAGGAAATATATCTAAGTCTACAAAGAGGTCTGCTGGCATTGTGTCAGCAACTTGGAGTTTCTAAGTTGAAGGTGATTCTTGACCAAAACTGCATCTGACATGCACTTTTTCATCTGAGGTACAACTCCCTCAGCTTCCAGTGCTACAGTCGTTAGCAGTGTCCATGCAAGGCTGCCCAGCCATACAGTCTGAGCTGAATGCTGCTGCTGCTCCTGCTCCTGGGGTAAAGATGACAGGAAAAGCCCCCTCCAGGTGGACCTGCAACAGGAAGGATTGGAGGACAAAAAGAGAATTGGAATGGAAATAAATTGGAATGGAAAGATAGAGGAAGAGACATTAGGGAAACACATTTTTGGAGTTTTCACAAAAGAAAAGTGGGGAGAGACGTGCCATTTCCATCAGCTCACCACTCCCAGAAGCTGACTAGAGTCACAAGGGAAAAAAGCAAATCAGGTCACAGTGATGCCAGACCTCCTCAGGTTATTATTCCAGTTCTTGCTATGTGAAAAATCAATACTCAAAACACATGAAAGGCCAGACTGAAGCACTGTGCACTGCTAAACAACAACCCTAGATGAAAGGTCATCAAACTGGAGTACCTCTGATTACCATATAATATACTACAACAGAGCTGGGCAAGCCTAAATTGAAGGTTTCCTCCTGGTGTTTACAATTCCTTAAGAAATGAAAATAAGCTGGAAACTTCAAGGGAGAGGTAAAATAGCATCTTAGTGTGCGACAATCAACATATATTTACTAGATTAAAAAGTAAACTGAAAATCTACCATGCATTCTTACGTTGTTCTTAATTTTCCTAAGATCTACTAAAAATACCTACAGCCTTGAGAACAGACTCTTTTTTGAGATTTCTGGTAAAAGTCACAGTAAATGCTACTGCCAGTTTACAGCTATAATGTTCTCTGGGGTAATTTTGTTAGCTGAAGCTGCAGGAAGGCAGTAAAGGGGACTCTGGCATTCTGTCACTACATCATTTGCTGATTTTTAAATAAACATTTGCTACTACTATGAACACTTCAAGTGTTGGACTTCTTTTCCTGGGTGATACTCACCTTACATTTCTGAACATGGCTTAAATACTGTGACAGGTGACAGTAGTGTTAAGGAACAGCAAAGTGTCCAACCTCAAACACTGACAAGCTGCACTAGTTTCTTTAGTCAGTGAGCAGGCAAGAGAGATGCTAAAAAACTGCCACAAACCAAACACACTGTGCTATCAAAATGTTCAAAAGAGATAAATAACTGGCAACTACCTAAATCAAGGACTGAACACAAGATAGAAAACCAGAGCAGTATCAACTGTAGACTGCGAGTATCAGCCTAATGAATTTAACTCTTAAGATCTAAGTTAAAAAAAAAAAAGTGGGGGGAAGAGGATAATGCCCTTACTAATGAATAAAAAAAAAATTGAAAAATATATAAAGCATTATCCCCTATGGCTTGGAGGTAAACTCAGAGTTATAAATATTATGTATGTCAAAAATTTACCAGATATCAGAGTAAAAAAAAAAAAGTAAAGTTCTGGCACTTATCAGGCTATTAAAATGTCAGGGCACTTTCAGAAAAAAATAAATTTTAGCCAGAAAATGCTGAAGTGGCAAAGGCAATGTTTACAAGGCATGCTTTAATTCTGACTAATCTCCGAAGCCAAATGCTAATTTTAATTAGGAGAATTTATTAGTTTTATAAGTAAACCTTGACACAATTTTAAAGCCCTACATTTAAAAAGGTGACAACTTAAACAAAATAT
This sequence comes from Zosterops lateralis, assembly GCF_965231275.1. Classification (NCBI taxonomy): domain Eukaryota; kingdom Metazoa; phylum Chordata; class Aves; order Passeriformes; family Zosteropidae; genus Zosterops; species Zosterops lateralis. The sequence continues at coordinate 11,598,723 of NC_139766.1, forward strand.
TCCACTTTATCTCATTGGTTTTCCTTATCTTAGATCCATCAACACTTTTCCAAGCATTTTACTTTAATTTGGAAGTCAAGGTAGGTTTTTTTTTCAGAACTTTTCAGAGTTTTGGTAAAAATTTCTGATCCTAATACAGCCATGTGGTAATGGTACTTTACATGGTAAATGGTTTATAGAAGGTAAGTGTTAACAAAATTTGAATTCTGTGAACTGTGCAGAAACACAGGGGCAATGTTTTCCAACCAAGTATCTAGAATTAAGGTCCTGGGTGTGGATTCAATTCTCTGCTCCATTTCTGAGTATAACTTTTTAAAGATATAGTTCAAATTTCTTCAAGCACTTTAGAAAAGCTTTAAAATTTTCATTATCTTCTCATAATAGCTTTGCACAAAGTTAAGAAATTTGGCTCAGAAGTCACATCTTTAGTCTTAAAGATATTTTACCTTAGATAACAGATAGATGAATATTTTATCAAATTATGTGTATTCATCTATTTAATCTTTAAAAAAAACCCACAAAGTGTAAAAATCTACTTGATCCCTTTTAAAGCCAATTATGATCTTGCCACTGAAAATAATTCCTAAATTTCAGTCTTTGATTGTGGAAATAATAACCTTTCTGAATTTTTTTTTTTGGTCATCAAAATTGACTTTCATATATTTGTCTATTGATATTTATGGTTTAGATAGAGCACAAGCTCAAACTCCCCTGTAAACTGGTAATAATGTGTATTACTTAATTAATCTAATATCCTGGTATGATGGCAAAGACTAGTTTCCAAAACTAGTCTTCAAGCTGAGAGACTGACTTAGATGTGTGGTATATTATGAAGTTTCTCTAATTTCTTTCCCATGCAAGTAATTTACATCTTTCCATTTCCTCATCTGTAAAAGGGAAATCTTATAACTTCTCCAGAATTCCCAAAGTTATTAACAGGAGATGCCAAGTCATCCACATGCACATTAAATTCTGAGATCCTATGGCAGAGTACAGTGCACAAGTGGTTTTAATATGGTCTTGCAATGTACTAAGCAACACATTAGTACTTCCTGAATGGAATTTTAGTCCAGAACAGACACTTTTATAGACTTTGTCAACCTAAGACAAGTGAAAAGTTACAGCTGGACCTCACAATAACATACAGCATGTGAGAGTTTCTGAGGAGCATTTGCTTTGCAATCCCAAAGCCCAGCAAAAAACCTTCCATCCCTGAGAGTTACACAGCAAGTATGCAAAAGGAATAATACAGACCCAGACCCAGACCTCCTGCTCCTGTGCTACAGCACTTTGCAGAGCAGAGAAGCATTTCTGAAATCCTCATTGCAGCAGGTAAGAGAACAATTGCCTTTTTTGGAGCCCACAGAAAGAACAAAGTGTGAGGCACTATTATTCTCATGGAGAGACTGGAACCTTTAGCCAAACCCCACTAATTTATGCCTGCCAGCACTGCATCCCAAACAAACTATAAAAGCATTTAAACACAGAGTGATGCAATCTGTAAAAAAATTAGTTCATGGGTATGGCTGAATGAAAAAAAAATAGGACATATATTAGCACTAAAAACTACTCTAGTACATTTAATATCTTAAATTGATATGTTAGATTATTCCCACAGATCCCAGGCTGATTCCTGTAGTCATAGTTACACTGAAAGCACAGCTTTTATGCAACTTGCAGTCGTCCGTTTTTGGCACCGAGTTTTACAAGATAAACACCCGCAATCCCTCCGTGCTACCTGACACACTTCCATCTCAGAGCCTCCCTGCACAGACCTGCGCCTTCTAGAAATGAATGAGAGCATCTTAGTCAAATCTGAAAGCCATTTCAAGATCCAGACTGCTAATTTTGTTTAGAAGACTGAGAATAAAATAATATATCTGTAAATTTTACATCCAGAAACTGCAGCAAAAATTAATCCTGTTCTGTTTGGGGCAAAAAGCTGACATTCCTCATTTTAGTGAGAAGAAGAGTTTTACCATCATATTCAAATTATTATCTATGTACTGAACCAGCCATAACTGATAAATGCTAAACAACTTTAAAAAATATAGGAACATATTTATAGCAAATATTTTCACTATGCTGCAAATCTTAAAATGCTGTTGAATACTGCAGGGGTCTGACACAAAAAATACCTGATAAATGTGCATTTGTCTTGAAATGGGTTCATAAAAATACTTGGCACTTATTTAGGGATCATAGGTGATCTAGAGACTTCATTATTATAGTCTAAAGTTTATAAACAAGAAAACTAAGCCAGAGTAATTCTGTACTTTTTGCAAAACCTTACCTTGCAACCTGATCTCAAGGTAGGCTACCAAATCATGGCATGTCACAGTGGTTTTGCACCAGAGAAATGCCATTACAAGGTATGAGGCAATAGGAAGTCAGGTTTCAGGGAGGCTCAGGCTTGCTCAAGGTCACAGAAACTTATGTCAGGTCTCCTGGCTAACAGCTCCCTGACTGAATCATCCTACCACCACTGTTGGAGAGATTCATTTTATGAATGATAGTTAAGGATGTGTCAGCAGATTTATTATTATCCCAAGAATATTGTGATTTTTGAATAGAAATCAAAACCATTAGCTACATTCTTCTAAATAATATTTTTCTTTAGTAATTGTAACCATGAAAGAAAAGTTTTAATTTGGTCCACAATCTATATGTGAGGTGTAGGAAGAAGTAATGCTCAGAAGTGGGAGAAAGACAAATAGAAAGAGTTTTGGAAAGAGATTGGGAAATGGAAAAGCAGAAAGAGGTAATGAAAGGTTACCAAAAAAAAACCACCAAATAAACGACAAAGAGAGAAATACCTGCAAGTCACAAACTTAAACAAGCTTGCAGAAGATCCCTCCTCAAAACCAAACAGGCAATATTAAGGAGAATCCACTATTAATTTCATAGCAATCTTCTGCTACAAAGGAATGGCAGTAACCTACCACATTACTCCCACAGATGGAAAAAATCTGTCTCTAGCACTCTCCCCCCAAGAGACCACATCAAGAAGGCTTTAGAGGTGGCTTAGTTGAATGTGAGATTCCAGTTTCTAGGAGGAATAATCTTTCTCTGATAGAAACATATCATGTAAAAAAAAAAAAAAAAAAAAAAAAAAAAAAAATTAAAATTTTGTTTTATCTTCACATGAATTTTTGCTGACTGTGCTCAAACACATGGGTACAGGCTGCTTTAGAACATATTTGCCACACAGGTCCTGCTTTTTCAGTAGATGTTTGCTGCTGTTGCTGCTGCAGGCTGCTGGGGCTACTGGGAGTCAGGGCCCATTTCAGAATTAGAAACAGGTAAACAAACAGTTACATTCATCCCTTCTAATAAATGCCACAAAGAGAGTAGAATAAACAAAGTCACTGGAATAATTAATTTCCACAACAGTCTAGAAGTCCTGCTTGTGCCATGACAGGCAGATTGCAGAAGGTGACTGGTTTAACATCAGGTTTACTCTTGGCAGATCAGGGGGCAGCAGCCCCAGGGATTCTCACAGGGGTGGCACACTGCCAGCCCTGCAAAATGGCCATGGCCACCATTTAAACCCTGCTCATTTCCACTGCGCTTCCATGCCAGCTCTGGGGAAAAACATCCTGCAGCATCTCTGCCACTGAGAGAACCAGAGAAGCCTGTGTGGTCAGCACAGGAAGCTGAACAGTGGTGGTGAAGAGGAGCAGGATTTGACACATCAGAAGATAGGACTAAGCTAGCACAGTGTGAAGCATGGAAGCTGGGACTCATCGCTGCTCCATCACTGGGGAAATGAGAAGGAAACACACAGGTCTCCAGGAGAAGCAGATGATCCATCAGCAAACTTGATGAATATGTTTCAAGCACACTACACCATTATTTTCTTGGGGCTGTCTGGGGAATACACCTACTGTACACTGTCCTTGCAAACCTCCTGGATGGTACTAATCTCTTGTCAAATGCTGTTTAGAAGTGTTCATATAATCTCCTTAGCATGGACCTACTGGTTCCTGCCATTAGACTCTGAGTTAAGATGAAAGAGTTCCAAATTTCCTCCCTTCTGCAACACGATACAGCCTATTGGCATGTTGTGATGTTCAGTAAATAATTAGACAAAAGTAATCTCAGCATACAGGATAATTGCAATTGATACAAATAATCTAAATCAGTCACAGAAAACCCTCATCTCACCTATTCAACAGAAACCTGACTGTTCTATAGACTTACCAGTACCCATTTCATCCAAGCAGATTTGGCGACCAACTAAATACTTATTGAGTACAGTAAGAGGTTTGTTAGTTACTAATCCTTTACCATTTCCTCTTTTCAGTTATTTTTTTCTTTCTTTTCTCTTGTTTCCTCTTGCTAAGATTCAGCACCACTAACGCAGCACATCTTTCTTTCTTGTTTTACCTGTGACAGAATTTATGCAGATTGAGTAAGTCTCTATTCACTCTTCATATGGACATCTTCTCCTTTGGACACTATCCCATATATTATGATTTTCCTCCTTGTTATATTTAATTCTCCAAGTTCCATATTGCATCAGAAAATCTTCCAGGATGATATTCGCCTGGAAATGTATAGCCTTAAAAAAAAAAGATGTGCATGATCCTCGTAACTATTGATTAGAAGACTGTTGTAGCTTTTGCTAGGACACAAGAAATTCTCTTCCACGCTGGAGAAAAGCCTCATTCAGATCTTTCTCAGTTCTAGAGATCTAGTGCAGACATTTATGGTTGATTATTTGAGTTTCTTTTCTCCCTTAGCTGTTATTTCAAGCAGAGAAAGATTTCAGAAGTACTTTCAGGTCAATGAGCACATGGGAAAGCTGGACAAGGGAAACACACAACTTGTCTGGTGTCCTGCACAGCAAATCCACACACACCCACTCCCTCTATATTTTTCACTGGCATATGGCTTAAATTTAGAATTGGGCCTAAGATTCTACATTTTAAAATAATGAGCTTTGAAATAACAACCTGGTCTAAATTTTGCAAAATTACCCTTATTTTTAGACATAGCAAATCCAAATCCCAGATCTTAAACCCCGCCAGCATGGAACACTGTGCATTCCCATTCCCCCTGACCAGCCACCCCCTCAGCAGCACACCCTCCCCCAGGTGCTGAGGGCAGCTCCAGACCTGCTTTCTGCTGCATGCTCTTGATTGACTATTCCTATTTCTCTGAGCAATGACCCCTGCTCGTCATAATAGCAAATAAAACCTTGCTGAAAATACGATGCTTGGAATCCTTCTCTTTCCAGAATTACTGGGAGGAAAATAGATGTCTCTCAAGTGCAGAATCATATGCACAATGGTCTCTTAACAGTTGCTTGGAGGTCTTTTCCATTTTCACATAAATCTTTTTTATGTTGTACTCCCACCGACTAGTCATTTTATTTTTGGCTTCACTACAGTAAACTTAATTTAACATTACATCTTTTTGGTAGTTGTTGGTCTGCTTTTATGACTAATGAGTTTTAGACAGGACATTCATAAAAACAGAACAAAAGCATCTATAATGAGCATATAGTAAAGACAAGCTTATTTTTCCTCAGAATAATTGTATGCCTGAGCAGAAAAGAATGCAAAAGTTGCACATTAGGCTACAAAATCACAGTGGAAGGTGAGTCTCAAAAACTTCAATTGAGATCTCTAAGCATCAATGAATTCTAGGATAGAATAATAACACAGAATGTCTGTTCAAGCATGCAGCCATTTAGCTCACACACCTTCTACCTTGATGAACAATTATCCTACATACTGTGGGAAACCTACATGCTGGTCATGGCATTCTACTGTTCATTTGTATTCTTTGTCAGGTTTGTTGGCCTGGCTGGTTTCTGTGGGTTGTTTTTTTTTTTTTTTTTTTATTTTTATTTTTTTTAATTTTTTTTTTTTTTTTAATATCAAGTGCAGCCTTTAATGACAGTGTACTTCAGGTGCTGGACTGTAGAAAATTTATTGGTTCCAAGAGAGTAGAATTTCACAGGCAGCTTCAGTTTGCATGGTTCAATGTTTTAGTAGACATGCATTCAAAAAGGTATTTGAAGAGAAATCTGTCATGATCAACAGGAGCTGGGGATTCCTTCTAGCTCTGCACATACAAGAACAGAATGGAGAACTGCACAGAAAGAGTTTTGATGGAAACAAAACTAAATAAAACCCTCCTCTGTAGGAAAAGGCATTCATGATCTACAGGTTAGGAGAGAGGATATTCTCAAATAGAAAAGTAACACTGTTCCTACCTTCCACTTGTTGAAAGGGTTACAAGGAGTTAGATTATGACAATGACATAGGAGTTACACATTTTTTATGCAGCCCTGTTACATATAAAGTATGAAAAAGCCCCGGTTTCTCACCACAGCAGAAATCAGTCCAGCTGGAAAGCTATGGCTCCTACCCTCCATTTAGCCAGTAAATAACTCAAATACTTCTTTAATAGCCAGATCCCAAGCCATTGTTTCATCCACAGCTTTAATTTTCAACAGTTCCACTCTGTTTCTCAAAGCTTTATCTGATTTTTTCCACATATACATAGTCACACCCCATCAAACAGCATCCATCAAATCCTCCCCATGTATGTCATGGGTTTGGTGGTGGCTGGATGAACCTCTGCTGTGGACTGTGACTCCAGCTAACAGCCCAATGAAAGCTCTGACTCTTTGAATTCCAGTTGCATTTAGCAGCTTCCTGGTTGTCAACGAAGCAACTGCTCATCCGTTGTGTGTGAATAAAATCTGGGATTTCTGCCCAGGACTGCCTCTCATAGCAATTTACCAACTAGCAAAATATGGGTGGGAAAAAAAAAAAAGAGTCAATTATTGGTCATATTTCTGGTAGTATCTGGAATATCTGAAGACAAACTGAACAGTTATGGATTTAAGCCTTAAGCAAAATGATGCAGTCAGGTCACATTAATGCTCTGATGGTGCATCACTGGAATAAAACTGAATGGTGACACTGCTTATAAGGCAAGAACACATCATGGTAGAGATCTCCACATACAGACTCATATCCTGTAATTTCACAGGGAAATGTTCCTGAAGTAATTACTCACCGTACTGAAAGGAATATTCCTTAGCTGACTACTAGTAAAAGTGTAAGATAATTCTGCTCTCTCTATTTGCACATGTTCTGCCATGGTCTCTAAGGAAACTGATACTTGAGTAGAATAATTCCTTACAAATAAATGTTGTCATACTGCATTTTGACAAATTCCACAACCAATTGTTCTGCTCTGAAAGACAAATGTCAAAATGATGTAGGACTGCATTTACCTGTAAGTGCTTACAAACACTGCTCAAGACAACTGCACCTTGCAAAATGCTTTTATAGCTCTGGCAAATATTCTTTTGCAAAGTGTAATGCATACTATTTAAATTATCAGGAGCTAAAATAGTGTATATAGCCTATATCCTTATTACTGTCCTAAGTGTTCTGCCTTGTTTGGAAAGCAAGAATACATGTTTGCCACCTTGACTTTCAGTTTGGAAAAACATGCAGCTATTGGTTATTGTGACAGCTGGGAAATATAAGTGTTCAACCCATTTAACTAATAAGTTAGTGTATGCACAATCAACATTTATTTTCTCTTAATATCAAAAGCCTGAATATAAACTGCTTAGCTGTCTGTTTTCCAAAAGCATATAAACGGAAGGATGGATGCACCAATTGCATTAGCATGAATTAAAATTAAAATATGCACTGAATGTGAGGGAAAAAAATCAGTGTGTTCATTCAATTCCTCCCCAGCAACACTCCATAAAATCAAATATGTAATTTCTACATCCAACAGCATATATGCCCCCAAAAATGTTAAATATTTTATTGATAATTTAGCTCAGTGAAACTAAATTCTGCTAACTTTTTTCTTCTGTAGAAAGACTTTACTTTTGTTCACCCAATTCCAGATTGGCACTATGGAAGCCTTCATCTCATACTCTATAAACCAGGTACATCACACTTCCAAGTCACAATTAAAATGTTGGTTTGGAAAACAAAGAACACAAAGCAAATTATTTCCTGCACAGGGTACATGATGGGTTTCCTGCACCATTTGACATTATTAGCAGGTTCTAATTACTGGAAAGGAGATAATTACATAAATTCTGTTGTTTAAAGTGCAGGGACATCTCTTTATCACTGCACTACACCTCAAGGCTGCACAGGGAAAGGCTATTTTATTACATAGATCAATGAAAAGTGCTTCAAATCGAAAAGTTAGCATCAGAGAGCTTACATAGCAGCTACTTCACTACTCTACAGCTTTGCAAAACCATATCAGTGTCTTTGGCTGCTGGTTTATACTACACTAAAACCAGATAGAGTGCAAAGCAAATATTAATGCATCCTTAGGAAGCATGAGCTCTTAATTAGAGTATGACCTTGCCTACTACTCTGCTGTTTCATAGCACTTAGGGTAATGATCTATGATCCTACTTGGTCATTTGCAGGTAGGTGAAAATGTTTTCTACTTGTGTAAGTGGCTGACCACAACTCGACTCTGACTCACAAACATCACAGCCACAGTTTACACCTCCATCCCATGATTTCATCAGAAAGGTCCATTCAGAGCAGCAGCCCTCTAAAGCTCTACCCTCAGAGATTTGCATAATTTCTTGTCAAAACTGGGTTTCATAGCTTGAGTCCGCTGGTAACTGCAGCAACACAATTTCTGCATTAGAGTTCTGCTGCCTTCAGCCAGAAAAAGACACAGAGCCAATGAATTTACCTCAACCATCAAAAGATTGTGTAGACGTGACCTTGATACAACTCCTTCCTGATTCTTAACTTAGGCCTATGATGATTTCCATACTTCCTCCAGCTTATTCAGTCCCCAACATATATATTTTACCTATATATATATATAATATATCCCCTACATATATTTTACCTTGTATTTTACCTTATAGCCTTGTGGGGGTTTTTATACAATCCCTTTTCATTATGGTGCTATGTGAAATGGATGATGTTGTACTGTTTGCTAATGCACTTCTTCATCAACTGCATTATTTTCAATACATCTTAAGAAAATGAAAATTAGAGTAATTCACAGAAAAATTCTAGTACAGTTTCATATTTACTGTATAAAGCTCATTTAGAAGTCCATTGATGTGTCTGATGTAATCGCAGCTCACAGAGTGGAGGCAAGTTGAGTGAAAGTCTAAGCAACTCCAGGAGCTGGGATTCTGGAAGCTATGAACTGTAAAAAGGACAGCAGCCAAAGAACTAGACTGGAGCCTTCTAGCAGATATTTCATTTAATTGCATCTGAAAAAAACAAACAATCACCCACTTTGTGTTTGTTTCTTGACCCACAAGAGCTCTAGTCACACCACCCAAACCGTAGAAGGCAAAGGCTGGGACTGGGAGAATGAAGAACTTGCCACAGCAGGAGGAGAACAGGTTGGAGACCATCTAAGAAACCTGAAGGTGCACAAGTCCACGGGACTTGAGAGCAATCCACAGGCCCTGGGGCAACTGGTGGATGAAGTGAGCCAATGGCAGTGTGGAACTTAATTGCCAGCTGGGGTTAAACCATAACCCATCTCTTTGTATGTCTTTGTAGGAAGCCACAGTTTGATTCTGTTCAGACCCACAATAGTCACAAAGTCAGTTACAGAGACCTCCACAAGATAATTCAACTTTACTGCCATAGAATTCTCATGAAGAGCTATGATTTTAACAGTATGAACTGCCTGGAGATACAAATATTTCTCCCTTGATTTTTTTTTTTTAATTGTAGACAGAGAGAGCTTGACCAGATACCTAATTCTATGAAACTTAAATCAGGTGTGGTTAATGCTCTGATGACACTGAGGTGGGAATGATGAGCTTTAAATGGGCAGTATCTGCTCTTCCACAGATGAGGACAAAAATGGCTAAATTAAATTAAATCATAGAACACTTTTTAATATGCTAAGTATTAAAAATCCCTATAAATGTCTTTTATCTTTGCTTTCATGTATTTTCCCAGTCACTAAATGCTAAGTGGTAGCATGGGACTACTTATGCTTTAAATTTAAAGTGCATATTCAGTTTCAGTATACACAGTCAGCACTCCAGTTTCTATTTTCAGCACTTATAAAAAGATGTGAACTGGTTGAAGAAAACCCACACTGTAATGATCTGAAGTAACATCAACAACAAGTGAAACTCTGAGACTACTGCTCAGCTTAGAAAAGGGAGTCAGAGTTCTAAATATTCTATTCCAGCACAGTGCAACTGTGCTGAAATAGACATGGAGACATGTTCTTCCATCATCCCAAATAACTTGTATGAGATCAACTTAGTCTTAGTGCCCTTATCAAAAGTCCAGCATCTAAAATTTCCCATTACAACAGACAAAGATCTTAAAATGCAAAGACTTCCCTCTTACCTTCCACATGCGACTGCGAAACCTCCAAGAACAGTCTGAAGCTGTTGGCTAAAGCATGTAACCCCTGCTTTCATCATTTTGTACCACATGTGCATGTATGTATATTTGCATGTATTAATATATCTCCCTATGGTATCATTTAAAGGTGCTAGAAATCCTTTCTGCTCTGCTGTTTTTCTTATTTGATAATAAACAGCATCTTCATAGAAGCAAATATCCACATAAAATAGCATATTTATATTGACTCAAAGGGACTTTCTGCATCAGGTAGATTTCAATATCATAATTTATTAAGCAGGGTTTGTATCACTAAGAACTTCAACTTGCAAAATTTAGTAGAATATAGACAGGATTAACATGAGGGCTCTTGAGAACACTGGTATGTCATTCAGGTTTGAAACTTAGCAGTGATCTTACTGCTTTTTATTTTTTCACACAAGTGGTACAACCGTATTTCACTGAACCCTTGTGCTTGGACAGTCTTTGATGTTGTAGCTGACTCAGCTGGGAAAGATCCTCCATGGGGCTGTATCCATCTCATCCTTCTAGCTATTATTCCAGAAACTGAGATGGGTAAAGATTTTTGGTTTTATTCTTCTGAACTTGAAACCATCAGTAGATTGTGTATCTGAGATACACAATCTGAAGAAACTTCACGCTTGTTAGTGGTTCCACTTCAAGAAACAAAAAAATAATTTCTGGCCTTGCAGCAGATTAAAAATGCATTACCAAGCTCAGACATAGCACAGTTTGGGCACAAAATTACAGTGACAATTTCAAGCGAAATATAGTATGTACTTAATCATCAAGGCAGCCTCCCTGACTTCACTGAATTTGACTAAGCAAAACAGACAAACAAACACAACAAACATTGGTTCTTCCAATCAGTGGCCTCTACCTGAAATCAGTGTTTCTGTATTACACTGGATTTAAAAGCCCCTTATCAAGAGAAAATTCTTATTTCATGAAAGACCTACTGTGTTTGTGTTTCACATTGTACTTCAAAATTCTTGCCATTTAAATCACAGGCACTTTGAAGACAAAGAAGGGCTGATAATGTGTTTTTTTTCTCTCCTAATCATGCTTCCTGTTGCTTCGAATATAACATCCACTGTAAATACACTGGTGAATTTCACTTGCACTTATAAAGTCCACTTAAACTTCCCAGGTTCCAAGAAAAGCATTTTTTTTCTAGTAATGATGCAGGAACATTTCTTAAGAAAGCTTCAAGGAGAGGGCTTTTTAAAATGTATTTAATTAAGGTTTGACACAAGATAAACATCATTATAAATGACAGCCTGCCCAATTCCTATACTTTATATTAAAGAACATGCAAAGAACCTTGTGCATAAAGGATGAAGAGTTTGAATGTTCATCCCAGAATCCATTGGGATGTGTAAAAATCTACAGAATTTCCTTTTTCATTTGCATGGAAAACACTAAGAAAGCTTGATTTCCAGGAGTCACGTGAGTCAATGACCTCATAAGGTCATTTCCGTGTCCATCAAGGTATTTCTTTTCTGTCTGTACTAGGGAACAATAAATATCTCACTTCTGTATGTTCCAAATGCATCAAAGGTGATCTTCACCATCACAAAAATCAGTTTCCTATATTTTGAAAACCTGTAAAATACACTTCACATAGTTGCAGAATCTCACTGCACTACAAAAATGGTTTTTTGCCACATACCTTCTTCTTGTTGGTGGAACAAATGTAGAAATTGTCAATAACAGTGGCAATCCCAGGCTGTAGATTCAACTTTGTGTATAATGTCCCAAAATCTGAAGACCTGAAAGAAATCAAACATCCATAAGTGCTCTCTTCTAAAGCCTTCAGCATTGAATCTCTGCAAAGAAAAACCCTCTGTGCACCAACTGTCCATTTCAAATGCTTCTCTGCCATCCTTTTGCTCTTTTCAGTGCTCATTAGCTACCAAAAGAAACCTGCTACTATTAAGAAAACTCGGTTCTAGGTTTGAAAAAAACTGGCTAGTTCTGTCTATACTTTGAAGTTCTCTGCAGTGTTACTTTATTTTTTTCTGTGCAGTGACAGAAGCCTGACATGTACACCTTCCATCACCACCCACCAGGTGGAAAAAAAGAGTTTTAAAGAGCAGAGGCTCATTGGCAAGTACTAACAGCACCTCCTCAGCTATGCAGAAAAAGAAGAGTTGACTTCAGAGCTTGCTGTTGCATAAGAGAAGAATTTGGCCCAAGATCTGGAAAACTCACATTAGACCTCTATCGGAATTAGTACTGGATAAAGGCATCCCATACACTCCTCCAGCTCTTCCTCTCCAGAAGATCACTAAATTTTGAATTAAAAAAATGAAATCCAGTATTTCACCCTCAGTATGTCACACACACGTCTCCATGAGTATTTCAAATGTGGGCACTCTGCAGAATTTGTTCCATGTTTCTGAAAAGCCAGCAGTGAAAAATGGCATCTGTGCTCTGCAATTGTATTGCCAATGTCAATTATAAAAAGATCAGAGAAGTAAAATGTTAGTATAAGGCAAAGTTAGTGAAATTTAAAGCAAGTCACATCCAAATTTAAATCACTTTGGATGAAACCTTGCTTGTTCTGTTTAGGATCAAATTGTACCATATGTCCTCTCTATATTTACAGTTACTCATTTTGCATTTGGAAAGGGACTCAGACACATTTAAGGCACTTGTCCCTTCTTCACCAAGAAGCACTCCCTAGGACAGAAAGTTGGTGTGAGGACTTCCACTCTATACACCCTTTTCTCTCCCTGGAACAACAGACAGGGCTGAAGACACTCTGCCCAGGAACTCTTCATCATTCAAACAATTGGGAGCATTCAAAAGCTCTCATGTCCAAGAGAACCAAGACAACACTGTCCCTCCCACAGTGTGACACTACACTGCCTGGGCAATGTTTCTGCCCTACAGCCCCTTTCTACCATGTTCATTGTTCTCCAGGAGGCTCTGCTGCCTCATGCTCCTCACCCAGGGCAGTCACTGCTGAAGTTTGCAGGAGCATGACTGAGTACAACAAGAGAGAACAGTGAAAAATCAAATCCCTGCCTGGGTGTGTACAGGTTGAGAAGTAGCCCACTGCCTGAAGTCTCCTCCAAGCTCCGTGAGGCAAGTTATTCCCTGAAGGGCTGGTGCCCACAGAAGGCTGCCATGAGCATCCCACCTATTTCCCAGTGTCACCCAGAATGTCACTGAAGTCAGAGGGCATGTTGTATGATGCCAGAGGCGCCTCCTGTACTTTCACCAATCCAGCTTTCCACAAGACACAGGAACTTTCAGCTGCTGTCATGGAGCAGCTTTCTATGTCTTTGGCATCACCAAGCACAGTGGGCAGACAGTGATATGCCTGGAACGGGTCCTAAGGAATACCAAGAAAAGTTCACGTTTACCTTGTTTCTCTTCTTTCTCCACCAGTTAAAAAACCCAACTGGTCATAAGATTCTGACACTGAGGCCATCCTCACAGCCTAAAGCTGAGAGTTTAACCATTTTATATTATCTGAATAGATTTGATCTGGGTTTTTTTTTCCCTCATAAGGTTGCTTTATTTGCAGATATACAGCAATGTATTAGAGAATTAACTGAATCATAGCAATTCAATTTTGACAAATAAATATGTAGATATCAAACGCATACAATTGCAGTATACATGTGGGTGTTCAGCACAGAACTAATTAAAATTCTAAGGGAAATAGGATGGACAGTGCTAAACCTAATTTGCCAGTGGCATTTGACAGAAAGAAATTAAAGCAAAGACTTAAAATACCAACTTCAGACAGATGTAATGAAACCATGCAGAACAAGTATGTATGATGGAAATATAACCTAGACTATTCTCTTTGAGGGAAGAATATCAGGTTGGTGTCTAGCCCAGTAATAACATCCTGAAATAATTCTCTGAACCTTAAAGATGATTCAATTTATTTGAAGAGGCAGTTCTAGGATTAGTACAATGGGACCATTGGAGAGTGACACCGTGCAAGGGACACCGCAGCAACTGTGTCAATGTGTGAAAAGAGTACAGGCAGGAAGCCCAAAAAGATAAGTAAGTTCCAAGATAAAAAGTTCCACTTCAAAACTTTCTCTTCTAATTCTCATGACTTACAAAAAGTACTGCAAAAAAAGAACAAGGTTTTAACAAGAAGACAGCACTAATATAACTATGGTATTTTAAGACAAATATAAAAAAAAAAACCTATACAGTCAAAAAATATATGTATATATATTTTTTTTTCAGGTAAAAATAAGCAACCTCAAGGGGAAAAAAAAAATCCAATTCCAGCCTGAGAAAATAGGCAACTATATCTCCTGAAAAGTACCCCTTGCCTAAGCAGGAAGACCATGATTGAAAGAAGATCTGTGGATCTATGCAGAAATGTATTCTGACTTCCAAATCCTTTTTACTATAGCCCAGATATGAGAGAGCTCAGGAATGTCAACAATTCTTTGAGACATTCGTGCACAAGAGGACATAGTTCAAGGACATCATTCAAGGGAGGCACTGTGCAAAATAATTGGTTTTCCAAATCCACTACAGTCCAGAGAAAACAGGTCACCTCGACTTTTTCACTTAAGATATGACATCCAAGTTCCTGACTCTGCATATATAAAGAACCAACACTTTGTAGCATGTAGCTAGAACAGAATATCCTTTAATTGCACTACTGAGCTACAGACATGTTTGGGGAGGATGAATTCTATGATCCCAGTGCACGCCTATTTCAATATATGTTTCAAAATTTAAATTGTACAAAATTAAGAAGAGGAGGAGCCCTTTACCGTTTTCCAGTCTTCGTGAGATTTTTTTTTTCTGTTAGGATCCAAACTCATAGTGTGTCAAGAGTGTTAAGGAGATGGAAAAATCCCACATGAGTCATCTGTTTTTATCAGGATAAACATAATCTCTTTCTTCCCTAAAAATCATGAAAAGCTATTTCAAGTTATAATGGAAAGAAGATACACATGAACCTGATGAGTAAAACTTCCTCCTATACCATGGTTTATTTGAAGTGGCAGCACAACAGCAGAACTCCATAGACCAGAGCAAGAAGTGTACAGACTACCTTTGTAAAGAAGGGTCTGACCTGCAATTCTAAGTGATCTGGACACAGTTAACTAGAATTTTGGCTAAATGTGAGACATTGCAGGGGAAACAGAAATCTATACAGAGGCTGCTTCCTGCTGCTGTGTATCCACCTGTGCACTACAGGCTACAGATTACAAGGATGTTTCTTCATTGAGCAAAACTCAGTGGAGGATTCACAGGAAACACATCTTCCAGTAGTCAGGTGATAGAACCATTGGATGGTGGGACAACATGACTACTCACATACTGCTGGAGACATCACACAACCTGAGCCTGACAGCTTGTGGCTGGGTAGGAGCTCCTTTGGAAGTAATATACATATTTCTGCTGAAAACTGAGCTAGTTTTCTTTTTTTTTCTTTTTTTTTCTTTTTTTTCTTTACAGAAAAAAAAAAAAATCAGTTCTCACTGTAAGAACAGCACGTTCAGATAAGAGTCCCCAAAATCATACAATGATATTACACTACAGACATAATTAGGTCTTTTTAGCTTAATATTGCCATCACAAAAAAATAGTTGGGAAAACTTCCAAGGGGTAGAGAAATGCACCTTGATGAAATAAAACTCCCAAAACCCCTGAGCTCTGTGTAAATTTGGGTCTCATCCTCAAAAATGTAACTTTTTTAGATTTGAGCTAAAATAAATGTCTAACATAATTTGGAAATGTACCTAAACATTGGATCTGGAACTCTTCCAACAGAAATATTGAGAAAAGAAGAAATTTAGCAGATACCAAAAGAGACATGAAACAAATTTTTGCTTTTCTGAACTTCACTATCATTATACACCTCTCCCTGGTGACTCACACGTATGATTCAACATTGCTCATTGTTAGTTGTTTTTCCAGGTTATATTAACAAATAGATATTTAAAAATATGTAAGAAAAATTAAAATTAATATAATAAGAAGTTAATGAAGATTTGTAGATATTAATATTGCATTCCCAAATCAAATTTAATACTCAAAGAACACATCAACTGCAAAAAAATGCTTTCCTCCTTTTTTTTTTTAATTGAAGAGACACACTAGAAAGAGAATGCTCGGAACATTTAACACACATGTTCATCAGATTTCCTCTACTTTTTCTTTTTAAAGACTAACTCAAGATCCATTCTAGTCAAATGAGTCATATTTTTCAAGCACCATTAACTTAAATCCTGGAAGAGAACAATGAAGAGGTTTCGAATGACTCATTGATTACTTAATTGATGAAACAAAAAAAAAAAAAAGTCTTTGAAAGAAAAGAATACAAAAGATCTGCTGGTTTAGATAATTGGTAAATTGTTGGAACAAAAAAGATTCAATTGAGATGCACATTAGAGAATCAAGGAAGAGTGGATCTGTAGATAAAACTCACTCTGCTTCCCACTTAATTTTTTCCAGACTCTATTGCACATGTTGTCTTCCCACCTTCCCCTCCTTTCAGTCAGCAGAACAGTCCAAGATTTACAGCATAAACTTTAAAATGCAGGAGAAATTATTTTAGGTTCTTGCTCTCCGACAGACTTACATCTAACAGTAGGATTTCTTTTGTGCTCTGGTCCCTCACTTGAAGAATAGAGACAACACAACTATACCTCAAATGTCTGCAAGGAAAGTAGATAACTACAGGAGAGTAATGAAGAACTGGCTGATGGAGTATCTAAAACAGATATATGAGAGGTTCCAAGAACAAATACCTACTGAAAGAGAAGAAACCAGAGAAACATTAACCAAGTGGAAAACTAACTTATCATCTTCACTTAAACAGCACAGAAGCCTTCAAGGGCTTTTACATGTTCAATATGAGAATTGCAGAGGCTTTGTTTAGCTTAATAAAATCCTTTCAAACCAAAAAACCTCTAAAACCCCAAAGCCCTTCTTCAGAGTACGAACACATTGAACATTGGAATCCAACACCCAACTCATACATTGAGGAATTCATGCAGATGAAAGTTTCTTCAAAGGCTGTAAAAGAGTAGGACTCGTAGCAATCCAACTAACACCCAGCAATCCAATTAACAGGTTATTAATCAACTATCAGCTTTGCTGGAGTACTTTTTGGAAATACCTCTCTCACTACTTTCCAGAAAATTGAGCCTTTTGGAAATCACACGTTTTTCCTCCCATAACCAAAAACATGGAAATGCTTCTTCCTTAATACAGTTTCACACTAAAGAATCAATGGTGTAGACAAGGGGTAACACATACATATATTAGCAACTTCTTTTTTAGCAGTAGAGGGTTTATCTTCTTTTCTCAAAACTACTAGCGATGAATATGTCCTGTTTTCACTTATCAATTATTGATATCATATATTGATCACATATCTGATAAAAGATATTTTTAAGAGTTGGTAATCCCAGCTGCCTTTTTAGTTGAAGTGACCTGTTCCATAATGCTCTGCTGTGTACAGGACATGGTGCAACTTTGCATTTATACAGTTATAGAGACTCCTTTCAATAATTATAGGTATTAATGCCCATATATATTTGATTGTAAATTGCTTACTTAAAATTTTCCACAGGGGGGAAAAAAAACCAAACCAAAACAAAAGACTGCATTTGCATCAAGTGAAGACTCAAGGAGGTTGACATCAAGGAGGATCTAGGTCTAGACTTTTGTTCAAAGCATTAAACATTCAAATTCAACTGGCCACAGTGGAGGGAAAACCAGTCCTCTGTAGCCAACAGTAAAAGCCAGGATTACTGTGGCAGGTGACTTGAGGGAGTCAGATCTTTCCTCAGGGTCCCTGGCTGCTAATGTCACAGTGATGAACAAGACATGACCTTATTTTGCAACACACACAGCCGGGTCCTCTTGACACCACACAGTTCCAAGCCTGGCTGGGCCCCAGACTGGCATGTCAGGCTACAACCTTCTACCCTGATGTTGCAATTACCCTTGAAGAAAGTGTTTTGAAGTCCATGTTTTCCAAGAACCATCCTGTCTCAGAGATGTCTGGACCCAATTCTTTGTGCAAGTACAGCAACCATTCACATTTTCTTACAAGAGAATATGGACAGTGATAGACAGAGCTCTTTGTACAGATGGGGGTGTTACTTGATGAAGATACATGAATTATAAATATGTATTTACCTACTGTATCATTTTTTCCCTTGCTAGTATCTTCTGTCATGCATTTATCAAGTACCAGTTTTGGTTAATTGCTTCATCTGCACAATGCACACACACACATGTTCAAACTCCAATTGTTAGCAGCACTGTGTCTTTAGTATCTACTACATAATCTTTCTGTGCTGTATTTAAACATTCCTACTCTGCATATCTCACTGTATACCATCACAGTTATCTTTTGCAGCCCTTCCTTAGTCCTTCAATATACCACAAACATGCTGCTCATTAGTCTATAATCACTCTGCTTATCAGTTACATTTTCAAGCTCCTCATTACTTTGCTGCATAGCTCCAACAATGAGCTTTTATATTCTACAGGCTGACAAAACATCACATTAGCTTCTATTAGCTGCAGCCATCTCCTTCCCTCTCAGAAAGTGTTAATTTAGGTTAGACACCTATTCCGAAACTACTGCCTTGGTGCATTAATTCCATCAGCAACACACAGCACTTGCTGACAGTACATCTTGGAAGGTACAGCCTGTAGCCAGGCTTGCTGTACACAGATACTTGTGATGAATCCGCTCAACCATGAAACAAGCAGTGTCACACTGACAAAGCAGACAAGACACCACCAGCAAGACAGGGTTATGTCTTACTTTTGCATTAAGTAAAAGCTCTGGGATATTTCTCCCTCAGCTTTGCAGCCATGGAAGAGCTGGGGTATGCACTGGACCACGCTGCCCTCAAGAGGCACAGGGGTACCTTAAGGTGCTTGGGGGCAAATCAAAAATTCACCCACAATCATTCAACCCCAGTCATTTGTTCCTGTTAAAAACAAACTCATTGAAATAATTCACAGTCAAATTTACAGTTTTGAAGCCTTGCTTTTTGATCATTTCAGTAATGCTGTTTACAATCCCTTCCCACAAACCGTTCCAGTGACCTACGTGAGGGAGTAGAAAACAAGAATGAAATTGTGGGAAATAGGGAAAGATGAATTTCTTACCACACTTCCTTCACTGAATTCAATGTATTGTGTAACTAACAGTTCGTATACAAGCATTTATCCCAAGAAACAGCCCTGTGTAGATTCAGTTTCAGCAGCTGCAAGTCCAGCACTGCATTAGTAGGTCTCAACAAGGAATAGAGTGAATCATGGAGCATTTGGGAGGTTTGCTATCGAGAGACTTAACTATTTAATTAACTATTCAATAGACTACTCAATTACTACCTACAAAACAAATTAATACTTCCTATGTAATACTAACTTCCTTTCACCTATTTAGACAAAAATCTTTGGGAAAAAAAGCTGGGTTTAATTTTGGTGGGATATTTTTTGTTTGGTTGTTTTTTTGTTTTTGTTCTTATTATTCTTTTAGTTTAGGAAAAAGAAGTCTTTGTTGCTAAAATGCAATTTTCCAAAATTATGCTTACTAACTATATTGCCAGAAATGGAAACATATATGTCACTTGCAGTATGATTTCTCTTTTCCAAGTGTTGTGAGGGGAAATGAGTAATTACAATGGAATTATTTCTTATCTCACATACTTGTGTTCTTTGGGGAAAGGAGACGGTTCAAGAATATTTTCTTGAGGTTTGCAAGGAACATTAAAATTTTCTACCGTGGAAAAAATGCTAGGCATTTCCCACAGCCCAAGCTTTTTATTTAAACCACTAAATACAGCTGAAAAATTTCTGAACAACTTCATTCTCAGTCAGGCAGCTTCTTGGAAGGCAAGAAACATGTTGGGATGTATGAGAGAATTTGGCCTTGTGCTTTCTGACCAGAACAGCAAATTTTCTTGTAATCACTGGATAGAACTGGTTGGAATAAGAACATTTACAAAATTAAAGAAAAGAACTGATAATAATTTAACAAATTGCATATGCACATTCACATGCAATTATCTATTCCTCTAGCAATGGGCTCTGCCAACTATAACAGTCTTCTACTCACTCTTCAGTAAGCAGACCTCTTCTTTAACTCCAGTTGCAGCAGTTTTAGCTTTTGCTGCTGAAGTGCTGACCTCCATTTTATGATTGCTGTGGGGGAGGTGAGAGGGAAAATGAACTATAGGGCCAGGTGTAGCCCTTTATTAAAAGGTAAACAAAGTCAATGTTTTGTCAGTAATTTGACTGTGGTATTCTGCACCTGAAGCCAAATGTTTGGCAAAACTAAAGGGAGCAACCGGGCATTTTAAAAAAGAATAAAAATCCCAAACAGTAAGTAAATACAGACAAATAGACTCTGGAAATGTATCAGAGACCCACTGTTTCCTGTTGTGAGTTTTCTGGTATGCTTCTCTGAAACTGCAAGTACACATCCGGGATGGAGGCTGGGCAGTGCTCAGATGGAGCTTAAGTTCATCCAAGATGTCAGTTCCCATGTCTCCAGTGTCAAAGGAGTGATTATTTCAAATTATTACAATTGCATCAGAACAAAACCTTTACAAGGAATTTTAAAACATTGTTTTGAATTCCTCTCCTTCAAAAACAGTCCATGTCAAAACAATCATCTGCCTCACCCATATCTGCACACAAAGAGATTGCCCTGATGTGTCTGAATCATGAAAATATTCAGATGGTTCAACAAAATCAGGTTTTCCTAACAGCATTTAAAATCACTGTGTGTCTTGCTGCCTGAGCTGGCAGCATGCAGAACATGATGGGAAGCCTGCAGGTAGGAATGGGAGGAGGCACATCTCAGGGTGCTGCAGCAACCAGGGACACCGGGGAATTCAGATACTCGCAACCACTTCAGCAGGATTTGTTCTGTTATTTGCTAATGGTCCCTACCATAATCTCCTAACAGCCTTCTACAGTTGCTGAAGGGGGTTTAGTTAATTATTTATTTATTTTGTTTAGAGCTTTCAGCAGTCCAATTTCCCTTACAGTCATTCTCCTGTAACTGCAGTGACACCTGTGGAGGGCTGAGCCCATCAGCTGTAGTTTGGCCTGCTGCTGAACTTGGCAAGCCAGCAGCACATAAAGCCCCAGCAGATGTTTCTGCTTTAATAGCAGCTCTTTTAAACCCTTGGCCAGACATAAATCCAAAATAGATCCAGAAAAGAGACAAATAGTGCCACCATCATGGCTCAAAATGAGGAGGCAGAACTAGCCTTTTCTGCAGGACTTAGAGAGACCATTAGCAGCAGAAGGTGTTGGGAAGCGTTCCCATAAATTATGCTGACAGGTTAAGAGGGCCAGCCACAGCAAAGGCAGCACATTTTGCACTATGTCACGGTTTGCTAGGAAACAGAATCCTAAGACAAATACATGCATTTACACAGGAGTTTCCAAACTAAGATCACACTTCATAGCAACAAGTACAGGAAGCAGCCAATTTTATGGCTGTTAACACCTCCACATGGATCTGTGGTGTTTCCATGCCACGTTAATGAACATTCCAAAAATAAAAAAGTAAGGCAATGATCCTTGGTAGAACGGATCTTCTGAATACATGCCTTGCTGGATCTATTTTCTTTTTAAAAAGCTGCATTAAGAGTGTATTCACAGCTGCCGCTGTGTTTTATGGGAGAGGAGGTTGATATATACCAGGGTGACATGCTAATACATCCATTCATTTGGTGATGACTAACTGCCCCTAACAGAAGCCTGGTCCACTATAAAATATTGGCATGTAATTTCAAATGCAAGCTAAAACAAGCCTCACAGGATAAGAATAGTTCTCAGCATTCAAAATAACCCAGAGCACTGAAGGAACTGAGAACTTCAATCACGTTCTTGTCTGACATTAAAGGAGACTAACTAGGAAGAGAAAAAAGTGATCCAGTGTATAAAAAGGAGCTCTCTTGTAGGAATGAAGGTTATTACCTGTTCTCCTTCTTCCCCTATCATCTACTACTCGAGCTCAGATGGAGGCGCCAGTGGCAGATACAGCTCTGAGGCCCTTGGGGTGCCCTTGGCCCTGGGCTCCCTCACTAAGGCTGGGACAGCAGGAGATGGACTCCTTCCTTGCATGAGACTTGTGGTGAGAAGAGAACAGCTGCAGATAGAGGCCAGCAAAATTCACAATGTCCAAGAAGATGGGAAGGAGATCCATGGGATGATGGTGGCAAGTTTATAGACGATACAAAACTGTGAGGAGTGGCTGATATATCAGTCATATATCTTGTGGAGATACAGGCAAATAGGAATCTCATAAAGCTCAACAAGGTGAGGTAGAAAGTACTACACCCAGGAAGAAATAACCACATGCACCAGGACATACTGGAGGCCAACAGGCTGGAAGGCAGCTTGGCAGAAAAAACCCTGGAGGTCCTGGTGGGCATCAAATCAAACCTAAGCCAACAAAGTGCCATTGCAGCAAAGGCAGCTGACAGAGTCTCTAGCTGAATCAGGAAGAGCATTTCCAGTAGGCTGAGGGAGGTGAACCCTTCCCACTCAGCACTGCTGAGATACAGCTGCAGTAATGTGGCCTTTCAGAATAAAGAGGCATGGACATACTGGAGTGCACCCAGCAAAGGGCCACAAGGATGAATAGAGACTGGAGCACCTAACACAAAGGGCAAGGCTGAGACCTGGGGCTGGTCAGTCTGGAGAAGGCTCAGGGGAGACCTTATCAATATATATAAATAATTGATGTGTGTAAAGGTGGAGCCAGACTCTTCTTGGCAGTGCTCATGACAAGCCAAGAGGCAATGGACAAAAACTGAAATACATTAAATTTCATTTAAACACAATAATATATTTTTATATATATATATATATATATTTAACATGAGGGTGGCTGAACAGTGAATTTCTGGCATCTCCATCCCTGGAGACAGGACTGGAGAAAGTCAACTGGACAAGATCTAGATCATCATACTTTAGTCAAGCGGACTGGATTCAATGATGCCAAAGAGGTCCCTTCCAACATCCTTCAACTTGTGATTCTGCAGTTACTGAAAGTTACATAATTTGACTTTGTTGAAGATACTGTGCATCAAAAGTAATTGTAGACAATGACTGTAGACGACCAACACAGTTATAGCATCACATAGAAGGAATTTCACTTCATATTTGCCAGGGAATCCACAATTCACAAACTAAAACCAAAACCTTTGTTATTTTGCTTTAATTTCAGCAGAACTGAACTCTGCTTAGGGTGTGCTTGTTCCAAAGCAGTTCCTAACTGGCAGCACTGTTGGTTAAGCCAATAAAAGAAACCTTCACATTTACTGATAAGAAAAGTGCTTACAACACAGAGCCTGCACAATCTTTGGATGTGAAGTCTGAAATTATAGTTGTATCCCAAACTCTACATTTGAAGTCAGAAAAGTGGTACAAAAGTATTTTATCTAAATGTCATTTTGCAGTTATATAGCTCAGTCTTATTCAACTGTCCAAAGTAGCCAAGCTTAAATGAAAAGGAAAAAAAAAAAAAGAGGATTTTCCCAAGGAAAGTTTTCTTTTTTTCCTTTTCTGCTGTTGATTCCACTCCAAACCCCCACTTTGGGGAATTTAACCTACAAAAGCTTTTGGAAACCTTTTGGTATATGTGGTCAAACCTCCAGTTCACAGGGAAAGTTCAGTATGATACAACTACTCTACAAATGAACACACAGGTACCAAATTCTAGCCACTAGTGCCACCACACATGTTTTATTAAATATCTTTTATACATGTCTTGGAAACCAGCTTGATCTTACTCCAGTAAATTAAAACCCAACATGTTAGCATTTGGGAAGAGATCAATATACATTTGCTGTTCTTATTTTCAAATTATATCCACTCCAGGGCAGTTTTTTTGAAGAAATCCAGATTCCAGCTGTCACTGGGGAAAACAACAGTATGGTGGTCGGAAGGAGTCATTCGGTGCCTACTGCCCTACATTTGTGGAAAATCCCATGGAAAACCACAGAGTGCCATCTGCTCTCCTTCTCATAAAATCATACAATCATTTAGGTTGGAAAAGATCTCTAAGATTATCAACCAATGAACCATTAACCCATCACTGCCAAATTCACCACACTCGATAAATTTACATACATAAATATGTATAAATTTAAATGTAATATAAATATGTATAAATTTATATGTAAATGTATCTTGTGTGTAGACTGGATCAGACTGGATCTCCAGGTATGAATTGTTTTTACTGAGACAAACTCTCATTATAATCATGAGATAATGACTAAATGCTTTCACTATATATCTTAAAGACATATAATTCCTTGATTGCTGAATGCACCTGAAGTGCTTTATCACATAGCATTTTATATTTTCTCTGATTTTTAATAACCTTGCTAGTAACAATAGGATATTCAAATAACAATTTTCTTGTTTCTATATATTTACTTAGCAGGTAAAGGGAATCCCTTCTTCCAGAGCCATCTGTCTAACTTTAGACTGTGTCCTACTATTAAAGCAGGAGACTGACTGTATTTAACATTATAATTTATTAACCCATCTCTAACATCTAACCCTGTAGAAAATTTAGGGAAATGAAAGATAGTGGCACCACAGGACATGCTAAAAAATGCCAAAGTCTTTCAGCATATTGAAAACCAAAAATGATCTAACTTCTGAGTGTGTATTTGCCAAATGCATCATCAGTGAATGCAATAACTGAAATTTCTTTTCTAATGTCTGTACATTACCATCCTTGAATTATCAACACTAAAACGTGACAATTCTTAAATTAAATTTAACCATCTTGCGTATTTTAGTTACTTAAATGTGCTCAGTACACATTTAAATTTAGGTACTTAAAATTTTTAGACCATTTCAACATAATAGGTTTTTTCTCTTTCTAATTTTCAGAAGTAATAAACTGCAGAGGAGATTCTCCTACAGGAGACAACCATATTTCCAGGTTATATGTCATGGCTGTTCATCATTAGCTACTATTCCAAGGATACCAACATAGACATCATGCACATATATTCTCCAAGATACACTTTTGTCACATTCTGATCTCTTTTCTTTATTAAGAATTTGCTAGTAAAACTGATTGATAGGTAGTCTTATTGTACGAGGAGGATGTGTCATTCAACTCTTTGACCTTGTCTTCACACTAACAGTCAAGTGTCTTTAAAATCTGTTTACTTCAGAATTTACAAGAGCATTAAAGACAGGATGTCAGCACATCTCAGGTTTGGAAAGATCTAATAATAGTAAATGAGTTTGGACAGTAGGTCATCTGTGATGTACTTTAAGAAAGAGAGACAAATTTCATTCTTCCATTCTTCCACTTTATAGTTAAAGACAAGTAAAACCATTCTTAAACTATGCTGTGGTTTTGGGTTTTTTTTTCTTTGTGTTTGTGTGTGTGTGGTGTTGTTTAGTTGTTTTTTGTTTTGGGGTTTTTTTTGGACTGAGGAAGATTATATTTTGAGACCAAGATAGGCCACATTACATGAGATGAAGACACAAAGACAGATGCAAAACACTTCCCAGAAACACTTACAGAATCTAAAAAAGCTTTTTTCTTGCTTCTAACTGAGCAAGCTCTGGGCAAGTTTGAGAAGAAGCCTCAAAGCTGGTTTGCTCTTTCATCATGATGTACAATGTACAGAATCGAATGTTTCCGTCTGCCACTAACATGGAGCCAGCATTCCTGCACTTCAGAGTCACAAAAATGAGACTAGACTTAAGGAGTGTGATGGAAGATGGAAATATTTTCCAGTGGTAATACTTTCCTTCCTTCATTAGCATTATTACATTAAAAAATTACATATGGCAGTATTATTCTTTTGTGTTTCCTAAATATTTGCATAGCTGCATAACTGTCTCAGAAAGAAAAGTGATCTTTTGTTCCAATTAGAGCAGAGTGCTAATGATGCCCAGGTTGTGGCTTTGACCCCTGTATGGGCCATTCACTTAAGAGTTGAACTTGATGATCCTTTTGGCCCTCTTCCAAATCAGAATATTCTGGGTGTAAATACAGTTACAGTCTCTTTATTTACCTACTCAGAAATCCATCTCTTCTGAGATTAATAATACAAAATATGATAATCAGATGACCCATCAAATCCCACAGAAATTGTCCTCCACATCAGTACTGTGCCTTCAGGAACAGACTAATCTAGCATAACAAGGAACAGTCACATCACATCCCTATTTGCATTGGCCACATATGGGCTATTCAGCAGCTATGTGTGGATAGCATTTTGATTAGCACTTAAAGTTGATAATTTTTTGTTGTTGTTGTTATAGCTTTTGGATCTGTGTCAGATTGTCCTAATATTTTGCATATTTTGCATAGATAAATAAATATGCATTCAACACAACTGTGCTTCAGATGCTTTGCATTCCCTCAAGTATTACAAAAGGTCAGAAAAACTTCTGGATTTGTCTCAATAAAGCATTAAAATCGAACAAACTTGATACTTGTAACCTCTAAAACACTAAAGGATGTAAATGTAAAGGATATTACGATACAATCAAAGGAAGTTGTAAATAATTATAAAAAGAAGTAAAATAAGAAGTAGCTTTGAGTCACTTATTCTGTTAAGAATGCAAATTATAAGTAAAGGGTATTAGCTGATGATTGATAAGAAACTTCAAGTGATCCCAAACCTTTAAGTTATTCACACTGATATTTAAAATGTAATTACTTTCAAACCACACAGTAGAGTTGGATTAATGGAACAAATACCTCAGGAGTAATCCATGAGTCATGCCTACTTATTATTATTATGAGGTTTGGATTACTTATCATTTCAGCTCTGTGGCTTTACTAAATAACAACAATAAGTAACACCACATTCAGGCTCTCAGATCTTTACACACATACTGTCAAGTATAAAAGGAAAGAAAATAAGAACATTTATGTTATATTTTCAATGAAATGCCTTAAAGAAAATACAGCTTGGGTGATGCATATAGTAGGTAGATTTTCCAGGGTTTAGTTTTATTAGTTTTATGCTTTGCGGTTTTCTCTTCAAATCTTTAGGTACAGATTTTAAGGGGGGGGGGGGGAGAAATACATTGTCTTTTTTAGTAAATGTGTCAAAAGGCAGAGAAGAATGTGGGAGGAAATTAGTTCTGCTGTTCCTCAATCCCTTGAGCAGCAGATACACAAACACAGCGTATAATTGAACTAGGCAGAGAGAGGCATCTCCCATGCCTTGTAGTGAACAAGCAATACAGCAAAGCATACAATCACTAGAGATGTATGTGACAGAATAACTAGAATATCTTAGGTCCTGGGGAGGGAAACATGATCTGTTATCCTCTGCTGCCCACCCTACCCCTGCTTGTTATTCCCTCAAGCTTCTCCCCCACCACTTCCAAGTCTATGAGCAGGAAAGCAAAACCTGCCTTTGGAGATGGCTGACCTTTAGTAACTGCATTTCCAATTATTATCATAGCACTAATTGCACATATAATCTTTTCTACCTATCTCTTCTTTGCCTTCCCCATGACAATAGCATTGTTTTTTGCTACTTTTTCTTCCCATTTCATTCTTATCTTTTGGTAGTGATTACACAAGACCCAGTGTGTAGCACAGCAAGGAGAGAGAAATGCATTAGTCCTTACTTTGAAAACTGGACATGCTAGGTACAGATTTAATCTAAATTGTCAGTACAGCATCACTAACAGTACTGATAGCAATGTCAGGCATGGACACAGTCGAGAAGGCCTATTTGCATTTGCTTTAGAATTTTCTATTATCTTTTCTTTTAGAACACTTGGTGTCAATTTACTGTCCTGTCTCAGAAAGGAGAAGACAAATTCCTTAAATATCAGGTGTGCCGTCTGCAGGCAACTGGTTCCAAAAATGTTAAATAAGGGGATCTCTGTCAGAATATTTCAAATATCACTACACACTGCCAAATTGAAAACAACACACCTGCAATGCAGCTCCACAGCTCAGCTGTGAAACACTGGCCCACGATCTTGCAGACCTCAGTTGCCACTCCCACCATCCTAGTTTCCATTATAACTGAGAAAAAGGGAAATAGAATGGTGAGACAATTAGCATTTCCTGAAAAGGGTAAATACTCTGCAAAGATGTATACAGGAAGGGAAGAGATGCTAAGAGACAGAAAACAGTTCATCTTTTAAGACCCCCTTTAAAAAGGCACCTACCTAAGTAAATCACCTAGAATCAAGCTCTGTGATTTCTATATATATGAACACTAAAATCATCTCAATACACCACTATATCACAGAACACCGTATTATGTTATTCAGACAAATTACTGCCTGCAAGGTATCAATGATAGTTGCTTCAAATTATTTGCAAAGCAATTCTTGACCTGTATCTTGTTTGGTATAAAATGAATTGTTTCCTTATGCCCCATCAGAGCTCGGGTCAGTTTAGTTTTGCCTGATCAACTTGTGACTTGGAGAATCAGAGTTCTGCCCTTAGCATTTGTGATTATACATTCCGATTGCCATCCTCAAATTTCCACAATGCATAGTTAAAAATCTATTGATTTGGAAAATCCTTTTGCCATTTGCTGAAGTCTATTTGTGGAAGATGAACGAAAGACTTGTCTAGACAGGACTGAAATAAATTAATTCTCAAATATGAGCTAATATTCACAGAAAACAATATTCTGGTGCTTGATTTAAACAGAACAAGAGATTCAATTAGGCATGTGGCTTCTTTGATGTCCTGTGTCCCAACAGGACACCAACAAGACTTGGCTCCCCAGCCTACTGCCTTATGCTTCCTGTTTTAAACCAAACTCAACTGCAATCTCAAACACACTCAAATACAGAGAAGATTTCTGAGGGAAAATTAACTGCCATAATCATCCCCTGGGTTGCACCTTCACTGATTCCATGATGGTATTGGCTTGTCAGTTAATCCTCACTGTGGGAGTAATGTCACCATACTGACCATCAAATTGCATCCACAGAACAAAACAATGCCAGCTCCTACCCTCTGAATAAACACCTGCAGACAGAAGCAGAGGACCTACACTGGGTCCAGTCTGGTCCTAGAGAACAATAGCTGGTTTAGAAAAAGAGTGATATGAAAAATAGAATTGGGTGTATATGCCATGAAGCACATGGTAACAATTACTATCAGGGCTGATTCTCAATTATTCTCAATTATTAAATTATTCCCATTTATATGCTACACTGAGATTCCCAAATACATACAGGAGCTTGGCAGAACTTGCAGAAGACCAGATCTAATGAGAGCTGCCCTTCTCAATCATGGAGGGTTTTCACAGGAGCCAGAGCTCCTGGTCACCTTGTGCTCAAGAGGAAAATCTCTTGCTCATCCAGAGAGAAGTAAATATTCCAGCATTATCCTTCTATTTCTCTACCACTATCCCTACTGATGAAAAACAACACCACTTTCTAGCTGAACAATTCTTTCTCTAAAGAGTCCTTCATAATGTAAATGTTAATTTCCTACTGCCATTCACTACAGAAAAACATTTATAAATACATGATTTCATCTTGAAATCTGCTTATTCCAAGTGGTTAAAAATAATTTCAATTAAGAACATGTTCCCATCCAAAGAAAAGTTATTTTCATAATCAAAAATTCCCGTTTCTCCTCCCCAACTTTAGTCCATCTCAACAGAATTTTCAGGGAGAGCAGTTCAAGAGGTTTTTTAGCTCACTTCATGAACCACTTGTAACAGAATTTTGTACTCTTGAACCAGTCTCTCAATTATTCTTTGTGTACTGCATATGCCTTCAATAATGCTCTCTTGCCTAAGCACTCCTCTTTTTGAAACAAATAGTGGCTGAACAGAAATATAAAAGGTAATTTGACTGAATAGAACTGTAAAACAAAAGTGTTTTGTGTTCTGGAGATACAGAGCCATCACCACACCTGTCCCAACAAATCTATTCACAGAACAAGTGCTTCTTTAGCTGGTCTGCACTTCTGCCTCTTTGGCAGTGTTTTGCCACTAGAAAATATCCCTCTTTCAATATTAACATTGAATTACTTGGTTAATATGTTTTGGAACACTTCAGCTTTCATAAAGATTTGATTTTGCTATGGAAAATTAGAAATGCCATCAGTCAGTACCACAAACATTTCTTAGCTCCTCTTCTTCACCTACATTTCTACATTTGGTGAGTGTTCATATTTGTCTGAAAATGTAGGCAGGTGGAAAATGCTGTGCCATGTAACAAATAAACCAACCTCCAGCTAAGGCCCTGAAGGCATTACCATGGACACTGCTCACATCCTCCAGTAATGACAGTGGGCTACTATTAATAGCAAAGACATCAATGGATTTTCTTTTTTTAAAAAAATGGATGTTGAATCCAGCAATAAATGGATCTGATTCCAGCGCTCTGCCTTTACTATGGAGCTGACATCTATGTACAATATCAAATTCCTTTACAACTTGGCCCATGGCACAGGATTGGGAACTAGATGATTTTTAAGGTCCCTTCCAACCCAAGCCATTCTGATTCTATGAACTTTTCATGAGAATCCAGGAGAGCTAACAGAGTTAATTGCTCTCTGCATTTGAGAGCATGAGGTAATGCTGCAACTCAGAACAAACAAGCCTGGTAGAAATTGTTCCTTCTTCTAGATCTGGAAGATATTTCAGATAACAAAGAGAATTGAAAATGCATTAGGGCAGGAACATATGCAAAGCATAAAAAATCTAAAGGAACCTTTTTGATTTGAGCACAATTCATAATTAGCAAATGCCAATTTCTTGTCACAGTGCCTAAAAATATTAAAATTTTGTATACATTTTTGTTGTTGTTGTTGTTTTTTGTTTGGGTTTTTTTTTGTTTTGTTTTTGGTTTTTTGTATACAAGTACTGTAAAAACAACTTTCTACTCAGCAAAAGTGTTTCAGTCCTCAATCCTTCCATTATTGAACACTGGATCTAAACATGAATTTCCAGCACACCTGTAATCCACACTGACAGAAGCACCTCTCGGGATTAAAAACAAGTTTTCTCTATGAAAAATGAAACATCCTGGGGGCAGGCAGAGCAGCTGCTGAGTCTTGGATTACTGGTGAACCACTCACCTCTAGAGAGGATTCCTTCAGGTGTCCAACCCACCTCGAGCAGCCCAGGGCACCCTGCCTGCTCTGCCACGCCCATCTCCACCCTGGCAAAGGCACTTACAGGGATACAAGAAACTGAATCCTTTGCCCCTTTCAAATCTCATCAGCTCCTGCTGAAGGTTATTCCTCTCGGTGATAAAGATCTCACAGTGCCTTTCAACCTGACTTTATGCCACTTTACACAACAGTATCAGGCCATGCAGAAGAGCAAAGAGTAGCAATGAGACCACAGGCATGGAGGGAAATTTTGGTTTATTGCACCATTGCTATGGAAGTTGGTAACAAACCACTAATGCCACACAGGGCAATGTACCAGTGGAGTCTATTAACTTTCTTAATAACTTTGCTTTCCAAATTACTTTCAGAAAGGTCCCAAGAGTTATCAGAGTAACTCTGACACTTTTTTAAAAAGGCAAAATATTAACAACATGTTTCATTTACCACCAAGACATCAGAGCAGATAAAAGTGTTTATTTTAGGCATGGTCATAAAAGAAGATTTTCAGAAGGAAGACACAATTTACCACATAGTGAAAGGATAAAAAAAATTTGGTTTTACCCTACCACAGGTACATTAAATAATTATCAATCAACATAACAGTATTGATCTGCCTAATTTAAGAAACTCGTACCACCTACATTTAAGCAACATTACCTGTAGGTGGGAAATTTTTCAGGCATTAAGTACACAAAGCAGTAAGTAGTCCTAAAGCACAAAATTTCTTTTTTGATAATATCAATTTTCCATTAGAATCAAAGCAAACAAACAAACAAACCCACAGAGAAATCCAGACATCAGGGCTGCAAGTTTCTTCAAAAGATGCCTACTTCATTTCCATCCCTGCCAAGGCAAGTAAATTATACTTTATCCCTAACACATGTTTGTTTGTATAGTTATTAACCACCAGTAATGAAGATTTTAACACTTTCTCAGGCAAATAATCTAAATAGTATATCACTATAAAGTTTTCCCTATTTTCTAACTTGTGTTTTCTTTGCTAACATGTAAACTTGCTATTCACCATCTAGGATTATGCATTTAGAGTCTGCATCCTCTTTGCTGGTAATTTTTATTATTATATTTGATTAACACGTTGCCCACTGACTGCTATTCTCCAAAATAAACTCCCCACATTCTTCTGATCTTTGTCACAGTTCAATTGTTAGACCCTCCTTCACCCCTGATGCCCTTTAGGCTCACTCCCATCCGATGCCCTACAAAGTCAAATTGACCAGAAGGTCTAATCTGTGTCTTTTACACATAAATTAAGATACACATACATTCCAGTGTGAAGTTTGACTTTTCTGCATCACAAAAACAGTACTAAAGTTCAGTTTATGGTTAATTTTAAAACTCAAGCTTTATTTCTGTAAAATTTCCATTTAATCAGTAGCTGTGAAGCTGTCAATTCCTGCTGAAGTGCAAAAGTTTGCCTCAATTAATCTCCTCTGGTTTTCCCATAATTTCCTCAGTTTGCCAACATTATATTGAACTCCAGTTTTGTCTTCCAACAACACTTAGAAAACTTTCAGATTCCAAGATATACAAATTTAATATATGCACTGTCTAGTCCATCAACCAGACCAGTAATAAAAATTGATTGACTCCAAACACAGAGTTGTCTAGAGAATTCCCTTCATCTCACTTGTCTGTTTTTCCAGTGAAGCTGACTGCGAGGAAGTCTTTAGACCAGCTCTCCACCCTCTCATAGCAACTTCATTCAATTATTCACCCCTAGATACTGGTTTGTTTTTCATGAGACCATCAAAATCTTTGGACCATAAATAAAGAACTGGATACTCAAAAATTGCTTTATGGAAAGCGACCAATTAAAGCAATAAAATGTGCAGGCCTTTTATTGAACTCATACTGATAATCCCATCATCCTATATGCCAGATTTCCATCAGCTTCAGTGCTCAGTATTGGAATATTAACAACTCACATCATAATTCTGGCACTGTACTTACAAGTGAGATGTGGTATACAACAGCAAAGGAGATAATTTATTGTAGTCCTTTGCATGCTACTCACTAAAAGAAAAACTAAAAACTATAGCAACAGGGGATAAAATACTGATTTTAGACACTGACTTGAGTAGGCTTTGTGACTAGAACTATTGAGGAGAAAAATGGTAGTGGATTATGGAGTTGTCTTTTTTAACAAGTATAATCCCTTATAGTGCAAAGTCAGAAGATTTCAGATTTGGGACTGCAGAGAAATCCAGATCCATATGCATGACAGCCTTGCGTCCCTGGTCGAAAGAATTGTACTGTTGGACATTCAGAAGCCATTTTTGAACATGATCTGGATGCAGTAGAGTATCTACTTGTGCTACTTCCACTGCTCACTGATCACAATCCAAATACATCACTTTTCTTGTGCTGACTATATTCAAAAGAATTACTCACAATAATTTGTCTATATCAATGTAGGATGGGTAAAAGAAGAAATAGCAAAACATGCTGAAAAAAATAAAAGAGAGCAGATGTAGTTTATCCTAAAACTGAACAGAATAACCCAATATGAAGACAGACCTGAAGAGCTGAATCCATATAGTTTGGGAAACGATCAGTTGCAGAGGATTTGGGCAGAGCAAATTTAACAATGACAGCCAGTATAGTGTGACAACTTTTAACAAAAGGAAACAGCCTCCAATATCAACATGTTTAGGTTTCATTGGATGCAAAATAACCAAGCTTTTCCATACTTAAAGCACAGATGGTTTATTTAGCACTGAAAAGGCATTTCCTCTCAATTTATCTTTACTAGGAGAGAATTTCCCAGGTTTCCCCAGTGCCAGCAGCATATGCTGAAATGAGAAAGTTTAATCAATTCTCAGTACTTTTTTGGCTTACATCTCCTGTACATCTGAGTGAGGGGTGAGGTATTTGCTTCACAATTAAATGGAAAGACTTTTTCATATGATATGACAGAAATTGAAAAGTGATTTCTAAGAAGGTGCTTCATAATGCAAATCCAAGTAAAAGCAACATTATTTCTTCCTGTCTAATCCTTCCAAGGGTGTGTCTGTGACAAAGCAAACGTAAAATACGTCTGAACAGTATTGCATTATATTTGACAATATTCTACCATATTCAAAAATCCAAACTAATAGAAAGCATTAATATGAGGCAAATGCAATACATAAGAGAAGGAAATATTTCTGCAGTGCATCTTGTGCTAATCTTCTCACATGACACAACAGTGCTCAGATCAACACCTTTTGGCAAATAAAATATCATATATGTGTATCTACACACACATAAATATGTATGTGGAGCTATACATTTTTATAATTAATTTGGAATTTAGGTAAGCCTATTCATACACACTAATATTACTGAAATTGTATCATTTCCTCTACTAACATTTCATAACCTTTCTCACCTTACAATGATGCCCTTCACAGCTGGGCAGGAAACCATTTTCTTGTCATATAAAATTTTTGAGACTCCATATTGCTATTGGTTTGACTTAGGATGAAAAAAAGGCTAAAAGAACAACAAAAGCCTTTTGTCAATATATCCACTGGTCCTGTGGGAACCCTTGGTTCAACTTCTTGACCCTGCACTGCATACATGACCACATTGCTTTTTCTGAGATAGGTGTTTATATGTCTATGTGGGGCTTCCTCTCCCTTTGCTATAGGATTTCCAGCCACAAACTAGAAATTTTGGTAAAAGGATTCTTGCTGATACCAGCACAGGTCTGTAAAAAGCTTTATTTCTGTAAATGCAAAGACCACCATCTACTTCCAGACTGACCCTCATGCTCTTACTGAAAGCTGGTGAAAGCACAGACCCAGGAATAGAGTACACACACTCTATTCCAGAGTGACTGCTGGCAGAGTAGAAGAAATATAAGAATGAGTGTGTAACTCAATATTCTGTTTTAATCCTATTCACAGCAACTGATAGATAAGAAATAAATAAATACAGTTTTAGTTCAATTACTAAAATATTTGAGTTTTAATATAGTCTTTTTAACTTGTTTATTTATTGTTAGCTTCCAAACCTGTAAAATCTTTATTTATGAGCTTTTTTATTTTAATCACCCTAGCCATCTGTAACACATCTGTTACTTGCTACTATACAGTAATTAACTTAAATGTGGACTGGGAACTATCCTGAATCAAAAGATATCAAAGCACCTGCTTTGATAAGAGTCACACACTTCTTTATCAGCTATAATAGTTGTTCAGGTTAGAGCTAGATTTACTATCCATCTCCTAGTATGTGATCTATCTCTATGTAGTAATTTAAAAGAAAGCCTTGATTTTTTAATGTTCTCCATTTTAGTTGCAAAATGGTCTCTCTTAAGGAGACATCTCATATAAAAAGACAGATACTCTGATATTAGTATCTATTTGGTTTTTAACACAAAAACCCAAATGTGTTGCATTTACTGAATTAGAAATCTTGTCTCACTGAAGTTTTTCTGATGAGCATGGGGAAAGGGATCCATCTTTGTGGTCTCTGCTGGAGAGAGCATATTTAATGATTCTATTTCAAAAGTTTGCAGAATCTTAATTCATTAGGTTTTGAAATATTCTTCCTGATCATGCTGAATCCACTTAACTACCATTCCAAAATTTGTAGGCAGCCTTGAACTGGTAACACGACTACAGCCATTAGACTTCCCAGCCAACTGAATCTGTCTTTAATTGCATCCTCAGTACAAGTCACTTTTGACAATCCTGTTACATTTTAAACAAGACATAACAGAATCTATCAGGACTCCCTGGATAATTACATTTTGTTACCTTAGAGGTCTGTGGCTCCTATAATTAATTGCATTCCTTTTAAAGTCAGCCTAGAAGAGAATGGCTTTCTGCCAAGAAAGTTTTTAAAATGTTCAAAGACTCATTCCAAGGAACAGCAGGTGCTCTTTGTTTTTATTTCTCAGTGTGCTCATGCCAGAGAAGCAGGGCATTCAATTGCCATGTGTCCACAACCTAATGCTCTCTCCATCTCCATAAAAGAGAGAGATTATTGTACCATTCAGAGCAATAGTCCAATAAACACAGTAAGGATTGGACTATTAGGAAGGCTGTTTTGGGAAGTTGCTCTCTTGGGGAAACACGGTTCATAGGTGCCAGTGAAAAAAAAGTCTGCTACAGTATTTGTGCATCAAACCTTTCATCACATGTGTTACATCCTCAGTGAGGGTGCTCAGCCTGTTAGTTCTCAGAACACAAAGCATTTCAATCCGCCTTCCCTGGGCAGCAGGGAGCTCATTAGTACCACCAGCTCACCATCTGTCTCTGAAGGAGGAAGAGACGGAATTAATACATGATGGAGCAGAAAGGAAAAAAAAAAAAAAGGCAAACAAAAAAATGGTTGGAAGCAGCAGGATGTCATCCAGCATGGCATACATTTCCTTTGAAATAATTTCTCCTTGTCTGCACAAAACATGGAGAACAGTTTGGGCATGGCTATGAAATGTTCACAAAAGCATTTGTAAAGACTAAATTTTGGTAATTTTAAATACCATGGTGTTCAAAAATCCTCAGGAGATCTTCATTAAATACAGCTGTCCACAGACAAATCTGGTGAAACCTTCCTAAGTGCTGTACTGCCTGAAACCCAGGGGCAGACAGAAGCTGAAATGATGCTTTTCTGCTTTGAGGCACAATGAGAGAAAAGGTAATGAAAACGAGCAGCTCCTGGTACAGACTGAGGCACATCCTGAAGCACAGCCCTTGTGTGGGGTCGGTGACAGAGGGGAGCAATCATTTGTAGCTGGAAAGGGTCACACCTGGCCTGCACACCCAAAATAAAAGCTGCAATCACCCAACTGTGGAACAGTCTCCTTCCCATGTCAAGTCAGTACAAGTCACTGGAAAGCAAGAAGAGGCCAGAGAGGGAGAAATTGGGGGTGGGATAAAGCCATAGATGCTCACAGCTAAACCAGAACTGAAATTCCAAATTATAAAATCCAGGCTCAACCTAAAAGTCAACCATGAAGTGAATCCAATGCCATCTGATCATTCAAGAATTTTGACAGGAACATTTAGAAAGAAAATATATCTTACCGAAAAATCAGGAGTGGCTGCACAAAGCATTTAGGGCTGTAAAACAGTGACCTAAGGATCAGCCTTTCAACTGATCCCACAGACCTTCGGATCAAAGCAGCCACTTCCCAGATGTACAAAGATGAACAGTTCAGATATTGAATGTCCACAATCTGAGCCTCTTTCAATTCTGTTTTCTTTGGCTGTTAACTACTTTTGTCAAGAAAAAGACACTATAAGCCACTTAAAAACTGCAGAAAAAAATCCAGCCAAATAACACAGAACACTTAAGTCAGGCAGTGGCATTTACATTGATGTACCTAAGCAAATGCTTTGATTTTCAGAATGACTGAAAAGTTGCAAACAGGTATTGTCAGGCAGTGCCATTTTTTTGGAAAACCAACTCATTGACCTACAAAGTACTACAATTAGTTTTCAGGTTTTTAAATTTATTTATTTCAAAGTTGTGTTCTGCTAAAAGGGGAAAAATGTCTAGCTATGAATTCCAAAAAATGTTAATGGTGTGACCTCAGTTTTCTGCTGGTCATGAACTATGTGGCACTTTTCCAATAAACATAATAGAGTGGGAAAATGAGTAACTGAGTTCTTGAAAAAACAAAGTGAATATGTCATCAGCACACAGAGTAAATGTACTTCTGTGCCACTTTCTGGGTCACAGACACTCTCACAGACCACAATATCCTTCTCTTGACTATCTCATACACTTCTGTGGGTCTGACCTACCTTGACAGCACATCTCTGTCATATTTGCAACTTCAAAAGATGAATGTAGTTACAAAACCCACTCACTATAGCAGCACATTGGTGAAACCAAATCTTACATCTGAAGAAAAACACAT
Organism: Zosterops lateralis; assembly: GCF_965231275.1. Classification (NCBI taxonomy): domain Eukaryota; kingdom Metazoa; phylum Chordata; class Aves; order Passeriformes; family Zosteropidae; genus Zosterops; species Zosterops lateralis. The sequence continues at coordinate 11,637,067 of NC_139766.1, forward strand.
TAATGACTCAAATTCAGCTCTGTTTTACAGTATGTGTAGCTGGAATAGATCCCTGATTTTCATTGGAACTGCCCCAGAAATGCAACCGAAGAACCCTTTTTATCATCAATGTAACAAAGAGGTGAGTCCAGTTCACAGCACAAGAGCTCTTACACTTCCTTGAAAAAGTGTCATCCAGGTTAGTTATGGAAAACATTTTCATTTCTGAAGTTCTAGTGCCAGCGATGAGCAGATTATTTGCTTGCATTATATTATTTTCTGCTTCTCATGGACAAATGTACAACAAAGGATAGAGGCATGTTAACTATTGGATGCAAATGCCTGCCATTGAAGACAAATCTGAAATACTGATCCCAAGGCAGTGAGACAAGACACAACTGCTCATACAGGTTTTGTATCAAGGAATGGAGTGGCTTCAGCCCTGTTCACAGGATGAGGTATAGAAAACTGGAAATTGTGAAAATCATAAGTGTTGATAAATAGGGAGACACAAGTGAGGTCAGCACAGGAAATACGACTTTGCTCATTGTGAACAGTTATTTGCTTCTTTTGAGGACATTAACATGAGGTTTATTCACATAACTACTGTACACTCAACTTTCAAGGTTTCAGCGTTGATAGCCATTCATAAAAAAATAATTAATGAATACTGGCCTTCACAATATATTTAACAAGCCTCTCAAAATCTGAAATCAATAATCTTAGTGCTACCCAACTAAATTGCCAAACTGCCTGCCTCTAACACAAAATCAGCTTAGACTTTCTAAATACAGTAGTTGACCATGACAGCTGATAATCATCTAAATCTCTTGTGTCTGTTGGCACACAAAGAGCAGCTCTTGTAGTAATTTACAACAGCTATACCCCCAGGATTAGTATTTGGGTTCTGCTCAAAAAGAAGTCTGCTAGGTAACAAATGCCACATGGAAAATGATGTCTGAAAATTAACCTTCCCTTTTGGTTAATTTTGTTAGATGGCAATTTTGAAGAAGGTGGTTGCATTTCTTGAGGGGAGTTTGACTAGACTGATGACCACCAGAGATCCCTTTAAGGACCTGGCAAGCATCCATTCTCTTGAAAAAGAAGAGGAGCATGTGCCAACCCACAATGCACAGTAATCACTGCTGTTGCAGAATTTTATCTGCTGAGTAGTAGATAAAAACAAGGTGCCCCAAAGCTGGAAATACAATCAGATACACAAGAAAGAGGAGATAACAACTGCCAGTCCTGAAGACAGATTTTCACAAGGAGATTCATATACAAGCTCATGATACATTTTGTTTTGATTAACCTCTAGCAAGAAAAGAAATTAAAAAAGAAAATAATAATTTATATATATATATATATATATATATATACACACACACTTGTAGGCTATTAACATATTGCTAACTTATCCAGAATATTTTTTCAAAAGAAGGTACTCTCCACTTAACTGGAATTGTGTCAAAGTAGAATCCCTTCTTTTTCTTTGCTTAGCTTTTGCCCTGAAGAATTTTTCAAAGGTTTTTATTTATTTATAATCTAGGTAGGCCTCCTAAAGGGTTGGAATCTTGTTTGTTCTAACAAATTGCAACCATAATTAATAAATGCACTAAATCTGCTGTCAGCCTAACTGATGAGGAAAATTTGACTGGATCCTAGCAGGGAAGGATTTTCCCCTGCTGTGCCTTAAAAAAAAAATAAAAAAAATTTAAAAATCTACTTTTGGTTCAGGACAGAGGTATTAAAATGAGAGAAAATATGTTAAAATCTTTAATACTCCAAAGAAGTTTTAAAAGCATAAAATTTTAATTTTAAATTTAAAGCAAAGTTTAAGTCATTACTGAAATTGAATTAAGCCCTTGGAGATCATTAAAATGGTGTTTTGAAAACAGGAGATGATTGTCCTATTTTAACTATTGCTTCTCTAAGAAACAAACTTTTGCTTGATCTGGTGTGCTGACAACCCACCATACTTTTGTTAGTGTGTCTTTCTCATGGACATCTACAAGCTTTTCCCAGAACTATCTAATACTTGTGAGGTTCATGGAGAAGAGAGAGAATTATCTCCATTTGGTGACTCAGTGCCCCAAACTTTGTGCATTGGGCAAATGCACAGTAACCCCAGGCACCCTGGTGAGGGTAAGAAGTATCATAAAACTATCATAGAACTACACTCATTTCTAGGGTGAAGAATAAGGAAGACACAAGGAGAAAGGAAATACAACATGAAAACCCAACACACCTTAAAAAGCGTCAAAAATCCTACGCACTAAAAGCCCACCACCAGCATTATTAGGATTATCACCAAACACAGTGCAATAACTAGTCATTAATAGATAATCACACTGAACTTCTAGGATTCTAAATTATGAGGACAGCACAAATGTGTTAAATATTTAATTGGAAATAACCAATTACATTAATTAAGGGGACTTTAGGCTGTTGTTCCAGTGGTAATTGTATTTGTCAGGACAGAGAGAGATTTACTCCTCAATGTCAGTATAATATTCTTCAGAAGAATAAGTATTGATTAAACCCAACCGTGGTTATCTAATTGTGGCCAGAGGAATTATGGTGCCATTTTCAGCACAGACGATAAGTAAATGAAGAATATGCCTGTGATTAAAAAAAAATAAAAACAATAAAGCTACTAGGCTCCATGCAATACTTTAGGAGCTTACCTGGAGAATTCTCTCAAGTAAAGTTGGGGATACTATTAAAACCAGTGAATCATAACAACTGCCATAATGGAAATATCCAGCACACTTTCCTGCTCTGGTAACCTGGCACCCCATGGACAATAAGGCACATGAAACCACCCTCTGGGAAAAAGTTTTTACTTCTCTAATGTGTTGTTATATAAAAGACTTAGATGGCAATTTACTGTTTTCTGTTCCAACTTTTTTCCACCCTTCTTAGCCACCAAGCCTGTCTGATTTCATTTGCCATTAATGGTGCTTAGCTCAGGGCCATAGAAATTAAACTCTTGAAGGACTCATTTCACATGGAATTTTAATGATTAAAGGTATGCCTTGGCCAGGAAAATCAGAGCAAGTTTCTGACTTCCCAGTCACATTCCACACTACAAAGTATTTATGTATGGTCAAGCTCCAGAGCAATACCTTGCTCAAACAAAACCATTGGGTCTGACAGCAGCGTTTAGCTATCAATATAAACATTGTCCAAGTTCATATGAAAATTTTATGGTCCCCAGCTCCAAAGTATCTGACTTGCTAACAGAAAGGTGGCCGAGCAGTGTGGTGTCTTCATAGATCCCTGACTACATTAAATGAATTAAACAGTGTTAAGCAGAAAGGGTCTGCTGAATTTCTGCCTGTTATTCAGTAGACTCTATCCCTGCTAAGAATAACTCTCTGCTCCAGTAACCCAGAAAGTGGAGCAACATACTCTGCTTTAGCCCTACAGCCAGTCCTCCCATACGGCATTTACTGAGGCTTGTGCTGAATCCCTTTGCTTAGAAACTACATTCACAAATTAATGGAGTAGTGGAAACACAATATATGTGACAGGAGATAGCAAAAAGCAGAAAAAAAATTAGCATTCCCCCCCATAAGAACAAGAAGCATACATAGCAACTATATGTAAGAAAGGAATAAAATTTTAAGAAAAAATTACACCACTCTGTTTAATTTTTAAAGGTTGTTGCAAGCTGGAGAGAATCCACTTTGAAATTTCTTATTTTATTAACTTTCTCAACAGCTTTAAGCATTTTTCCGTATAGTTTTATGGCTAATAAATTATCATTGTTTTGAATTGTCTGAGAATCATGAATCAATCTAGTCACAAAGCAGATCTGTTTCATTAAATGTTCTTGTTCCTTACTGCCTCAGTCTTGCAAATTTCCCCATTTGCTTCCTATATTTCTTTGCCTCTCCTCACATCACCCTGTTGTACTGCCTTTAATATAAAAGATGGCCTTCATTCTCATGTACTATTTAAATTCATCATGTCTGACCTCTTCAAATGCAATGAATGCATAATTAATTTTCATTATAAATTTAGAATACTTCCTCTCTTCTTGCCAGTTCAAGCTTCCTGTAGCTTTCAACAACTATCTTGTTTTATTTTATATTCCTTATGAAATTCTTTCATGCCGTCTTCCTTTCAAATTTCACTTCAGAAACAATTTGACTCTGGTGCACACAGCAGGAACCTGCTCAGAGCCTGACGCAAGAATCACCAGTAAAAGAATGGCTGTTTGGTCCATCACTAGAACACAGACTGTACTCATGCGGCTGGAAAAACAGCTGTGTGCACCATCCACCCCAGAAAGAGTGGTTTTAGGATTAATATGCAGAGTCCTAACTGTTAATAACAAGTGTTTAAGAAATAGATAAAGCACAAAGATAAAAGTATATACTTATTTCGCTCATTAAATGTTGTGATTACTTCAGCATTTTTCTCTTTTTCATAGCCATTATGAATGCTCTTTTATATTCACAGAGATTTCCAAAATCTCAGTACACAGGCTTTGTTTGGATATTGCTTCTCTTCTTAAAAGAGGTTAACAATTCTGTTTCACTAAAATACTGCCAATTGCAGCTTCAGTTGACAATGGGTAAGTAACACAAATTCATGGAGACAGGGTGATCAGCCAGAGACTACAGGAAAGGAAAGCAGCTTGCACAGATTGGATTTCAGCACCTTCCATGTCAAGGGGACTACCACTTAAGGGAACTTCCTTGCAACTTTACAGCACTAAAAATTAAGAACTTTGCTGAGCAACTATCAGGCTTATCTAATTGACCAGAACAGTTTTGAAATGTACCTCAAGCTGAACAAATAGACTTGTGAAACTGCAGCACTCAGAATGTTTTCCCATGAAGGACATAGAGGTGGAAGACTTGATTAGTACACACTTATTTCCACTCAGCATTCCCAGTTTGTAGGAAAAGCATAACAGTACACTTCTCATAGCTTTGTGATTTGACTAAACCGATTTGGGGCTTTTTTTATGACAACTGCATTTGCTTTAGTTTAGTGGATTTCTTCTTTTTTCTTAAAATAGTCTTCGAAGAAAGGAAAAAGCAAAAAACTTAAGAACAAGTGACTAGTCATCACTAAAATATCAGATCTCCAAAACTCCTGCAGTGGAAGTTGCCTTCCACTCTGTAACACACCATTTAAATACTGAAGCTTAGTTGGTGCATCAGATCTACTGTAACTGCACAGGAACACTCTCTATATGCAAGTTAAAGTACTTTTTGCAATGAAACTTTGTAGTTTAAGATTTTCAGAACAGTCCTCCATCTCCACTAGCTCACTGACTTGAAAAGAGCCCTTTTTCAGAACAGCAAACTGTGTGGTGTCCGGGGCTGTTTTGTTAAACCACTTTTTGTGGGAAATAAGTAATTTTGTAGTCACTTCCATCCTACTGTCCAAACAGATCGAATTTTAACCTACAGACAAATTCTTACCAAACAAGGTTCCAGTGCCATGACATCAAGGCAGAAAGGTGATGCATTAAGAATGTAATAGTGGAATTTTTTGTGTTGATGGACTGTTGTATGAAGTATGAGGCATGTATGAGGCATGAAGTGTTAAATTTTCCTCTTTATCAATTAAAAAAAAAAAAAAAAAAAAAAAAAGAAAGAAAGAAAACAAGGAAACTGCACAAAATCTGTGAACTTTACCTTCTGAATATAATTCAGTTAAATTAATGGAAAGGTATCTGCTGTACTGTCCTGGTTTTGGCTGGGGTGGTGTTAATTTTCTCCTTAGAAGCTGGCACAGCGCTGTGTTTTGGATTTAGGATGGGAATAATGTTAATAATACTCTGATGTTTTGGCTGCTGCTCAGTAGTGCTCACCCTACGTCAAGGACTCTTCAGTGCCTCGTGTCTGCCAGTGAGGAGCTGCACCAGAAGCTAGCAGGGAGCATAGCCAGACACCCAACCTGTTCAGCCCAAAGGGATATTCCACACATGCTCAGGAAATAAACAGGGAGCTGGCTGGGAGGTGCCAGTCACTGCTGAGGGACTCACTGGGCAGTCAGCAGCAGATGGTGAGCGTCTGCAGTGTGCAGTACTCGTTCTTCGTGGGATTTATTTCTCTCTCTCTTTTTGTTGTCTCCCTTTTCATTATAATTACCATTATTAGACTTTATTTCAATTATAAAGCTATTCTTATCTCAAACCACAGGTTTTATTTGTTTGGTTTTTCACCAGATTCTCCTCCCCATCCTTCCATGGGAGAGGAAGGTAGAAGGTATGAGGAATCAGCAGTGTGGCACTTGGCTGCTGCCCGGGTGATGACACATGAGCACCAAGTATTGCTTCTTCTATCTGCTATACTTGGATTTAAATAAACTGTAATAGGAAACTAAACAATATTAAAGAGAAGCAAATGGCACAAATTCCAGAGATTTAACTGATGCACTAGAGATTATGAAATAAAGGGAAAGAAGGTTGTATCATATGTAGCATCCCATATAATGAATGGATTTAATGCACATCAAAAACCACCCTAAACAAAGGAGCCGTTGAAAAAGTGATAGCAGTTTTTTAACCATGGTCTTGGAAAAGAGCTAACACACTATGTAAACTACAAACCTGGAGACTATGACTATGTGCCACGAGCACACATATATCATTTTTCTGGTTCTCTGGAAAGATGATGAAAAGGGCATTTACTCTATGGTTAGACACTGATACAATCAACCTGGAAATTATCCTGGAGAGAAGGAGGAGAAAGGGAAATGCTTGAGTGGAAAGAAGATATATTGGATAATTTAACAGGATTTTCTCATCACTAATTTCTATTTTTTTTTCTGTCCCTAATCACCTTTCTTCTACCTCATTAAATCCAATTTCACTTCATCTTATCTTTCTTTACTCTCTAATTTCATAGACCATCATGCAATTCCTTTCTTGCCAAACAGCATACTTTTTTTGCATAAATCTTTTCGCATTTACTTTTCCCACCTTATCATTTAGCTGCCTCATTTCTTCCTAATCATTATTTCTCTTGCCATAACACTGTCACTGCTATAGTGGTGTCCATACAGTGGCTGTCTTTCTGCATCCATATGTATCTCTACTTTGTTTGATTTCTTTCTTTTGGCCAATTTGTTGACTGAGCTATTTTATATTTCTTCATTTTTCTTGCCTCTAGAAACATTCACATATATATCTATATACATATATATATAGATATGGATAACATCAACTATACGATCACTGAACTGTATTATAGGGAACTGGATCCATGCTCCTGCACACATCGTTAGCTATACTGAGTGCAAACTGTATAGGAATAAAAATAAATTTAGTACTTCTACAAAGTTTGGACTGATCTGCATTTTACTCATGCCTCAGAATTACAATCTTTGTTTCAGCAATGGACATTTCAGTAATTCTGCACATTTTCTGATTTGACATATGAGTAAGATTAGTTGAATATTATATCATCTTGGGAAGATTCGACAATTTACTTGGTGCAGCATTCAGTCTTGTCTGCATTGTGGAAAGACTAAATCCTATCAAACAACATTTCAACACCATCTTTTATAATTTGTCCCCATATATTCTTCACTAAATAAAAGTATACACACACAAAATTCCTCCTTAGCCACATTCCACATCTCTCAAGGTTTCAATGGAAAATATGGGAAAAAAATCAATTCCAGCATCAGTTTTTTTAAATTGCTTTTATCACCTCTGAAAGAGTCCCTAGTCTATCATGATAATAGATCTGTTCAATGAGTTTGTTATCATCTAAGGCAAAGAAGAGGACTGGGACACCCCCCAGAAGGTCAAGGCCCCAAATAATCAGACACTGTGGGATGTTTGACTTGTTCCTGTAATAAATGCACCTGTCTGTAGGAAGCCAGTTGGCTCAGGTGTTTGCATTACATTACCATAGGCACAGTATCATGAATGAAAATCCTCCTAGAAACGGAAGCAGGGGAATGCATGCAGGAACAATCACAAAGGACCTGGATAAGTATCAGCTTCATGATATTTGGCTCATGCATCATAAAGGGAGAGCTCATAAAAGACAAGAAGCAAAGGCTCATGAAAGGCCCTGTCAAAGGCCCCAGGTCAGGGATGTGAGGCACACACAAGGGATTCTTCTGAGCAGTATGATCAGGACTGAGGTGGAGTTTCCAATCTATCTTTAACCAGTTTGAAGTTAGGTATCATGTGCATCCATCACGTCCTGCAGTGATCCCCCTCTCCTAAAACAAGAATTATTAGTGCATTTGTGCAATATGTTTCTAAAGTCCTAAACTTTGCCCTGAGCTGTCCCTGAAGAAAACCAGCTTCCAGGAGATAACATCCATCACCCACCAGTCTCGAGCTCTTCAGGAAACTCTATATTCAAGCAATATGGATGCTCATCCCCAGTGGGATGGGCAACCTTGGAAAGAGAGAACGTGCGAACCTCTTCCCTAACCAGTTTTTATGAATGAGGGAAAAGATGTTCGGGGACAACATTATCAGTAATTATTAAGGAACAGATATTGGATGTCTTGTGATTTAAAACAAAAAGAACCTAGGAATATCTAATCATCAGATGAAAAACAGAATATTTTTAAGTGTTCAAGCAGTGTTGTCTGGAGCTGGACCTATTCTCGGTTTACCTTTGACAAAAGTCTAAAACATAAAATATTAATAGCCACATATGGTCAATGTGTTCATATATTCACAAAGAACAGTTCAAACTGTAACACTCTATATTTACAAACAGAAATTGGCATGAAATATTTGAATGTACCAGATTAAACCCTGTATCTGATTAAACCCTGCACATCTTTTGCAAGGAGACCCCAAGAAGCCCTAACTTTACTTTGATCCTTCTGATGGAACTACTGGGTAGACAGAGGACTGACTGGAGACAGTTCTGGAAGGGTGCAAGTCGAAATCATCTGCATAGATGTAAAATTGTTTCAAGAACACAAGAATAGGTGAAGGTAAAATAAAGTCAGTCAAATTCCTAAGTTCAAAAACACAGTATGTGAATAAATGGGGTTCTGGGACAGGCAGGTCATTCCCACTGCTCTTTTTTTCCTGCTAAAAGTGCTCTTATCTGCTTATCTTATTGTTTCTTTTCTGTCAGAAAAAGATTTGGTACTACCATTCTTGTTAACAGACCACCTCTTTAAAATCAACACTCAAATTCCCTGGGTCTTGGGGACCATATCTAAAATGAAGGTGCAGAAAAAAACTCACAACCCAAATCAATTCTAGTTTGTTCCGTATGGTATTTTCCAGTCAACGGTCTTAATGGTTTGTTTTATCATCTTTAACAACGTATGACTCCATTGGAATCAACTTAACTAATGAGATGTCAAAAATATATTTTGTTGCATTTATCTAAGTTAGTAAGAAATTCAAAATTCCTTTAATGACAAACTAATATATTTTCATTTGCTGTCAAAGAGGCTTTGATGTTATTCTATAAGTGAATGCATCTGTTGCATTAAAATTCTTGTGTAAAGCTACATTCATCATTTGCTTTAGAAAATAACCTCTCAACCATAAAACTGGTTCATCTGGACATTAAAATGCAGAACATCAAGAATAGAAATAGGAAGAAGAAATCGTTTAGATACAGATACAGTAGCAAAACCTGATTCACTGATATGTTAAAACATCCTTGTGCTCAACTTTATTTTTTGCTTTTTTTATCACTAGCTGCTAGTGAACTCAAAAATAAAGATTCATTATACTAGAATAATATACACAAAGAAAACAATATATTTCCACATATCTCTGCTCCTGATTTTATCTATATAATGAAGAAAACTTTTGTATTTCAGGGCATAAGTATGTGGAGCATGTGGACATGAACATACACATGGCATCAGTCAGTTCACTGACAGCTTCTCTGAAGAATGGATTTCGTCTGGGGACAGATGCTAGACTCAGTGGTCTCAGAGAAATTCTTATACAGGACCAAGAAGATGGAAATCCACCTTATGTGATATTGAATTGTGGTTGTACAGACAGAAGAAAAATACATCAAATTAATGCAACATCTTTGCTTCAACCTTGGAAAATACTTTGGATTTAGGGCCTGATATGACTAGTCCAAATTCAAAATACCACATGAAAGCCCTCTAGGTTCACCAGGCCTGGGAACTGACAGCCAATGAGTGAAAATACAGAAGCAAATGGGTTCTCATTTGTCACAACCAGAAGACGATGACGGAATTTTAAAAACATCATTTTAATATTTTATCATGCAATTTAGATTTCTTCAAGAATGCAGAAACTTTAAAGTCTTCTATAGAGAAAATGTTAATTAGTGTAAAGTGGTAACTTGTCACTGCTTATTTCCAAAAACATGTGAGCAAAATACCAATGGGAAGAGAAGGGGAGGGATGAAATTTTAATTCTCCAAGATGTATGTTAAATGTACTCTCTTCTCAGGTAATGTTTTTTCTTCTTTTAAAGCTTCATTCACAGCTGTTCCTGTCCTTCTTTTCTCTCAAATCTCCTTTTTAGCCATAACTTTGTATGTCTCTGGTGCATCAACATTTTAATAACAGCATAGGGCTTACATTTGCTGTTTTCATTCATTGTGTGCAATATCTTATTATTCAAAAATAGTCATCAATCCCTTTGGGCCTGCTCACAGTCTTAACTGAGAATAGAGCTGTAAGTATTTAAGTGTCTGAAACTGTCAATTTACTTGACAAAAACGGATGATAAAACACACTCTATGCCATTTGAGGATCCTTATTTTCCATTAAGAATTTACATGATTGCTGAAACAACAAGCCAATCTTCCTTAAACCAAGAGTAATTAAAAACACAAAATCTGTAAGGAATACCAATCTTAAAGACAGGCTTAGATTAATCAAGTCCTTGAAGAGATGGGAGGCAAGATGGCAGAACTGACAACAGTGGTGTTTCCTAAAAGCTGAAGTATTTTGCAATATGAATCTTAATAACCCTGTATTGTGGCTCATGGACAAGACTAGTCTTCTACAAGTGGAGAGCTGGAAGAACAACAGCAATAACACTCCTGTTATGGAGAAAAGTTCTGGATTCAGCAGGTCCTAGTTCTGTCACTTGACCATAGTTCTGTAGCTCCAAATTGCTTAATTTCTCCATTCTCCAGCTTTACAGCTGTAAATGGGGGTAAAATTTTGCTTTTGCCCCAACAAAACTCCTTTTGACATAATGAGAATACAAAATCAGAGTTGCAGTTGCACACAGACACAAACACACACATCATACTTGCACACACCTGCACACTCTGGCAGAGAGGACTCTGTCTCCACAGACAAGAGCTTCATGTCAATGTATACCAAGAAATATTAACTAACAGGCACTGACTTGGCACGTGGGAATCAACACTGTTTTCACAGCTAACAAAACTGGTTTTTCTCAGAATATAGTTCTACTCTACTACACAACCAAAAGAATATAAAATTAATTAATTTACATATGGCCACTACTCTCTCCCTCTGTAATTGCATTTTCTTACTTTACCTGCACAGCAAATGGAGTGTCTGACTATAAATGGACATTATTTTGTGTGGTATTATTTTGATGTATGTAACATTCTGATTAATAATCAAAATAATCAGAATGTTACATATTGAAATATTACACAAAAAAATTAAATGTTAAAAAGGCCAACACACTTTTTTTGCATGTTTTTATTGCAGATGTAATTTTCCGAGAATTTTTCTACTTAGTGGATCTCAAAGAGTGGCATTTCTGCTTATTCATACGTCAGTTTATGCTCTTTTCCTTTCTTCAAAACCAAGTAGTTTATGGAACAAAGTTTTTCATCTCTGCAGACATTAAGATTTCAGCATAAATTCTTATGGAGTGGAGAATGGCACAAATATTCAGATGACCAGTATTATTTAAAGTTCTAACTTTAAAAATCATACTCACATTTTTAAGTGACCAAACTTCATAACTCTTCAGCAACAACTGGAATATATTTTCAACTTCCTAGGAAACTCCTATCTTTATCAACGTTTAACTTTTTTTAATGTCACAAGTTGTATTACCACATTAATCAAATTGGTAGTGGAGACTTGAATTTCCCATTAAAGTCAAAAGTAGTAACTACACAACTGTGAAGAAATTTTAGATTACATGTCAGTCAATCTCTGAAGCAAACACAACACATCAGTCCCTGCAAATCCCTTATAAATCATTCAAAATGTCTGTTCTTAAATCTTCTAAATCAAGATTTAGGAGTTGTGCCAACAGTACATTTTAGTAAGATGCTTCTGCTGAGAAAATACCCTGTTTGTTTCCATTGGGCTGAGAATAAAAGTAGCTGTAAGGTAGGTTTTAAATGGTCAAAAAGGGAAATCATGTTTCACGAAGGTTCAAATTAAAAGAACAGAGAAGTGAAACACCCCATCTATTAGTCAATAATAACATGACTCGTTTAGTGACAGGAACATGCTCAGAGCTGCATGCAAAAGAAAGAAGACAGGAATCCTGCCCCAGGGCAGCTATAATCACACACAAGATAGACACATAAGACATTGCAGAGCTGAAGACAACTTTATCTTAAACTGTAAATCATTTTAAGAAGACCTAAAATCATTTGTATGACCTATCAGTATCAATCACACATAGGAGATGAATCCTCAGGAAAGGGTATGCACGAAGAGAGCTTATTTCCCCACTGAATGGGGAAAATCTTCCAGGTGTAAATAAGAGATCAAAGTTCAGACTGGAATAAAAAACAAAAAACAAAAGCAAAAATAAATTATTGAATATGAAGAGTATGCTAAGGAAATAGAAGGTGAGAAAATCAGAAATGTAAACAGCATCAGAGAGCAGCATATAAATGGATGGCATTAGTTTTGCCAGAGAAGAGATCCAGGGAAAAAAAAAGTGAGCAGTGGGGAAGGCAGTAGGAGGGATAAAAAACAAAGAGGCCAAGGGCACATCCATGGAAATGAAAATAAGGAAAAGAAGTGCTAGTTTGGGGGACAAAAAGACAATTTTATAAAAGAAACTACAGTTTTAAAAAAACCCCAAACCTCCAACAACAAACAACGAAAAAAACCCACCACAGCCCAGAGGCTGAAGGAAGAGATTTAAAAAGAAACTCTTTTTCTATACAGGTCCCTTCTCTCACTATTTATTGCCTCAACATAAGACACATCTGTAAATATTGATCCATAGGTATGTTGAGTAATTGAAACTTTAATTTACAATTATTGCTTCTTTTATTAGAAAGGTCATTTAATCCATGTCAGTTTCTGCTTTCTCTGACATTATTTACACTTGTTTTCAACAGCTAGAGAATATTTTCTGTATGTAGTACACATAATAGATTAAGATTTATTGTACACAGAGCTAATAAATTAAAAACCATGAACAGAGGAGTGTGTAGGTGCTATATTTGCATTTTTATCAAAAATTTCTATTTCATACAGAAATGCAAATAAGTCTAGCAAGAAAATTAATAAGTACCTATTACACTTGAACATAAAACAGCTATTGACTGTGTAAGGCTGCTAAAACCATGAAAAGGTCTATTTCATATATGAGAGTACTATTTGCTAAGGGAGAATTATATTGGTTGGATCAGTGGCCAGAATAAATTCAACAAATTAATCTATTCTAAAGATTCTTTTCAATGTCACATATTTTCTATTTCTCTATAAGGTACTGATCTTTCCTGAAAAAAGGAAACTGGGCTGGCAGGACCCTTGCCCTGATCACAGCAGCAGTTGTTCTGTTCTTTCTTGGGCAAAATCAGGACATCCTGTGCAAAGGAAAAAGAAGACACATTTTGAAGACAAAGGCTGCTTAGAGTTTGTTAACCTCCAGGTTTATTAGGAGACAGAGGATGTGGCCAATGCCCTTGCTAGTGATCTTGCAATTTACTGAAATGTATCAGGCACAGAGATAGATCATGCAAATGCATAGAAAGCAGTTATTCAAAAGAAAAGCAAATTTGAGGCCAAGACAACAGACACCAAGCCCGATCCCAGTTTACTCCTGATGAATGCATACAAATTCTCTAGCCATAAAAGGGAGCTCAAGAAACTAACAGTGTAGGGCACAGAGTCAGCTGAGCTAGAAACTGCAAAATTAAAAAGTCATTCACATTTCCAATATGGTTTTCTAAAACATGTTTTCCACTATTTCAGTGTTATAATAAACAGACCCTATGCAGGTCTATGCTTTCCTTTTTGGGTGTTACGTCTGGAGAAACTCCTGAAGTGACTTGTTCTTGAGGAGTTGAGCAGGGGTGCTGTAAACTTTTTTCTCCTTCCAAAAGGAAAGAGATTCCAAAAGGTATGGACTGTTTTTGACAGTCACCTGGGGCTGCATGTAAATCCCAGCCCCAGACCTTGTTTTTCTAATTACAGCAATGAGATATCCTGTGTCTTTTAGAATGAATGATATTCTAAAGCTGAAAACGAAAGTAGAGGCTCCTGATTAAAATCCTAAGGGTAAAAAAGATACTGAACAGACAAGAACAACTTAGGTAAGAAAAAGACAGCCTTCCAAAAACAAAAACTTGGTTGAAGTCCTTTAACAAAGGTGGGAAGAATTTCATGTGTCTAAGAGGATAATAGTTCCACTTGAATTTTAAAAGAAGGGATGAAAATTCACTGTTAATTGACTTCAGGTGCTGCAGGTTAGGACTTTATCAGTTTTCAGAAAAAGTCAGATGGAGCCAAGGTGCAGAACATAGCAGCTGACATTATATGGCACACTGGCTCTAGTAAAGCAAGGAAAATCATTCATTTCTTTTGTAAAGGTCCTCCAAAAACTCCTTTGTATCTGGCTTTTCCCATAACATTGTTCTCAACTTTAGAAATTCCAGCTGCAGTTGAATTTCATGCAGGTCAATCCCATTTCTATTATGAATTGGTATCTTAGGGCAATAGTCCTCTGCCAAAAAAAGCAGGTTTTGGCCAATATTGCCAACTTGCCCCTACTTGTTTAAATTAATTAATTAATTAGCTGGAGGGAAAAAAAAAAAAAAAAGAAAGAAAAAAAAAAAAAGGCCTTGAATAACTTGGAGCATTTCATGCTTAGAAACTTCCTGTGCCTGCAATGTCTTTCTGCACCATCCCAACCCAGGAGATATTTTACCAATCTGAAAGTCAGGTGCAAGCTGTGCCTAGGTGTTGACAGAGAGCCATTGGAACCTGGTACATGTTCACAAATTCTCCAGGGTCCAGCCACAGGCACTTTTTCTCTCAGAAGCTGTTGCAATGAAGATCTGCATTGAAGGACTGGATAATTTTACAATTACAATTCTCAGCCACTTGTGAGCTGCATGATTCAGTTACACTGAGAGAATTTGGCTTATTAAAGCAACTGTACTAAGTGCAGTGTAAGAAGCTTAAGTCTCATTTCATTTCCATCACACTGTATTGCACAAGCTCTATGGACCTTGCAGAGAATTGTGCTGAGACCCTCAAAGGAGTGCAGTTAAAAATTCAGAACCTTGAATGTTTTAGTAAAAAGGCAGATAACCTAAAATGCTGTTAATAGATCTAAAATATGAAATAAATTAATACGCTTCACAACTAAAATTAAAAGTATAGGAGAAATATTCCATTATTTGTAAGGACATGTCAGTGAAAATATTATATATTTGGCTGCCAAATAACCAAGGTACTGAATTCTTGCTTCATCTCTCAAATGGATAAAAGAGTAAAACTATGTCTTAAAATATCCTACAAGGAGGACATTGATAATGGAATAAAGGGAGCCTTGAAAATGTGTGCTACACTGAGATGTGTAATTAGAACTTCTAATTCTAGCAAGACCTACATCAACAGATGGCTTAAAACCTTAATCCTTTTATCATTTTATGGCATCTATAGCAGACATCTGGAAGAACCAGTGGAGGTGGGAAAACAGACAGAGAGTTCACTGATGAATTAAAGCCTTTCTTCATCATAGTGAGACACAGCAGAAGGAACTTGTTAAATTATTACTAGTGTACATACACATATTTAACTGAATTATAACTGAAGATATGTCCATAAGAAAGTAATTCTTCTCTGAGTGGCAGTCCCATGACTGTGAAATTATTTTCTAAAACCTTTTCCCATCTGGGATTATAAACATTTATTCCTTAAAATCATGACCCCTGTATAAATTAGAGCTCTTATCTGTTGCACAGACTTTTGACCACCCACATTTCATGGAGTTTTCCCTTCTCTCCAAGGCAGAGTGAATGTGATTTATATTTTCATTGTTTAAAAGACAAGATATGATTTTAGTTCAATTTATGTATTCATTTGAAACTTGAGTGTTGTGAATCTAAACCCATGTGCAAATTAGATTAAAGCAAGCAGACTCCTGTAGAGAACAATCATTTTTCAGAAACAATAAAGTCAGAAATCAGTTACCTGTTTATGTTTTTAAAAGAACCCAAAATTCTAAATGTCCACTGCAGTCCTCCTCCAATACTCTACAGCTGTTTTCTCAGTTCTTTGCTTTCTAGCTTGTAATTTTATACATCCCATAGTTATCCTTCCTTTCTTGAAAAGAAATACAAATTCAATAGAATGAACAATATTAACTGAAACTGTTGAATGTGACAAAGTTGAAATGTCATCACAGGTGACAAATAGAGAGAATTTTTTTCTTACTAAGAGCTGAAAAGCAGAATTCCTGTCTTCCAACCACACAATGATTAGAGCTTCTCTCTCCCAACAATGTGAGGTTTTTAATGAGAGAAGTGTGAAAAAAAAATATATATAACTCATGATATGTGCTACCTAAAAGAGAGTAGAAATTAGCCTTAAACCAACTATTTTTTGCATCAACCTGATTCCTATTGAAACTAATGAGGAATCTCATTTAAGCTTCTAAAAAGGACAGATATATTTTAGACTTCAAGGCATTTTAAAAACTGCATCTCCCACAGTTTTGGCAGTGAAACAAATGGGAACGTCCATAAATGAGAATAAGTGTAACTGAAAACAAATTAATCAATTATCAAAGCCTTAGCAATATACCCACTGATAGAAACTCTTTTGAAATTACATTCAAATTAATGAGAAATATCAATGTTTCTTACTAAATTATTATAGCTATGGTCTTTAAACTTCTATTCATAATGGACACTTGGGGGATTATGAAAGAGGACCATACACCTGTATCCATGCTCATGGATTACACATACTAAAACTGATTTTCAAGGAAGAAATCCTGTAGAGTTTTATTTTCCTCACTAATTTTCACTTCTCCCAACT
This sequence comes from Zosterops lateralis, assembly GCF_965231275.1. Taxonomy (NCBI): domain Eukaryota; kingdom Metazoa; phylum Chordata; class Aves; order Passeriformes; family Zosteropidae; genus Zosterops; species Zosterops lateralis. The sequence continues at coordinate 11,654,236 of NC_139766.1, forward strand.
TTTCTTAAATTTGAAACTGAAAATTCTATTTAAAAGCCATTTAAAACAGAAGTAAAGGAAACAAAATATTTTGAGACAACTTTCTCTGTTTGCTCCCAAATGCTTCCATAAACATGACATTTCAGCATCTTTCAAAGCAATGGGACTTCTGCAATTATGATGACCTTCTACAGCAAGTTCCAATAGAATAGAAAAAATATATATCTATATTTATATATATATATAAGGTAGTTCTATTTTTATATATCTCGCAAGCAAAAAAAAAAAAAAAAAAAAAAAAAAAAAACAACAACCTAAGTAAAATTAATTAAAATTGAAGGCTGTATTTTGTGACATGAAATAAGCTGTTTCTACAAAACACAAATGAAAGAAAGTGGCCTTTTTTCCCATAACCACTGTGAGGACACAGCCATCAGAGTTGGGCACTGTGAGTACTTCTTTCATTTGATGCCTGATAGTGTATTTCAGAAAACAAAAGAAACCTTCACAAACACTACAGGTACAGACATAATTGCAATGTGACTTCTCAACAGCAGAGATGCAGAGATGAAGATATTTTATCAGTACATTAGGTTACACTTGAGATTCACATTACCAGTATCAGCATTACTGAAAATGACTGCATTTTTAACAGGTAACAAGCTACACAACAGTAAAAATGTGAAACTGGAAATCTGAAAATGTGAATTAGTGTGAAGAGAAAATTAAAAAAAAAAATCGATCTGTACAGATCAGTAGAACTCAAAACTTTCTTGCCTAACAGTACAACAGAGACACGGCAAGTTTATATTTAAATTCTCTGCAGTTTGAAATTTTCAAAATAAATTTCTTAATGGCTCACATTTTTGAAGCTTGTTAGGATAATTACAGGTTCAAAAGCAAGGTCATAGGCCATGTTTCTTATCCTATTACTATCCTAGCACAGTGATACTTCCTTTGAGCATTTCTTTCATATTCTTCAAATGAAGTTATTCCTAATACAATACTTCCTAAGTCTGCACTGGGGGAATTTCATCTTCATAATAGGAGATCTGACAACTTAGAACTCTAAATTCTGTCTGTAAATTTACATTAATCTTAGGTTCTCTTTTACCTCTGATTCAAGGTGAATCAGAAAAACTTATTAATCATTGGACTATGGTGACTGACATTGGACTATTGGTTAAAAAAAAGAAAAACCACAACAAAACAAACCAAACAAAAAAAAAAAAAAAAAAAAAAAAAAAAAAAAAAAAGTGGAAAGAAATAAGAAACAACAAAAAATAAAACCACCACACATCCCCCACTCCACCTCCAAAAAATAATAATTAAAAAAAAAAAAAAAAAAAAAATAGAACAAATCAAGCAGAAACAGTTGAAGAGCAGGAGAGTTTCTGTTCTAAATAATTCTACTAAAATCCATAAAACTGGCCAGTGAAAAGGAGACATGAGATCCTACTGTACATCTGCCAATATTAAACTGGGAACCTCCTGGAGCTGTGAAAAAAGCTTTATGCTTCACTTTATCCCACAAGACCAGGGTCTGAAATTAAAGGTCAGATCCATTATTTCACATCAGTGCTAAAGGCAGGAGAATTTATTCACTACAGAATTAAAGATTAAGCAGATGCTTCACCAGGCATATGACTGTCATAACTTAGCAGACATTATGAGAATGTAGAAATCTGAGAGCACCCTGTAAAAGTTGATGCTATCTCCAGTCTTTTGCTGGACTGCAGAAGGAGGCTGGGGGAGCCAAAACACCAAAGATGTTTTTGCCTTTGTATTTTCAAAGCCAACCTTTCTTGTATCACCCACCTTTGGCTGCAGTTGCTGTAGTAAATCCATCATCAGGACAAGGAGAACAAGCAGGGCTCATCTACAGATTTTGACAAGTGGCAAAGCATCACAAAAACCTAAAATTACTTTTTATATATGTAGGATCAATAAATAAAATTAACTCCCCATATTTTCCCTCCTTCTCTTGCCTAGATTTGCAAATAGAACAGTAAAATATTTCATGTTGTCTCAAAATGCTATACTTCAGGTTTTGCTTCCCTCTCTTTTTGTTTTTCTTTGGCTACAGATCCATATGGCCTAAATATTTGGCAACTTAGCTGTTGTCCAGACTTTTCATAATATTTCCATCTCTAGCCTCCTCTAGGCTAGACACTGAAACAGTGACATCAATGTGATCTAATTTATGTCAAAACCCAGTAAGATTATTCTGTACACAGTCATCTCAGCCTATTTTTAGATGGGTTGCTTATAAAATTCAGTCCTGTGCTAGTCTTTGCTTGGTTTAAAGGCCAAAATTTTAGAAAACACAGTCTAATGCAATTTTATAAACTTTGAAGGACACCCTCCTTCCTGTTAACATTCTTGTTCTCAGGCTCTAACAAGAGCATCATTTCACATCACTGCTCTCTCCTGAATTCAAATGGAAAATCTACTGAGACCAGACTTCAGTTGCCTTATTAAAAATTCCAAGTTACTCTACCAAACTAAACAGGATGATGCTAAATTTGCATCAGGTTAACTGAAGGCATAATCTAGACCTTTAAGATTTTACCCAAAAGATCTATTTGATTTATATTTTGGGAAATGGACTCAACATTAAGGTCTTAGCACAGGAGAGAGAGCCTTACTCAGTGTGTAACTTGTGATTGCCTTCAGTTCTCGTTGCACCTGCCTTCACTTGCTCTGGAAAAGTGATGTATTTGCTTTCTGCTCCAATGGATGAGCAGAGCTGCCTCATCCATAACCGTGTCACTACATTTCCAGCTCTCAGATGCTTCTTGGATACTCCCTCAGGCACTACATTTTCTTGCAGAGCGTGACCCATTTCCATAATCTGCCCTTTCCACTGTTGCCTCTCCAAATGGGAACTGTTCTTCTTTTCTCTGAGAATCTGCAGCAGGTCTCCCATGCATATCCAAAATGTTCCTTCTCACTTACAAGCTCCACCACTAGCTCACTCATAGTGACATACAAGCACCATTACTCTACCAAATACAAAGGACTTTTGTGACTGTAAAAGGTGTCCCTAGTGATCTAAGGCCAACTCAGCCTTAGATGCAAATGTGTGGATTGTAAAATGATGATAAATTGATTCTGTACCAATGAATGCACATCAGGCACCTAAATAATCTGTTTTCAAAGGCAATCACTTAGGTATTCTGTTCATTTTTAGAGACACACTATTAAATCAAGTAAGAAAGCATTTTTCCCTCCTCAAAAACATGTCAGAAAACATTACGGTTTCTCCTCTGCTCAAGAGAAGTAAGGTACATGCACACAAATGTGATTTAAAGAGCATCCTTGGCAACTCTTTTAATTTTTGGCCTTTCTCCCATGTAATGCTAATCAGAGCCACTGCTCAAGCAATAGAGCAGCTCTTGAAGGCCCTGTGAGCAGGCAACAGTATTCACGTGCAGGGCAGCAGAGCCCAGCTTGCCTCACCAACAGAGGTGATTACAGAAACATTTTGGTCTGGAAACCAGAGCATGAGGGTTTGACGTGGCAGTTTTACCCACAGCTTCTTCTCTTACATGGAACTGGACATCAGTCTTTGTGACACCAAAAGCAGGGTCTATCTGCTGTTTAATTTCTCCTCTCAATTTATCTTCCAGCTCATTAATCCGTTTCCCAGCAACCTATCCCCACTTTCTATTCTTACAGGCAATTCTTCTCTGAGCTCCTGCTGGGAGGCATCCATCTTTCAAAGCAGCCAAGCTTTAATTCCTTCTTGTCTTGCTTGAGCTGCATCAATCCTTTTTTTTTTCTGTCCTGAAAATTCAAGACTTGTTCTCAGATTAAGAAAACGATGCTGGAAATGGGACAGCTAACCTGAGTAATGGATACCCTTCCTTAGAGAAAAAGCTTTCAAGTACCTATAAAAGGAACACCCCATATTCTATTACAGAAATTATAACATCTCAATAAACAGAGCCTCATTTAGCATGGCAGTTCTTCAGAAGACAGAACAAGTGCCTTCAGTGGCAAAGCACCTTCTAGAATACAAGACCTAAGCCCAATTTAAAATTACCCCATCTAAAACACTAATATAAATATATTATCAAATTCCGACATTTGATGCTTTTCATTTATCCAGAAAACAGCTAAACAATTGAGATGTTATTAGCTTCAATTCCTACCATACTGATGGCAGTGTATATAAATAAGGGGAAACCTCTTTTTAGAGCATTTGCATAAACTGCCAATGCACATCTGCAGCCTGAGTTCTGTGCTGTTGTTTGCTTTGCTTATGCTAACAGTGGAAAATATTTCTAACACAAAGTGCTCCAGGTCACTTTTTGTACCTGATGCAGATATAATCACAGGGTTTTTTCATAAAAACTCCTTTACTTTCAGTCCCAGCTCAATTAAGAGATGTATTTTCTTAACAAGTTTCTCCTCTCTGTCCTTGTACCCTTGCACATGTAAGGACTGCTGCCATATTAGCCAAGCCAGCCCTACTGCTATTGGAATGATTTTAGGGAAGGTAGGTGATGTGACCCCTGGTTGCTTCAGTGCAAGAGACAACTGCTGCCACATTTCGCTTTCTCACTCTTGTGCTATTACCCATATTTGCATTGTTGGGGTAGACACATGCCATATATTTGGAGATACTTTTATCAGTAACAAGAAGGTTTTGTAGGTTGTTCTGTTTGGATTTTTTATTTTAGGGGATTTTTCTTGCTTGCTTTCTTTTTTCTTGCTGGCAGTTACTCCAATATAGGGCTATGCCTACGAAGAAAAGATGGCTTGGAGAAGAGTTAGCAGATACGATGAGTAAGGGAAAAGATTGATTTTCCTCTCCAGTACTCCTTTTTTGTTATTACTTTAGTGTTTGAGGCATGAAGTAATTCCCTTATCTGGACCAATATATTTGACCAGAAGTAGTTCAAATAATAGAAGAAGCAAGGAAAGCTCCACTGAAGAATACAGAGAAAAACTATTGGAGACAATATACCTGGGGAGACTCTACAAAGGCAGAGAGATAGTGGATGTGGAAATCCACAGGAGACGTCATATTGAAAATTAAAAACAAAAAAAGAAAAAGAAGAAGAAGGAGAAGCAATAGCCTAGCTTGAACCTTTTTGTAGTTCCTCTATACTCCAAGGCCTGGACCAATTCCTTCTTTATTACTGTTGTTCCTATCTCATCAAAGCCTCTGGCCCCTCCGGAGGTGCTCTGGCTATTCCTATTCTCAGGCTTGCATCATCCTTCCACATTTTCTATATGGACATCTTGAACCTCTGCTACCGTTGAAGTCCATCTACATTTTTGGCAAATAAACTTGGTGGCCATTTAAGAAGTACCCCAGGAATGTCTGTTGCACATGTTCCAGAGCCACAGGGGACTGCCAGGCTGCACACAAATCAATGCAGGCTCGAGTGTGGGCTGGAACAGGAGCTCCCAGAAACAGGGCTCGGAGGCACCCTGAGGGCACTGCAGACACTGAAGTGTACTGGTGAGGAAGCTGGACCTTAGGCTGGCCTTGAGGCTACTCCTGCACAGCAAGGAGGATGTAACTTCCCTGTACAAATACTTCCTGCTGTAGATAAGGTATCACACAATTCTAAACAAAGTTTTCTGAAGGACCGGGCACTATAAAGTGATGCAGCTTTTCAATATTGCACAGCCCTAGTCAGCCTCCCAATGCTGAGTGACACTATTGACCATGACTAATACAAAGACAAATGTGAGGGAAGACTTTTTCTCCCCCTTACATTTAGGTTAAATGATAATCCACAGAGGATATTGGGCATTCAATGACTTGTTTACAAATATAAACTAATAAAATGCTAACATCATCTACATCACAGAATAATTTTTTCCACACTTAAATAGCATTAGATGATTCTCTGAGCTTGTGTTATGAACAGTTCATTGCCAGTTTTGTTTGTAATACTGTTACTATGAAAAAGCAGTACCTAGGCAATTTTAGGGCACAAAATCCTTCCAATACTCCTTAAAAGTTGCAAGGTCATAATTATAACTAAGATGGATGTCCCTGTTTTTATTCATTTATCACAATGGTGCTCTGGAGAAGATTTCTTTACTGTGAATGGTAAGAAAAAAACCAAAGACCTTGGGAGTTTGACAGAGTACAGGATTCAGCAGCCTGCAACAGCATTAACTGAGCAGGCATGCTGGAGGACAACAAGTCTGGTTTAGTGTTTGATGAGGTGACTATCACAAGCTCCCTATCTTAATTTTTTTCTTTTCTTGCTTGTCTTCCTTTTACTGTTTGCTATAAACCATTCTGTGCTTGATATTCAGTCACTCTCTTTTCTCCTCCAAAGGTTGTTTGGGTTGTTGGTTTTTTTTTTTTTGTTTGTTTTTTTTTTGTACAATGTGGAATCGACTTAATCTCATACAATCTGCAAAGAAATTCAACAAAGCCTGCAATTCAAGCTGTGAGTCTTTGGAAAAACACAGAATCAAATATCAACATCACAATTGTGCCCACATCTATTTCGCCCTGTGACAGCATCATAAGTTTATTACAGAGCAACTATCACTCCATAGTAGCAGTGGAGACTGGCTTTCAGCTGTAAACCCCATAAAATATTTTTATAGAAATAAGAGTTAAAGAACTCATCTACCTCTCTACTACAACATAACAAGTTGTTTCCTTCACACATATATTTATGTCCCCTCAAAATGACAAAATATATGTGACAACTTCGGCATACTTAATTACTAGATCACAAATAAATACATTTCCAACTGAAGGATAAAATATACAAGAGGAATGAAACATTTCTGTCAGTAACTGATGTAAAGCCTTGAAGGACACTATGTAGCAACTAAACCACATATTATTCATATTTATTTGCTTACATGCTACCAATGTATTTCTTAGCACCACCAGCTGAACTACTGCCATTTCTTCAATCAAAATCTACTTCTGGCCCATATGAAAATCTGTGGCTCATAAACATAAAGTACATCTTGGGACTACGTACGTTTCAAAACTTTTAATATTTATTTAGGATGGAGTCCAGACTTTATTAAGTCTTGGAAAGAGTCTTATTTAGTTTTAGAGAGCTTGTTTAACCTACTGGGCAGAATGCACTGCCTCAGTCCATGGCTGCTATGGCTGAAGGCCCTGGCCCAAGCTCAAGACAAAAGTGTGAAGATTTCCATCCCCATCTCCTGCATGAGTCAACAGGGAGCCATCACACTCTGATCAGATCATGAGAAACTCCCTGTGCTATGTTTCGAAGTGTAACTGTATATTTAAAAGCATGAAAGATAAGCCTTGATAGACATATTTAATTGGCATTAAGTGTAATGTAAGAGCAAGTGATAATGAAGAACTGGCTGGATCCCTTAAAGCCCAGACATCTCTAGAATAATATTTGTTTATATAAATTTATGTTTATTCCATCCAGTTTCTACAATTAAAAGAAATTGAAGAAAGGAGAACCAAAGCATTATCCAGCTCAAAGTACAAATACACTGAATTTGCAAAGTCAAGAGCTAATTGTTACTGGCTCATAGAGCCTCTGCCCACAATGGGCAGTGAGCAAGTGATGGAAAAGCTGTCTCTATATTAACAAACAAGTTCTGAACTCATTTAAGACTATAAATGCATTTTTTAATTTGGTGCAGATATCTGAGATATTGCTTCTTAACTATCTTAGATTATAAAGTAAATCATAGAACAGCAATACTCAAATAGTTACGATAAGCAATCCCACCTTGAGTTTCTGAACAAAACATGGGAAGTTATTTCCATACTCTCATAGGCTTTCAGACTGTGGTCTCAAGCCTGCTTATGGGTCAGTCACAGACACAAGACAAGCTTCCATAGCAGCTTCGGAAAACCACATTAAATGCTTATTTATAATTTTAAAAAATGTTCTTAAAGCAGCCCAAATCAGATGCAAAAGAAAGCACCCCAAGTCAGATGCAAAGGAAAACACCTTGGAAATACAATTTAAAGTATTACATACAGCAATATTTAAACAACATTATACTGACTCTTATTACTCTCTTAAACAGTCCCAGAGAAAGCAAGAGGATGACTTTTAGTATGAGGTTCAAGTAATATAGTTTTCAGGTTAATAAAAGAAACATATTCTTCTAAGTATTCTCCTATAATGATGAAGTTCAAAAGAGATTAAATGACTGTGAAAGGTTTTTTTCCCATTTTCCGAAATTCATATTCCTCTTTTCAATTTCACTTGGAGTTACACATTTCATCCATTCAGTTCATGAATGCAAATGTAATCTTACACTATGGATCATGGCCCCTCTGGAGCAGGGACAAAGAAGCTAAAAGGAGATTCAGAATTTTTAGGCAGCAGTAATCTGCAAGAACTGAGTTCTTCCAAGGTAGACAAATGAGAGCAGGCTGTGATAAGTGACTGCATATGGTTTCACGTGCTGGGAAAGTGCTCATCTAATGCAATTGTTTACAACAGCTCAGATCCTCCAAAAATGTTTGTGTGAGCCAGTTATTACAGATGCAACCCAGTCTTCACATAGTAGAGGAAATAAGTTGTTGTCAACTCAGGGGCTCACTTAAAAATAGATAAACCAAAAAGAGGTCAGGATTTTCAGTTTAAAAATGCCAAGTATTTAGATCAAATACTCTGGAAGTCTACAATTGGAAATATTGCTGTGCTGTACACAATGATTCAGATTTCTATGTGCACAAGTGACAGGGGCTGAAAGTCAATGGAAGCTAGGCTGCAATTACACACTCACTAGCAGTACTGACTGCACCAGCTTACCTAATCTTCCACAGTCCCAGCCACTTATCCCTGCCCATGCATGGCAGGCAGCACTGTGCACGAGAAGGTGTTTGTGTGCCCATCTCATGACCAGAAAAGGAAAAGTGCCCAAAGTGTAAAACAATTCCATCAGAAAAATAGCAGTGTTTGTTATTACTAGAGTTGTGGCAGCACACACTGAGAATCAGTGCAACAGCTGAGGGGTGACACTGATTAAGTTATGCTGGTAGCACAAAGTTGTTCAGCAGCTACATCCATCCAGGAAGAGCTGCCACATCTCCCTGAAAAGCTCAACCACATCTTGTGCCAGTGTCCCGAGTGCCCAATTTCCCCTTTTTTTAAAAAAGCAATACAAGAATAAAGAGTAAAACCAAGGATTCCATTTGCCTTCTTAGCCACAGGGACAAGGTCCTTCTCTGCAGAGCTGCCTTCCAGCAGGTCATCCCCAGCCTGTGCTGGTCCATGGGGTTGTTCCTCCCTGGGTGCAGGACCCTGCATTTGTCCTGGTTGAATTTCATAAGGTTCCTCACTGCCCATCTCTCCAGCCTCTGAAGGTCCCTCTGAAGGGCTGCACAGCCCTCTGGGGTACTGGCCACTCTTCCCAGCCTTGTGTCATCAGCAAACTTACTGAGGAAACAGCTGGCCCTTCAGCTAAGTAACTGACAAACAAGTTAAAAATACTGGGCCCAGTATAGAACCCTGGGGGACATCTAGACCTTGTGCCACTGATCACAACCCTTTGGGATCTGCCACTCAGCCATCCCAATCCATCCCACTCTCTAGTCACCCAACCCACACCTCTTGAGTTTGCCTCTTCATGAGAGGTAGTGTTTAAAAGCCTTGCTGAAGTCAAGACATAATCCACTGCTCACCCTTCATCCATCCAGGTAGTTTTAAAAGGCATAATACCTTCCAAAATAAAAAGAAAATCTCAATTCTCCCTGGTAGTATGTATACATAACAGATACAATTTTGTACTTAGTGCAGTTTCAGTTTTGGAAAGTAAGTCTGACTATGATGGTCTGAAAGACTTCAGCCCAGTGTATTCTCCCTCACCGAATGGGTTGACCTCTCCTTGGTCTCATATTTGTGTTCCAAAAATCAACAGGACATACATCACTTCTCCCAGGATGAAGTTTTTTACCAGTATAAGGAAAAGTAGCTTTTCACACAGGACATTCCCTTTAAACTGTTTCTCTGAAGCAGGCAACAGAGCATAAGGTTTGTATATTTTTTCTCCTTTCCTCCCTCACCAGGATTTATAATGGAATGAACCTAAAGCAACTACTGAAACAGTAGTTTCACCGCAGTGGGCTGTGGTGTTTGAATTCATGCAGAAGTAATTTTTCCTGTTGTAAAACAGATGGAATTCTCCTTAATTTGTCAAGGTGCAACAAGGGGTGACTGGTCCCCAGAGACCAAGGTCACTAGGGCAAGAGTCTCATTGACCAGTGCTCCACTGCAGCACATCAAGTGAAGTGAGCTGGGCAGGCTGGAGATGGTGGCCTGGTTCAGCTGTGAGTCCAGAGGATGAGGCAATGCCCTGGTTATGAGCCAGGTCTGAGCTCCAGACACATCAGGCTCATGTTGGAGTGCAGACCACATAGCCAGACAGACGTACCTGGCGTGGTAGCAGAGCTGGAGACAGCTGCACCCATGGTGTGGCTCAGGCCAAAGAGCTTGGTCATGGCCACCAAAGCCCATTGATGCCTTCAGGGCACACATTTCCAGGAGGATTGAAAGGGTTTTGTTGTCAATTGGATTTTGAATTTAAAACCACTGAAAACTAATGAGGATCATGCCTAAGCTCTTCTGAATGCTTTCCTTAGCTGAATTCTTAACACCCATCTAATCTGGAGGATTCCATTTGCTTAGCTTTTAGAATATATTATTTTTCAGGGGAAAAAAGGGTATATGTGTTTTCCTACAAAATATGCTACTATTTGTTATTGCCAATTCATTATTAACATAACTGGTACAAAATTTCCAAGACTTTGCTCTGAAAATAACCCTTATGTCCATAGGCCTTTAAAAGATAATCATGGGGTATTAGGTAAATATTCGCTCTAATCGGAGGAAAAATCTTTCATTAATGCCATTTCACATTTGAAAGTCCATGTTCAACTGCCCTTGAAAGATTCTCCAAATGACACTGAATCAGTTACACTCCACAAAGACTACAGAATTGGGCCTGATGGCAAAAAAATAGAAAATAACTTTGCCACAAGTCTATTAGCCAGTTTGCTGTCACCTACTTATACCAGTTTGCCAAATAATCCTCCTCACAAATCTATGCATTAACAGCAAGTATTTTTAGCATCATCAAACACAAATTTTTATAAAAGCTAAATTTTAGTGTGCTGAGAGCTGCATGCCACCACATATACGCTAAAGCAAATCTCTGAAATGTTCTTTTGGGTTTTTTATGTTGCTCTCTGTTTTATTTCTGACTACTCTAAGTCCTTTAAAAGCTTCACCTTTTTTCTTGTGCAGCCTCCTGTGCTTTTCTCTAGTTGCCAAATCATGATAAAGCCAAGACATACTTTTGTGCTAAAATTCAGTGTTGATGTGCTTGCTCTTCATTCACTGACCTAAAGTTTCCCAGGAATTATTTGTAGAACAGCTCTCAGTTATTACTTGTTCCAATGTGAATAGCTCTTTATGCTCCATCCCACTTCTTGTTGATATGGTTTTTCATCTTTACAGCTGAGAGCAGACTTTTGTGTACTTGTCAACACTTCTAAAAAGTTTTAAGCTATCCACACCTCTTTCAGGCACAATAATTGAGACACAAGGTACTTCTTGGGATGTTTAACCTTTGCTGACAATCGATTCCACAAAAATTATTTGTACTCACTTTATTGCTGTCATAAAATAAATTAAATGAGATGGACATATGGTTATTTTGAAGCAATGTGTTTTAAATGAACTCTTAAGAAGTAATGCTGTACACTAGCCAATCAAATACTTTGATATAACTCCAGATACTCCATTAATTCTGAATGATAGCCCTCCTTCCTAAATCTTCTTTCAGATCTCATGTCCTTAATATACAATGAAGAGCACTTATGGGAATTGGAAATAGAGAGTTCATAGTTATGGCTGCAATCCATTTTTTTATTATAAGTCAAAATCAGCCCATCAGTCAAAGAAATACCATTTCCTATAACAGTTTGTGAGGGATGGAATAGAATTTTTTACTACTTTTGAAGTCCATGATAAGATAGGCTCCTTAGCTAGGAAATCCCAAAATCAGACGTAGCAACCAAGATTGGAGTGATGCTTCAATTTGCAGATAGAGGAATTAAAATTGGTTTGCCTGGTTGAAATGTAACATTCAGGACCAAAGCCTGCTGCCTTTTCCTCTCAGCATACAGTATTAGACGTACTTTATCTCTGAAGTCAGATATATTACATGCTGTGAGATTGTTTAAAATGTATAGTTGAATATTTAAATCTATAAAGAGTGGCTGAACTAAAAAAAAACCCACAAACGAACATAGAACTAAACTAATATGGAATGTCAGTATGACTGTGCAGCTGTGTCACTGCATTTTCTGTATCCTCCAACCTGAGGCAGACAGCAGAGCAGAGAACAGGATGATGGTCTTGACACAACACCTTACAGTGTAGGCAATTATGCTATTGAATGTGAAGTCAAAATAACAAATTGCTCATTTAATAATTTTAAGTGATACTTTCCTAGCATATTCTTGTAACAAGATTCAATGCTCCTGTCAAAATTCCATGTCTCCAGTCCTACACTGTGGCAAGCAGATTAATAACTGAAAGCGTAATGCACTGTTATCCTTCATTGTTATCCTTCACTGACAAATGATGAGATCCCACATACATAACATTTTTAAATCTTGGACTTAAAAAATGATATAATCATGGATGAAAACACTCCAAATTTTAATCTTAATAATCTGCAAAAGATTGTGCTTATGTTATTACATGTTGCTTCTGGTTTAGTTCTTTGAACATGATTACTATTATGAGTATTGGAAGAGATGAAGGATTCTGGCATCAACCTGTATTTGCCTGTTTTAGCAGGCCTAACTTGGTTTCTTTGAACTGAATGGCACTCCATAATTACATTTTCCTACACTGACGAATTTCACCCTTGGAATCCAGACACATGGACAAGACTGGATTGCAGCATTGCATTGCACTTCTTCAAGGTGTTTTTATCTGCTCTCATTTCAGCTTTAGCCAAGTATTTATTTCAATTTAGCTGAAGCTGCAAAGGAACTCATTGAAGGTAAACGAAGTTTAGACACGCAAGCAATAATATGCGCTGAAAACTGGTGAGCAGTAACAGCTGTACTCAGGACCTTGGAATAAACCTATCTAAAAGGGAGACAAATCTCATCTCACATTAGTGATGGACTAAGAGCATAAATTCCATTGATGAAAATGAGCTGGTGAGCTGAACCTGTAACACTACCAACATTCCGAGCAGGTTAAAGACCTCTTAAGACATAAGCCCTTTGCCCCTGTTTCATTAAGGAAGACTGTGCTAAGACAAGACCTTATGTTAATAGTTTTATATCACCAAAATCAAATAGCTGAACTACTCAAGATCACACCACCTGACATTTGTTTGCACAAACAATTTGGCACATGCTTATGAACAATGGATGCTTCTGTGGAGGCAGGATTGTTCATTACCAGAGTACAGACTGAATTATTCATAGAAAATAAATTATTTAGTACCACTGCTTTAAAGTACTGCATGCCAGTTTGGGCACTTATTACAAAAAGGGCATTAATAAATTAGAGAAAATCTGAAGTAGGCAAGCAAAACAATGAACGGTTGTAAAGATAAAGCTCAGAGGCGAAGGTGTGAAAATGCTTTGTTTATACCTGGCAGGAAAGGTGAGAGTACACTTTTCAAGAATAATTCCTTCTGACAAGGGATTATTTATAATGAGGAAGAGACATCTAAAAGGAGTTATAGCTTGAATCTAAAAACGGTCAACATTAAAGCCTCAGAAAAAGATAAAAAGTTTTTTTAAAAAATTACTTATAATATAAACCTAAAATTAAGAGAATCAGTAACAAAATTGTTAATTACTTAGAAATAGAGACATGGTGAGACAGGTATTTCAGATATTCTACTACACTACACAGAAAAATTCAAGCTACAAAGTCTAGGTTACAATTAAAAAAAAAAAAAAAAAAAAAAAAGAAAGAAAAATAAAAGAAAAGAATAAAAAAGAAGGAAGAATAACCTTAGTAATCATCTGCCACAGGACACTGGGGAGAAGAATCTAAGTGACAAAAGTCTGAAATGAACAGATCAGACAGTCTGAATCAGTGCCATCCTCAATAAAAGGAGACATGTTGTGAAAGGAGGGGAAAAACTGGCCACAAAAGGCATTAGAGGGATTCATTCTACACAAAGACTCGACTGTGCAGCATATAGAACACACTGTCAGGTAGCAGCAGGATTTCATGGGTGGGGGAGGTGTAAAACGTATCAGAAAATGTACTGGGGCATAAAAATACCAATACGGCTCAATCAGGGAGGGGTGGGAAGCTGGGCAACCATCAGGCCACATTCACTTCTTTTGTAATAAATAAATCTTTTGTTCTGCATACTTTCATGCCTGGTATAGTGAGAAATGACAAAACCTGCCTATCGCTCACAAATGGTACCCCCCTTTACCTGATTGTAATAATTATTTTCACCAAAAGTTTAGGAGAAAATAAAATTATATTTATAAAACAGATGTGAATTCTTGAGATTACTTTAAGTTCAATACATATTAAGGCTCCAGTATTAACCATAAAATACCACTTTCAATAGTGTTACCTTAGCCCATCCTTATCATCTGACAATGAATTTTTGTTTGGGTTTTCCAGAGTGCTTTCCTTTTCCTCTTTCAGAGAAAAATTGTGCTACACTGAGTTAGTATCATTCTAATATTAAAACAGTCCAATTAAAAAGCAACAATAATGTTTTGTTGTCTCTTCAAGGTGGGACTTGAATCTTGCCCTTCCCCCAAACTTTATTTACCTCAGGAGAAAGTGCCCCACCAACACCGAGCAGTTTGCACTTTGCACGCTGAGTAGTGTGAAGACTGAATGAGTCATTTAATCATGTAACACACCCAAAATTTGCTAGAGCAGAACAAGAAATGTAATATTATCCAGTAAGCCTGTAAGTTGGGTGTCTTGTTACAAAGTAGGGCTGAAAAATCATTAGAAACACTTAGATAATCCTCAGATTGACTCAAATTTTCCAGTTGGAGAAAGGTCTTTCCCTATTAAAATGGCACCAGATCTGCATTAGAGCACTGGAGCTGTGAAATGAAATACCCTGAGGCTTCCAGAGCTTCACAGAAGCACTGTACTTACAAATGTTCCAAATATATCAGCTTGGTGACAATGTTCAAGCCCTTTGCCTGGCAGGATGAAGTGCTATTGCCAGAGACAATTACAGAAGAAACTTTCAAAAGATTCCAAACCATTCTGTATCAGCTGATTAAGGGAACTTTCTAAAGAAGACGTAGAGAAAGGCTGGGAGCTAGAAATCACTGGTTTTCCAGAGACAGGTACAAATGTTAACATTGATATTTGTATTGTGCTCTAAATTTCTAATGTTCAGTGAAATTTATAAAAATTATCTTGTACCCAAAATTTTACAGTGCTGTTGATGCATTCTGCGGTTGAACTCTTCAATATCCTCAAGTCTTTGTGCCAAATGTCTGCTGTGGTATATACAACAGCAAGTCACCCCTTTCTAGGAAACATGAGTTACAGTTTGAAGAGTAAAGGACTGACATAGGCAGGGGAGAACAAACAACCTTCTAGTTGTTTGAGGTCTGGACTAGTCATCCCAGACACTGCAGCCAAGCCATGGACTGTAATTTAGACATTTTGCAAAGACTTAAGCATGATATGGTCAATTCATAAAGCCACAAACATACCCACTCTAAATTAGTTCAGTTTTTCTTCAATACAAGAGCTGCTGAAATATTTCCTTCGGTACGAAGCAAGAACTTCATCTGTTGATTCTGTAGATTGTACTTTTTCCCTAGGAAAGGTATGTAGAGCCGTTTCAAAGGGAAGTGCAAAGTGACTGTGACCATGAGAAGCCCTGCACCAACAGTTTGTGCTCTATGCTATGACACTAACAGTGCTTTTCCACCTTCTTTGCTTCTTCATCCAAAGCTGAAAATGGGCTAAGACCATATGGATATGCAGAGGCATCACCTCAATGGACTGAAGTTTTAGCTATCATGACTCACTTATTATTCTAACACATTTTTCTGTTGTAAAAACATTCCAGAAAATTTACTTTCCCTATTCTTACTCTCTCCATTCAGCTTCCTCCTGTACAGAAATTTCACAAATGTTTCTGTTCACTGCATGTGAAAAGTTGAATGTAAAGAAATAACAAACATCTGCAGCTTTTCAGATTTTTAAAAAGCTTATTATCTGGAATATTGCAACCTGGTAAAAGAAAAAAAATTGGCCTTTTCATTAATAAAACAAAAGAGACTCCACAGATCTTTAAACAATGTTCTACAAATCCACAAAATCTTATTGTTATGAAAAATCTCACATTAAACCTACTCTACTGACAAATACTGCTTGACAAGGAACAAGTTCAGCTCATTTAAAGACTAGTGTTGCTTAGAGCTTGCCATCAGCCCTGACTCAAGCACCACGGTAATCCTCCCATTTGTTACAGACTGATCATAGCCTAATTTACCTAAAGTAAAAAAATCAGAAAATTGCATTTCAATTTCATACCTTTTCAAAGTAAGTAACTGGTAAAACCAGAATGATACATTTTCCCACTTGTAATGCTTTCAGTCAATGAGACCCTGGATCCAAGCAGTGCTGATTCCACAGCACCTTTCTACACACACAGTCCCCTGCAGCAGTGCTGCTTGTTCCCAGTACAGCAATAGTGTAACCAATTTCATGCCAGCCTTGGAAAAATCAGTATGCACAAAGTGTTGGTTCCCTACTGAAAAATTAATTAGTGCTATTTGTATGCATCACTCAACTTTTTGTAACAGTGAACAAGAACTGCATAGCTATTTCCTAAATTTTCCTCTAACTTTTTTGCACTGCTTTAAAATTCAATAAGCACAAATCACTGGTGTTTTATACAGCTAAACAACAAATTGCTTTGCTATGACTCCTACATTTATTTACTTAATGGAGACACTTATAATGCAAAGTCCTTTGAATACCAATGCTTGTTTCCATAGGTGCTCTCTCCTAATTTTAAGGGTTGTAAAAGGAGTATAACAAAAGAGGAAAAAGAAATAAATTACACTGTACTCTAAATTCCCCTACAGTTTCCATACTGCATGCCTGTAATTTCAGAATTTGCACTTCAGGCATGGATATGGCTCAACATCTCACACAAAACACTAGACCCCATGTAAAGATGTTGAGACAATTGATCTCTGTGCGTCTAAGTGGGATTTCAATCTGGGATCATCTGGCATAAAGAGAAGACTACTACTAACACTGACTGAGGAAACTCTACACAAAGCAGCAGTATTTTTATTTCACAGGTATTAAAAAGTAATTCCTGCTTCACTTAGGACCATTAACATTCACAGCATAATAAGTAGTGAAATAAAATCTTGAATAGCCAAAATAAGCAGCCTTTACCAAGCTTCTCAGCAAGCACACAAAACTCCCAGCAGTGAGGCATTTCAATAACAAAATTTAAATACAATACCTAGAAGTACTGTCTATGACTGATTGTTATGTTAACACAACTATAAGACATGAGTTATTTATTTAAGCCTTTAGTATCCTCCTGTATCATAGCACTGATGGTCTTATCCTATTCAAGATCAATCTTAAATGATTAAGCCTTTCAGATGGACTAATGCTGCCTCTCGGTCTTCATTGCACTGGGAATGAAGGGCAAAGTAAATGATTAATGGAGCATTTCATTTATTTTTTTTCATCACAAACTGTGAATAGGAGTTTTCCATTAGACTGCCCAATTTCAGCCCATTTGGAAGTAGATTATTTTGGCTGGATTGGTTGGGACACATGGTGAGAGGCAATTCACATGCAACGTGTTTGTGGAGACAATGTCATCAACCAGAAAAGTAACAGCCACCCTTCTTCTACCACCCATTACCTAAAGGCCAAAGTGTCAGGAAAATTAATGTATGGATAGTCAAGAATTTCCAGTATCTATCTTTTTTCAAACATGCTATTAGAAGGAAATGCTGCATAGTCACACACAAAGCAGGTTTAGCTTTCCAGACAGAGGTTCCTGAGGTCTTCTAAAGCAATCTTTAGTCTGACATATATTCACACAAAACCAAAAAAATTAAAACCCCACAAATTTGTGAATGTACAAGCTTAAAAGTTTGTCCATGAAGGCAGATGGCAGAGCAAGTATGACTGAAGTTAAATATTTACTAAACACTACATTTGAAATATGCTAATGACTGAATTGATAACTGTTTTTTTTAACGAAGTAATTAATTTCCTGATAGTTGCATGTCTCTTTTCTGAACCTTAAGCTCAGCTAAGATTTTGGAAGTTAAAATGTTAAGAGTTAAGCCAAACCTCTGAAAAAGTGAATAATTTTACTCTTGCTAGAGCAAAATACCAGGAACAATCTGCCAGCATTCCAGACACAGTCAGTATCTAAACAACCAAATCAAAATAAAAATTTAAATAGATGTTAAGATTAATCTGTGGTCCCACATGACTGTGGTGGTATTTGCATTTACCAAGAATTAATACTGAGTTAGATATTGGTCTAATTCTAGAAGATTTCAGGTTTGGGTTTCCTCCTCAGCCTCTCGGTGCTACAAACTTTGACATTGACTTCAGGAAGAGGAGGAAATTATGTGCTACATTCTACATGTAAAGCTCCAAGTGCTATTTATCAGCAAAAATTGATGAACAGTTCTTCTGGGAAAAGGTCTCAAACCCCAGCTCAAATTTAAATGTCACTTAAATTCTGTTTTCACTGGCTTCTGGTCCAAACTGGCCAACTGCAAAGCTGGAGATCTGCTATTTTGCGGACTTACTCCCCAGTCTCCTCCCATCTGCTACCAACCCTTCCAAACAGCAGCAGTAAAACCCAGGGGAGCCTCTGGAACCGTCTTATGGGCAGAGATACCTAATGAGTATCTCTAGCACTGTAGCAACCTTGACTGGATTCATTTCAAAGTGACTTTTATCAGCAAAGACTAAGCACAGCTAATTAAGAAATATTCATTCGGGCTTATTATTTTTTCACAAAAGAGGGCTAAGCAAATTCAACTGTATTCAGCTGAGTTGTGAAGCCTGTTTAAAATCTATACAGAGGACAAAATCCAAGTAATAATTTCATAAAGACTAAAGCAACGTGATACTTACTCCTTCTGGAATAGGAACTAGCAGACCATCATTATAATTTTGAAAAAAAGCTCAGATGAAACACTATTACCTGATCAAGAAGGTATCTGCTGAGGGGTACAGAAATACTTCTGAAGAGATCAAAAGAAAGCACATGAAATTCAAGCAAACAGTTATAAAACAGAGACCCAAATCAGAGGGGATCCTGAGCCACTTCACAGCCAAATACAACAAAGATGATGTAGGAATGAGATTATCAAATTTGCTAAAGCATTATTTCACCTTTTTTTTTTCTGTCAACCAATACATTAAAATACCACTGTAGCAAATGACACACCAATCTTAATGAGTGCCTAACTTTGATAGCATTAATGCTGTCCCAAACACACTGTTGTTCTCTGCCCTTCCAGAGCAGTTGACAAACTGCTCTGCTGCCCTACTTCTCTCTAACAGAGCTTGCTGATGCCTTCAGTAGGTGCACAGGCTGTCCCCAGCCCTGCTCCCCTGCCCCAGGCCATGGCTCCCACATTCCTACCAAAACCCTGGGCAAGAGGAGTGAGTCAGAGACACAAAGTGCTGCTAAAACACCTGTTTGTCCTCACCTCCTGTGCCCAAGAGCCCACGCCCTGCCCACTCTCCCTGCAGCCACACCAACACCAGCCCCTGACACGGGGATGGGTGGCCTCTGCCTGGGGGAGGACAGGGAAAGGAGCTGCCCCTTTCTGTATCAGAGGAATTTCTGATCATTAAATTGTCTGTGCAACTCCAACCTTAATATATGCATTGGACATAATGAGGACTTAGAAACCCAACCCAGCACACAACCACAATACCCCAAGCCTTGCACTTGCTGTCCACTCACAAATGATTTGAAGTCATTCACAGAAGTGTTTTTTATGTTTTTCAAAAAACGTACAGCAGTGTGAAGGCAGTGCTGCTCTGTGGCACATGTCCATGCAGATGCTCTATCCTCTAGAACAGAAGCTGGGTAACATATTATGCTCAGAGACAACTGATTGCACATTCATCTAACCCACATGACCACCCTTTCATATGCAGCTCCATAAAATACATATGCATGTAACAAAGCAAAATGCCCAAATTCATTGCACAAGCAACATTATATTCAAAGTCAGACTTCTTTTTCAGAAAGATTAATTTTAATGAACTTACAAATAAAACCAATGAAAGCCAGACAAATTGAAGAGATTAAAGTGTAAGATCAAGACAGGCTAGAGAAATTGTGCTGTGAATAATTAATCAGAAATCAAAAGTCTTCTGAAGCCAATTATTTTCCTAGGATTCTTTCAATTGTGAATATCCACTGTGGAATGACCTATGCCTTCCTCATTTATGCTTCTCTAAAGCATATTACAGGTACTACTAGCCATATCCAAGATTTCTCTAATTCAGGATTGAATTCCTTGTGGCAGCAGGGATTGGAGGTGTTGGGGTTCTTGCTAATTGATAAATCTTACCATTATCTCCTTTGAAGAGATTTTCAGCCATGAAAAAATCCATAATTTTTTAAATGCCTATGAAACTATCTGTATGCTGGGATATCCCATCAGTTCTCAATGGGCAGAGGCCAAATGAAAGAACTTTACCCAGGTAGAAGGATCATAGATTCATAGAATGGTATTGGTTAGAAGGGTCTTTAAAGAACATCCAGTTCCAAACCTCCTGCCCTGGGAAGGGACATCTTCCACTCCACCAGGCTGCTCAAAGCCCCATCTAATCTAGCCTTCTAATCTTCTGGGGATGGATGATGCTGGAAGACTCCTAATTCCAGCAGTACAGAGGGGTATTACACACTCCATGTAAGTGCATGGATTTCTACTGCAAACATGCACAGTTGTGCTCAGGTTCTCGACAGCAGACAGGGAAAACTGGCCTTTTTTGCATTGCACACTTCTTTTTTTTTTACAGCACACATTTACTTAAGCAATTACTGTCTGCTGTCTTCTGTGTACTAACCATTTGGACTGCTTTTTTACCTCTTCAGTACATCTTCAGAAACAAGGTCTCAGCAGAATCTTCACTCTTTTAATTGCCTAGTTTGATGCTTTAGTCTTTTCAAAGTGCTCCCTGTGTTCTTTAAATATTTAAGGAGGATACAACCCCTTCATCTTTTGAAAAGGCCAGATTGTCATCCAAAATGCTTTGTTCCAGTTTGAAGCTCCACTGAATTTGAAACACAAAGTCCACAAAACTGTCCTGATCTCTCATGAAGCCGCTCCCCTGCCTCTCTGCTTCTTTCCTCCACAGACAGCATGACTTCCCACCCCTCCTTCCAATGCCCCCTTTACACATGAGAAGCTCTGTTAAGCAAATTATTCATCTTCAGATTTCTCACTGCTCAAATCCGTCCTGAAGACCCCCTACTGCCATTTACACTATACTAAAAGAAAAAATCCAACCAAAATAAACCCCCCAAAAAACCAAACAAACACACAAAACCAAAACACACACACACACAGGAAAAAAACAAAAACAAAAACAAAAAAAACCACAAACAAACAACAACAAAACAAAATTCTAGTAAGGTTTTTTTGAACCAACACATTGTGCTTGCATGTGATAGCAACCCCTTTAACCAGCTGCTTTCTCCACTGGTTCTTTTCAGCCTTTATGCTCTCCAAGGAATTTTTCTACTGTATGAACAAAGCCCACAGCCCCAGCAAAACACATGGGCTAAATATTGAAATGTAGAAAGATGCATTAAGCTGAGCTCTTTTTTCTGTTTCTTTGTTCAATTTCTGACATTAGGGCATCTCAGTGGAGGAGTGCCCTGAAATGCTTTATAGAGTCATGATAAGGATACAGGTGAAGCTATTTGATGCTGAAAAATATCAAAGGAATTCAAGTTAGAAAGGACAGGGGAAAAAGAAAAAGACACTAGGACATACAGAAAAAGTATATCTGGGAAGAAAATACAAAGGCAGAGCAGGCAGACAGATGAGAACAGGAAATGCAAATACTAATCTTAGCAAATCACTGAACATTAGAAGAAAATGTTCATAAGCTAAAAGCCTATCCAAATAATTAGAAAGGTCAGTAAAGCTCTGTGCATCATGCTTTAGTTGTGGGACAGAGCTCACATCCTGTCTGTAAGGGCTATGTGGTCATTTTTCCTGAGCTGGAAAAACACAGGTGAAATCCAATGTTGTTGTACAAGATGTGAATAAACTGCATCAGTAGACTTATATGCAAAAAAATTAAAAAAAAAATCTGCTGTAAAATGCATGATTAGAAAAGGATGTGTATGCAACACATTTGCTTAATGTTTAAAGTATTGATGTAGGATCTACCATTGTTTTCTTTATCTTATTAAAGAACATCTCTCTGGAGCGATCAGTAACTTGGATCCAGTCTTGGCTTGTGAAGAAGCTTACAGCAGCAGCAAGCAAGGCTTAGATAAGCACATACAGTGGAGTTTGCTTTGCCTTACAGATATAGGGCAGGCATGGTGGAATCTGATGATTTCACAGCATGGCAACATTTCTCTCTCAGCAATTCACAGAGCTGCTATCATCAAATCACAAAAACTGCAGCCTTCACAGGTTTCTTTGATTGTTCTCCTGTAATTAAAACACACATTGAACAGTATGTTTTCTACACAGTGAAAAAATTTCACTTTTACTTCTGGTATCACTTCTGAAGGTTTATTTCAATGCCAAAGCTTTTTTTTTTTTTTTTTTTTTTTTTTTTTTTTTTTTTTTTTTTTTTCAAGTGTTTACTAAGGAAAAAGAAAACAATTCTCACCTTTCAGCCTCTTACAAGTTCCTCTCTGAAAACACTTCACAGAGAGCAAGCCCAGCTTGCACCCACTCCCTTTAACAGCAGACCTCAGGAGGCAGCTTGGGAGAAAAGGCAGAGAACAGACATGGAAAACAAGGTAAGAAAGAAAAAGGAAAGCTGTGAGGAACAGAGCAAGTTCAGAAAAGACCTGGCTTAGTGCACAGCCTTTCAAGGCCACCAGCCCAGTGGGAAACAGGTTCAAGAGGGCACCACGCTGCTTCTGGGAGCACTCCTGGGCACTGGCTGAGTCAGGGAAGGCCAGAAACAAAAGGTGTTTCCCACTGTTCCCCCAGTACATCACCTGCCCGCCATTCCTAACAAGTGCAACCTCAACAAGCAGCTCTTTGGTAAGTTCAAATAGAATGAACTACAGAGGCAAAATTAGGGATAAAGGAAGACAAAAGGTAATGTGCTGGATTTACTAAACTGTGTTTTTTAAAAGAATATATCATGTGTTCTACCTAATAGTCTCCATCCAAAGGAATTACATACACACATAAAAAACATTATAGAGAGAAAACTCATCATGAGTTGTACAGGCTTTCACAGGTGCTGGAAAGTAATTCTTTTCTGCAATGACCAAAACCAGCTTTACCTCTCCTCCACTCCTTTTTCACCCCTTTCCCTCAGCAATTCTCATGCAACTCTTAAGCCTGGTTATCACTCATCTCTGTGTACTGAGTGACATGAACTGTCCAGAACCTGAGGCCCACTGTGTATCTGCTAGTTGACTGCTGGCTTCGAAGAGGAGAACATATTGCCAAGAGTCTCTCCTGCAATTGCATCTTTTAGCCCTGACAGTGGCTGAGAAGCTGCTAACACTTTCAGAAGCTCTCAGACCCTATTCACAACCCTCATGGTGACAGGTCTGAGAGACAGAGGCTGCAGTCTCAGGACCAACTGCTACATACTGGCTTTCAGCAACCACTTCCTCTGGAAGTGATGCTCAAGACAAAACCAATTAGAATTAATAACAGATACAGGTAGGGAAATCCTGAGGGAGACATCCCTTAAAGTGAAGAATTTGCTTGAGCTAAATCCAGATGAAACAAATCAGAGATGTGCTTGTAGTTACTTATTGTCATGATTAATATTGAAGTTAAGTATGATGTCATTATCTTTTACCTCCTTAATGTACTTAGAAACCACAGACTGGAATAGAAAGGCACAAAATATCCTGCCTACCCCAGATACACAGAATTTTAAAATGCACAATGATACACATATTTAGATGGCAGTACTGGCAAAACAAATACAGTATTTGCCAAAAAAATCCCTTTAATATAAGTGTTCTGATTAAAACAGACCTCCTGTCATGGGAAAGAAGCTACCAAGGCATGAGTCCATTTTTTAAAAATGGATTAAAAGGAGAAATATGAAAAGTCATCAAACATAATAAGGGAATCTATTAATCCAATCAGAGATGCCATCTTTCAGAGGCATAGCCAAAACAGGAGTACCCCTGTACAGGAGGATGCACAAGAAGCCAGAAGCAGAGAGTAATAACTCAGAAGGCTGACCAAACCCTTCAAGGGGTCTTGGCAACAACAACTTGCAGATATCCAAACTCATTTGTCAACCTTTCTCATTTTATCACTCATTAATGGGTGACTCAACTGGAGGAAAAAAATATAAAGAGTGCAGATGGGCAATGCTCAATATTTGAATAATGGATCATTTCCATTCAGTTGTAAAAAGAATGTAAAATTGCATGGTGATCTATTAATCTGATCTAGTGATGGATAACTAAAATGATGAATATGGATTATATATTTTTAATGAGTGTTACATTTAATGAGCATGAACATTGGTGAGTGTGAACATTAGTGAATGAATAGCAAGGCTTAAAAAGTTTCAGCTCTGACAAATAGAACTAGAACTCTTTCTAGCATGCATATTATTAGTATCCTGAGATTAAACAAGATCTACTGGAGCATGTAATTGTTGACAGATAAAGAGATCTTAAGTCATGTAAGCAGTTTCCTCTTGCTTGGTGAGTGTGTTTTAGAGTCCATGTTGTACTGCATGGAAATGTCTTTCCTGCAGCTGTAGTGAACTGACATTCCTATAATTTACCAGGCTGGCAATGAAAAGAACAATGAGAAAATACAAGGGTTGCTCAAATTTTAGTATAAGCCAATTAATAATTATGAAAGGAAAGCTCAGGAGAAGCAATGAAGTTGAGACTCAAAGTCCCACTAGAAGACAATCAGATGCCAGGCTGTCCATGCCCCAAGTAAACAATACTGGAACAAAGACACAGCCACAGCAATCCAGCCATCAAGCTTGCCCACAACTGTTGGTTACCCCATCTCACCTCCTCCACAGTATTTCAAGCTGCTTATACCCAAATTCAAGTATGTTATTTTTCATCTAATTATGCACAGTGCAATAAAGATTCTTCCCAGTAAAGCTGCTCTACCCATTTTGTAGCCAATACAAAACTCAGTTCACATCAGGATCAGCCTGCCTACCAGTGCTCAGGCTTGAGCCTATCCAACAGTCTCTTCTTTCTTTCTTTTTCCCCCTTTGCAGTCCTATATAGGTGCTGCACTAGTGTTAGCAAATGAAAAACATCATTCTCCCTCTCAAAGTACCTTTTGAAGCAGTATTAAATAGATAATATCTAGTGATAATATCTAGACAGCTTGATAGCTATAAATTGCAAAGATCATTTTACACTTATAGTTACTATTTCACTTCAGATATTTACCCTTCATTCACTCTTTTACTCCATTATTCTCACTACTTTTCTGGCATCATGATGGTTGCACACTTACAAGATAGAGATATGAAAGCAATGACATGAAGTTATACAATGGAAAATGTTTCTTTGAAAAAGAAAGATCTTTAGGCGAAAAGTGAAAAGCTTTCCCTGTTCCAGAGGGAACACACCAGAAACAAATTCTTGAGTGGAGCCTCTTGTGGAGGCAGAGATGGGAATCCAGATTTATTGGCTTTCAGTAGCAGGATCTCATCACTTGACCTCCTCATGCAATACCTTTTTGTAGCAGCAGACGTGCTCAGGGTACTTCTCTGGTTTGCTACAAATGAGCTGCAAAAAAAGTAGGACTTGGCTAAATACCATGACAGCTCCAGCTTTCCTCAGTTTTTTCCAGTTTTGTTAATTCAGCCAACAAGCTCAATATGCAATGATAGCTTCAATGCAGTTCTTTTTTTCACATATCAGTGAGTACTCTTCTCAAGAAGATAATTTCCATTTTCTTTAGCACAACTGAGGTTTGCTTTTTTTCATTTTCCCATCCTAGGAAGAACAATCTGCCCTGAGCCTCTCTGGTAAGCAATTAAAATCTGGAAGCCAGCCAACCTCTGTGGTACTGTGAATTCATTTCCCAAGTACACATGTAATTCTTGGAGCTGAAGTCGAGACAATAAAATGTGTAAAACTTGACTATATTATGACTCCTCACTCAATGACAAAGCCCCTTTCATACAAAGAGATTGGAGCAAATCAGTCAATAATGAGAAAGTGCAGGCACTAATTATTTTATTACAAATCTGGAAATAGTGCATAATTTAATTTTTGGAAATTAAATGTTCTGATAGAATATTCATTTTTTCAGGCATGACATCATTAGCACTCCAGTTGTCTTTAATATTGCTCAATAATATACTTATTCTCAACATTAAAACTGAACAATATTCCAAATATTTGGACTGCAAATCTCATCTTCTGTTTGCAACTATCAGTTTGATCCTCTCCAGATACTGCAGAAAAGTCAAAAAACCCCAGTGACCAAGGGAAAAGGACATTGTAAAAGCAATGTTTTAAAGGTAGCATCACCCCAATAAATGCAATTAGTGAATCTTTGCCCTGTACATTGAGTGAAATGCAGAAAAACAGCGATAGACTTGCTGGAGGGGTCACAGGAAGGTCACGGCCACAGATGTCAGTGCCCCAGACCAGCCACATTTCACTGGAAGGCTAAACTGACTTCCAGCAACTTATCCCTGTGGATTGGACGTGGATTTGGGAAAGCTTCAGGTTTCGGGCTGGAAACTGAAGAAAAAGGGCAGGGGGAGGGGGAGAGAAGGAGACTCATCAGCCAAACCATATTACATTTCCCACTGCACTCCCACAGCTCAGGCCTTGAAAGAAGTTAATCCTAACAAATCCATGTTGTAAAATTTTTTCACCTAATTCATACAATCATTTTATTGTTTGTGTATGTGTACCTATCCCTCACAAAGATTTAAACTGTGGTGTGCCTTACATATATTGGAAGATTAACAAAGCTGCTACAGCATGTGGCTTGTTGGAATCAAAGGGAACAGATTTGTTCCAATGTCCTGTAACTGTTTTAAAATAAATTCAGTGATTTCACCTGAAATCCTATATGGTGTTCTATGCTATATAGTCATGATTATGACATTAAAGTTAGAGGTCAGTCAAGGTTTATTTTCTAGCCTTTCATAAGTAGAGGATTTATTCTGCTGAACCCTTTACATGCCAAAATTTAGCACTGTATTATTTGGGTTCTACAGTAAATGCAAGTGCGTTTTTGAAATATGGTGTAAACCTATTATAGAGTAAAAGAAAACTAAGGATCTGAAAAAATCTTCACATACTTATATAGCAGTGCACAAGAGTAAAAATATTAAAAACAGTCCTTCATTAAATGCTCAGTAATTTTATTAACCTAATCCAAAAGTAGCTAATAAGGAATTAATATTCATTCAGCAGTGTGTGCATCCTAATAAGAAAGACTTCTGAATTAACCAATGTATTCTTTTAGGCCAAGGTTCAGCAAAACATAAAAGTACAAGTTTAAATCCATTTCTAGCTGAATAAGTCTGCTTTATGCTTAATCCAAAGGGCTAAATCCATTTATAAAGGAGCTAAAAGGGGTTTGGGGATGGAAATATATAAAGTGATACCAGTATTCCCTCAAAAAGAGCGACTTAAAAGGCTGAAAGATTATTTTACAAAGATAAAAATTGAGGAAACTTGATAAGTATGCTGTATAACAAAAGCACATTCTACAGAGGGCTGATGTAAGACTTTTTTATTTAATGCAGTTCCATGACAAAGGTATTCTGAATGAAACAAAGAATGTATCAAATAGAACCTGACCAACCAAAACAATCTTTCTTGAACAACTGATGCATGGATTTCTCTGTCACATCATAAAGAAATCAAGTAGAGAAGAATGATTTTTAGCTCATGGAATGATATTTAGAGAAATAGGAATTTCTAGAGTTACTGGCAAGTTTTCCATCACATTTTGAAAACCTTATTGAACCCAATTCTTCAGTGTCTCAAGCAGTTCAGATACCAAAGAAACCTCTCAATCCATTCTGCACTTTCCTTTAAGCATTTGGTACTCAGATGTTACACCCTGGACTAACTTCATCATTGGTCCCCTAGTAACCATGTGCTACATGAAGATCAACATACAGATTCTCTTACATCAGCAAGACAAAGTCATTTGGTTACCTGACAGTATAACTGCACTGTTGAAAAATTTGCCCTTTTACATTCTCTTCTTCTGCTTATCCACTGTCTTTATCTGTTGCTTTTAAATAGTTGAATTTTCTTCCCAGGCATATCTCTAAGTGATTTTTATTTTTTTTTAACGTTTGGTTCTTTTGTCCATTAAAGAACAGCTGCCATTCAGACATGGGCCACAGATGTACCACAGTTTCCAAGTGATATACGAAGATCAGTGGTCAGGAGGACAGGTGTGTTCAGCTGAATGTTTGGATTTTGTTGTGACAACAGCGGGACTTGCAACTAGTAATAATTATTTTTCCTGAAGTAGATCTGACAGCTTTACTCAGAATACATTCAATCTATAAAATTTTATACAGCAATGCAGACTCAATATTGATTTTGAAAATCCTAATACCAACAACTCATTTCTCATCAGCCCAAGTCAGCTCAGAACCACTCAAGGTATGTTAGATTCATTTCAGTAAGGTGCCCATCCCCACATAAAAAGACCAAAGTCATCCCTAAGTATATTTTTTATTATTACTTTTTTTTTTTTAATTCAGTATTTTTTCTTTTACAAAGCATCACAGTAGTACAAAGTAATAGAATTTTTCCAAAATCACTAACAGCAGAAAAAAGATTAGTTCTAGCACAGGTCTGAGGACCTGAAGAGCAGAGTAGGCTATTTTCTCCACAGGGGCTATAAGATAGTCTGTGTTTCCTGCTGTATCACTATAAAATGTAATGCAATGAACTTGTGAACGATTTATGCTAGAAACCAATACAGCATCAGACTCCCTTCCTTCAACAGCGAAGGCAGAAGATCTACAATCAGTGGGGTTATCTCCCAAAATACAAAAAGCCATTAATACTATTTTAATATACCACAGACCATGGGAAGGATTGCAATCATCTTTTTACTTGAATAAAAATTGAGAATAGGATGGCTTGTACGAAATGGAAAAAGAAACTTCAGACACATAATCTCTTCATTTATAGCGATTTCCTTTTTAATATAGAATTTCTTTTCTTCTGATGTGAAGCTTAATTTATAAGCTGTTATTTAAGAAACTGATATAAAGACATCAAACTAAGCTAAACACTTGATTTACAACAGAATGTTAATTACTAAAAGCATAACAGTAATTTAAACTTTTATATTTTTATATCTCTAAACATTGATATTTTCTCATAGAAAAACACGCTATAGTAGCATAATTTTGGTTATGTAAATAAAGAATTTTTGTATTCAAGGAATAAGCTTGATTCAATTAAAAGTGTCTATTCTCATATGGCTGATCCCTGTTCAAATATTCTTTATTCTACACAGTCTAATGATTTGAATCCCCTCACAGATGCAAAAATTTCTTTGTCCTATATTTCCATATCACTTGTGTGAGCCCTGTTAGGTAGTGCTTGATACCATTGCAGCTGAGCAGCTAAAAAATAATCCACAATTCAAATGCTCACAAAAGCACTGCATGCACTTCTATTTATTGTAATACCATAGTGAAAATACCATACTGAAGACAAGCATTCTTATTTAGCACTGTTGCAAATATGACTTCTACTCTTCCAAAAAGAAACTCAAGAAAAAGCTATGAGAAAGAGTCAAAGAAAATTAGTGCATAATTCCATAAGCCCTCACTCATAAAAAGTGCCCATCTATCCTTATTCCCCTTGCTCATACAAAGGAATTTCCACGCAGCGAAAAACATTTGCCTGTGTCTGACTGATTTCAGTTCTCAGAGATCAGGATCACTTTCACTCTGACACTGACTGGTCTGTAACCAAAGGCAAATGACTCAATGTCTTTATCACCTTTTATATGAAAAATGGGGCTATGAATACTTCCTTTAGGAGGGCAGTTACAGGGATTATTAATTCTTTGGGAAATGCTTCAAGTTCTTCCAACTAAAAACAATTGATAAATGCTACCCAGAGCATAGTGTTACAGTGTAACAATTGCATGCTAGCACTATAAATTATTATTATTATTTTGAGAACAAGGATAATATTGTGATTTCAATTAGATCTTTAAAAAAGTTTTGTGAATAGCTTGAAGAAACTAGAAAGCTATCATTTATGATCCCTTGGCTTCCTAAGTTGCTGTAAGTCTAAATTCTCTCAAACATTTAGTCAATAATTGACTGTTCTCAAACTGAGCTCAAAGCAAACAACATCCCAGACCTCCACAAAAATCAAAGCTTTGTGTTAGGAAAACACATACTGGGCTAATGCAAAGCATGTTTTGGTTTTGATCTTCTTTTGGATATTTTTCAGTCTCATTTTTGTCCATTAGGCAAATTACTGAGGCAATCAGAAGGTAGTTGCCTTTAGTGAACTAACTGTAATAACCTGCTACATTTTTGACATTTTGAAAAGCTCCAGAAGCCTGTCATACTAGAGGCAATCTTCAGACTTAATGTTTTCTAATTCTAAAGAGTTTATTCAAATCTCCCTGGACAGTCCTTTTCTTTAGACTCTTCAGGAGCAGAGATGTTTCAGACCTTCTACCCTGATCTTCCAATAACACCCTTATTGCAATGAAACCCTGCTGCCACAGGACCACAAACAAGAACATTTCTAAGTGCACCTGAGCACAATCCCGAACAGAACACGTGGAAAACTAGACACAAAGTAGGTGATTGCCCTGTATTCAGGCAAACAGCCAAGCAAAAGTTTTCATTTTAATTTTTCTTCCCCCTGGACTAAGAGAAACTCCCACTATATGCATTAAAGAAATATATGACCAGGAGTAAATACATCACAAAACATCCACAACATCTCACAGAGAATAATATTCAAGCATGTTGACATGTCAGATTTCATGAGGAACACTGACAGGTGAGGTTAAAACCAACTGTATGAGTCAACATAAAAATAACATTTTCCCACTGCTGAACATAATAAATATATCATTTTTCTTCCAAGGGAAGGATTTTTCAACCCCAAATTCTAGATTTCACCCTTTTTTTATTTAGCCTTTTATTTTTTTCTAATTCTTCATGATGACATCAGGGACAATTAAATTGTTACATTTTCTCATGTTTCCATATAATGACTAAAGCATTTTGGCTTGTGGTTAAAAAGAAAAGTAGATAAAAATCCCCCTCACACCAACAAAACCCTCATTCTTTTGGGCACAGACCAAGCACAGACAATTACAGCCTTAGTAGAATATGTCTTTAAAAGAAGGAATCAGAATGCAAATACTTCCATTAGCAGAAGTTTCTTCTCTGCTGTCTGCAAAACTACTTTACATCTTCAATCAAGGAATTTAACAGGTAGTTTAGCTGTCCTAAAATATTATCTCCTTTTGCAGTAATGCATGGAAAATGAAGATCATCTCTAGTACACTGCATAACTCAAAAGCCAATAAAAGAACTGCAAAAAAATAAAAAAAGATCCAGAAGCCACATCAGACCATTTTTATATCTGGAGTGATATATTGAAGCCAAGAAGTGACACAGGCGTGTGATAAATCAATTCATAATCATGCTACACACAGCACTAGAAACATAATCCATATTGTGCTAGTGAGATTTCACTAGAGCCCAGCAGGTGATGGAACATATTTCACCTCTGCAGAGCTTTAATATCCATCTCTATGGGCACACAATGACCATCTACAGGTTCCAGAGCCTGCCCTCAACCACATGTACCAGAAGTAATGAACGGTAATATTTGAACAAGACATGCTGATTTCATTCTCTTCACTGCAGAGCTTCAGAGAAACCTATTGCATAATGTTGGAATAATCAGCCAGAAATCTGATAATTCAAATTCATTCTTTACTATCTGAATTAAATTCTTCATTAGCCTATCATGACACTGATGTTCAGTTCCCAAAATCACACATCAAACTTTGCCTAAAAGCTGTACATACAGAAAGTCATGTTTTCTTTGAAAGTGTGAGTAAATCACCTTTTTAATCACTTGATTACTTTACAGGTCTACTCTAATCTATCATATCTATAGATACTTTTTTCCTTATCTTCAAGGAATGAAGAGAATAATTTGTGGGGTTTTTTCATATTATTGATAAGGAGGACATTCCTTTGCCTTGGCTTCAAATCCAGACAAAGAAGCATTTGTCCACACCAGGAAAAAACTACCTTTAAAACTTGAATTGATCAGCAGTTGTAAGGAGGGGAAAACTAAAAGAAATTACAAAAAAAACCCCAACAATTATAGCCGTTTTCTAATGTGGCTTAGTCACCTACAGCTGCAGTCACTCCCTGTCGCAATGTGTGCCTGTTCAAGGTTTTAGTTCACAAGCATTTGTACATCCTGTTAAGTGGGAGTTTACACTCCTCATATTTTAATGAATTAAGCATTCTCCTCTTTAAACATTTTACCTGCAAAGTAAAACCTTCCAGATATATTTAATACCATGTACATTATAAGAAAGATTAAATGCATCAAACATAAGTATTCACTGATCAATAGCTTCTTTCCCCTCTCCCCCTCAAATATCTTCAGCACTTTCCCATCCAAGTTTAAGCTATCTACTATGTCTATAAGCTGCATGTTGAATAACAGCTTATCCATCTATATCACCAGAGATTATAGTAACCTGCATAAAACCCATTACTTAATTCAACAATCACCATTAAATTCTGCAGAAAGCCATGCCTTTTCTAGATAATGAGATTGAACGCTACTTTGATGTTCCTTACAGCCTAATTTACTGAAGATTTGTAGAGCATTCATGAAGTTTTCCCTGCAGAGCTCTGAACTTGACAAGACCAAAATCAGGAGCAAAGATGCAAATAAAAGAGAGGCAGTTTAACATACATACAAGTCAGTCCACATCAGTTCTTCATTTCTTAGATGAACAGTATTTGCTCTACTTTGAAGATACAAAACAACTCCTAAAACGAGCTATCCCGGATGTATTCTGTTTTGCTATTGAACTTGATGCAGAGAAGAACTGCAAACACACCACTGGTACACACAAAATTCTTTGATTGTCTAATGAGGAATTAAAACTTGGCATTTGACACTAAAAAGGAGGACAGATGATCAACAATGCAGCAATAATATAGACAATGAGATAGTGCTGCAGAAGAGAATGGAAAGGGGCATGGGTGCCATCAAACAATCATGATTATTATAGTAATTTGCTGTTAAAGCACATCAGTTCGTTATTATCTGCACTTCTGGCCTTGCGAATCAATAAACACAGTATAGTAAGAGAAATTATAAGTTAATGGACAAGCTTTTTCACTCTGAGGGTCAACAATTAAAACATTTCTCAGTTTTGTTCATGGAGAACTTGAGAACAGAGGCTGTTCAGTTCAGAGTAGTTCAGCCTTGATCTGGCATAGAGAAACTGGCCTAGCAGCAGCTTTGCACTATTCCTGACCACATTGTTTTTGATTGCTACATTTAAACTCACTATTATCCTTTAAGGAATGCAATATAATTATTTTTTTTTAAAGAACAAGCTAGAGTAGGACAGGAAATGATTGGATAGAACACATAATTTAGAATAGTACATAGAGAACAATGTACTTCTTGACTAATTTACCACAGCAATCCATTTACTTATAGCACAGCTGTTTCTCAGTTAATTTACACCACAACAGAGGATAAATATCCCTTTAAAAACATCCAGACAAACAAGTGACCTTCTTTTCTGATTCTATATTTTCACAATCATCAAAAAAATGCTTTTATCAAAAAAGAGAAACACTCTGTGAGGCAGAAGCAGAGGCAGTTATAGAGTGATAACATTCTTTCCACGTTTCAGATCAGGGAGAATAGATTTCTACAGGAACCGTATGGCATGACAGTGGTTTTCCTTGTTACATTTCAGTAGTTAATTTCAGAAGCATTTGCTCAGCATTACCCACATGCAAGTAGCCAGTCACACCATTTAAAAGGAATAATTTTCTCTCTGCGTCACAAGCACACACACATTTTAGTGTGTGCTTTAGACCAGAAGAAAACATGATAAAAATAAGCCTGTTGCACTGTACTTCAACTTGGAAAAAAATGCAATAAATCACTGTTTTCCTTACATGTTCTGAGGCAAAAGTACAGCTTGGCTCTTTCACCAATCTCTAGAAGAGCTAAAATCAGCAAACTGACTTTGGCTTGCCAAATGTGGACAGTAAAGGCTGGTGGAACCAAAGGGCTTTTTACATTTTAAGAATGGTCAGAAAACCCTGAAAAAAAGGGGCGTTGACAACTCATAGGAAAATTCAGAGAATATTTAACCACATATATTAATATTAACACAATTGCATAGGAGTCAAGTTCTTTGCATGTACCAATAGGAGGTAAAGAAATTGTCCTTACTCTACTAAAAATAATTTTTAAAAATTATAACAAAGTGTTGTTTAAGGAAGAAAATCAGTATATTTCAGGTATATATTTCTGAAATGCTAGAGATATTTAGTTGTGCACAAATTTTCA
Organism: Zosterops lateralis; assembly: GCF_965231275.1. Lineage (NCBI taxonomy): Eukaryota > Metazoa > Chordata > Aves > Passeriformes > Zosteropidae > Zosterops > Zosterops lateralis. The sequence goes on from NC_139766.1 coordinate 11,688,997, forward strand.
CCACTAGGTAAATTTAAGCTGTCTCCCAAGCAATGCCTCATGATCTCACTATCCTATAAGCTACATTCACTTGTCCAGTTGATGAATAAAATATTATGATATAGTGTGAACCTACTAGTGCAGTATCTTTAAATATTAAAAACTTTAAACTCCTCTCTAGAGAAAAATATTACCTCTGCTTCCATAAAATGGATAAGGAGTCTTGTCTTAAATCAAAGGAAATAATAGGCAGAGTTGGGAATGAAGTACTTGGGATACAACTGTATGAGCCAAGCCTTTGTCTTTTTAAAAAAGATAAATCCTCTTAAAAAATGTGATTTGGAAGATGAGCTTCCACTGAGGTAGTACAGCAAAATTCACATGCAGACAAGAAGATGATAACTAAGTAGGTTATAAAAAAAAAGGTGGACAGTTTTCCAAAGGATATGCTCATAGCAGGGGCAGCAGATTCCTATGCCAGTGAGTAATCCTGGATGTGCATAGAACAGACTCCAACCTTACTGGTTCTTTGCAGGTCATCTTCCTCAGTATTTCATCAGCAAAGAAGAACTCATGAATAGCTGCAGTAATTCTGATGCAACCTGTGGTTCCATGAATCTGAAACTCTGAATGCTGACAGAGGCAGGAGATGTCTCTGAATCTCTAATCTGTGTATGTTTTCAAACTCTGTCCTAAGCATCCTATGTCAGTCCTTGCCAGTGAGAAGACATCAAGCTTCAAAAGCCCATGTGCTAAACGTTTTCCAGTTTTGACAAGGATTTAGGTTTCTTCAATCACTTACAATTCTTGTATCTTAGTTTGGTAAAAATAAACTTCCTACGAAAATGGGCACAATTCAAACTAAGACTGTAACTCTTGTACACTGCTGGCACAAACTGCACCCACCTCAATTTCTGCCATATAATACCATTTAGATATTATGACCAGTTAGAGACAGTATCATGAGGACAAAAATTCTGTTAAAAGGAATGAGGCTATGATCCAGAAAATATGCTGAGAATAATTTAAGACACCTTTTCAGATCAAAATTGATAGGGTTGTGATCATATCTGCAGTTATTCAGTGTTACCTCCTGCAAGAGTACCACTAGCTGTATGGCAAATGACTCTGAGAAAGACACATCTTCTGATTTTGATTTTTTTTTTCCCCTGGGAAAAAGTTACCTTTAGACATAAGAGGAATTTTTGCAGCACAGAAAGTACTTTTTCCATGGTCGTCATTACCTGCATCAGGACTGTGGCATATAAGTCTTAAATGTTGGGAAATGAAGACTCTACTATGCTAAATGCTATGTGTTTGTACAAACACACTAAATAACAAGCCAAAACATCCATCTGAAAACAAGTGTTCAAGGTCACCACCTGACTGTGTTCAACTTAACATCTGGCTGAATTTTCTAATGGAACTCTGCCTCCCTGCAGAGCTGACAGCGTGCATAGGTACTTCTGAAACAAAACTATCTATACAAAGCTATAGAACATAAAAGCACCTATTCCCAAACAGATGATTCTCTGCTCTCACTTGCCCAGCTCCACTCATAGGCAATATTCTCCTGGAATTCAGCGCCACCACTTTCCCATCTCCCTCACACTCTGCTTGCTTCAATAGCTGCTATCAAAGGCAGCTATTTCTGAACTATGCAAAGCACACATTTTTTGTTTCTGTTTGTTTGGTTTTGTTTGCACGGTTTTTTGGGGTTTTTTGTTTTTGTGGAAGCCTGTGAGTGGGAGCTTACCTCAAGGTGCATACTGCTCTACAGCATTTCATCTTCCCCTCCTCCCAGGAACGCATCCAGCCAACATCCAACCACTTCAACGTTTGTACTCTGGCTTCACAGTGAGCAATTTCACAGACCGTGAGTTCTCTAAGTATTGTCTCCCAGACTGATCCATTTAGGAATTGCACAGTCTGTCTGGGTTGTTCAAGTAGCCACTGCATTCGCAACTGTAAGTGGGGGAAAAGGAAAACAGCTCCACAAGCTTCAGGACATTTGCTTTGCAAGGCCACCCTGCTCACACTACTCATGGGCCTCCTTCAGGACTCCCCGCTCTAATAGAAACAGGGACAACATCCTGAGAGTTAAATTAGCAGAATTTTTGGGGAATAGGTGGTGTTAAATTCTGTTAAATACAAAACATCACTGCTACCTTATCTGTACATTAAAATGCAAAACTTTCCATTAAATGTTTGGCTTACTTATAGAAGATTGTTTAAACTTAATCCAATAAAAGGGAATTATTCACCAGCACACACATTCAGGTTGTGGACTGCACTGGAGGGTATTTTTAGTCCTTGCATGGTTGCCATATCGCCTTGTATTGTTTACTCCTTGGTCTGTTTGCCATGATGAGGTCACGTACTGAAGGAACAATGAAGAAACCCTTCATCAACTACATTAAACACCAACTAACTTTTTCACCTGAAATTCTGTAAAACCATGTAGCCAAACCGCAAAGAAATCAAAATAAATAGCAACCACCACTTGCAGCTCATTTTTGCACACATTTGTGTGCACCTCAGAATTCTGCCTAGAATTCACATATACAAATTTCCATTTAATCTGTGTCCAATTCATATTTTGTCACAGATAATATGTGTGCATTCACTAGATCATTCATATGTTTCCAACCTATAAACCTAAGATAAAAAATAACGTATGACCCTCAGCAACATAGGAACTTGCAACTAAGTTGCTGGCATGGCATTAATGGAGAAATAGAGCAACTTTGAGCAAGTTTGCTCACAGCAAACTCATTTTTACATGGCTACATTTTTTTCAAAACTAGCTGTGTATAGCATACTGACAATTTTTTCACTACAAGCAGGCTTTATGTGAAGGGAAGGAGGCAGAGAAAAGAGCAGAGAAAACCAGAAGCAGATCACAGGTCATTGTGAGAACAGGTTTTATTCTCAGATTTGAACAAAAGTGAGTATCAGCATCAATTTTAAAAGATTAGTTGTATCAGAGGGAGGCCTCAGAAGGCAGTTATTTTCCAGATACATTCTTCCTATTTGTAAGACATCAAAGGACAAAGCCCAACTTTTGTCTTTCTATTTTCACCCTTACTTTTATTTCCTTTTTAAGCCAAAGCTCTCAGTGACAATGCTAGAACATCAGAAAGCTTGAGTCATAATAAAAATCTATATCTATATATGGGCATACATAATGATAATGTGCAAGGATATGACACTGACTTCATCCTTTAGGGTCTGAATCCCAAGAACATTAATTTCTTTTTATTAATGGAATAGGGAGGAAGAAGGGAAAGCAGCATCAGAAAGCTAATAAGAAAGAAAATGTGTCAGCTTTATTCAGGAAAATTAATTACATGGACACATGTAAATAATGCTACACAAAATGCCCAAATAAGGCAGAAAATGCTGAGCTGTAGAAGACATACTTTTGACGAGGATTTCCTTGAGGCAAAAGATTTCATGCAGAAGAGCAATTCCTTCTTTCACCACTACTGCTGCCTTACAAGGGGCAGTGCTGTATTTGGACAATGGTTTCTGCGCCAGGAGTTAAAGGTCTTCTGTGAGCTGCAAACACTCTGACCTCAGGGCTCCTATCTCACTTTCCCCAGAGGATTGGCTTTCACCTGACTCTCCACATCTCACAGCAACTCTCCAAGGTTAGCCTGAGCACGACTTGAAATTTTCTTCTTAAAATAATCAGGTATTCATAATGTATTCCAAACATCAAATATAATTTCCTACATTAAATATTCATACCAGATAGGTTTTCAGTTGTAAGAAATGAATGCTATTTTAAAGGCCCTAAGTCTGCAGTATGTAACTTTAAAGAATATAAACATTTTACAAACTGACTAGTATTTATATTACTGTAAAAGCCTGTGACAAAAGTATGATGTATCTGATAATTTAACTTTTTAGAGCTATCGATTTAGAATTAATTTAGAATTACTACGGATTTAATTGTTTGCTAAGCAGTCAATGGTACAAAGTTAACCATTATCTTACTGCAGAGACAACTTGGGTCAAATTAGATTTGGATATCAAATTAGTTTCAGCTTCTTGATATTTGTGTATGGTTTTTTCCACTCCTACTGAACTGAAGTCATGATTGTGTGACTTGCTTATTTAACAGTATTTTGAGTGCACAAAGTAAGAAAAACCTAGAGAAACAATTGTAATTCAAAAAAACCAAAACCACTAGCACAATATGGAGTAAGTAGAAAAGGAGAGAAACTCTCAAGTTGTTCTTTTTGCAGAACAAGCAAACTATGCAGGCCTTCACACAGACAGGGGATATAAATCTCTTGAGCCACAACATTCAGGCTTGAGGAGCTTATTAGACCCTTGAACCAGAACTATTTAGTTTGTACCAATTTGAACTAAGGCATCCTGAACTAAACTTGTAACTTCCACAACACAATAGACTCACTTGACAATATATAACTCATGGTATAGAAGCATAATGAGGCAAACTCTTCAAAGATATCACAGTCTCTCTGTATTAAACCTACTCCTGTTTCATACTTGTAATATAGCTATAAAATATAGTAATGCTTCTTGTAGAAAATTCAAAATAATTTGGTGAAAAATTATATGTTTTTAATTTCATTTAGAAATCCCTCATTTCTTAAATAAATATTAGTCAAAGCAATACATCTCTCCCATTTTTGCAATAGCCAGGCCTTTCCAAAGCAGGCCAGAGAGCCATTAAAGCATTTTCAGATCGGCAGCAGGTGTATTGTACCTTCTTTGCCACTAAATGCAGCACTGGCAGTAACAGCAGTAGCCCTCTACTATTCATAAAGGAGAGGAGAAATCAGAGATTTTTAGGAAAAAAAATGTCCTACACTCCCCTTGGTTATATCTTTTCTATCTGATCTATAAAGTACATCTGCTAAAGATGCCAAAGGCAGAAAACAACAATCTTGTTTGGGGTAGAAGTGAATGGCAGCTCAAGTTTGCCAGTGTCCAGTGCTGCCCACTCCAGCCCTGCACATGGAGAATAACCTTCCTGCACGCAAGTACCACCTGCTGTGGGAAAAAGGCCTCAATTCAAAGATAAGAGTCAGGGATTTACTGCAATTTATAGGAAAGCCTTGTAGCACAATGAAAAATAAAATTTTATAGTGAACTAAAATGGTTTGGTCTGCATTTACTTCCGTATTTTATTTTATAATATATTTGATTAACTTGGATGGTTCTGAAGATTTAAATAGCAAAAATGGATAAAGTTTTGCTCTGAAAATGGAGAAGGACATTATAAATCCTGTCAGGAAAGGCTATAAGGAAAGCAGAAAATGTGGCAGATGGAAAGGAAATACTGCAAGGTTTAGGTACATGAGGAAGCCGTCTGGGTGTGAAAATCAAGCACATTATTTAGTTAATTATTCCACATCCTAATCTAGGCAATGAAACAATTAACTAAACTTCAAAGAGCTGGCACCCACACCTGTATAATTTGATTTTTTTTTCTTTTTTTTTTTCTTTAATTTTAGCATCTCAGTGAAATAAATATTTGCACCCCTTAATGACTTTTCTTACAGGCAGGCTGTAAAAAACAGACAAGCAAAGAGTTGCTGGTTTGCACTTCTAACAACCAAAAGAGGTTACTGAAGGAAGAGGAGCTTGATTTGTTTTGGGTTTCTTCGTTGGTGTTGTTAGATTTAGGGGGTCTTATGCTCCTTGGTGATAGTGGTGATGATTTGTTTGGGGCTTTTCTTTAGAAAAGCTTAACCACAAGACCAGATTTAACCCAAAGAATAAAATGCAACATATTAAGATTTGCACAAAGAGCTGCAGAAAGTGACTCAGTTATCCATCCATGCACATGCACTCCAACACCAAAGCACTTAGAGGCCAACACAACTCTTTAGTCATTTTCATGGAGAACACAGGAGGCAGGGGCAAAAGCTTTTCCTGAACTCTAACAGACCAGGAAGGAGATAAAAATCAATCAGATTTAGAATCATGCACTGGTGTCTTGCAGCTCCTTTCCATTTTACTCCCATGTCTCACATGCTGAATTTTTCCACTGACTTTGAGTCTCAGGCTTACTTCAAATATATGCAAGAAATGAAACTGCACAGGAGATACTCTGTGCTTGGGGCTGCAAGAACAAAAACAACTGGTGAGTACATTTCACATTCAAGCTTCCAAGAATCTAGTTTTAATTTTTTTTTTCTTCTGCCTTACTTCTATAGCAAAAATGACCCTGTCTGGCAAATCAGAAACATACTCTTAATAAAATGAGAAACACTATATAGAGCTGTTTTGCCTGTATTTGTAGTTTTCTACATCACTGAGGCAGGCATTGTTTTGTAAACTTGCTTTTTACTGAGTTAATTAGAATAAATAGGTTTTCCATTTTTTCCTCACCTCTTTGGTGCCAACAGGGAGTTTAGGGAATTCCAAGCTGGGTTTTATCAATTAGTTGATCAACCACTTTTCTATTAGAGACACAAACATTGAAGATATGATTGAAGTACAAGGTTATTTAGTCTTCACACATTCAGTGGCAGCTGCAAGACAAAGCAGCCAGCAAAGTGATTAAAGTGATTAAAAAGGGTCAAACAAACCATAAAGAACATCCTTAATTGTATTCATAATAAAGTTATCTTTACCACAGCAGTCAGATCAGCTAAGGATGCTCCGAGATCTGCCGAGCACTAATGAGCAAGGGAACAAAGCACAGGACTCAGAGTCAAAATCTGATGAGGTGCATGAGATGTATAGAAAATACTGTGGTAAACACATCCAATTCTGAAGGACACAATTATACTCAGGACATCAAGTCTGCAGTGTCTTAAGTCTCTGCATTTCAAATCCCAGATTTTATCCCCAACCCCTCTCTTGGGGCTAACAGCGACATACAGATATGTGAGACACTTCTAACTGAAATAGATATTAAAGATATGTACTCAGATAGTGGAAACAACCCTGTTGGGAAGCTACAGGAATACTTGCAAGATGAGCTTTCATGTGCACGTGAGCTACCCTGTGCCCTCTACTTTCAGCTATCATCCCTGTTCTTAAGCTCATCTCTGCTTCCTAAAAAAATGTCAACAGATGTCCTTTGTCTGAGGAGATTTCCTCGTCAGCCTCACAAAACCTCCTGCCCACAACCCTTTGTCACCACAGCAGCGCCCTGAGCCTACCTGAGCTCACTCAACAACAGAGGAGATGGCAAGAAGAGCAATCAGAACCCCATCATGAACATAGCCTGTTCCAGAATGGCCACACCACCTGTCCTGGGTTCACACCAGGCATCAACCACTTCTGGGTGGCTGTTTTCCCTCTGCAGAATTTCCTACATGTAAATCTAAATCTGTGAGGCTACAAAGCCCGTTGCTGCCGAAACACCAAACACTGTTGAGAGCAGGAGTGGGTGCCAGAACAGCACGTGGAAGATGCCATAGGTATCCAGTACAGTTCAATAAAACCCAAAACCACATCTCAAACACTGGGGTAGTAGGGAGACATAGCAATACTACTGCAGTTGTAACACAGAAAGAAAGGACAGCAAGCAGGAGATGCAGCATGTGGCATAACATCTCACACACCACAGGCCTGGAATGAAAGGTTTTCACTGTACGACTGTGCAAATACCATTGAGTATTGTTAAAAGTGTGTCATATTTGCAGAGACTGGCTGCTGGAATTTGCCGATGGCACTGAGTCTCTGCGCTGGCACAGCTTTCCAAGGGCTCTGCACCAGCTGATTTGTTCAGCTCCGCTGAGAAAAGTAAAGGAAGTCCTAGCAAAGACAAATATTTGACTTCATACATTCACAAAATCAACACATGAGATCCTCAAAACCTTCACCCACAATCTGTTTCATATATCTGAATGAGAAGCACTTCAAAAAAATATGCTCAACATCAAACTGTAATATTTGTGATGATGACTTCATTATGCTTACCTTGAACAAATCAACTTCATAAAATAAAATTCTATTTTAAAAATCAAGCATGTATTTCACAGGAAATTTGAAAAGTCTGAAGAATTAATTCTCCAAAATTTAAAACAATAGTTGACATTAAAACTGAAAACAAGCAAACAAAAAATATTAAGCTGTAAGTTTTAACAAAATACAAGGGTGTCTTTACAAGCTTCTAAATTCCCAAGAAGACATCATTACTCAGATGGACAAAAAACAGGCCATGAAAGTATCATGCTTAAATTGAGACATGGAGTTAACAATGAAAACAGAAGAGAAACTAGAACATATAAAATACATATGAGAATAAAAGTGAGTATGTGAATGTATAAGGCTGAAGAAAGTTCAGTGAAAGAGCATAAAAGGAATGGTGGCAGGAAAGATACAGCAGATCTGCAAGAGGTGAGTGGCAAAACTGCAAAAGATATGATGTAAAGTACATAAAGTACACAGAAATGCTCTAATTTTTCCTGTTCTGTATTCAGAATGAAGCAGGAGGATGCATTCACCTCATGCAAAGATGTGGATAGAATAGGAAGTCTGCCATATGTGATAAAAAAGGATGTTAAGCAATATCTGCTAAAATGAAACAATGTTCAAATCAGAAGCCTGGATAACACATACCCCTGAGTGCTAAAAGGGCATGTTGAGGAGCTTCCCTGAATTGCTAATATTATTTTTAAACAAACCTTTGAAAAATGGGGAAATTCCAAAGAAAAAGAACTGCCAAAGGAGACCTAATATTTAAACAAGGATAAAAGACATGGGCCACAGACCTCTAGAACAGTTATTTAGCATTCAGTAAAAGGAGTGATTAATTTGAAATTTCATCAACAAAGAATTAGAGACTAAAAATCTAATTAATGTCAATCAGTTAGTTTAATGGAAGGCTGGTCTTGTAAAACAAACCTATTGTCTTTTTGTGAAGAGATAACAGGTCTGCTTGACAAAGGCAATTGTATGCTATAGTGCACTTGATTTCTCCATGGCATTTGACTTAGTACAACATGACAACTCAATTAAAAAATGATGATGTGGAATTAACAGAGTGTACTTCAGTTGGATTCAATTGTACTATACTCACAGGTCTCAAAATGTTCTTGATAACAACAACTCCTCATCTAGTGGAACGACAAGGAATTTATTTTTCATTTGAGGTTATTTTTATAAAAAAATATGAACTGTCCTGTGTTCACAGTGGTAGGTGAGACAGCTTCTCAGGGTTAGGGAAGAAAACGGGGTGCCTGAGAAATAAACTGAGTTCCTGCCTACATGGAGAACTCAACAAAATTCATTTTAATAGAACCAAATGCAAGACAATGCAAAGGCAATTCAGAATAGAGTTTTTATGTGCCAAATGGGAACTCCAGAATTGGACTTGACTTGCCCACTGAAGGAATTCCGTTTAGATGTTTGTCAAGGTTTTTTAAATAAGAGCCTATGATTCCTATAGAATTACAGAAGAGAAATAGACACTTCCAGAATTGTATGGCTGAAGGTTTTCAGTCACTGCCATGAGAACCACCCACTTCGGGAACTTGGAGCACAGCTTCAGTGGAAGTGAGATGAAAAAAAATAAAAAAGCCAAAGGAAAAAGAAAAATGAGAACTTCAGGAAAACCTCTTGAAATACTTTCTTAGTGAAAAGCATCTATTACATTTTTTGGGGAAAAAATAACTATATAAAGCTTAGACAAACAGAAATCATCCCCATTTTATATTATTTGTGAGCCCTCTGGCAGAATACCAGCATAACATCCACAATTTAAGAAACATGTGGATATACTGGAAAACATTAAAAGGAGGGCCACAAAAATTACTCCAGTCTAGAAAACATGATTTATGATCTGAGACTTAAGAAGTGCAACATATTTGGATCATCAAAGAGAAGGTTATAAGCTGGCTTCATCACCACACAGGTATTTTCACACATAAAAGCTATCTGACAACAGGATGGAAATAGTTAATCATGCAGACAATGGCATAGCTAACTTCCAGTCACTGGATCTCATTAGCAAGTTAAACCTTGAAAGAAGCTTTTGATTACTTTCACAGCCGGGAAAATCAAATTGAAATATTTTACCAAGGGATTCTGCATTGCTTGAAGTCTTTAAAAGAAAATTATGCCATCCTTCTAGAATATATTTTTTTTTCTTTTTTTTTTTTTTTTCTTTTTTTTTTTTCTTTTTTTTTTTTTTTTTTCCCTGCAAAAATTCTCTGTAGTAAGCACACTTTGGACTGAACAGAAAAAATCATGCTTTGAATTTCAGGGGCAGAAAGACTATAAAAGTTAGACTCCAAACCCTTTGCCTACTCATTTCTCTTCATTCACAGTTCTTGTCTTCATTCACAGTTTCCTTTCTCTGCAAAGAGTCAGGTTGAATTCTCTTCTCTATTAAGAAGATGATTTTACTGAAATAAGATATTCTAGGGCTTCCAAAATCACCCACTGAGGTCAGAAACAGTACCTTCTCCCTTTCATCAGCTAACTAGACTTACTCCAAAGGCAGAAGAGAAAGGACTCTATTTAGCTTATTCTACTTCATTAGAGATTAAACACAATCAAAACTTAGAACTATGAAAATAGTGCTATGAACTTTCTTTTCTGATGAACTCATGTAATCATACCTAAAAAATTCCCCGTCACTCCAAGAGTATCACGTATTGAGAGGTTTTGTCATCTCTCCTGTTCTGTGGAATAGTCTCCAGAAGAAAAGAGAGCTTTAATCTGAATAAAGGGGTATTTGAGTTAAAAAACAAAACAAAACAAAACTATTATTTTTTCTAAACCAAATAAGAACTAAATTCTCTAGTGGTTCCTTTGGGCCTGAAACCCTGTGAAGTAAAGCTTGCATTTTCCACAGTTTTCACAGTGATTGTCAGCATGCCAAGATACAAGGTGAAAACAGGCAATGAGTAGCCCTGGTGGAGATGGTAATTGCACTGAGATTATGACAATTACAAATAGAGAATAAACATCCAGAAAGATAGGATTGCTGTGAGCACTTTGCATGGGATTCGAGAAACACAGTATACGTGTTTGTCAGTGAAACAAGCTGAGTACCCAGCCCAGGGAGTCACATTCCCAGAGCCACAATTGACCCTGAAGCCTCATGTTTCCTAAATGCACAAAACCTGTCACCAAGATTCTTTGTAGATGCCTAGAAAAAGCTCCTAGAAAAATCTCTGAGAGCACCACATATGACCCTTATAACAGAGCTAAATCCGAGATTTATGATTTATGCCTCAATTAGATTGTCCATCTATTCTGTGTTCCAGAATATATGGCACAAAGACTGCATTTTGTTCTTGCCTGATAAGTCTTCACTAGTCAGGCCTAGACACAATGTCATACACACACACAAAAAAAAAAAAAAAAAAAAAAAAACACCTTAGTTATCAGATGTAAAGAAATCTTCCAAAAGAAACAACTAACAAAATTTGTGCCTTGTTTCTAAGACTAATAAACCATCATTATGAGCAAGAGTCACACATACAACAGGTAGGCAATGCTGTTATTTGGTGGCTTCCAAAACTCTCTGCTTACTCAACAAGATGACAATGCTCTGAATTACAGGGAGATATTCTTCATTACATTTGCACGAAAAAATTATACAACATTTGTTATTGATGGTCTCTGTTATTACTGGATGTCCACAAGTCTTAGTTTTAGTCCCTCATCTGTCCACAGCATCATGTCACCCATCTGGCATCTTCCAATACTTTCACCATGCCCCTAAGGTGTGCATAACACAGTCTGAGCTATGAAGTAATCCCAGTGTTTCAAACACCAAAAAGTTTCAGAGAAAGAAGGTAGCCTATTGCTAAGTACTTACTCCCGAAAAGCAGATCACCCAAGCCCTTTAAAAAAAGACATCACAAGGCATAAGGATCCCCAAGAGCCTGGTACAGCCTCCCTGGGCTGCGAGGTCCTGCTCCACGTGTCCCTGGGGAACATTGTGCAGCAGGCAAAACACTCCCAGCTCCTCCACTTCCTGGAATCATTGCACTAGAATTTAAGTGTACTGTGCATATGGCTTCCTTCATTTACACCAGAATATGTCTTTCTTTTCCTCAAGTAAATAAGTTTCTTAGGTTCAAAAAAGCACCAGAATGTTTTTATCTTTATCACAGTTAGAAAACACAGTCCAGCTGCTATGGCCATTCTTCTCTCTCCAAGTGTTTGAATATGCATCACACACAGTTTCTTTCAGTCAATAAATATTTGTATGGCAGAAAAAGACACTTGACTTCCTTATCTGTTTAGTTACCAAAAAACATAAGGTTTTTTGCAAAACTCACTGGGCCTTGATCTAGTCCTGTCATAGGAAAAAAAAAATCAGGTGGGGAAAGGCAGAGAAGGAGTGTGGACTTGGGCAGCAAAGCTTTCCAAAAGCAAATAAAGTCATCTCTGTAATTACTGTAAAGTGTCTATAGAGCTGCCAAACAATTGTTGGTGCAAGAAAGATTATTTTTAGTATCACAACTATTTCTAAGAGAATGTATATTCCCAAGATCAAATCTAATGCAACACCATCTGGATTTGGGTCTAGGCAATATCCCTGACATTTTGCAGTACTTATCAGCACCACAGTGAAGTCTTGCTGACAGGGGCTGTGGAAAGCAAACTGGGCAGCAAGTTAGGCTGGAAACTTCAGGCTCCTGGGGTTTGTTCCTGGCAGGTTCTGTGTCCATCTCCAGATCACTGTGCCATTGTCTGAAATGGCTTTAATATCTCTCCTGCCACAAGCTGACAGCCTTCACTGACTGAGGTAGAAGGGAAAGCAAAGCAAACAGCCAATTCACACACTTTGCTAAATAAATAAGTAAACAGAACTAGTCGCACACACCATATATCCTTATACTTAGAAGCAACACATGGTGAGAATTTGCAGCTCCCATACATTGCAGATTCTTTAAGTCCTACTTAACATGAAGGGAAAAAAGACAACAAACCAAAAAAAAACCCTCAGAATATCCAGATGTTGCTGTATAGGCCAACATTGTTTCTCATTTCACTGCATATGTTATTCCATCATCCATGTGTTTTACAACACATTTCATATTACCTTTTCAGGTCAGCAGTTTTTCAAATAATGGGCTCAGGGCCTTTAGCACCTCTGCAATTTTTCCAGTTTGGCTTTCTCCAAAAATGGGCCACCATCCAAAAACCCAGCTTCTACCTTAGGGCTACTCTCCCATTGTGCATTTCCAGCCCTCATTTCTGATTCCATCCAAAGGCAGGCCAAGTGAGAGAAAAAAAAAAAAAAGTCAAGATTTAAGTTAAATATTCAAAAGGCATTCTGTGGTTTCTTTAAAGTTTAATTTAATTTTGCAATTTTCCTAAAGGACGTTAATTTCAGACTTTTCTTGCAGGACAGGTAATTCACTCCAACACCTGTGAGAGAACAAAAGGACTGAGTCTCGGGAGTGAATTCAGAGAGCACCAGAGTCACTACACTAGAAGTGAACTCTTTTGCAACAACAATTTTGCCACCAGTTCCATCACAATGCTCTGGACTATTAACCCCCATGGGGCATGACTGCAGGTGTCCAACCCCATGACTGGCATTAGGATCAGCTGTCACACCTGCAGAGCAGGTCACAGGAGGAGGAAGTTCCCAATAAAACCATCCTGCTCTTTCAAACAGCACTGACATTTCCATCTTCAGCTCCTGCAGAAGGAGACATGAAAGATGCCCAGCCTTCTCCATAACCAGCCGTGTATTTTTTGCCAGAGACATTACATAAGATAGACAATAGAACCCTTCCAGTTTTACCATGTGCCCAACTCCAACCCACGCCTTCAATGGCCATTCTGTCAGAGCAGGGAGAAACAAATGCATGGGCAATCTCTAATGATTAGTGCAATCTACTTGTCCATTTCCTACTATTATGAGATCAAACAGAAACCTCAGCCTGGATGCATTACAGTCTCATTAAGCCTTAAAGCCAGAATGGAACAAACTATTGCTCACAAATTCATTTACTCTTGAAATTCAAGCCAGTCAGGACAGGAAGAACAAGAAAATAACAGCCTTTTGTACTGAGTAAATTACAGACAAATGGGTTTACAGGGCAGATGATCTCAGTTTTTAAAGCTAGACCCAACTAAAACAACTCCACTAGAAAAAGAGGTTTCATATTTTCCTTTAATGTGTGGAGCATGCATTTGCTGATGTACACAAGTAAACTAAAATGCGTTATTATAAGGTTAGAATAAATAAGGCCACAGCCTGCCCAAGCCCTCCCTGGCCTACAAACCAAGTAAACAGAAAGATGGCATTTAGGAAAGAATGCAAACTGAGCAAGTAATTGCATTTAATAATTACATAGATCAGTAGGAAACTGCACAAGAGAATAGGATTTAGAAGGATATCTCAAATAGCCTGCTCCCATTTGGATTTTGTTAAGCAGACTGTATAAAATCTAATATTAAATTTATTATATTTATTATATTAGTATAAGAATGTTTAGACAGTTCTCCAAGCTTGGACCAGTCTCAGAAGGAGAGCTGCTCAACACCCACAGCAAACAAAAAAAAAAAAAGCTAATATTTCCACCACAAGCATTGCTTTTTTACATCAAAAGAGTCAAAAGATGCAAACTATTAGAAAATGCAACTAGTGAATTAATTCCATCTCACCTCTTCCCATTCAGCATTGGGAAGTAAGAATATTCAACTGCATAAGAACTGCATAAAATCAGTAACAAACAATGAGAAGTTAAAGTCTCCTCTGAGGCACCATTTTTAATAACATACATTGTATTAATACACATTTAATTAATAACATATATTGTATAAATACATGATGTTCTAATACACAATTAAGTACAAACATGGTACTTTGTCCTTAAATAAATAATTAAGTTTAAACTTAATTTTTGTGTTCTATAAATAGAAAAAGAACTTACATATAATATATGCATATAAAATCTATTGTGAAGTAATATTAGCTGGTAAAGGATATGTATTAAAACTGGAATATGCTGTTTTAACTTGACTTCTTTTTTAACATTTGGAGCAATTCACCTTATAAATATAAGCATGGACTTATTCTGTTTATGAGAATACAGCTAAAAATACGTTCTGAATTTGGGACTGCAGGTGGTGTTTGCATGCAACTCACCAGCTGTCACAGGAAAGTGCTCTGTTCCCAACCTAGAACATCTGACTTGCCAGGTGAATGAAGGAAAACAAGATTCTGCCCCAGATCTGCTTGAGAAAAGACCCTACCCATGTGATCTTTACAGTTTTCAGGGAATTCAACAGCATGGATTCAACTGCTCCTTCTCAATCTAGGGACTTTTTGCATGTTTTAAAACATATGTATTTGTGAATTCATACTTGTTTTCTAAAAATGAAGCACTTGATAATTTCAGATGTTGCACAGCTTCAGTTACATTCTTTGAGTTAGTATAGACGCTGCTTTTCCATATTTAAACTGGTTTGAGAAAACACAATTCAAACTCACTGTAGGATTTGCTTTGCTCCTAAGTGCTGTCAATTGATTGCCCTGAAATCCCTCAAGTTCTTGTTTTGTTGTTTGGTTTATTTCCTTCTGAGGCTACACAGGGATCTTGAATCATTTTTCAATCAGCTTCCCATAGCGTGAACCAAAAATGACTGGAGGGGAACTCCACATGCACACTCTGACTAAGAAAAGCTCTGACATCCTGCCTGGTGGCAGAGCCCTCACATGGACACTGCATTCCACAGAAGCACTCATCCATGGGATGAGATCCATGGGAGCCCCCGTGGTTTAAACCCTGCAAGTGCTGCCTCTGTCTGTTTGACAGCCCCATACCAGCTCATGGTGCAAGGCCTGTCTGGGGTCAGGAAGGAGGATGGCAGCAGGTAAAGCAACCTGGAGCACGAGCTGTACTGGATTGCAGGTGTCCTCCTACAGCCCTGCTGCAAAACAGCCCATGGGAATAGGAAATACCTACACCAGAACTCAACATACCTTGATGGCCCCAGCTGTGGGGCATTACAGAGAGAGACGAACCCTGTTCTAGAACAGGCAAGATACAGGTCTAGCCATGGGAATTATCCTTTCCTTCATACTATGAAATCTTATGACAAATCTCAGTATCATCCTGAGACTTCAGATATCTTTTTTTTTTCTTTAAGTGGCCTTTCTTTTCAGACAGATAATCACAAAAAAATCCCGGCTTTCGTTTTTTCCCCTTACTTAAAGTAATGCAAAAGAAAATTTCTGTTCATTGCTAAAAACTCTTAAAAATACCAGCCCCAAAGACAAAAAAATGCCAGAAGACAAGCAAAAATAATTCAAAGTTTATTAACTCAAGCCTATTTCTGAATTCTGAATGTACAGGATTCACATTGCCTAAAGTCCTCTATGACCCCAAGTATTTAGGTCATGTTCTATTCTTTTCTGCAAATATAATTAATTAAAAATATATATGCGTCACCAGTAAGTCAGAAGATTTCACTTGTTTCTAATGCCAATTGAATTATTATTCCCCACTCTTGAAATGTGATTCTCAATCTAATTCTCATGTTGACTCTAACAACTTGTCTTTCTAAATAGTCCAGACTTCCATTAACAAAAGTTATGAGAATGCTATGTTGCATATGACAAAGCAATTTTACATATTTATGATGTTAAAGTTACATGAGTAAAAGTGGAATCTGAGATTTCATTGATAAGTAATACAATATGCAGTGCTCTGCTTCAAAGAAAATTTGCATTATGACCTGACATTGCTTGTTGTCTACATGCAATTCTGGTAACTCATAAGGGAATGGGAAGCACTCACCAAAATTTGCTATTTAATGAGCATGGAACACTGGTTCCCACTGATGATTAATATCAAAATTTTCATCACATTTGAGTGCCTGATTAAATTCACTGATTTGTTCTGATCGTCTAGAGAGAGGAGATCCAAAAGTAAAGTCCAAATCTAGATTTGCTCCATTTCCTTCCTTGAATCCCAACTCTGGGAAATACTACTGAGGAAACTACAAATAGACTGCAAGTGATCAGAAAAGTCTCTGCAAAGGAAGAACTGCCTGTATTAATTCACATGCTCCCACTGTAAATTTATCAATTAACACATATATTTAGCTAACCAAGATATCCATGCAATTTTATAATAAAAAATAATAGTCAAGTGAAAATTGAACAAACCAGATAGTGGAATTCTGGATTTTGTGTGTCAAAACAGGCATTAGAAGTTCTTTAATGGAATGAAAGGAAAATGGAGAATATTGCAAATGCAGACTTGAAATGAAAAGCCTTCAAAGAATCACACATGGACACACACAAAGAAATTGTGCAGGCCCTGCACATGACTTCTTCAGTTTTAAAGGCAGTTTAGCTAATAGCAAGAGATTTTATATTTTCCAGGGAGGCTTTAAAAGTAATTATTGTCTGTGTGTTCTTTGTCCATAACTCTTTAGTGGCAGCCAGCAGAATTTCATTTTCTTCCCTTATTTCAGTAATAAATTTCTTTCAACCCTCTTTTTCCCTGACACAAAAGCAGTGTTCAAGTCTAAGAAACAGAAAACTTAACCAAGGCAAAACCCCAGAATTTTCAGAAGTTGTCAGAAATCTGACATTAGTGGAGTACTTTTCTGGGTTCAAGCCCATGTTCTGAACATGCCACAGTTCTTAAACACCACATTTTTAATGCCACAGTATCATGTTGCTGACTTTTAGGAATAAGAAAAGATGCTCACAAATTGCATTTGGACCCCAGGTTAATTCTTCATCTTGAATAGATCACTACTCAGAAAGAACAAGCGCTACAGGAACTTCTATTAAAAACATATTCAAACAAAAAACTTCATCGGCTTTATAGTTTCTTAATTAATTTTTAAATTGTACATACATAAACACCAATGGGTATTTATATTTTTATGACAACTTCTCTCAATGATTAACTGGCTAGTCACTTCTTGCTGTAACAACTTTTTATGGAATAAGAATTTTACACCTCATTCTATAAAGGACATAAAGCCAGAATATATCAAGTTCTGAATACACAGCAAATTAATCTATGGAGCATAAAAGTTCAACTTCCTATAGCAAAGCATTTTTCTTTCCGCCCAGTCCTGTATTGCCAAGGGTAGGAAATATTTCATTCTGCTTACAACTTGCACCCCGAGTTCCTGGGTCACTTCTGACTGGCAGTGCCAGATACCTAAGTTACTGCATGGCTTGGGACAAGAGATACTCTTGGAAAAAATACTATGGAAAGAAAGAGGCAGAAATAATCTCCTCTGTTGTGGCAGGAAAGAGGAAACGGATGATTCCCTGGGGTTTCTTTCAGTGTGAGAACATTCTGCTGCTTTAAAACATTTACTTGAGAAATCAGTATTACTCTGCAGATTAGACTCACATGAAAGTTTGTAAATGGCAATATGCCAGAGCACTCAGCTAAATGCTCCTGTCAGCGAGGGGAACCCTCCAATACTCAGGAAAAATCTTGAACTATAAGAATCCGAAGAGGAATAACTTGCATCCTCCTCTCTGGAATCTCGGTTTTGTGTCCTTTAACTTCTCAGCTCTAAGTGCACTAAGTACAAAAAACATCAACACCCCCCCTTTACACCATGCCCAGATGAACCCTTAGAAAACAGAAACTAAAGTAAAACACATCAGAGCTGATGGAGGCAGACACATCTTCAAAGGCATGGACTCAATTGGCTCATAAGATTTTAGTTGGTGGGCAAATGCTGGAAGAGCAGATGGGCTTATTAATACCTGTGTATCTCATCTGTGTGCAAAAACCCGCAACTAAAAATGAGAAAACCAATTTATTATTCCTAGATGCTGTCAGTGTTTTATTTTCACCCAGGTATTCCTAAATCATACCCATCACTTTTCAACAAGGTAGAGCTATTAAACCATCTAATTTGGCATCAGGACAACATATGCCTTCTTACAGACTGTAGGTAACATTAAATACTCCAGCAAGATCCAGGAAAGCAATATGAATGGCTTGAAAAAGTTAGTTAGACTTACAAAAGCTGCAGACACAATTAGCACTAATTGTCAATCACACACTAGGTGGTAATGGTTCAACAGGCAACAGCCACGGAGGCTGCACAGTCCCTCTGCTAAAGATGGACCTTCCCAGAGCTTGGAGTTGAGAAACGGCTCCTATCAACACCTTCATCAAACTTGGTCAGAAGATAAAAGGTGACCCTTACTTCCCAATACTATGATTCATAATTTCAAAAGCACAAGGTGTTTCTTAAATATTTATCCTTTAGATACCATAAGATATTTCTAAAACACGGTAAGACAAAGTTTCCAGCTATAATCAATCTTCAAAATAATAATAAGATATGTATGAAATAATATGTGTATGAAATTAATACACTCTGGAGCGACCCATGAAAATGCAAGCCTGACTTGCACTTACATATTATTTTCCTCATCACGTCATATATGCACTTAAATGGCCAAACTAAAAGACAGCCTGTCTTCGTCTAATGTGTGGATGAAATTTTGCCATTGTCCAAAAAAAAAAAAAAAAAATTCTCCCAAAATCCAGTTTCGTTTGAAGTCAAATGTTTGGAGCCAAGTTCTGAAATTCTTGTTTAAGGCACCATTGTTACTAAGGTGGAAGGATGCAAACATCCAGTGGTTCTGATTTATATGAGTGCACCTCAATGGTTTGATCCCTCTCATACAAAATTTATAAGGGTTACCTTTATTACAAAGAGAAGAAACAGTGCCAAAAGAAGTAATTGTAAAAACACAGGCATATGTGTAAGGTAAATACCCAGCCCCAAAGATGTGTCAGCAATAATCCCTCACCTCAGTTTGCACAGCTGCTGATGGTGAAATTGCCCAATGCAAAGATCACAGGAGGCTGCACCGCAATCTCCAATAGTCACTTCCAGCCAACACACCTGTGATCCCACCATCCTGCTTCTACAGCTCACCCCTCCCTGTGAGCTTTAAACTGTGAGCAATGAAACCTCAGAGACTAGACAACAAACAAACAAATCTGCTTCTACTGCCTACAAAGGGAATTCAGATTCATCTGGTGTAAAACTTGTGTGCCATGCCATCTCCCCTTAAACCACCTACATTGGACCAGAAGGCACCTTTACCTCAACTTTATCCTGGCCCCTGCTGCCTCCACTGTGCTCCTTGTATGGACAGAGAAGTCTCTTTCTCATCTGGTAGGAGGTCCAGGTCCCCAAGATTCACAGGCTAAAAATGGAACACTGACAGTTTCAAACATGCTTCTTCAAGGACACAATTCTTTCCAAAGAAAGGCAGCAATAAGAAGAGAAATTTGAGAATTGTACAAGCAGTTCTGGTATTGAACAAAGAAATTCAGAAATTTCACTCCTCTATATATATCAGCTCTGCAACTCAGCCAGGTAACACAATTATCCTCTGGTGACTTCTCATTTTTGGAGCTCAGGCTTCATTCTAATCATGATTTCCAAAGGTGAGAATCCTACCTCTGGCCTGCTCAGCCAAGGTGACATCAGATTCCATTCAAGTGGGCAATTCCAGTTGCAATCCTGATATGGGCTAGATCTTCCCCTTCAGAAGAGTCTACAAAAAGCACCTGCTATATTGTACATGAAATACAGTGAACCTCTTTTTGACTATCAAAGCTCTATATCTTAACTTAAAACAAATCCAAGATAAAGGAAAAAAATCTCCAGTGTTATCACCCCTGTAGGAAGGACCTAGAGAGATATGGGTCATTTGTTCAAATAATCTCATCTTGAAGAATGACTTAAGAGTTCAAAAGCCTGAGGGGTACTGCAAGAATGAATTCTATTTCAGGGAAGACATCAAGCCCAGGCATTTCTGTGGCAGACATACCAGCATATACTTTCAGATCCCTTTGAGTATATTTTCCGCTTTTTGGATTTGAAATCTTGAAGCAATACAACAAGCTCTCATTTTTTAATTGGGCTTCCTGTTGGCAAGGCTGAAGAAGGAATATCAGTCAGTCTCTGAAGTGGGAGCTAGCACAAAACGCCACTAATAGTCCCATTAACCTAACATTCACAGACTTTACCATTCCTAAAATATTTTCCACCAGTCCAGGCAGCAACAAATAACAGGTTTTGATGTTCTTAGTCATGGTACATTATCAGGGAATATATAATCACCTTCTCTCTGAAAAGGTTGACTGCTATTACTTTTCAAAGTTCGTTTGTGTATTATACTCTCCTGCCTACAGTGCCAGAGTATGTACTGCATATTCTAATAGGAAAAAATGGAAATGTTGCACAGCTGCTAATGGTTATTCAAACACTATTTGGGCTGGTTTTTTTTAAGATAGAAATGTCCTCTTAATTGAAGGTGTGTTTGTGAGAGAAAAAAATTGTCATGAAGGCAAAACTGTCTCCTCTCAAAGGAAAGAAACTCAAGTAGGGTAATAGGATGCATATCAGACACCATATGTGGGAGACCATGAAAAATGCAATTCCTTCTGATACTAGATTCATATTCTTGCCAGCCACACTTTACAAACTACCAAAGATTAGACAAAGGAACTCCAATGATAAACAGCTCTTAAGAAATGAACAGCTGATTAGGCTTACACCAATTCCTTCCCATACCCTGCTGCTTTGGAAGATCTTCTCATAGGCAATACATTGAAAACTAAGCATCAGTGATTTCAAGTCCAAACACTTTACAAAAGTTTCATGTAATAAGGAAATGTTTGATAGTAATACTGAACTATTAATGTTGCAATTACTTAATGCTAGTTATATTGTCTGCCATTCTACAAGAGTAGGTGCATAAAGCAAAGCACAAGGTTTATTTTGAATTTATACCTACAAGAATAATCTTCTAATTTGTTTATTACTTAGGAAGCTTGGCTTCTACCTCAAGTGTTTTCCAAAATGCTAAAACACTCGCACTGTTTTGACTTATTTTTTAATTTATCTCTCTAGTAAAAATAATAATAATAATAATTACATTCTGTCCCCAGCTGGGTGGTTAATATATTTTGTTTGCATTTGAAACCCACGGGAGTCTCAGTGCTTTCAAATCAATGAATTCAGAAAGGATTAAGTCACACTGTTTTTCCCATCAAAAAGTCACTATGATATCCAGATGCAAAACTGTGACTCTAAATACAGACATGAGAAGATGTTGACAGTAATTGCTCTTGTATCACTTTGGTTTTCTTTCCATTGAAATGTACAGCTCAGAAATTCATGCCTCTCTTGGTCTCTATGAATCACATGCACACACACACACATGCAAAAATCACATTTAAATAAACAGATGGATCAGTATCAAGGTATATAAAGGTAATCATATTCCCAGGAAATAAAGAAAGATAGTAGGAGTATTTCTGGGTTGAGTGGGTTTTTTGGTTGAGGTTTTTTTTCCTTTTTTTTTTTTCTTTCCCTCTACAAGGAAACAGCAGTGAAACATCAAGAATATAACATTATCCTGAAGATCCAAATGTTAAACTTTAGGAACATACTTGCAATATATACACACAAATTAAAAACATGTAAATATGCACCTTTTAATGATCAAACTTCAAAGTTACAGATCAGGACTCCATAAAGATACTATTTTAGTCACTCTGCTAAGAAAACTTGCCAGCTGACAGGGCTCACCTCTACCCTTTCTAAGGTTTCTTGTTTGCTTCAGGAAAGCCTTGAATGTGCACCGCCATTATTGGGACACAAAAGAAATCCCTTTGCCCTGAAGGTTCTCAGTGTGCTACTCAGAGTATTTTATGTAGTATGCTCTCAAAAGAAAAATACATTTCTTAAGTTCCTCCTCCAAGCACAATCCAACTGATGAAGTGTAGCAACAGTAAAAGTACTTAAAGGACCAACGGTTTAGAAATGAAAACTTCCCTCTGCTCTGTACAGAACAGAATAGATTTACTAGAACTACTTAGGTAATAGATTTCTTCAGGTGGAATTAACATTTTAATTAACAATTAAGTCATTTTACACTCTAAGGATAACAAGGAAATTATCAAACACATTGTCAGAAACTAAACATGAAGTCTGTAAAATGTACAGTTTATATAATTAATTGATTTACACAAGGTTGCATTTTAGAACACATCATGATGCTTTCTCCAAGTAAAGATGTGTATTTAATCATATTCTCAGTAGTATAAATATACTGATATGCCTGTATCAGTCAAGTTATATTCCACAGTAATATCTTATGCAATTAATCAATGTAATTATATCCCTGCCATGAAAATATAAAAGATTATTTAAATCATCCAAGGGACAGATGTAATTTTTCAGCCCTTGCTGATTAAGTCCCATTTTTCAATAAGGGTTAAAGTGTATGTTACACTACCTTCCTACTTATATTTTCCAATGTGTTAATTATTTTTTTTTTTTAAAATCCATTCAGATACCCCTGCTGCCAATCTGTTCAACCAGCAAATGAAGGTACCCCACTAAGCTGTTTCCTTACATAAGAAAAGAGAATCTCCCTGCCCATCTCCTAACCAAGCCAGCCAGGAAGTAGTTGAGGAGGACTATAGTGTCCATTTCTTTTGGATAATTCTTCTCAGAAGGAAAAGTCTAACAACTCACTGAAGAAGACAGGAAGTGATGGCAGCAACACTCCTATTCCATAAAAAAACCTAAAACTATGATTATCTTCACCTACCTAGGAAGGCCTCTGAGTATACAGTATACAAGCAGCAATCTTTCCCTACTCCAGAGCTGTCCTGAATGGACTGAGGGATGGGAGTGAACCAGACGCAAGCATCATCTCAACAGTGTTTGGAAAAGATCAATTTCATCTGCTCCTGTTTTCCTCACCCTAAGACTCAGTCATTCTCCTGTTGTATTCCTCCCACCTTCATTACTGGCTCTTGATCAACAAGGCATCAAGCTGAACTTCACCAATCCCACTTACCCAGAACTGTACATGGTGTATTTTTGTTCCCTTCTTTTCCCTAAATGTATCTTAGATTCAAAACAAGAGAATTGGAGAGAGCTGGTACCGACTGACTTCTCCTAGTTTCCCCAATGGGACTCTTATGATCCAGATTCATCCCACTTAACATTCACCTTACAGAAACCACTGCAATGATTTCTGCCATGGTCAGGTCACCACCCCTATCTTCCCAATCATCCTCTGGAGACCTATATTCATCTCCATTAGCAACACATAGGTCCTCAGGCAACTACCTACCTAATTTAGCCATTTAAGTTAATAGGAATATCTGGGGCTCACAGTCACTTGATGAATTTAGAAGAGATATTCCTTTAAAAAATAAAACCTACAAGGAAAAGAGGGAAATGGAGTTAGTTACAATTCTGTTCATTAAAACTTAAGTATCTGTATTTTCCTTGTTTTCCTCTTTGTTTCTAGTAGCAGTGCTAAATATTTTAGATAGTTTCTGCTTGGCAGAACAAATGGATTTAAGCCCTTACTAATAAGTTCCTCAACTCCAAATTACTCGTGACTGTAAGAAAAGTAGCAAAAAGGGCAATTTAAAATTTATAACCTCCTTAATATTGTGTACAGTCTTGACAAAAATGCACAGACAAACCTAAAAAGCATTTAAGTAACTGTAGTCCACTTGCCAAACACAGTAAAGGCACTTCCAGGGAATGATTATTTCTGTTTAGCTTCAGCTGTCTGTAGTTTGTGGGGCTTTTCTGACACAGGCAAAGAGGAATTCAGCCAGAAATCTGAAGCCTGTTACATTTAAGAACACATTTATGTGTAGTAACTAGGTGACTGATGACTTCATAGGAATATATAAACCTTTTTAAAATTTGGGAAAGCAGCTGAATGGGTATTCCTGTTTAATTTTCACACTACAGGGAAAAAAATAAAATGAAAAAAGAAACAGAAACAGACAGCTGCTCTCCAAGAGATCTCGTACATTTCTTAGTCTCCTAGAATACCACATATATAAAATACTGCATATTATTGCAGAGATAGATTATTGCATACTATTGTAAGAGCTATATAATGTCTTTCTATAGCTGTAAGAAAATGCACTCAAAAGCAAATCTTTGAAACTAAGAAGGTGGATGACAATAGCAGCTTTGGGTGGCTGAGATCCTGCAACTGCTGACAGTTGATCTTATCCCCGTAACATCGAGGCAGGATTTCTCCTCCCCCTCCAGGGAATGCCAATATTCCCTGGCTGCCAGGGCACAATAGTGAGTGGTACAAGAAGGAGCTGAAAAGAAGTTTAAAATGCCTGTTCAAACCCTACTTCCCGTCATAACCCTCAAACATACAGAGTCAGACTTTGATAGAAAGTCAGATTTTTCACTCCACTTCTGATTGACATAGTAATCACAAATGAATAATAAATAGAAGAATACAGTCCCCACAGCACAATAGAAAAAGCACTGAGAAAATTATTCCTATGTCTACACATTAAAAGGGTCAAATGTGCCAAAAACAGGAAGGAAAATAAATTCTACTTTAAACTGCTGCTCTTTCCTCTCCATTGGAAAATGAAAGCATCTCAGTATCCCCCAATCAAACCAATGACAGAAGTTCATTATAAAATCCAGTTAAATCCTAAATTTTAAAGCTTTTCTACATTCAATTTTTGTCAATACATGTAAAACACGTCCATGAGAAGGGAAAAAAAAATCATAATATGGAGCTAGAAATTAGAAATTTAAACTAGGAATTTATCATGTGCCCTCCTTAAACACTTTCCCCTTTACATTTTACTGAGTTTCCTGTTTTCCAATTTTAAACACACAAGCCTCACAGCAATACTGTAATTATTTAAATTCCCTTGGTTTTAATCTGAAACAAGCATTAGAGTCTCTAACCTGACGTGCTGCATAGAACTGGCCAGAACATTTTGCTCAAGTACAGCTACGTGAGAGGACAGCAACTCATCAGACCAATGCACATCTTTCTAAAAGCCACCCAGTCTTAGAAGAATCTATCACTTTCTCTGACTGGTTTGTTTCAGTAAACAATTATGCTTCTAATTAAAAATGTGTGTCTGAATTTTGATCTGAAATCGTCTTGCTTCAATTCCCAGCCATTGCTTTTATTCATGCCTTTTTCTTGTCAGAGTTCAGAGCTCTCCAGCACTGTTTCCTCTGCTGGAGAGGACAGTGGATTTCTCAACAGGCTACCTGCCTTCCTACAGAAGCTACAAATACAGAGTTATCACATCCCCATTACCAGAGAGCAACAGAGTCCAAAAATGTGCATGTAGCAGTTGACATGTGTCCAGGATAACAGGGTTAAATCATCTCTTTTTATAAAGACTGCTTTGCTAATAACAAAAGATAATGATTTTATTTAGCACGTTATCAAAGAAACAGCACTGACATAAAGGCATCATTTGAGTACTAGGAACTACTCGATGCCCACTTCCTTTTCCTTACCACATTTAGCACACGTCTCCAGGTTTGAACTTGCCAGGATTAAGGCTCCACTGCAATGATATATCCCTAACTACACACAGTCAAGCTGACACACACACAGGCTGACAAAGTAATGAGGACAGAAGCATTAATAGTTTTAGATGGCATGCAGGATTTATTTGTACATTATTTTTTTCTGCAAAGACAGAAAGTATGAAATACTCTCCTAGGAGTTTCTCCCACATCTCTTTTTCTTTTTTACAAGTTTTCCCTTCCTAGTATACTCTCCTCTTCCTCAGAATAGACCAGATGAAAGAAATACAAGGACAAGAGCACAAGGCTTCCTCCTTTTCTTTTCTTGACAGCTCTGATATAAAGACTTGTTCTTGTAATAGGCTCCTTAGCAAGGAAAGGACCCTGTGTTGTACAGGAAGGTCATAGGCAGAGTTTTACTACTGCAAAAGAAAACAAATGCTCTTATCATAAAAATATATGAAATCATATTTGGCAGGGTTTGGAAACCTAATGAAATTTCTAGGAAATGTGATCCACAATTATCTTCCTAATAAATACAATTCTTGATCATTTTTCTTAGAAATACTGATCTCCTGTTATTAACATTTCTGTTTATATTTTAAAACACCCTGAAAAAATGGGTGGCAGAGGATGAAGAGAGATCTTTTCTCAGGTGGCAGATGACAGATGTCTCCCTGTAAAGGAGAAGGCATAAGCAAGAGGCACAGACAGGGAAGAAGGGACTCCAAAACATCACTGCTCATGTCACTGACAGGCAGGATCTACAGCAGGCACAAGTAGTAGTGAGAGAAACTACAATCCAGATGACTAAACTGTTCATAGCCACTAAAATTAACAAATAATGATGTTCTGGAGGTAATGTCCATGAAGCATTAAACAGCAGTTTTATTTTAAATGACACAAATGATGGCCAATGTATAGAGCTTTAATTGTAAAGCCAGCAGGAAGTGTTGGCTGCCTGGTGGATGTAGTGTGGGAAGCTGCTGCAGACATGCAAAGTCTGTTTTATTCATGTGTACTATCTCTGTTTTGATTCACCAGAAAAGTCGAAGCCTCTGCATGCTGGTTAGTTTCAATTTAGTTTTATAACAAATACGTATTAAAAAAAAAAAAAAAAAAAAAAAAAAAAAAAAAAAAAAAAAAAAAAGCCAGATGACAAATGTACAAAAAACACATGGCCAAGGATTTTACAAAGGCACCCTCAATCTTTAGTGAGAATTTTCCCAGGGAAGCTGCTGGAGTAAGGGTGAAAGAAAGAAATTCTTTTGAGTTAATGACCCTCTTCCTTAAAAAGAAACAGTTCTGCCTCATTTTTTGCATCTCCAGTGTGTAAACTCACAGTCATAGGAAAAGAAGAAAATAAAGAAACTCCTCAAAAATATATTGATAGTAAAGAAATTGGATAGATGTGATAGTCTTTAGCATCACTTGTTTTCTATATTTTTAATGGAAATAATAATGCTGAAAAGTAATTCTACTTACTTTCTTACTTACATTTGAAGTCATTAACATTGATAGCTATGTGATGAGAAAGCAAATTAAGAAAAGACATACAGAAAAAGAATGTTTAAAGGCATGGAAGAACTCACATCTTGGGACGTGCAACATTTGAAAAAAGAAGGCAAACACTAATGTTAAGCAAAGAATAGGGGAGAGATTGGTAAAACTGAAACTGCAAATCACAGTAAGCAGTCAGATAAAAAAACTCCCATTTAAACAAGCATGAAAAAAGTAGAAAAGGACATACCAAAGGACAAATAAAGTCAATGTCCTTCTATGTAGAAATGTTAGCTATTACAGAAACAAAGGGGGAATACAGAAAAAAACCCCAGAATAACTAGCAAGGGTACTATCCATTAGAAAAATCTGAGAGCTAAATCTAATAAATGAGTTAAGTGTAGGAAGTAACATGGAATCCCCATGGACTGGCAGTTCATCCACAGAGGGCTGGGAGCACAGCATGCAGCATTTAGCATATCACCACTGGGCTGGCCTGGATGGGAGCTGTGGGATTTGCTCCACAAACTCAACAACGCCAGATGAGGAAACACAGCAGTAATGGGAGATTTCAACGACCCCATGTAGATTGCTTAAATGTTATATTGGGGCACAGTGCCAAGAGCAAATTTTCAGAGCCTGCTTTGTGAGCAGCTATCCAGGAAACTCTGAGGGGAAGCAACTCTTCACTGGGTCTCAGCAGGGCTGTCAGTGAGTCACTGCACCCGTGAGCAGCACGGACGTAGATCCAACATCTGTGCATAAGTGAGGAAGCCAAAATATCCACAAGGAGAGGGTTCTTGCACAAAAGAGAGGAAGCTTGGTTTAAAAAAAGAGAAAACCCCAAAAATTTTTAAAAATGAATGCAAAAGGTAAAATTTCAGAAACACCTTTTTAAAGGCATGAGATTGAATTTCAGTGCAAGTGCATGATACCTAAAGTGGACCACAGAAAACAAAAGGCAGGATTGAAAAGAAACATGACTCAAAGAAAGACACACAACTTAATTGAGCTGAATTTGACCTGCTCAGTATAATGGGGGAAAACATCCTTGGAAGGATAACCCTATAATGTAATAGGCCAAAATAAAAATCTTTGAAACACAACTTGCAAAAGTATACACTGTAACAATAAATCTTCTGTCAACCTCTCAAAAGATGAGAAGTCTGCCACAGCAATCCGTGGAACCAGTAGGTGAACAAGGTGAGAGAAGAGCATCCAGAGACAAAGCTACAGCAGAGAAAGCAATCTAATGATTTGTATCTCTGTTCATCCCAAAGCTGCTTTGGAAGGTTCCCATGTCAGAGCTCTTCTTCGCTGTCATTGTATTAAGAAATATCTCACATTAAAGCGTCAGTGAAAGAAATTTTACACAAATCAACACTACTCATCTGCCCAGACCAGATGGTATTCATCCAAATGTTCTAAAGGAACTCAAGGATGAAATCACTAAGCCATTAATTGCAGTGTCTTCTCATTTAAAATAATGTTTGTATTAGAGAAACAAACATTGCAAATATGGGTTCCAATTTTTTAAAGGTCTCCAAGAGCAATTCAGAGAGGCGCTAAAGTCTGAAAATAGTAAAACTTATTCCATCTCTGTAATTTGACACACAGAGAAATATAAGATACTGAGTGAAAGTCCACATGACTTTGAGAAGGGAATGCATGGCTCATTAATGTCCTCATTTTTTTTGACAGAATCGATGAGTACATAAAAACTAAAACTCGACCAAATTGTCTTCTCTAAATCCTGCAGAAAGATCCCCCACAAAATGCACTCAAGAAGCTGCATTGCTAGTGGATAGGAGGACAGGTCTTCATTTGGAAGAATAATTATTCTAAAATCAGGAAAGATTAGGTGTGATTAATTTTTGCTATTGAGAAAAGTCCTCAAAGGAGTCCCACAAGGTTCTTTATCAGCCGTATTTAACATTTCATAATTATAGAAATGAAGCAGATGATAACAAACATGCTGATAACACTGTATTATTCAAAGAAGTAAAACAAAGGCAAGTAAATATCAAGTAAGACAGTAAATATGAAAATTTGTAGAAGAACCTCATGATGCTGAGTGACTAGTCATTAAAATGGCAAAATACATTCACATAAATCAAAAGGGAAGTTGTAGCATTACATACAAAATGAAGCCTTTTGAAGAAACCCTAAAGGTGCTTGAGTTACATGATCCAGGGTACCATGAAAACACCAATGTGCCATTCAGCAGTGATTCAAAAAACACAACCTCAGAAATATTTAGAGAAGTAACAGGTTTTTCTAAAGGTTTAGAAATCACCAGTATAGCAATGTATTAGCCCCTTCACTGTGCCCTCACCTTTAACATGCTCAACATTGCTGTACTAAACTCCCACAAGGACATAAGGAAAGCATAAGAAATACACCTAAGACCAACATTTTTCAAAATGCCAAGGAGAGTGTTTGTGCAAGAATGAATGTCCCCCATTATCTTCAAGAAATGCTAAAAGCAGGAACCAGGGAACTATGAGCACGTCTACATCACCTTCATCCCTGACTGAGAGACAGAGAGCTGGGAGTGTTCATCCTGATGAAGAAAATACTCAGGGGCCCTTTATTTATATTCATAAATATATGATGGGGAGTTTTAAGGAAGCTGAGACAGACTTTTTTCTGTGGTGTCCAATGATGGGACACAGGAAATTCCATGTAAATACCTAAAGACCTTTGAATGTGAGGAGGGTCAAACACTGGCACAGGTTGCTGGCCCAGACAGGTTTAGAGTCTCCATCCTTGAAACTGTTCAAAAACTAGCTGAGCACAGTCCTGGGTTGACAGTGCTTTGAGAGGGCCTTGGACTGGATGATCTTGAGAGATTCCTTCCAGCCTCAATTATTATGGGATTCTGTGAAACTGTACTACAAACTTCTGTTTTTTTCTGGCAGTTGAATTTCCTACAAGCAAATGGAAAAGACAAAGGACTGCCCAGCTCAATATCAATACTCTGTTGTGACCTATGGTCATACTGATTTTCTGAATAATTTTCAGGAAAATATTTTTATTTAAAATATGTAAAGTGTATCATTTTAGGATGGAATCAATTTATGCTCAGGAAAACTACTCAATACGACTAATATTTTCCAAAGGTTAAAAAAAAAAAAAGGAAAGAAAAAAGAGCATACAACTCAGCTTTCTTCTTGCATGGAAGAATCAACAGTAGAGCAAATTACAAATTAAAGCATAAACCTAATATTTGCTTTCTTTCACCTCAACTGATTAGAGCCATTAAATTTGCATCATCCTCAGCTGTGCAATTATTATCACAGAAAGCTTAGCCTATTAAATTCAATTCTCACATTGCAAAAGCTTTCCAGGGAGAGAGTCTCCTTTTCATATAACTTCCCCAGGATATAAATGGAGGTTATGTTATTTGAAGAATCTATTTTTACTCCTAATCTTCCTTCTAAAGGTGCTTGGAACTGACTTGTAAGAACCTTCTTATCCCAAACCAAAGAATATGGGGCAGAAAATGATTGAATGTGTAGCTGAGAACAACTTTAATATTGCTTTGCACTACATCATCCTGATTCCTACCATACTCAATGAGATTAATGTCACTTTCCCTCACTCCTCATCTGATAGAAAAAAAACAGGAGGAAAAAAAAATTAATGGCAAGGAAGGGAATACATAAAAGAAGAAGTTCCAAAAACAATAACCTCCTAAACAGCTTCCTCTGCATGTATAAGGTACTTATAGGAGAGATTTGCAAAACCATATTCTCCAACTGAGATTTCACCTAGATTTATTTTTCCTTTTCCTACCCATTTATTTTAAATTATAATAATATTCAATCCATCTAAATTTAATAGAGCAATTCAGAACAAAACTTGAATAATTTTTCAAATTATACAAGACTGCTTACCCAGCACGGATGCCATGCAAATTGACCATTAAAATCTACCAAAAACATACAATCTTCAGTGAGAGAAATGCCCCACATCCAAGCTGTCTAACACCATTGCATAACATCTCCATTTAAAGCTAAAGAAAACCCTCATTTACATGATTCAGTAACACTATAAATTAGCAAGTCATCCATTTTCCCTCTGAGTACCGACCCCTTTTCCTAATGAGTACATGGGTAATTTGAGTATTTCAAATTGTTAAATGCTACCAATCTAAGGCATTGGGTATTTTGTCTCTTTTTCAGAATTGTTCCTCTAAGCAGAACTGACACAGAAGACACATTAAAGATTCGCTCATTTAACGTTTTGATTCATGCAGCTTTTCCTGATAACCTTTCAATCTGAACTACCTTGTTTCCTTTTAATTAATGCTCACCGGGGAAAACATTCCCATTCAAAGTGACAGAATACGTGGATGAGAAACACAGAAAACCAGAATAATATCATTGCTCTGCTCTCAGAAGGAAATACCAAAGCCTGAAAGCACACAGGTATCCAAAGGCACACAGCCCTGGTCTGTACACACCACACTTTGCTAAGACATTCAAGTAAATCAGGCTCTCAGTGAACACCCAGGCACGAGTCTGGATGCCTTCTGCCCTCCCTATTGCACAAAGGTAAGGATGCCTTCTGACGTCACACAGGCTTTAAAAGAACTGACTAACAACATTTCACAGTTTCAAAACTTAATATTCAAGACACTAAACATTTAAGAAGTAAAACTGAATGTTGTGCTGATGGCCAAAGCTCCTGTGTGAATCATCCAAATCCCAAGCAAATTTCACAGTTGCATTTGTATCAGTTTCTGTTCCTTCTGCACCCTACTGGAACATAAATCATCATTGACTCTACTGGGGCTTCTGACCACTTTAGGAACTTGGCTGTGAGCAATCAGATGAAGATTACCAACCCTTCCAATGCACAGTTGATGCTATGTACCATTAATTTATAAATGGGATGAAATTTATAAACTACATTAATGTTTTTTAAAAGCATCAATAACAAGTCAGAATGTTACAAAGCTTTTTGTAACAAACCATGATAACGTCTTCCGTGTACTTATTTTCTTACTTCCCTTACTACTCTCTGACCAACCTTCCCTTCACCCAACCTGTGGGAAAACAACTGGACAATGAAAGTGCCCATCCAACTGAGCAGTTACTACCTCCTTTTCTTTTTTTTAAGAAACTCACCAAAAAATAATTTACAGAGAAATCTGGCTAAGGAGCAAGAAGTCAGAAAGGTATTTTTGGTCAAACCAGGTAAGATGGTTCTGCATTTTCTCCAGCTTCCACACTCTCCCATGACTTTATCCCCCTTTTCCTACATGCCCCAATGTACTTGTCATTTACACATGCTAACAGCTTCGGTGAGTCTTACAATACTCTTGGTGAGTCACATGCTGATTTGAAAATAAAATGAGACCACCAGAAGCCACACCTCATGTACACCCTAACACTGACCAAATTCTGAACAGTGGCCCCCCTCAACAGGAGGCAATCAGTTTTCTTACACTCATATTTGGATATTCACATCTCTCAGCAGAGGTGAGACTGATCCATTTGCTTATTTTAAATATGGAGCTAAGCCAAGGTGTTGTGAGCAAACTGTGAAAGACACTCTTGCCTTTCTGCAGCTGGCTGTCTTGCTGCCATTCAGCTGTCCAGGTAGGACTGAGTTAAGCCTGGTTAGCTTAATGGGGGAGAGGGGCTCCGTTCAACACTGGGACTCTTGCCATTTGCTGTCAAATGCAGAAGGAAACTAGGAGCCAAGAATCTACTCAAGCCACTTGGCCTCCAGTGTGCCTCCTTCTGCCCCATTATCACACTATGACAAAATGAGTAATAAGGTATGAGGCTCAACAAAGATCCTTGCTTGTGACAGAGCAAAGAACAGATCAGGGATATGAGAAAAAGTGGATTAGTTCTAACACACCAATTCTCTTCATTTTGATGTCCAAACAGACACAATCATTGTCAGATGCATAGAGGAAGCCCAAGGCCTTTCAAGTCTACAGTTTTTACTAAGATTAATCTAACCTATATATATTCAATATTGCCTTTCTCCCACCCTGAGGAAAATCACACAGTTTCTCTCTAGTTGAAAATTCTTTATGATGCAAAAAACCAAAATTGCTGAGCAAACAGACAAGATGAGAAAATTCCTACTGTTGAGCCGAAGTTTAACCCTTTTTCTGCTGCAGGACTTCATCTGTGGAACACATATTCCAGCAATCAAACAAATGCCTCCTCAGCAGCCGCCAAGAAGAGGGAAAATGGAATGGGAACAGATGATTGCTACTTCCAGAAGAAATAACATAAGAAATTCACCATGCAGATGTTCAGTCTAAAGAATCCAAAATTGGTACAATTTTAGGACCTGACTTGTAACCCATACAAATCAATAGAGCCCCAGTGGTTCCAAAGGTGCTGGAGTGCTTTATGCCAATTCAGCCATTTTATTCTCATGTCTCCCATGCATTTGTACCCTGAAACACAGTTTGTTTTGCAGGAGAGAAGATGGAGGGTCACGCAGGTTAGCTTGGCCTCAAGGGTAAGATCACACAGTTCACTTCTTCTGGAGTGGCTGTTCTCTGGTAATCAACCCGTGACTTGCTGAAGGGGAAATCCTACTCACTGTGAGCACAGTAGCACCAACAGCAGCTACTTCTCCAGGGAATTTTACAGAGTACAAAGGAAAATTAAACAGTGAGTTTATAGCACAATGTGGAGTTCCAAAACAAAAACTGGAACAAACCCTGTGTGATCTAGGCTCTGCTTTAGTGTCATCCCAACATTTTCTTTGTAATGTGTAACACAATCATTCACTTTGCTTCACTACCCACAAGAGAACAGACTAGAGCCTTTTCATAAACACCATTCCCCATTAGCCAACCAAATGGAACACATAGATTCAAAAAAGGACAGAATCATAACACATAAAAGTTTTGATCCTTTGTTCTTTCATTTCTCTCCTAACAAAACACTATGGCAAAACTACACGTTCAAGGGAACAACTTCCAGCAGAACAATTGCAACCTGACTCCCTTTTGTCTCCCATCCCCTGTTCCGAATATTCTCGTGACAAAGACTGTTTCACTATTTTGCTACATGAATTGAAGCAAATCCATCCTCTTCTGAAGCTTCTCAGAGGTTCTGGGGTAGCTACTGTATATTTGGATTTTCAAAGTTAATGCTGAATTTCACTTCATTTCCTTTGAATTATTTCCAGTTAACCTGAATTCATCACATAGTCCACAAAAAAATCCAGGTTTGATGGGAAGATGCCAAGAGACAAGAAATCCACCAAACTGCACCTCTTACAATTACTTCTCGGCTTATAACCACATTTTAAAGAAATCAGCAGATTTTACTCCAGAGATTTCAGGTGTCTACACTGACCCTTGAAGCACTGTCAATTAAAAATATACATATACAAAAGTATATGTCAAGCTAAAGATGATTCAAAATTGTCCAAAACCCAAATCCAATAGCAATAAAAATTGCTGTACAAAACCCACTCTTTGAATAAGACTTTAGATTTACCTACATCCCAAAAGGCTCCAGAAAATTCTGCTTTGCACTTTTCAATATTCTCAATTAAAAGAACATTCTTCTAAAGATCATTAAAACAAAAGTTCTCCTTCCTTTCCCAGCAAAACCTAATGTTTGTGGTCACACTGATGTTTACCTGCGGTAGACAAATCTTCAAAAGAAAAGAAATACTTTAATCTGCCATTCAGTCTGACTAATGCTTTATTTAGAAGAGCCTATGTTACAACCAATTACAGCACATCCTGCCTAATTACCTGGGAGTTGCTCTACAACAAAATACAATTCTATTACTAGAAATAATAGGCTTGGCTTTGGTTTGTGGATTACAGCAGCTGCAGCCAAGAGATGTCATAAATAATGTACCAGCAACTAAATCAAAACCTATCAAGAATTCATAGTGCATAACAAAAGTGAGGACAAAAAGTTAATGCTGGCATTCCCCACTGTTTTTACACTGAGCAGTTCAGTGCAAACAAGACCAATGTTATCTTTCTGTACAGGTAATGAAGTGACTTGGGTATCTAAGCAATTTCTAAAGAATTGAATTTCCCCTGCTAATGATTTCAGCATTTCACACTTATTTTTGCATTCAGATAAATAAGGTAACTATTCTAAAGAATTCACCATAGAACAACCTATTTTATATTGGGAGAACAGCAGAAAGGAACTTCCAGAAAAGGAACTTCCAGAAAATAGATAATCCCAGTTCTGCAAATGGAATTGGGAAAAAAAAAAAAAAAAAAAAAAAAAAAAAAAAAAAAAAACCAACCTGTGTCGCTTCGTGGAGGAAAGAGATCAGCAATGTGAAGCCAGTCCAGTGGAGGGCCATTAAGATGCTGGGAACTGGAGCACACAATGTACAATGAATGGCTGAGGGAGCTGGGTTAGGTCATTCTAGGAAATGAGGCTAATGGGAATCTCATTTCACTCTTTCAGCATCTAAAGAGAAGTTTTAAATAAGACAGGGTCAGGGTAGGCAGTGAAAAGGTAATAGATGGCAAGCACAGGCTGCAAGATGGGAAATGCCAGCTGACATAACCCCCACAATGACAGCAGCAAAGCATTGCCCAGCAAAGCTGTGAGATTTCTGACCTGGACATTTTTCAGAACTAGGCAGGATGAGGCCATGAGTGACCTGATAAACTTCTGCAGCAACTCCTGCTTTGAGCAGGGGTTTTACTTGATGTCCATTGTGCTCCCTTGCAACCAAAATCTTTTCTCTGCATGGATGCAATACAGTAGAAACGTGCCAGTAAATATTGCAGTGATATAAGTGACCTACTGGGTATCAGAAAATTTATGTCCTATTTCCAGCCCTAAAAATATGCTTAAGAAAAAATAAACAATATTTTTTTATTATTTTTTATTATATTATAATTATTTTTTATTATTATAACAACGCTGTGTATCTATTCTAAACATGAAATTAAAAAGAAAAAAATCTCAAGAACTCAAGCATTTGGATGTACCAAGACTACCAGTTAGCATGGAAATCAAATATAATTTGATATTTAATATTTATTTATTGATGTACCTTACAAATGTTTACAAGCCTTTTGAGAAGCCAAGTCCTATTATCACATTGAAGATCTCAGAACTCCAACCTGCGTTTGACATATCAGGGCACATTAAGAGATCTCCTCTAACTGGACCTGTTAAGGTAACGCTATGATGGGCCATGAAGCATATTTGTAACATACTTTTCTGTTCTTTACTTCCTTTTTCAATTTTATTTAAAGATGATTCTTGGATGCTTTTCACTCTGGAATACCAATAGATTAATATATTCACCTGAGGGCACATGGAAAGCTGAGGCATGGGAGTTTTCACTCTAGCCTTCCACACTGTGCCCAAACGTGCTGCACTTACACAGTGCAGAGGTTTAATCTTTTACTGTTACATTCTCCTCACTAGCACTGAGCAGTCTGAATTGTACTGAAAGCAGCACTAAAATAGCATCAAGAGCTTAAGTATTATGCACTTGAAATCATCATATATGCAAAACTCCATCACATGTATATTTTGCTTCCAAATATTTTTTAATGGGGATGAAAAGTAAAATACTATTATTTTTCTAATTTTACATGTCAGGCTGAAGAAAATCAAAAATTAATAAAATCTGAGAGACCAGTATTTAGCATACAAACTTCATAGCAGTAGGGTAGAGGGAAAGAAATCTCAAATTGTAGTCACTTCAGAACAGCACAACTTGATATTTACATTCTATCCCAAAATTAGGGACTGAACAGCATATGGTAAGAATTAAGATAAAACAATGATAAGTTTCCAAATTCTTGGAGGAGAGTAAAATTTAAAATAATTTTACACTGAAGTCTTCAGAAGAGCCAAGAATCCTGAGGAAAGATCAGCATTGTAGAAAACTATTCTAAATCATAGAGAAAGCAGAACCATACGTCCTTTTCCTGCCAGAAGGGAAAGCTTGGAAGTCAGGCTACCAAAAGGTTGAATGACATAGATGCTTTTGAACCCAACTCTTAAGTTTTGGGGTTTTTTTGTATTAAGAAAGCACGTTTTACCACATGTCCTTTTAATTGTTTCTCTGGCTTTTGCCCAGGGGTGGTTGTATTTCACTGATATTGTGATGTCTTTTTATCAAAGGGCGTAATTTGAAATGCATGCACACTCTTCAAGAAAAATTATATCTATTTGGTAAAGGAAGTACATACCAGATTTGAAAAAAAAGAATTTTTAACTCATACAGATGCTTTTCAACAAATAGGTAATAACAAGAATTGCCCCACTCCTGCTCAAAAAGACAATTACAGATCCTATGCTAGAAAGTTGGGATAAAATGTATTCACAAGTCATTGAAATATCTACAGTCTGTCAAAGCAACTATGAGGAGAAAGCCCAACCATCAGAAGGATATCAGCTTTGGAACAGCTTCAAAAAAACACGTTTGGAGCTGATATGTTTGGCCAAAATACCAAAACTTACTTAACACCTCATCTAAACAGCAGCTTCTCCAGCCTGGACTGAAGCAATCAGCCCCAGAAGAGACAAACCAGTTCTATGAAAGAGGCAGGATAACAGCGAACAAAGGCCACTAGGAGAGAAAATCAGTGAGAAAGTGAAATATCCTTTTTGAAGGTTTGCTTGAGAATAGGCATTTGTTAAAATAAAGTAACTTGTTATCCCTATTCTATTTGCAATAGAAGTTAAATACACCAAGGTAGAAATAGAATGAGCAGAAGTAGGAGAGGACAAACTCAACTTAAACATAAATCCCCCCCAAATAATTTTTAAAAAGTTAGCTGGAACAGAGATTCAATTGACTAATTGACAAATTATCAGTCATCTTTTCAATGAGAAGCTGCAGGGAGAGGGAGGAAAAGCCCTCAACTAACATTTTGTATTTCACAAAGCCAAAAAGAAAAAAAATCAAGACATTTAAATCTTACTGTAAAATGTGTTTCATTTTTGGCAACTACCTGCACCCTCAAATTCTTCAGCATCTAAGATTATACCTACATTTTAGAAACTGGCCTGTATTGAGTTTCTAATTGTCCTGATTCTTACCAAATTAAAGCAGAGAAAGCTGCCTAACAATACGATTGTCTTAATAAATAAGTTATGTGGGAAATACTGCCTCTGTTATTTTCACACTGAAAAATATATTCCACACTGCAGAGATAATGAGGGTATAAAACATTAACACTACATTTTTCTATACCATTCTGCATAATTAACCATGCAGCTGTTCATTCATTCAGTCCCAACAACCAAATTAATTTGCAATCAGTTCACAGTGGATGCTCTGGAGCAGACTGCATGTACTGCAGAAGTGAAGCTGCTCACATTTCACACACCACATCAGTGCATAAGGTGCTCAGCTCTAAGAGATGCAACAGGGGTGGCAAAATCAAAGATCAGCTATGAAGAGGCACTGTGCCATAGGGAAAATATGGGTATTTTCAGGTGAGTCTCATGGTGTGTCCATTCTCTCTGATGGATTCCTGTCCTTCTCAGGCTCAAGCAAAAAACTTTAAGGACGCAAACTTACACATCCATAAACATTACAGCTCCTTCCTATTATTTGTATTAATGCAGCATTACAGCCCCCAGCACTGATGGGAATCTCACAATCAGTTCTCTAAATTACCTATATTCCCAAGAAACGAAAACCAGCTGAGGAAAGCAGAGTAATGGCAGGTTCTCAAAAAAGGTCACATAATAGGCTGAAGGTAGAACCAGCAGCATCACCAGTTGCTGACTGGAACGTCCCATGTAATTTATCACAAGTTTCCTGACACCATTATTTCACCCTTTTCAGACTTTAAAAAATATCCTATCCCAATCTTATACCTCATTCATCATCATGAAAATGCAATGAGCAATGAAACTATCTGCTTTGATTGTGGTTTCTTATTTATTTAATTTTGAAGAGTGGCAAAGGAAACACTGATACAGAGAGAGAGAAAGAGAGATAGGGTCATCTGCCCCAGGTTATGGGCCCTGCAGCTTCCTGCTAGCCAGTCTGTTTTCATAGGAACTTAGTACAGAGGACTCATGCGGCAATAAAAGCTCCAAGATTGCTGGTCTCAGTTTGCTCATATAGAAGTGTGGATCATGGGCAAAACTTCCCTCTTTTACACAGGGAGGGAGAGCAAAAGGAAACCACAAGCCCCATGGATGACTAATGCATAGAAAGACAGCATTTCCTGCTTCCCACCTTAAACTTGTCTGCTGAGGCTGGCAGGGATGAGCATAATTTCTCATAGGGAGACTTATTAAATAAAATATTATGACAAAACTGATGAAACACCAGTGAAGCAACTTTCCTAAACATCCTACTGCTACCAACCTGCATGGGATTTGGGAAGGAAAGAACAATTCTGTTGCCATCAGTCCTGGCCAAACAGAGTCTACTTAAAACAAGAACAATTCCCACAAAGTCTGCAGCACTAGTTAAAGCAATCAGAAATTCTATTACTTAAGCTCAAGTTTCTCAAACAAGAGAAAAGGATTCTTAAGCCATTTAAAATAAATGGTTATTCTTTCTCAATAAATTGACTCACTCATTATGAGTTATATCTTGCAATGGCTTAATTCATTTTCCAGAAGGAGGATTAAGTGGGGGGAAAAAAAAAATCAACCTGTAAAGTAGCAAAATCCTCATTCTCCAAGATGTATTTAACATGTTCAGCAGCCATGCTGCAATCAGCTTCAATAAGCACAAGTGTACTGCAAGAGCCCTTTCCTAACTCCATAAATCACAGCTTTCTAACTGTATCATAAGTCGTATGTCATATGTTCTCCATGTGATCACAAGCTAGTGCAGAAAAACATTCAAAATCATCAATTCCACTATTCCAAGTTGTTGAAGACACGGAAAAGTAGTTATGACACAGCACTCTCATCTGTGACTAACAGATATTCAGTAAAGAAACGTGGATAGACTTATTTGGTAGCTTTTACTTGCTTGTCAGATATTTATTTTTTCAATTTGGACCTCCATATGTACTGAGACATCAAAGTAATCTTTAAATTCTATTATGGCAACACAGACGTAAAAGTACCTGCTTAAGCTTAATCCCATACACTGGAAAGCCTCTTAAAAGACATCTCCTTCAGAAGAGTCCACAGGTCACGACTTGGAGAACAGTCCCAAATATCCACAGCCAAATTTCATTCCTCTATAGCATGGCCAAAAGCTGCAGCCAAAGCATGTGGTGGGATGAGTGCAACACCAAGGTAACAACAGCAAGGTCACTGCCAGCCCATCGTGCTGGGCCTTGGTCTCAGGGAGTCGATGGTGGGTCATGTGTCCATCAGAGCATACGCTGCAACATCAGCACCTCTGTGCTCCAGAATCAATTCCACTACCCATCAAAAACATCAATAATCACCTCTTCAATACCTTGCACATTCCAAGGTTTGTTAAGATATGTTTATTTCATTTCCTTTATCTTCTACATATTTTTCCTCCTGACACCCACAATAAAACATTGCTGATATGCTGAAACTCACTACATCCACTTTTTAACTAGGGTTTTACAGCACATTTTAAATGTCAAAAAGAAATTTAAAATAAAGACTTTTCTGCACAATTCAACTCATAATGGCATGCTGCTGAGTATTAGTGAGACAGTGCAAGTTGCAGCAAAGACAATGAAAGTTTTTGTAATACTATTAGATGAATATAGAAATATGATCAAAGAGAGCATAAAAAAATCTGTTGTTCAGTAAGAGAAATAAAACTCTAATTGTAAGACTGCCTTTTCAACACTACTGCCCAAAACCTTTGCACAGTGGAACAGGTGTAAATAAGGATATAATAGGAGCACAAAAGAGCTGCACAGGTATAATTGAGGACACTCTATTTTGATTACAGAACTTGCATTACTCATGATGATGCATTAGCTAGAGAAAGCACAGCTAGACATTAGATCCCAAGCTGAGTTCATTGGGCTAATAATTAGAAAGCCATTTATTTTTCTTTTTTAACTTGGAAAGACAAAATTTGATATGAAAATCACAGACTCAATAACTCCATCCCTTGGGGCCATTTCTACAAAGTCACTTTTCAAAGCAGAGTCACAATGTAAGGCCATCTGGAAGTGCAAGTTGTTTCAGAATACTGTTGCTCATTTATTAAGCAGTACTTAATACCAAAAATTTCACTGGGGCACCAAACTGTATATTTGGGGGGTTTGGTTTCCTTTTTGAATTAATTTCAGGAAACAGCTGAAATGAGTTTCATCCACGAGTCCAAAGATTTTTGAAACAAATGAACATATTCATTTTCACACATTTTGTGAGCCACCTGGAAATTTTACTTTCCTGAGCTGTATGTTGTTCACTGTACCCACCTTAAAAGAATCTGCAGCTCTTTGCAGTCTGGATTTTGGCTGTAGTGTAGGCCTGCACTCTGCAAATGTCCAAAGCCCCCTGCAGTCACTGTGCCCCGATGGCTCCTGACAGCCAGCGCGCTTGCACAAGTCAGTCCTGTCCTTGAATAGGTGGCTTGTTATAGGTACAGATAGAAAGAGCTGTGCCACCACAGACAGGGTATTCCTGACTCCTTGGGATTTGGCAAGCACAATGATGTCTGTGAGGGTCTCCTAACTATTCTCACCTCCACCTGCCCAGCCAGTGATCTGGACTTTGAACCTCCCACAGCACTTTGACTTTTCTTCCCCCTCAGCCTGCCTTTGGAGTAAAGAGTCCCAGAAAGCTCAGCTGGGATATCCAAAAAATATTTAAGGAGGTGGGGAAGTCTGTTTCTTCATTTAGTGTTTCTTTACTGATAACATGGGGCCAAACAACCCAACATCTCTGCAAATAGGGCTACCTGTTCCAGCAGGCAATGATAAGAGGATCCAACAATGCAGTTAACATCAAGTAATGTCGTTTGTTTTGCTGTGCTGAAGCAGTAACAACATGGTGATGCCATTGGGAACAATGGCAATTACACAGCAAGCCACTTTAGCAATACTGTATCATTACAGCTTGATAATATGCAATCAAAACTTTATTAGCAATCGTCAGCAGCATCTATTATTCATTGCTTAGATCAGGCTAAGAAAAGGAAAGCTGCATGCCTACCAGTAACAGGACTCTGAGCCAGTCCAAGCACAGGGTTGGAAGATAATTCCATGATCATATACAGCTGAGTCACCACAGCATAACCTTCAGCAATATTGCCATCCCAGTTGTTCCATGTATAAAATTGAATTATAATAATAATCATCTATATTTCAAATATTATTAGGAATAATTAACTAAGATAAGTACTATCATTAATTTCATAGTGGTTACTAATTCAAAGTTAAACTATTTGATTGTAAAATTTAATACTTACATCTAAAGTTGTAGGCATTCAACAGATGCAAGGAGGTACCAGAGGTTGTAAAATATGTGCACTTATATATTTGTGCACGAATGGATCCCTAAAGCATACGAAAACACGCACTCAACCTAAATGGTCAGTTGGTTTCAACTCCTTCATACAGTAAATATGTTGGATAAATATGTGTGTGAACTCTGACATGAAAACCTCAAGTATGAAAAATATCTTCTTTGTATGCACAACTCGTGACAATAATTTTAGTATTTGAATTCTCAGTTTTTTCATTGTGCTAATGAGCTCTAACACAATAACCAACCTGTATTCCCAATATGTACCACAGTTTAAAAACTCTAAAAGTAGACCTGAAAACAATCCTCCGTTCCTTCTCAAAAATTATTTTAGTTTATATTCAAGAGGCAACCAATGTTCTATTTATTTCCCTACCTAATTTTGAGTAAAATAATTATACAATTTACCCTTTGACAATTACTTAATAAGCACATTAGAAAAGCATCAGAAATAGCAGACTAAAGAAGCACAGTCTGGTATTTTTTAACTGCCTAATTCCATCAAGATTTTGTCTTCACCTCTTTGGTGTAACCAGATATGGCTGTTATGAGTAAAAACCTTGTTAAGAACTTCACTACACAGCACTATTTTCCCTATTTATTCAACAATGAAAAATTCTAAAGTAATTAAAATTTAGGTCTCCCAAGCCTGTAACCTGACTTATGTGGGCAGGCATAAGTTACCTACACAAACTGATAATGATCTGCAGAGGTACAAAAATGCGTCACCAAGATCCACCCACGAATCATCTTCACATGCAGTCCTCCCACCGAGGCAGGTACCTCTGACTGGTGTTTTTCACCACCATTTGCATCACTCTTAAAAGTCTGACTGCAGCACCAAGGTCACTAAGAACAAACAAGTACCACTAGAACACCCTTTCTCATTCTTTGTTCTGCTAAACAAGAAGAAAAAAAATTCTTTTGAGTGATGGGAGAAAAGTAAAGCGATGAAGTGGAAATAC
The DNA here is from genome assembly GCF_965231275.1 of Zosterops lateralis. Taxonomy (NCBI): domain Eukaryota; kingdom Metazoa; phylum Chordata; class Aves; order Passeriformes; family Zosteropidae; genus Zosterops; species Zosterops lateralis. The sequence goes on from NC_139766.1 coordinate 11,733,098, forward strand.
GTTTTAGAAGATAAAAGATACAGTTTCGAGGAACAAAATAACTGATAAACACTAATGTAGGTTAATATTTACTAGCCAAAAAGAGAAATTGGGATATTAACATTAAAAAAATTACCCTAGTCAGAATTGATCAGTTAGTAAAACTAGTTTATTTTCACTTAGTGTCTTAGACAATATGATTTCTGGTATTATCTAGCCAGGCAAGATAGAAACAAAAAACATTGGGCCAATTCAGGAAATAACTGGAGAGGATCTATTCCCAAAGGAATAGAACTAGGAACAGAAACAGATTAATGTCATTTCTCTGCTAACAAAAAAAAACCCTGTATCATTTTTTCACACCTGTTTTACAGCATAGTTGTTTGATACAAATAAAAAGAATGCAAAAAAGAATTTTTTAAAAAAAAGTTGAAAAATATATACACTATGTATTCTGGGCAGGCTGCCAATGTGAATACAACACCCCAGTTCCATCAGACATGGGTGAAAACTGGTAAAACTCCAACCATTAAACACAGGGAGAAGCACAGAAGTCCCTTGACTGTAAAGTGACTTCAGTTTTGTTCAGTTATTTAGTACAAATAGTGAGCTACATCTCAACAGAGAGGGGCACTATTTGATACTTTGCAATAGTTGGTCTGATTTGCACTTTTCCAGATCAAAGCACTTTTTACTCTACCAGTTTGACAGCTGTGGTGTATCTTCTACTTCACAGTGGGCAGAGGTGGAGGAAGGAGGTGAGCCCAGAACATATCCAGGCATGGATCATCCAGGTAGTAAACCCCTGGCCCAAGCAGTCATCATAAGCACTCGCTTCCTTTCAGCTTTACCATCCTGGTTTTAGAACCCACAGAATCATGGAATGGTTTCGTTTGGGTTGAAAGGGACTTTAAAGACCATCTAGTTCCAACCTCTCTACCATGGGCAGAGAACCTTCCACTAGACCAGGTGACTCAGAACCCATCCAAGCATGTCTGGTCAACAAGCGCCAGCCTTCATCCCTATCCCTGGCTCAGCAGGTCGTGGGCATCATCACATCAAGGAGTGAGTTCCCAGGGGCTCTTGACAAAGTAGACAGCCCAAGGCACCCTGATGTCCAGACCCTGGCTGGGCTGTGCCCTGTGAAGTTGCAAGGCACACCCAAGGCCCCATCCCTGCCACACCAAAGTGGAGCCATGGGCACACAGCACATTCCCAAAGCCTGGCACCACTGAGAGCCCTGAGGACATCTGCGTCCAGCCCTTGGGGCGGGACCATGACCTGTGCCAGTACCAAAGGATCTGGTACATCTGTTACTTGTAAGGAAAAAGGCACGATTTCCAGATGATGCACGCTAGTATCGATTTTATTTGAATGCATTTCACACCAATTCTTTACACCAGCTGTCAGCAAGGTCTGGATGACCTTGTTTTAAGTGTTTGTGTTCTCCGAAGAAAGAAACATTATTTGAACTCTGGTTTATGTTTATTTTAAAAGACCAAAGAGTTTATTTTGAAGAATCCAACTGAAAATGCTTAAAAGACTATGATAGATACCCTGAGGAATGGATTGGAAAACTTGAAATATATTGCACATGTTGTATGGGCCACTGACAAAATAATAGAAAAGCAGTGTGTGCTTACGCAGTTGGGATTATCCAAACTGTCATTTGGTTGTCTCATTTGCACAAGATGTTAGACAAAAAATAAAACAGAAACAAATGTGCAATAAATTTTAGATCTTGTAAGTTTAAAGGATAGTTACAAATGAACTGTAATAGCCGCCCTAAAGGACAATCTTGAGCCAATGCTAAGCAGTCTCCATTTTATCTTACTCTCTTTCCTGAATACCTCCTTCTTACAACTAGAAATTTCTAGAAATATCCTTACTCTGCATGGAACACTGGCCCTGGCCCGACTGAGCACTAGTCAGACACTGGTAGGACGAGTTATTGCAGAAGCACTGTCACTGAGGAACCCCACATGGTTAAAACAATGCCACCTCTTTCAAAATAAATAAGGCTGTTTTACAGCATGTCCTGGAAACAGACTTTTCCCACTCCCTGCTCCCTTACCCGGTCATTTCCTTGGATTGTCTCAATAAAGGTCCTTACACTCATAGCTGAGGGTCGAGTCCCCTACAAGCTCTTGGGACAGCATGAAGGTTACAAGTACCTAACCCACAAGGTTTTAGATAAACTATTTGTTTCTAGACCCAAAGCTGATGAGCTACATTTGAATTTCATATATGACTACTTAAGTTCCATGTCATTTATTTCTACTGCTAGAGATAACCAACAAACTATCAGAGCAAATGCTGGTGCAGTATCACAGTTATTGATAACAGTGAAAAACTTTTATTTTTCAAATGTACATGATGTGTCTAGCAAAAAATTTGCTGTGGAAAATTTATACAGACCCACACAAACACACACAAAAACATTAGAGCACAAAATAGCCTCCTTAGCAAAGGACAACTAAGACCCAAGAAGATAACAAGTGTGACTAGTATAATATAGACTTACCTTAGCCCTGCTTTTGTGCTGATGTACACCTGAACGTACAATCTGTGCACACACAGGCAACAAGCATATTGGTATCTTAATTCACAAGTATTATGGGAATGAGAATCAGTTTAGAAATTTTTTTATTGCTATTTATTCCCAGTTGTCAAAAAAAAAAAAAAAAAAAAAAAATAAAATAAAATAAAATAAAAATAAAACCTACACTGCTGGTATACTTCATCCAGAAAATCCTAACTACTTCCAAAGCAGGATTATTTACTAACCTCAGTACACTACTCAAGCAGCAAGAATTCCCAAAAGACACATCCAAACACAGTAAGCATTTCAAAACTTTTAAGTAAATTTGATACAGAATTTCTAGGAAAAGGAAAAACATGGCAACTTGCTAAGTGGCATCAAGAAGGTACCTTATATTCTTCATCATTCTTTGTTTCTACCATTAAAACTCATTACACACTCTAATTCATCTACAGGAAATGCATTCAAGGAAGAGAAGGAGTAGGAGCTGATGACAGTCAGATAATCCTACTACAATAGCATCAGTCAGCTACCAACTCAACTCAGCAGCAGTTTGGAAAAGGAAGCAATAGATCTATTCCAAGAACGGCAGGAGAGAAGGTTATAGAAAAAGCAGAGAACTTACCTCCACAGAGAACTCTCCAGAACTTTCCCCATGTCAGTATGATAATACTTGGTAAGGATCAGGATCACCTAAAAGAAAATGAGAATAAAAAGATTTAAATTTGTAAACTGATGTAAGAAACAGAAACGGATGTGGGCAGCATGCTTTGGGGAAATACAAAAATGAGGCTTCTGAAAATCTGAACAGTATTTTGCCTCACTTTTAATTCTTAAGAGTTTTGCTTTTTAGCTTGGCTTTTTCATTTCTCTTTCTGGGTGGGAAGAGTTATTTCAGCACTTGAAGTTTTCTGCAAACCTGGTGACGGTGAAACTTTGCCCATTCCACATAAGCAGTGGAGTTGGAACTGTCACAAATGCTATCACCACGTGACATTGCCCAAGCAATCTTCATGACTTTCTGATTAGGAAAAACCAATCTGGTTTCTAGTTTAAATTTAGGAGGCAACTCTACAGACACAATTATTTTTTTAATCCAAAGTGTTAAACAATGGTAATTAATTTTGATAATCCAGAAAAAAAAAATCAGGAAAAAAATGAGCTCTGGCCTTCCTTACAAGATCAGCAATGCAACTTTCTTAGCTATCACTTTTCATTTTTTGAAGAATCACTTTTTCCCCTTCATGAACCAGCTCTGTGCTCAGTAAATTACTTATCTACATCAGCAACAGCCAACAAAATACACAAGCAAATTTCATCCACAAAACATCTTCCCCCTATAAAAAAAATCAGCAAGAAATACTTCCCATCTGCTCAACGTGTGACAAATTCACTGGTCAAAAAATGTAAATCACTAATCCACAACCAGCGCATCAAGCTCAATACTATGGTTTGTTTGGATTTTTTACAGGTTTCTTTCACTTGCTGCCAGTCCATATTAGTGGCTCTTAGAGCCACATGGCCACAGCAACCCCACAGAGGTAGAACAGGCTGGTTCCCTGCACAGCTGGAGCCTTTCTTTAATGTGAAGTCAACACCAGTCTCCAACTGTTTGGAGCAAGCTGTTATTTAACTGGCACTGCTCTGCTCCTGACCACCAGATGAAATCTCCAGCAAACAGCAACTGTAGGCATTCCATTTGATTATTCAGGTAATTAATATGCTGATGATACATTTATGCTGCACTCCTTTTATGCTGGAGCTTGTGAGAAAACAGAATTCCAGACCAAAGATGTTATTACATGGAAATAATGCAGTGTTTTACAGAACTGAGTTTGAATACCAGTCTCACTAAGTTTAGCCAAACCTAATAAATTCACAACACATATTCCTGGATGTATATTGATATAAGCAAAAGTGGAAACAATCCATAATTCACAAGTAGTATTATTCACTCCTATTCTCAAAAGAGTCACAATCTACCAGATCACTTTTTTGGAATTTGATTATTTATAAAAATAAAGGTTTGGCTTAAGAAAAGAAAAAAAAATTGATAGGTTACTACAAGACTTACAAAGCAAAGAGAAAGAATCATTTCCCAAAGGAGAGTGAATCTATGGATGAGATTCCTGGCTACAGCCCAAGCACGTTCCACCAGGTCAGCTATTTATTGTATTGTCAGTGTCTTAACTACAGCTTTTTCTGCTGCTTGCAATTAAGAAGAAAAAGAAAAAACTTCACTACTCGGAGCATGTATTGGCTCCAACTGTTAAGGAAAAAGTTTCAGACTCTGCTTTTCCAAACAAGTATAATTCCTCTTAAGTCACAAAAACTGATCTGGAATTTATTTTTTTTTAAGAAATACAAGAATGGAAATGTGGTACATGAAAATAAAAAAGAAATAGCTAAAAATACAAGAGATTATACTTTTGTTTCCTTCCATTTATGCAGAAATGGAGGCTGAATCCTGAACTTGGCGATCCAACTTTCTTCCTCCCTGTACATCCTAAAAGTCAGATAATTTTCAGCAACATGTGTCAGAGCCATCCTGCCACAGGCTAAGCCCAACATTCCATTCCTGAAATAAACAGATTAAAATACACAGAAAGTCCTACTGGGTCACCCTCAGCCCACCTGCTTTGAGCATAACCTGTATGAATGCACCGACAAAGAACCTTCCAGATAAGCTATTTCTGTAACTCAGCACCTGTCAGAAATGTTAAAGACTGTCAGACTCCTGGTACTGCTGGCTGGCTGCAGCTCATCTGGGCATGCACACATTGAACCAGAGAGCCACTGCTGGTTCCACACACGTCAGCTGAATGACTTCCAGATAACTGCAAACTGCAGTGGGGAGCAGCCATAAGCAGTAAAACATCATCTTGATGCTGCAGGATTGATGCTTTAAACTGAGTCAGAGTTCTGAAAAATAGACGTCAGTACTTTCCAATCTGACTGGTAAATTAATGTAAAAATTAAAATTATAATTATTTTTTATTAAAATTATTTTGCACTTCGGAAGTAGAGAGAATGACTGAGAAGAAAAAACAAAGCCATAAGAAGCCATCTTTGAGCTCTCAAACACCATTAGCCAATTCCTGTCATGACTCAAGTATGAAGCTGCTGAGGGGCTGACCATCATTCCAACTATGCCAAATCCCAGTGTCTGAGTAATGGAGGCCAGCTATTTAACAGATTTTACAGCACAGTCCTTTAGACTGTGAGCCTCTTTTCAGGCAATCCTGCTAACCATAACGGTATTTTTTCTAAATTAATAGGTAGATCCAAAGAACAGAAGGAATTCTTTCACAATGAAAGCGTAAAGGTCTTCAGGATCTCTGGATTCTACCCATCATTTTTAAGAGCAGAAGCCTGTTTCACTGATTTCATTTTAATGAGACTCCACAATTACGAGCATTTTACAGGCTGGACTGAAGCCAGTGGTTCATACACACGGTTCTCCTAGTGAAAGTGCTTGGGTGGCCTGTGGCTGGGGAGAGGCACAGCAGCAACTGAGCAATGATCAAGGATATGATTCTTAACCAGCTCATACTACCATCAGTCAGTCATGGTCAGCTAAAATAAATTTAACTTTTTTCTGTTATTATTTTAAAGCTAAAATAAATTTAGGTAATGAAGGCAAATTAGACTTATCAGATTTTTTACTTTAAAGAGGATTTATGGGATTATCTAGAAATCTCCACTCCATCCAGACTTCCAGACACTTGTGAAACCATTTTAAACCATTTCATCTTAAATTCACCCACAATTCTTTGAGTTCTTTCCCAGAGTTACGGAGGTGACAACAGTGATTACTGTTGTGTACTAGGGACCTATGAACTCCTGATGGTGCTTCTGGACCATCAAAAATACTGAAAGGGAAAAAGAAAGTGAAAACTTTCAGCTTTTATTACAGAATTGGTACTCTATTATCTGCTTTTTTACCAAAGCCTTTGCCATAAAGCCAGTATTTCTCTCTGTGTGCCACGGTATGGAAGATAAATCCCTTAGGATTCTAAGAATTAAATGCAATGTGCTTTTGAAGTTGGTTTTCCATTAAAGAAATAACTAGCTCCAGTCAGTTTCTCTATGTTGAGCCTTCAGAAATTTCTCTAGCTCATCCTTCCCCTTCTTTTTGGCAGGGAGAGAGGCAGTGGGGTGCACAGATGGAATTTTGATTCTTCCACATCATTTTCCTGCTTCCATTACTGTGTGAATTCTCACTGCTGTAGTCACAGCTCAAAACTGTTCTCCAAGCAAAGGAATTGAAGCAGTTTTGATCCAAAATCATTTCTGGAGATAGACCTGTCTTCAAGGGTGCACTGGGTTTTCAGTGAATGACAGACCAGGAAAACAAATGGAAAATTCCACAGATACTATTACCCGTGAATAATGAATGTTAGAATGATCTATGTTTATCCCCTCTTCTGTTGCTCTTCTCCAAAAATGCTTTGCAGCAAGGCTGGGTTGAAAAGAGCACAACTTCACTTTATGAGACACAATGTGCTTTTAATCATTTCCTAATAAAATTTTGGCTTTAAGAAGCCTGTTTTAATCCTCTCTTTTCATCACCATGTCAACTAAGAGGGCTGAGAAAGGAAAAGGGAATGAATTCTTGATCAATCACTTTTCCTGGTGTTTATATTTTATCTTTCTGTGGAGGATATGCTAAGATCCTTCTCTTTTTGATAAACATTGAGTTTTGGAAAGCTATTTTATTTTTTCCCCATGCTCCCTCCATGATGTTTTCTTTCATGGACCATTCTTAACAAAGATCTCTCTTTTTCTATCTACATGCATATTCTTACAGGTAAAGTTTTATTTTACCCCTGAAATTTGTGATTTTAGGTTTTGGAGGGGTTTTCGGCATCTATTCAGAAGCTTCATAGCAAAAGTCTCATACTTTGAAATGCACAATTACAAGTATTTGTCTTTTCTCAAGTTTTTAGAAAGTGAGAGCATGCTGTAAGTACTTCTGGGCAGCCAGAGCTACCAGGAAAATAAACTCCTCAGACAGATTCAAGTTTCTGCAAACTTTTTAGCATCTGCCTAATTTAATTCATGTGAATGAACCCACTGAAATCCAAAGAAGTGTTTATGAGAGTCACTTGAACCGGCACTTAATACCCTGTATTACTGGAACAAAGCTGCTGTTTTGCTCAAGAACACAGCCTCACTCACCTTCTCAGCTATTTAACTATTCCACTGTACACCACAACTATTTTGGGGAGATCAAGAGGTTCTAAGCACATCCTATTAATTTTTCACTACAAACCCCTGCAATTCCAAAAATTTTTTGACAACTAATAATCAAAAAGCTCCCTAGCAAATTATAGGCAACCACCTACTGCTCCAATCCCTTAAGCCATTTCCACTTTTGCAGCAGCAGGCTCTTCAATCACCACGCTAAGAGCAATGTTAATTTTCACGTTTCTTATTTAAAACAAAGATTCTTATGAGAAAAATAAAACTCAGGAAATTATTAATATGAAGGTACATTACTACAAGGCCATTATACAGACAAACTACTATACTACTATTAATAACTACATCATAATTTGATTATGCTGGGAAAACTAAACAGAAAAAGAGCATTTAGGTTTACTCTGTTGTAGCGCTATGACAAAAGGTAAAAAAGCAAACATTTAAACCATTACTTAAGCTACTAAGAATTCACTGTATAAGCTTCTACTCCTCTCTGGTAATAAAGTTCATAAAAGCAATACATGATTTAATATGAAATACATACAGAATTAGATTTCTATTTCTTCCAACTAAATTGTATTGGGAGACAAGAGGACTTACTGTGTATTAAGTCACTGACTGTACCAGTGCACTTGTCTTAAACATTAGTAATAATTCCATACAGTGAATTAATTCATAATTCAAAGTAAGACACAATAATGGCTCAATTCCTGTTCTCTAAGAGGTATTTCCATCCACAAGAGCTGAATAAGTGCCTAGTCTTGAAAGCAGTGGTTGTGATTGCTTCCAGATTCAAAATCATTTTAAACATAGTAGTTCACACATTGACTCTGAAAACATTCATACAGAAAAGTAACTTTAAGATACCAAATATATTTACTCTACTATCTAGCACAGAACAGGATTTTACACTGTTAGTTTTGTACAAACACAGAACAAAAAGAGAACCTACTGCTTCCAGGAGCCTACAGTTCAAGTACAGAACACAAGAAGTCTTCAATGCCATCACCATCAACAATTACCAACTCATGCCACATTTGCAATGCGAGCTCCTAAGAAAATTAAGTTTACATGATGCCACTCCATATTTATGACATTGTGTATGTATGGGTTTGGCTCCTCATCTGTAGCTTTTAATTCTAAATCCACTGGCTGATTTCCATTATATTTAACAGAGAAGTAGAGAGCCATATGGCTGAAGTAGCCAAATCAGTTTATAACACAAGTCCATAGCACAGATCCATCTAGAACAGCAATAAACAAAAAAGTATAAAAATGTAAGAATGGGGAAGGCATATAAATAAAGATGCTTCCCAAATATATTTTCCTATCTTCAGCAATTTGCAACTCAGGCAGCTGGGCTCTACTGCAGTTGTTAGCAGCTGGCTGCTTGGATAAGCACAGGTTTCTATGCCTGACCCACCCACACAGGAACAGAGTCTATTGTTATGTAACTGTTAATGGTCAGTCCCCAAAAATCACAGCAAATGTACAACTGCTCAGCCAATCTGGACTGCTGCTACTTCAACATACTCACAACTGCTGCTCCTTTCTAGAACCATTAGATGCAGGTCCAAGATTTCTGGGCATGCTGCAGATGCAGAGCTTGCTCAAGCAAATGGGAGGGAACTCATTCTGAAGGCCACAGAATTATTAGACTCAAATTTGCAGCTTTGGAAACTGTCTAACATTTTAAATACTTGTTCAATTAAACTTCCTGATCCTTTTCAAACAGCCCCAAACAATGTCACCTCTGACACAAAAATCTCCAATTTTCTGTCATTGTCTTTTACTACACAACCAGAGAAATTTTTAGGTTTAAATATTTAACATAGCATTTGATAACTTCTTAAAACCACATTTGCAAACATGCCAAGAGAACAAATTTCTAAACCATGAAGCAAGAATATTTTTTTTCTGTCTCTCTAGGCTCCTAATTGTGATTCTTTTTTAAATACAGCCCAGCTTTACTTATCTTCCCTACTAATGTATTCTAAATTGAATTAACAATCCTTCCTGCAGAACCAAACTTATTATGTGAATATTCTTTTTCATTCCCATGAAAATTCAAGAGGAAGCAGAGCTAACATCGAAAGATGGCATATGTAAAACATCTTTAGTCTCTTCCAATTATTTCAGGAATCTAAAATTATGGATAAACTGTTTACCTCAATCATCACTATTATATAGCTATTCACTACCAGAAAAGAAAAATCAGATTTTAAGTGTATTTTGTAAAACATTCACGGTCCTCATGTAGTGCTACTGCCCAATAGTAAAATATTAAAATTGAAAATGAGCTTCTAATCTGCATCACTGAATCCTTTCTCAAGGCCACAGCTTTTTCTAAAAAAAGAAAAAAATACATATAAAAATAACTATGCTTTTTATTTCAAAAATGAAATTACTATGCAAGACATATGGAAATAGCTGTAAAGGAGGATACCACAAGCTGGGCAAAGCATTCTTTGACACAGGGCTGTTGGCAGACATGTTCACATTGGTTACTCTTCCTCACAGCTGCTCTGTCTTCACCAGAACCACAGGATTAAATATCATTGTACCAAATAACATTATATTTACCAGAGGTTTTATCAACCTCAAAACAACATTTAATTATCTCTGAAATGGCTAATGGTGTTCAAATGGGACCTAATTGTCTATCATAAAAAAGGCTTTACAAACACTGTACATGGAAGCAAGCACCTTTTTGCTTCATGAAGATCAGTCAAAGAACCACACTGCTTAATATCTTCCTTTATCATGAATACGGACTGAAATTTATATTAACTGAATATTGTAGGTGCCTGAGTTTGTTCTGTATGAATGAGAAAGTTAAACATGGAAACATGGTCTACAGAGTGGAACATGGGCACACTCCCACCTGAAAGGAATTCTGCCAGAACAAACATGCTAAAGACCAAGGCAGTCCCATTACAGTGACAGAGTGGTGCTGATTAATATTTCAGCCAGAAGACCAGAGACAAACCAGAGACAAACCAGAGGCAGATGCAAAAGTTATTCCACACCTTTTGTGATGTGGAGAGTGTATGGTTGCGCTAATCAGCATTTACATGGTCAGAAATACTTTAACTCTGCTTAGTCCAAAGTCAAAAATCAGGCCTGGAAAATGACAAAAAAAAAAAAAAAAAAAAAAAAAAAAAAAAAAAAAAAAAAAAAAAAATCAGGTTGTCTACAACAGGAATAACCCAGAACAGATCTGGGGCTGATACTCCAGGCTGCTGTCTAACAGAAGTTATCTAGTCCCCCAGCTCAATCACCTTCTCAGTGAGGAGTGCCTGGGTGTCTCTCCAAACAAGGACCATACTCTCTGCAGTTTCACACAGGGACAGACATGGCCCAACACCACCCACTTACCCTGTGTGGAAGTTGGTCTCTCTAGGACTGTCTTTCATTTTAACTGTTTCAACTCTACTTACCTTGCTAAAGTAATTCATTTCAGAAGTACCAACACACTGGCCCTAGAGTAATGTGAGAACCATTCCCACCCAAATGCCAAGCCTGCCTGCTCCCTGTGGCCCCATTCACAATAAATTTGGAACACCTCAAATGACATTAATAGAATTCAGCTACTGTAAAACACTGGGAATGAACCCCTTTGAGAAGAAGGATGAAAGCACATTTATCTTCAGCATTATTCCTGAAGCAGCAGAACTTCATATCCGTGCCAATGGAAAGGGCGTAAAGGAGCTGAGGGAACATCCAAGTGGGTTAGGAGACTATTAGAAAGGGCTTGGGAGCAGTTGGGAAAATTGGTCAGGGCCAAATACGTCAAAGAAAACATTGGAAGCAACTGAGGTAGTGCTGGAAAGTTCTCCACATTCAGTCTGAAGCCAAACCAGGAGATTTCCAATCTGTGAGCACTGAGTTTTTGCCAGCTTTTGCGTTTCTCACCCAGCCTCTGCCCTAGGTGTCCATTACTTTAGGAGCCATGGGGACATAAAAAAGCTAAGTGGAATTATATAGCATTATCTGTGAAAAGAACAGTTCTTTCACCAGGCAATGCCACATCATTTTGGACCCCTCTTGTCATACAGACACTATGCTTTAGTTTAACCAGTATGAAGTATAATAACATAATCAGTCATCTTAGAGCCAGGTTTCAAATTAGCCTCACATTCCAATCTTAAACCTCTAATACATTTTAAAATGACCCTCAGAGCAAATAGATACAAGCAGGAAAAGATTGTAGGCCCTGATAAAATGAGACCTATATTTCTTTATTTTACTCCAGTAAAGACTTGGGTATTCAACAGATTCTTTAGAGACAGTTTTTGCATGTCAGCATTTAATTGGCTGTAGTTAGAGCTGTAAAGCAGTTTCAGTAACAAACTCTTAAGGTGAAATTCTCCCCCTCAAAGATGGATGTTTTTTATGGTTGCTCTCTCCCCGTGATCACAGATTGTTTTAGAAATACGCTAAGTACTTCTTTCTTCATGTTATGAGCACTACTCTCTTCTGTCTTTGTGGATTTAAGGATAAGTACCACAGTTAAGCAACACAAGAAGTGGAAGGAAAATATTTTTAATTCATGCCTACAACTCTTCTGAACAGTTATCTCGACACTTACACTCCTCATGGCTCTCTTCTGTAGAAATGTGGTAACTTCACTCTTCTTGCACCCCCTTAAACATAATGTCTATTTTACAGCTGAGAAATGGAGACAGATGGATCACCCTGGTTTATCCCAATTTTAGGATAGGAAAGAGAGAGATACCTCTAGAGATCAGTTTTGCCAATCTAGATGTGAACAGTTCTTTGAAGTACTTTGTTTCTTAGTGATTTATCATACTGAGACTTACACTTCCAGCTTGACCCCCTCAGAAAGACTGGATGAATCCCAAGCTAAATAAGCTGCATGAGAAGCCCAAGCAGAGCAGAAAACATCATATAAAATGAGAACAAACTGAGAAGCAGGATCAATAGACACATCTAAATTTCATATAACTAACCCCACGGATCTTGTTTTCTGATCCATGATGTTCCCAGTCCCAATTCCCACATCTCCCAAAAGCTTTCAGAGTCCCAAGACCCTTTCCCCACTCCAGCTACCCACAGCAGACAGAAACACACCCACACAGTGGAGCCAGGAGCTCTGCAGTAGTTGTGTGTTTCTGCACCACCAATGTCCTGACATGTAACACAAACTGTGCCAAAGAGGCAACATCTTCATTATGGGAAAAATTCTTCTTTTTCCCTTACCTCCCTTTCCACAAGGAATAAAAGAAAAACTAAGGAGAGAGTTGAAGAAATTTGTAAAATTATATATATCATCTCAGAAGGTGAAGCAGACTAAATTTTTTAACAATTAAAAAACCTCATATTTCATTTCTTCTAAATGGCAGGTATGACCATGATATTCTTCATTCCAAGGTTCTTTAATCAGAACTATTACTCATCAGACAGTTAAAACTTCCATACAGTGTACATGACATTTACTGTTGTCCTCCATTATATTGAGCATCTCTCTGGAACTGCTATTTATTTTCCAAACATTTTTCCTAATGAGTTTTTTTATATATTTGAATTGTAAATGCCTGTCTCTATTTATATTTTATTTCTGAAACTTAGAGTACAATATTCTCTGTTTCCCAGTCAACAGTCTTTTTCTTATGGAAATTAACTTACCCCTAAACACAGAAAAAATCTGAACCTTTAAATTCTTACAAATTATTTTTTCTCAGGTTAGGGGTTTAATGACAGAAAGACAATAGTAACTAGAGCTCAGAAGCTACAGGCCAAAACCAATGGCAGCTTTTCAGCTCAAGGTTGTCTAGCAAATGGATGTTTTTGTTGCTCCCTCCTCCCCCTTCCATACCCATGCACTTAGTCAGTCTGATCCAAAGTCTAAGCCAGTTAGAATCTGGATGAAGCCCATTCTAAACACAGGAAAATTAAATCAGATCTTGAAATTTCTTACGTGAAGAGAAGGATTCAGTTTTGATGAAACCAGTATTTGCAAGTCTCACACATTCTGGGCACAGGAAAAACAATCATACTCTATTTTCCATGAAATGCATGTAATTGTACAAATTTATGACTATAAATATCAAGTTATAATGGACGTGAGACTACAGAAAGAGAACAGCTAGAGCTAAACTTAATGATGCAAGCTTTTTCACCATACAGTGTGAACTTACACTGCCAAAGCTTTTTATAAACAGACATTTCTTGAAGTAAACTCACAATGTACAAGAGAAAGGAAGCAGAAGTAACTCTTGGAAATTACCTCAGACCTATTATGTTGATCACTCATCAACTACATACATTTGTTGTTATTTTTTTAAATACCGTATTTTGCAAAAATTTTACAAGATTAGAGGCCACAGGAAAAATGCATCACCCACATGTCTAAAACAACACTCAATTCCTTCAATTTCCCCACTTTGGAACAAGAAATATCTTTTCATCAGCAGAAATGATTTTCCAATGCCTCCCAAGCCCATCATCATCTTAGACAAGGCAGTAGGCCTGTATTTTTCAAAAGCAAAGAGAAGAAAAAAGAAGCTTTCAATGCAGCCCAAGAAATAGCTGTAGAAGACTATTTTGTAGGCACAGTAAAATGAATAAAATATCTGTTCAGGACTACTCAGCCACCTCCTGAAGACAGAAGCAAGTCAGAACTGACCAAGTTTTAGGAAAATCAAAAATTCCAAAAAAAAATTTCTGTCTTCCCGACAATTCATCAATGAATTGTCTTTTTCCAAACAGAAGATCAATGACATTGCTTCAGGAAACAGTGTGTTAAAAATAAGGAAACTAAAGTTTATTTAAGCTAAAATTTGACTTTTAATAGTCAGTTGTATGAATGGTAACCCAATGGAAAATGTTTGTGCATGATACAGGAAAAATATAGAGCAAAGTGGCTTTATATTTTCTTTCTGAGACTCAAAATGAGTCAGGATTACACATCACATTAGTTAGTTAATACACCATCCTTATTACTGTTATGTGAAGAGAGAAATTACAAATGTTAAAGTTCAGTGCTGGAGATTTTAGTTCAGTCCAGGGATTTTCTCTCTATGTTCACAAACTGCCCAGCTCAGAGCACTACCCACAGACACCTAAGCAACTTCAGGGGGATTGATTCCAGATCAGCAGGGAAAGAAATCAAGTCCTCTCCATACTCCCTGGTCCAGAGAAGGTGAAAACATTCTTTAATCTCTGTGACAACTAATTGACAACAATTTACCTCAAATGGTATTCTCTACAGCTTATCTGTCCCTTCCCCAAATCACAACACAAGCAGCCTGAAGTACATCTCTCAGAAAGGAGACCTAATACAGCTCTTAATCGGTTGTGCTTATTAACTAAGGTACCAATAGATGATGATCCAAAAAATTTTTAACAAATTAAAGAAGAGATACAGTGTATGGACGTAAAGGTCAGGGAACTAAAGAAGAAGTAAAAATTATCCAGTATCTGGAAATATTGCAAGTTCTCCATGAATAAAATAAACAGACAGTTTAAATGTACTATCAGAGAAATACATCAGCCAGGAAGGGGGAAATGGATACTCAGTTCAGTTTCTTGGTTTTTATCTTAACTTGAGCAGTGCCTATTTTATCAGTGACTTAAGCTATTTGGAGATCTGTCAGTCCCTAAGAAATTTTTACTCCTCAGTGCCTTAAGAAAAATAGCTTAGAGAAACATGCAGGGTCTCTGATCACAGCTCAGGCAAGTTTTTGTTTTGGTTTTAATATCCTGGTACCTAGAGGTGTCCCCCCTCCCCTCCCCTTCTTTTTATTCTTTTTATTAGAATACTAACAGTCTGTGGCTGTGCATGACTGGCTGATACAAAGACACTCAGAGACCTGCAAACTTAATTCCCAACTCCACAGGCCCAGAAACAGCACTATGGATAATAAGAAGTGTAATCTGAATTTTGCAAAATGGATTTGTGTCCAAAACAAAGACTAGTTGCTAATTCTTTTACTTAAAAAAAAAAAAAAAGGCAACTTACTCCTCTCCCCATAAATCAATGCATTATAGATACATTTCTCTGGATCCGTCTTTAATTATTAATCACATTTCAGCTCTGCTGTGACTCTTATGGTTATTTCACACTGACAGACCAGAGAAAAGGGTCCACCCCACTGCAGCTAGATGAGGGGTAGGAGGATGGACAAAAGCAAAAGGGAGAGCGAGGGTGGGAATTGGCAAGCTTCCACGACAGTTTGTTTATTGTAGTTTCAAAGATTATGAAAATTTTATTTTCAACACCAAAGGAAAGAGACAGAAATAAAAAATTAAATAACAGCCTGGAGCTAAATGTTTCCTACTTAGAACGCTTAGAATTGAGCTGCAAAGTGTGGAAATAGATATTTCTGCAACTATAACCTTAATTCCAATAGTGTTCGATACAGTGAAATGCAACAGTCCACATAGCAGGTCATGGCAGATAATGATCACAAAGGCAAATGTCTTATGGCTAAATTCATAATGAGTCCAAGGGGATAAAGGCTACAAAGTAAGTGTATACTAGGGTGGCAGAGAATGGAATTCTTTCCTGAACTAAAAAAGTATTTTTGCTTCCTGGCAGCAGTTCCTTTTTACTATAAAGTGAAGGATTTCTGTACTTTGGCACCTTAGAGAGCTTGTAAGGCATTTTGTAGTCCAGCTTTTAGATTCTCTAAACTGTAGGTTCTAGCTCCTAAGATATAGCTTTAGTCTAACTTACCCTAATACTGCTGGTATTTTGTGTAAGATCTGGTGATTGTTCCTTAAGGTTTTTGTGTCAGAAACATTCTGATTTATTCTGATCAATTTGATATTTTGCTCTTCCATTGGGATGGGAAGACAGGGACAAAATTCCCATAGTCAAGATTGCCATGACACAGGCATAAGGAGAAGATTATTTCTCAATAAATCAGTGAGGTAGGAACAATTCTGAACAGAGCAAATGGCCCTCAAAAAGCACAAAACACAATTGCATTTCCTAAAAAGGCTCCATTTATAAAGAGGTGGTAATCCAGAGATCCAGATCTTTGTGTGCATTACCTCAGGCACTGCCTCCTCCTAGGCTGGGGCTGTCCTCAGCTCCCTGAAAGAACATTAATTTGTTGAGGGGCGTTTGTGGGCAGGTCTGACTGCAACTGGAGCCAACAACATTCAGGAGAAAATGGGATCTCCTGCAGACTGGTATTCTGTGGTGTCAATTAATTATCATGTTGCTTTAGATTTGCAGCCATTACAAACCTAAATAACCTTCCAGGGAAAGAAGTAAACTGAAGGAATCTCAGATGCTAAATCCAAAGCTAGAAAGGATCTCCTGGTCTTCTCTGTCCATTTTCCTCTCCTCCTACACTTCCAGACCCAAATCCACATAACTTGAAACATACTTAAAGCACATAGCACAAAATGCAGCCATCTACACTTCAAAAAATATACTGCTCCTACCTCTTCTTCTAGCAATGAGTTCTACATTTATTTATGCAGCCAAGCAAGTAATAATGACTTATTTCTTAAGGAAAGTTATCTACCTTCGATGTTTATCTATGGGATCTTGTCATGTCCTTTTATAAAAGATTAAAAGATCTCTGCTGACAAATACATTCTCCATAAATAAGTACTTACACACAGTAATCACATTGCTTTTTGCCTTTTCTCTTTGATAAGATTAATGACTGACCTTCCCTGCAATTCACCTCATAAAGCTGATTTTCTCAATTACTTTTTTTGGGTCCTCTCCCTACCCCTCATCCCTTATCTTCAGAATATATTCTCCCGAATTGAAGACATTTCTGAGGTGAGGATACCAGATCTGAGCAGCAGCAGCTACCAAAGGCAAAGCCAAGTCAATTTTCTCACTTGTTCCTGATATACCCTTTATGGGCAGCCCACAAACAGCTTACAGGAACCTCACCACAGGTTTCCAGGAATAGCGATTCTGGGATAAGCCAGCATCGTGCTGCTATTGGAAAACTAAGTTAAAACATTTTGTTCTTCTTTCCCTAACAGTGAAAGATCACTTGGCAAGTATGCCTAATAAAATCAGGCCATGCAGAGGAGGGACTAAATAAATGCATATATATACAAAAATAGTCAGCGTTTTTTCAACCACTCTACCAGGTTCTCCCCAAGAATTTCAGAACTTTCTAAGGCCAGACATTATTAATCTCTCAGACTCCAAAGAGCTGTTTTTAATCTGTCTCCTCTTGTTTAGCCTTAGGCTTTGTAGATCTACACCTATACCTCCAGCAATAATTACTCTAACTAGTTTCTGCTTCCCTGGGCTAATTGCCAGCAGAATTCAACTGATTTTCTGTAGAAGAGCAAGCAAGTTTTTCAAGAAAATATCTGCAGCTGGAGACAAGGAGAAAAAAAAATGAAAGCAAAAGCATCTTCCAGGTTCAGTCCACAAATACATATACAGGAGAATATCAGCACCAAGAACAAACCTCTTGAGCTCTCTTTGAAAGACTTCCTCTTTCAATTCAGTTGATGTACTCGTTGAGGAAGCTACCTGCAAAAACCTTACATTGACTTCAGGGTTGCTAATTCCCAAAGCAACCTTCCATCCTGAAAGACATATCTTTGCATGTACAGCTCTCCATCTGTCTGTATGAAAGCGAATTTTTGAATTTTCATCTAATCAACCATTTCAGATTATGCTTGCAACAGCCTTCATTATTTTAGCAATTTTTGTGCTATCTACAAACTTATCAGCAAATTCATGTCACTATCCATATTGGTGATTGAAAATATGGAAATACTGACTGGCACTGGATTCAGAACTAATGCTTAGAAACTAAGTTAATGAGTTTTCACAAAATCATGAATTCCCCACTGCTTTCCCAAGGGAGATTTTACCTTTTTCCTGGCACTTGCCCCAAATGGACTATTCCAGCTTGTGGAAAACATGCTCTGACTTCTGTAGCTGACAGACCTGCCTTGGATCGTAAACACCCAATATCCTTTTTTCAGCACTAAGCCATCATTTGAATTCACAGCTTTTAAGGAAACACCATGTGTTTCAACTGTCATATTTACCCAACACTAAAAAGCCTACCAGGAGAAATAAATTTTATTCTCATAACGCAATGGGTTACATTCCTAATTGCAGAACTGGAAACAGTTAAAAACGGAAACTGTTCACTGCATTACATCATGCTCAGCACTAAAGTGGCTCCAGTGTTTCAATGAGCAATGTGCCAAAAGACACTCTCACTCATCTTTCTGCAACTTGCTTCTTTGTCACCTCTCCAGGAAAAGGAAGCTTTAGAATTTGTATTGCATATCACTATAACCAAGTACTATTTTCTTTCAAACTGGGTTTCTTCCCTACCTGTTTTGGGTGGTTTTTCCTCCTCAGAAATGGAATACAATGTGCAAAGACAAAGATCTGTGTAACTCATCCTTCTCGGTTGCATTCAGCTTCTCATGACAAGTCTGCCATATAAACTATGTCCCCTCACATCCAGGTAGGTGTGAGGATTCTGTCATTGATATTTATCATTCAGTAATTCCCTACAACAGCAACATACAAGATTTAGAATACTGTATCCATCTTTGGGTCCTGCTGCAACAAAGACTGACAGCCTGGAGCGACTCCAGTAGAGGACCACGATTAGAGAGTTGAAGCACGCGTCAGAAAAGGAAAAGTAAGGTGGCTCCATTTGTCCACTGAAGAGAAGACTAAGGCAGCACCTTCCACTACCTAAAGAGAAGAGACAGACTCTTTCCAGGGCCTGAGAACAAGAGAAACAAAACCACAAGCTGGAGGGTAAACTCCAGGGGGACATAAAAAGAAAAATAATTTCACCCTGAGAGTAGTTAGGTACTAGGGCACCCAGTGAGGCTGAGGAATCTCTAACCTTGGTGTTCTCAAATTATGCCTGAACCAGACAGACCCTTAAGAGTTTTGTCTCACTTCTGATATAAGTTTTGAGCAGGGAGGTGGGCCAGATGACCTCCAGATGTTCCTCCCAACCTCAATTACTCTGCAATTCCATGTCATACGGATGGCTTAAATTAATCTCATGTGCCTTAATATCTTATGTGAATATCATATTTTAAAAGATCTGTTGATCAAATTCCTAAGTCCAAAACTTTATAGGAAGCAAAATATATTTTAATATCACAACCACTTTCACCACTTTGTGAGGAAAACAATTTTTTCTATCCTTTTAATAATGGCTTCATATAAAAATATTTGAATAATTTATAACTTACCAACTTTCTCTCTGCTGTTGCAGCGAGCTGTTATCACAGTATATATACAGTAAAAAGTATTGGTTTTCTTAGATAAAGAAAGTTCAGACATAGGAGCACTACTCAGATTTTACAATATCTAACTCAGTTTCAAGGCGTAATTTGTGGTCAGAGTACATCACTGGGTTTCAGCTCTTCTCTGCCTTTGCTGTTTTCCTATCTTTTTTCATTATCACAATATGGCAACAGTAACACTACAGCTGTAATAACCTAAATCTGTTCAATAATAATACTAAATACGAATATACTCACTCACTAAAAGTACGGTTTATAAGAGCCTCTTCCTCCACAAAAATTATTTTCTCTAGTATGCCAATAGTTGTCCTCAGTTGAGGTTGGATCAGATGATCCCACTGGGGTTCCTTCCAACCTTAGCCCTTCTGAGATTCTCTGATTTGGTGCCAGTCATTGGACAGGTTGATGGTAGAGCTGGGACCAGAGCCAAGGACACCTCCTTCACCACTAGACCACGCAGCCTTCACACATCTCAAGGTTTTTTTCCAATATGTTATTGCAGTATGCCTTTCACTCAAATTCACAGACATGAAAAGCAAGGGGAGAAAAGTAGTGGCAGGATGGCTCACTTCGACAAAGTACCCTGTAGCAACCACATCAATTAGTTTTGCATAGATCTCCAAGTGTGAGGCAGTTAATGAAACACTGATCATTTTCCCCAACTCTAACTTAGACATGTTAATTAAAAATTAGAAGAAATCATCATCATCTAAAATGAGTTCACGGAGAGAGAGTATAAAAATACCTACCAGGCAGTTCTCTGTACACGAGACTTCTTTTCAAGACTAATTAAAATGGATATTTCCAATGTGCATTGCACATGCAAGCCTACCCAATGAAACGCAAATAATAGTGTGAGTTTAACATTTAATGATTTCTCTGTAAAGGAGAAGACTTACATTTGGGAATGCTATAATTTACTCTGAGTAAGATCCACTTAATCATCATGTTTACTGCCTTCTTTTTTTGCTCACATTTCTTTTTTCTAGCCAGTCATGCAATTGGCAATTTAAGATTTAAATTGTGACCACTTAAGACTTTATCTATTGCATTACCCAACCTCTATTTTTATTTTCCTCCTTGTACCACAAACTAGCTAGCTGAAAATCTTCCACAGCTGATAAAATGAGTCATTTACACTACTAAACGAAACACTGGTGTGTGCAGCTTCACCCTGCAGCAGAGGAATCATCCCTGGCAGCAGGGCAAAGAACTGGGGTTACAGAGAGCTTTGCAGAGGGAGGGGTGAAGCCAAGCCCAACAGGAATAAGGAGAACAGGGAAACTAGTCTGGAAGTGCACATCCTGAACACAGACAATTCAGATCAAGCTCCTCTGATGGTGAATTTTCAGCCTCAAGGAAGTCTCCTTCACTTAACTATGACCAGAGAACTGATACAATAATTCTTTGTTTTCCTCACACAGTTCTTGATTTGCTAAAACTTTGCAGTCTCCAAGACAAACACTTTTTCTCATGTCAGTAAAGAACTCAGTGGGCTCAAACTCTGAGGAGCTCTTAGGGAAATACACAGTGGTTAGCAAAATTAAAGGATGAAACATCAAGCATTCTGTAAATAGCCAAAGCTAGGATTAAAACTACTACATTTTGTCGACTCTTTCTCCTGCCTGTCTGTTCCCAGCTAGCCCTGGTTCCCTGTCCATGGAAATCGCTTATTACCCAAATCAGCTTCCCATGGCTGTGCATTCACAAGCAAAGCCGCTAACTTAGAGGAGCCTATTTTTAGCGAGGGTGCCTGGTTTCCCAGAGCGACCATGGCTGGAGCTGCAAAGCACGTCTCTCACAGCTCCTGCAATGAGGGGCAGCAGCCGGAACGGGCAGCGGGGCTGACAGCGAGCGGGGCTGCCCCCAGCGCTCCCTTCCCTTCCCTCCGAGATAACATTAACTCCTTTGAACACATTTGTTTCAGTGAAAAATTTAACAGACTGCAAAGAGAAGACTGAATCTCTACCTGACATTCATAACAAAAGGATCACACAAACTTCTTTTCTAATAAGATGTACTTGAGCAGATGAGCAAGGGGAGATGAGTCACTTTTTTTTTTTTCCTTTTTGAGCCCACAGATTTCTCGTAAGCCCATCCTGTTACTGCAGCAGAAGTGGAAGGATTCTGGGCTAGTAGCCCACTATGAAGAAGAAAGAAAATAATGGTGTATTGTGAAAACCACAATGGAGGCCAATGGCCAAACTGTCATGAATTGCTGTCTTAATCAATGCTGCTAATAAATTTAAAAAAATAAAATAAAATAAAAAATAAAAAGCCACTGCAAAAGTACTTTTTATCATTAAAGTGCACACAAACACACAGAAAAGAACTCAGGACCTTTCAGAGCAAAAAAGACCCATAGCTTAAGGAAAAAAAATAAGAGCAGTGCAGCTGCAGCAAGTGGCCACAGCTCAATGCAACAAGCGTGGACTTGTTCAGTTGTGTGAGCAACAATTTCCAAGCCTGAATGGTGACTTTCTCAAATACTCATCATAAACTTAAAATGACCCTTCCCCACTACCCTGTGCAGGGTGCTCAAAAGGGACAGAAATCATGACCTTAGGAAGCATGGAAACACAAGACTTCTATTTAACAAGAGGAGTTTAATGTATTAGTTGTCCCACAGAAGGGACAAGTTCACATAGCTCCCTACTGCACAAGATGTTCCCTCAACTCAAAAAGCTCTAAGTGTGCAGGATTCCCAGGATCTAAATCCCCGCCAGCCAACACTGGGAGCAGCCCAAAGGGGACTCAATTAGGAGGAGTCAAGCCTGTACTTCCAGCACAGAAACCATGATTCAGCAATGCACCCAGGCACATACCAAGTATTCATCAAATTAGGCCTCAACTTTCTAACACTCATTTTCTAAAGGACAACTGTGTTGCTGACCTAGAAAGCAGCAATTTGTTCCAGACCAACTTTCATTCCATTCATACAATGGGATAGAGACTGTCATTGATCAACTGCAATTTAGAACTAAAGAAAAAAATTGCACTGCAAAAAGTGGAGGTTTTATTAGTTTATTTTTAAATTCTGATATTTTTCCTGTAAGAACCAATTCCTTGAATGTGACTGAACTTTACTGTAATAAAGAATAGTGCCATTCTATTGATGCTGGAGTAAGATTTATTTTTTTCTACAACACAAGAACTTTTATGATGATTTCCTACATACCTGTAGCACCTTGGAAGCCCCCAATATTTCAAATCTATTTATAGTACTAACATGTAACTGGATAAGCTGTGATATTGTTTCTGTAAGTACCAGTGGTCATGGGCTTTATTTTTAAAAATTTAAATTGAAAAACCAACAACAAAACCAAACATTTCATTTCAGCATCTAATTCTCATGCCACAGGGATGACTGTCTGTTCATGACCAATGAAATTCTGCTCTCAAAAATGTGTCAGTGTGAAAAATAAGACTTGCAGTAGGATGAAATTCTTCCCACAAAATCAGAATTGTCTGGTTCCATTCTAATTCTTTTCATTCTCTACAGATTCAGTCAGTGTTATATGGATATCTCCTGTTACATGAATGTGATCACTTAATACAGTCCACTGTGATACATCAAAGTAAGTTCCCTTAGATCCTGCATGAATATATAAAAATCCCTATATCTGATGCATTTCTTTTTCTGAACCAAATAATTTCACTTTAAAAAGCAAATGTTGATGGCTTGAAAATAAAACCTTTAAAAAGTCATTCAGGAAACCTATAGATTATATTTTAAAATAAACTTAAATATTATGGTTTATTTTACTGTTGTAACATCTGGTAACTACAAGGCACTGTAGATCACACTAGAAAAAAGTGAACAATAGCCTGTTTCCAACAGGATAATGCCAGATATGTTAAAGCAGGAATTCTCCCCTTAGGATAACTCTGCAATAGTGCACCGCACCAGGAAACGGAAGCCTTCCTCTATTCATCCTTTAAGACCAATTTATTTCCTTAAGACAATGTTCTGATAGTTGGTGTAGTTTCATTATGGAAAAATGAACTAATTTTGCAAAGAGTAAGTCTTCAAATTTACACAAATTATCTGCACCAGTAAGATCCTGCTAACATCAATCTCACAGAGAAGACTTTTCAGTAACTTCTTCTTCAGATGGCAAAATTATCATCTGTTGAAACAATGCTTCATGGCAGCTGATCAGGAATTCAAAGTGAGAGTATTAACTAGCTGTAAACTATTAAACAGCTCTTAAAATTGCACAAATAAGTTGCATGAATTTACAATCAAATTCTCCTCATAAATCAGTATATTATGCACTCCTGATATTTTTTTTTTTATTTTGGTGAAAATACTTACTTCAAAGCATTCCTTTCTTTCACAGAAACATAGAAACCCATATAATATATCTAACACACTGCTAGACTACAAATATCTCTGTTAAAACAGCAAATCAAGAAGGAAAAACTCATTTTACTGTAATCCCCTTCTCCTGCTGTGGAAAAAAAGAAAAGAAATAGGAAGACTCCAAAGTAGTAGTAAAATGTCCTTAAAAACTTAGAGCTAAGAAATAAAAAGTATTCAGCACTATGCCTGATTGTGCTTCATCTGCAGTTGGTTTCATTTAGTGCCATTGCACGCCAGCAGCACATGGGTAGCCAGGCTCAGACTGCTTATTGTACATTTAAAACTAAGATGAGCAGAACCTGATTGCTGCTTAGGAAGAGCTGTGGCGCTCACTGTGTTCAAACCTCTCTCACAGTAAGGTTTCCAAAGCGGCTGAGGAAACACAACCACTCATTTTCTTTCAACATTTCACCAGCAGCTTTACATAAATAGCTGTTGAATCAGAGTTAGGCTGTTGTTTGACACTACTGCAGAGCTACCCCTCAGGCTCCTAAAAAAAACACCAAAGCACTGCTTCAGTATTAACTCGGATTGACAGTTCAAATCTGACAGGCAAATGCTGAAAAGTTAATTTGCTATTGTCAAGCTTTATGTTGGCTCAGGTATTATCCGCCTGCACCACTCCAATCACCCCTATGGATCAGGTAACATCTGTCTTCCAGCATCAGGCACAGAGCCAGCACGAATTTCACGCTGCGCTGCCTGGCTAATTTGACAGCAGTGCTCCAGATCACACTTGGACTTCTGGATGATAAAGGAGCACCCGGGCCGGGATAAACTACCATGGAGCTGGATTCTTATTTCTGATTCACACCAGCCTGGGAGAAGCAACAGTCTCTCCTGGGGAGGACAGAACAGCATGAGAACCAGCCCCCTCCTGCCTGTGGGATGGCACAGCCCAGGACCAAAGGGAACAGAACACCCACGGCCGTGCCCAGGGCCCGCAGGAAAACCTTCTCCCACAGCCATGCACAACCTCGGTCACAAGGATCTGAAGGTTGTCAGAGCTCATTCACTGCTTTGCAACTCCAGCAGTCAGATTTCTCTTACCTAAAGTGGACATGGGGACAAAGAAACAGCCTCACAGCAACTGATCCACACTGCACAGCCCCAGATGTGGGTGAATTGCTCCCCAGCCATCCTCAGCTGAGCAGAGGTGTGCAGGTGTAATTCTGACCAGACCAGTCTGGGTCACACAGGGCTGCAAAATGCAGGTGTATTTCAGAAGCCACCCAGGTTATTTGCCATTCAGTGGAAAGTACTGAGACATTGTGAGCCTGGCACCTCATCCCTGAATCCCATTTAGTGGTATTATATGCTGATAACAAAGATCCCCAACATTTTAATTTCTTTTTTCTAAAAGCCTCCTAGGCAGGAAAAGCAACACTGAATCAATAACAAACTTACAAACCATGAATGTGTGTAATGGGAGAGAGCAGAACCTCCATGGGGGATATGGGAAGCAAAAGTTTGTTGTGAATGTTGTCACTCTTGCTTTCCCTAGGGACCAATTTCATCTCAAAATCTATTGACATTAGCAACAAGCAGAAAGTTTATTACAACTGAAATTTAAGTTATTCCTTCTTACGGAGTATTTTGTGTAAAATCAATTCCACAACAATTCCCCTACATCTCGCTGCTAAGGTGACTGCCCATGATTTGTCCTCCAAGAAGTTTCTGCATCCACTTGCTTTCCGTGGTACAGTAAGAAAGAGGGTGACCAAGCAACATCACTTAATGCAGTGATGAGCTAAGTCACTTGTTAATATAAAGACTACTCCTATAAAGATTATTCCTACTTCCTATGAAGTTTTTCACATTAGGACTACAGTTTTTTGCTAGCAAGTAAACAAGCTTCACCAAAATCTTCTCCACTTACTTTAAATGAAATATATGCATCATCACTAGGAAAAAAATCCTCACGATCATTCTTGTGACTGCCAGACTGAATCCTCCCTGTTTCCAAGACATACAGGAACTAAAGGAGCATCTCCATTCTTTATACAAGATACACTATTGCAGAGACTTTTAATATACAATCTGATTCTTAATTTTTTTCTTTTAATTTCTTCAGTGAGGGAGGAGAAACATTTTTACCAGGATTGGTGTGTTATTATTCTTCTGACAGCCCACATTTGTTTTTTTCCCCAACAAACCTAAACAAGAAGCACAGCTTTAAATGCTATTATGTAGATGAGATAAAGTGATTTAGATGAGATACTAACACCAAGATGTAATAAACTGTAAATATCAAGAGACCAAAAAAGATGTACCAAATATATATGTAATGCATTAAAAATTTGTAAGACAAGCTCTAGAATAATGTAGACAAACCAGAATATAACAAACTCTTAAGAAAATGTGAAAGCTTTTCTTATGCTAAGAAAGAAATGTATCAGATGTCTTTGACTTGCTGTTAGATAAAGAAGTGTTCTCACCATCAGAGCACTACTCAACTTGCTGCAAAACAAGAAAATTTGAGTGATTTTCTTCACCACTGAGGAATCACGGTGCTTTTAAAGCAATATAAAATTAAAACTGGCTATATTAAGCGTTCAGTGGATCTTAACACGAGGCAATGTAAGGGACTTGACATTTGTGCATTTGTGACAGCCCCATAACTGACCCTATGTCTCAGCAGTGCTCCCTCTGAACCCAGCCTGCCCTAACAATGCTGCCCTCTACTTTAGAGGCTACAGGAAGCACAAAAAAACTCCCCCATGAAGTACCACAATTCCCTAAAGAGACATCACCATAATCCCCACAAAAAGTCAAGTTTTCATTCTGGTGCCTGACAAATGTAACTTCTACACTCTCTGACCTGCACAATGGTTTTTGACAGACACCAGGACTTTACACAATGAAGCAAAACCCAACCCTACACACAAGGGCTGCTGCAGAGGGGTCAGAATAATTCATACAGTGACAACCAACTGCTGGTCACAGTAAAGTCAGGTCAACGTGACAAAGGTGAAAAATTCTGGCACAAAATGCAGTGACAAAGGTGCAAAATGCTGGCAACTCCGTCACTTGTGCCCAGCCGTGGTCAAACCAAAGCTGCCAATTAACTGCCCTGGGTTATGGATGCAGCTCCACACAGAGCATACCAAACTAAGGTTTATTAGCTCAGGGGCAGCAACAACTCGTTTTTACCTTCTCGCCTAGGTTTTGTCTAGAAGCAGAGCAGAGGTATTTCATGTTCACAACTTGAGCTAATTAGACTTTCCAAAAATCCTGGGGGGCTTAGAACAATGATTCAAGGGTCTTTAAACTGCACTCCAAGCATATTCTGCATGACACATATTATCCAAAGTCTACACCAACCTCCCAATACCCCGGATAATAGAGAAATGACTACAACCATGATCTCTTGACTTACAACGCAAGGATCTAATCACTATAGCAAGTGAAGAGAAAGGCCACCTGAGGCCTTTACAGTGCTACAGTTTCTCGGAAGAGAAAATTAGACCAAACACAGGCACAAATACAACACATGCAGGAATCCTGAGCTTTGCATGAAGAATTCACTTCAATTATCCATTTAGACACAAGCAACAATACTGATCAGACACAGCAATTGCAAAAAAAAAAAAAAGCATGTGTATTCCCAATGCCAAGACTTTACTTCCATTTCCAAGGTGCTGCTTACAGCTACACTCTGTTTAACCCTCTGTCATCCCTTTCTTGCTGATTTTAATTTATATAATCTGATGGTGTCACCTGAGCTTGTTAAATGATTTACTGGCTACTTAAGCACTTTTTCTTTGATTTCTATTCTGTTTATTCAACAGAGGTCACACTCCTGAGAACAGTATCTGCACATTGCAGAAGTATACTAGGCAGCAATTAAAAACTACTATGTAACCTTCTCCAAGATTTCATTTGGCCAGAATTCTGCATGCCACCAAAAAATTTAAGAGCTTTAATAAAATAGCACAAATATAACCTGCTCAATGTTTGCGTCTTAAAAGGCAAGCAGATGAACCATGCCTGGTACAAGCAAAATAAGTTGATGAGCTTTGCAGTGGTCTATATTGCACAGAAATATTACAGAAAGATACAAATGTCCACAGCCTACCACATGCTATCCCATAGCAGAAGGTAGGGATAGCCATCTCATACTGCAAAGGTCCAACACGTTCCTTCAGCCAAAGGATTTCCTCCAATGTCATGGGGAGAGATGCTTCTGTGTTGGCCCTCTGGGTTGTTGCCCTCATCTTAAGTCAGAGACTACGGATCTTAAAATTCCTTATTGCTTAAGCTTGTAACTGCATCACATCCTCTGCAATGGCTTCATTTGCTTTCTTGCACCTGAGATACATCATCCAATCCAGGAAACCCACCTAGAAAAATAATGTGTATTCTGCTGTTACCTTTCTGCTTTATAACTATTCTGCCTTGCTGGGGTAGCCTGGTAACCCTACCAATGAAAGCCACCATTCTGATAACGTAAAAAAAAAACAACCCAAAACCGTAAGTTTCAGGGCATGATTCAGCAACTGAGAATAAAATTGAAGTCATAAAACTATTTTTCTCCTTTTCTCCTGTTTTTCTTTTTCCTTTCCTCCCTACACCATCTCTCTCAAATAGAACAAAAAGTCCCTGGCCTCGGGATTTTTGCTAGGGGGTTATATCCTTAAATTCCTTTCAGAATACAGTCAAATCTCAGTCCCATTCTCTGATGCTGAGACACAGCATCACTCATCTATGACAGCATGATAACTCCGGATGTTTCCATCAAGTTGACAAAGATGCATAACTTAAATAAAAATTCATGTTCAAATTATCAACAAATGAAAGTTAATGATGGATCAAATTTGGCAGAAGTATTCTAACATGTAACACAATTTGGTCCCAAGCTATAAGATGTGAAATTTAGGTGATAAATGGTTGCTGGAGACCTTTTCAGGATAATTGACATGCTATGGTGCATTAATATTTCTTTCATTAGTATCCATCTGGAGCACTCATTTGTTGGCAGAAGGCCAAGTGCATTCTATAGAAGATACCCCTACCATAAGAGTCTTCTACTTAAAAGACAAGTGCCTTGGGAAACCAAATATTAGTCAGATAATATTAAGAGTCTGATTTTTGGCCTTGGTTCCCCACTGTCTCGCTTTTTACATCCATATCTTTTACAGAAATTATACTACCACAGTCTGAATTATTTCTAAAGTACTGGATTTTTTTCTGAAACCAGGTATTTTGATATGAACATGACCTGAGTATCCCCTGCAGATCCTTTCACAGAACAAAAGCACAAAAAGATTTTTGAAAGATATGCTTTTGTAATAAGTGACATCTAAGAACATTGATTATTTTCAAAGTAAATCAGTTACAATTATCATCTTTTTCATCTGTTCTAAGAAATGCAATTGTCCTCTTCCCTCTTCCTCTACTGTACAAGAAGTCTTGTGACAAAAGAGCACGGACTGGAATCACAGGTCCATGGGGGCTTCATCCAGCCTGATGTTGCAATGATCTTGTCTTCTCTCCATGTTCCCTTATAATTGTTCCATTTGAAAGCCAGCATTCACTCCTCACAAGATTCTCATACTCATTCTCAATGCACTCACCATCATCCACCTTTCAGCTCTCCTGGGCACTTAATTTGTCACAGTGACTTTGGCCATAAGAATCTCCCAGCAAGTTATATTTGTCAGAGTCCTGAGAGCACCAACGGGCTTTATTTGCCATGGTCAGTCTCCCCTTGGACCCCAACCCATGCACTTCCTTGTGCAAAGCCTGACATTTTTATTTCAGCTCTGCCACAGAGTCCTGGCCTGAGCTGTGTCATGGGTGTGCCTTTCCCCATCCCAATCCCTGAGGCTCCTGAACCATATTTAGATCATCCGGCTTGACTTTGGACCTGACTTGATACCTTTCCTGCAACTAAGGAAATACTCCTTCCACGTAATTTTTAATCCAGATCAAACTTAAAAAGCAAGAAAAAATTAGAAGTTTACAAATTTTCAGACCCTGGTTGAGATGCTCTTTCTACTTTGTTTTACAATATTCTTCCATTTTCAGAGAGGTGGTTACAGCACACACTGGCAGCTGAGATGGAGAAATGGCACCATCATTCAATTAATGTTAAAAAGCTAATAGAAATACCTTTAAACCAATCACTGGCAAAAAGTCAAATAAGTACAAAAGAGAGAGAAAAGATAAATCCTGTGGATTCCCCTGAGCCAAACAAGCCTTGAATTCCCAGCATCAATAAAAAGAGCAGAAAAAGAAGAAAGAAATGCAGTTGTCCCTTGTGTCATCAAATAGAAGTTAAAAAGCACAAGACCCTTTTCACCCTGCACAATCACAGTTCACTTCTGTTTGAAAAGATCTAAAGATCTTTTGAGAGATAAAAATATATCTATTTTCTGCTATTACAAGCACAGGACAGTGATCCTTGTATGGGTTTTATGCCCACACACAGGCAGCTGAAAACAGATAGTGATGTGAGCAGCTGCTAACCGAGAACTGTAGCAGAAATAAAAAGATGACAACACCACAGGCTAAGCTTCTGGAGCCACAGCAAATAGCTGTTAATGGTGTGGTGCAGATACTGCTTTGAGACCCACCTGCTGCCAACCAGCTCAGCCACAGGAACTTCCATCATAAGGAAAAGCAGCAGGAGAAGCCAAGTTTTTTCTATCATCAATTCAAAACACTATATATGGATTTCAAGGGAATGATAATAGAATAAATCTGTAGTATCCTGGAGAAGATGGTTTTAGCATAGGAGACTTAATTACTTCTACCACATAAAGAAAGTTTTTTTCCTCACAAGAAAACAGAACTGAACTAATGGCCTGGGAGAAAAAGCTAAACAAGCAGGCAAGTGGAAATGCAAACGAAGATTATGTTAAATGCACACGGGACAGAATTCAGAAGAGTAGGAATGTTGCTGAACAAACAGCATAAATCCACCATACTAGAGAGCCACTCAAGGGACAAAAATCAGAAGAGAGCCTAAATTGGAAAGAAAATTGGGTAGAATAGCATATATATTAAAGAGAAAGACATTCATAAAGAGCATATTATACATTCCCTCTCAGTTATACAACCACTATTGCCAACCTGCTTAATTCTGTGGGATTGTAATTCATCCTAGGATCCACACATATCCATCATCTTCATTTCCTATTTCTCCTTCAGTTTCAGCATGTATTGCCTCCTAAAATACAAATACATCACTTGCTTCCCAGCTACATGGATCTCTTCATGACTTTCCTAAATATTTTCTACACACACCGTCCCCACACAGGTTTTGCCCATTTGGAAATTCAGTAATCTCATCTGGAATCTATTCAGTTGGTGTTTTTTCTGCTGCTTAGAAACTCTAGCATTTGATCCCACAGATTTTTCAGGATGTGATCTACATCAGAAACAGCACCATCCATCTGTTTGAGTGATTCCTGAACAGCAAGGCATTTAGCAATACAGACCTTTGAACTGAGGCTACTTGGGGCTACACATCTCACAGAACACACCAAATTCTGCACATGCTGATGGTCAAGGTTACAGTGGCCATGACATACTGTGGTAAGAACAAAAATTCAGAGGGACTGAGATGAAATAATCAACAAGAATATTGCATCAAAAGACTAATAGGCCAAATGCACATCCATCTCTGATCAAAGCAGCCCTCACAGGGGTGTACACTGAGAAGGGGAAGCAATATAGAGCAACACAGTGACAACCTCCCAGAAAGACCCTAAACCTTACATAAAATTCAACCATGACATGAACTTTGTCATATGTAGATAAAGGAAATATTGATCAGCTAACACTGTGTTAGTTTCTTTCTATTACATGTATTACAGGAAAAGCAAACTGTCTCAGTCAGGGTTCAGTCCCCATTAAGTCACCTTATGGAGGCTTGGCCCAACTGGATTTCTCATACTGGTTTTCAGTAGCATCATGGCTGATAAGCTTTTTTCCCCAGGTGTTTAGATTTCACTTGGTTGGGTGCAGCTGTTCTTGATTTGGTCAAGGTGAACAGCCTGTGCTTCTCTAGCTTAGTGATCCATAGCAAAAATAAATATACATTTTGTAAGGCTTTGATATAGAGCAATGTTCAGTGAGGGTACCAATAAAGCAGCAGGAATCTTCATTAGTCCTGTGGGGGAAAGGCATATATTTATTCTGGTTTCCATCACATAGTGGAAAAAATATACCAACAGTATAGGAATTCCAGTCCTTGAGTAAGAGCATCTGTAAAATCAAAGAGTGAAATGGGAGGAATGGGTAAAGAAGATTAAAAGGCCTCATGTACCTCTGAAGTACAATAATTTGAGACAGGAAATTGGTATCACTATAGCAACCAACATAGTATCATGAATGGTTGAAAGGAATCTTTTAAACCTACAGGGGTGGGAAACTAGATGTTTGTTACATTAGAGGAATATTTATTTACAGTTAAGCACTTAAAGAAACAAATCAGTCATATGGTACATTGTACTTCTAATAAATTTTTCCTCAAACTTAGTATTATGCAGTTCTGTTACATCTAATTAGTAAGAAGTCTGATTACAGATCACAGATGGCAAATTCTTTAACAGGAATACAAAAAGACTACATCTAATCAGTCAGCATCTCACTTTGGTAAGTCTGCAGGCACAATATCCAGATGTAAATAAAATTTAAAGTACCAAAATATTTCCCATGAGGAAATGACTTGCAGGAGCTATCAAGAAACAAAAGCTTGCAGTAATAAGACCAAATTTATATGGAACTCCAGTGGGAGAGTGTGGAAAGATGGCTTGGGGTAAAATTAGAGGAAACTGAGAAGTTACTCACATTCTAACAGAAGTTACAACACTAAGGAAATTATAGGATAAAATGCAGCTGCTGCTCCCTGGATGGAATGTATTTGGCAGCTCAAAACCTCTGCCAGATGCTTCCCCATACACAGACCTGCAACCATGGCACCTGCTTAGGGGGATGAATGGAGGGTGAAGCACCACTGCCAGGCTCTTTCGAAATCTTTGCAGGGAGGAACTCGATGGTACTTTGCAGCTGATAATCACATGCCTGTCAGCCAGGGGAGATGGGGGAAGATGTCCTGCTGCTGAGCCAGCAACTCAGGGCTGAAATTACTCTCCTCAGATGAACTTGGTTCATTAAAACCTAATTGTAATACTAACACACATGTCCATCCCAAAGTTACCCACCTCCAAGG
This sequence comes from Zosterops lateralis, assembly GCF_965231275.1. Taxonomy (NCBI): domain Eukaryota; kingdom Metazoa; phylum Chordata; class Aves; order Passeriformes; family Zosteropidae; genus Zosterops; species Zosterops lateralis. The sequence goes on from NC_139766.1 coordinate 11,766,620, forward strand.
TACAAACCACCTCTCACTGAGCATGCACTATGAATTTATTGACTTCAGGAGCCGTGAGAGAACTTTAGACCAAGCAGTAACAAAGGTGTGCAGGACTAGAGTCACTGGAGCTCCACCTAAACAAAGAAATAGTAAAAAAGTAAGTCGAGAATGGGGAAAGTCAGGGAAGACTCCATCGTAACTGCTGGGATCGGTCGACGGACTGAATCTCTTCTCCCTTATAGGGACATCGTTGGGTAAGAACCCTACTCTGTGGATGCTGAATACTCTTAATGGGGATTAGAGTTTGTCTGTGTATGACTTTGAATATGTTTTTTAATTCAGATACTATGACCAGCAATCCTCAAAACTTAACCTGTCACAATTTTGTATGTATAAAGTGTTATTCCTCAGACTGTTGGTGTGAGTCCTTCATGGACTCATAGTCACCAGCAGTGGTTAACAGTGAAATAAGGTGGAGAACACACTGGGGGGTCTCCTTATGCTGTTGGAGTGTCCTTCAGTTGGCCAAACCCCCCTTTGATGCAGGAGCACTGCTCAGTGAAAGGACTTTATAAATGGGACACCAGCAGAATGGTTGGGGCACAAGGGACTCGGCTTTCCTGGGGCACTGACAAACCAAACACTAAGGACTGAAGAAATCCCTCCCTAAGGATCAAGGAAAAGGCTCCTTTTCATGTGACAGAGGTATATACACATCTGTCCTGTGTGCAATGTGTCAGAAATTACTCTTCCAAACCACCAGCAAGAGAGGCAAGAAAATGATACAATTTCTTCTGTCAGTCAAATTCCCAGTTAGCAATGGAAGTCCTATCAAGGGTAAGGAAAATAGCCCTGAACCCCAGAAAACAATGACAAGGCTGTAACAACATGCTCAGAGCTCAGAAGTGTTTTGACAAGAAAAAAAACAAAAAGGAAATAAGTGATTTTCAAATTGTGAGAAAGGATGAAAGCATTCTGAAAGCACGTGAAAATAAATAGGAACGGCAGGCAAGAGAACCAGAGTAGATAGTCTGGTGAGCAGTATGGAGACTTTTGTCTCCTCTGTAGTTGCTCTGTACATTCTGCTCTTGATTTAAGAGAAATTATTTAAAGGCAAAGATTTCCTGAGAAGATGGTGAACCTACTAAAGTTTGGTACAAGCTTGGTTTAAGCTGTCTCCTGAGCTTTACCAGACCATTAGCCTTCATGACGATACTGCACAATAAGTCTCTCATTAAACTCATGGTGCTAGATGCTGCACAAACACCAAACCCAAAAGATCCCCACCACAAAGGACTTAGGAGTCTAAATAAGCCCATATAAAGTGTATATACAGCAGACTTAATTATACTAGAGGACCCTAGAGCCAGAGTGCCTAACCCATGAACTGAGGCAGCATGGAAAAGAAATTCATTTCACATATGCAGAAATAACTTTGAATCATTCAGTCTTTGCTAAGTCAAAAAAATGCCCTTTTTCAGACACAGGAACTTCTGCTGAAATGCCAAGGCAACCTTTCTATACTGGCTATGAAAAAGGCACCAAAGGCACAGCAGCTCTTGTTCACTGCATTCACAGGCCCAGGGAAACCACCACCTGTATATCCACATGGAGAATAAGAAATATCTATGGATCCAATTGGCAAAGTGAGACAGGAACACCCAAAGACTGATGACAGGCTTCTTCCTCATTCCATAAGCAATTATTCCAGCATGCTAATGGTCTGAACAAAACAAAGTACCCTTCTAGAAGACTAATCTCAAAATCAAATATTGAGCCCAGATGTGACATGAAAAAGCAGCATTTACCAGCCCTTCTCGGAATTTTGACTGGCCAAAGAAAGTGCAAAACTGAACAAAAAAATTAAAAAAATCTCTAAGACTCTAAACACCAGAATGGGGAGTTAGAGGGAGAATCCCACCAAAATCAAGGAATAATGGAATAATGGAGATTCTTCACAGGAAAGAGCAAAAAGAAGTGGTTCAAAAATCCCAGTTTACCTAGAATTTTGCCAATTGTATTCTCCATGCTTAGCAAATGTGGAAAGCTGACAGGATCAGGCAACAGCAGCATTTCCTGCTACACAAAATGTTTTTAATAAGAGAAAAGACAGGCTTACAACTGACAGACAGAAGCTGATTAATTTCTTTGTATGCAATCATTACAATATTAACAGAAGGGAGCCTCTAATTTCTATAATAAAGCTTTAAAAATAAACTAACAAACAAAACTCTCAAAACCAGGAGGGACATTTCAGCTACTGCCAAGAAGATTTTGCATGATGCATTCAGATGAGACTTTTGTGAGCTAGGTTTTGTAGCAATTAAGAAAGTCTGGAATGAAGAGGAAAAAAAGAAGACAGAGAGACTCTCTAAGATCAAAAGCTGGGAAAGAATCTGTGAGAAAAAATGTTTTTGCAAAAAAATTGCAGCCATGAGACACATCACATTGTTAAGCTTGCAAAACCCAAGACAGCACTGAAATGATTTTCTACTCTCTTGCTTATGATATTTTCTTAGTGCACCAAGTATCTTTTATTATAATTACGACTAACATAACTGCAACTTGATAATAATCAGTATCAGAACCCAGGATTCCTGGCAGGAGAACACAGAAAGCTGCAGAAAGTACTCATATTTTAAAATCCATTTTAAAATATGCATTTCTTGGCTAAGATGTGGTAACAAGGATTTGTCCTTTTACTGTCTGAGTTAGCAAAAAATTCATAAAAGCAATAAGAAATTAAGGGCTTCAATTTTATAGTGCTGTTTTGATTATAAAAATAGGCTAAATAAAGGAAAACCCAGTATTTTGATCACTACATATTTTACCACACTTGATGCTATGAATACATCTGATAACACAATCACATGTTTTATGGTTCCCATAAATATTCCTAATCCCTAAGAACTTTAGGTTATGCAAATGGTGTTTAACATGCAAGACACATAACCCCTGAGATAAATGATAATCAAAGTCAGCAGGACCCTGCTACAAGACTAGACCTTCCAGCTATTATTTCTCCTGATCACAGAACCACACACTAGTTTGGGCTGGGGAGGGCCTTAAAGATCATCCCATTCTAATTCCCCTTCCACTACAACAGGTTGCCAACAGCCCCATCCAGACTGACCTTGAACATTCCCAGGGATGACTTCCATTCACTTTAACAGAACTCTGCATTTTAACTACAGGTAAGTGCAAACCTTAGTGACCAATCAAGCAATAAGAATTTTTTTAAGAAAAAGACTCGAAGAATATTTTTCAAATTTAATCAGCGTGCATCCATTTTCACTTCAAATGTCTGAGTCACATTCCATTACTGAAATGAGAATTTTAGTAAGGTTACTATTTTGCTTCTGTCTCATTAGTTTTATTACTAATTGGAATGATTTATATCTATTGTAAATATTACTATAAGGCACATACTTCAGGGTTATATTCAGGCCAAACTGTGATTCAAATCTACATTTTATTACGTTTAATTGCATTTCTCTGACACATGGTTCAGCTATCAGATCTACAGGGGATGTGCTAGGTCTTGAATTACTCAAATAGAGCTACTAAGGAATTTAAGTAAATTCAAGATTCTCCTTTCCCCAGGAAACACAGATATGTCCTATTACAGTAAAATCAGTCCCAGCTGCTTACTCTGTATTGCAAGGTGTAGTGGGAGCTCCAGAATCTGGACAAGTCATTAGAAATATGAGATAAGCCTTTCATCCTTTTTTTTTTTTTTTTTTTTTTTTTTTTTTTTTTTTTTTTTTTGGAGGGGGGAGGGGGTTGGGAAGAAAAATGAGGGGAAATTAGCTCAGGGTTTTGTGTCTCTGCAGTACCCTTCATTCAGAATTTCACAGCTGAAAGTTCTCCACTTTTGCAACAAGCTTGGTAGAATGATTGCAAGCTCTAAAGTTAAGAGCCCACTACAACTGCATTTAGAAAGGAAACTGGGGTAAACAAGGCCAGCCTTAGCAGGATACTTATTGACAGCATGGACTATGAGAAGCTCATGTCAACCCTTCCAACCTGCAGATCAAGACTAAAAACCAAAATAGACTGTTCTCCTCTGCAGTAAGATGACAAAGTTACTCTGGTTTGCACTTGTAATGACTATCTTTCATTTCCAGCAACTGAACTTCTTTGCCCATCAAAATCCTCAAGAAGTGTAGGTTCTCTGTATAAGAAAAAAATCTGCATGGCAATTTATCCAGATACATTCTGAATATGGAAGCTCTATGGCTTTAAGTAAAACGATGAAGAAGCCAGCAAGAGGGAATAAATAATCCTTATACCATATCAGGTATATTTCTTTTTTTTCCTCCAGAAAAGGTACATTAAAAATCAAACCAAAAACAACAATAACAGAAACACAACAACACACACACTCACAAAAAAAAAAAAAAAAAAAAAAAAAAAAAAAAAAAAAAAAACCACCCCACAACGCAGCATGTCAGCAACACTTTCATAAAAGATGTTTAACACACTTGAACTGAAACTGAATCTCTATTCAACATTTATGTCCATTTCAAATATTTCTTTCACTACCAATGGAAGCAAAGCTGCTGCTGTACAAATTGCTCTTTTAGTTCATGGAACATGAAGCATAAAAAAATCTTCCTGTTAAAGTTTTGCCTCCCAATTAAAACAAGGGATTAGTGCTCTCAAGTGAAAACCAAGAAACATTTTCTTTGATTCCAGATCATGAGATTTGGTTTCTATCTCAAATGCAGTGGATGCCAATAACCTTGATTCCTGTTGATATGATCTTGAAAGGAACTTGCATTAAAGACACTCCCATCAGAGCATCTTACTTCACAGCTGAAATGAGAAGCACTGAAGGCCAGCAGGAGAAGGTGTCTCTCCTGGGAAAAGGATTTGATCATGGCCAGTTGGGTTGATAGGAGTCAGTGTGCACGAGCTGTTTGTATGATTTCAAAACTTCTCATTCAAAGGAGTCAAGATCTCCATCCCCTGTGTAGAGGCTGAGTGCTCTTAGTGTTTAAAATAAAACCAACAGGAGGAGGAGGTCTCATTGCATGTGCAGGAAACACTGTTCAGCCAACCAGTGAAAAATAATAGCAGTTCTCTTTAGACTTCAAAAAAACCTCTCAAAGCTTCTCATTCCACCTAAGTTCTTGCAAATATTACAGTTTCAGTCAATAAAATGCAATCAGAAATCTTAAGTGATTCTTCCTCTCTGTGTGTATACACATATATATACACATGTGTGTGTATATATATAGAAAACCTTACAAGTAAAAAGAAAAACCAAAATTATTTTCAATTCCTACACATGCTTTAAAAGTGCCTTAACAACCTAATTACTCTGTAGCCATGCAATACAAAGAAATGTGTTTAAGTCTATTGTTTAAGGAATAAAAATATATTTAGGACCTACAGCATGTGATGAGTTAAAAAAAAATAAAAACACACCCAACAAAAGGAAAAAATCCTTCACAGCTCCTTTTTGTCTGTAAACAAGCAGGCTCTTTGGACCCCTGTCCCATGCTCCCATAGCTTGTGACAGCTTCAAGTCACTGGCCTCTGCTTGCTTGAAAGAACTGTTTAAAGAGAGTATTTCAAGAGACTGTAAATCACTGGATATGGACAACAATGTGTTTTTCTCAGCGCATGAGCCAGGTCCCCTTTTAGAAGATGTTGGCAAACTACGTCAAGATGGAATTTCTATGCAAGTGGTGTGGTTTGGACCTCTGCTAATTCCTATTGCCCACATTTCCCCAAGTGCTAACCCCACAAAGTGGGACCAGCTTCTGAGCTTAGGAGAAGAGAGATTGCATCAAGATGTGCACTACTGAAACCACACTCACATTTGAGTTTTTATTTTCTCTGAACATATGAGGTTTGCAGGATGCTTTTCTCACAAACAGGAAGTTAAGCTAAGTGCAAGGCCATGTGCACTACTGGCAATGCATCCTGAACCAGTGAGACCTTCTGCTCTCCAAAGCTGAGCTACTGTAGGCAGGATGAAGCTTTTCAAAGCTAAATTGTTTTGTGCAAAGCCTCTGTCTGCCAGCCTCTGCCCACTGCTGCAGTGAGACGCTGGCAGGCTGTGCAGACAAGCTGGGTCCTTAAGCAGCAGGAGCCACAGTTATGTGTGGGGACATGGGGCCAGGAAGCTCATTCAGGCTTGGCACGATGCCACATTATGATGGCACCTGGCAGAATATTGCAGTGATTTTGTTACCTCCATCAGCCTTCTCTCCAAACGCCTACTTTGCTTTTGCTGAGGTGCAGAAACCCTTCTGATTTTCTTATTTTCTGCACTGGGGTTCAGTACAAACCTTGAGAATATGGTGCAGTTTTACCCTATAACACTCCATCCATGGCTAGTTTGTTTTTAGGAGTGTAAAAGGTGATGTGTCGTTTGTTACAAAACTGCTTTATGCATCTCATCTGCCTGACATGAGACATGGCCTGGGCAACTGGGATTACTGCTAATGATGCAGTTACCACCAATACATGTATTTCTGTCCTTGCCTTTCCTGGCTTATTTCTTTTGCTCATTCCTGAACCTAAAGTGCAGCATTTCTAATTCTATATGGTTATACATAGTATAATAAGGATGCAACTGGGCTGTGACCTCTTCATATAATGAGGAAACACTTATTCTGCGACAGAATTGTACTGCCAGAATGAGCACCAGGATGATTTGGCCCTTCTTTGCCTTTTCACCTCTGCAATACAGACAGTTCACATTTTAAAGTAAACAGCAATATTTTATAAAAATTACTCTTCTACCCTCTTATTTCTTTTACATTCTGTAATTCTTTACCTTTTCCCTGCCACATTGGCTGTGATAACCAGTATCATCTGCTGTGTCACTTCTGGGTGAACTAGAACAGCGAGCCAGCTACATTTGCCAACTAAAACTATACTATATCTACCCAGCCAAAAAACCTTCCAGATCTGCATCTTAAAGCTGGATAACAAGACAGTGGTTCTCTATTACATAGATAACAAATAGTTGCATCCTATCTATGTCTGAAATTGTAGATTTTTGTGTTTAAAATTTCTGATCTTTCAAAATAATCCTAAGTGCCGCCAACAGATTCAGATGGTAAAAGCATTTTCAGGAGAGTAAACTTACTGATCATATTGATCAAAGCAAGCATCTCTGTACCTGAATTCTGAAGCTGTTGTTTCTGCATATGAAAATGCTGAAGAAAAAGCTGCATTGCATCTACCAGAATTTTCAACAGCAATACCAAAACCTGTTGCTTGTGTTTTCTCAGTGAGTCTTAGAGATGGCTGTGCAAGCTTGCAGCTCTTACAGGGAGGGGAGAGGCAATTTAAGACTGGCTTTCTGAAACACTGAAAGGGATGGCAAGCCAGAAGGCAGACAGGAGGAGTAATTCAGAATGCCTATTTGTATGCACTGCAGATACATTCATGCAGTTTTCCTCGTGCCAGTTGTCTTAAGAGACAGCTCAAGTGAAGTGAAGCCATCTGTGCCAGGCCTGGCAAGGGCATCCCAGCCAGAGTTCTGTGCCCAGATGTAAAACATAAGACATAGTCTGTGGAAAGTCAGTTTGCAAACAATTCCTAAGGGAGCTTCCTAACGCACTGATGAGCAATGCAAACACTGCATAAACCTACAGAACGTGGTGTGTGCAGGCCTATAAAGTAGATGCCAAATCTGGGTTTTTCCTAAAGACATCAACTCTAATTCTTAGCCACGGGGCAACTACTTCACACCAGATGTAACAATTCAAGGAACAACTGCTAGGGAAGTGGATTAAAAAAAATTTGAAAAGGTCCATATGCAAGTTAGTTACTGGCATCAGGAGGATCAGATGAGAAAGATCATTTACAAGGCAAGTTCCCAACCAGATGACATAGAACAATAATATGAAGTCAACAAACTCCAGGGATTGAACTGCAGAGTCCAGTCGTGCCAGGGAACTGAGAAGTGGCTGATGCAGAAGGGTAACCAGCAGCAGTTAGTACAGCAGCCTACACAAGATGTTGCCCTGATATCTGTTGGTATCTGGTATAAAGACACATGGAGATGCTGAGCACTCTGAGATGCTGCAGAACCACAATGTGGTCTGACACAAGGCCCTGAAGCAATTCTATAGATGAGATTAAACTCCTGAACTATGAATGGAGATTTTTTTCCTTTACTTACACAAAAATTAAAGAACAGCCATAATTCATCACCAGTCTTTGCAACAAGGAAAAATTGACTTGCAATGGAATAAGAAGTCTCTGTCATAGTATATACACACATACTTTGAAAACAGTATTTCTATTGCTGCTGTACTAAAAGTAAAGCTCACCCCTTGATGACCACATCATAAGACTTCATTGCATATTGACAGAGCAAACTTACTTTTGAGTGATGTTGAAGGTGATCCCACCTGATGTCCCTCCAAAGCCTCACCTTTCATTCTCAGACTTTTTAGGTTGCTTACTAAGTGATCGACTGCTTTCTTTGGTGGTTTACATAGGCTCCATGTAGCCTAATCATGTCATATCCCCCAGGATATTGTTGCAGTAAACCTGGAAGCACATTTTTAAGCTAAAAAGCTCCAGCTGGCACTGCTGTTTCCACCAATTTTTGATGCCAGGTGGACAAAGATAAAGGCTGAGCAAGGGAAACCAGTGCAAGTGATCAGTAAGGACAGCTGGGGAGATTAAAATACGAGGAGAGCAGCTGAAACTAGCTGAATACATGTCTTTTAGTGTAATACTACCTTGGAAAGAAAAGTGCAGTTTAGTGTTCTCTCAGCCTCTAGAAGAGAGTGAAAAAGCATTAGGTATCTTCTGACGACATGAAGTACAAAGAGCCTGAGGAATTAGTGTTGGCTCATCAATATATCTACCAAAGGAAAGCAATGCTGCTGAGCCTGGAATAGTTCAATAGCAGTTCAGTCTACTGATCTAGTTAAAATTTTTGCTTCTGTTTGCAGGTTTTGCAGGACTGTGTTCTCAGTTAGGTCACCCCAGTCCAGGGGAGTTTCCATAACACAGTAGAGGGTTTTTTGGGGGAGAGCACCATGCAGATATAGTGCAGATCTCATATCTCCAGTTATCCAGGGAATGGTTACCAGGTGTGTGTTGTTGTTCTGTGGAAGGTAATTAGATTATTCTTAGTGATTAAAAACATGGAGAAGTTCCTACAACAAAAAGTGATCTCAGGTTTCTCTGAAAGGAAGGAGATGAACCATGGGCACAGGAACACAGGAAGGAAAGTACAGTAACTCCCCAGCACATTTCATTCACAGCAGTGGGGTACCAGATATGAAGAACTGGCAGAATAAACCCAGACCTCTCTTTGCTCTTCCTCATACAAGTGGGCAGATATACACACCTCCTGCATGTGTGATGGGCTAAAGTAGTTGGATAATACTTTAAGTAATAAGTAATAAAAGCAATAGAACTTCTATTTTTGCTTTCAAATGCTTACTTTAAAATGCAGATATATGAACTGGTGAAAAGGGTCTCTGCACCATTAGATGCTACTGCTTATCTTCAAGGTCTTTGATGTTGTATTGTTACGGATGAGGAGTTAAAGAATGTTAATTACTGCTGATACATACCAGCAACTGCTGCTTCTTGAATTCCAATAAACCCTTTGATACTAGTGTATGAATATTATAGGAGACATTGTTCCACTGAAGTGACTAAAAAAGCTGGCAAAAGAAGAAAATGTGTAGATCAGCAGGCAAGTAGGAGAAATATGGTGCAGAGAAAGAGCTACCATAACTCTTGTCAGCTCTGTCCCTTTTGATCTGGGTCACTTAGGAAAGGCAGAGGCACATCCGCAGCAAAAGGGAAGAGTGGGAATTCTTTGGGTACAAAACAACAGAGGAAGGCATCTGGCACACAGGAATAACTCCATTATGACAGGCTGCTCAGAAGAAAACAGAACTTCAGATGGAAGCAACAATTTTGGGAACTATTTATAAAACAGATTTCAGCAGTGGCTGGGAAGGAAGAAAGAAGTTCTTATCTACATTGACCTGGGAGGAAGGCAGGGCAGAAGAGCCTGACTGAGACACATTATCTCTCTATTCTCAGAGGAAAGGGAACTAAGGAGAGTGTCCTATATGTTAAAAACTAAGATGCTGAAGTCCCTATTACAAGGATCAAGCAATCAGTTTCCACTTTGGTAACTGTTTTATCCAAAACAATGTCTGTAGTTTTTGCCTTTTCCTGCCAGCTCTACTGAGGTAATTTTTTTTCATTTTAACCATGGATCCAAGTGCCTGTAGGTACTGAAGCAGAACTCCTGTCCTTCTGGCCCATTTTCTTGAGGAAATCTGGTGTACTGCCCACTGACCAGAAGAGAAGTAAGTCCTCACCACACCTCAGACCACTTCTGACCCACAGCTCAAGTCCTGCTGAACACAGCAAGTGCAAAGTCAGAGCTTCAAGCCACAGGCATCTCTGGAGAAAGGGCAGACAAAGACCCCCCTCCAGCTGCCTTGTACTCACTAGCAGAGACCACAGGGGTTTGGCAGCACCACCATCACCTCAAGGCCCCATTGCCGACTCAGCAGTCTCAAATCCAAATCCAGCTGTACCTTACACTCCTCAAGCACCCAGTACTCCTTTTTTCTAAGCACTTGCTTTTCTGTCCAAAGTAGCCCAAATCCCCATTATTTATGGGTTCTTCTAATAGGAGCTCCTGAATTTCCACCAACACCCAACTGTCAAACACCCACACAACCTGTATGAACTCAATACACACAACCAGTCTCACAAACCCATTTTTAGAGCCACCCACCTCCCAATGACTAAGAACTCCATCCACATATAGCTTTCCCGTCAGATGCCTCTCAGCTCTCCCACTTGTTTGCAGGAGAGGTCAGTCAGGGGCTGTATTTCTTGTACACTTCACAGGGTCTGATGTCTCCCATCCCTGCTCTACATGTACAATATTTTAAGCAAGATTTACTGATGAAAAATGCAGATTTTTATTATAAATCCACTTACATATAGAGAGATATTACTTCATAAACCCAGACAAAACAACCTGAATAGTATCTGACAGTAATTTTTTGGCTTTACCTAGCTAAAAAAAAAAAAAAAAATCTTTTTTTACTGTGGGTGGATGTGGATGTGTGTTAAAGTGGTATTTTCCCAAAGTAATCTTAATGAGTATAGCATTAAAGCTATTTATAAAATTAAATTCTACGGCTGACAGTTTTTCTGTGAATTCAATGCTTTCATGATCTTAGTCATAGGAAGTCAGAAGTTCTATACTAACAAAGTCACAGATGGAAACTGAAGTATAGCTCTAAGAAGTGATTGATATTCACCACTAGTAGTTCAGATTAAAACAGCTAACATGCTTTCCCAAAGGTGAACAGGTTTGTTCTCCCAAAGGTGGACAGGTTATCAACAGTAAGAGTGAATAAAAAACAAAGCTGCATCTACTTCAAGATAGAGCAACAGGAATCCCCAATTCCAGCAACAAAAGTAATAACATGCCCAGGCCAAAGTTTGCTACATAAACCCATGACAACACTTAATACAAGCTATGCTTCTGCTAACAAAATGTGTTGAAACAATGGTTATGGAAATTCAGGTATAATCATAACTGTTGCATGTTTCCATCATAAACTGAAGCCATGTTCATGACCAACTCCCAACCCTATGTTCCTTTCTTGGTCAGCAGAACATGGTAATGCTCTTCTCTACTAAAAATTAATGACATTATTTAAGCTTGGCTGAAGATCTATATCTGTTCAGAGACTTTCAGTTTACTTGTTTGCTGGCCTTATTTATTGATTTATTTACAACGGGATATGGGAGGCAGAGGAACAGTTTCCCCTATTATTTTTCAGCATCTAGTTTTGGCCAGATGTAAGTCTGCTGTTGCAGAGCTCCATGTCTATCAGCAGTGCAGCCCTGTCCTACATGCTACACAAAATCTTGCATCAATTCTTATGAGTCTGGGTTTCTAGTGGCTGTCATTCATTAATTAAAAAGGGCAGAGGACAAAGCTGCTGATGATAATGACATCAAAGAAATTAGAAAGATTCTATGGCTTCCAACGAAAGGAAAAAAATACATATAAGTGAAGATTCATAAAAACAAGTATGTCCTTAGATAAAATTATCTAAAAAAAAAGCCATTCACACACAAATACCTTTAGTATCTACAATGCTTAGAGCATTTGCTTAGTACATATCTGCATGCACAAAGGAATGATCAAAATTCTTAGACAGCTTTACTGTTTTACTTCATGTAAAACTGGTAAGAGAGAACACCAGATCTTCGTGTTTAGTCATCTATGATTAGAAGTTGTTCCTAAAACTTTATAGGTGACTGTTTTCATTAGCACATAATTAATGTCCCATCCAAATATGCAAATCAGAGACTTTATAGACACCTCTCTCTAGCAAAATCATACTCAACATATTCTAAAGTGGGAGATTAGAGCCAGCCTATCCCGTCATTTAACCACCAATTACCCTGATTTTAAAAAACAGAAAATAATCTCCCACAGAATTCAGTAGAAAGTGCAAGTTATCAGCATTCTGGAGATCTACGTTGTTTCTGTTTAGCAACTGAAATTAATTTGAAAATGTTTAACCTGCTGGGCCCGAAGCTTGAGCAAATGACTTGTGACTCGAACAACATCTTCCCTAACATAATTAAGAACATTCACTGGTAACACAGCACTTAACAAGGCACCAGGGGGCCTGTACGTGGCCGACGATAAGGACATTTCAATTATTAAATTGTAACTTCACAGAATCTACAAGTAATAAGGTTCTGGACACCAAGACCAGCCAAAAAAAAGGCAAGAAGGCAGGAAGAAGATTTTCTGCAAGGGAAGGTATGTGACAAGATTTTGTTATTCATAAATGGATCATTATTTTAAAGTCAGGACGTCTCTACTCCATCCTCTGAACTCTTCTCTTTTAAGTTTCACTATAATCAAGCCTTTGTACCACATTCTTTTCTATACAAAAAGGCAGCAGCCAAATACCAGCACTAACAAAACACATTTACAGCATAATGTGAATTGCTGGACTTTGTGGTTTCCAGAGCAAAAATATCAAAGGAAGAAATGTACCTGGCAATGAATACTGCTGCTACTGATTAACAGATGGACAAGCACAGCCTCCCCTCCAGAGATCAGCAGATTTCCACAAAGGCTTTCAGAAAGTTGAAAAACACACTTCAAGGCATACAGCAAAAATCAAACCTGTGTCTATCCTCTCAAACACTTCAGTCTCTGCTGAAGTCCTCTCCACACCCACCAATGCAATGCATCACTGATTCTCAATACTGCCATAAGTACTGTGTATTGAAATTCTGCTATAACTGAAGGAGGAAATGAACTTGGCCTTAGATTTCCCACAGAAAGCAGAAAAACCTTAACTCAAATGTTCAAAGTTGCAGCATAAAATGTATTTCTTAGGGTATACAGAAAAATCTGTAATAGAAAGAGATTGTTATTGTTTATTCTCATATGCAATGTGAGCAGAAATCAATAATTACATAGTACACTAAAATGCCAGTCATGGAGAATTTAATTTTGCAACCAGAAAATTTTGCAACTGTACATTTAGGACAAATCCTACCAGACCCAGTATCTAGCAGTGTCATGCTGAATGCCCTTGATTTCACTGACATGATTCTTCAGGGGTTCTTAGCAAAACACGAAGCTTTGCTTTGAATCCTTTCTTTCCTTCCAATCTAACAAGAAGTGTTGCCTACACAGAAATACAATACAGGACAAGTGTGTATTGCCTAACATCTTTACTTCAGTTTTCCATTATGCACCTCCTCTTTTTATTTGTTAAATAGTGCTCCAAAAGTTAATTAACTAATACTTGTAAAAAGTTTTCAAGATGAACATGAGTACATAGGGATGACTGTTGTTATTATCAAAGAACAAAGCAGACATCGTCAAATGTCAAGCAGATTTGTTCTGCATAAAAAAAGCTTAACAAATTCTTTCCCATCTCTCTAAAAATTCTCCCATATCATGAAGGACATACTACTCGTCAAGCTCTTCCAGTGCCATTTGGCAGATATCAAACATAATACCAAATACGGTTGTGGGGAAGAAAATGTTTTTAAAAGCTATTCTTCTATTTAAGTTGAGCACAAAACATCTACTGAAAATGCACATTTCGAAAATACTGGATAAAGACACATCAATCTTGTATTGGACTGAGGTTTGTGTTTGGTTCTACCAGTCTGTTGATTCTGTTCACAGGTGACATGCATACATATCTCTGCCTCTGTAACAAAACTGAAACAGATTTGCATTAGTTGTCACTTTACTACAACATTAAAAAAAATTATAAAGCAGCACATCTGTTGAGAAAACATACAAGAAAATGTTCATGCTGCTGCAAAGACCCAAAGCATCCAAGTGCAGGATGATTTCTCACTGCAGCAAGACCACATGGATGGGCATGCAAAGAACATCCTAATTTAGGCTGATCTGTAGGCAGGCAGCTCTTCTCCAACAGCAAGGACTGAAGATTTATCACAATTCCCTGTCTGTTCTTTAAACAGAGAGTCAAATGGTACAGAAACCTGCAAATGCATCTCCTAGCAATGGCAGCTAATTACCATTCAGGCTCCGGCTCCTATTCCAGCTGCTCAAGGATAATTACCCCTAATGAAAGTGGTGGTGCAGGCTTCTTGGCTCTGCTAAGTTGTCTTAGAATAACAGACAGCCAAAGACATTTGGCATTCAGTACACCTTGCCACAGAGGAACACTATTGATCCACGTGCCATGGCATCACATTCAGACTGAGAAATTCAGTTGTGAAAAACATATGATACACTCAAAAGCAGAGGAAAACATCACTCCCCAAGACCAGACAGCTCCTCTGTGCCAAGACTGTCTGAAAGGCAGCCTGCCTATAGGACAGCACAGCTCCTTAACACAAAGCCATTTGAGGTGACAGACAAGTAATGCTCCTGTTTACAGAGCAGTTAGGACAGATGAGGGTGCTAACAGACAAAGCAAGCTCAGGTGTGGCTGGAGCAAACCCTGGTCTCTTTGATCACTTTGGCCATTTATTGTTATACTGTACAAAACATTTCTCACCATGGTAAAAACATGTTTTCATCAACAGGGTCTATTCCTGCTCTAATTTCCCTTTAGTTCTTAATTTGCTCTTTCGGCAAAACATCCAATAAGCATCCTATCATCAGTCATGCTCCCCAGGGATCAGTGTTAGGCCTAGTCCTGCTGTGATGAACTGGATGAGGGCATTGAGTGCACCCTCAGCAAATTTGTGGACTACACCAAGCCAGGCTGGAGGGCAGGAAGGCTCTGCAGAGGGATCTGGGCAGGCTGGACCGATGGGCTGAGGCCAATGGCCAGAGGCTCAACAAGGCCAAGTGCTGGGTCCTGTGCTCGGATCACAACAACCAGGCTGTGACACAGGCTGGGGAAGAGTGGCTGGAAAAGGACCTGGGGGTGCTGGTTGACAGTGATGAACATGAGCCAGAGTGTGCCCAGGAGGCCAAGAAGGCCAATGACCTTCTGTCTTGGATCCAGCACAGCATGTACAGCAGGACCAGGGAAGTTATTTTACCCTTGTACTCAGCAGTGATGAGGCCACACCTCAACTTGTGTGTCCAGCTCTGGGCCCCTCACTGCAAGAAAGACACTGAAGTGCTGGAGCGAGTCCAGAGAAGGGCAATGGAGCTGGTGAAGGGTCTGGAGCACAAGTTCTACAAGGAGTTGGCTGAGAGAGCTGGGGGTGTTTAGTCTGCAGAAAAAGAGGCTCAGAGGAGACCTTATTGCTCTTCACAACTACCTGAAAGGAGGCTGTAGCCAGATGAGAATTGGTCTCTTCTCCCAGGCAACTATTGACAGGACAAGAAGTATAGCCTCAAGCTGTGCCAGGAGAGGTCAGACTGGACATCAAGAGGAATTTCTTCATGGCAAGAGTTGCTAAACATTGGAATGGACTGTCCAGGGAGGTGGTGGAGTCACTGTCCCTGGGAGTGTCCAAGAAACAACTGGATGTGGCATGCAGTGCCATGGTTTAGTTGGCAAGGTTGGCAAGATCAGTCAAAGGTTGGACTCTCTGATCTCAGATATGATCTCTTTCCAAACTAAATGATTCTGTGATTCTGTCTTACAGTTTCAGCTCCAGAAAAATGGTATCAATATTTCAAGGTCAAGATATTTCCGTTTGATGGCTTTTCCTTACATGTGCTACACAGCAAATGGCTGCATAATATTTGCCTGTGATTTTGAGAAGGAATGATTCTCAATTGGTCTAGCAGAAACAGTAGGAAAATAATGCTGCTCACCCTCCTTTTCTACACAGCCATAAACAACACAGATAAACCAATGTCAAGATGCAACTTGGCATGATAGAGCTGGGAACTGATAGGGAACATTTACAGAACATTTTTGCAGAGAGCAGCCTTGGGAATTGACAGAGCAGAGGAAATATTATAAAATTTCATCTTACTTTGAGTTTTTCAAACAAAATTTACCCTTTTTTTTTTCTTTTTTTTACTTTGAAAATATATACTTAATGACTGCAATACCAAGACAGAACAGAATGACACAGAAATGAAGGTACAGAGAAAAGGAAGAAAGATACACTCATAGACAAGATGTGAAGCACAGAGGACTGTCAATAATGTGAATTGATGAGCTGGAGAGATGTGAAAAAAATTGTTCCAAAGGATAGAAGAAATAAGGAGTTTCTCTGACAGCAAGAAGACTTTTTGATTTGCCAAGGAAGTGGTCATCAAGATGAAAGCACAGGAAGCTGGGAAAAGTGAGAGAGAAAAATATGAATTGAGAATGTGGAAGATTTGGGGAACCTCTCCAGTTTTTTTTTTGTTTGTTTGTTTTTTTTTGAATGTGAAAATCATCAAGTCCTATTGTTATTGAGATGAAATGACACTTCTGCCTTTAAGTATGAAAAAGAAAAGGAATGAGGAAAGGAATAAGTGCTATGATGAACAGCTATGAACATAAAGTCAATAAAAACAATGGTTGAGAGAATATCCAATCAATACACTAATGTTATAAATAATGTTTTGGACATAATACTACTTACTTTTTTCAGTTCACATATGATAAGCCTCAGTAATCCAGAAATTTATATTTATTTGGCAGTTAGATGTTACTGGCCACTTTCTATCCCTGTCTTTGGAAAAATCAAGTACTTCCTAGCAGCAGAGACTGCAGGAGTCACACAGTCCTTTTGATGCAACACTGCAAGTTTTGCATTCTCCCTGTATTTTGTTGACAGTTGCATTCAAAGTTTGCCTAGAGAGATGCCCAAGTTGATGGCCCTTAATTCCACAACATTTTAATACAACATTGCTAATACTTCACAAATACTGAGAAATATAACATGAAACCCCATGTAGAGACTGTAAGTTCCTAGCACAGCTGAATTTTAACATCCTAAGGTGTGAGTACACATTGTCATTCACAGGTTTAAAGAATACATAAGTGATTTGTAATTAAAGTTAAATAAAAGCCTTCTGTGCTAAGGGCCTGGACAAAAATGGGGAAAAAAATCAGAATCATTCTTGGTGCTCTTTCCAGTATCTGAATAATAAGTGGTCTCAAAGCACTGGATGACCTCATTAAGAAGTGGCATGGTTAAATTGCAAAGCATTTCACTATAAATAGAGCATCTGCAGACAATGCTGTACAACAGAAACTAAATTAAGTCTTAATTCTGTAGATCCCTGATACGGTAGGTTTGTCTTTGCTGGAATTCAGGAAATTATGTGAATGCTATTCCAAATCCCACACCTGTGCTTCAGACAAACACCTTATGCTTAGAAGGATTTCAGGATGTGCAGACACACACACACACACACACAGCCCTATTCAGAAACAACTTACTCTGCACTGATAGTACTCACCCTTAAGTCTTTTTCTTTCTCTTAACAAAGCTGTCAACTAGCTGATAAAACTTTCTTTGCTGTCCCTTGGAGATTACCAGTTTATCTAAGATTCTTCTCAATTACAACATAAAAGAACTCTCCAAGTCCTCACACATGCACTCCATCCATCCAGCACGACGCTCCCTGCTCTGGTTAGGAAGGAAAGAGGAGCTTTATGCTTCCAGGTTCTGCACACAGGGTGATATGTGACATTGCCCCCCAGTTCTCAATAAAGATCAGCCACTCCACTGCACTCAATTTGCTTCCCATCAGCTGTAACAAACCTTACTTATTTCTCTACTCTAGGGGAGAGAAAAACAACCTTAACTAAATTGGGGCTGCTGGTAGGAAGCCATGAAGTCCAAATAACACGGAGACAAAATGATTTTTCTTTTAACCTTGTTCCTTCCTACAGCCCTGCCACAAAGCCTGGTGACCTGAGAAGTGAGATGTAACCTGCAGATCTCTGCACTGTGCAGCTGGCAGTGAATCCTCCCTTGAAGCCCTTTCGTAGGTACTTACTGCTTCAGTCACAGCCTCATCTGATCGGAATGGCAAGGGATGAAAATTAAAGGATCAACAGCATTCAAAATTACAGTCTTGTGTGTCAGCTAAGTGTCAGGCAAGGCAATAGCTCCAGTCCACTTCAATTAGTTTAATTCCCATTTGGAGTGCATCCACCCTCCATCTCAGTGAACAGCTCTGTTGCCTTGTCTCTCTGCCAGACCACTTGGCCTTCTTACGTGACGGTATACATGGACAAGGATGATTTTTAGGATACAAACCACAAGGTACACAGTTTATTTTACTACAAAAAAGTCACGACTTTGTCAAGGATTCTGAAATCCCACACACAAGTAGTATTGTCCTGTTTCATGACAATACCTGTGCCTAATTTAACACATCATTTTAATTATTGCTAAAAATCAAATAAGCAGCACATTATTTCTGTCTCCTGGGAGAGACTGCAATTTACATCTCCAAAAATAATATAATTCACAGCAAAAAGTCCCAACGTGTATAATAATTTTCTAAAACATACCTACCACTGTCAATTAACCAAAGCCTATCTAAAACCATTCTCTAATGCACTAGATAATTTAAACACTAAAATAGCCTTTAAAATCCCATAGAATAAATACACTACCTCATCCAAGACAAAGTGATTATCATTTTCATTTCACTCCTTAGACAGTTCCTAATAGGGCCTATTCCCCTAATATATATCTGCAACATCCATTAAGGATAATGAGAACAATGCACATGAATCAAGTGGGAGACTACAACTCACATTTTCTGGTAGGGACCGGACCGTGACCTCCCTTGCTACACAAGTCTAGAACAGTTCAGCTGAGCAGTTCCTCCACACCTGGGCAAATGAAAGTAGACCAGAATCTTGCCCCAGATTCCTACTATTTTAGGAAGGTAACACTAGTTAACACTAATAAATGAAATATTTAAGGAAATAGCTTGAAAGAAACCTAAGAAATCTCCATTCAATACATAAAAATAAAGGAAGATATTGTGATTAGCTGAAGAAAGAGAATACGAATCTACTGCAAGTTTATGTACTAATAGACAGATGTATTTCTAAATAACCTACAAAGTAGGTCTGAGTTACTCCACAGCTGCTGGTGGTGTCATTCTGCTTAGTGTTCTGAGTTGCAGTATCAATTCAGGCCAGCCTAATCTTTTGTAATAGATGCTGTTTCCCAAGTTAAAACACACAGCCCCCTGCAACACAGGCACTGGAGAAATGCAGACTGTAAGCAGCAGCCTCTCCAGTACAATCATAACACCAGTGCTCAGCACTGTGTCATTATTATAACCCCTCCATAGCCCAGGGATACCAAGCAGGAATACACCAGCCTAACTGACTAGGTACTCTTCGACTGCAGAGATGGCTTATACAGAATCCCATTACACTCAGGCCGGGGAAATTATACAAGGAGCAAGAAATCTTCATGTGGTATGGGGGAAATTACTCTTTTTTACAAGCTGAGCTACTCATGTCACCTTTCATTTATTTAACACAGAAATTGGTACCAGGACTAGCAGACTGTGATGCAATGTTTCATTTGTGGAGCCATGGTGTTAGCAATGGTTCATTGAGATTATTTCTCATAAACTACCATTAAAGTACTCTTTGTAATTATGCAGAGCAATTAAGCATAAATTAGTTACCAAAAATGACATTGGGCAAAAACGCTTGCATATATTAACTCTGCTGACCCCTGTGACTTTACATGGGGAAGAATCTGGAGCTAACCAAAAAATATGCCTTGATTGGCAACTTGGAGCTAGGCAGAAAAAAAATAATACTTTAATCCTATTTAATTTAAAATACATTTATTAAAGGCATTCATCCTAATCCAGAATCTTTTAAATTATTTATTGAATATCAAAATATCCTGAATTAGAAAAGCCATTTTAAAAGCCTTCTCAAACTGAAACAAAAGCATTACTACACATCTGGCAAAGTTCTAGAAATGCTGTTGTTCTGTTGCAAACAGCCCCTTCTACTGAACAGCAAGGAAGAGAATTTGATCCTTTTTCAAAAACTCTGTACAGATTATAAGAAAATTTATTTTGTTTCCAAATGTTGAGGGTTTACATACATGTGCCTTCACTGTACATTAATATATGCTCTAA
Organism: Zosterops lateralis; assembly: GCF_965231275.1. Classification (NCBI taxonomy): domain Eukaryota; kingdom Metazoa; phylum Chordata; class Aves; order Passeriformes; family Zosteropidae; genus Zosterops; species Zosterops lateralis. The sequence goes on from NC_139766.1 coordinate 11,787,135, forward strand.
ACCATCTGTAGAAAACTGAACACCAGAGGAATCATATCTTTCAGTGTAAAAACTTAATGAAAACATGGAATCATTTCTGTCTTCCTTGTCTGTGTTTCCCTGTGTCTATTTTGTCTATGTCTATATTTAAAAGGCATGTGTGCCATAATTTTAGAATGCAGACATAATATTTAAAAAATAAAGAACAAATATTTTCTAAAAATTTGTGTATTTCTGATACTTTTTAAAAGATGCCATTAAAAATACTATATTTAAAATAAGCTTCTTCTTTCACTTTGAGAGAACAGCAGATAAAGCTAAAGGTCTATTCAGTTTGATCAAAAAACTATTCAAGATAAACAATATACATCTACAAACCAAAAAGCAAATGTATGTCTAGTAAGTTAAACACCATAAGCACTAGAGAAAAAGCCAAAGCGGTTTCCCTCTTAAACAGAGAAATATTTTCTTGTCCTATACCACCACAGTCAATGGAAATCTGAGTTAGTATTAAGCCTATAATCTTTCTAGTCTCCAAGATAATAAAAATACCTATCTTCAGTCAATACCTATCACTGTTTTGTTTAAATCCACAAATTATTAAGTACTTTTGTACAGTCAAAAACATTTGTCAAAAATAATTATAATCACCAATTATCCTTTTAAGAAACTGCACTAGGAAGCCTTTTTCCTTCTCCTGTAAGAGCAGCTTCACGTATCCTGTCAAGTTACTGGAATCATATGTAAGTGCTCACATGTAAGTGCATCTTACTGTTCCAGGGAGCAATCTACAAAATCCTCACTTTCATGAGTAGGCTTCATGAAATATTTTCATGTCTCTGGGCTCTCTGTTACTATCATTTTGATAACAACTGCTGCTGTGTTTGTGTACTAAATGTGCAGGGCTCAGAACATCATCAGAAGAAAACTATAGTATGAATTTTGCTTTGTTCAGGAAGTATTTGTGCCACGGAGATTTGTGCCCAGAGCTTTATCTTGTTGAGAAGATTCTGTGTGTTTCACAAAAAACTGGGTAATGGGTTGATAACAGCATGCAACGCCAATTTGATGACTGAGGAGAAAAGATAGTGTTTAAAATCAAATACCATCCCTAGAGACTTCCCATAGCATGCATACAGTAATTTGGGACAGGCATCATGATTTTTCAGCTATTTTCCATCCCTCCTAAAAAAGAACAGGATTGACAGTTGTGAACATTTAACACACTTCAGCTTTTCCTTATGACCTCTGATAGGGCCACCCCTGTTCTTTATTATTATAGTATGTGCAGAGACTGTGTGTTGACTGAAAATCATTTGTGGTGGCTTAATTCATGGATGGATTCTATTTTATCCTGCTCTGATCTCTTCTAAACCCACAAATAGCTGAAGACATTCAACACCTTTTACCTTTCACTGATTTACCTCCAAAGAGAAGCTACTCAGGAATTGCCAATATAAGGCTCTAGCCTCTCTCTGATTTATTCACTTGCTAGAAAGGCATATCAAGTTTCTAAACACTCAAACACAGGAGTTCCAACAACACAGAGAAAATAAATTCCATCTTTGACCTTTTTTAAACTGCTCTTATAGCATCATTCTGTAAGACTGAATTCATTATTCTATGCAATATATTCCATTCAGTGGCTGCAAGACATTAGCTAGGATTAAAATCAGGTCAGCAGCACTAAGAATATACAGCACTTTACCCTGAAGAATTCAAAGGCACCAAAACACCCCAAAATGGTCATAACTGATCTGTTTGCTCTAAGATTCAGTATTGTCTGTGGCAAGCTGATGGTCCTCTTTCAGTGTTTTGTTTTTTTTTTTTTTTTTTTTTTGAAGAGTAACAATGAACAACATTTAAAAGATCAATATTTATAAAAGAACATGATGAGGTCAGGACAGGTTTTAAAGGTGGAAATGGCATTACTGTTATTCATGACAGGATAATACCCAGGGCCTCTGGGTATGATATGACATGATAATAATGCCAGCACTACTGTGTTAGTTATTTTACAAAGAATGAGAGGTAAATGGAGCCATTACATGAAAAAAAATATTAAATATATAGGTAGATATTGACAGAGAATGGGCCAGAGCACCAGGGTCACAGCATCTCACATGAGATGAGTCCATACAACTGATCAATTTATTTGTTCATCTGCCCACATTACTAAAGAACTCTTAAATTAATTCCTTTTTAAATAAGTTCCTCCCTTGCAGGTAGTATATCTGTATGTCAGTTGTACATCACACCATCCAGGCAAGCAGGGACATCACAGAGAACAGCTTCACCTAAAACCTTAATCAGTGAGGACAGAAATAGAGCATTTCCAGTTAGGTCCATCTCCACTCAAGGTGGTTGAACTATACAAGATCTGTAGCATTTTTTCCCCTTCCCCACCTCCTACTCTCTAAATATGGATATTACATGGGGATACCCGAATTACAGGTGTATGCATATCCCAACTCATTATCTGCATATATCACTTGCTATTTCAGCAGAAAGCCCTCCATCACTATCGCTCTGCTTGCCAGTGGAGTTAGGTGAGGACCTCCTGACTGAGGCACGAGGTCTACAGTGCGCGCTGAAGAACTCAATCTGCCCGCTGGCAGCTCGGGCAGCCCTGAGCGCCTGGGGGTGAAGCACCGCGGCAGCAAAAGCAACACATTGTTGCTGTCGGGTCCCACAATCGGCGCGGGCTCCTTTGGGGTCGGGGCGGGTTCCTTTGGGACAGGCACGGGTTCCTTTGGGATGGGAACGGTTCCTTTGGGATGGGAGCGGTTCCTTTGGGCATGGGGCAGGTTCCTTTGGGATGTGAGCGGTTCCTTTGGGACGGGCGCGGGTCCCCCGGGCTCGGGGCGAGCGGCGGGGCCGAGCGGCGTCCCCCGGCGCCCTCTGCTGGCGGCGGGCGGGCAGACACGCAGCCGCCGCTCGGGGGTCGGGCCGGTCCCCCCCCTCCCGGCTCCCCCGGCCCGCGCCGCCCGGCGGGTGGAGGGGCCTGTCCTCGTCCTGCCGGAGAATTCCGACAGTCTTTATGGTGCATGTCTGAGGGTATCCAGTGACAGCCATCAATAGCTTGTGACAGACAGCAGATATTCACGTGTATTTTGGGGTGAGCTATGCAGGTACTGTCCTAAATTCACAAACAATCGTGCAGACTCTGTTTTCAGCAACTACTTGGCTCCTTCTCTGGATTTTTCCAAGGACTTCAGTATGCTATCAGTGATGAAAACCAACACTAGGGAGGCGGTCTCGTCAGTGTGCAGGTAACTTGCCCTGGAGCTGGGACTGTGTTGGCAGTGCTCCTGCCCCAGCAGGTGACTGACATGCATTATTTACATGGCAGGAGCACCTGGAGCCCTCTGAGCAGGGCAGGGCAGAGCAGGGGCACTTCTCTCATGTGAACTGTTAACAAACCCAGGCTCGGCCTTCCAAGGTAACAAGATGCAGAAGGAAAATTAAATAAATAATTTGTGATAGGGCACCAGAAGTACAATGTCATTAATTTGGGTTCCAGTTTCTCCATCTGAAAAGCACCTCGGGATGTTCACATGGAAGGTGAGCATGGATTTTTAAACACTAGTATTACATTATGTGGGAGGTTTTTTGACACATTGTCTTACAGAGCTTTTTTCCTTAGAACAGGTAACACTGAATCTTTTTGTAGACCGTGTTTCCATGATGACAAGATACAGGACTGTGCAAAACCTCAATTAAATGTTTGCTTTACAACTAGCAGTAAAAAAAAATACATCTGAAACCTTCATCCTTGGTAGTTATCTCACCTACAGTTGCAAATGATCAACTTTAAGTGAGATTCAGAGCCAGGACTTCCATGTAAGCAGTTTGTTACTCGAAAAGATTCAGCTGACAGGACTATGAAAACCTCAGAAGTTTAAAAAATAAAAATAAAAAAATCACTGCAGGTTTTTCTTCTTTGGATTTCACCTCCTGCAGCAGCTTCTTTTTAGATGTATGTCTACATCTCCCTTCCCTTGCCTGCACACACACAGAACTAGCTGCAACTCAAAAATTCAATCCTCAGTATCAGGCTGTCATCACACTAAAATAAAACTGCTCATTTTTAACCAAAGGAAACTTTTTTATGACTTGCTCCTCCAATAAAGCCATCATCCCATGCTAACGAGGTGCTGTGAGATAGCTCACACGGTCCTGCCCAGGCGCTGCTCCTGCCTCTGCAGGAGGAGCGGGAGGAGGCTCGACCTGCCTGCTCCCTCATACTCAGGGAGATGTCACCTCCTCCTGACCCCATCCTTTGAGCAAAATTAAGAGCCTTTCCACTGGAATGCAGAGCTACAGGCAAACATGCCCTAAGGAAATAAGAAGAGCTATCAAATCAGTAAAGCCTTGCAGGATGAGGCCCTGTCTCTATCTTTCCGTGATACTCTTTTCCAGTTCTCAAAAGCTGTGTCACTGCCAAACCTCAAAACTCCACGTCATTGATGTTCACATGAAGGGGCTTCTGTCTTGTTTAGTGAACTAAAGTGAATACATTTTAAGCTAAATTTTAATTAACCACTTATTTGCACTTATGGTAACATATTCCTAAACACAGGTTGGAGAAAGCTCTGCTGCAGTTTCCTTTTATCTATTTATTCTAAATTTTTCAACCAGATTCTTAAAAGGTAGCTAAACCTAAAAAGGAAAAAAATTCTACATTTATTATAACCACAAAGAATAAAAGTAAGGGCAGTTAGAGAGGTAAAGTGGCAGCTCCAATTTTCTTATTTTTAAGCTTAATTTTCTTATTTTTTACATCTTCTGCAAAGCCTATTGCCTACACACATAAGGCAATGGAGTTTTAATAGAACAGTTTCTTACTAAACAAGGTCAATTTTCATTACCGTATGAAGATCATATTATGAAAAAATAGAATATTTGGATGTAATATGGTGAAAAACTTAAAACACTGCAATGATCTTTAACAGGCCCTATAACAGTTTCCCATGTGCTACTTTGGCACAGCCTGCATCTTTTCTGTCGCTGTGAGACTGGGAATAGCTACCAGTATCTCCACTGGGGGATAACATCATATGTGCCGGCCATGCTTAGCACTGCCTGGAAATAAGACTCCAAAGATTCTACTAAGGGTTATAAAGAGCTGGTAGGCACAGAGCCCACATCAATGAGCAAGTCAGTCCATCTAGCTGATGGACCATGCCTTGCAATCATCCACAAGGAATGCTGTTGCCCTGTCTGCACTCACTGCTCACTGCTGAGCTTGAATTTTGTCATGCCAACAGTCTCATCAGAAATAGGAGAGGTATGACATACCCTGAGTCTGCACTAAAGGATTGCTGCTGTAAAGCCACGGCTCCTCAAAACACCCCTAAACTCATGCAGGACTAAGTCCATAATTTAATACAAGTCTAAAATATCTCTTTGATCAACCAACATGCCCTGGAGATGTCTTCTCTCAAACAGGCATGTTGAACTGCTTAAACCTGACCTGCATGTGACTGCAAAAATGCACCTGAGAACTACTGATTTATGGAGCTGACTGAAAAACTACTTCCCTTCTAATACAACAGGCAACTACAGCTCTGGAGACACATGCTGAGGAAACCATTCCCAAACAGGTAAGTATCTCACACACACGTCCTCCACTCCAATAGTTGGTGGTTCCCACTGGCCCTTACTTTATTTGGGACTCACAAGTGCAACACGTAAACACAATTAATGATAGGCTAATGATAGGTTAATTTCCTACCTCTGGGATGTCCCAAACTATTTAATGGGAAAGACCAAATTCAGCTGAATGAGTTCCAAGTATCCTATTATGAATGTGTTTAAAAATGGGAAGATTCAGAGATGGACGTCCATAATGCAGCCTAGGACAACAAATCACCTTCTGTCACATAATGAAGGTCAATCACTCGGGTTCTGTGGGACTGAGGATGGCAGCAAGTTTTAGACATAGATATTTGCATGATGTCTAATACAGAGCCTATGCTTTGTGCCTGTTAATAACTGTGTCCTTGTAAAATCCCTGTGAAGTAGAAAAGTAGCGTTATCCTGATTTTTCACAGATGGAAAATGGAGACACACAGAAATTAAAGGGGAGAGGCTGTCTCTAGGGTACGCATGACGCAAAACAGCCAAATCTTTATAGGTCAAAACTGCCACTTTGAATTGCACCTAGCAACAGATGGGAAGCCAGATTCATACCATTATGTGTCCTTTTCAGTAAGGAGAGAGAAAATAACCAGTGTAAAAAAAAAATACAGCTTATTTTTGCTATTATTGTTTGTTAAGGACTGCTAGAACAGAATGTGCTGTGAAGGGGAAATGGTGATTATTGCAAGGGTAACATTTACCTACAAATCTTGTAATCAAGGAGTTGCTTTTCGCACCAGTCTATTCCCAGCAGCTCTAAAATCTCCCAGATGAGTAAAGACATTTGGTCTCTAGCCCAGTGTTCCCTCAAAGGAAGTAAAGTAAATAGAAAGCCGGCAAAAAGAGAAAAGCCAGGCTTATCAGGCTGTTGCTGCTCTATCTCTTGCTGCCTTCCACAGTTTGCAGGGCACATGAAAAGTAGAATAAATACCCAGTTACATTTTGCTTATCATCTGACACATTTCACAAAAAAAAAAAAAAAAGAAAGGGATCCACTGAGGGTTTTCTCTTTTTAATTCTGTCTGCTGCTGACAGAAGGGGTGCTTAGAATCAGACAGAAAAGATAAAATGGTTTTAAATATGTATATATTTAAGAGATTATCTCAAAGGAAAAAATATTTTTCTGCTGTGGTTGGCTGCTATCTTAGCCCTGCTTTAAACATTTATCTGATGAAATCACTGCATTCCTCAAAAGAGACGGTTCGTGAGTCCTCAGATTCTTACGGCTAACAAATAATTAAATAGCCCAAACCCTGCACTTTTAACAGTAAAGTGTCTGACTCATGATGCCTAGTTAAAAACCCAGCAGGTTCAGCATGGCCCCTTGCCTGGTGGGGTAATGCACTCTCACACAGCAGACAGCAGGACAGGATTTTGGCCAGGCAACTCAGCTCAGGAATCCCACAGCATTTCCAGCAGCCCCTGCAAACAGGATACAGAGGGATTCATGGTGGAGACGCGCTGACAGCCTGGACAAGAGGCATTAACATTGCAGAAATTAAAGCAAAATGAATTAAGGACATCAGCTTTTTTTTTGGAATTAGCTGATTTTATTTGGGAAAAGTGTCAGCTTTTTAAAACTACTTCTAATTTGAGACTGCATGGTTTGAGAGTCTGTTTTTAAAGCTATGGTGGTGACCCCAGTTCAGACAGCAATACGAACAGAAGACTACTTGGTAATATTTATAGTTCTTTGGCCTCCAGGTGTCTCAGAGCATTTTAGAGGCACTTTTGAGAGGAATTTCTAGGAACTGTAAATCACATGGGTGATGGCAAACAAGAGACAAACAGATACAGAGGGTTAAATTACTTCCATGAGATTGGCTGAACACCTGAAAACGTAAGTCAAGTCCCTTACACTCCACTTCCATGTGGTTTTATTTCACAGCAATTGAAAAGTCCTGTCCCACGGTTATTGTTTCACTGATATTTTTATTTTAGCCTTTTGTATAGTATAACCTGTCAAAATACAAACTTCTAAGAGGAGTCACAAGTAATTTGATAATTTCTACATGTACCCAAAGTTATGAGAGAAATTACTTTAAAAATAATGAAATTAGATTAATTCAATCTGGAACAAGTCATGTAAGGGAGGAAAAATAACTCGCTATCCCTTTACAAACATTCTGAGCAGTAAGTTATGGACTGCCGTCAGACTGGTGGAAAACCCAAAGGATCAACACAAGGTGACCACAATAACATTTTGTATTCAAAGAAACCTCTAATTTCAACCTGAACATTTGTAAATACAAATCGTCACATTTAATACATATGAAGGTCTGAATGTGTTAGAAACACCAACTGCTGATTTGAAGTTCTAGTAATCTTCTACAGTACTTCTTTTCCCTGACAGTGTGAAAAGAGGTGGCTGGTACAACAGCTGCAACTTCTATTACCTGTGAGGACATAATTCTAGATGCACACTGTTTTCAGAGTGAAAAACACAACTCATTTCTTGTGCTCCAACCAATCCTGGATTTAACATGACAAGAAAACTAAAATATCTGCAAGCTGATGTGAGTGAGATACAAAGTTGGGTATCCTTCAGAAATACAGGGAGGAAAGGAGAGGGAAAGAGGAAGGGTGGAGGGGAAGATCTTGAACTAGATTAATTTAATTAAGGATAACCTACCACCATGCACTTGATGGAGGTGAGCACTGATAAGCCCCTGTAAGAACTAAAAAGTCCTGAAGTCAGGGATCACAGTTTATCTAGAATGGCAGAAAACCTGCCTGCCTGCCCTAGAAGGGGCTTGGCCAAATCCAGTTTGATTTCCTAACAGATGCTACAGAGAACCATACAAATTAAATTAAAGGTAATGAAGGAAATGATGCCTTAGATTGTACCGAGATCCCTTGTATCCAATATCAGTTCAGTGTAGCAGCCAGGAAGGGATCTGCAGGAAAACATAGAAGAGAAACTGGGGAAAACTTCTCACAGCATCTGAACTTTTCAAGTGACTGGCCCAACTCTGCTACATCTCACCATGTGGAAATGATCTAGCACCTTCCCAAGTGCCTTTGCCTTGCTTCCCTACAAGTGGCAGCCACAATCTGAGGGATGGGGGCGAGGGAGGGAAATTGATGTTGACAGAAGGTCCAAAAAGGGTAACTCATGTCTTGAACACAACTAGTTCAGTGGTTAAATGGAGTAAGATGTACCACCCAGGATGTAAAGGGGGATTCCACACTCTGTACTTCAGACAGGCCAACAGTTCACTGCCAACCTGAAGACTGATGATTATTAAGAAGAAAAGCTACAACTGTTGACATTATTTATATCCAAGCTGCACTTGTTCCAAGATTTAAAAAAAAATTTCTTGCTGCAAAATATCCATTATCAGAGATATATGATGTGGCAATGGCACAGGAGTGGAGTTTATAATCCTGCTTCTGTAACTCAGCCCTGCCAGGGCTCCACACAGCTCCAATCCTGCTTTGGGAGGAGCTGAAGATGAGCCATGCAGTTGAAGAGTGTACAAAGCAGATCCGAATCAGCTTTTCTTTCCCAAAAGCATCCTCTCTGAGACAAAGCAGTAAAAGCACCTGCACAACATAGAGTCAGAGACAGGTAGTTCTGGATATTCACAAGGCTGAAAATCATCCATATTTTGAGTATATCTTCATAACAGTAATTCTAAATATATCATGGCAATCACAATATACATCTTATGACTCACTTTAATTTTGAATACAACTCACTTATTAAGAATTAACTTAAAAAGAATGACTTCAGGTTGATTTGAATGGTTCTGATCCATCTGCAGTGCTGGAAAGTTGTTCAAATTTCTGTACCACATATCTTGAAGCACTTAATGCAAAAGTTTATAGCACTTTATGCAAAAGTTTATAAAGTTTCATTTCTATAAATTGTAAATCCCAAACAACTCTTTCATCATTCTTCCCTTGTATAACCTCTCCTTACTTGTAGCTAATTAAAAAGCAGGGTCCCAAATTGCCTGCTCTTGTAATATCATTCTAGGGGGAAAACAATTTAAAAATTATAAAATTGCTCCAACACTTCTGGAAATTACCTTTTCAAATGCTGACCCTGAGCACAAACATGGACAGAACAGAAATAAAGTCAAGGTAAAACAGACAAGCCAGGTCACCAAGAAATAAGTTCTCCTTACATTACTATGTAAACATATAATGAAGGGAATCTAACACCTGGAGATCACAGTGAAAAGCCTAAGAGAGGTGGAATATAGTCAATGATTCCCAGAATTCAGGCCAAAGAAAGAATGCAACATTTGTTTCCCTGGTGAACAGGTTCTAGAGTTCTCCCTGCTTCAGTCCATTAAAAAACTTGCAATAAAAAATACATTTTATGCCTTAAAGCTTGAAATAATCTATGCAAGAATAGACTTTTTCCATGTTTGTTCTTATTTAATCAAGTGAAAATTTTCATTTCACTGAAGTTTACTCTTTATGATTTCATCAGTGCACAGTAGTAGCAAGTAACTTAAGCATTTGTGTTCTCAGATCTTAATCTTTACGATGTAGTTTTTAAATCTGCCACTTTCCTATTTGGAGGGCAACTAACAACAGAGTGCATTCATTCCGTCCTTTCCCAACCAAGCAAAACACTCACTGGGATTTCCTTTTCAAGCCTGCTAATTGAAAACATTCTGCAGTTTATTAGTCACTATACAGATTATCTGCTGACATGCAAACTCTCACTCATTCCAGACTTGTTAATTAACGTGTAATTACTGATCCCACAGAGACTGGACTGCAGGTGTGATGCTCTGGGTCCTGCTCTAATAACCGTTCCTCTCAGATGCCGGCACAGATGGAATACACAGCAACTGCATTCTCCCAGAACACCATCCCACCCTCCCCAAAAGGGCTCAGGCTCTGTTTCAGTTTTAGTACTTTCTTTTTTTCTTTTGTTTTGTTTTTTGCTTGGTTTGGGTTTTTTTTTGTTGTTTGGTTTTTGATTTTTGTCTGGGTTTATTATGTGCAACACCCACCCACAACTTAGCACAGAAAAACAACAAAAATCTGTGCTCTCCCATCAGCCTGGCTCAGCAGGAGCTGGCCCGGGGCAGATGTTCTGCATGGTGAACTTGAATGGGAAGACCTAGAGGAAAAGAATGGCAGAGAATGAAGGAGAGAAGAATAACAAGGAAACAGACAGATATTCCCTGTCATTTTGGTGACCACCTAAACGATGATCTCACCTACTGGTGTATTCAATGCAAGGCGATACTCAATTAAGTCTCTTATAGAGCACTAATCTCAACATTAAAATACTACCTTCCAATCAATTACTCTTATATGAAGCCTCATGGTACCATAACTATTCCCTTCACATATTCTTTGGATAATGGGATGTTCAAGAAACCTTTTTCAAATCCCTTGCCACTGAATTTCCTATAAATTCCTGTATTTCCATTTCTATTTCCTTTGAAATGTTTCAAAGAATCATTGCTCAAGGAAGACCAAATGGTTATCAAGTAGTAATAGTGAGAGTATAAAGGCATTGCCAAGGAAAGTTGGGTCAGATTAAACCACCTACAAGTTTATAATTGCTTATTAGCAAGATTATACTGGTCATGGGATATGGCCAAGAACCAAGTCCAGAAGGAATTTTATTAAGCAAAGTACAATTGTCAGGGATAAGTACATCCAAATTTAAAACAACTAGGGAACTTGACTGTTAAAAGCATGTAGAATAGACACATAATTCTGTCACTGAAGTCAGAAGTAAAACTGCCCTTGACTGCATCCAATGGGAGCAGACTATATTGACAGTTTTGAAAATATAATCCTACATATACAGGGATTAAGAACAATTTCTGAATCCTTGGGAAAGGATCTCCAATAAAAACATGATCAGAAGTCATGAAAATTACCACCTCAGATGGACCCCAAAAATTTGCTGCATTGTGGTTCATTATGAACTGAGTATGAGCATGACAAGCAAGCTTTCAATACTCTTTTGCTATCCTATTAGAGAAAACAAAAGATGAAACTGTTGTAAGTAGGAGTCACATTCAGTTTGAAAGCTCCAGTTTTATTTACTGGATTTCAACAAACAACAAAATGTTTGCAACAAGAACACTGTGCCACTATTAGGACCTTCTGGACCTGCATGGACTCACCTTTCTATGCATTCATTGTCAATTCACCGTTAACTACACTGATAGTTTATGACCCTTTCCAGAAGGAAATGGATAAGAAAGATGGGGCTAGTACAAATTGGTTGAGGGTCATTAAGGAAAGGGACTTTTGGAATTAAATCTTTTTCACAAGATACACTGTCTGGAAAGTGGCTGTGTATTTGCATCAGAGGAGAGATCAAGTCTGAAACAAAAGCACAACCTGTCAAGAGGAGGAACAGGGAAACGCCTGTGTGACAGATGATTCTGAGATTGCCAGATCTGGGTCAAGATATTAAATCAGAGCAGAAGTAGCTACTTTTATTAAACATGACACATTAACAACATTAAAGACCAACAATGTCTCAACAGCCATGGCACTGGTACAGAAAGCTGTAGGAACATCAACCTTTCTGTATTTAGAGCAGCAAAATGTTTCAACCTGGTCTTGCACGTGGGCATTATAGGACACATCTCTTCAAGGCACTGGCTTCAAAAGGACTTGAAAAGACTAAGCAGTAAGATAGGTCACTGCTTAGCTCTCATATGGCAGTTCTGAAACCTTGACAATTCCGAGCAAAATCCACGTTCAGCCAAGCATTCAGTCCACCATGCTCATTATGTGATCCTGACCTTGCCAGCTTCTGTCTACAAAGGATTCAGAAAGGGCCAGTTGACAAACCTCCCATCAGTGACAAATTTAGAACAGACTCCACACCATGTATTTCACACAACTGAATTTGCCAATATAAATGGACTCATTATGCAATGTTGGAAACTTTATGCACTGGAATTTTATGATAATTCCTACCTTGGCTACAAGAAGAACATTTTATGCAACTAAAGCAGACTGAAGAGAAAACTAAAACTCTGGAGCAGGAAAATGCAAGACAGTTGTTCACAAAGTGATGATAGGTGGGTAAAATCAGATTTGTATAAGCAGCGATTAAGATGATCTGTTCAACTTGACAGTAGATGTTTTATCTGTACACAAAAGTCACTGAAGATATTGCCTCCAGAACATAAATTGGAGCAAAATCCAGCTCTTTAAGAGTTAATGTAATTCTAAGAGAATAAAGCAAATTCTGCTTCTGACCCTGTCCATGATACATCAGTCTTCATCATTGTGAAGTGGCCTGACCTCTTCCTCCAAGCAGAATGATGAAAAACAGCTACTAAAGCTACCCACTCTCAGATCTTGCCTTCTAGAAAAGAGGCAGTTGCCCCTCTTTCTGAGTAAGAAAACATGGAAAATAATTACCAGAAAAGGTCACACTCAGTCACATCTATGAAAATGTTCAAAGGCTTTTTCACACCTGGATAACATTGGGAAAGGCGTGTCAGGAGAGCCACAGCACTGTACAGTGTCACTGACCAGCCTCCAGCCTCTAGCTGCTGAAAAACTAGGACAATAAATGGTGAAAGGAAACACATCAGGAGCAGTCCTATTTCTCTTTCCATTGCTGACACTGTTATTCAAGGTGGGGTCCTGAAAGGGTTCCTTTACACTTCCAGTACTAACACTTACATGGGGTTTCCTCCTAACTCAATTTCATTTCAAATAATATCCAAATAAGCCTATCAGCCTTTTGGAAGGATGACAAAGAGACTGTCTATCAACAAACAAAGTCACATAATGACTTTTGCAGCACATATTCTTAAGCCTATGCTTTCAGGTAGTGCCTTGGATGCTTTCTCCTACAGATTGTAATGCTAATATAAAACATATACCTTGAAAGAGGAAAAAAAATGATTACAACAGAAAAAAAAATGCAAGCACATTTTTGTCTTCCCAAGAAAGGCCAGAGAAGATGTGAGTTAGAAGTGAAATACGTATGGAGGCTCCTCAAGTAAAAATTATTTGTATAACTGAAAAGAGAACAAAAACTGAGTAAGGAATTGCTAAGAAACTACTAGTTCTTTAATATTCTGCCATCTCTTTCTTATTTTTTAACCTCAAAATAAGAAGTGAGTAATATTGTTTATGTGGATTTCTTTTCCTGAGATTATTTTCAGCTCTGGAAAAGGTGAAGTAAACAATGACGTTTTCTCAGTCTAATATTTCTGCTCAATAATTAATGGAAGAAAGTGAAATCTGGAAGGAAATAAAGAATGAAATCAAAACCTATTCTTTATCCAGTCTGGGGTTGTTATCTAAACTGTTGTTCATAAGACAGCATGGTTTGCATTAATGAGCTACTGTTTCAAGCTCAGTGTTTACAGATCGCTGCCGTACCACAGAAATCTTTCAGTATTAAATACACAATTCTGACTCATTGCAAGATTCTTCCCAACTTTGCATGCTCATTAATGCATTCCATGGCAGAGTTAGCTCAGTACACAGATGTTATTACAACATACATGAATGTGATGACAGTAATGATGAATTGAAATTTGCATCAAATGCAATCTCATTAATTGATCATATCCAATTTGCAAAATTAAATGCATTAATAAAAAATATTGTAGTAGATGACAGTAAGATTCTAACTTGGTTAATTTTCTAAAAAATATCCTTCCAGCTTATTACTTCATCTTGATTTTATACATCTTAATTTTAAAAACCCATAGAATTTAAATGTAGAAAGAATTTTAATAAACGAAACAGAAAACCTGAGTGTTGTCCTAAATTAATGAAGCCTCAAAAGAATGCTTTAGATTTTTACTTACTTGCTTCCCCAATCAGACAGTCAGGACACCAGAGATCCAGATGGACAGAGATGACAGTAACAGCCTGCCATCCTTGGGCTAGCAGGCCCAGCATGCCCAGCCACCACCCTCTGAACCCACTTGAAGTGTGTTCAACAGAAGAGGGTTGGGTTTGGCTCCTGCAGCTGGTGCAGTACCATTGCCACATCTCTGTAAGGCGAGATAAAAGCTTGTGCAACAAGAATTGTACTCAGGTCTTAAAGCCTACCTCCTGCCACCCATCCAATGGGGAAAACACTAGTATGCTGCAGCAGTTTGGGTTGTATTTACTGGAATGACTGGATTCAAGTCAATGGGACAATGCCCACAGTCCTGACATCCTGATTTCTTTTCCTCTTTTAAATCAAGCACTAGTGAAGGAACATACTTCAGACTCCTTTTTGACATTCCTGGGAAGCAGGTGAGGTTGAAGCATTGTTTCACCTTGCAGAGAGGAACCCAAGACAAAATATTGGCTTTCAACATCTTTTATCTTTTAGAACAATTCAGAGGATACATTACACCTGTGAATAACAAAAACACTACCAATTACATAGAGTCTGCATTTTCACCTGCTGTCCTGAATTGTGCAAACTTCAGTCCCTGAACAATTCCTTCTAAGCCAAGTCACTGGTCTGTTTTGCACAGCTACACAGATGTGATCACTGTATATGAATACCTCTCCAGAAGTCCATCCATTGCAGAATGAGATAGTCTTTAAAATATTTTTTTTATATGCAGTAATAGCTCAGAATTGATTATAAATCAAGTTAATATTTTTTAAGATAAATTGAAGGCTTCTTATTAAAGTAATAGACTGTGGATCATACCCTGAGAGTGCTCAAACCAGTCCCACCTATTTCGTTAAGAGCCTAAACACATGGCTTGTTTTTAAAAGTGAACCCTTAGCAACTTGCAGGGATTTCAAAGCTCAAGATTTTTGAAAAACTGGAAGGTATACAATTTAAACATCTAAACACAAGGATGGAATTTGCAAAGAAAATTCTAATAAATACCTATGCAATTAATTTACAGACCTTGGGCAGTACCACTGGAAGAATCTTACTACAGATTCTTCATTTACATACTCGTGGCTGTAATCCATTGAGGTATTTTAATGCACCAGGAAAAACACAAACACTTATCCCAACACACTTCATCCTCAACTCAAATTCACATTACCATAACTCTGATATCCTTATGCACTCTCTCAGCCCACAGCCGGAATCCCATGGAGCTCAAACCTCTTACACTGAGATTTAAGGTAGATTATGTTGCTCGGCTTTCACTGTTGTACCTCAGCTGATGCAAGGTCATTTATTAAGCTTTAATAAACTGATTACAAGTCTGAGCCCTAAGCTGTTCCTGAAGATACCAGCAGTTGCTGAGAGTCATGGAGTTACAATCACTTAAGAAGTTACCACTTACCAACCATTCTGTGTGGGTACTTACATGAAGCATCCCTAGAGGTGGTTTAAGTCAATTTAACTTCCAATTAGTCATTCCACACTCAGTTGTGTCTGTACCATATACAATGTAATTTCGAACTGCATCATTGAACACCATGCAGTTGCCCTTAAAAAAATCTAACTCAGATAGATTTAATTTCCATAAGTAAACATTCAAATGCAAATTAAACCGATGTAACTGTTTTTAAGAAATAAACAGTTGTGCATGAAAGACTATGAATCCATTTAAGCACATCTATGTCTTTTTACTCATTCTTAAATAAAGTATATTTTAGACTATATTTAGAGTATGTTGGATAGTAGAGCTCTAAAATACCTGTTTCACATAGCTTTTTGGATCTTTAAGGATTACCAATGATAATAATTATTGAAGAGTCAAACAGCAACCATACACATTATTCTTTATATGATATTATTTTCTATACAACTTTATAGGTAAACCTTCATTATACTAATATAGGAGATGAAAGCTAATCTAGCAAGGAAATGTTGAATAAAATTTAAATATCCTTCAGGAACTTCCTATTAGTGAATTGCTGTAGAGTTTGTATATAACATGCCATCCCATGATTTCATAGAATCACTGAATCATTTAAGTTGGAAAAGACCTTTAATATTATCAAGTCTAACAATTAATCCAGGTGCCAAAGCACCACTAAACTATGTCCCAAAGCACCAATTGTGCACGTTTTTTAAATCCCTCCGGGGATAGTGATTTCACCACTTCTTTGGACTCCCTGTCCCGATGCTTGACAACCTTTTCATAAAAATGCTTTTCCTGGTATCTAACCTAAACCTCCCTTGTGGAATTTGAGGCCATTTCCTCTCGTCCTCTCACTTGCTGGCTGAGAGACGGGACCAATCCCCACCTGGCCACAACCTCCTTCAGGTACCTTTTTGTTAATGAATTTACATCTGATACTGTTCCAGAAGGAAAAGACTAAATTTAGAGAAAATATAGGCAAATCCATGACCTTCAAAAGAAATGGGAACATCTGCTCATTCCTTTAAACAGCTGCAAAAGTAGAAAGATGAAGAGAATTTGGTATGAAGAACTGTCTAATGCTTGTATATAAACTATCAAAATACAGTGTCAGTGGTTCCTGGCAGCACTCCTCAACAGGATGCTGCAGTGAGCACTGGTAAGAAAAGGTCCATAAGGAAGTAGATGAAAACTGTTTTTTTACTGAGCACCTGTTTAAACAGCAAGGGTCAAAGCTGAAGCTCTCTAGTAGCATCCAAATGCTGCCAAAGGGTAAATGTCAGATTGTGTTTGGTATATTACAAATTATTACAAAACAAAAATCACGTCATTTAAAAATCTTACTCAGCTGGAAAGATCTCAGATGTCTGCACACAATATAAATACTACACACCCAATTATTTGCAGAATCAAGGCCTAAAGTTACAGATTTAGAAAGTCTTCAGATTTTATAATATTTAAACAAAGTTTTGAGCTTTTACCCTGTTGTACCTAATCCTATATCTTTAGGGGCCATAATGATGAACTGAACTGAGTTCACCATTTGAAAAAATATTTTTAAATGTTATGTAATCACTAAAGATTATAATACAGCAGCACATATTTCATTATGCTACTCTAGGTTGACAGGATACCAAAGTCTGCCTGCTGTATCAGAAAAAGCAGGAGAACACCTTCCGGATTTTGGCAGAAGATCAGTCCAGAGTTCTTGGAGTACAGAAGTATTTGCAAAGCATCTGCAAGAATCCTACAGACAGCAGATCAAAAAGCCTAACTTTCTCAACTCTCCAGAATCCAACAAAAATTTTGCATGCTAAAAGAACCAAAATATGTGTATTACTTAAATAATTTCTGTCTCTCCTCCAGCTCCGTGGACACTTACTTCCCTCATTTGGGTCAATATTTCATTATTCTATGAAATTAGAACCCAAAAGGCTAAGCCAAAATTAGAGGAATTCTAGAATCCATGTGGAATCATCTCTGATTTCAGAATGTATAATATTGGTGAGGATATGACACAGAGCACATAGAAAAGGAACAGTTCTCTGTGCCTGCACAGCCTGTACCTGTCACTCCAGTGTGTGAAGACCTATGGAACATGTTACTTTTACAAATTATTTAGGAGCTTTTTTCCGGCACTGTCAAAGTTTGCAAAGTGGATGTTCCAAATCTCTGAACACTTAAATGCAGTTACATGGCATTAAAACCCAGAATCTGTGAGTGAGAGGAGTGCACAGGCTGCAGTGGCATCAGCAGCAGGGAGCTGTCATTCCACACGCCCGCTGCAGAACACGTCAGGGAGTCAGGGCACGGGAAAAGGAGCACTGATGAATCTATGTAACACTTCCTTGAAGTGATGGCAAGTTAACACGCAGGTCCAATCAAAGCTTTCAGCATGTGAAAACAAAATCAAAGCAGGCCCCTTGAGCGACTAAATATAGCTCCAAATCTTAACTTTCTGAGAAATGTTAAGAAAAAATGAAATGTACAAGAAAATTGACTTATTCTAATACAGAGTCTAGAGCTACATCTGATCTTTGTACACCTGCCTATCAAGCCACATCTTAACCAACTGCCTCCAGTGGTTTAGTTCATATTTTCCATTTCTCCTTAATATGACTATTACAGTAACTACTTTCAATTTAAATGTGGCAGTACAAGCCATAGTCTGGTGCTATGAAAAAAAATGTTAAACAGAATCATATACCAGATGATGCTACACACCCAGAGAGCATCTGCTGGGAAACTGTGACATTATAGCTTTGCAAACACTGTAGCATGTGCTATGTATAGATGTATACTCCTATGCAAGCACACACACTGCCATGGCTCATGTACATATAAATGGATGAGTATCCACACAGTAAGAGAAAAGGACAATGGCTTTGATCTGTAACTGAAATAGCAACAGATCAAATCAAGGAAAAGTGAACAAAGAAAACAAATACATCAGATCTGCAGTGCAGACACATCACTTTACACTCAGAAACCACTACATTAGGCTGCAACTTCATTTCTTAAAACAATGAGGAACAGGTAGAAGAGCTTTGCAGCAGAAAGCGTACTCTTGTCCCAGCTCTGGCTGCAGCAGAGCAGTGAGTTTGTTCCTCACACTGAGAGCTCTCCCTCCCTTTCTTTCACAACCTGTGCCCCTGGGACAACACGCCTGTGGGCTTGGTGCTGGATTTGCTCTGGCATTTCTTCTGCCAGGCCTGCTCTGTTGTGCTAGGCGCCAGACTGCTGCTGCAGCTCTAGCTGAGGTCTCAGGACATTGTGCACATATGACCAGATTGATGATAACAACTGTAAGAGGAAGGAGGAAAAGGAAGAGAATAGAAATCAATGACTTACTATACCAAGAAAGAACCAATTATTCAGCAAATCTGCTCTTGCTAATTCTGTCACACAACCTCATTCATTAAAGTTCCATCATTATTTGAATTAACTGTTGCTGTCGCAGCAATAATATTCACAATCAGACATTCACATTCTGAAACTACACAGCTTCTATTAGACCCAATTTAGTGATGTCGCTGCAACTAATGAACTGGTTTGTAGTTTAATTATAGTGCTTACCAGATAATTTATTAGACAGCAATAAAGTTTAGATTTACTTCTCCTGCAATACTGCTGCATTATTAGATCTATACATGAAGCTGCATGTTGTTCTCAATTACACATGTATAAATCTTGAGAAACTCTACTGAAGTTAAAAGTTATTTTAAATTGACATGCAGCTACTTTGCATTTGAAAATCTGTAACAAAGTGCAGTTTTGTTCCATGTATGTGCATTTCTTACAGCACTCCAGGTGGTTACTTTGATAATGATACAGAACCTTTTTGTACCGTTGAAATAAATGCCAATCCTGTTACAAAAAGTACTTTTCTAATAAGAAACTAAATGAACTAAACATTTAGTGCAAAAAGCAGCATTCAGACAATTCCTGCTATATTGTCAAAGATTATTAACTAAAAAGGAAAACTGCTCTCAAAGAGGTAAATTTAATTTGCCTCAAAACCAACTCAGTGAAATATTAGGAAGCAGAAGCTACTTATAAAAATCTGAGATCAATTAACAGAGCTCACAGCAGAAAAAAATCGATTTTTGCAAGCAGATAAGATTAAATAAAATCACAAGGTAAAATAATGCTTTATTTGTCATATTACAATATTATATGGTTTAGCTCTACATAGGACTAAAGGCTAGATAGGACCCAAACTTTAAATCTATTAAAGTCTGAACGTGAACAAACTCAGTTCTAAGATACAACTTCTTTTTTAATTATTTTTTTTAATACAGCATAGTGGTGGAATTTTATCATTGCTTTGATCATATATAAGCACATAGTAGCACTCTTTCATATACCTGCCTTTTAACTAATCAGTGGCATTTAGTAATGGAGACTGTGATTCTGCTCATACTTCACTGGTGAAAGTTGAGCAGGTGAACTGCTGTGAAAGCCTACATCAGCCTTATAACCCCTCTGTGGGATATCTGGCTTGGGGATGCCATAGAAAATCCTTCACTCCTCTATCAGTTCTCTTTCAGTGAAATGGGGCTTAGAAAACAACAATTAAACTACATTGTGGGGAGACTTCCACTGGGGAGGCCACTTTCTATGCGATTCCTAAATAATTCTGGTCTGTTCAATGGCACACCCAATCATACAAAACAGATTAATATCTTCAAAGATTTTGCAAAATGTGGGCTCTGTTCCTAGGGATCCAGGTTTTGAGCAATGCAGATTATGTAAACTCAGAATACTGAATTTCCCCATGCATATACCCCATTTACAAAAGAAGATACTAATGTTTCCTTTGTCTACTGCTAACACTTGTACATTTAGAATGCAAATCCTTTCCATCACAATGGTTTCTTAGTTCATTTCTGTAACAGACAAGGTACTAACTGATGGTGGAACAGATAGATGCCACCAGTATAAAAGATCTAATTACAGAAACAGTAAAATGGGTTGTTCTGAATGCTGCATGACATCTTTTAACATTGAGAAAACAGAATAAAATACAGTCATTTTAAAACTGTAGTCTTCTAAAAACATTATGTATTCTTTCCTATGATTTGCTTTTAGCTCTTAACTTCAATTTTTAATGAACAAGAGAATTTTGGCTAGAATACCCCATGAGGTCTCAGAGCCCACAGCAGTTTCCATCATATCAGCAACTGCAGCCCAAGCTGTGAAACTTTTGTCAGCAGAATGACTTTGAAGTTGCTGGATTTCTGCAAGAAGCATGGTTTTGACCTAAAACTGGAAAATTTTAGAAAGGATAAGATGAAGAAAAATCCAAATGGCATCCAACCTGTGCCCAGTCCTTGGAAGTTGGGTTTTAGTTCTTGAACATTATCTTTCCTCTGAAACTGGCTTTCTCTTCAAACTAGAATTCCTTCAAATGGTCTCTGTGTCTGCCCACACAGCTGGCAAAGGGCTGACTGCCAGTTTAAGGTGTCACCTCTACACAGATTTTTATTCCACAGCATCCTGTATGTATTGAAGTGGCAGTAAGGCCTTGGACAAAACAGAAGGAAAGGAAAATTACAGAAAAGAGAATTCTAAAGTGCTTGGGGGAGGGCAGGGAGGTGGAAGGAAGTATGTAGGTATGAACATATTCACACAAATACACAAAATCAATAAAAACTAATTTACATTTCAAAGCTGTAGCTGATAGGAAACCAAGAAGATTTCTGTCCTGAGGTTTTAAGTCAGCTGCTCAAGAGCTAGGAGCTCTTTGCCAATTCAGATCCAGGTTTTTATTTCTGATATATACAAACCTCCGGAGCCAAGCTCACCGGCAGAAGAAGAAACATCTGCCACAGACACATCTTCTGTCTGCATATTCCCCAGTTTTTTAACCATACTCCCAAAAACCTCCAATGTGAATGCCATTCCCTGATGTCATATAACAGTGACAGGAGAATTAATAAAAGAAAAATAGATGAGAAAGAAAGAGAGAAAGAAATGTGTAAGGAAAAGAATGAAACAGTTTGTTTTCACCTCTCAGTATCACTCACCCATATACACACACTGAAAAAATGGCAAGGAGGGCACTTGCAGACCACTACATATTGCACTTGTCAAGAAACAGCAAAGTAGTCAAGAAAACCAAGCCTCTCTTATCTGTCTTGCATTTATATATTGATCATGTCTGTGAAGTGACCACATTGCCTTATTAGGCTCCAGTCGCCAATGACCTGTGTTAAACCAGTTACAAAAATGCAATTATCAAGATATTATTGGTTCTTCTTTCCATACGAAAGTAAAGTTCTTGTATTTTCTTTACCTAACTCCTCTACCTCCTGCTACCTCTTCCTTTAGGCTGCTAACTTGTGGCATTTGTCACAGACAGAAAGCACACATTTAGAAATAAGATGCCTGGGAAAGGCTGAATAAAGCTGAAAGACTTGCTCCACCATATCAAAATAGTGATACCAACAAATGGCATAGGACAAATTAAAAGTGCATAGAAAGAAAGCAGCATTTTCCCATCACTGCCCCATTGGCATGCCCTTTACAGAGTCTGAGTTCTTTCAAACCTCTCCTAAAAGTGCTAGAAAGTTTTAGACAATGACACCCATCACCTTCGTTGCTGCACTGAGCCCACTTTCAATTTCCTGCAGCATTCCAGCAGACTTCAGAAATATTACAGCTTACTGCCTTAGGCTAAGCCAAATTACAGAATCTCTTGGTTTCAATTTCCTAGTCCACCCAAAGTCCCCAGAGCCACAGTTGTCACTGGATTCCCCAGTAACATCCATATGCAGGGTTAATATTAAGGGACAGTGAATACCTTTTCATTCATTTTTGATCTATCTGCAGTTTAAGCTTCACACAAAGTGGCAAAACCAATAAATACAGTCAAGTTCCACAAATTGAGTGTTTATCTAAACTTGTTATCTAAAATATTTTGGTAATACAGAGATATCAATGACAAAAATATGCCAGCTTTCAAGATAAACAGGGAAAACAATTCAAGTAAGAAACTAAGATAAGCTTGTGCAGCTTTGGGTTTTTTGGCACCAGTCTGTTGACACACATACAAGCTGGATTTGAGTTACCTAAATATAAGATGTTGGTCACTTTTAATACATCATATCCATAGTTTTTGTATTTCTATTTCATGCATTTTGGGGGCCCGAACTGTTGGATTTGTTGTCATCTAAAATATAAAGCTATTTAGTCACAAACACCTAGCGGCAGCAGCAGCAGCAGCAGCAAAGACTCTCTGTGACTACTGCATAAAATCTCCATCTTGATTTGAGCCATATTGAATTTAACTATTTTAATGATAACTGCTCTCATCAGGAGGTCATGTAATATAATTTCTCAGCCTGTAGGGAGAGAATGCAGATGAACTGATACATCACCACCAATACAGTTTTCTGCTTCTCTGCTTTATGCTTTAAGGAAGCAGAGCTTCCTTAAACAGGTAGACAGCTTTCACACAGCTCTACCTTTTAATTATTGTACAAAGATGCCACTCATTTGACTGAAAAGATATGCAGCATAAGGCAGGCCTGCACTACAAAACCACTGATTTTAATCGAAGATACTGAATACCTCTTCAGAGGATTGGTTGATTTAATTCAGCCCCTAGTTTTTATTCCCTCATAAAACAGACCAAGTCAAGCACAAAGCAACTATGTGTAGCCCATTGTTAATTCAGTTAGTTCAATAAAAGGACTCTGGCAAGCAAAGTTATCAATACTTCAGCACATCTGGAAGACCACCACCAAAGGCAGCAGCCCTTTTCCTTTTCCAGTTTTGTACACAAGTGCAATGTCATGGATCCAATAGATGTGCATGTGCCTACAAGTCACACAGGGCAATGGCTGGACCAGTCTAAGCAAGTGGACTGTGTTTGTGGTCCCAGCCTATACACCTTTTCAATCTCATTTTTCAACAAGAATCCTTTCCTACCTCTCCTCTGAAACTTGAAACAAACAATGTGCTTTTGCAACTCTTGCCTAAGAGCAAACCTAACCAAAGCATACACTCGAAAATGCAAACCAGAACATAACTGACTGCCAAGCTCTGAACAAACACAGAAACAACGACAGGAGATACATAATGATTGTTATTTTCTACTCATGCCCTTCATACTAGACATATGCCAAAAGTTACTTTATTTGCAAAGCTTAAAATTCTTGAAAAGCCAAAATCACTTTGGAGACTTCCTACTTCTCTGAGTACTGGATTACAGTATGTGCACACAACTGACTGACAAGTGAAAAAACAATAAAATATTAGTTATGCTTGCATAAGATCAAAAGCATATACAGTAAATATTTCTGACAATATCAGGACTATTCCTGAATAACCATCCCATGGAATTGGAGTGGAAAGGGAGGGGGCTCATCTTCAGTTCTTGTACAGAGGCTTGGAAGTATCCCTAATCCTTCCCAGAGCAGAAGAAAACATGAGCACTGGAAAGACCTGGAGTCAAATGCTGGCTCTGGTGATTTCAGATGAGTCAACATTTCACCCAACATCCAATATGGGAGATTTCTTTTGTAAGCAAACATCACACAGCACAAAGCCACTGAAGAAGTTGCAGTTTCAGAATATGATTGCTAACAACTGACCTCCTGAGCCTGCAGGACTCTCCAGAGTGGTGAAACAGAGACACTCCCTGCAACTGAATGGCACAAATGCCACAGGCTGGCTCCTGCTTCAACACAACAAATGTTTGGGGGTTATTCCTTATTACTGCTACTCTCATTTAAAATCCTTCTGGTAAAAAAAGAGTAGATTTCCCTTTAGGTCTCTTCCTTCTATATTGTGAACAGAAGCATATAAGGAGTATTAATTATACTTTTAATTTCTGATTTTAATTTCTAATGGTCCTTCATTGCCTTTTGGATGCCAGGCATAGTACAAGACACTGTGCAGTCTGTATCAATGTGTCCAGGTTCTGCCCATCTCAGCACACCACAGATCTCTCCCAGCTATACCTAATGCAGGCAGCAATTTATTTCAAAACATTTAAAATTACCATACTTGTTTGTTTGTCTCCATATCTTTTACCTCTGTTCTACTCATTCCTGGTGAACTAGCTGAGTTGGTTAGAGCATGGGGAACACATGGAACACACAAGGCAGGATTGCTAAGCTGTGACTTCAAAAGCTGATTTAATGTCCTTAAGGTACACACTGTGCATACCTGGATTTCAAAAGACTAATGAGGTGAACAAATAAGGTCAATCATAGCAAAAGTTGGAAATTATTCCAAGTGAGGATACCTTGAGTAAGGTGCCAGCCGGAGTTCAGACATCATGCTGCCACAAGCCCAGGGTCAACACTTTACCTCTCTGTGTGTCAGTGCAGCAAAGAGTTTAAATGAATTGCACCTAGGAGGGCACACAGCTGTGTAAATCTGCACCCTCTGGGCATGGAGTGCTTACAGCACTAAATACCTGGAGTAAAACAGAAGTGCCCGAAGTATGCAGGAGGAATGAGCTATACCTTTGTTTGACCTGAGGTACTACTCGGTGCAAATGAAAAACAGAGTTCAGGTTTTACCAAACAAGAAACACATTTGACTTGGAGAGCATTATTCAGGATGTCAGAGTACTCATTTAGTGTAAACCTACAGTAATTCTATAACAGAAGCTGGATTAACACCAGTTTAAAAAAAGGTGAGATTTAGAAAAGAATTAGGCAATCTCCTTGGTTTGTTTTGCATGGACTAATTAACAATAATTGCAATCTGCACTAATGAGGCGGGTGTTACCTAAGTGTAAGCAGCAAAAAAACCAACCTCCTAAGCAATTCCCTGTCTAACATTAGGTCTTCCTCAAACTTAAAGATACACTCTATACCAGTTTATTTTAATTACCCATAAGCAACAGGGGGGAAAACCACTCACATCTCAGCCATTTAAGTCCAAATTTCACTAGTACACAGATGAGCTACAAAGACCTCTGTAACACAGCTCAGAATGGAAATTTTGAGAAGCTGTTGAATCTAATGATGCAACAGAGAGATTAAATTTACCTCACAAACCATTCAAATCTGGACAGAGACAGATGGAGGAAGTATATCAAATGTTGGTATTTCAGGGGGAAAATTTTAAATAGTGAAAACATGCTTACAATATCAATTTAGAAAATATAAAATCTACTAAAATCTGACTTCCTTAGTCCACAGAGGTCTCAAATGCAACTGCTTAAGTATCAATGCTACAATTTAATTGCGCAGATATTCTGAATTCATATATTAGATATGTTTCTACCCAGCTGCTCTGTACCCTACAAAAAAAGAGCCAAGCTTCATTGTCCATCCACAGGACCTGGCTTCAAATCCTGGCTTCAAGTCCTGGCTCCAATTCCACTCCTTTCTGAGACTCTGGGAAAACAATTTAACTCCTAATGGCCCAGTACTATGCTGACTAATCCTGCTCAGACCCTCTGATCTATCATGATTCAACTCAGGAATTCTTTTGGAGCACACATGTGAACCTGATGCTACTTTTCCACTCATCCACTGAGACTGCAAAAAATTCACTAAACTGTCTCCTGTCTCCTCCCAAGAGCAAGTTTGGAGCAGGCACAGAATCATAGCCCCAGCTCTACCCAACAGCCCTTCTCCTGTCCTTGGAATGACTTGGAACCCAGCAGACAGCATGTTGCCCTGCCTGTTCCATCACCCAGGCACAAGTCTGGGCAAACCAGGAGCTGGAGCCAACTGCAGCTGACCACAGCATAAAACAGGCCCCTGTCTTGGTCAAATATTATCTCAATCTCCCTGCTTTACACTGCAAACCTAAAATTACTTTGATTCATCCTCTGGATAGCCATGATCTGTGTTATTTAATGAATGGGAACTATATATCCTAGTCCACCAATCTGTAACAATACCCTAGTTCTTGTCACTCCATTCAAAGTGATACAGAGCCAAGAAAAAGTAAAGTTCTTCTCCCATCACCCCACTTCAGCTACTCAGAATATTAGCTCTGCAGAAGTTCATATAGATAACCACACACACACACATTAAAACCTGTGCTTTTACCTTCTGTTTGAATTTGTCATGCTTTGGTTTCCAGCCAAATGTTCTTGCCATGTCTTTGACAACAGGATTGAAGATCCCTCTACTCTCAAAAATTATTCCCTGTGTGGGTAATTAAAGTTGTCACACCATTCAAAAACCTTCTAAGCGCTCACTTCTACCATAATAATTTAACAAATAAAACTAGTCAGGTTTTTCTTTTTCAAAGTAGGTGTTTGTAGACAAAATTTGACTTCTCCATATTAAAAACAGGGGGAAGAAATCCCAACATTTTGGAAGAGAAGTTGGGAGATTTTGTTACTTTGACAAAATTTATGGTCTCCTTTTTTTCCTTTTTCTGTAGTTCGGTTTTTTCCTTCTTTTCCCAGATGCTGTCATTTCTTGTAGTCAAATCAAAAAGTAGGAGGCAGATAGATGAAAATGGCATTTAAAATTCAAACACTTAATTATAAACCCACAAAATTTAAAACTTTCTCTTGAAATTTTCAAACTTTTAATAGTACAAAAACTCAAAGCATGAAAAGATTGCTTTTCTCTTTGTTAAAGCAGCTCTGTATCCAGGCAAGTTACAATCTCTTGTTAAAATTATGCTCTTGAAATAAAAATATATAAACATGTATTTTTGATTTTGGTATATTCTCCTCTACCACCCAGCCTCTGAAATGCACTTTGCCTCCTTTCTTTTCCTAATTTTCCTTCTATTTTCATTGCTTCGATGTTTGACTGTAAGTTCTTCTGCTGTTTTAAGACACAAAGAAAAACATTCAAATGCCACTGAAGGATAAATGTGTACAGAAAAACAACCATGAGCACTATAAATTTATTACTTCTAGCTGTATAACAAGATGACCCTATTTGCAATATATCATATTCATTGGCTGTTACACAGTGTCCTTTGAAATCTGTTAATTCTGCAGTAATGTCTTAATAATATCAAACTGTGTATATTACAAAGGATATATATTATCTCATGTGTTGAAATAACTTCTCATTACAGCATTTCCTAACTCCTACATCCCCATCTGACAAACATTTAAACAATTTTTACCTCATATTTTAAAGTACGGCTGACAAATGCAGAAGATGAATACTTCCAGGAAAACAGGGGAATAGTAATGAGTGTATTTTGTATCTATGACATTGCATTTTTCTGTTTTCATTGTTCACAGTGATAATACAGTGCTGCTTCACAATGCAGTTAGTGATAGATGCAAATCACTAATAATGGCACATTCTTTTCATCTCCTCTCTTAAATCTAAGTATTTTTAAAACTAAATTTTACTTTGAATATGAACAATTTTAGAAAGCCAATGAGAAGAAGAAATCTAGGCTTTATTTTTCCTGTTTCTTCACCCAGAAAAATTGCCAAAAGCATAAATAAATGATTGATTAAATTAATTAATGAATTAATTAATTAAATTACTTTCCTGTTATCAGTAACAGGAATAAGTAAGTTTGGTTTTCCAATCAAAACAAAATTTTAAGAAGAGAAAGTATAAGGAGGGGATGAATATGAAAGTCCACTGTAATCACTGAGGTCACCTTCTGAACTACACACCGATTTTTCTGACAACAAACCGACTCTAATCCAGAATAGAGGTTGACAATGATGTTCCTGTGGTCACAATACTCCATTGTATCAGCCAAATTAGTGTTTCTTTTATTCATAATGTCCTTGTGTTTTGCTGTCCAAAGTCAGTTAGGTGAATTTACTGAATACATTTTCACAACAGTAGATCAATTGGAAAAGCTTAGGAGCATATAATTATTCCATATCATTGCATTTTACTGCTGTGATAGGACAAACTTATCCAATGGGGGAAAAAAAAGATCCATTGCAGAGCACAGAAGGTTTATTTCTTTCTGTTTCTGTCTTTTTTTTTTTTCCCCTAAATGTCCCTGGCTGTTATACTTTCATAAGTAAAATGATTCACTGCAGGAAATGAAGCGTTAGTGTAGCTTCACGACATTTTGAAGCTACAGCTGTTTCAATAACAAGAGTTTTAGCCCTGAATGTACTAGTAGCACTTGGAGCTGAAAGCATCTATTGAGTGAGGAAGGGTTTGACCCTTTGCTCAGTGACTTCAAAGTTGTGAGTCATATGGCCCGAAAAGAATCCCCGAAGTCTTTAGAAATAACAGTGTAACATAACCATTGTGCTACAAATGGCTTCTGTAAAAAAGCACATCTATCATTATGCAGCAAACTACATAAATGAGTCTGAAAAATTTAACCACACTTTTCGAAGGTTAAATGCAAAGAAATAGAAAGCTGCAGGCCTGGGCAGCTCAGGCTCCCTGATCCCAGAGCAGTTGGTTCAGTCCCATCACTGCCATCTGCAGCACAGGCGGGCTCTGGGCTCTGTGCTCTCCTCACTAGAACATCATTCCTAACATCTACACAAATTGCTTTGCCAAAGGAGAAGACTTAGGAATCACAATTTCTAACAACTGTACTGTCTTCCATCTTCTTCAGCAGAGATTGCTTCATTTACCAATTAGAGAATTCTCTTTCTTTGCCTCTTAACAGACCTTTTCTCATAACTTCAGTGGGCGCTTCCACCTCTCAGAAGCCTCAGTCAGGGTCAGTAGGCAATGAATGAGTCTCTAAAAAGGAAGGAAATAGCTGCAGGTGCTGCTGATCAACTGCACAAGAGGTAACAGCTACTGTGAGCACAATCTCC
Source organism: Zosterops lateralis (assembly GCF_965231275.1). NCBI lineage: Eukaryota > Metazoa > Chordata > Aves > Passeriformes > Zosteropidae > Zosterops > Zosterops lateralis. Next base: position 11,816,709 of record NC_139766.1, read on the forward strand.
AATATGAGAGCACATGTCCAATATAATGAAGGTAGAAGGGGGAAATATATTTAAACTACCTGCCTAAAATATAATTAAGATGGAAGAAAGAACTTCTCCATAAACAAAACCAGAGAGAATACACTAAAAGAATTTAAAAGAGAGAACTAGGAAAAAAGTTGAGAAGATCAATTATCTAGAAAAAAATTAGTAATAATGGTTCCAGTGAAGGAATGGGTAAGTAACTGGAAAGGAGACAGAACAAAGGAGAAAAATACTGCACACAGGAAAACTGCTATGAAACAAACAAAGGAGACCCCGAGGAAGAAAGGATGGGAATGAATGCTCACTCAACCCAAGAGCTGTGAACATTGGGTATTGGACTAAACAGACAGCAGCAATGTTTAGAAAAGTATTTCTATAACAAATGAATCAACAAACATGCTTCCATCTTGTTAGTAATCTATGGTTTATGTAACATCTTTATTATAAATCTGAGCAGTTAAAACAAATGTCTGTGGGTGGCACAGCATCACTGAAGCTGGACACTGAAATGATCTGGGAAAAAGTCCTAAATCCAAGCAATACAACAAATTCCAGCAATACAACAAAGGAAAGCCGCTGTAATGAAATGCACTTTGGAAAGAGTCAGTGAATTCACAATCATCCTTGACTCCTCAGGAAAAGACATCATCTCTTTATGGTCATATGGGCAGCTTGATTAAAATCTTTTGCTCGCTATTTTTGAAAAGACGGACTTTGATCTGTGAACTAAGTTCCTTTCCAGTGAAGAGGCATTGGTTAACTGTATCCTGAACTACTTTAGTTCTAAGAGAACTCAAGTAGTTCATGATTCTCAAAAGACACAAAAGAATGAATACTAAAGAATGCAACAAAAACTTTGTCTTCCTTTGGATGGGTTTTTTAATTCAACAAATCCACACCAAAAAAATCGATAAAGCTGAATCTGATGTGAAAAGACCTAATTTTTCAAATAGGCCATGAATTATAAAATGTTCCCCAAAAGGACTGGCTTGCCAGACATGCAAGGGCCAGATGAAACTGATAACAGCCCATCCTTAATTTTCCTGCCTGCAGCAGACTCTAAAGGGTTAAGTACATGAGGGTTTTTTCCTATTCAAAATTCTGTGCAACCTATTTCCTTACCCGGAACATCTCATGCATTGTGTTAGAGCACAATGAAAGTATTCAGAAATTCTTGTGATTCATTCGTTTTCTGTCACTGGTTTTAGGCTGCTGGCTAGGAAAGTGTTACTGTGAAATAACACAAGTGCTCTGATTAAAATTACTTCGGGTTTTTAATTCACCTCTTCTGGACTTAGGCTGACACAAGCTGAAGCAGAATCTGTCCTCTTCCACTTCTCACATCCTTAAAATAAATCTGTGAAATATGGCTTCATCACCCTTTTCCCCAGATACAGGAACAATACTGGTTGGATCATTAATGTCAGAGAGTTGCTAAAGCCCAAAGCAATACATGATTTTGCCCAGCTGAGAGATCAAGTCTATTGTTCTGTAAGGATCTAGAAGCTGATAAAACTTTCCATTCTGGAAGGATGCTGCTATCAAATGTGCACCAGCTTCCTCTGATTTAAACATCCATTTGCATCTGAAAAGATACTAAATTATATGTGTGCTCCACACACAATGCTTCACAATAATCAAATAACAGGGCTAAGAATGACATGGATGCTTCAGTGCTACACATAAGTGCTTATGGTTACTGATACCACAGAGTTATCTATCTGCAATTAAAGATGATCTAGAAAACCACTGCCCTCCCCTATGCCCCCAGAAAAGCTGGGAATAAGCTAATATTTATAATAATAATAAGCATGGGCAGGGAAATGTCTCATGGACAGGCAGCTTGTGGCTCCATCTCAGCTCACCAAGCCTCCAACTATGATCTCCTCAATCCTGCTCCCAGGTCAGGTATCCACATAAAGAATAATATGAACTGTAGGTTCTGGATTGGTTTGTTTAGAGTACGCCAGGAAAAAGAAGAAACTTTCTACAAAAACAGAACTACAGAAGATAGAATTAATTCTTTCCAGGCTTGGATTCAGGCTGATCCAGCAACCCTAGTTTTGTCCCACATCTGTGTGAAGATGGAAAATTTGCTTACACTTGCCCTCAGGAAGGGCAAATTGCCTATCAGAATGTTGGTTGAGCAAAATAAGGAGCTTGTGTCCAAATTGTTTCTCAGACTGCAGAAACCAAAGCTCTAAAAGATTATGGTATCTCCTTGCTGAAGACAAAAACTATGTTCTTTAATAAAAGATGCTGTTTCAAAGGATTTTCTGGTACATACACACATCATTCCAATTTTGATGAAAGTCTCATAAATAAAATTAACAAAAGTGTCTCTCTCCCTGGCAGGTCATTTTTTATCATACCCAAATTTCTTAACAAGTAGCAATTACCAAGCCACATTGCCTGTAAGTGCACCCAACAGTCACAGACTACAGGATGACATATTATACCCATGAATACCTCACAATTGAAATACATTTTCCCTATGGGACTACATCACTGCTTGATTTAATTTTTCCTGACATTTGGCCTGGAGCTTCTTTAAAGAAATGAACTTAGGATGGTTTTGCTGACAGCAAAGGACAAACCATGGCTATATACTCAAATCCTACTTAAATCATGCACACTACCCTTTTAAACACTGATCCTGCATAAATTGTAGGACAGACACTGGGATCTATTAGTCAGAGTTCATCTTCTACTGTTTGAGGATGAGCTATAGGTCCACATAAGCAGTACAAAAGGTCCAGCATAAATCATACAACTGCAAAGGAATAAACAGCTTCACCAGTGACAAATTTATCGATGTGGAAGGAGATATGCCAACTCGTCAGAATCCCTACCAGGGTTTTTTACAGCCTCAGTAGTTCTTACTATGAATCATCCATATTCTGGTTTGGATTGGTTTCTTTTTCCTTTTCCTCCACAATGTTCACTAAAAAAATGGTACCTAAAAAGATTCAATTTCAAGAGAGAGAGGCAAATGGAAAACCTTACTGTAAACTGAGGGGAAAATTAGAACACTACAGTGTTTCTAATAAATCTCCTGTCTGAAGAGCAGCCAAAAAACTCTACATTCATTCCCCAATTAGGTTATATATTTCTCTTTAACATTATGAAGCTGTTACTAATGTTATGAAGTTTTGCGTCTCTTCAAATACTAATGTCTATTTTAAGTGACACATTGACAAGTTCAGAGAAGGAAGTGTTCTGGCTTTGACAGAGGCTCAATAATGACACACCATCTATGGAGTGTTTTCAATGGTTTCATGAGAGTGTCTCAATCCTGTGCCTGAGAACCAAAATGTAGCTCTGTGATCTCCACTTCTCTCGGAATCCTTGGTTTCAGTATTGAGGAGAACTGAATGTATCATAAGGAGAAAAACTACCTAGTTTTAACTGTGTAAAGCCCTAAGAAATTACCTGTATTTTAATTAGCTTACTGTCTCAAAAATACATAGAAATGGTTCCCAAAGAAATAAAGGGAGACTGGAAAAAATGAAAATTAAGATTGAATTAGGCCTGGCCCCAGTCTCGTTTGTCTGAGGACAGTTTTCTCTGAGCTCCCCATCTTCACATCAGAGTGGTCTAACAATAAATGCTCCTCAACACAAACCCATCCAAGGCTGGAATTCCACCAAGACACTAAATAACTGCCTGTATCCCAACAGGAGTGGAAAGTATTTAATTCGAAATCAGACTGGCCACCCAGGAAGAAGTGAAACACTGTGACAAGTTAAAGCAAGGCAAACAACACTGTAGATACCATTACACTAGATGCACTCTAGGTTTTGTGACTCTCCTTGGACATTTTGAAGCACTTCATCTAAAGACAAGTTTTTTTCAGGCATTTTATAATCTGTTCCACACAATTATCTCTAAACTCAGTTTTTTCTCATGCTCTTTTATTTTTCTCCCAATCCTCTTTTCTCTTTGCCCTCTAGAGCAGCTTGTCCACCTGCAGCACATAAGAACACAGGCATGGAATAACACATTTCTGGGTTAAAAATTATTAGTTCAAGATTAAATATGGCAACAGTTGACCAATCTTTGAAAACATGAATCTTTAAATAAGTGACAAAATGCTTAAAAAAGCAGCTTAGATCTGTCCCATGAATAGCAAAACAGAGAAATTGGACACTTTCAAATGCCCACTATTCACATTTCTCATTCTTCCAAATGCACCGCCAGTTTGTTTGTAGAAACCATGGGACAATATACTCCAGGATTAGGCCTCAAGAATAATCTCTTTCCTTTTTCATGCATCTACAGGATTACCAATGTTCTTGTTATCAGGGTATGTTTTGTGCCCTGAGCAATCTTTTAGAACATGGAGAAACAATCCCGTGCAATTGAGTTCCTGCTTATCACACAAACCTTGGATGAAATGTTCTCACTGAAAACATGAAATTAAATTAATGTAAACTACCACTAAGTAAAGAAATGGAAAGGTTTCTGAGATAGAAACATGAGCCATTTTTCACAGTGTGGGTGAATTCTGTATGTTTTGAAAAACAAATTCTCCCACCTTCAAAAATAAGTGAAAAAGTTTCAATTCAATTGAAAATACTTAATTTTGAAAAGGCAAAAAAATGCCTTTTAAGCATTTAGATCTGCACAAAGAACCTATTTTGAATCATACCTCTCAAGAACCTCTCCTTCCAGTTCAAATGAATGGAACTCTTTGTCAAAAATTCGATTCTTTTTGCTGAGCTCTTGTTCTGTCCCTCTGGCACACCTGGTCCATGTCTCCCTTTGCCCATGTTCCTCTCAATAATGATGATTTTCACTCCCCAATATTGTAACTCAAGCTCCTCTTTCCTCCTCCATCTTTCCCTAGGTTTCTTTTGCTTGAGGCAGTCAGAATTATTTTAAGACCAATATTTTTTTCCTAGGTATGTAGCAGATCCTTGGTGTGACCAAGGCAAGTCTTTCAGCTCTCTGTTTCTATCTCATCTATTTAGGAGAGGACAGGCAAGGACAGACAAGGACAGTTCTCTCCATCACAACTCTTCATGTTCGGTAGAACCATGACCTCATGAAAGGACCCAAATGATAATATTTCTGTGTTAGATTTTAAATTCAAACATGATTTGGTTTGCAAAATGGTAAGCAAATTTGTTCCTTTACAACACTGTAAACCTTTTAAATCATGTGTAAGCAGCAGAACAAACCTCTACATTGCTAGGGCAGAATAAGATATTTTAGTGCCAACTCTGGTCCATTAGATTTTAATTGGCTCCAGCTGGCAGTCCCATAAACTATAACATTTTTTACCTGCAGCTGAGCAGCTGTCCACACAAAGTGAAGAAAAAAATTTCCTACCCAGGAAAAAGAAGAAAATACATTGCCTGTAACTTCTTCCTTACAGTCTACAAATACAGAACTATGTACAGCCAGTGTACCTGATTAAACAGCTCCTTCAGAGTTCCTTTTTATCCATAATCTAAATAACCTCAAAACCTTAAATTCTGCAATGTATTTACACAAAGAGAATCAGTCATTCAAACACAATTCTTCAAGCAATCTTTATAACACTGTATGAGTGAGAGATTTAAATTTAACTCAGAAACTTAATATGAACTCAAAACCAGAAATGATCAGAGTTTTTCCAACTCTCAGCCTCTGCTTTACCTGCCTGGCTAGATGCTATGGGGCAGAGCACCTCACTGCTTCTTGGGGGCAAACTCAACAGGCATTACAGCTCAGACTGGAGAATTCATTGAAGTTTTCCCACTCAAGCAAAGAGAATTTAGTCACAGAAACTACGAATTCAATTAGCTCTGCCACTACAACAATGAAGTACAATTTTAGTGAAGTGCAGACAAGGGTCCACATATTGCCTACATATGTGTAGCTAGAGAGGCAGATACCAATTACAAACAGTTCACAAAATTTATAGGAGCTTCATCAAACTCTTATCTCGTTGTAGTAAATCTGGAGTAACTAGCAAACCAAAGAGAGATTCCAGATTTTCACTAACAAAGAATAACCAAGATGGCAACTTGGTCTGCTGGAGTCCAACTGTACTATACCTTTTCCTTTCCTTTATTTCCCTTTGAGAATGAGCAAGGAGGGGAAAAAACCAACAGAATTTCAGTCTGAGATGCAAATCAGGACTTTCCAGCTAAAGAGTCTCACCTGTATTACTGCTAACAGTGTTAGTAACAGACATGGTGCTGTATTCTGCAATCCACCCCTGAGAGAATAGGTGGGAGCCAGGCAAGCCTTTCAGAAGCACCACAGCATTCCCCAGGGCCACTGCTGAGCACCCTCACCACCACAGCAGTACAGGAACAATCCTGCTGAGGTCTGCAGGCACTGCCAAATGACCCGCACACAAAGAGCTGCAAAAATCCCCCTTTGCCAGCTGATATGGGCAACACCTGTTACAGGAATGTCACCAACTACCCTTTAAAATCTTGAAACTCAAATGGGTGTTGTGTTGTCTCCCTGCTGAGCACACAAGCCCCATTCTCCTGCCTCCCCTGTCCCTGCTCTTCTCTCGATGCCACAAGGGTCTGTTGAACCAGGAAAACCACACTGAAACATGAACACCTGCAGGGGTGTGCAAGCCTTTACAGCTTGAAGCCTCAAAAATTTCCCCCGCTCAGGGAGAACCCAGGAGGATGTGAGTCTCAGCTTCCCACCCCACTCAGAAATGAGCAGCCTCACACTCTGGCATCCCTCCTCCCTACACACGTGTCAGCAATAAAGCAAACAGTCAGAGCTATTTTAAAAATGACTCTAATGATGTAAATTAGACAAACATTAATAAACTCAGCAGGTTATTTCCCTACTGGAAAAACCACCATAGATCAGAACAGCTCTCACACTGGTGATTCATATTGTTATAGAAGGCCTGTGCCTGAAAATAAAAGTTCCACATGAGACTTGCATTGAAAACACCTTATCCATCAGGATCGCCTATATTATTTCTGAAGTACAAAGAGGCCAATAAAAGAGCTGTATTAAAACAGGGCCCCTGTTACCAGAGTGCTGTGATTAAATGTTTGACTTACAGTTTGCTTTATTAAGCAAAGCAAACACCGTCAGCTTTCCAGCTTTCTGAACTTTGAGTCATTTTTTACCATTAGGGCTGACCCAAACGTGCTCATGTCCTACAAGCCTGGAAACTGTACATAATGCAACCCTCCTGGTTGTATTTTATCCTACTGTAAATTGTTAGCTGCCTGATTATATAAGGGTTAATTTACCATCGGGGGATGTCTTCAAGCTAGACAACAGAGACTGAAGAATCACAGGTTTTGCTCTTGTAAAGGTTTATGCCAGACAGTTACTTCTCATTTTAAAAGAAACACATAGTCTTATATTAAAATTTAATCAAACAATTCTCAAATTCCTAATATTTTTGATTAATGATGTAATTTCTATATGTGAAATAATACATGATTCTCAAAAGAAGAACACTAAGGAACTATAGACTAACAGCCAAAAGACACCAAAGTTAAAGTATTTTCTTCCTACCTCCATACTTAAGCATGAAGAGAAGCTCCTCAAACACCTGTAACCAAATCCAGATCAATAGAACTATCAGCATGTCAGTGGTGGGTGAGGCTCCCAAGCACCTACCAGCAGTGGTCTACCCTTCCAAGGCTTTCTCTAAATATACTGGCACAGCTAATCCTGACTTTGGAGTTTTGATGACCATTTAAGCACTTGAGATCTCTCTTTCCCAACACTGTCTTCTTCAATATCCTATTATGAATGATCAATTCTATACTAGAAACAAAAAAATATGGAAGCAGATCAAACTACCACTCCAAACACTACTTTTAAATCTGATGTCAGCAACCAGCACACACAATGCTTAACAGCCCTAGACTATGCTACTTCACAGGCTAGATAATTTTTAGACTGCTACAATGAGACCTTTGGTGATGTAGTAAAAGAATTTTTGCTTCCTGTTTCCTTCACGTGTAGACAACGCTATTCAGATATTTAAATTCAAAAACAGAATCTTACCCTACAGTCTAGAGGGATGATGCAGGCTCTGGTTTTACTGAATCTATTGTCATGCAAATTTTTCCACCCCAAAGAGAGGGGTGGCTTCATGAGCAATGTGGGGAACTTTGAGAACCAGAGACAGATTTTACAATAGATCAGTTTGTTAACAAATGAAAATAGTACATGCTGTTCCTTCTGCCTGCAACTTGTAAGTAAAAAATAAGTTTTAGGTAGGTAACTTAGCCGTTGTTCCTCACTTACAGTTTAGCTGTTCTGTTCCACTGTTGACTGTGAGGCCACAAAGGATTTAAGCATGTCATTTAATCATTCTCCAAAAGACAAGCTGAACAATGTCACATCTTTATCATTGCATATGGCATCACTTACCCTGATAGCTGTAAAAGCAAGAATCACTGTTAGGCATTTAATCCTGTCAGACAGGGATATTAACCTGCTATTTTAGAAGCCATTGCCATCTGATCTGTAGTACTGACAATGATGGCTTCCTAAGGAACAATTCCTTCTGCCAAACCATTGAACAGTACAAATAGCATTGATGGAAATGGAATTTTAGAGCTGGTCGAGGAAACTTTTGATGGAAATGGAAGTTATTTTAGTAAAGATAGTGTGGGAGGAAAAACAGTATCTTTAAAACATTCATTAACTTCCTGTAGTACATAACAAGTTCATCTCTTTCCCTCATCTGTAAGCATACACACATGTATTATTCACTGATCTGTGCCTACCAAGATAGGTAAATCAAAGAATGACCTCATGCCACAGTTAATGTCCTAGCCAGGATCTCAACCCCAAAGTACACGTCAAGGGGCAGAAGGTGAATAAACTGAGGATTTTGAGTAACATATTAGACATTTGCTTGAATAGTACTGAGCTGAGACTAAGCACAACTGCAGGAAGCAACTGGACTCTGGATTCTGGGCAGAATACAGCCAAACCAGCTGGACTCAGCTGACAATGACTCTTTTCAGACATGAGATGTTTCATTCATATTTCACACAATGGCTACATGAGTAATGAACAGATGGGTTTGCTATTTGCACCACTTAGTGGAGCATGAAATGATGCACTGACAGGTAGGAGACGGAAGAATTCAAGGCAGGTGTTGTAGTAACACTACGACAGCATACAGTATGTCAAAATGCAGGGTGCAAAATGCTTAACTAAAATGTATTCAGAGGCTCCAGAATTAGAAGTATTATTTAGTAGCTAAAGTTTTAAAATTATTTTTCAAGCTCAAAGGGCAAAAGTTATAATAAGCTAGGACATTTTGGAGTGAGCTCTGTAAGTGATCTATTCAGGCCTGTATGTCCTTCTGTACTAATGGAAGAAAGACAAGGATCATTCATGTATTTGTGCCCTCCAAGCCTGACTGAAAGCTGGAGAGGTCTAACAGACTCCAGCTGGTGTAACAGGCAGCTGCCCAATTAGTAATGGGTTTGCTGTCTCACAGACATGTTGGTGCTCTGGACACTGTACTTGCTGATGAGAGTAAAGTTTTAAAAAACCACATAAACCACCAAACAGCTACCAGAGTTTTTATCTTCAAATCTGTCCTACTATTTGACTGTCAACTGGAAACTCCAGGATTGAGTTTCTGCCATTGTATGATGATATCTGGGACTGGAAGCTGACTTGCCTTGTAAAGCTAACAAGAACAAAACCAAAAGCACTGTTTAAAATCACACCAGTTTCTCTTGGATTTAAGTTAAATCATGCTGAACGTCTCTCAGTAGCCAAAAAAACTCAACTTCAAATTACATTTTATATTCTTTTTAAGTCTCATTAATGACTTTTTAAAAATAATTCATTAATTTAGGACTGAAGATTTTTAATATTTTAACTGTGAATGGATAGCAGATTTCATTTCTTCCTAAAATATTTTAATAAAATGTTAATTTAATAAGTATTACTAACAAAATACAAAGTAAATTATTTTTGTTATTCTAAAAACAGTGCAGTTTTTGCTGCAACTATCATAATGTGAATTAAATGAAAAATACCTTCTCTTCCATTAGGAAATGTGTCTCTATGAGAAGCTTTGCTTGGGAGCAGTACACCTCCTCATATGTCACTTGCCTTAGGGTTTTACCCATATTACTTACCTCCTTGCCTTTTTCTCATATTTTTGGACAAATGCATTGCTAAAGACAATATTTTGGGATTGACACACCTTCCACTTCCACTGTGTGAATGAATAGCAGCTCCAAGGCTCAACAGCCAAGCAAAGCTCCTGTTAGTGAGACAGAGCTTGGATGCCGTGTCCCTGTTGCTTCCAAACTTTATGGGGTGATAAAAAAGAGCAGCTGTTAACTTGGAAAGATGAGATGTAATTAATGAGAGCTATAGGCCGCCGGGGTGGAACACACATATTTCCATGGGATCTGCACACAATCCTGAGTGAGCCCAGTGCACTGAGCCGTGGGCTTTGTCTTCTACCAAAGAGGGCAGGACCGGCCGCAGCTCCGGCTCAGGCCTGTGCCCCGACTGAGGAAAGAGACTGCCATCTACTGAGGCAACACATCCACTGGCAAACAGGGAGTTAATGCATTGAAGAGGGAATTCATGGTTAAGGCAAGAAGTTTAGAGAATTCCCACAGACATCAGCTGTTCACACTAACGAAGACTTTTAACAGGAAACAATAATTTCAAGTAAATATTTTTCTTCTCTACCCTTCCTTCCCAGCTACTTTCCCTTAGTCAATAAACTGATTTTCTAATGGGAAATATTCATTCAATGTATACTTTTGCAACATCTAACCCCTGTAATCTTTTTCCTCTGAAGGACAGAGATTTCTGTGCCTGCTGTTCTGGTGCACTGAAGTAGCAAAGCAAAAAGGTGGAGTATCAGAAAAAGAAAACAGAAAAGGAGAGGGGAGTGTTGCAAGAAGGAAGGTTTTTGAGTGCTCAGAGTTCACCAAAACATTTATACTAAGCAATCAGTGGAAAAGATCAGAGAAAAAGCAGTAAAACATATAGAGAATAAAAGAACATTGCCACAACCAGTTCATCTCCACAGAGGAGCGTGTTCCTACAATTAAGATAGAGCTTAATAAGCCTGAGAACTTGGAAAGCATCTCAAAGCAAAGATCTCAGAGCAGTTGTAAGTATTAAGGTTCCTTCTTGCACTTCTTCATGATCAGCTGTTAATATCCACCAGAGCCAATGATGTTCAGGATCTTGCAGAACCCAACTCTAATTGATTAAAAGCCTCAAAACAATGCAATGTTATTGCCTCCCATTTAACCAGAAAAAAAATTTATTAGAATAATTCTTTATTCTAATAAAGGAATATTCTAAAAGAAATAAAAGAATTATTTCAGAAGATGCTGCATGCTTTTACATTCCACTAAGTTCCACTAATTTTCCTGGGAACCCAGAGAGCTCCTGCAGCAAACATAAAGCTGAAACATTCAGTCACGAACGTCTGTATAAATACACAGTTAATTACAGAAATAGCAAGTGCTTGGAATGTTGGGTGTCCAGAATGAGAAGCAAAGTTGTGGATTTATATTAGGAAACTAGGTGGCTTATATAAGCACCTGGTTGTAGAAGAAATAAACTCAAAATTTTGTCCGTGTGATTTTTTAAATGTCATCCAGCAAACTGATCTCAAAGCTGGAATGAGAATATATGAATTTTTATCCCTAACCAAAAATCCCATCCCATTCTTCTCATGATGAAAAGTGAGACAAAGCAAGCGGGTAATTATTTTATCCTGGGATAACTCAATTCCATCTAGCTAACTCTGCCCTGATAGAAATAAAACTTTGCTGCTTTACATCTTCCCAGGGCTGTTACAATAGGTATTACCACATAATTTCTGACTGCAGCTGACTGCACCTGTTCTTGACAACGTCACTTCCCAACTGTGCAGAGATTTGGAAATGGTTATTAAACACTCATCAAAGAATAAAAACAAAATTGAATCTAAATGGACTGTGCTACACTGCATGGAAGAGAGACAGCTGGCAGGGCTGCACTGCACTGAGGCGTCCTGTCAGGCTCCACAAGGAATGTCACCCAGCTTCACTGGTGGCATAATGGCTGTAGTGGCAGATTCCCATATTCCAGCTTATCTGCTCAAATCGATTCTCCATACACCGCATGAGACATCTTCCTTGACTTCTTTATAACAGGCTGCTGAATATGGCTGTACTGAGAAGCGCCTGAGAAAAATTTAACCCAGTTGGTTTGTTACAAAGTATCAATATCACTGTTCATTTTTTATCTTATGTTCTTTCCAGTAGGACCACTCATTTTCACCAATCTTTCAAGAGAGAATGCTTGAAATAATATAAACCCTACAGGAATAAACAATTAAGCTCATGGGAAAGTCCATATTTGCTTATTACAGCCAACATTTTTATCTGTTTCAATTGTCTCTTGCATAGACACAGAGATGCCTCCCAGGGAGGTCCTGCCATTGGCTAGATGCTTTAAAGAGCAGTCTGGGAAGTAGGTACAAACATGATGGATCCCATTCCTACCAGCAAATTTTCTTACAGGCAAATTTGAGAGGGCTCCAATACCCAGCTTGACTTGATTACGAAGCCATTACCATTTTTCTCTTGCTGCAGTCATGAATATTTCCAGCCATTTCAAGCAGTTCTTGTATGATTTGGAGCTAAAGACTCTCAGAGAGATGTGAGGACATTTTTCTACTCAACTACTATACATTGTTGGTAAATAACTGATTTCTTCACTATCCAAACTGTTGAGCTACAAGTGGAGAGGGTGAGGGAGGAAACCTCAGGGGAACGGGTCTGATCTCATTTTTTATCAACGGTTCACTGCTGCCAAATGCAGCCATCAGAGAAAATCAAGCAAACCTTAAACACTTAAAAATGGAAAGACTGAACATCCCTCAGAGGAAAGCTAATGGGATACAGCGCTTTTCACCTCCAGGTCACAAGCTCAAATCTGGCTCCTCTCAGAAGCAACAAGACTAGCAGGCTGCTCCTCAGCTGGGTGGAAGGATGCTCCTCAACCAGCCGAGCCCTTGCTGCCAGTCAGCTTTGAGAAATGGCACACCAGTCCTGCTCTGAGATGGGGCTGTAACTTCTGCATGCAGAATGTCTTACCATCACAGCCACAGCACATTAGTGTTGAGGATGAGGTAGAAATACACTGCCCAGGATGCTTATTTAAATTTCAACACTTTCATCTTCTGTCATGGCTGACAGTTCCCAATCCAGTGTTATGTACTAAGCTCTTTTATTCAAGATGTTTTTTTACTGTTTCTGCTTCATATAAATGGCCTGACAAACTCCTATCAAGCATCAGAGGGAAGGTAAAGGGAAAGAATGCAAATAAAACAGAAGCTAAACTTTTAGGCTACAAAATAGTTTCTTTCATACAGTAATACTGTGGAACTGCCTCCCACACACTATTATAGATGTCACATATATAAATGGATTAGAGAAATTAGAGAAATGAGTAAGAGTCATAAGGTCTGATTTAATGGGCACTAGAACAGGACTACCGAGACTTGGAACATGTACTAATTCCAACTGAAGTCAAAATTAACATCTCCACCTGCTGTAATGGCACATGGACAGTTCTTTTAGTTAAAATTTAGTGAAGGTAGTGGAAAAACAAATTATAAATTCACTTCCAAATATCCAGATGCATATTTAGAAGCATAAAATATAAGGGAAAGGATTTCTGAAGGTCATAAGATCCAATGTCCTGATGGAAGCAGGGTCAATTTCCAAGTCAGAGCAGGCTGTAGTGGGTTGTACCAAAGGAAACAGTGAAGATCCCACATGTCTGGACAAGTGTTCCAGTGCTTAACTACCAATGGCTTTCACAGTGAAAAAGTTTTTACTAATATCTAATGATATTTTTATGTTCTTTATACCAGCAAAGGATCAAGAATTTTCCTGAACTGCTGCTAGTTTCTGATCACATCTGATGACATATTGTATCCTCTCCATTTTTTTCCTCCTCTGTAACAGGAAAAATGCAGCAGAAAAAAGCAGGGGGAAAAGGAAAAAATCTGCTTTTTTTGACATCTCAGAATCCATGACACCAACTGTTATGATTGTCTCCAATACCAGAAAGGAAAGTCTGTGTAAGCAGTCAAGAGTCCCTTCATCAGGCTTACAGATGGTGAGGCTGTCTGTGAGTATCCTATTCTCTGAGGCATTACATATATATATATATAATCCCACTAATATCTAGTCTCTGATTTTTTTTTTTGAAATTTTCATTCTGGAGTTCCATTCCTGTTATTCAAAAAAGCCACAGAAATTATGCCTGAGGAGGTTATTTCCATAATGGCAGAATGTTTTTGGTGACAGCACAGTTTGCTGCAGGTGATGTTATCAAACATGAAACCTCTGCTACATTAACTTCATCACAGTAGTCCCTTGGGATACTTTACTGAAGTTTATTCTTATGATAAAACTCAAATTTAAAAATAAAAATGACCAGAGCTATATTTAGCCTTCTGTTCTAAGCAGCATAAGATGCTGTTAGAACTACGCCTCCAATATCTTCAGGAATTCTCTGCTTAGCAGTAATTGCCAGCAGAGCATGAACAAGACAAAATGCAATTCTCACTAAGCATCTGATGGAATAAAAAGTGGCATTATTTTCCTCGAACTAGAATCTGTTACAGTATTAATGATTTAGATATTCAAAAGCTTTCGACTAACATTCAGATAACACAGTGGAACATAATGTCAATATTTATAAATATACAAATACATTAAGGCAATAGCAACAAGAAATCTCTTCTACTAATTGACTTCTTTCCCATAAAGACAGCATGAACTGCAGTTCTCCTTGACTCTTCTCTGACACTAAGATACATGTATTCTCAGGCAAATTCAGTGTTACTGGGGAGAGAGGAGGGAATAGGGGGAAAAAAGGAGTGAAGAAAGCCTGCTCAGAAATTGCTGGATTTCTGATGAAAGTTTATTTTTTCCAAAATAACTGGTGATTTCACATGCTTAATATCACAAGGAATACTGAAGGAATTTGACTTCCAGTAAGTGTTGAGGATGTGCTCTGTCAGAATTGGATGTTTTTATGAGGAGACAAGACACACATAAAATCCTTAGTGATTTTTCAAAGTGTAAATTTGTTCCTAGAACACATGCCCAAGAGACTGAGCAACCAAGAGAATCACAAAATCATAGAATAGTTTGGGCTGGAAGGGACCTTCAAGATCATCTAGTTCCAACTGCCCTGTCATGGCCAGAGGCACCTTCCAGTGCACAGCATGTTGCACAAAGGCACATCCAACCTGGCCCTGAATACTGTCACGGATGGGGCAGCAACAATTTCTCTGAGCACTTTGCTCCAGTGTCTCATCACCCTCACTGTAAAGAGTTTCCTCCTAATATCTAATCTAAACCTGCCCCTCTTTCAGTTCAAAGCCATTTCCCCTTGTCCTGTCACTACATGCCCATGTCAAAAGTCCTTCTATACCTCTCTTGTAGTCCTCTTTAGATACTGGAAAGTCTTTCTGGTGCCTTCTCTTCTCTAGGCTGAACAACCCCAACACTCTCAGCCTTCATTCACAGCAGAGAAGCTCCAACCTTCTTGTGGTCTCCTCTAGGCTGGCCCCAGCAGGTCCCTGTCCTTCCTGTGCTGGGGTCCCAGAGCTGATGCAGGTGGGGTCTCAGGAGAGCAGAGCACAGGGACAGAATCCCCTCCCTCACCTGCTGCTCCCACTGATCTGGATGAGCCCAGGACAGCTTTGGCTTTCTGGGCTGTGAGTGCCCATGGCTGGCTCATGTTGAGGATCTCATAAACCAACACACAATAATATTATACACTGATGTAGGACAGGAGCTGAATGCAATACCTTAGCCAGTGGCAGCTGATGACAGAAGTCAGTGAGACAGCACATAATTACCCAAGCTGGAATTTTGCCCAGATACCCGAGTTAACAACCTAGAACATACATACCACGGATCTTTAATTACCACCAGTGTTCATGACCTAAGTTTTATGCATCATCTGAAGTGTGCCCTGGGAAATAAGCAAAGCCTCCAGTATATATGACTGAGTGAAAACCAGTAAAGATTCTGGTGATTTGTAGGGAGAAAGGCAAAACAGTGGTTAGAACTGCAAAGATCTCCCTAGGAAGGTAATAGGGATACAAAATCTGATTTTTGTCACATATTACTTTCAGCTAGCAAGATCTCTTGGAGGAAAAAAAACCAAACGACCCCTTTTCTTTCATCAGTCAAAGCAAGTTTTGATGATGCTGCCTCTTGATTTAATGTTGCTCTACCCAGGTATAAAAGGGAATCTCAAAGCTACTCTACTATTTAAAGAAACTCTTACTGCCTTAAATCTTTTAGAGAATATATTGATTGCATTACCAAGAGA
Source organism: Zosterops lateralis (assembly GCF_965231275.1). Taxonomy (NCBI): domain Eukaryota; kingdom Metazoa; phylum Chordata; class Aves; order Passeriformes; family Zosteropidae; genus Zosterops; species Zosterops lateralis. Next base: position 11,833,077 of record NC_139766.1, read on the forward strand.
CCAGAAGCACTGTTTTTTAAAGAATTTCTGTTGTTACCATCTTCACCTGACTGTGATTTTCTATTTTTCATTTTCTTCTCTATTGTGATACTTGGGAACAGTGAATTGTTAGATGGACTCCCATTGTTGAAAAAGGTTTTATTTTTTCATGTCTCTTAACAAACATGTTGAGCTACCCTTTAACATGAGTTAAATTGGTTTATGGAAAATATTGTTTAGAAAATAAGCCTACCAGAGAGATTATGAAAAACAGAACAGAATGAAGTTTTCCTTTAGCATCTACTGTAATTCATCAGTGAGCTGGCTACTTTTTTAATTGGACAGGACTTGCTTTGTCACTGCCTGTCTATAAAAACTATCCATTGCAACAGTACATATACAGCACTGAATTTACTCTCACATAAGAGTTGGGGAACAATTGGGAGAAAAAAAAAATCAATGGCTTTAAACTGGTTTAAAATTTTTCCAATTTTTTTAATTTGTTCTGACTAGGAAATTGGAAGAATCATTATTATTCATTCAGATTTACTCCTAAGACCTAGAGAGATTGTTGGCCACAAGACCATCCATTTTATGCATGCTAGAGTTAAGGAGGTAGCAAATCAGGCACCAGTAGAACCACAGATGCCTGTGTCAGAGCCTGAGCCCCTTCTCTGACACTATGCTAAATTACACAGACTGCAAGGTAAAATGATGTGTTCATTTCCTTACCTTTTCCTTGTTAATGTGTCATTCTCCAGTTATTTTTCTCAGTATATTTTGGCTACAGCTCAGGTGACCCATTGTACTTTGCCTGCAAAGTCTCACTCAGAAGGTCTCAGATGTTTGGTTTTACTCAAAATGTGACTGCATAAAGATTTCACTTTTTTATTGCTATTTTTCTTTTACCCTACTGCCCCTGTAGAGTCTCAGTGAAATCTGTTCAGTGGAACAACACGAGCAGGGCAAGCTGCTTTCTGCCTCTGCTTGTCCTACAAATCTAACTCAGTGAACAGAGGAGGAGCTGGATTTTGTTCTGGCTCACACTTCGTCAGCAGGACTGTTAATGAAGTTCCAGCATTTTCACCTGCACTACCACATTAACAGAAACTGGTTTAACACTGCGGTAGCATAGAACAAAAGTACTGTAGGAACCCACAGTGCTGCTCTGGCACTCACTTCATCCTCCAGTTCTCTTCGAAGGAAGGATTAAATCCACAGCTGAAATAAACATCTCTCTTGGGGAAAAAAAAAAAAAAAAAAAAAAAAAAAAACCACACACAATCAAAAAAAAACCCCCTCAACATACAGAGTCTTTCTTTACTGTCTGTGTGAAATCCAGCTTTTCAATAGCATTACTCTGCTGTAAAATCAAATAGGATCTCCAAATCACAGTAATTCCTCAAAAATGGTGATTTGTTATTTGTTAGTTGCTTATAATTCATGTTACTGTTCAGAAATACACTCACTCTGTTAAATAAGAAGTGGACAGTTTTGACAGTTTCTGGTTTTGCAAACAATAAATCACATGGTGGCAAAGACTCTGGCCATCTTCAGGCAACAGACATTTTAGTAGAGTCTTGGGGTTTTGGTGGTTTATCAGGTTTCTGATTAAGGTTCTTAAAGGGGTTTTTACCCTATCGCAAACCACGGTATCAGTAACAGAGCTCTTCCTTTATTTTTTTTTTTTTTGTTTGTTTGTTTGGTTTTTTTATTTGTTTGGTTGGTTGGTTTTTTGGTTTGAGGTTTGGTTTTTTGTTTGTTTGTTTGTGTGGGGGTTTTTTTTGTTTTGGTTTGGTTTGTTGTTGTTGTTGTTGTTGTTGTTGTTGTTGTTGTTGTTTGTTGGGGGTTTTTTTGTTTGTTTCAGGCCAAAAAATCCAGGTCAAACTTCTTTTTAATTAAGATGTCAGAATACTATTAAAATTCAAGAAGATATTTGGGATTTTAAAATGAATGCAGACCTATTAGCAAATAGATTGACAGTTCTCTTATGTATGGGCAAAAGGACAGGGAAAGAAACACTGAGAACTGTAAAGCGAAGTCTTCTATGAGTGAACGAGTTTAAGTGCTTGTACAGGCAATTAGAAATCCAGTAACCAACAATAGCAACTGAACTAGTACCATAATTCTAATACTTTTTTGGCTTTTAGGCACTTATTAGAAGCTTAGAATTTTTGTGAGCATTTTTCCTACAGTAAGCCTTAACATGTACAAGTGGTGTTCAGAATCCTATTCATTACCAATGCCAAGAATATGAAAGGACATTACCCAGCACACACAGGCAGGAGCCAATTCATCTAAACTCAGCATGAAAATGTGCTGTTACTATTCAAACCAGAGGGCACAACATGCAGTGAGGCACTGGCTGGCCTTTGTTGCTGCAGAATTGATCAAATTATCAAGTAATACACATCCTGATTTAAAAGAAGAGGGGGAAAAAGACAGTAAACTGAATTTTAAGATGAATAAAAAATGAGTTTTCTTAAAGACTAGCAACTGAACTAAAACTTCAATTATTTTTCTGATTTAGGATTACTAATACACCATTGAGAAACAAGGAGAGCAGATAGCAAGGTACTACAGGCAGTCAAAGCACTGACATCTCACTGGAGATCTCTGTGAACAATCAGGGCACAGTTAAGGGATGAGCCTCATGAACACACACTCACAGGAAGTCACCATGGCTCAGCTGATTTACTGATTAAGCAACAACACCTGTGGTGAGTTTGAGTCCTCTGAAGAACTACTGTGCAAAGAAAAATGAGACTCAATTCCCAGAAAGCCCAAATCCAGGAAGTCATTGGTTAGATACCAGCAAAAGAACATGAAATGGCTAAGGCAATACCTATCCTTCCCTTGTCCTGATGCAGGACTCCTGGACAGACATTCACAAAGCAAATTATGGCCTGGAGAAAAAAGTCAATTTTAAATAAATTCATGGATGACAAGGTCTCCAGGAGATAAAAGCCTACAAAAGGTAATTCAGAATCACAACCTGTTCCTTTTTGAAAGAAGTGAACAAGTGTGAAACTTGGCTTCTCAGCATCAAGTTAGCTCATGCATACATCTTGAATACTGACTGCTGTCTAACCACAGGGCACAGACATGCAGAGAGATCTCACAGCAAGAGAAAGTCCTCACATAGATGCCAGAACAACTGAAACAGAAAAGAGTGAAAAAATCCTCAACAGTTGATGATTATTTTCAACCTTAATTGACAAGAACATTGTGCGTGATCTGCAATTTTATCCTGATGTTCGTTTAATGTAGGGAAGCTCCAATCCCAGCTCTGCTCTCAGATCCACCAGACACCACAGTCCCTTTGCTCTGAGGTTACTCAAAGTTAATCTCAGCTCTGCAATTGGCCCAGTAGCTCCAGCACATCACCCAAGCCCCTGCAATTCAGATAATTCACCTATGCAGTCCTTAATCAAAATATATCTTGTATATAAACTTTATTTAAAGCACTGTTATGTCCTTAGATGTAGGGTGATAATCATATAATTCACATTTATATCACACTTACATACATCATACATGCTCCTCTCATTCTGCTTTCATTAGATAATCCTGGTATAAACCTATGGTATGGCTGGGCAGTGTTTTTAACCTCTCCTTTTAGTATTATGTTCATCCTATAACAGCCTTTTACCCTGCAGTTTGCTAGAGATTTTTTTTCTTCTTTTTTTCCCCCATTTTTTTCTGCTCCTCATTACTTGGCAGCCCAAGAGAAGCAGGGTTTGGATTAACTTTCAGGGACACCACGGAGGAAGTACAAAATATTGAAACTCATCCAGCCTAATTTCTATTTCTTTTAATGTTCACTGGAACATTTATTGGTCAAGGCACTTTGTCTAAGGGCACTTTATCTAAAAAAATAAATCCGATCAGGATAAGGACATGAATTTGGATATATACTATACTCATAGGGAGTGGCTTTCATAACATGAACATATTTGTCTCCTACAAGCAATTACTTCAATGGCCAAAGAATACAGAAAAGTAAAGAGAGCACTTATAGCAGTGAATCATTTTTTGTTTTGCAATTCATTATCAAAAATTCACTAAAAAAAAAAAAAAAGAACAAACAAAGGAAAGAGGTCAGGTAGGGTAATCTAGCTGCACTGGAGGAAAATGCCCACGTTAAGTGCAGTGTTAATCAATGAAGCTTAGTGAATTTGAAAGACAAATGTTAACAGATACTTCTTCATAAAGCAATCAAAACATGTTTTTGCAGTACCCTCTTCCTTTGACTTTACTCACTCTTTGTTCCTTTCAGAGAGGGCTATGGAAAATGATTTGGTATAAACAGGGGATTACTTTCCTCTCTCATTGCTCATTCCCCATTTGCTCTGTTTTGACAGCACAGCCCATTATTAAAGCAATAACACAAATACAATTCTGCTTGCTCCACAGTACACAGCAGTCACAGGTACTTTTACTTACTGCAATGGAAGTAGAAAGGGATGATCAGCAAGCCAGGTCATTTCCAGATTCTATTTGATTCTCACAAGCCAGAGGAGGGTATGAAGACAACATATCTTTTTATGTACTCTCTGCACCCCTGCACAGTGGGCTGGGTCACATCAGCATCGCTCACTGTGCCAAGCCCCAGGGGCAGGAAAGAAAGGAAAGGTCATGGCATGGCTCTCCTTTCTGTGGACCCACACACAGGGAATGCAACAACCACGTGCCCATTCTTGGACACAGTCTGGCTGTTAATGCTGCCTTTGAAATTTTCTAACTTCTCGCAAAGCTCCAGCTGAGCTGTAATGCTACTGCTAAGTCCTAGGAATTCAGAAAATTACTACATTTTCATAAATCATGTCAAGTTCTCAAATTCTCCCTCCTGCACACAGTCCAGTCTTGAAAACAACAATCACTTTCACTTCCTAGGCTGGGTACAGTTTGTGACAGCTACATAAATCTGTAAGATGTCCACATTGCACCAGATTTACACCCACAAGAAATGAGAGCAGAATCCAGCCCTATAATTTCACTCTTTTAAGTGTTTTCTGGTGTGTTTCAATTTGCCTAACTGCTTTTGATTTTGGATTGCAAGTGCCACAAAGACACAGACAAACCAAAAAAAAACTATTTAGCCGAATTTAAATCATAGCAAAATTTCTGTATCTATGTGTGGTTTCATATCACCTTCTTTTCCTTTCATCCTTATTTGATAGACAATGTCTACATTTAGGACACAGACTGTATGGTCTAAAAATGCAAGTGAATAATTCTACTGATAACAAAAACTATTTTCACACAAGCAAGGTGAACAAGATTTGGCTGGGAATCCCTAGTGGAGGAAGAGGCTGAAGGCAAAGAAAACCAAAAGGAGAAACAGAACTCCCCAAGGCTCAGTGTTGCTATGTCAGCATCAATGTGGGCACTGCTCTGTTTTATTTTACAGAGAGATGTGAACTTTAGCTACATTAGAAGCCAGCTCTATCTACAGCTGTTCTTTGACATCTGAGGCCAGATGGTTCCCAAAAAGGGCTTATTCAAGACATTGCAATCCTTACCGAAATGGAAGCTGGCAATGCTAATAGGAGGATAATGTGAGAGAAAGTGCAGTGGGAAATGGTAAAGAAAAGCAAAGGTGATACGAATCAGTTCTTTGCTCCATCTACTTGATGTATGGCTGCTGCTTAGCCATCACAGCTTCAGTTCTAACATATTCCTGTGGTGTAATTCCTAATTCTTTTTAATCACTTAGGTTGTGAAAGCCCAACTTAATTGTTTCTCTACAAAAAGTACCATTTTTTCTGATTATCACTGATGTTCTGACAAGAAGAAAGAAAAAGACATTGACTCCTGTCAGCACTGCATTTTCAGAGTTGGCTTCAATATTTGTTTTCTGCTTCTCTCTTGTCCTCTCCATTTCAATTTTGGTCACTTGCATATTCAGCAACATGCTCTACAAAGTGTCATGTCCCCCACTGCTTCCTAACCAAGCTTTGACAGTGTTCATTGCTAATCCAAGAGTTTGCACAAGTCATAGCACAAGGTCAAGTATAATTATCTTCTCCACTTTTCCCCCACTCCCTTAAGGCAGTAACAGCTTCAGGGAATTAAATACAGGATCAAAAATGAGAACTCTGCTTCTAATAATTGACCTGCATTTTCAGAAGCATTAGAGGGGGAACGTCAGGGTCTCAGGTGCAGCAGAATAAAGATATTAGCACCTGCTGTCACATGTGGGGATTCCTTACTCCATTCATACTGTTTGGAGCTCACACAAATTGCCCAGGCAGCATTTCTCTAGTTTTACAGCAGAGGCTGTGAGAAGTTTAGGCTTCATACCAGATGCAAAGTTATGCCTAGCTGAGCTTTCATTTAACATGAATTTTTCAGTCCAACATTGTTCCAAATACTCTATTTTATCTTTCTCCACATATGTGCAATTCCTTGTCTTCCCTGCACATCCTTCTTCTTACACAGAAAATTACAAGTCATCTAAAGTTCACTGAATGCCTTAAAGAAGGCAGAAGGACAAAGCCAATATTCACACTTTCTCATGGTTTTAAAAAAAAAGATAAAATTACAGGAGAAACAAGAGAGAAGAAGTATGAAGAAATTAAGCAAACATCAGATTTTCAAGATTATGAGTTTCCTCATTTGCTCTGGAAGCATGTTCCACATGACTATTATATAATCTATTTAATCTATATAATCTATTTCACAGTGCTAGGATTAGAATTTAAAGAGTAGCAGCATGTATTAAAGACAGTAAGTAATTTTTTTATTAAAAATTAAGGGACACAAGAACCCCTAAAAAGACTCTGCAAGCTGAAATTCAGAAAAATGTGTTCTGTGTTATCTACAACCATGGAATGTGATCTCTAGGATCTCTCCTCATAGATATCAGCAAATTAGGTAAATCTATCAAATTTTCTCCAGATTTGCTGCTGACATATTCTGCCACTGATCACCTTCTCCTTCTCATCACAGAGGAGGAGCATGCAAACTCAACATTTTCATAGCACCACACTCATCTCCACGGAGACCATAATAAAGCTCTGACACATCATTCTTATCTTTGAACTCCCTGAACTGGCTTGCATTCAAGGACACCTTCCTTGGCCTCTGCAGTAAGCCTTTGCACAGCCTGCATTTCCACTGCTTGTCTCACTCCAGTATGCTCAAACACACCAGTAACAGCAACCTCAAATAGCTTTTTGTCCTGTCACCTACAACTCTGATACATCCAGCCCTAGAAATGCTGTCTCAGGAACAGCTCAAAAGGTTCCTCTGTCAAATCTATTTCTCTTAGAGGTTAGCAGTTAACTGTGGCCAGACACTATCTCCTTCTGCTTACCCTTAGGGACTGATTTTTGCCTAGTCAACAATGGGCCACATCATGGTTGTCATCACAACTTTCCATCCCTTCACAAGTTTTGAAGTATCTTATTTCGATCAAGATCAAAAGCTCCCTGAAACATAATTTCTCATTTACCACTATGTATTTGCACAGTTCTTTGAGTACCACAGACCAGATCTGACTAAGAGTGCCCAGTACAACTGGAGTATAAATATCACCAGTTTTCAGTTCCTTCCGAACACAACTACTTCAGAAGTATTTCCCTTATCTGCAACCTCATTCTGTTAGCTGTTCATATTAAGAGTACCAGACAAAATAAACATCATACAAGTCTTCTTTATAATCAGCAATTAAGCAGGTATTTTCTATTCTCCTCAATTCTCATGTAACCACTCTGAATGACTCTGCCCATGCTGCAGACAGAATTCCCACTATCTTACTTTTTCTGCTTTGGAAGGTTTGCCTCGTGCAGGCTTAGGATGACCAGCACTCCTCACTCTGTTCTATAAGTAAAAAAACGCACACCACTGTCCTCTCTTATCTCTTGGCAGAGCCTCCATTCAGGTGTCCCAGGAATCAGGGAGGAAAAACACAACAGTAAAATCTCTGTTGGGAAGAGCAGACACGAAGAGTTGCTGCAGAGGGAAGGCACCGCAGAGGGCTGGGATACAGGAGGGGGAGGGAGGCTGCTGCTCTTCTCCCACCAACACTGAGAAAACCTTAGCAGAACAGAAGAGATTTTTACTCTGCAGAATCATGAGACTCAACAAATATTCATTTGCAAAACAGAAATTGCTGGACCAAGCCTGCCACAACCTGCACAGCCAGGAGCCCAGAGAAGCATCTGCAGAGGGAAGCCTGGGCATCAGCGTTGCCATCAGCAGCTGTTTTGCACAGTTTTATTCACAAAGTGCTTTGCCAGGGATGGGCTATTAGTCCCTTCCTTCTGCAGTCCCCTGGGATAGCCAGAGCACTGGTGTGGAAAGAGTTAAGATAAGGAAAGCCATCAAAGCTACAGGGGACTCTTTCAAATTGCTTCTTGTGGGGCAAAACACAAATGTTAAAATACACATTAATTTTCTTCCCCATAGCAGGAGCTTTGCAGATATTGACAACTCTCTCAGGATGAAGCTTACAGCAGCTGCATTAATTTATACTATTGAGCTATAATGCTTTTAATTTATTTTCTAATTTGCTTCACATCCCCAAATTCCCTAAACTGTTTCTGTCTGTTTAATATGAAGGTTAGCCAAGGCTCCACCAGATAAATCCACCTTAAGGCAATCAGAAACCTTTTGTGAAGTAAAAGCATTCCCCTTCCAAAGAGGCCTTTCTTCTATTCATGAAAAGACTATTAATAACACAATTATTCCTGTTGAAAGAAAAGGCCATAATTAATAGACTCAAGAGCAAAACATCCATCCTACAGGAAAACAGACTTTCTGTTCCTGGAGGCAATATTTTAAATCCAGAGTATTCCTTTGGATTTAGAAGCTGCTAAATCTATAGAATAATGGAAAATAATAGAGACAGAAAAAATTATCTTTTTTTTTAAAAAAAGTTGCAGATTCCATGAATAGCTCAGCACTGAAAGCAGAAAATTAGAGGCTACACTTCCTATTTCCCAGCGGTCAACTAGACTTACCTTTCACACCATGGCTTGAACTAAATGATCCGCAAATATATTTTACATATGTTATACCAAAGCTCAGCATTTTAAGTATATAGGCATATATTTTTAAGGACACAGCTCCTTCAGAAGTATTTCCCTTATTTGCAACCTCATTCTGTTAACTGGTAGCTGAACAAAATATTAACAAGCCTTCTGTCCAGTGCTGGAGGAAAAAGAGCATGGAAAAGAAGGACAAGATAAATGAAGAGCAGAAAGCAGAGTGATACCAGAATTTTTTGAAAGCTAGTGGTCTCCAAACCTTCACAGCTATTAGCTGATCAGCATCATTCTTGTACCAGTGATAACCTACCCAATCTCAGCTGTGCTTGAGGAGAACAGCTCAAGTCTACTCCACACCACCTTATAAAACACATATTTGCTGGAACTGAGCCCCACTTTGATTTGAAGTGAACCTAATTAAATGGGATGCATGCAGGAAGATAGAGACTGGGTAAAGAGTAGGAGCCTGGAGCTGTAGTGATAAAAGTGAAGTACCAGGGGTGTCACCCCAACCAGCTGTAAGTTCATTTCTATTCTGTAATATTTCCTTGGCATGACAGCTGCTCATCTTTTGTGCTTCTAATCAGCTGCAAATGTCTGGGGGGCTGTCGTGTGTCCATTTGTCACTACTGTCTTCTCATGCACACACAGGCAAGCCAGAATCTCTGCTTTTTTGCCATGTTAATCATAGTGTGGGTTTGGTGGTTTTGGGTTTGGGTTTTTTTGGTTGCTTTTTTTTTTTTTTGCGGGGGCGGGGTGTGGTGTCCCTTCTCACTCCCTCCCCCTGCCATGTTCCTATATACCTTTGGCACTGGAGAAAACATCTCTATTTAATTTTCTCCCCTATCAAGATTTACCTTTACTCTGTTACCCTGCAATGTTTTGGTTATCCCATTTCCTACATGTTCATACTAATTACTACATGTTCATACTAATAAATACAGTTGAGAAGTTACTGTCCTTTTATCTTAACTGTGTTGCTGGAGGAGATTTCTTAAGAGTAGACAATGCTTCAGCATCTTTCTTTATCAGAATCACACCAGAGTGAATGGTGCCTCTCTGCCTGAGCCCCCATTGGGTGTAGTGTGTCACCCAACACTCACTGAATTTGAACAGTGCAAAGTCACGTTACAAACACCACAACTCACTCCAAGTTCAATGCATAAACCAGGACAAAACACTTCACTTACGATGCAAAAATAAAGTTGCTGTTCGTGACAGGTGTGACCTCAGGGTACAGAGCCAAAAAAGGATATTTTGCTGCCACTTTTACAAAAAATGATTTCTACTATTTCCTACAGAATGTCCAAATGCACGGCTTTTGATGGTTAAAACTGCTATGTCAGTATGGTTAATTGTACAGAGACACATGCCCACACATAAACTTACACACAAGTATACTGAAGGATGCTGTAGCATTTGATATTTTAAAATAAATTATGTAGTTGCCTATTTCATTACTATACTACAGTACTATCCCATTAAAACCAAATCAACACAGAGTACTGCATGAATAACTGTGGGGTGACAGAAACTAAGAAACAATCTGAGAGTTGAGGAGACCTTCTGACAAATTTGGCTTTCAGTGTATACTTCGTGAGAATTAGCTCTTTAATAGTTATAAAGTGTTTTGCATATAAAAACCAATAGCTGTAGATATTTTTAGTATTTTTCTGTGGCAAAGAATCAAAAAACAGTGAGTACTGCTGGGTCTGGTCTTGGTTTGGTTGCACCAAAAATTCATGCTTCACTTGCAAAATCTCATATGACAACAGCTATCATTAAAATCTGCTTATTCTTTGTGTTGTTTCAGGCTTAATGCACATCCTCCAAAGTGACAGGCTACACAGGCACCCTTCAGGGGAAAATCTGCAGAGTATTATTACATTTGGATAGCCAGGCCTAAGGTGAAAATACTCATCAGTATAATCTTGTTAGCTTATAAATCTGCTACCAGTTATGACAAGGCTAAAACAGCTCCTTAGAGGAGTTCAAAACATATACCATCAACTCAGGGGACAGCATCTGTCATAGGAAAAGGTAGGTGAAACACATTTGGCATTAATTCAGCACACAGTCCCCACAGAATTCCTTGGCAGACGCTATCCTGCCACTGCCCCAGGGGGCAAAATGGCAAAACAAGCCTCTCAGGCTTGTCCTGTGCCCTCCATTTCACACGCACAGACACATATCTGCCATTGACCTCTCCATGCACCTCAGCAGCAGTTGTTGCAACACAAATCTGTGCAGCAGAGCAGCAAACTGCAGTTAAGGGGACGCGTGGTCATTGCCTATGCCTTACATCTGGCAATTCCACCCTTTGCACTTCCAAACACAAACCCTTAAGCCTTTTCCCAAAGCTCCTGGCTATCCCAGTTCTGAAGGATACCCACATTTTCCATTTGCTAGTGCAGGCAAAGCAAGATTTTACAGCTCATGAGCTCTCTGTCACAGATCTTTTCAGAATTCTGTCTTTTATTAGACATCTGTGGTATTTGCCACAAGGAGGAAAAGGAGGGAAAATACCCACCTATCTGCCCCTGCTAGATTAATTCCTGTAGTTTTCTTCTTTCATGGATCTTAGTGAGTTTATATACATATAAATAAAGAGAGCGCTGTTGTTAACCCTCTATAAAAGAATGAGTCTCTTTTATCTTTCACCCATGGATTGGCAAGACATTTTGATGTTACTAGTTTTCCCACTTCCAATACGAGTGCAACTGACTGCATTGAGGTCAGAGCTTAGCTCACCTCAGCTACATTTAAGACAAGAGAGCTCCTTCAGCTGACAAAAAAAGATAGAAAGCAACACCCAGGAGAATGAAAAAAATCTTTCATTTTGTATTCTAATTTTTGGTCATTGGAAGCTGCTTCTCTATGGTGATGCTAATTTGTTTTTTTAAAATGAGACTCCCCCCTGGGATGAAAATCTCCTCAGAGGTCTCTGGCCTTTTGTTTCAAATTCCTTGTGAAGTCCTTAGGGTTGAAAATGCGGCTGCTTCTTAATACATTCAATTTTCCATGTGTTAGGGTCAGTAATCCAGTCCCGTGCAGAGCAGGATCTTCCAGTTGGCTCTGAGCTTCCATGACGACAGTGAGCAGAGAGATAAACATTATGGAGACACACAGAGCCCCCAACAGCAGTACCTCACAAAAACACAACCCAGCCTGCCTTTCCTTCTCTTCTTTTTTCTTTAAATAAATCATCAGTGAATATGTGCCTTGTGATTATGCTCCTATGAGAAGCCATCTGACAAACCATAATTAAAAACCATCCGAAAAATCATTCATTGCATTTTTTAACATCTGCTTATAAATCCCTTTTAGATTTTTCTACCTATTTTGGGTGCACAGTGTATGTAAAACCCGGCACACAAAGGGAGAAGCGTTCACCTCACGCCACTTTATCTTTGAAGTGCTGATAAGAGGACCTAAAAATGCTAATACGTTTGGAAATTCCCCACAGAGCCATAATGAACAGATTTCTATAAACCTCAGTATTCTGCCAGTGTCTGGGGTGAGAGTATTCTTCAGTAAAACCACTTTTCTTCCTCATCCATGCTGCATACCTCAGACAACAAGCAAGTAGAAGAGCAACACTTTACATAATCTACTTTTGCCTCCCTTTCTGCATGTGTGTATTAAGAGTTTATACGTTTAAATTCATGCAGCCCATCTTGAATTGTCCAGCTGCCATGCTACTGGGGCAGGGGAATTAAAAGACAAGAGCTAAATTAACTTCAGCTCAGTACAGAGCAGTGGCCCAAACCCATACAAATGTGAGAGAAAGTGGCTCAGTCTAACCTGAGGGCAGCATGTCACTCCCTAGCAACCACAAGCAGCAGATGGGCTTTTTCCTCTCCCTCTCTTTCTTACAAAGGGCAGCAAAGTTGTCTAGTGATTAAAGCTGCTGGGAGACAGGAACCTGGACCACTGAGCAAGATGTGTATTATCCAAGGAGAATCTTGTTCCTTACAGATTCCTCATGGTTATATCTGCAAAACAGAGAACATGCTATCCTCCAATCTTTCCAAAATACCAGGAGGTTCCTGGACATTATGTAGATATACACAAATTTTTTGTTGGAAAAAAGCACAGGCTGGGGAGGGGCTTAATGTTCTCAAGGAAACACAATACTAACAACTCCACTTGTATGACAACAAAACCAACAAAAAAATGGAAATTAAATGGCATTTTTCATCAGAAGATGACAAAACATTGTGCAATGGATCTCTGCCTCCTTATCCTTAAATGAGGACAAGACAAAAGATTTGTGAAGGCCATCCACTAAATGAAAACTAAGACTAGAAAACCTGATTCTGTTATTAGGTACCAACCATCCTACAAGAAAGAACTTTGTTCATGTGACCATACCTGACTTAGACTTAAATATATTTAACTGCCTTCCTAAAATTCTGATGTGCATAATGCAGTATTTCAGACTGGAGTGGAAGCTGAATTAATATTCTAAAACTGTTTAAAAACACACACACCTTTCACCTCAAAGGATTTCCTACTGTTTAAGATACCTTACTTGCAACATCAAGAAATGAGGTGGCAGAGGGATATAGCACCAATGTAACTGCTGTGAAAATGTTTGAAAGTGATGGAAGAAAGGTGTCCAAGAGGTCTAAGACAAACTTGCGTCATTACAGGATTGTGTGATTTTAGTAATGCACCTACTGGCACTACATATATAGGCACAGTGCATAAGCTGCCAGATAAAGAACTTGTGTTGATTCTACCTGAGGTCATTTATTCACAAAGCCTTTAAGTTCAACAGAACCTAATCCATGAGGTAAGTTTCACTTATATTTAATGGCATATTTCTGTGTTTATCTTGTGCTACTTGTTTGCTTTACAGTGGTTTGTGCCTACTTATGCCCAACCAAAATTTGCTTATATTTATAGGTTTATTTAATTATTTTTTCAAGTAAAAGAATCTGAGAAATCAGTGTTAAGCATAAAATTCAAGTCATTTACATGAGACAATTTTGCACAAGCACTGAAGCACTGAGAGACTGAAAAAATTATTCTTAATTCCATCCTCTGAGCTGGGCATCACCTTTCTAGCTCACATGAGTTCAAGAGCCTTTCATACAGAATTACTGGGATCAGTATTATCTAAGATCTGCTTTGTTTGAGGATGCAGAATAGGATGTAAGGAGAAGAAAATAATATTTAAACACTAAAATTTAAGTGCTGACTGTGATAACATCGCCCAAGTTCTGCTAGTGCATGTTCTAAAGCACAATGCACTGACCACTTCTACTGACAGATACAGTATTTTAGGAGCAATAAGATCAGGGTAGGCTTGGCACTTGAAAACCTCTAGCCCTGAGTTCCTGCCCCTCTGATACTGACAGGGGTAGATACAACAAAGATCTACCTAGAAGCCATTTGGGTGCATATGACAAAAGACTAGTTCACAAAAAGAAACAAAACACAAAACAAATCTATTTGTTTCAATTTCTCTTAATCTATTTTAGGTATCTTTTGAGATGATTTTCTTATAAATGCCTGAGCAAGGAGATAGGCACACGGGATGTCTGCTGATTCAGGCTTCTGCACAGCCAGGCTGCATTACCTCTACTGCATTAAAGCCTTACACAACTGCATAAATGGCCTTGGGATTAGGTCCTATGGGAAGTGAAAACAAAAGTAACATACTTGAGTGCAAACTAAATCAATAATCGTGAAGCTTTTTATTCCTCTCAGTCAAGAGTCAAATGAAAGACAATCAATACAATTATTGTAACTTCTTCCTGAAAAAGCAACAGATAATCTATTTGGCAGAGTCAGAAGAACCCAAAGCACAGTGTGAAGGATCAGCCCTCTTCATTGTGAGAATAGCAAAGGATGCTCAGTGCTTTTCTAGCCAGTTCCGCCAAACTCACAAGAAATAGAAACAAATTCCAGGTTAGTGCCATTATCATCAGTGGATACTTTCTAAGAAGACTGCATCATTTAAATCTGCACGCCAAATGGAAACACTCGTGTGCACAAAGCTCAAAACAGATTTTTTGCAGAGTAAAACTTTCATCAATAATTGTTTTTTGCTGCAGGACAAGAAATGTTCAACAATCCAATTTTTCCATTCACATTCACAACACCTTCGATTTCTTCAACACCTCCCCATTTTTTTCAATTCGCACCTATAGCCACCCATGCAGAATTCCCTTAGCACCACTGGCAGCTGCACTAACAAGAACTGAGCACCTCACATTATTAGACCTTTTTTGTGCTACAGGGACTTTATAGAGACTAAATAGCCTACAAGCCAGACACAGCAATGAAACGTAAACAACCTTGGTACAGAGAGGGAGAAAACTGAAAAAGGAACTGAAGAGGAAATCCAGGAGTTTTGATCAGTCTTTAAAACTGGTGACAAGCACAGCAGCTTTGTAACAGGGATGCTTCTTTTTTGAAGGCATTTTTCTTAGTAGCAGTTTCCCAAGTGTAAGAAACACACATATTTCTCCTACAAAGATCTGTCTTGCTAGTCCCAGCCTAGCCACTTGCCCTGACAGCTCTGCAGTATTCAGAGCTGAAAGCATCAATTTAGAAATATCAGCTATGATGTCCCTGCCAGAGAGATTTGCACCTTTTTGTCTTCCTTACAGGTGACTCAGTTTTAGTCTTTCACCTCTCTGTCTAGTGCATGCAATCACAATGGCAGCAAGAGAATCATTCTTCTGACAGGCTGCCCCAGTATCCTCCTCTTCAGTCCTCCTGCATTACTTTCCAAAAATATCTTTCTGTTTGCTACTGATATTATCATTGTTGCTATGGCCCCTCTATGGTTTCTTTTTGGCTCTATCAAAAGGTAGATTTCCCAAAGCCATTTTTTCAAGGACTCTGAGGAGAGCACTTCATCCCAATGGCACAGACTTTTGTTCAAACCAATTCCTCTTCCTCTCTTCACTAGAAGTTGCACAGAACAACAACACAGTTTTATTTGGGAAATTCAAATAACTGAAAGCAACAAGGAAAATGCAAAGCTTCCTGGCAAAGGAGTTAATTCTGAATTCAGTTATGCATGTACTTGCATTCATTATTTCAGGTTTTTACTGTCATTCACAACTCCCAGTTACTCACAATTCTATTTATTAATACAAAGGAGGAAACATCCAGTAGATTCTGGTCCTACAGTGAAACATCCATCTCTTGGTTTGATAGAAGATCTTCTACTGACATGATCCTTAAAGAGATTGGAACAGGGATACTTTCTAACACTTCTACTCCCATATAAGGGGCAGTAAGTATTCAGGTATTTACAACTCAAAAAGAAAAAAAATTAAAGATGAGAGGGAAAATAAGCAGCACAAGAAGTAAATACTAGGACCCAAGTCCTTTCAGGAGGCTAAAAGAATTGCCCATAATAAGAAACCTTTCCCATAACAGGGAATCTGTGGAAGATAATGAAATAAGTCTCTCAAGTTTCATAGGCACAATGTAGTCTTCCCTCTCTATGAACAGGACAGCTTTTGTAT
Source organism: Zosterops lateralis (assembly GCF_965231275.1). Lineage (NCBI taxonomy): Eukaryota > Metazoa > Chordata > Aves > Passeriformes > Zosteropidae > Zosterops > Zosterops lateralis. Next base: position 11,849,545 of record NC_139766.1, read on the forward strand.
TTTCAGTAAAAAATAACTATTGTAATTCATAACCTGTGTTAATATCTCAAACCATTGCCTGTAAAAACAGCCAGAAAAACTATATTGGTTTGAAGAGCAGTGTAATTAGAAACTAATATATTATGTTGGACAAGATTTAAACCACAGTGGTACAGATCCAAATTCACTGAAACAAAAAAAAGTACAGGAGAGTATTCAGGAAGACTCCACTGTCTTCCTGGTACACAGACACTTTTTATTTGCTCACTATTTTCACATCAAGATCAGAAGTTTGTAGAACCCCTAATGCTCCAGGATATCATTATTAGTCACAATCCAGGCTTTGTCTTCATCCTTGTACTATTTTTAAAATAATATCATTAATGAGGAACAGTGTGTAATTTTGTGCTGGGAAACAGATGAAATCAGAAGTGTGTGTTCCTGTGCCTTAATATGCAATTGGAAAAAACCTGTGAATTAGTCACACAATGCAGCATGAGCTGTTATATTCATTATAGGAATCTTTCTCCCAAGAATTCAACTGGCTGTTTGATTATGGATCTTTAACTAAAGGGATTTATCATGGCCCAAAATTTTGACTTTGTGAAGCATACCTTAAAGTCTCTTCTCCAATGCAGGTTTATTTCTGACACACAGTGGGGTTTTTTGGTTTTGTTTGTTTGTTTGTTTTGAATAAGCTAAAGCAAGGTGATTTAATCATCTATACTTTAGTAATAATGAATAGAATAGAATAGAATAGAATAGAATAGAATAGAATAGAATAGAATAGAATAGAAGCGAAGCTGGAATCTCATCAAATATAGGAATAGATTTGTATGTGGAATTTTATCTTGAACTCAGTCAAAATCCACAGATTTTCCTTGCTGAACACTTTTCATGGACTATACCAATACATCTGAACTTCCCTGAAATACAAGAAACAAGAGAATACAAGAAGAAAGTAGATCTCAAACTCACACAATCTACACATTTTTGAGTAGACTCAAATGTTTTCCTGTATTTTAAACTGGAGAGGAGTTATGCCTTATGCTATTTTGCTTAATTAATGAAAACACATCTTGAGACAATGAAAAAATGCACAATGTCAGCTTGTATTCTAAAATTGACACAATTAAGTATTTCATTAATGCAATTATAATTTTGATCAGAAAACATTTCATTGCTGTTTTCTTTAAAACTTCAGTGTGAAGGTCTCAGTGGGGATAGGACCTTCTCTACCATAAAGTCTTCTCATGCTTTTTGTAAATAGATGTAAGAATACATCCAAAATGGCAAAAGCAAATAGCACTTCCCAAAGCCACAAACAAAATAGGAAGAGAATGTAGAAAAGTTTGTGTAATATAGAACTAGAAAATATTTGCCAATATTTTACTGATCAAATTTACCTGTATCAGCATATTAACACACCTGTAAACATTTAAACCATTTCTTAAGAGGCTGTATTACACACTTCTCCTTGACCAACCAGCACTTCTATGCATTGTATTATTTGAAAGATGTTTTAAACTGGAGAGCTCCCACAGAGAGTAACAAAACGTCCTCAGTGATGGAGGAGCTCATTTACAATGAAACTGCAAAGGAAGCAAAACCTATGAAATGCAAAGAAGAGAAGGAAACATCAATGTAGCTCACAACTAACTGGGTGAAAAGTAAAAAGGGAAGACAGGGAAGGATTTAGGTACACTGAAAATTTAGAGCAAAATGGAGAAACCATTTGAATCCCAGAGCGTGTATAATGATCACCCTATAAAAATGACAGCAGATATGACTCTTCAGATACTTGAAAGTATTGTTCTGACACCTTCTTTTCCATAGCATCTGTTCCTTGCAGAACCTGAACCAAACAAAATATTACTACTTTCATTCCTCATAACCTTGTTCTCACTGCACACTTCCATCACCTTCAGTGAGTGGGGTCACTGAAGGCATAAATCTGAAAAAAGTAGGTTTTTCTTTTCTGATGACAGTCAATGAACCTTCTGCCAGAAGCAGCTTATCTCTTACTGGAAATAGATTTAAGCACACACACAGAAAAAGAGAGGACATAACTTAATTCTCACCATTCAAAATTGAGTTTATGGGTCTGGCAGGAAAAAAAAAAAAAAGCATAGTTTTCCACTGGCAAACTTAATACTTAAAATATTGACAAGTTCCAACTATAGAACCCCAGGATGTACCAACAAAGGCATTATTTGAGAGAGAATTTAGAACTAAACAGAACTCAAAAGTAACATACAACATCAGAGCAAAGATCAAGAAATCACAGTGCTCAGACAATATCCTCAGTGGCATGAAAGCAGTTACAGCAAGGAGTATATGAGAAACCATATACTTTAACTATATGTTTAAGTGCAGTAACAGCAATTTTCACGTATGTTGTACCTGTACATAAGTAAGATGACAGTGTTATTTTATATTTTTTAGAAAACCAAAACTTTGCCTTATGATATTTGCTTGTACCTGAAAGCAAGAATACCAATCTGTAAATAATTTCTAGAATAATATTTTAAGCGGGGTGTGATTTTTTAAATAGATTTATGGTGCATAGTAGGTAATCATAAAAGAACAATTTATTCTCATATTAAAGGTTTCTAGTAGAATTTGTGATTATGTAAATTTACAAGGTTAAGAATACAAGAAAAATCTCAATTTCTTTTAATTTGGACTCCTATTGAAGGAAGACTATTAATATAAATTCAATAATCTGGTTTTATATTGAGTAGGTACCACTTATCATATCCCACAATTAATGTTCTGTTCAAATAGGCCAGTTAAGAGTCATTCATTCTGAACTGGATCTGGAGATTCCATTTTGAGTGCCAAAAATGTTTTCATAAATGAAAAAATTAAGAAAAAACCTATCGGCAAACAAAACTAAACAAAAAAACACACCCCCAGAAATGTTAGGATCCTAACTCCTCAAAGTACTGATTCTCTTGCCATATTATAAAAGAAATTAAGAGGGAGAAAGTGTTGATGGTGATTTTAACAGGCTTGAAAATTTAGTCTCAATGCCACTAACAGTAAACCATTAATATAAACCTAAGTGTGCATTTTTATTAACCTAAAGTGGAGTCAGGGCTTTCCCAATGATTCTGATTATATTATAGTGGAATATAGGAATTAATAAATTAAATAATTGAATAAATTAAATAAGAAGTTACTGCTATTTAGTTTTGCAGCCACACCTTATGGGCAATCATTTCTATGGGGATTTTGGGGGTGGGGTTTTTTTGTTGTTGTTGCTTTTTGTGGAGTTTTTTGGGGTTGGTGTTTTTTTAGTTTTGTGTGGTGGGGTTTTTTTTTTTTTTTTTTTTAATTATTCTTACTGCTTTTTATTATTGCTACTGATCATCTGTTGCCAAAAGAGGAAGCATGTAGAGAGGAGAATGAAGAGAAATGAATGGGTAGACAATTATACTCCATCAGATGTACTTGAAATCAATCACGATGCAGTGTACTCAGGCTGTTTTCCTGAGTTTTCTGTGTCTATGAAGTGTTCAGGGGGAAACCTCAGTAATGATCCAGCTTTCTACACATTGATTTTTAACAGTGTTGTCATTTCAGCCAATAGAACTCAGGTAAAGACTAAAATGGTTTCTTTTATTTGGGAACTAACAAATGCACATAGGAATTTCTGCAGAAATAAGGTAAAGAAAATAAAAGGGATGGTTGCACGAAGAGGGAAGGTGATAAGAAAAAGGAAAAGCAAGTATTTCAGGTTTTATTAATGAGTTTTTTTAAATGTTGCAAATTTTGCTTGTGGTTTTTGTATATATGAAGCATTCTCCAGGTAGATAATAATTACTAATGTCATCAGTCAAAATATTTCCATTTCTGTTCACCAGCTGCATAAAGTTCATCCACTGGGCTCCAATAAGGGACAATAGTATGTTTGTTTATGGCTCATCTCTGCAATAAAATTAGGAAAGTTTTACTAAATTGAAAATGGGGAGAAAATAGTTTAGTATTTATTTTTTCATGAAAGATTTTCTGTAAATATTTCTAATGTTTATTTCATACTCACTAGTGATTTGGACAGACAACAGAATGTGCCACAGGCAAATAATATGTGCGATAACTGACCCTCCTCCTTTTATATTAAAAAAAATTCTAATACAAAGCATGAACAGTAATAGGCAAAATTAATTTAAAACATTTTCCAGTTTAAGGTACCATAAGTAACTCTACATGTAAGTTAAAGACTTGAAAAGAAAATATTGCTTTTAAACCACTAGTGGTTTAACACCAAAAGTAATCATTTTTGGGAGAAGATGATTCCACTTCAGCAACTGAGTTAGTTTTACCATTTGAATAACCAACAAACTCCAATTGTGTTAATGTGTCAATGCAACACCTAAATTGCTCAGGAAGCTCCCCACTCTAGTGAGAGCTTTGCCAGTGCAATGGGTGATATTCTCACAATTTTCAGAGTCTGAAGTTCCAGAATTACAGATTTTATATCCAGAAGGCTTTCAGGATCAGGATCTTCACTTTCAAGTGCAAACATTCAGAAACTCTACACATTTTACTTGTAAAGATTATTGAACTCAACAGTAATATGCTTACTAGAGAACACTTGTAAAATTTGTATAGCACAAGACCAATTTTATATTTGAAGGGTCAAATGTCAGGATGATCAATGTCAGCCATGTAATCCAAATTTAAACAATGCATTTACTTCATTTGAGTTCACAAATAAAATTAATTTTTATTTCACACAGGAGGACTAGCACCTAGGCACTTCAAGTTCTAATGTAGTGACTCCTTCCATCTCAGCTTCCCCATCTGTAAAACAGGGATCAAACTTGGCTTCCTAACTCAGCGGAGATGTGGATTAGGTAGGAAGGCTGAAAGCCCTTTGAAGATGAGAAGTGCTCATCATTATTATCCAATGGCAGCATTCCAATTACAGGCTCTCGTCCTTCTTCCTTTGGAAGGTGTCAAACACAATATAACACTCCATGTGTCACAAAGATTAAATATGTCTAATATGACAGGTCTAAGATGGACAGGATATTATCTTAACAAAGTTACATGCAAATATAATTACTTGTTCGCTAATTCATTTAATTTAATCTACAAACACTGTCAGTCTGCTTTCTGAAAAGAAGGACCCCAGAGTTCTGCCATTAAGGGGGTTGTTTCTTAAGACTATATGTGAAAAAACCTCTTCTACTACCTCCACCATGTCAGACCTGTTATTCGATTTTGGTCTTATAAAGACACAGTGAGAATTTCACACTTGGATATCTTGGATTCTTTGAAGTTAGTTTTTGTCCTTAGCACTCTGCCCAGCTGCCACACACACTTTCTATTAGTGAATTAGTCCTGGTTATATCTTCATTTTACTGAAGCAATGTCTAGATAGAGAAGTCATGAGGCAGATTTTAGAGGCATTTAAGCACCTGTAGTAACTGCAGGCTAAGAACAGGTTTGTTTATAAAAAATTCATAAGGCCTCTGTCTGAATATTTAAGCAACTAGATGCTCTTAAAAACCTTCTTTTCTTGAAGTCAGAGAAAAAAAATCTAAACAAGAATTCATGTGTTTTGATATCAGCAGGATACATCTTCTGAAGAGGTCACAGTCAGCTGATTCTCTAAATTGGCTTCCAAAGTAACAAGTATCACTTCATAACAAAACAAAACAAAACAAAAGAAAAAACCAAATTAAAAAAAATATATAAAAATGAAAAATAATAATAAAAAAAGCCACTGTCACCAGTGAAGTACCTACAGTCCCAAAAAGTCCTGGAGGACAAAGGTGCTCATTTCAGAATGACAGGTTCTCTGCTCTAGCGAGCACCCACTGGGTGTCCTGTTTCTGCACAACCCAGGCAAAGCCAGGCTCAGCTCCATGGAGTGAACACAACTGGCCGTGCTGCTGGCAGCTCCTGCTCTGCTGGATGTCCCCAGTGCCAGCAACGCCCCAGCAGCCACAGCCTCATCAGCACGGGGCTCACTCCATACCCTCATTAGCAGCAGAATGGGGCCACATGGCCAAGTGCCCTGCGCCGCTCACTGACAGACAGGTAAGCTCAATTTTGCAACATAATGAAGGAAGTGAAGCAAATGAGAAGAGCTCCAAAAGCATGTGAATAGGATAAAGAGAACACTGAATTTATCCTTTGCTTTTTCTCAAAATTTTCATGTCAGGCTAAGCCAAGATGAAAGCACCAGCTGACAATCCTCAGCTAACCTGCTGGAAGTCGAGTTTTACAGGTTAAATTCAATGAGGGCTTTAGAAACCCACTGTATTCCTTATAGCAATCCAACTTTATTAAAGAGTTTTCAAACATACCATACCTTTGAAAAAACAGGTGACAGCACCTCTAGCTTCTGACCTAGATATTTATCTTAACAGAACTGGGATTTACAAAAAGCCCTGCAAAAGTTGCTGGTCTTTCTAATCAGTTTAAGCAATAAAGAATGGGGTTTTTAAGGCTCACTTTCTCATGAAACTACAGCCGTACCCTTTCATGTGGCTCTATAGGTCAATCCTACAGTACATGTACAGGCAGCCAAGACCCCCATTTGCTGCAGCGAGGCATACGAACTCACTGCCCTTTCAAAAATGGTGAGAAATACTGTATTTTGACTTATTTTAAGCACCCCTGCTACACTGTCAAGGGAATCAATTCCATAGAAATTTCCTCCCCATTGATAAGGACAGCTTGCTAGAGAAATCTGGGCAACAAAGAGATTTCAGTTCTTAGGAGAGATAGCTGCATTTCCTGCAGATAAGACCACTTAGGAGTCATCCTTTTCTATTAATAATCACTAGTTTTTAAAAACTGGCTTTTAAAACCAGGTTAAATTCTTCTTCATGATTGTCTAAAGATTCCAAATGTTATGGGTGAAAGGTGAAGGACAGTGTTCACTAGAATTATAATTGCCAGGCCATTTGCAACATATTTTTGCAGAGGAGTGCATAGATGCACTTAGAAGTTTGATGTTCAGACACACAATTAATTTTCCGTCATCTCATGACAGCAAAGAAAGAGGCTGAGAAATGATTGATAGATTATGCTTCAGAGAAACAGAGGGGTATCTGTTTGAGCAACTTAACTTCGTCTTGTCAGTTACTTTGCAAGAGATTGACCTTTTTAATTCCCATATGAACCTGAAGTTAGAGCAGAAGAGGCCTGCTACATGCTGTACTGACAGCTAGAAACACTTTCTTTTTCTTAATACTAAAACACACATTCCTTTATCTTGAATTCCTCAGGGGTGGGGCAGTTAGGCTTTGGCCAAAAGAGACACTGCTGGAACGGCAGCAGCAGCCCTGGGGCTACAGCTGGAGATGTACGGCCAAGCCAGAACTTAATTCCTCTGCCTGCATCCTTCACACTCCAGTGTGGCTCAGCGAGGCTGGAGATCCAATTTTGCAGCCATCCATCTTGATCTGATCGATGCAAGTACAGTCCCCTACAACTGCAAGTCTCAACAGGCAATACTGAATTCTGATTTAAGTAACTTCCAGCTCTGACCACCTGAGTCAGTGGCCACATCTCTACATTAAAGACAGCAAAACACTACAACTCTAAAGGCTGTAAATGACAGAAGACCAAGTAAAATAATTTCATATCCATATGGGCTTTTTTTATCATTATGTTTTCATTTCCTCAATGGCTTTAAATATCTTCTGTATCTCAGATAAATGTGCTAGTTAGACTCCTTGTTTGCATAAACTACAAGTTTCTTTATAGCTATGTACACATTCAAAGTAATCTTTGCAAATGTCTACAATTAAAAAAGAGCAACAAAGGCAGCACAAAGTAATGTGAATCTTCCTATTCCCCTGAAATATAGGGTGGGTAATTTTCTTTAACCATCTGTCCTGGCTGCCCTAAACAAATCATAATGCCTCCTCTCATCTGAAGATAAACTTTTGGGGCATCCAAAGCCCTGCTGCACCAAGCAATAGGTGCTACACCAAGCAAACAGATTTTCAATACCATGCTAGCTGCCACCATTAATACCCCTTTGCTTGGACTGCTTAGACAGAGCAGCTGTCTTGATTTAAGATCTCCCCTTCAGCTCAACTCTGATCAGAGTAGCCTGAGAAACCTGGCAGTGTGTTTAAAGCTATTCACTGTAATGAAGCCATACCACACATGCAAGGAGTCTATTTGTCAAAGCATAATTGCCACTGCTGTTATACCTTGGGACCTCCAGACTGGATTACCGTATTGATTTTTACATGGGGCAGTTGTGGATCACTTAAAAGTTGCAAGCAATGGAGAAAGCAGCTATCAAGGAACACAACAATTTTTCAGACTGTGTATCTGCCCTGTTAACCCTAATACAGCTCAGGATCTTGATGCCGAGCCATGAAAAGTTAGGTCTAAGCTATTTTTAAGATCACCTTTCTTCCTCAGAATGTTCTAATAGTTAAAGGAAGCCTCCTAGTTTTAATTAATAATATCATCAGGACATTTTTATTGAGGCAAATTTAACAGTGGCCTATTGTTTCTGTACAGATCTAATGCCTTGTCTATGCTTAGGATAAGGCAGATGACTAAGATGACACACAAGGCAAACAGGAGCCTGCACAAACAGACTCTGCAGTACATGAATGCTTCTTTTTAATTTCAAAAATATTTTAAAGCCTTGTCTTAAATTTTCAAATCCTTTAACCAAGCTGCCTCTACAATCCCCTCATTTTCCATGGTCTTGCAGGATAGCTCTGCTCTCAAGAAACAATGCAGCTTTGAGTGAAGCAGCAAGGACCACGTATTTTTAATGGCTGGATGCCAAATATTAAAGTCCTTGTCAAAAGAAATTTGCCGAAGACTGATATTTTACTCCAAACATAGCAACTACATTTTGGGGAAACCTTACTCTAGATGAAACATTGATAAAAATCATCCCCACAAGGAGAAAAAAGCATGTTTCATTCATGTCCTTGTGAATGCAGAGAAATAACAGTCTTCATTGGAATGCATACTGATAGGTTTTTTTTTATTTTTAAATAAAGCTTAATAAACATATTGAGATTCATACCTAAATTGGAAACTAAATTGGAAACTAAATTGGATTTCTAAATCTTCATCTATAGATCTTTGAAAGTATTTATTGTCTGATGTCAGGTGAAAATCACACTGTGGACTTCAAAGCCCAGAGAGGGTTTAAGCAGAAATTTTGAAAAAACCCCACCCACCCCAAAACCAAACAAACTTGAAAACCTACCTTTCAAATCATATATGACCAAAGAAAGGAAGGGTTGCATGATATCTGTATGTCTTAATCCTGGCATGATTATGTTTATTTCTACTGCCTTTGATCAATAAGCAGTAGAAATCCATGCACCTGGGAATTAAAACAGAAATCACAGCCTGACTCAGCAGCTTCTCCCACACACAAAGCTGTACTTCTATGGAGGGTCCTGCTGAACCAGGATTATTTTTGAGAAAGGAATGTTAAACATGGAAGAAAGCTACACAATCAGGATGAATACATCACCCACGAGAGAATAAGGCAAACAATCATATTTCCATATTCTGTTATAAGGGACACACACGGTTTATGTGTGTTTCCATGGGTGGCTTGGATTAATTACGTATAGCACAGTAAAAAATACGAACCATGAAAATTGTAATGGACTGGTATCATTTCTGGCCACTTAGTGGCTTTATGCTCTCAGTGTTTTTTCCCACACACTGGAAAACAAACAAGTACAGGTGCAAGCTCCTTGTAAATGGGAACAAGCAAAGCTTCCCTAACAGCTGCTTTATCTGCTTGCTATCTCTGAGATAATACCGCAAACTAAAGCCCTAAGTAATCCAACTGCTGTAATAAAAAGGCTGATGCCATCATTTTTCTAATCACTTCAACAAGGTACATATACACAAAGTGATTATTGCATACACTATTGCTCTCTTTGCTTGCAGAAAACTGATCAGCCTATTGATTACAGCTTTATATTTACAGTCCAATAATGCAAGTATCTTAAGCTTAGAAAGCAACAGCCTGCCTGTCTGGTTGGGTAGCACCCTACCAGAAACCAGTATCTACATTAATATCTATGACTCACTAAAAAAAAAAATCTCCCTTTAAAGAACAGCTATGCACTATTTCCACTACGAAGTACAATTCCTTTCTTCTCTGCCCAAGACAGAAGCAGCTGCAATTCCAGCCACAGCCCTTACAGATACACCAGCCCTGTCAGCAGACCCAGCAGGGGCATTATGGTAATTACAGAACTCTGTCCATTGAAGAATAGGGTTATTTTGAATGAACAGGCACCACTGAGAGACCTCAATGTTTCCAAACAGAAAGAAAAAAGACAACTCATGCTTATGCTCTGAAACTAGTATTACAAATATTGTTTCATCCTTAGCCATGTGCCTTTGCATTTGGATGGTACCACATCCCAAATGCCACAAACCACGGTCCTGAAGTTCTGGGGGTAACAGCTGCAGCTTTGCATTAAGTTTGGCCAGCACCCCAATATGGAATCAGACAATAAATGTCCCAAAGAGCTATTTAAGTAGAAATTGAGCATTTATTCTTCAAAAATGTTATGTTTATTTGAGGGTGTTGGCAGAATACATGAGACATGTATTAGAGAACAAAAATGCTGTAAAATTCCTAGTGTAACCAAGAGGCAAAATTAGTAAGTTTATATTTTTTTTTATTCTACTACTTTCTATTATGTTCCTCCCAAATAGTAACTATTATGTGAAGTTGACATTGCAGGTATGCAGCACAGGCCTCTGTGAACTGAATATTTTAATTGAAATCATCAAAAATTACTTACTATAATTGAAGCCAAATGTGAATAGCTTGAATTTCCTCCAGTATGTGCTAGCAACAATACCCAAATTTGTTAACATATTGCAAGCTTTTGTAGAGGAAAGAGATCACAAGATAAATCAGTTCTTCCCCTTCTGCAGTATACAAATCATGTACTCATTCAATACATACCAAATCCTTCTCAACCATCTTGAAGTTTTCTTTCTAAGAATACCCCAGGCTACCTAATAAATACAAATGTCTTTCATGAGTGGATTAAATTCCCAGAGAGGTTTATAGAGTTCAGGTACATCACAAAGCAGATCCTTTCAATGACTTAAGCAAAGCTAGAGAAAACATCAACACTCAGCGAAAGATATTCAACTGTTTGTTTTGCAAAGTTTGCATAGAATTTGTTTACCGTATTTGAAATATTCCTTTTTTGGCAATGAGTTAGTCCTCTAAATTACTGGTTCAAACAATTATTACTTTATATAAATTCATTTTTTCAACTTACTTTGTCAGCTTGCATATAAATGTATAAAAAGACAAGAAGACAATAAATAACATTAGTACACACAAAAACCACATAAAATCTGCTTTCGTGAATCCCTGCACTATTACTTGTACAATATAAATTCCTCATTAACAAATTTACATATAAAAAGCCTGTGCTCTCTGCCTTGAAAGACTGAATGAGTGAGGTTGTCTATGGAAAGGTGTCCTTGCAAGCAGAAATCTCCAGAGTATCCAAAGTGCTGTTGTCACACAAGCGATCAACGCGTCCATGAGCAGAAGCATCCAGCAAAGACATTGCTGCATTGTGAAGCTGCAAAACGAGCATGACTGCAATTCTTCAGCCTCTGAACACAGAGCCACGACAGCCTGGATCTGCCAGAACTCTGGCAAACACTGCTAGACACTTGAGCTGCACCTACACACGGCTGCTCAGATCATCCCTGCTCTTTGAGGCAGCTGTGGATGAGAGAATGGATAATACCGTGGTGGGAAGGAATGATGGTTATGTGTTCACTCGGCAGGACTCACGACAGCTGACCCAGAGCAGTGCAGGAGCAGCAGCTGTAACTGCTCAGGGGAGCACAGATGAGAGGGACGGGAGAAGGCAGGAGGGAAGATAAGAGCAGCCAAAGAGATGATGCGTCTAAAAGACTATTCCAGAAAACAGCACTGAAACCTACGATCAAATCCTTAAAATAAATGCTAAAATACTGAAAATTTCATCCTAAAGCTGGAAAAAAATTATCAAAGTAATTTGTTTCCAAATTATGAACACCATGAAACTTTAACTAAAGTTATTAGAAGGTACGAGAGCTTAGTAGTGACACAGATCAGGTCACTTGGTTATTTAAGAGGGAGTGATGAAATCTCATCTATGAGATAGGCTACACATCCCAGATTTGGGGTCAGGAGGCTTTTCATGGGCCAGGCTGATGCAGGAGTGACATATTTAAATGCCTTTCCATGGACAGGGGGAGCTAATCCCCATCTCCTCTGTTTCCTCTCAAGGAAAGACAGAGCAATACAAGAAATCCAAAGATTAACAGTTTATGCTGATTTAGGGATATATCTTTAGTTGTGTCCAGGATTTGAATAATTTGTTTGCTGTGACTTCACACATGAGCAAAAGAACTCCTCTTTCCAAACCCTAGTAAATCAATAGCTGCCATTAAATATGAAACTATTTCTGAATCTTCATGGTAAATAAAGAATCCATGTCTTATCTAGCCCTCAATATAAAAGGATATGAAATTCTTGAAGTCATATTTTACACTCCCTGCTAGAACACAGCACAATTTATTAGTTTGTGGACCACAAATAATAACTTACAATATATTAGTGTAGGCAGAGAATAACCCATGTCTGCCAGTTAGACCCAGAAGGCACTCAGAAGTTTATTTCCCCCCCACCATGTCTTCCATTCTGAGGACTTGGGAAAATGTGAATCCAGCTGATTCCACTGACTTGTCTTCTCCACATAAATAGCAATTTAAAAGACTGAAATGTTAAAAGGCTGCTGTCTGTTGAGCTCAATATATTACATCTGGGGAGAAGGCCATTATGACCTGATAAATTGAAACTGATAAATCTTAGGTTGTATCCATAATATGAGAAAAAAATTAATCATGTGGACTGAAAAGAAAACCATCATGTTATGTTACATTTGCTTCCTCTCCAGGAATATACCTAGAAATGTAAACATTTCAGGAAATAATGTGAACTAATCAGCAACTCTTATATTGTGACTAGAAAGGACTACTCTGTCTCCAAAAATTACTATAATCTGTATACCAAAAGAGAAATGAAAGCTCTGAAAGTTTATGTAGTATTTAAATATTGCAAATGTAATGGTTTATTCAAGACAAAAAAAAGTAACCTGTTTCAAAACTGAGAAGTCATAAGAGTCTTGACTAGTTCAAATGATCAAAAACTACACTGGAAATGTGTCTCTTGAGCTGTACACTTAATACATCACCTGCTTTGCAGTGCAACAAGATACAGGATACATATTACCTGGGGAAAATGCCTTCTTACAGGTTTTCTAAATCTCCTGTGCATTTGTGTATTAACAGCTTCATACCATACAGCCTTTTCTATCCTTTTTATCTCATGCATTAATATAGAACAAAGTGTTCTCAGGAATGAAAGTGCTCTCTTTTTCTTTAACTGATAAATACTAAGTATGATAGCAAATTTTAAAAATATTTTGTCATAGTGAGCAACCACAGAGTGTAACACATCCAGTGCAGCACTTAAAAATTCAAAATATCAACTGTAAATATAGTCAGTAAGCAAACCCTAAGAATTTCCAGAACTAAAGCTCAGAGCTGATATGTGCTTAACACACTATACCAGTACCACCAGGCCAAAGTCAGATGACACTTTTAAGTCAGTGAACTCCACAGACAGTATTATATTAAAAACAATGCACATTTGGAAGAGATGGGCAGAGCATTTGAAAAGGCTTTTCAGCCCTAGCTGGCACACTTCTGGCACAAAACCTTAGTTTAACAGATGCTGATGTAAACATAAATCAAAAATCATTACAATTATGCAAATCATTAAACTGAACTATATTCATTTGGGAAGGAAGCTTCTTATTCTTGATGGGAATACCAAAAAAATAGCTCAATTCTTCAAAGATGGATAGAAGGTTTCAACTTCCAGATAGCACTTCCCCTATTCACCTCAAATTGTCTCAAATAATTTAATTCAGAGACAGAGCACAGAAGCAGGGCTAGAATTACTCTACCACATTAACTTCTGATTAAGGATGGATATAAATTTTGGGAAATGAGCATAGTCAGACCCACAAGACAACTTCTAGGACAAGGACTGTCATTAAAAAAGAGACAGATATGAGCTGGCCAAACATTTATGTTCTCTCTTCCACATTCAGCAACAAATTGCTCTAGTGATTTTGTTTTGTTGTGTTCTTTAATTTAAGAGTGTCACTACTATCTCCAAATAAACTTCTTGAGGTGGTGAACAACATAAGGCATACAGATGCAAGAGCCAGAAACTGGGGAGTACTTACTGTGGTGCTTTAAGGGGATTTGCAGAAGGGCTGGAGAGGGACTTTTGACAAGGGCATGGAGGGATAGGACAAGGGGGAATTAATTTCAAATTGAAAAATAAATTCTTTACTGTGAGGGTGGTTGAGGCTCTGGCACAGGTTGTCCAGAGAAGATGTGGATGTCTGATCCCTGGAAGTGCTCTTCCCTGGAAGGCCAGGCTGGATGGTGTTTTGGGCAATCTGGTCTAGTGGAAGGTGCACCTGTCTATAGGAGGAGGGTTGTAACAAGAGATAGTCTTTATTTGATAAAGACTTCCAACCCAAACCATCCTACAGCTCTATAATTCTGTCTTTTCAGTATAGTTTTTAAGATTCTCTGCCTCCTGCTGTTTTTCAGGAAGAGGAAAAAAAACTCAAACTATCACAACAAATGAAATATTTGCCAACTCTTCAAATGGGTACCCAACTTCAAATGGGTACCCAACATTGTGACATCTGCAGACCTGAATCTCTTCTCTGCCACCATCAAGAGCTTTATTATCAAAATAAATACTATGAGGGTAAAAAGGACTCCCAGGATAGTCACCTCATCGTAGCCACTCTTCTGACTCTTGCTCTAAGTTCAGCTTCAAGTGCCTTCATCCATATGAAGAAAAACATACTGAAGCCAAAAAGCCTTATAAAACATTTGACTCATCATGGTTTTTAAATCATTTTAAAGCATCAAGTTGAAAAACAGATGCAAAGGTTGAAACAGTATCTTTTCTCTTTAAGTCCTCACAGAAACATTTGTACCCTAGCTTGTGAGAGGAGGACAACACCAGATTCATCCTACAAAACTCCTCATCCTGCTGGAGACTAGAAGAGATACCAGCCTCAGTTTCTAGTATAATCATTCAAATCCCAAAACAGGTAAAACATGGTTCATTCTGAACATTTGCATTCTCTCAAAATAATCAATTTATGCTTCTATTAAGAAAAAAAACCCCAACAAAACAGCATTTCAGATGTCTGCTTCAGTGAGCAAACTCTCTAAATGGAAGAAGGATGGGTCCTCCCCTTGGCATGTTTACATCACTCTAATTAATTCAGGCACTGCATCTCACCAGTTGACAATCTGGTATATCAAATAATTCAATTTCATGGATGGCCCTACATGGTGCAGTTGGATGTACTTTCCACTGATACAAAATTGTTTCTGAGTTTAACCAAGTCTGATCCTTTCTGGATTAGAGGCAGAAGCAGTTCAGGGAGCAGCAGGGTCTCCAGTGCTCCCCTCCTTGCACATCCATCAGCATGGGGACCACCCCAGCTGTACACAAGTGCTTGATGAGGCTGGGGCAGTGTCCAGAAGGCAACTACAGGACTTGAAGTTACTGAGACGTCCTGTGCAAAGCAGGGTTGGTGGTTGAACTTCATCACATGCAAGCCTCCTGCTCAGCTTGCTCCAATAAAAATTTCCTTACCATTCTCCCAAGGTCGGGTAGCAAGAGATTGTGCCTCACAAGAGAGAAAGGTTTTGAGTATTAAGAAATTTGTTGCTGTGGTGATGTTGATGATTCACGCTTAGTCTGTGGCCTTATACCGAACAACCATGGCACAAACGTCACACACTCGGCACCTTCGGACTCCTGCAGTTACACTGAAATAGATTCCAGCAAAGAACTCACACCCACACTCACCTCTCATGCTAATGCAGTGGGACTTAGTCATGTGCTAAAGTGACTTGTTGACTAAAAATGAATTAAAGCCATGTCTGTAGTCAAATGCGTGCTGAAATATTCGGCTGAAGAGGGACATAAATCTGCCTTAAGTTTAACTTGCTTTGCTTCCTTCATCTGCGTAGATTTGTGGCGGTGGTAATAGTTTTTACAGATTCAGAGAAGGAGGAATAAAGATTCTTCTACTTTTATAACATCTCCCAGGACTATCTGAGAGATCTTGGGCTAGAAGAGAATATACAAGTAACACAAACCATAGATAACAAACAGAGTTTTGCAAAATGCATTAAAATAAGTTTGCATCATTTTATTTTCAAAATAAAACTTATCAAATATAGGAAAGACTTTCATACCACAACGCAATATTTACTTTGGTTTCCCAAAATTTGTCAAGCAGATTAATACCATTAGATTTATTTTAGTACAGAACGAAGTAAAAATAAGGCTCCAAACACCAATTACTTGACTCTTAGTCACTCAGGTGTAAATGGGAAGGAACTCTACTGAAGCCACTAGAAAAAGAGCACTGTCATGACCTTAATCTCAGCACACTACACAAACCACAGTCAACATTTGCCAAAGATCAGAGGTCTGAAACTTACCTAGAACACAAAACCTGGCCTGGAGAATCCAAATTGCAGATTATTAAACAAATATGCCAACAAAAGTGCAATTACTACACTACTGCCCAGCCCAATCATTATTTTGTAGACATTTAAAACGGCAAGTAATGGCCTGGTGCTTGCATGCTTAAAATACAAATGGAGCAACAGGAAGCTAAAGGTGACAAGCTCATTATATTCTATTTTCCACATCTCAAAATAAACATATATTGTCATTCTCATACAGTACATAGTAAGACATGATGATCAACTTCAACAGGAATATTTTTGACATACTCACCCCCTAGAAAAGGTTGCAAAGTATTCAGTAATCACTCCACACATAAATTCCCAGTGACAAGACTTGTTTTGCTTTGTGTGGCTTCTATATGAGAAGTGTTTGGCAGCACTCTCTATGAACTATCTGGAAGTGCCTGCTCTCAAGCAAAGATTTAAAAATCTTTAAGAAGGAAACAGACAGACACATACAAACCCTGACAGTTTTGATTCTGGAATGTTGCCAGTGCTCAGCAGAGTTTTATTGTTTAGACACACATTTTTTTTCTCTGTATGTAGATTTTGCAATGTGTTTCTCGCTAGCGGGATCCGTATCTCTTGCTCAGACACACGTAATACAAACAAATGTATATAACCTTCTTCCAGGAGTGAAATGCAGATTGCATTT
Organism: Zosterops lateralis; assembly: GCF_965231275.1. Taxonomy (NCBI): domain Eukaryota; kingdom Metazoa; phylum Chordata; class Aves; order Passeriformes; family Zosteropidae; genus Zosterops; species Zosterops lateralis. The sequence continues at coordinate 11,866,826 of NC_139766.1, forward strand.
CACACACAACAAATTCCATGATTGTACACAGATTTACTGCACAGGACATTTGTGTTTCAGTCATATCATCTGAAAACACTTAGAGAGAGAGGTTTGCATGTGTGTGCTCTCCTTTGTTCCCAAACAGCTAGTTCACCGCTAAGAAATGCTGATGAAATAGATTTCTACTGATGCTTTATCTAACATACTAGGATGTTTAGTGCCTGATTCACAGTAATTGAATAATCAATTTCTAGCTTCTTTAATATATTAATTTATTAAATGCAAGGTATGTACAGCTGATCTTTCAAGAAGCTAATTTTCAAACTAAGGCAATGGTGGGATTCTTTAAGAAGATGACCTCTGTGACCTCAAACGTCTGGGGATATATAATAAAAAAGGCAGCCAACAAAAAGTAATAAAATATTTTAAATATAGTTGTTTGAACCTAGATAACATAATTTATTATCAGCCTTAGAAAAACTAGGCTGAAAGAAATATTCTCACTAATAAAGAATGTGATTTTATTTCAGACTAATTTTTTTAAATTTTGATATGTGTGTTAGCCAAACCTCCTCTGCATTCTCAGAACAGTCAGCAGTTTTACTTTTAATCATAAGTCATGGAACAAAAGGATAATACCACTCACTACATAACAAAGGTAAACCCATCAACCATTACCATTATCACCTCTGGGTTAGTGTTTATCCTTAAGAAAATGGAAGAGAAAATGCCAACATCCAAGTTCTTTTAAACTGGCATACAGAAGCAAGGTTAGTACAACTGTCTTTTTTACTTTTTTAAACTCTTGCCAAAAGATTCCACCTACAGCTCTCCATGATGGATCTCAAAAGCATTGTCATGTCTTACACTTTCTGGAGTGATGCCAGCAGGTACATGTCCTCCAAAAAATCCCATCCTCTTATCAGAGAAGAGCCCTGCACAGAAATGAGCTGACTGGAGTGTAGGGGAGAGGGACGTTTTAGAGCCTTTGTCTTCTCTTCCCTCCCCACCCCTCCAGTGAGGGCCCATGGGTCACAGAGGCACCATGGTCCTGGCTGCAGCTGCAGCATGGGCTGCCAAAGTTAGCTCAGCCTGGCTGCTTCCAGCACACACTGCACCAGCTTCTGCCTTTGAAAGGCTGAGATACAAAGCTGGTATATGAAAGAAAAGGTTCTTGTGGCTCTAGTTTACACAGGCATTAAAATGTCACTGCAAATTCAGCTATTAGAGAAGAGATAAATATCTTCAGGGCAAGTAGTGGCTGTATTCTCTGCAATAACTTGCTGGTAATCTTCTATTTAAAAGGTCTCTGCTCCTTCTCATCCATGCTTAGGCCATGACCCCCTAGCCAGAACTCCAGTATCACATATTTTGAGGAAGAAACTTGTCACCTCAGCTATGTCAGAAGAGGGTCATACATTTTGATACCAATGATGCTTAAACCATACCTAAACATCAGCAAGAGCCTTTGCATCAGCAGGGAGAGTACCAGCCCCAGCAGAGTGACACTGAGGAGATGCTGCCTTACTTTCACCAGGGGAACTAGGAAGTAGCTTTCCTTTCTCTTCTGCATTAACCCCAAGCCTCAACATGATGATAACTGCACTCTGTGCTTCTTCCCTGCAACCATGCAGTCATCAGGAGGGATGAGATTAACACTTGGGCAATGCCATGTGCAAAAAAAAAAAAAAAAACCCTGCTGTTTGCAAGGTCTCATATAAGAAGTGATAGTCATGAAAACCTGTTCCTGCTGTCTGCTCTTGTGCTCTCATAGATTCCTGGTAAATCTTCACCACAGCATGAGCAGGTAGCTGTGAGGAAGACAAACCAGAAATGTGCTACCATATAAATGGTGCTTCAGCCGCAACCTGCCACCAGAAGCAGTGTGTTTTCACACTGTATCAGAATAACAAGCATGATAGGAAACCTAAAGCACCTAGATACTGCAAACTGCTGCAAACCACCAAACAACCTTAACCCAAAACAGAGTATCAGCAATTTAATGGATATTTTCAACGATCAAGTGATTGACTCAGCAGTCTCAGTCAAGCATGGTAGCTGACAATGTACACACCCAGTCCTGAGCAATAGAAAATAAAACAAAGACATATAAAGTCCTTTCACAGCAAGTTTTTAATATATGACCACTTGATTGCTTGAAAGAAGCTCTTCATGTGGGGATGCTTCCTCTGGAATCAGAAGTAAATATTTCAATTTAGTCACAAATTTGGTTTGTCAGTCTAGGAAAAAAAAGGAATAAAAAAAAGATCACTGTAGAATACAGATATCCCCACAGAGACATATACCAGTAAATCTGGAATTGTTTAAAATCACACTTAAATTTTTCCAGTAAAGCTTTTTACAAGTTGGCCATGTAAAAACAACACTGACTGGACAGCCTGTGAGAAATAAATTATAAGACTTTAAAACACAGTCATAATGCAGCCAGTGCTCAATCCACCATGATTCACACTTTCTTATACAATGAGAGTAATTTAAAAAAAAACTATGGGTAATCACTGACATTCACAAGAGCTGTGAGCTTTCCCAAGGCATTACCAGACAGGGAAAACAAAGGTTTGGGAGAAAATTCTTTTAACATTCCTAGCATATTTGTACAACAAAATTTGATTTCATGAAGATATCCTTATTTACATGTCCCATTAAAATTCCATCCTAATATCATGGAATCAGAGTAATTTTGATGAAGGAAAAAAAAAAAAAAAAGAAGTCAGATGTTTTTTAGAATGAGAAAAACATGAATTACTCATGCAAGGCAGATAAACTAGATCAAACAGTTGTGTGGCACCCGAATAAATCAGCTGAGCTAAAGTTTGCAGGAGGTTTTCTGCAGGGAAACAAATCATTTCCAATCCCACCCTTTCTCCCTCTTGTCCATTTATATTGAGAACTATCCCATTACATTTTATTTGGTAGAAGACAAAAATGTCAAATTATTTTTAAAAATGCTGAAGCAGGACTTTGCAAATATATTTAGGAATAAATCTCAGAAGACTTGCACTGTCTCAGTATTTTTATGTCAATTTTACTGTATTTGTACTGATTTCATTAAGCATTCTATCTGCCAGAATTTAAATGTAAGCAATTCATAACAGAATATTTTGAAATAAAGTAATGCAAAACATTAACTAGAACTTTCAGTTACACCGTACAATTTGTCAAATTGCCAACAGAACAACTCATTTGAAAAGACAGATTGTTGCTTATTCTTCAGCTGTCACTTGTGTTACTTCACTTCAGCTCCTTTTGCCTGACACTTGGTGCAGAGTTAGTCAATCATACTGACGGCTACCTGATGAGCTCTGATAAAACCCACAAACAAAACAGAGATTCTGGTGACTCATCCATCAGTCTGGAGAGCGACTTGATACCCCAGATAGTGGCTCCAGGAAAGCAACCCCTGCCAGCCACACACGCTGGCAGATATTAGTGACGCAATCTAGTCATGGCATCCTTCCCAAGATTAGGATATTATGGGGATAAATTATTTGGGTTTGCTGGATTAAAAAATATCATGAGATTCTGAATCTGTGGACTTCCAAAGTATTTTCACAAACTCTCTCTGCTAAGGGCTTCTTTTAAGTGAAGGCAGTTAAAACAGGTACATAATATCCAAAAAGAAAAACAAACCCAACCAAAAATCCAAACCAAACCAAACAACTTTGCAGAGTGTGTAAAGATTCTCTGTATCTGGTTTAAACATCTCTGGAGACCCAACCACACATCTTCGACCAGGGACTCCATTGAGATCACAACCAATTTTTGTATCAGGTACACAACAGTTACATTGCAATATGATCATCTTGTCACTCTCCCTTCTCAGAGGCTCCATTTTCCTTTCCTGTATTTAACTTGGCCATATATTTTTTTATATTGTCTAGCATTCCACAGGTGGAGCACAAATAAGACCTTATAAAATTATACAGTCATAGAAGTAAAGAGCACGTCCACTGTCTGCTGCTTTCCCTCTCCCTTTTGCAGTGGATCGGCTTTTTCCAATTGGTGCAGCTCCGGCCAGCCCTGCCGCCACTACATCCAGGGGCCACTTTGCCAGAGGCGTGGGCAAACTCGACAACGGTGCGGATGGTGCGCAGAATAGAAAGGCGGGACTCTCAGAAGGTGCAACAAGGGGATGCGTGTCCCCGAGGCAGCGCTCCGAAGAGAGACGCTGACCTCGGAATGCCACGGCTCTTTATTGAGTGGGTTACAGGGGTGGGATTGCGTGGGACCAATCACAACCTTTTGCCAACGTATAATGAGGGGATGCACAACTTTTGAACCAGTAACAGGTAACTTGGGGAGGAGGAATACATGATGAGGGGGTGGGGAAGTTATATAACTTAAAGATTGACAGGTAACCGAAAAGTGGTAAACAACTATTATGGGATAGGGTTACCAGGACAACCAAGGTTTTGGCGGGAAGGTTTGAGGGGGGGGAAGGAAAGTCTGAGGGAAGGAGAGAAGGAGAGGGAAGGAGAGGCCATCTTAAACAACAGTAATAATTACAAAATTATAAAACACAAATTATAAAACCAAACTGGAGCAGGAAAAACCCAATTGGAATTGAATTTAAGCACCACCACATCTCCCCCTTTTTTATTTTTTTGTGATGGCTTTTGGTAGTGTCTGCTTGGGGGATAGATGTTCTGTTCCGCGAGCCACCTCTCGTCATCAGTCTCCGGTGAAGAAGTCCTCTGGGTCAGGGTATTCCTCATCTTCCCATGACGGGAGCTGCTGCATCTCGATCTTCTCGACGGGAGGAACACTGGCCCAGACGTTGTTCACGCTGAGTGACTCGTCGGATGATGCCAAATGCAATTCCAATTATAAGTAACAAAAACAAAATTAGGAGTCCTGTGTTTACAGCAGAATTGACCCAGCCTGAGAGTCCCCAGTTCCCAAACAATTGGTCAAACCAGTCCTCCTGGGGCTCTCAGTTGGTATCTGACTGGTCTCTCCTGTAACTTAAAATATAACAAAATAAATTAATCAACAAAAAGCCAGTGAGGAATGGGGAAGGAAGGAGCGGACCTCTCTTCCTCCGGACCAACGGGCTTCCTTTTTCTTCGCCAAGTGACATTTTTCACCTGATGATCCGATCCTTTGGAGGCCCTGGGAATGTAAGGTTTCACCCACTTGGCCGGCACCCATTTAAGTCCGGTGGGTGTCGATACGCAGGCGTACCCGCGACCCCAAGTGATTAAACCGTGTGGACCTTCCATTCTCATGGTCTCCGGGTCCTTGACGAGAACTGGCGGCTTGGATTCTAATTTCAAATTTGGGTTCCCTCCAAAGTGCCTAATTATTGGGGGATTCATCAATTCAAATGAACAATTTAGAAAATTAATTGTGTACAAGGCCCTGGCTAATCGAATTTGGGGTGACTCCAATTTTAGAATTTGTCCCTGTTGATTGAGGACTCTTTTGATGTTTTGGTGTGTCCTCTCCACAATTGCTTGGCCTGTCGGGGAATAGGGGATGCCAGTCTTGTGTTCTACTCCCCATTGCTGCAGGAAGTTGCGGAACTCCTTGGAAATATAGCTTGGCCCGTTATCCGATTTGATGACCTTAGGGATGCCTAGGAAAGAGAAGGCTTGGAGAAGATGTTTAATAACATCCCCTGCTTTCTCCCCTGTGTGGGCGGATGCATAGACTGCTCCAGAAAAGGTGTCCACAGACACATGGACATACTTCAGCCTCCCAAACTGAGGGACATGAGTAACGTCCATCTGCCATACCTCGTTGCTGCTCAGCCCTCGGGGGTTTACCCCGGCATGCAGGGTTGGGACTGCATGTCGCTGGCAGCTGGGACACGTCGCCACAATGGCCTTGGCCTGATCTCGGGTTAGTTTGAACCCTCGGACCAAACCTGGCACATTCTGATGGAACAGTTGGTGGCTGAGCTTTGCCTGCTGGAAAACGTCAGGCAGCGGGGCCTTCGCGACAGGGGCAGCAAGAGCATCAGCCCTCCTGTTTCCCTCCGCTATGAACCCTGGCAAATCCGTGTGCGACCTGGTGTGCATCACGTAAAACGGTTGCTCTCGGTGGGAGATCAGCCTTATTAGCTTCGAGAGCAACTTAAACAGAGCAATGTTAGTCACTTCTTGGAGAACTGAGTTCTCCGCTCTGGACACTACACCTGCTACATAGCTCGAATCGGTTACCAAATTAAATGGTTCAGAGAACCTTTCGAAGGCCCTGACGACTGCGGCCAACTCAGCAATCTGAGGGGATCCTTCCACCTCAGCAACATCAGACTCCCACTGCTGAGTCTGAGGATCTTTCCAAGTCACCACTGACTTGTGGGACCCTCCGGACGCGTCTGTGAAAACTGTCAAGGCTTCGAGCGGTCTTTTGCTCTGAACACTCCTTAAATTTAATTTAAATTGAGCATCCGAATTAAAAATTTTGTGGGCAGGCCGATGGATTGAAATTTGACCAGTGTAACTGTCCAGGGCAAACTGAAGTGCTTCGTTCTCTTGAAGCAAGTGCTCTAACATTGCCTTTGAAATTTGGCCCGTACTCAACCGAATTGGTACGTGGATCACCTCAAAGTCGCAACCAGCCAGTTCTCTAATACGGACTCTGGCTTTCCGAATTAGATCAGCCATCAACTCCTGTGGGCGTGTCATCCTCTTGGACCTGTGGTGGCTGAGAAAGACCCATTCTATAATAAGAAGAGGATCTCTCCCGCCTCGGTCTTTCCGGGGTATGCTGGTCACCCCGTTGTCCCATTGGAATATCATTCCATGGAGGTGCGGCAGATTCCCTAGAATGACAAATCGGAAAGGCAAATCAGCATGGCATCGATTTGCCTGTCTGGTGGACATCAACTCTTGAACCTTTTCCAGTGCTTTCTGTGCCTCCGGGGTGAGTGACCTGGGGGAACTCAGCCCCTCTCCCCCTTTCAATAAATTGAAAAGAGGTGCTAGGTCCTCGGTAGTGAGACCCAGCCAAGGCCTCACCCAGTTCAAAGCCCCACACAGCTGGTGCACATCCGCTAAGGTCTTAATTTTGGTTTGGATCGCCAATTTTTGCGGAACAATGGTCCGCTTATTAATTTCGAGGCCAAGATATTTCCAAGGTGGCATCTTTTGAATTTTCGCTTCCTGCAACTCAAACCCTGCAGCAACCAGTGCAGCCACTGTCAGGTCAAGCGCATGCGTCAACAGGTCGTCGCTGGGGGCGCACACGAGCACATCATCCTTATAATGCAAGATGATGGCCTGGTGTGCAGCTGCACGCACGGGGGTCAGCAAGGAAGACACGTACCACTGGCAAATGGCAGGAGAATTTTTGACTCCTTGGGGAAGAACCCTCCAGTGATACCTCTTCCTTGGGGCCTCTCGGTTGATGTTAGGAACCGAGAACGCAAACCGCGGAGCATCGTCGGGGTGGAGAGGAATTTGGAAGAAACAATCTTTGATGTCAATCACGGCCAAATTGTAATTTTGGGGCAACATGGCTGGGGAAGGCATCCCTGGTTGGAGAGATCCCATGTCCTCGATGACCTCATTAATTTGTCTGAGGTCCTGGAGAAGCCTCCATCGGGTCTTATCCGATTTTTGTATTACGAACACCGGGGTGTTCCAAGGAGAGGTGGTCTCCTCTATGTGACCCTTCCGGAGTTGCTCTTCCACGAGCTCATTCAGCGCCTTTAACTTTTCCTTAGAAAGCGGCCACTGCTCCACCCAAACTGGAGAATCCGTTTTCCAATTCAGTTTTTGGGTGGGGCGCAGTTCAGTGACCGCAGCCTGAAAATTTTGTGGAGGGTCAGGGAATTCAATTGTTGCCCCCCACTGGGCCAGGACATCTCTCCCCCACAGGGGTGCTTTGTAATTCAAAACAAAGGGCTGGATGTTTGCCAATTGCCCATTGGACCCCTTAATTTGCACCATGTGCTTTGATTTTTTTGCCAATTGAAGGCCTCCAACACCCTCAACTTGCTCCACCACTGTCTGCAACGGCCAACGTGACGGCCATAGGTGTTCCGGGATTACCGTTACGTCCGCCCCCGAGTCAAGGAGACCTTTAATGATGGTGGTCTCCCCGCCCACCCTTAATTTGCACACCTCCTCAGGTCTGTCATGTGTAATGTACACGACCGTGCTTATCTGGGGGTGGCAGGTCCTGCAGTCGCCCTCAGGACACACTCTTTCAGGGAGTGATGGTATTGCCTGGGCGACTATCTGTCCCTTTGACAGATAAATGGGTGGAGTCGTGCAGCGAAGCCAGAGTTCAAACCACTTGGGATCCGCAGGAGTGGTTTGTGGAACAATCTCAATCTCTGGCGGGGTATGTTTACAATCCCCCACGACTACATATGTTGTGCCAATTTTGTGCCAGGTACCTCTATTTTTAGATACCGCCACGCGGTGCCATTCATCATCACGGATCCACAGGGCATCAGACAACTGAAGATGAAAGGGCACTCCCTCGCTTGTTGTTGTCAAGGACTTTCCTGTGAAAGGAACAGGCACATTCGGGTCAGGATCATCAGGTGAAGGACTCCTCAAAGGGGAGTCTCTTGTCTCGTCCGGCAAATTCCCTCTCAGAGGGCTCCTCTGCTGCCTCTGGGAAGAAAAAGTCAAGTCCGTTAAAATGTCATGTCCGGTACAACTCAAATCAACATTCCCCATTCCTCCTCCCCCGGCTTGGGCCACCCGATTGGGGTCATCGCACTGGGTGGCTCCGCGCTCCCTTATTCGTTTTTTTGTTGGGAGCGTCCTCCCCTCCCATTTCCTCCTCCTCCCTCTTTGGCTTGTTTAAATTCCTGAAACTCCCGTCTCAGGGGACAAGCCTGCCACCAGTGTCCTTGCTTGCCACATAAGGCGCAAGGCCTGTCAGCTGAATTTCCAGATGGGCGCCTCCCTTTTGATACCACGGCCGCGTTGTCCTGATGGCAGGTTGGGCTCTCTGCGGTTGCTGCATTCACGGTTTTCCGTCGCTGTTCCGGCCTTTCTGGCTTTGCTGATGTCATCAGCGGGACCACCTCAGTTACCACCTCGACATAGTCCTGTAATGTCGGCTTGGGAATCCGTGGAAGGGTCAGCATGGCCTGTTTGCAGACTTCGTTGGCGTGCCTGAACGCCAGCGACGTGACCAGCCTCTCCCTTGCCACTTCGTCCTCTTCCTGCTGCTCTATGGCTACCGTTAGCCTTTCCACAAACAGCAGGAAGTTTTCCTGAGGTCCCTGAAAAACATCTGAATACGATTCCATGGGGCCGGAAGGCCGCATGGTGGAAAACGCTTTCACAGCAACCTTAGCAACTTGTCTTAACAACGGCTTTGGGAGGCTTTCAGCTTGTTTCTGGGGCATCTCCCATTCTCCCTCACCCATCACATGTGACAGCGTGATCATGTTCCCTTCATTGTCCACAGCTGTGTCAGGGTCATTTGACCACCCTGGGAGCGCGTCCTGCAAGTGCCTTTTCCAGGTTGCAAACCAGAGCTGATACTCAGTTCTGGAATGCAAGCACTTGAATAGGTACTTGATGTCATGTGGGACAACCTCACTCCCGGTAACCTGGCCATCTAACAAACCAAGGAAGTACGGACTCATGCGGCCGTACTCCTTGAGGGCCTTCATGAGTTCCCTGACAACATTCTGGGACAACTGCTGCCACTTTGCCTCCTCACGCCCTCCCCTACCCCTCCTGTAGGTAACTGGAGCGATAGAAGGGACATGGGGACCATCACTTCCTGGATCCCACCCCTCCCCCTCCTTGCCCCAAGCATGGGAACCGAAAGAAGGGGCGTGGGAACCGGGAGGCAGTGGGCGGGACTTGGGCGTCACCGAGGGGAGTGGCCGAAGACGGGAGGGGGGCGTGCCAGGGTCTGGGAAAGGCACGCCTTCGGAGGAGTGGTTTTGGGAGGAGACTCGGGAGGAGCGGCAGGTGGGGGGGTCATAGGAAGGGGTTTCAGAACAGTGACAGCCTCGGGGAAGGGTGGAAGGGGACGGAAAAGGGTCGGGGGGGGAAAACTTGGGGGACTGGGAAGGGGAAGGGAACGGGAGCGGGGCCATGGCGGCGGCGGCGGCGAGCGGCGCCCCCGGCAGCGGGCTGGCGGGCAGGGCGGACAAAGAGAACGACCGCGTCAGGCGGCCGCCGCCATTCCGCGCCTCTGCCGCGCGGGCACTGCGTGCCTGCGCCTCTGCCGCATGGCTGCCACGCGCTCCTTCCGCGTGGGCACCGCGTGCGTATTCCACGCGCGCGCCGCGCGCGCCTTCCGCGTGGACGCCGCATGCGCCTGCGGCATGGAAGCCGCATGCGCCTGTCGCATGGGCGGCGGGGTCTCCTTCCGCATGGAAGCCGCGTGCGTTTGTCGCATGGGCGGCGCGTGCCCCTGCCTCATGGACACCGCGTGCGTTTGCCGCATGGAAGCCGCATGCCCGTGTCACGCGGTCGCCATGCGGTTCTTCCGCATGGACGCCTGCCACGCGGTCGCCGCGCGGCTCCGCGCCTGCCGCGCGGGCGCCGAGCGGCTTTTCCCCCGCGCCCCCCGCGCGGGCGCCGAGCGGCTCCGCGCCGGCGTTTTCACTAACACTGAACTGAACTCGGGGTTTTTTTAGGGAGGTTTGGGGAAGGGAAGATTCCTCGGGAACGTGGCCAGTGCTCCGTTGGACATCCCGGGCAGACTGCCCTGTCTGTCCCAGGCGGGGGGGTGGCGTCCTGAAGGGGCCAGGGCTGGCGGGCTGCGCGCCCGCTGCACCCTTGAGAATGCCACGGCGGGGAGAAGGGGAGGGGGACACAGAACGGGAAAAACAGGGGGAAACAGAGCTTTCTCCAGGAAACTGCTCTTTCTGCACTCCTTTCATATTTTTCACGGCAGTTTGAATCTGCCGCGACCAGAACAGGTATTTCGCCGCATTTTTGTCCTCGGACGCAGCCAATTTGGTAAGTTTTAAAACCACGGGCTCCCAATATCGGAGCTCCGTCACAACTTCCGGGTTCGTTACGGGGAAATGCAAATAGAGCGTGCGCACAAACTGCTTCAGTTCTCCTTTAGAAAACTTAACATTATTAAAACTGAGAACTCCAACAAAACAACGAAAAACGTCTTTCTGTTCTGCCGAGAGCCTGGCACCCATTTTTCCTTCCAAACCGTTCCGCAAAAAAAAATAAACTGAAAATCAAAACCCAGCACGAAAAACTCCGGTCAGGCAGCCCCCCCCACTGCCTCCGCCCCGAAGGTGCTTCGTAAAACAAAAAAAACCCGCTTTAAACCCCGTCTGTGCCCGTGCGCAGACAAAAAGCGGGGGTTCCGCGCCTCCCGCGGTCCCGGTCCCGACCGGGATTCGAACCTACGTCTCCCGCGCCCGGGCCGGCAAAAAAACGAGCACGGCGCCGCTCCCGCGATCCCGCGAACCCGGTCCCCCGACCGGGATTCGAACTCGGGTCGCCGCGGCGAAAGCGCAGAGCTCTAACCACTACACCACAGGCTCTGCTGTGTTGCTCCCGATCTCGCGGCTTCCCGATACCTGCCGCGGCGCGCCCCTGTCGCTTCCCCCGATACCCGAGCGAGCTGCTTCCCGATAGCTGGGCTCAGGCACCAGCTCAGAGCCGCGAAAACTCAAAATACAAACGAACAAAACGAAATAAAAACAGGAACCGCGAAACAAAAACCCGAGAGAGGAAAACGAACCCCCCCCGAGCGCCGCGCGGCCGATCCCCCCAGGACAGTCTCTCCTGGGCTGGATCCCCCTTTTTTGGGTAGGGTGAGGGCGATGGGGCTCACACGCTTACCCTTCCTGGTTCCTGCGTGGGTACAGCGGTTTGGTCTGGGGTAAATCCGCACTGAAGAGGACTTCGCTGGGTGCTGCGAAGCTACCCTCCTCTCCCTCCCGGGAGCGCACCTGAAGGCTGCTTCCACTAGGAGGCGCGACGACAATGAAAAATCCGTAAAAGGTCCTGACGGACTGGATTCGAGCACGTGGCTCTCAGATTGAGGGCACAGCGTCAGAGCCGTCGCCGTCGAGCTGTCAGATGTTCGCCCACGCGTGACAGCCCCGCGTTGGGAGCCAGCTTGCAGTGGATCGGCTTTTTCCAATTGGTGCAGCTCCGGCCAGCCCTGCCGCCACTACATCCAGGGGCCACTTTGCCAGAGGCGTGGGCAAACTCGACAACGGTGCGGATGGTGCGCAGAATAGAAAGGCGGGACTCTCAGAAGGTGCAACAAGGGGATGCGTGTCCCCGAGGCAGCGCTCCGAAGAGAGACGCTGACCTCGGAATGCCACGGCTCTTTATTGAGTGGGTTACAGGGGTGGGATTGCGTGGGACCAATCACAACCTTTTGCCAACGTATAATGAGGGGATGCACAACTTTTGAACCAGTAACAGGTAACTTGGGGAGGAGGAATACATGATGAGGGGGTGGGGAAGTTATATAACTTAAAGATTGACAGGTAACCGAAAAGTGGTAAACAACTATTATGGGATAGGGTTACCAGGACAACCAAGGTTTTGGCGGGAAGGTTTGAGGGGGGGGAAGGAAAGTCTGAGGGAAGGAGAGAAGGAGAGGGAAGGAGAGGCCATCTTAAACAACAGTAATAATTACAAAATTATAAAACACAAATTATAAAACCAAACTGGAGCAGGAAAAACCCAATTGGAATTGAATTTAAGCACCACCACACCCTTTCATGTGCATCACATACACAGCAATAACCTTCATGCATCTTAAAGCTGCAATGCTCACTCATGTGTAAAAATGAACCTCAGACTTCTACCAGTGATGAGGACAGAAGCCTAATGGTTTCGTCCAAATTAGCTCTTGAATTGGGTCATATATATTTTAATGAAGTAGAAACTAATGTGGGGGCTGGATGCTAGATGAGGGCCTGTGATAGCTTTTGTCCTTGCTTTGATTAGTTTGGCAATCACAATCATTTACATAAATGGTGAACACCTTACAGAGCGGGAATCACATCCCAAGGGGGCAGGAGAAAGGAATGTACATGCCATTCATAAAAAGATTTCACTGTGTCAATCGATACCAGCTAATTTCATTCCCTGTCCCTGTGGTCACCATTGACAAAGCAACTCAGGTGGCTCAGCACTGCAGCAACCAGGACTGCATCCCTGGCCCAGTCACTGTGAGAAACACGATGAACATCGGGGGAAAGAGACGGATAATTTTCCCTCTCATCCTGGTAAATGGGTATGCATGTTCTAGGAAGAATTATAATCTCCAGCAAACATATCCCCAAACAAATATTTAAAATTTAACCAAGTTTGTCAGCACAGCCTTCTCTCGGTGGTTCCCACCCTTCCCAAGCAGCACTGCAATTCACTGACTTGGTCACAAAGCACAGATGCGCACAGAGAAGGATGGTATTCAGAGTTATCTAGTTTATAATCTATTATGAATCTAAATGGAATTAGACAAGCATCGGGATGTTAAAAAAATTCATTTGCCCACAGGACTGATGCAGGCTGCAAGTTTTTCCACTGACATTTTATTTCCACGTTTATTTTAGATACAAATGCAACTCATTCATCTCAGAGCAGAAGAGAGCAGTAATGCACATCCTGATACTCCTTTCCAGTCATTTTGGCTTAGCACACCAAGAACTTAATTGCCCTTCACTGGCTTGTGGAGCCATCCTTTCACATCTTTCCCATACTGGACTAAGACAAGCAAAACATTTCACCATCACTGAGCAAGAGTAAGCAGGTGTTACCAACCCCATGATTCTTCCAAATTTTCAGGGAAGTCTTTTCTCCAATATTTTTACCTCTTGTAGGGTGTATCAACATTATTTATAAGACATATTACTGAAAATGATAGGTCTGTCCTGCCTATGAACCTCATGATCACACTTCCAAGTAGGAAACCCATGGGACACCTTGCCAAAAGATGTCATGAAAACATGATTTTACATGGTGTTCAACATGAATTGGGCAGGTACATAAGAGATCCATTGACAGTTACTGTGTAAATGAGCCATATCAGGTTCAAGAAATCCCCTGAGCTAAATATTGTCTGAGGCTGACAGAACGTTCATGGAAACATCAGACAGGCTTGTCCCCTTCTTACCCTCTGGGTCTACTTACTGTGGCCTCTGTTGGAGACAGGATATTGGGTTAGATGAAGTCTTCGTCTGAACCAGTACAGCTGTTATTATGCAGAAGCAGTAACATCCATAAGAGTTTACTGTGACAGAACAGATGTGAGGAAATGTTCAAGAAAACAGAGGAGCTGAAAAGTAATTTGGCAAGTAATGTTTTGGCAGCAGTACTGGCTTAAATAGCCTCCTTTCTCCCTGACCTCACCCATTTATTCCCACCACTCCTTTCTTTGTGCTTGTACAGCTGTTTAGCTGTGTAACCACGTTGTGAACCAGGCTAGAAAACCATTTGGATGAGACACCTCTCTTCTTTCCTTCCCCTTTTCTGCAAGTTATTTTTCTGCCAGATCAGTATGCAGATTTAGCTGTGCTGCAGATTTAGCTGCGCTGCACAGCTGAACAAATAGTTTGCCACGACTCCACAAGAAGCAGCACAAATCAGGAACACGTGTCCAGGGCCAGGACATGTTTATGCTCAGCATAAGCAAAGCTCAAGCAGGACCAACACATCACTACCACCAGCCCACAGCCTGAGAGTCCTCAGAGCAATGAAAGAAGTGTCTCTGCCATGAGCAAGAGCCCAGCTTGCTACCCAGCCACAGCACTGACTGTGAGGGCACCCTGCTTACCTGGTCTAGAAAAGATAAGAGTTTCAACACCAATCAGACAGTGAGCGAAGTTGTTTGTACAGACACTCCCTACATCATAACTCAGACAAACGTTAAAAGCTCTCCTAGGAGAAATCAGGCCACGTTCAAGTTAAAAATGGGACATAGCCAGGTATCTGTAAATCACCTGAGGATGTTCCTGCTAAGCAGAATTACTGTGTCTCTTAAACAGTAGTTATTGAGTGCATTTGGCTTTATTAGTTCTCTGGGCAATTTCCCGATTAGGAACACCCTGATTAAGTGGAAAACGATACACTGCCTCTGCATTCTCTATAAACAACATATGGTAGTTTACTGCCTAGGCACACATAGAGGCTGAGCAGAACAAAAAGCAGAGGAGGGACCTGGGTACTACTAATGGCTGTTTTCAGAACACAGGCAGTAAATGACAACTTGGCTTCCATCTCCTTGCACAATCCAGTCTGACACCTTTGCCTCAGAGTAAACAGGAATAATGCATTAGGAAACAGCAAGGTGACATGAAAAACACACACCTTTTCTTTCTCATATACACAGCATTCAAAGGCAAGACACCACTGTGTACATTGCTTTCCTGACAGGCTGCCACAATAGGAACCAGTTCCTGCCAGAAGTTGCATTACTCTGATGCAGGTGGACTAAAAGAGCAAAATGCAGAATTCAACAGAACTGCCTTAAACTAACAGCAGCAGCTGTTAAACTGTGGTGTAAGTGCTGGCAGCCGGATTATGCAGCCTGCATGACTGGAGGGCTCTGACTGCACATACTAAACTCTTCTCAAACTCCACACTAATACACCTGCCTGGATGCTATTTCCTAGAGGAAACTAGCAGAGGCTGCATACAGACAAATTAACAAATGTGACATACAGGCAGCTTAAACCCTGCACTTCATTATGTTCAAAACACAAACACAAGTCAAACATATACCAAACAAGCATCAGTCAAAGTATTGATGTTGTCACTCCAAATTGTCTCCTTCTGATAAACTCTTTGAAGGTGAACAAATTAGGTGTATTCCAACAGAAAGGTCATATAATATGACTGTACAAAACCAAGAGAGAAGAAACAGAATTCAGACACAAAAGCTGATTTCTAAGAAGCCCCAAAACTAAATTGACTTCACCTCTCTCAACCCTTCAGATGCAACTGTCTCTGGTAGACTCTCCCAATATATACATACCAGCTAAAATTAGGCTCATAATTGTGACTCATCCAAGTGGCTGCCAATCACTTAGTTAAAAAAAGAAACAATTCCAGCAGTTGTGTACTGCACAGTCCTGTGATGCACAAGACACTTGAATCCAAATTGGAGCAAAGCAGCTTCATCGCTTCAGAATGAAAAAACAACATAGGTGGTACATTTCTCAACAGTCAAGGTCCTTTCTGGTACATTATTTAAAACCATAAAAAACACAATTGTCTGTGCTGATTCTGCTCAACAGCTGGATTTTTAAAGATTGAACAAGTATGTGATAAAACCATTTACTTGAAGAATGTTTTTCTGGCAATCAAAATTATACTCTCTGTATTTGTTCTCCACCCATTAAAAGAAAAACTGTACTGTGATAACCAAAATAGACAAAACTTTCAGGGTTAACCCAACTACAGGAAAAGCACTGTCACACCTCTGCATCAAAGGAAACCAAACCAAGCCTGATTTAATACAGTCTTCTCAGGAGTCCAGGGAAAATTTGTTTCTGAGCAATTATATCTGTTTTTTTAAACTGGAATCTTCTGCAGTGAAGAACTGCACCTTCCAAGAGTAGTGAGCAGTCAGCTCATGTTTAAGTCACTGGAAGCAAGAGGCAGTCAGTACTTTTGGACATAAACTCCCTAAAGAATAAATTATAACAGAAGAAATCCAGCAAGGCTGCCACTACATCTAAAGACAAAATTCCCATTGAATTCAGCAAGACAAAAGTAGGCTTTGATACACGTTCCACACAAACTGGCATCAGACTTTGGTCTGTCCCTAAAAGGGGCAGAGTTGTGACAGCCCTCAGAAAATGGAAGGGAGAGGGATACTGGAATTGGAGACACTTCTGCCTGAAAACAAGATTATATTCACTGGGAACTTCTGTTTTAACATGCACCCTCTGGAGCATAACTGTAACAAGCTGAAAGCTACAACTTTACATGCTACCATCAAATCTAGCCCTTTGAAGTGTGCCACAGAACTCACTCCCTTTATATTTACAGTAAAATAGCAAAATTAACATGGCATCGCCACTGTAAACCCTGACCAGAGGAATTTAAAAGGAGAGTTCTACACTTTGGTCCCCACGTGATGAAAAGGAAGCTAGATCCCAGTGTAGCTGTAAGCTCTTCTGTTCTCTATGCCAGAGTTATGTCATGAAAATGAGATTGGAATGTGGCCCCAAACCTTTACCAAAACAGTGGAAATTATGGGGTTTTTCAATCAAATGTGCCAACATTCTGCTGCAGCCCATCAAGCCAGCATGCTTATGAATCCAGAGTACCACAAAGGAGCTTTTATCTCATCAGTATGATATTGCACAGGTCTCAAAGAAGCTGTCTAACTACTCATTAAGAAACTGCAGTTCATCTGCTTTTGTAGAGGGTGGATCAAGCCAGGCTGTGTTTAACAGCACAGTCTTGATATTCAGAAATATATTAGATTGCTACATTTGCACATGACAACTGCATTATATTTGGGCAATGAGTCTGAAGAAATCTCCCTCCTTATGTTGTAATAATTACTGTCTTTATTTATAAACTATAAAATATCAGTTACTCATTGATCAAAACACACTGCCCATTAGTCCTTCTGCATTCCTCTTTAGCAAGGTAAGCTTCATTGGGTTAGCTGAACAGAGGAGCAAAAAATCACATTGTGTACGTCAAGGTTGACATTCTCAAACTTGGCTGACTTATGTTATACTCCTGAATCCTCATTTAGTTTTTCAGTAATGCTGCAAACCCCCACACAATATAACACTTAAAGACACAGTGGGAGTCAGCGTCTATAAAAATGAGAGCAGTCCTACTTACATGCCTAACTACAAATTTGAATGTCTAACTTCAGATATCAACATTCAAAAACTGTTGGCCTAACTGACTTATTTAAGGCAGCAAAGACAATCAGGGTTAAGGAGTGAACATGGAACCAGAGGACCTCACTTAGGCCTCTGTCTAACCAAAGCCTTCTCAGTGTGCAAACGCATTACCTGTGAGATAGCACAGATTTAAAAGGAAAGACAGAGCTGTAGAGAGGTGTTCACAATCTGTGTGGAAACAATCATGCACAGAAAGCTCTTTTATTCTCTATGGAAGCTTAATAAGCAGAGTCCTGAAACAAATACATCCACTTCCCAAAGCCAATTACATCCAGTTTCTCCAGCAATGAACTTTCAGTGGACACTTTACTCACCACACACTCCTACAGTGTCCAACTTACATTACAAGGTGCATCCAATGCCAGCACACAAAAGAAACTGCAGTTACCATTTAGTATATTTTTCACTCTGTATTTCATCACCATCCAGAAGGACAATTAACAACAACTAATAAACCTGCAATCTGGGTGTTCTGCAGAGGAGGTGGCTGTGAACAGCTGCTGGTTCATAGGCTTGCAAAGTGCTGCTGCCTGACAACCCTGTCTTGCTGCCCAGGAGGCCAGAGCCACCTGGAGCATCAGGGAAGCCCCGGTGCCTTCCCTTTCAGAATGCACAATAGGCATGTGTGAATCAGCACCCACACCGAGCTATGCTCCATCTATTGCCAAACCATGGGAAATTCAACGTTAAGAGCATAGCTCTGCCCACCCCTACTCCAGTGTGCTTAGCTGAGGTGGTGCGTGTTGTGGGTCACGTTGGATCGCTGTGCTCTCAAGGACGTTGGCAAGAGCAGCCCTGAGAAAGTGAGTTAAAAGCTGTACATTTCTGATATGCCACAGAACATCTTTGCTTCTCAGACTTCAAATTGGATCCACATTGTTTCCCTAGCACAGTCTAACATTTCCCAGGCTCCAGAAGGTAGGGTGGGGCCCAGCCTCGTGGCAAACTACCCAAATCCATCACCCTCTGAAGGACCTGCAGTTTAATGCTATCATTCAACAGAGATTCAGGGAAAGGAGGGAAGATCTGTAGATAAAAACATCCGCACATTGCTTAGTTTGGCTGAACAGTCTTTAATACTGCCTATTTCTCATAAGTATGTGCATGTTAATTAAAAATATTTCATAATCTGGTAATGTTTTGCTTGAATGGCTTTTGGCAAACTCTGTGATATGCTTAAGGTTTTAGGACATAGCAATGTAAAATATTACAGGTATCAGGTTCAGTACAGAAAGGGTCTGACATTAAAAAGGTCAAACAACACAGCTTTAAAAAGAGAAGATGGGAGGAATTTAGCAAGAAGAATCAAGTACTTTTCATATTATTTTAAGGTGGTAACATGAGGTTTATTTCTTCAAGAGATGGGATTGTTTCTCAAGGAACTGAGCCAAGTCCAACAAAAAGCTAACAAGACACAGACAATAAAGTACTGCCAGTGAGTTTAACAGATGTTTTTCAGCTCACTTAGTTTAACCTGTCCTTGCCTTTGGCAGAAGACTTTTGATTTTAGCAAGACAACTAGGATTTCATAGCAATGCTGAACAAACATTTTAGAAAGAACACAGAGGAAAAATGTTTATGCATACTCTGTGCAAGATGGACACTGGGTACATCCCTCACCTTCCTCTGTTTGAAGCGACGGATAAAATTCACAGAGCAGAGTTAAGCCACTACAAAGTGCCTTCTGAAAACCTTGCCCTAGCATGTTTCACTGTTTCTCTTTACACTCCCATGAGGTGGTAATTTATTTTATTAAACCAATAGTTTACACTGGAAATAAAACAACTTATTGCAGATATTTCTTAATCAGCTTCATCAAGCTCAAGTGAAAAAAATATTTAGCTTGTTTAAAGAGTTCCAATATTTGCATTTAGTGGATTATTAAGTAGGAACTAAACCATGTTCCTGACATATCTGGGATTTGATTAATAAGAAATTAAAATGTCTACACTACATCATAACAAAATTCAGAGTTGCTGCATTAATAAAATACTAGCATGCAATTAAAATATGAAGAATATTTTGCTGATTTTAAAATTCCATATCCTATCCTTGTGCTGGCTACACATTAAAACACAAGATATACATTGCTTCTCTCCTTAAAGGAAGTTGAGATGGGCAGCTGGGATAAGGTAAGAGCCACTTGGTCTGAGCAGCAGAAATGCACAATATTCTCCTGGAAGTCAAAAGTTTCTCCACTGCTGACTGTTTCTTCTGGTGCCAATAAAGGGAGGATGTGTCACAAGGGGAATATCTGCCACTTCAACTGTAATTAAACTTGTTGCTCAGTATGATCCATATAAAAGTAATTCTTGATCCACTTCAGCTGGTGATTATTTCCCCATAGAAAAATGAAGGACTTTTAGTAGGCAGTGATGAAGGCATGGGATTGAATACAAGCAGAAAAGATCTCCTTGGATGGGAACAGGCATGTTGAAGGTTTTACTCTTTGGAAGTGTTTTAAAGGATACAAGAACTTGCCTCCTTGTAAAATTAATCTCAAAAGTCAATAGCACCTCACCAGGGCTTGAAATTCCATCTTTCCTATGGCTTTTCCCTTATAACTGGTATTTACCACATTACTTATTACTGCAAAATCATTCCTCTATGTACAACATTTCGCATTTAATTTCTAAGTGTATGCCTCTGCCTAATGAAAGGCTGGTGGCTTGCTATCTTTTCCAGGCACAGGTGTGCAGCCAGCTGTGAGCTAACTGTGCATAGATGGAACCAGAAGAGTTCCAGGCATTTAAACTGGAATTAAAATAAGTATTTAGTGCAATTTCAGATGCCTTAGTGTACCCCAACTGGCTGATCGAAAAAGACATGTATTTTTCCCAGGTCCAGCATTAGGCCAATTCCATGCATTAATATCCTATTAATATAGAATGTAGTGCTTGTAGACAGCCAGAGTGGCACCAGGTCAGTATATTAAATACCTGAGTTGCTAAAAAGTAAAGATTCTGGTAACCAGGGCCAGTACCCATGATACACAATTATGAGATGTTAAGAGAAGATCCCTAAAGCATATGAAAAGGAGCTGACTTCTAATCATACACTGCTTTTTCTGGCACAATAGCTCAGATAGGCATTTGGGAAAAGGAGGTAAATAAAACTTGTATTTGGAATTGTTTTGACTGCTACTGCATTTACTAATTGCTTTTTAAAAGATTTTGTTTGATTGTTTAGGTAGCATTTTAGGAGAGCAAAATTAAGCACTGAGACAGGTCTTTGAACACTTCAAACATTTCCAGAGGGATTTATGGACAAAATCTTTGGTGATCAAGAACAATTCAAATCCTGAATCAAAACGTTAGCCTACTTAGGGCTTTTCATCTCCTTGAGAAACCATGGTCTCTTGAAAGACTTTGGCAGACCTGGCTGGATACTTTGGTACTTAATATGCAACAGCAAGAGTGAACAAGCTTGTGAACAGCCATTAAATCACAATCAAGGATAGAGTCTAATCAAGTCTAAAAAGAGCAACATTAGGTTTGAGCATGCAGTTTGTTATCAGCTGAACATATTAAACCATTAAAAGCATTCACACAGGAATCTGATGAATAATTTCATAGATAGATGATACCCAAATTTGAATATGAATACAAGCCACAAACTCACTCTGGGTTGAAATGCCTGCATCTCTCAGCTACAAAGCAGCACCAGCTACAATGCAGGATACAAATGTGATTTTAATAGGAATATTTTTCAAAGTAGGCATCAAAACAAGAGATGGAAAGAGCTTAAAATTCCAGCTTAAGGGCCAGGCAGTGTGGCACAGGGAACTCTCAAGCTTCAAAACATGCAAAGGGGGTCCTCATGAAAATTCTCTATCTCCATCAAGTGGTTTCCATTCTCCACAGGAAAAAAAAAAAAATTAATACCAAATACTCCCACTGTGCTCATTTTAGGGAGATACAGACAGGCAAAGTATGTGTCCACCAGGGGCCACACCAATATATAAAGTAATACTCAAGAGCTGCAATTTGTGAAGCATTCAGAGTCTTTCAAAAGTATTAACTCTGACAGCAATATGATGAAGTGCATCTCTTTAGTCCCTTGCACAGAGGGATTAAATGAAGCTAAGAAAAAAAGGCATCATTGTTTCCAAACAGGAACCTTAAATTAGACTCCTCAGCATTAGATAGATGTAGATTTTCAGTAATGACGGGTGAACTGACTCACACTCATCTCCACTTTAAGCAAACTTAACTAGATCTGATTTTTAGAAAGTATTGTGTTCTCAGTCCTTTCAAATGATCTTAAAAAAAAAAACTCAAAATGGGTATACATTTCACATCTTAAATATGTGAAATAATTAAATAGCTGTAAATATATAATTATAATTAACCACTTCTAAAACACTTGGTTTTGCTATCTTATTTTTGTTACTGGAAGAGCTCATCTTTATAAGAGTGAAAAAGTAGAATATCCCTTCTGGAAACAAACCAACAGCCAAGTTCATCTAAATACTTGGAGCATAAATTTTAGAGATTTAATTTTCTTCATACAAATTTGTAAAGTGCTCTCCAAAGCCCATTTTGTGCTATGTGTACTGAACACACAAAACAAAGATGTTCAGCTCCCTGGCTGGGATGCTTAGACACTCTGGTAAGGAACAGCAATGACAAATCAGCAGGACAACCAGCACCAGCATCCCAAAGTCTGCACTCTCAGCTTCTCACCAATCTGCCAAACCCAGGAGTGTCAGCTCCTGCTCCATGATAGACTGCTTTATGTTATGCCACACTAAAAGTGAAAGTTCAGTTGGGTCTGGCACGTTGGCACGTCAGCAGGGAGAGCAGGAGCAGCATCGTGCCCAGCACAGCACACCAGGCGCGTGCGGAGCTTCGCTGAACCGTCAGCACTCAGCAGCTTCTCTGATCACCCACACAGTCCACTCCTACCAAAGAAAAGGTAACAAAGCAGCACCAGGGCATTTCAAGGTCCTGAATTTAAAAAATGAAAACCAAAATGATGCACAAAGAGCGACTGCTCAAAGGAAATGCACTGATGGGACAAAGGGTGACTTTCATACACTCTGACATGTAAGCTGCTAGACACTGAATCAATACACTGTTAAAAATTTATTTGGCTGCAAAAAGTCTTCTTAACTCACCAGATCTTCACAGATTGAAGGTTTCTACTATTACATAGAAGTGTTCCCATTAGGGAATATGAAGTAGACAGGTAGTGGAAAATTTTGTTAACAATCCATGGAACTGAGAATATTCAGAGCCCAAAGCCTGACAAAGAGAACAGTTAAGAGAGAAAGAAAAACAGTAGAATGAAAACATAAATACTGTGGATGTAATGTGTTTCTGCTTGGTTACACAGTCCTGAGAGGCACACTGAACACTCCAAGGCAAGGGCAGTGAGAACTGGTAGGAGTGTCCAGCACACTGCAGGACTCAGTTCTCTAACACAAACCAGAGCTATTGCTATTTCTTGATTTTATAACATACTCGAGGTGCATGCACATATCCAGTGCATGTCCAATGCCTACTGGAAGACAACACAAAACATTATTCTGCCTTTGTTTTAACTTGGAAAGTTAAACTCTTCCCTGATTGGAAAGAACAGAATCTCAGAACAGTTACATGAACTGAGTAGCATTCAAGAAAAATAAGAACTTCCAATTCCACTTCTGACCTTGTCCCAGTGTACTACAACATACCAAACTTTAGAAAACCTCAAAAATATTACTGTGTATTCCATGGATATAGCGTGCATGTAATGATACTCAATACCAACACTACCACCACCAGCAGCTGGAGGCTAATAAATTAATTTTCAGGGTAACTATATGTACGTAAGGAACCATCACTGTTTTCACTGTTCTCACTTTACAGAGTCAAAGCAGATGCCCAAGATCCCAGGGACCAGCCACTTTGATTTGGCTTCTGTGGATCTGAGAATATGACATCCATCATCAAATGCAAAGGAATCTCTATTACTGTGACTTCTTAAAGGATTCCCTTTAAGTCAAGCTTCTAATCAAAATTCTCAAAAAATTACATATAGATACTTTCAGGAAAAATGGATATACTTTATGGCACAGTCTAAACTCACATTATCCTGTACTATTTCCACAAGATAGTAAAAACTCATCCCTAATATCTGGTTTGATTCTTCCTGAAAAATATACAGTCCAAATACATCCAACACTGTCGATCGATTATTGTGGTCAGTCCCTGTCCTAATACCAGGACTAAAGAAGCTTCAGTTTAAATTCATATTTACTTCTTAATGTGTTGTTTGGGATTTTTGACAGCAGGTATTTATAAATTTCACAAAGTGAGAGGCCACTACAGTGAAAGCTAAATGTCAAAAAAGGTAACTAATATTCAGGCTAGCAACAAAGACAAGATAGGTCTATCCAAAATCACCTCTACTAGAAAGTCCTGCAATCCTTAGCCAGGGAGAGAGTGGATCACTTCATTTGCCACAAGTATACACAAAACAACTGTAGACAATAAAAAAAAAAAAAAAAAAAAAAAAAAAAAAAAAAAAAAGTGTAACTAAAATCTACAACAAGCAGCTGAAGCAGCATCCATGCTCCTATAGCATCCAGCCTCATCTTGCTTATTCTGCATCTGGCCCCCTCAAACCTCTTTACCCAGCAGCAAAACTCAACCAGAATATGCTGAGCAGCCCCTTCCAGCCTCATCTATTACTTGGTGAGGAAGTAGCTGGCACTGAACAGAGCTGGATACTTGTCAAAGAGTAAGTATGCTGAATGCAGCAACACAGCAAATTACTGGCATATTTGCTTTCATTTCATTCTTATGCATCTCCTTAAATCAGGAGGTGGGAAGCACAACCTTTCTGTATTCAAAGTATTCATATTGGTTCCTAATCATCATTCTAATAAAATGAAAACAATGAGCTTGTGGGAGGCTTTTCTTGCAGTTTATAGGTGCTTACCTACTCTTTTAGTTACTATTCCACCTTTTCTCATTTAAGCACAGGCCACATAAAATCTGAACAATGTATTGTATTTTCATAGGTAGCACAGACAATTATTTCATGATACTTCTGCAAATAAATTATTTTTTAAATCATGCTATGCAGTATTAAAGAAAAGACAATCAGCTGGCTACTGAACCTAAAATAGTTACTGAACTTTGTGAAACCATGCAAATATAGAAAAATGGAGTTAGATGGCAAAAGCAAAAGCAAGACCATCTTCTCTAATTAACATCTCACTAGATCTTTGGTTTCCTGGCCATTTTGTAGTTTCAGCCTTGTCAGATGGAAAGTATTTCCTCGATAAAATTTTCAGATTTTCTAATTTGCAGGAAAGCAGATTTTTACAGGGAGCAGGAAGAGAAATTAAATCCTGTTTTCTTCTTTAATCAAATGGGGGGGGGGGGGGGGAGGGAAGAAAGAAAGGCCTGAAAAAATAGTATGTCAATTTTATCATTTAGCAAAAATTAACTCCTTATTTCACATGAAAGACACAGTGGTTAAACCTGGGTGTATATAACCCCCTTGGAGATACTGTAATATGACCTTAATCTGCACAACTGAATCTGACTCTTAGGTTTTGCCAAAAATCTGTACACTCATTTGTGAACACAACATGAAGCATTTAATGTCTCATGCATGAGTACAATAATGAGAAATGCCCTTTCCACTTGGCTGTTAGAAAGCTTGTAAACTTCTGAGCAACAACACTAATATAACCAGCCTCAAAATATGGCCAGAGACTTTTGTCATATAGGAGAAATTAATTCAGTCCAGTTCAGACTCCTGCACTGCTCTTCTCAGCACAGCACCTGAGCATGCCTGCACCATAAAATGGCAATAACTCTACTACTGTAGTCACAGAAAGAGACCTGGATGCCTGGAGAAAACCCTTCACAGTCTCCCTGTTACACTTCTGTGCCATATGGCCCAACTCACAGCACAATTTAATAAAGGCAAGATTATATGATCCTTTTGAATCAGACTCTGCATCCAAAAGTTTCCCTCTTGCAATAGGATACAGTAGGATGAAAACAAATCTGCTTGAAAAATACTTTTGGAAAGAGCATGACAGCTCCCAATTTCTATTTCTCCCCTTTAGCTTTTCCAGGCTTATTCCAGTGAAAGCACAGCATACCTGGGCCAAATCCAATGAAAAGGTGCTCCTGGAATCATGTCAAAACCCACTTTGTGGTAACCCAGGCATAAATCATGCTGTTAAAAATATTGTGCTCCTAAGATGACTTTGCTAAATACCTCTTCTACCACTAACTAAATACCATTAAGAGACCTTGAACGTTGGCTTGATAGTGTTATATGGAGCCTTGATTGTAATCAAAGTCTTTTATTTTTCAGAATTGCACTATTAAATAGCCATAATATCCTACAGGAGCTTTTGAAGCTTTAAATCCATTAGCCCAACATATACTATCAATGGTAAAAATATTACCTATCCTTCCAACAGACACAGAATGATGGGTTATTCTCATTTCAGTTATCCCAAGGGCCAAATCTTTACCTTGTTTTGTTCTGTTTCCCAGCTACAAAGAGCAAAACATGTCCTTCCAGTCTGGCTGACTTTCATCAGTGATTAAGGGGAGAAAGAGAAAATCTATCAAACTTAAGGGACACACAGCACAAGCCAAAACGTTCCCTCCTTAGTGCTATGCTCAGGCTGGAAGAGCACTCAGTGTCATGGCAGAGCAGCACCTTTCACTCTGTCCTGGGGACCTGCCACAAGCTGAACTATGCCAGGAACTCAGGGAGGACAGACAGACACAAAGAATCCCTTGCTTCTGGCAAGGTAGTAACTCCTGCTCTTACAGGCAGTTTGGTGCAGAAAACCACTATCTTCCCAAAGGAAAGATAAGATTGAGCAAGACTGCAGAAGGCAGCCTGCTCTTAAAAAGGCCAGAGGAGGAGGGAGTTATTGCCCCAGCAGAACATAAGAGAAGAGGGATTTCTGTGTTTCTGCAATTTCTTTTTGTGATTTCTGTCTTTCAGCTCACATGCACCAATGCTCTCCAATTTTACTTTTGCAGCTTTGAGCGTCACCCAACTATGAGCAATCTTTCTGGGGAAAAATAAAAGCGTGGAAACTGTTATTTAACATGTAGAATATACAAAGTGGAATCACACAGAAATAATTTTCCAGCTGGCCTTGTTCTCCCATTCATATGATAGTTTTCATATTCTTCTGGAATTCTGTGTATTCAAGCTGCCAGAATACAGATGCTGGCCTCTGCACCAGAGCAAGCTAACTCAGCACACCCATGACTGACCTGCAGAACAGATATCCTGTGATCGACACAAAGTTACTTCAAAAAATCCATCAAATATTAGAGAGATTCAAAACATTGTTTCTCCTGCAATGTTTTATTTTTCCACTAGTTTCCTTGTTTTCATTTCCTTATTTATTGCAGAAAACTGCATCCTGCATAGTTAGGAAAAATGACATCTTTTCCTTTTAATTTATCCCACACAGCACAGACATTCAAGCTGGTGATTCAGCAGAAAGAAGGTCAATGTACTAATGGAATCAATAAACTTAAGTGTGATGAAGTGACTGCCACTTCAATTACTTTATAAACCGTAAATCATTTTCAAACTCAAGAAACGTCTTTCTATCAATAAACTATCTGTTTAAGCAATTGTTTAAAAATCAAAGTGTAATCTTGTAAACATTTTGGGACTCAGTTACACTGTACATCTCACTCGTAACTTCTGTCTATTCCTCATTGCTTATTCCTTATTGACTTAGATTCAGTACAGAGTAAAGACTAACTGAAGGAGTATTTACATTCAGAAATTGTGGCAATGGTCTCCTGCTCCCCACTTCTTTCCTCTACTCCTTAGTCATAACTGGACGCTGTAACATTTCTCCCAAGGAAACTGGGAGCATAAAGTCAAATTTGTGCCCACTCCAAGCCACTGATGCTCTCCAGAGACAGAGAGCACCATCTTCACACAAGGTCTCTGCAAGCTGCCATCACAACCAGAAACTCTAAAGGCTGATCTCATGTGTGCTAATACAGACCAATGGCTAAATATTCCTGTTAAGCTCTACATGCTGCACCGCCCTGTATGACATGTCTCTCACTCAGGAAGCAAAGTCACAGGCATTTTTTCTCACCCTGGAGGTTTAAAATATGGTCCCTGGTGAAAGGAAGTTTTGTCTGCCCAAGTTAACAAAATGCCATAGCATGATACAGCATGACCTGCTCTTAACAGTCCTCATTCCCCAGTGAAACATATCACCCACTCTCTCTCTCAAACCCTGAAAGATGCTCAGTGGCACAGAAAAGCAAGAGCAAGGAAACCCAGAGAGACTATTACTGATTAAGTACTGTATATACAGTGGCATGAGGATGCACAGCAACTCTTGGATGCAACAAAAGCTTATCATCCTGCAGTCCAGGACAGATATGAGTTATTACACAGAAAGAGATAACCACTGGCAACACTAATTATCTAGCCTGAAGCAGAACGTATGTGGGATCACAAACTACTGAAGCATAGATTATTAGACTAGTGGAGCCAATGCTCACTCTGTAAACTATTTCTAAAGATCTGCTACAGCTCTGCAGGCAAAATAATGAGCATCAGCTCTGCTTTCGATGAACTCTGCTTTCCACATTGCAGAACTTCAAAACTCTGTTCAAATTTGGGATTCCTCTGCACGTTGTGCCACAGAAATTCATGATAAGAAACTGCTTTTTCCCTGAAGTTTTATCTGAGAGATTAAAAGCAGAAAAAATCAAAATAAAATATATATTATCCAAGTCAAGAAAGAGACTGATTTCAGGGTTCAAAAATCCAACCTGGCCATATTAAAGCAAAAGTGGGAAACTGAGCCTGATGACAACAGCATAACTACTCCCCATCACAAAACTCCCACATCTCTAAATATACCCACACATTCAACATGAGCCCACGCTATCTCAGAGCTAAACTTCCTGACTCCCAAGAGAGGTGGCAGACTTCAAACTGCAATACCAACTCCCACTGGCCCAATCTCCTTCGCTCTCTGTTTCCAGGTCCCAAAATATTTTCAGAGCCTCTGTTACATATTTATAAATTTCACCTTTGTTTCTTCCTTCAACAAGAGCACCATGAGCTCCAAAAACCTCCTGTCTGCATTAAAAAACAGTCCAAGCAGTAAAAATGTCAAATCCAGAGCAATCTTTAATATTCAGTGAAACTACCTAAATGCCAAATCTTTTACAATACCTTTTGAAGATCCAAGATCTCTTGCTTCTGGAATGCTAAGCCTTCCTTTAGCACTCTGGCTTTGTACTGACTTCTTAGCTAAAGAAGCCTTGGACCCTACCAGAGGTATTTCTCATATTACAACTCAGAGTGCTTCTTTACAACACAAGTCCCCCAGGACAGCATACATAACTGCTGATAAAGCTTCACTGACCTCTGAAAAAATACTTGGGAAACACACAGTTCCATGCCTTTAGCCTTCAGTTTCCTCACAATTAATGGCAACCCCTCTTGTTACCTAAACCGATGCCAGTAACAGTCTGTGAAACCTACTCAGCTCCCAGTGTAGAACATGCAAGACAGGGAGGCATTTTGCTACACATGAACTGCACCAGAAACTTCAGTTAATGTTGTGTTTAGTTATCACAGCCCTCCTGTGTGCAGAGCACACACACTCTGCTCATTGCTGTCCCGTGTTCCACTGGTTATTCTTCAATAGATTTTCCTCAACGATTTCTTCACCCTATCAGTAGCCATGGCTTGGTAGAAGCACGAGCAACACTTCTTCTTTGTTCTGTTCAGCAAGCTATACACTTCTATTTATCTGAAAAATCAGTTTAATTCTCATAGATAAAGCTTGTTAGTATTCTGTTATTTTTTTCTTCCGTTCTCCGAAGGTCTCTGCAAGAAGTTCTGCCATTCTGAGGGTTTAACCAATGGTCTTACTTTAATTCCATGTCTGGTCTTGGTAACACTTAATTTTATATTGCTCTCATAAGATGTTTTGAATTCATCAGCAGAAAGGGAATTGTGCAATCATCAGTGTTATCAAATCACATTTGTCACTTTTTCTTGTAAACACCCTGAAGGAATTTACTTCACTCAATAAATTCCAGATATCTGCCTAGGAAGATGCAGGGACTCTTAAAAGCTGTGCAGTAATAATAATAAAAGTGAGAATCCTGCCTCTGAACTCCCATGTTTAATGCATTAACATCTGCTGAATATTATTACCTGCTTTACCGTAGCATCTATATGCCCTACTCCAAAACCTAAATCTAAGGGACACACAAATCTGTGTTTCAGAAGCACAGATTTCACATTGGCCACATGGGGAAAGTGTCAGAGAAAAGGGAACATTCAACCAAGGTAACAGAGGCCATTATTTGTAAACATTTCAATGATTTTCTGTGGAGAAAACAAATCAGAGGTTAACCTACAAAATATTTCAAGTGAGACATAAATAAGTATATATACGTGCACACAGAGCTTCTCATTTTAACAGAATTTGTTTTTACTTGTGTAGTTTGCTCCTACAAAATTTACCTATAAATGTCTATAATTCAGAAATGTATTATGAAGTTCATGTAGGTTGAAAAATTAAGGATGCAGGGGGAGATAGAAAGAAAATTCCAGCAGCGGCAGGAGACTAAATTGAAGAAATGAAGAAAAAAAAAAAAAAAAAAAAAAAAAAAAAAAAAAACCAGATTACAGGAGATCAGGAGACTGCCCAGCAGTAAAAAGTGAAGTGAGGTAGAAGTGAAAGTAGATGTGGGAGGACATACGCTGTGTGCTCATATTCCAGAAAGGAAGAACATCCAGGCAATGGCATGCAAAACCCAGTGACACTATGCAAAACTTAAAGTAGATGCACCAGTTCAAAGCAGAGTTTGCCATGAGAAGTAAAAGCCACAGAGATACAAAAAGTTCCTATTTTTCTAAAAGATTCATTTCCTTACATGTTATTTTAGTCAGCAAGAAAAAGAATTAAATTCATGGAGTTTACCAATAAAATAAACAAAGCTACCTAGAGGACCACAGTCAGAAGAGTGTGTTCCTGCAAAAGCATCACAGGACTAATGATGATTAATTGGAAAGAGCCTGGAAGAGCACCATAAAAATGATGAGCAGTCTAGAAAAGCAGCACCAAGTGAGCAACAAGGAAAGGATAACAAAGTTGAGGTTATTAAATCTGAAGAACACAATACATAGGAGAAGTCTAATAAAGGCTTTCAGAGATATTAAAGCTTGATGAAAACAGACAGGAAATAAACTTTTCTCCATATGGAGCAGATAGGGAAAGAAGTAAACTGAAGCAAAGCAGATTTAAATCAGACATTAAAGAAAACAGTCAAACTCAGCAGTCCAGGTTCTTGTTATCACAATAAATTCTCTCCAGTTCTCCACAAACAACTACAGTGAAACCAGCTGGGAGTGTTTGTGTAAGTCTGGAAATACACTGCAGCTGCTTAAGGCAGCACTGCTACCCAGACACACAGGTAGCAAGCAAACTGTACATTAAGGAATCTGTTTCAAAACACACTGATTCAGCAGTGAAGCTACTCCCCCAGCATCCATGTTTCCATACTGCTTTGGCCACATTTTCTCAGCCCCTTGCCTGTGTCAGATCTATCTCAGTTGTGTCAGCACAGCAGCTGCAGAGCTGCACCAAGCAGCAGTACACTGAAAAACAATCTCGGGTTTGGAGGTTGAGAGGGCTAGAACCTGGGAGAATGCAAACTCAACATATTGCAAAGCATCTAAACCCACCAAAAGACAAGTGAACCTCAGCCACTCACATAAATGGGGCTTGCATGCCATGCTTGACAGTCAGGAACTTCTTATATCCAAGATCTAGACTGCAAGCTCCCATCACACAAAACTGCACTGGGATTTTACACCCACCACAAACTTACATCTCCTCTGATGGCTTTGCTCCACCATGCTTACAGGGCTGTTTCATGCCCTGAGAACAAATAACTGGCTCTTCAGTAATGAAAGTGGAATGCTTCAATGACATATTCTAAAATTAAAATATCAACATGACTTTCTTCTAGACACTCCCAAGTAAACAATTGCACTTAAAATATTTTGCAGTAAATTTCAAAGCAAGTATCTTCTGGAATTAAATGTATTATGACCATTAGCAATGCTAACGCAATCCTCATTATATCAAATAAGGACATCTACTACAGAACGTAAGTTAAAATCCATTTCAAAAATAGAAAGCTATCAAGACCAATATTGAGGTTTATTAGGGCTATAGCTCTAAGCAGAAGGTTGGCTAGCATTATCTAAATATTTAACCTTTTGGAGTTCATTGCTAGAGTGCAATGGTCAGTGTTGTACAACACATGTAGTCCCCTCAGGTCTTCCAGAATTGAGTTACAGTGATTACAAAGCAGGTAGGTTAAATTTGTTGCTTAAGTAGCTTAGCAATTGACCCTGAAAGTAACTAAATATGAAGGCCCAGTTAATATTAAAGACACACAGATCACATTGCTAATACAGCTCTAAGAAGTGGAACAGGAACAAAAAGCATTGCCCCAAATAGCAATGACAGTCGTGTGAAAGATTCAGGAATCAAAATGAGGTCCTACAATAATGAGTTATAAGCTCACTCTCCTAGATCACAGATATCCCTCATTATAACTCGAAGACCTCATGTGACAATTATCTTTAGCCCAAATAAAACTTCTGCAGCACTTCACTAATTTGTAATTCCTCTTCGGGAGAAGAAGTCATATTCTTTCACAAACAGTTTAAATACTAATTATTTCTTTGCTGAACCCTGCAGTGAAACTCATCTCTAGAAGGGGCCATGTAAAACCACTTCCAATATTTCTGCTGTCCAAAGAGCAATACTCTTCATTCGCTTCAGTGATTTTCTACCCAACAGGTACAACAGTGAAGTAATGAGCATTATAAAACTTAATACTTTGCCATATATATTTTATGACTCTGTAGATCCAGATCAGAGAACATCCAGATTGTTTTTACAGAACTAATGCCAGACACATTTCAAATTA
This sequence comes from Zosterops lateralis, assembly GCF_965231275.1. NCBI lineage: Eukaryota > Metazoa > Chordata > Aves > Passeriformes > Zosteropidae > Zosterops > Zosterops lateralis. Next base: position 11,899,610 of record NC_139766.1, read on the forward strand.
TTATGTATGCAATTACTCTAAGAAATTTATAACTCTTACCAAACTAATTTTTTTTTTAAAATATAGCTGAGAAAAACAATTTTAATAATTTAAAAAATAGCAAACATTCCTTAAGGAAGTTAAAATTTCCCAAGGATTTTTAAAATAGATGTTATTAAGAGAGAAAATATTATATATTGAATTTAAAAGTGGCTTAATAAGAAAGATTTTTCATTAAGTATAAGACATTAAAAATATATGAAAATGAAAAACCATTCACAATGCCCTACTGTTTGTACACTACAGCATTTAAAAAGCAATACCATGGAGTATGTAAAGCCACATAAAAGCTCAGGATAAAGGACTGTAAAATGAGATTCCCTTATATCAGACTAACATCAGAAAAACAACTTCCCTGTGTAGATTGCCACTCTTTCCCTTCTGTTTACCTATGGTAACATGATCACATAAATTTCAAAAGTATCCAACAACTTAATGATCTTTGATGTTGCCCTTATAACCAAAGAGGCGGAACGAGATTTCCATATTTGACATTTAGATATAGAAAGATTCAAGTTACTTGCTCAAGGTTGAACAGAAAGCCTCTGGCAGCTCTGCAAACCAAAATTGGTTCTCCTGAAGCCCAAGAGATTCAAAAACAACTGGACCCACCTCATTTGCCATTTTTGCAGGAACACATCAAGGTGCAGGCAGGCAGTCCTCTGCAGAGAAATCACAACTCACCTCAAGTCTGTTTTTGAGACAGAAACTATGGAAACAGAGGCTTACAATGTTGGCAGTCTGAGCAAAAATTTCCTACTTTAGGAACTTACTGGGGAGAAAGACAGGCTGCGCATCAGCTCTGGACCAAATAGTTTGAAAAAAGAGCCCAATTTCCAAATATCTTGATTAGAAAGCTATTAAAAGTTTGTTCAACACTGTTCATATCCATCAAACACTATGTTTTCTCTTTATTCAATTTCTCTTCCTCAACAGGAAGTTACAGCCAGGTGTAATCACAGAGAATTAGCTCAGTACAGTACAAGTACAGGAAGGAAAGTTCATAGGAGCACAGTTCTCTTGACAGAAGAGTCACAGTTAAAACCAACACGAGTGGATAGGCTTCCCCAGCTCCTGGGGAGGAGCTGTCCAAGGACTGCCCATGCCAGCCTCACTTAGAGAATATACTATATTTTACTTACATCAATCTGTGTTTTCAATGAATAGCAGCTCAAACTTTAAATTTGAAAACTATATAGGCAAAGTAAGTGTTTAACATAAAACGTGTTTCTGTGTGAAAATTGAGAACATACAGATTTGGAGAGCACAAATTTCAACAGATCTTTCATATCTAGTCTGTGCTGGTTTTGGCCAGGGTAATTTCTTCACAGTGGCTGGTATGGAGCTGTGTTTTGGATTTGTGCTTAACACAAGGTTGATAACACAGAGATGTTTTTGTTATTGCTGAGCAGAGCTTACACAGAGACAAGGCCTTTTCTGCTTTTCACACTCCACTCTGGCAGGGAAGTTGGAGCTGAATGGGAGGCTGGGAGGAGACACAGCCAGGATAGGTGACCCAAACTGACAAATGGGACATTCCAGACCGTGTGACATCACGCTCAGTGTATAAAGTGAGGTGAAGAAGGAGGAAGGGGTGGGAATATTTGGAGTGGGGGCATTTCAAATCACTGTTACCATGATAGGTCCTGTTGTCCTGGAGGTGGCTTAACACCTGCCTGCATATGAGAAGCAGGGCATTAATTTTTTGTTTTTCTTTGTTTGTGTGTGTGGCTCTTCCTTTCCCTATCAAGCTGTCTTTATCTCAACCCACGAGTTTTCTTGCTTTCACCCTTCCAATTCTCTCTCTAATCCCACTGGTGGGTGAGTGAGTGAGGGCTGCGTGGGGGTTGGTTGCCAGCTGGGGTGAAACCATGACAGTCCTTTTTGTTGCCAAGTAAGGCTGTTGTGGTTTAGGAATGGTATTCTCCAATTTAGTACTCCCTCTAAAACCACATGCTGCTCCCCTCCTCCCTCCAGTTGGCACCTGTTGAGGTAAGAACAATTTCCTGGAAATAGCAATGAGAAAAAAAAATAAGAAATTAACAATAACAGTAAAAATATTCATAACAAAAGAAATTATTCACAAAGAAAAACTCTCAAGAACAGACAATATCAGATGGATCCCTCCACCATGTTTTCTTGACCAGAAGGAATCCATTCTCCCCAGAAAGGATTCCCTTTCCCCCCACCCCAGCAATGACGAGAGGTCTATGCATAGAATAACTGCTGTGTCCTAGCCATGCCCCCTCCTGGATACTGCAAAACAAACTAACCCTGCCCTGGCTGGAACCAGGACACACGGGAAGGGAGTTTCATACAAGATCACTCATCTGAAGTCCAGTTTAGAATGAGCACAAACTCTTCAGGAAGAGAGGCCAGGATACAGTCTGCTAGTGCTGTTACATGTTGCTTTTCTGATTCGCCTTTGAGGGAATCAGCCTTGTATGCTGCCACCACCCTGAAGAATGACTAGGCCTGTCTAAAACTACATTTCATAAATAAATCCAGAAACAACTCACCTAAAGAGCAAATGTATGATTCAATTATTTTGTGCTTGGACAAAAAAAATTTCCACCTAGTCTATTTCTACAGAACAGGAAATCTACTATTTCCACAGAAAAAGCTGCAGCCTTCCATTCTCACCAGAATATCTCCTTCATATTTAAGAAACACAATCAGCATTCTCAAAGGTGCTGATTTCAGTGCAAGTTGCATGTGTTAATTTTATTTAAGATGTCTTCTGGAAACTACTGAACATCCGCTCCTCCAGTTTCTCACAATATGTGTCAGGCATACACGGGAGTGGCCCAGGAATACATTGCAATATTAAATGTAAGTGTGGTTGGGTTTTGTTGTGTTAACACTGCACAGCCATCCCAGCTGAATTTGCCTTGTAGATAAAGTATAAGCAGCACTGCTTAATATGCTTCATAGTTGCCTCTAACAAGGCTTGAATGAAGGGCAGAACAAACACAAATAAAATTATCTTACCTCCCATTGCACTTAAATTTTAACAGACTGGAAACTGTCCAAATTCTCCTACTATTTTGTGGTTAAAATAGGAATATCCAATCTGCTTCAAATGGAGAACAGTCCAATTAAACACATTTATTACTGGAAAATTGTCATCTCTGGAGCTGTCTTGAAGCATGATACATCAGTAATTTTGCCTGCTAAGGAAGCATCACATATATAATGACTAAAGTTTGTGACATTAGCAAAGACCCTTCAAGAATGAAAAGTGATACAAATTGCTGCAAGCTTTGCTTTCTAAGCTTCAGATTGTTCCTAAATATGACACAAATAAAATCAATCTAAACTTACTCATTTTTCCAACATCCTGTCCTTGGGGACAATTTGTCACATCACAAAATGATGACATTTGCACCATGACATGCTGACATTATACTATCTTATTGTCACTATTTGTGACAAACACAGCCCTATGACAACCTTTTGTTAACCTCTCTGACACCATGGACAAATATTTGACCATGTTCTGCAAATAGAATCAATGACACCTTTGGGACCAAAGCAGAGCAAGTCTGTTCCCTTGTGTAAGCCAATGTCAGCCCATTTGCTCCTAATTCTGTGGTACCAGGAATGCCACAAGTGCTACATGTTCTGATCCTGCAACACAAACCCCCTGCCTCACCTCTGAATAAGGACAGTCTGACATGCAAGGAGTTAGTTCATTGCAATAGTCAAGCTAAATGAAGCAGTAACAGAACTCTACAGTCAACATCTTTAAGTGGTAATAGGGAAGGATGAATCCAAATTAGCCTTCTAATTATTTTCTCTTTAACTTGACTATTTAAGCAATTACCTAAGTTACACAGTATAACGCCCTGAAAATTTTTAGTACTGAACAAACTTGGTTTGCTGCACCGCTGCTCCTTCACTGAAAAAAAGTGAAAAAGAAAACCATGTTTTTTCCCCATGGAGATATAATAACGATGCCTACTTGTATGTCATTCCTCAGAATTATTAGCATGTGATTCAGAAACTACAAAAAATTACAAATACAGTTGGTGCTGCTTTTGTTGTCAGGATGAGCCTCATGGTGTTAGCAAAGAGAGATGAGAGCCACCCAATGCTTTGGTAGCTTAAATACCTGTGAACTAACACAGTGACTAGTATGGCTGCAGCATTAGCCCAGAGATCTGACCCAGAACACACTGAAGCTGCTGTGGCCTTCCACAGGCTTTGGGCTCAGTGACACCCTATGGAGAAGCCCTGCTCTCACAGTTCAGTGAGTGCAGCAGTGAGCTCAGGACTATGAAACTCCCCTACAGGGAAGTGATGAGGACTCAGGTCTCGTTTCTCTCTGCTGAATTGATTGCCTGTGCAAGGAGATTGATGCAGAAATCAATTCACTCATGCCAGCTGGTTTCCCTCTATCTGCACTGGTAGTAAGTTGATTGGGATATTAGTTTCCTTCAGCTGATGTGTCTTCCATATGTAACATGCTGACCCTAGTGATGCTGAACACAGAGCAGCTAGAAAGATTAAATTAACCAATCCACAGAAAGGAAGGTAGAAGACTATGAGAGAGTAAGAAGATAAAGAAAAGCAAAAAACAACCTTCAGCTCATGCTAAGAGATTTGTTTCTTCTAGATAAATTCAATAATATAGAATTTTAGAGAAAATAAAATTTAGAAGAACAGTAATAAAGAACAGTTTAATTCAACAATTAAAATATAATTCTTGGGTTATTACTTGTTTCTGTTTACTTTTCTCCATTTTGTAGGCTCTTGCACCTCTTTCTTTCCATTACTGTTAACGTTCCATTACCTGTGAGACAAATAAAAGCCAAGGCTCCTTCCATAGTGGATGAAATTCAAGTCAATGAAATGGTGCTGCTTCATTCTAGTTGAAATCTCAGCCTGGGTTCCCAGGGAGTCTATAGACAGAACACTATAATTGAATGTTTTTACTGATGTCCTGCAAAACAATATTTTAAATGGAAAGAGAGCACTGGAAATCTCTATTTAAAAATCATGAACTATTTGTAAATTAGAATGAGCAAAATTTTCAAAATTCACCTTCAGCGCTTCTTAAAATCCAAGAAACTTGATCATGCCTGTTTAATAAACCTTTTAAGCAACTTAAGAGAAAAGGATTGATTTCCATTTCAAAAGAATCACCTATTTTTACTGAACAAAAACCTAGCTTAACTATGGCATGCAAACTTGGAACAAACAAGCAGAATTTCTTGTATGTATCAAAACAACTTTATTATACAGCACACCAGAAGATCAGCTGTTTTAAAGTCAAATGCTGAGACATCAAAGGCATATTTTCATACATGGAAAGGGTGAGACACTCGAATACTCTCAGATAAACTTCCATAAATTAAAAATGAGACTCACTTGTTGATAAGAACATACACAGTATTGGTTATGTACCAAAAGAATAATGGCTTGAATTTAAAATTAATCCTGCTTAGATGAGGTTTTCCATTTAATGAACATTAATTCAACTTCAAATAACCAAGGAAAACATTTGAGATACTTTGTACTTTTTGCACATGACAGCACCATCATCCACAAATCTTAAAAGATGCTTTAATAAATTCCATAGAAACAAAAAGACATCTAAAATCGCTTTTGCCATGCATCTTTCTTTCCAGAAACAACATTCACTAGAGAGAAATAACACTCTTTAAAGTATCTAAACTGGTGAGAAACGTAAAATAGAAAAAAACCCATAATTTTAAAATTGTCTTGCTAGATCTACTTGTTTCTTTATATATTTTTCTGAATTTAAATACTATTTAAATTAATATAGAATCAATAAATGTTTTTTAAATTCTAAAATATAGAGACAAATACACAAAATCCAAATCACTTAGAGAACATACCCCCAAAATTTGAACTTGTTTAGCTTTATGGAAAGGATAATGGAAATCCAGTACTAGCAAGTACATAAGCTCATCTTCCCACTCATTTCATGTTTACAAACAAGGTGATTCTTACACCTGAGAAACTTTAAAGTTACCCCTGAGCCACAAATTGCTGTTGGCCAGAAAAGCTGTCTGGTGAAGGATCACAAAATTTTCATCTGAGTCTGATGCTCTTCCCTAAATATCCACAGGTCTAGCCTAGGTACAGACTTTCTCATGTTCTTCTTAGAAGTCATTCCCATAAGACAGTATCAATTTCATGTTAGATAAAAGCACTCTAAATCTGTTCATCTTCTTTCAATCCATGAACCTCTGTGACTACACAGCAAGTGCACTTGCATCAGAGAAATAAGCTGTGCCAGAAACCAAGACCTTACATGTTTCTGCTTTTGACTCCCATGTTTTCAGGTCTCTGATAAAGTGACAGCTTGGATATTTGAGATTCAAAGTTGCCTCCCGTGACAGCTTCAAACTCATTTGCTGTCTCTGGTTTCCTCAGATTGTGTTTGTTTTCAAAAGAAGCTTCATTCATTTAAATTCCTGCAATAAGTAACAGCTTGTAAATATTTAATTTCATTTAAAGGAAAAAGAATTCATTGCCTATCAGCTGCAAAAAGTAATAATGAGGCATACTTGGCAAAGTCCCACCTCAGAATGACATCACCCAAGTATGAGAATGACCTACACTAATATCTGAACTTAATCCAGACAATAAAATCCATGGTAATAGACATTTCAGAAGGTGTGTTTTGCTCACAGTACCTCTTTTATATATTAAATCTAATACTGAATAGATTATGATTATTTTTCAATTACACCTGGATGAGCGACCAAGTCATTTCAAATTCTTATTAGATGGCATGTGCAGATCACAGAACTGGAAATGGAATTTTGAGTATTTAATTTCTAATTATCATTATTTAAACTCACCTGGAAGCTTAACACAGAAGCAATGTATTTCATAGTATGTCCCCAGTCCAAAAGTACCCCTAGGTAAGTTTAAGGGATCTCTTCACAGCTTTTAATCTGAGGTGTTAGGTGAAATATGCTGCTCCTGAGCCAGTTTCAACTAAGATGATGTATTTTGGGGACGATTGTTTTTTAAACATCTGCTAATGCTATGCTCTGGAGCTACAGATCCTGCCATGAACACAAGATTTTTTTAAGCAATGCCATGCAGTCTGTCCAATCCTACACACAACCTGTGACTAAGTGTGAACATCTATTTTCACTGGAATGGCGACTCCCAAACTGATGACATGTCAGTGTCCTAACTAACCATTCTTTCCAGATCCTTTTTTTCGGATGGAATGGAGAAGGTGATGCTATTCAAGCCCTCGGGGGTGAGAAAGGTGATTTAATACTGAGAAGGAAATGAAGGGAGAATAACAAAGGAGACATACAGAGACAAAGGAAGGAGGAAGGAGGAATGAGACATACAAAAAAAGCAGACAGGAAAGTAACAGAAACAAAGGATCACTGCAGAACTTGCCTAAAGGGGAGCAAAGTTTCTGACTGGCTGATAGTGACTGGGACAATCAGGTTTACTTTATAAATACAAGTCTATTTAGTGGCTACAAAAAAAAAAGCTTGTCTATTTTGTTCAAACCATTCACATACAACAGACTGTGGATCAAAGACTGTGAACTCTTTATATTATTCCCTGGCACAAAGTCTACACCTAAATGTGAATTTCAGTCCTCTCATCTCAATGGGCTCAACTTCTGAGCTACCGACCCCTGTGAAACATCACACTGGGCTGAGTTCTGCTCCCTCAGGGAAGCCTTGATGTACTTCACAAAGTACAGCAATGCAATAACCAGACTTTCTGGCAGTTTCTGCAAACAAAATAAAAATTACATTCTTCTGTAGCTTTACATTCCCACCTTCAGGAACAGCCTCTTCACAGTCACAAACATTAGAGCCAAGATGTAATCCCTCACAATAGATGGACATTGATTCAAACAGGAAGTGGAGAAACTTTTTTTCATGCAGCTCCAATGTTCATAAAGCATCTCTTGCCTCAGAAACATCAAAAGCACCCTGAACATTCCTGCATGCTTGCAGTCTGATCAAACTAAACCAAGTCCACCCACTGATGAAGAAACTTGTCTTTCATACAATTCCTATGTTGTAGCAGTTCCTGTCAGTTTAAGAAGAGCCTTTCTACAGTTACTTAAACCACAAAAATATTTTATATTGATAATTTACCAGCTAACAACCCAGTTCTCACATGGATTATATATGGTAGTCTGCTATCAGTCATCTCCTTCCCAAGGGTTTTTAAATCAAGAAATGGAACCCAGGGCACAAGGTGCTTATATAATATTATTTTTAAATTCTTGTAGGGGTTTCCAGGAGCAATGAGATTATTAAAAGGTTCAAAGCCTTCTAAATGAAGCCCACTTTATGAAAAAAACATCTGGTTTAAAGCAGTTGAAAGAGAAGGAAGGAAGGAAGGAAGGAAGGAAGGAAGGAAGGAAGGAAGGAAGGAAGGAAGGAAGGAAGGAAGGAAGGAAGGAAGGAAGGAAGGAAGGAAGGAAGGAAGGAAGGAAGGAAGGAAGGAAAAGAAGATCTTGCTAGTGGCCCTCAGTGCTCTGCCCAGCAGCCCATGAGAGATGCTGCAGGAAGATGAACATATGTATTTCATTATGAACTGAAAACGTGTCCATTGACTACATCCTACAATTTTAAGCAAAGGTGCCTGATTCAGCCTATATGCAGGGAATGTGTTCCTTCTGCATCTTACTTCACAGAAGCTGACAGAACCAACAAATTAATCAGTGAATCAGAAAGTGGGTTTCACAGAGTTATCAAAATGCTGTTCAGCTGGCATGCAAAACATCTTTTTGCTTCTTTTCTTTACAGTGGTTTTAGACAGTGTTAAATAATAGTATCTTGACCTGAGAGAAATTTACTACATTGATAGTGGAATGCTTGCTCCAAAAATATGGACACTTTTGCTCTATCCACACATCCTCTTCCCTCCTGCATGTGCTCAGCAGCACCTTGGTGGATGTCACATACAAGAGAGGAAAGAAGAAGCTCTGGATTCTTTCATATTTGTTTTTCCTATCAGGCTGGGAAACTACAAAGAGGATCAGATCTCAGCTGACACCGCCAGTATTGGCTCCCTCATCCAGGGAGAGAGAAAAGCTCAGAGCCACTAATAGTAACAGCTTCCCAATTTTCTACCCCAAGCACCAACCAGAGAGTTCACTGTCAGTTCTCTGTAATCTGTCACTGGTGCTCAGGACACAGCTCTCACTCTGAAGCCACCCTACTCCCAGCAAAAATGTTTTGCATAGTTTCTGTTCAGCTGGTACTTCTCACTCAGGGCAAAGAACATGTTTCAAGACTGCTCTCAAGGCAGCTGAGACCTTTCCACATACTTGCCATTTTGTGGTTGGGTAACAGGCAGGGAAACACAGGAAACCACTGATTAAAAGCTAAACAAATAGCAAAATAAGAAATGGCCTTTTACATCAAAAGCTGCAACTTTGATGAAGTCCTACTGCCTATGAGGAGGCATCTGTGCTTGGGAGAAGAAAGCTTTTTCTATGCTGTAAACTCATGAAATGCAACAATACTGTAGCAGTATGCACAGCAATTAAACTAGTGCAGATTACAAGACTAAAATGAGAGAGGTCAGAAGGAATGAAGTTCACTTAGCACATGTGCAGAGCAGTGTATGGCAGCCACATCTAACATGAACCCTTAATACTCTCAACAGGGCCCCACGAAGTGGGGATCCCTCCCAAAAGCAGCTGGGAACTTAGAGACAGAAGTTTACTGATACCAACCTGCCATGGAGTAGGATACTGGGGTTTCTTTAGTTAATAATCATCAGAGCCTATAAGTACAAACACACAAATAGATAGTAGATCCTAATAATCTGATTTTGACTTCCTTTTCCACTGGGAAAATCACTGCAGGTTGAGGTGAGGTGCACACAAGAGCATTAGTCATTCAATGACATCCAACTGCTCCAGCATCACCAGCAGTCCAATGCACTCCAGCACTACCAGCCAGGTCTGTGGGAATCTCCAGGCATTTGCTGCCACAAATCTCCCAAGAATTCACCTCATGAGCTCTGTACTGGGCTGATTGTTGGAGCACTGCATATGTGCATGACATCTGTTTGGATACCCAGTGACTGTGGTGCTAATTGAAGTTAAGATCTCTGCACTAAGAAAGTAATCCACTGATCCACCTGTTCCTGCCACATGCTGCTTTTGTTTGGTTTATTTCTGTTTTCATATCTCATCCATGGAGCCCTTCAAAAACCATGCATAAAATAGAGCTGTTCACACTAAAGGGGCTCACGAGTTCCCTCGAGGTTATACTCTTACCTCTACCTATGTTAACACTGGTGCCTCCTTAGGCTGAACACCAAAACAATTGCTGGGAACATAAAACAAGAGCTGAGAAAAGTGTATTCTACTCTCTGTAAATGGCGAGATTTAACGAGCGCTGCTGCAGATTTAGATGTGTTAGACATCACAAACAGTTCCAATCCTCTGAAAAGACCAAGTTACAAGTATCTTTCTGCTAGCAAACACAGGAAGAATATCTTATTGTACCCCTTGAGGATTTTATGGCAACCTAGTATCCCAATACAATTGTGTTTTCAATGAAGAAACAACTATTTCTTCAGAGTCAGCCACATTTTCCACTGTGAAACAGTGCTGAAAGCTCAAAGAGTGATTCCAACATACTCCTCTTCAACCCTCCAGCTCCATCCCCTTGGGCATCTGTCTTGCAGTGACAATTGCTGGTGGAGGGAAGGAAGCATGTGAATGCATTAATCGTGAACAGGCTCTTCTTCACCACCTGAGAAAAGCAACATTTCTCCAACACAGCTCAGTTAGGGAGGCCAAGCTGCACACTGGTAAAAATTACAGGTGGAACAGCTCGATTCTCAATCATTATCATCATCATTATTTATTGGTATTACACAGCACCTAAATGCTACCAACTCAGAGCAGAACCCCAGTACACATCTTGTTTATACACATGCAGGGGGAAGAAAGATTGCTCTTTCCCTGGGCACTTTCAGTCCAGGGGCCAGAGCAAAGACAGTTACTGTCACTGATTTTAAAAAAGTGTTTTCACAGAGTGTAGCTTGCCATCTGCTAAAACTTACCACACTGGCCACTAAACATGGGCCTACTGCTCCACAGGAGTAGGGACACATCACAGGTTGGTGTTCCCAAATACACTGCTGCAACACTCATGCAGCTTTACTGTGCCTCCAGTGACAAAGAAACCAAGTTCATAAAGTAAATATCGAAAAAAATATTCAATACATCTACTTCATCTACTATAGCAAACTTTTAACAATCTTGCTGCACAGAAACCACAAAAAACAGCTTTTTTTTGCTAAAGACCAAATATTTTAAGTGTTTTTATGACTTCTCTTAAAAAAAACCCAAACCTATTTACTGTTCTGTGATTTTCTTTTTAGTAAAACAGATAATTATGAGAGCAATTACAAGTATGCCAGAAATTAACAATAATCTCTGTGTGCAAGTACATTTCTAAAAATGTGCCTGTCAGATACACAATAGACAGGCACTATTATATCTGGGTACTGCCCTATCCAGATGGTACAATTAAAGAGCTAGCAAAAGTGAGCTACAAAATAAAACTTAGAAGGTCAAGATAAATGTTATTCAGAGAAATAATTATTAGTCTACAAGAGCAGAAAAAGTACAAACACTGAGAAAGAAACATGGTTGTTTCTTTTAACAGCTAAACAAAGGCAGAAAATTGTATTAAATACAGGTTAAGTTTCACTGATACTGTTTTAAGTCACATAATCTTAAGACTGTTCAATGATCTTGAAGTGCCAGAGTCTATAGGCATTTAAATTAAGCTGGACTACACATTAAAAGGAGCCCTGAACAAAGCAAACATCAGAACAAACAGATAAGTTTGCATGACCTATGAGAGTCTTTTCTTCTCTAATTCCAGGGCTGTACTGTCAAGGGAACAAAGAAATCATAGATGTGATTTTCCATAGTCCTGCCTCTTTTAGGTGTTATGGTGATAACCATTACTTTAATATCAAAGTGCAAAGCTAAGTCTTAGGCAAAAGTCATCCTAAGAGATAGAGAAGTACTGTTATTCTCACCTTGCAGGTAGGAAACTGCAAAGCCATTTCAGAAGATACTGGTGAGGTAACTGGCAAAAGTTCTTTGGCACTACTATTCAGCTTCAATTTAATCCAAAAGCTGATCATTTGGAACCTCTTGCTCTGTCTCTGGCTAAGCCTTGCATTTCCCCCAGGCATCAACTGCACCTCAAGTCTTGCTTAGAGAAGGTGATGAGGCTGCACAGAGCATCATCAGCTCTGCCAAGAGCTCTCAGTCCTGCAAGACAGCAGCACCTCAGCATCTCTCCTCTTTCCACAACAGCCTCACCCAGGGCTGATGCCACTCAATAGGATTTGTAAGCCCAGCACTCCTCTACTCATCGCACTGAAGTGAGCAAGTCCAGCAGATGTACTCAGCTTTCTCAAGCATTTCTGTTAAGATTGTTAAGGAACAATCCAGAGACCAGACCCATCTCCTTCCTACTGCAGAAGTCCAAGCTTAGACCTAATGGCTGAATCATAGAATCACAGAATGGTTTGGTTTGGAAGGGACCATAAAGTTCATCTAGTTCCAACCCCCCTGCCATAGGTAGAAAACCTTCCACTAGAGCAGGTACCTCAAAGCCTTGGACAGCTTCAGGGATGGGGCACCCACAGCTTCTCCAGGCAACTTTTCCCAGCGTGTCACCACCCTTGCAGTGGAGAATTTTCTCTTTCCTAAAGAAGTAAAGCACAGCAAAGGATCCCACCCATTATTTCTTCTAGAGCAGTTTTGTTACTGGTGATTTGCTAGAGTTTAAAATTATTATTACTGGGACAGGGGTTTGAGGATGGGAATGTTTGGTAAGGAATGTGAGACTTTGAGAAAAAAAATTCTGAAGATGTTGCAGGTTATTGAGTTTCATTCCAAGCGACAGCAAGAAGTCATACTGCAGAATACTTTCAACCTATGCTTTCTGCTTTTGCATACATGAAGTGGAGTTTTCAGAACATAGAAGGATCCCACTCGATTGTACTGCAGATTCTCTCTCCTTTATGTGAACAACCTTTGGTTTTAACTGACACAACCATAAAATATTATATTCGAACAAGCAAAGGACTTGGTGTAAAAGCTTCTGTAATCTGGGCAGTTTCACATAAGGTGGTCCGTACCTTACAGAGCTTCCCAGTTTAGCAGAACAATTACTGTTTTCTTAAAAAGCTCACCATTTTCCCCTTCCGTTCTTTAAAAAAAGATCTGCTATTCTATTGAGCTTTAATTAAGTCAAAAGGGATGTCTTCAATTCTTTCTCCAAAGATCTGTATCAGTAGATTTCTAAGACCATCAAACTTGGGAAGAATGCATTTGTTCCCACTGTGATACGTGAACTGCTACCCCCAGCCTAAACACAGCCCTTATGATTGCTTTGTTTATCATGTAATACACCATCAGAGGGAGGGAGGAATTCAATCTGGTGTCTCTCTAGAGCGTACAGTGCTAAATTTCCCTCTTAGATTTAAACTGAGCTTGTCCCAACATCAGCACAGTAGTATTACTATAACAGCTCACTCCTAAGCAAGCCAGGTAATGCCAGTCAAACCAGCAAACCAGGTCAAATCAGGTATGGCTGCAGGTGTGGAGGGTTCATGGAGGAGGACTTTGAAGCATGTTTGAAATACACATTTACTAATTAAAGTATGTATCAATTTTAAGTGTCTATTGTCTCTCTTTCCTTTAGCAGTTGGAATTTGCTTAAATGTGGATAGAACTCAGCAGGCAGCAATATGACTTACAGCCAGATGTAGGGCTGGTAAGACACAGAAAACAGTGACTGGTAGAAGCAAATAGATGAAGTAAGCCAGAAACTTTATACCATTAAAAAAAAAAAAAAAAAAAAAAAGGAAAAAGAAATTTTGAACTCCTGAGTTACTTCAATCAGATTAAAATCATTCTGCTTTCCATGTGGGATTCTGCTGTTCCATTCAAATGTGATTATTGGGTTTGGTTTCTGTTTGTTTTTATAATCACACTATCATCTCAAGGAATTTTAAGAAAAACCCTCCCTATGGGAAATCTACTTTTCACTTTGCAATATATCTGCCATTTATCAAAGGTCTGAGCTGTCAGTATTTTTGACCTCATGCTCCCTTTACTTTTATAAAATGTAGTCTGACTACTCTGCAAAAACACCACCCGAACCTTACCACAAATGGACTTTAGCCCATGTTTGCATAGATAACTACATTTACCATTATAGGTAGTGTTACAGTAATGATGAAGTCAATGCTTTTTATAGTTTTCCTCACAATTGATTGCAAACTGAACAAAACAGAAAACCAATTAAATAAAATATCTGCCAGAGGAATACATGTAGTGATCAATAGCCTCTACAAATCATATATGGTGAAACTGTATCAAAAAGAGAAAGTTTCTAAATTAAACAAAGGATCTGTATATCAAATATAGACAAGTCTGGACCAGCTAAAGTTTTTGTGTGTAGCAATATCTGTAGATGTGCAATAAACCTTTCTGGTAAGTCACTGCTTTTTAGGACTCAGAAAAAATTATGTGTATATTTATATTTACTTTCCATGACAAATATGTTTATGGAGGATCATGACATCAAGTTACTGGACAAATAAGCACCTGCAAGGACTTAATATTTTGACAACAAACAAAAAAAGGAAATACTGGCACCATGAAACTGCAGACTTGGAAGCAGCTGGCCGAAGTCCTGTTCACACGACTTGAGCAGTCTGCACACAGCATGAAAAGCAGCCCCTGAATCAAAATCAATTGTGAATACGAGTCTCATTCTCCCCCTACTTCTGCTTTTGGTTTTGATTTTTTGTTTGTTTGTTTGTTTTTAATTGGCTAGTATGAATGCAGAATGGGAATTCTTCAGGACAGTCAAAAAGAATATAGTTTTGCAAACAAAGTTATTTATCTAGCACCAAAAAAAAAACCTTTCTGGAATGACTAAGGACTCTCCAAAAGTAGGATTTTTAAAAGCTGTCATGAATTGACTATTTTTCCCCCAAATCAGAAAGGCTTGCATATTTTTAGTAAATCTTGACACATGTATATGTAGCTCAACACACTAAGGGCTATTCTTTTAGCATGCTACCTGTAAATATTCCAATTGTCAGTGTTATTAATCAGTTACACAGGTGGCAGCTACTCATCCTTCCCTCAGTAAATGGTGTGTTGCACCACCCACCTGCCATGTCTTCGGTTTATGATATTTTAAAACTGGCAGGAAAATTAGTTCCACTTGCATGAGCCTTTGTTTGAAAGTAAGACCACACAACAGCTTTCTGTGGGCAGAGGGGACAGAGAGCAGAAATACTAATGGCGGGAATTCACTAACCAGATACATTCTTGCTGTGACAAGTACCGGCTTTGCAAGTCCTGCCTCACCAGTGATGGTTTGACTACACATCACACAGCAAAGAAAGGTTGGGGACATGCTTCTTGTTCATAGGATTTGTAAATAATTATTAGACTACAAAATGAAGTAATGAGGACACAAAGCAGGAAGCAATTTGCCTATCTCCTGGCATAGCTCTCTCTTGACAAAGCAAGAAATTGTACCCTGATCTTCCCAGTGATTCAAGCCCACTTTACAATCTTTGCAATCACATCCTCTGCTTTGCCATCAAAGCCATCATTTCTCTAACTCATCAAACTAACAGCATTACAAGAGGATAATAACTAAACATCAGACTTCTACAGTATAGAAAAGAGGGAAGAGAGAGGATCAATTTAATTTATAGACTCTCTAGTTTGTTTCAAAACATCTCATGCAACTGAAAACCTCATGCTCCTACTACTGCAGCACAGGATGATTTACACGGTGCAAATTATTTTTTTAAAACTCCATGTGCACATCAACCTAACCTCTGCCCCTCTCATGAGCATTTATGTTTTTGCCCTCAATCCACACATGAGTAGCCCATGGCAGCACTTTCAATGAACTATTCATGCAGGTGAACATCCCTGAGAGATGCAGCTGCCCCCTCTGCTTTTATAGTTGTCTCTTCATCATGGAGCTCAAAGGAATAATCCTGTTGCATATTTCTTCTTCATTTATTTTACTAGGTGAGGTGTTTAAGAGGATATGTGGTCGTCTGGAGCTCATCACTGTCAAATTTTCAGCCCCACAGCTGTAAGGGGTAAAGAAACTAGTTTAGCTCCTTGGTTTACAAAGTGCTGAGTACCTCCAATGAGGTGCCAAATGTGTGTGGTGACACTTTCAGATTGCTGAGTGCCTCCTGAGGTTCACAGGGCCTGATCCAAAACTCCACTGTAGGAATGACAGCCCTCCCCTTGGCTGCAATGCGCCTGGGACAGAACAGAGCTTCAAGACTCAAGCCTGTGCTGCCAAGACAAGGAAAAACTTGCCACAGATTTAAGAACACAGAACAAGCTGGCAGGCTTGAGCAGCAGTGGATCTTAGTGTTCCTGCCTCCAAACAAATCAGAGTAATATAAATAAATACATACATATCTACTTAAATAAATAGACATTCAAGTACTTTAAATACGTTTGGGATCAAGTGCTCATTTTCAATTGTCTGAATATAACATACAAACATGCAGCAAAATTCTCTCCAACCCCCTTGAGTCCATCCTGTTTCCTTTGAGCTTAATCCATTTCTTCCACTCCTTAAAAAAAAAAAAAAAAAAAACACCTCTATGAAGTCTCTTTACAAATTACTTTTCTCTGGAAGCCTTTGTTTAACATCAGCTCTTCTTCTGGAAGCATGCAATAAAACAAAGCTAACTAACAAGAAAAGAAGCAGAAAAAAATGCTGACAGTCATACTGTAAAACATCCGGTGCAAAGACTGGCTGCTTTCATTTGGGTTAGGGCAGCAAAGTCTTTCATTAACAGGTCACTCATTCAAATACAGTCTTGTTTGACAGTAATCACCTGATGGCAGGCAGAGTAAGGATCATACTTTGTAAGGAACTCTGCAAAAGTATATTTTGTTGAATGTACACATAATGTACAGAATGTCTGCAGGCATTCATGACGAGTGCGTCATTCTGCAATACTGAATTAGTAGATGGCAACTAAGCAAACAAAAAAAGAGCTAAGTTGCAGCAAAGACTGTAACCACTTTCATTTCTTCTGACAGTTGCCATTTATCTTTGCTTTTGAAGAGACTATGTGGCAGTATTCTAGTAAGTGAGCTGTAGCATACTGTGAAGAAATAATAACATTTTAGCAATACAAGCCCTCAGTGCAGCATCTGTTATTAAATCTTTGCAGAGAGGCGAGGCGAGACCGCTAGTCATAACTGTGGATTAGCAAGGTTCTACTATATTCATTTTAGAGTGCAGAATGCTTTGCATGAAAGCTGTTACTTGCCTTCTATGTCAAAAAATGAACTTATGCCAACTTTTTAATACTGAATTCATCAAGGAAGCTGTCCTAACAGCCCGCAAGCACTGTCCACAAACAACAGCAGCAGTCTAATAGCAGAGAAATGGAGGTAGAATAGAATCAGAATAGCTGATGCTGCTGATTTGCAACACTTTCTTTTCATAGAAAATGACCGTCATCTTACACTTCCTTCCTGAGCAAATCAAAACGGTCTTTGAAACTGTCAAGCTTTATGATGCTGACTTCAACTCTGACACCTGATTATACAAGACTGTTAACACAAGCACTCAGCATGCTCCAGGGAATCACTGCATCCTCATCAGTGGAGTCTTAGCAGCTCCACATCCTGGCTGACTCCCTGGCAAAAGACCCAGGACTTCAGGTCCTAGAGAAAGGATGACAATTCACATGCTTATGAGAAGTATAACACACACACACTGAACTGAGCCAAGTTTAAGTAAACTTTATACTAAATTCACAAAGTTCAAGCAGAGTCAGAGCTTAGCTGAACTGTAGTAAAAACACTCAGTTTTCCAGAAACACTAAAATCCTCCAGGAGAAAGTTAATCTTAAGCTTTCCTAATGATATTTTCCTGACTATGAAGTTACCCAGACAGTGCAAGGTGCTATGTAATATTTACCCACGACGGCCACTGTTATGATATAATGTTTCAGTGAAGAATAAATTAGAAGCAGCAAATCCCTGAAACCACCCGTGCAAATACACAACCATCAACGGATCAATACATAAAGAAGTGAAGACTAGCCGAAATTGAAAATTAGTTTAAAAAAATACTAGTGGCACCCACCATGAGAGTTGCTGTCTAAAATAGATAAACAATAAAGGCAAGACACATTGCTTTAACTGTGAAAAGTTGTGAACACTGATGCTCTAATGCAGTATCACTGGTCCCAGTGCACGATCTTTATCCACGGATGTGGCTGTAAAAGCCCCCTCGGGGAGCTGCTGCTGCTCCGGACCTTTGCGGGACTTTGTCCCTGCGCTCCTGCGGCGCCCGGCGGGGCCGTCCCGCTCTCTGGCTCCTGCTGCTCACATCACCTCAAGCCCGGAGCTACGTTTTATTTCATTTTCGGTTTGTTTCGGGTTTTTCTTTCCCCGGCGCTTTAGGAGGCAGAGCGCGGCGCGGGGGAGATTACACGGGGATGACTGAATCGCGGTGAATCGATTAAACCTCGACAATTTAATCTGAGACTTCATGCGGGGCTGGAGGAGATAATCCCCGCACCGCAGTTGGTCCGAGCCTCTCCTTTACTGGGATACCGTGGCCCAGCCCCGGGGGCACGCCGCCGGGCACGGACACCGCCGGTCGGGAGCTGAGCCGCCCCGCTCCTCCTCCTCCTCCCGCTCCTCGCGGCGCGGCGCGCACCGCGCACCCGGCGCCTCTGCGAGATGCGCGCTCGCAAACTTTCCAAACTTCTGGGGAAGTGGCGAGGGGTACGCGGGGTCGGCCGGACCGCGGCGGCGCTTCATGTCCCGGCGGCACCTCCCCGTCCGCAGCCCCCCGAGCGCTGCCCGCGGGGATTCCCGCGCCCCGGGCCGCCCGGGGGAAGCGGGAGCAGCGCTCCGGCCGCAGCGAGGCCGGCGGAGCGCAGGTTGCTCCCCGCAAGTTGGAAGAGCAAAAAGCGACGGCAAGGGCAGGGACCCCAAACCCCGCCCGCACCGCCCCTCTCACTCACGCTGCTGTTCTCGCCCGTCCAGTGCACCATCGCCTGGTTGTGAGACGCGTCCCCTTTCAGCACGAAGGAGGTACTGATGAGGGAGACCTGCTCCCGGCCGGCCGCCAAGGATGCTCTCCTGGAGCGGCCGCTCCCCGCCGCCGCCCCGCCGCCTCTCCGCGGCTCCGGAGGGCTGCGCGCCCCGCGGGTCAGGGCTACGGGGTGCGGGCGGCCGCAGGGCTCCGCGCAGCGCGGCGCGGCAGCGGCGCCCAGCAGCGGCGGCAGCAGCAGCAGCAGCAGCAGCAGCAGCGGCGGCGGCGGCAGCCGGGCGGCCCCGCGCGGAGCGGCAGCGGCGGACACGCGTGGCCCGCCGTGCGCCATGGTGGCTCTCCGGCGTGGTAGTGACAGGCGGGGAGGTGGCGGGGAGGGAGGGAGACACCGCGGCGGAGGGCGGGGGCGGGGGAGGGCTGTAACCGGAGCGGGGCTCGGCGGCAGCGCCGTGCGCGGGGCTGCGCGCCCAGCCGGGGCGGCGCCGCCATCTGCTGGTCCGCGCCGAAACGCCGGGCGGGCTCCGCGCTCACCGACACGGCACTCGCGCCCCGCGGGAGCCGCGGCGGGGACGGCGCTCCCGGCAGCCGCGGAGCCCCCCGGCTTGTGAACTTTCCCGCAGGGCTCCAGGGAGAGGCTCTCCGAGAGCGCCCGAGCAAGACTCACGCAGCCTCTCGGGGCCGCATCCCGAGGGGCGCCGGGGGGAGCACCCACCGCTGCCGCTTTGGACACGAGGGATACCCGGCCTTGCTCTGGCCGCCCGTCCCAGGAGGTGCAGGGAAACGGTCAGAAGTGGTTCGTGGGCAGAAGCTGAGAGCCGAGGAGCAAATGAATCCGGTGCAAAAATACAATTCCTGTCATTAAGACAAGAGCTTCCATGGGGAAAAGGACTCTGTCTTTCCATGGGGAAAAGAACCTTCTGCCCCTCAGAGCCTAGGAGGCACCAGGCTCCTCACCTGCATTGCTCAGAGCCAACTGCTAACCCGTTGTTGCCCACTCTGGGGACATGTGCCTTGTAATTTGGGATTGATCCATGGCAGCCCCAAGAAATGCTAACCTGGTGTGGTCACAGGCAGCAGGGATGCTGACTGGACCTGTGCAGGGTGGCATCACTCAACTGACAGATGAAGTGGTGGAAGAAGATTCAGCCACCACACTTTGGGTGCTCTTCCTGCTTCACTGCAGTGTGCTGTGTAACTGTGAATAAATTGGAACTTGTGAAGCAGTTTGCCTCACATGCTGTGAAGAGGACACAAGTTAGAAACCCAGAATAACTGAGTTTGGCAGGGACCTTTGGAGAAGTCCTGGTTCAACCTGCTGCTCAGTCCAGGGCCAGCTCTGAAGCTGAATCTAACTTCAGATTAGATAAGGTAAAATAAGGATACTCAGGCCTAAATGTAAGAAAACAAGTTTGAAAGACCATTGAGGAAAGTACTGACTCCAGGTATAGGCACCCAACAGACAAGATCTGGGCTGGATGAACCCAAGGTGAGTAAAGTTAATAAACCAGCTTTAGTTGTAATCTGCCTTTACCCTAATAGCCTAGAAAATTAGGATTACAAAGGCTTTTTCTAGGAAGATTAATAGAAAAAATAGTATCCACTGGTTTAACTGTACCATTTACAGGCCTGTGATGACTACCACAGTGACCTTAAGTGACCTGGTTATACCAAATTCATGTAAAAATTACTTTCAGCAAGCTATATTACTATGTATTAGCTGTACACCTTCAGTTCTAGGAGACCTATGGTAACCTGCCCTGTTATTACTGTAATAGCTCGAACTAGAAGGCAGTTTCCAATTCAGGATGACTCTCCATTTCAAAAGAAATGCAGAATAAAAATTAAAATAGTATTTTTTAAAAATCACGTGTGCTTTTTCTGCAGGTCCCAATACAATCCTCTTTCAGAGTTCCAAGCACAGCCCCACAATCTCAAAACAACCTCTGTGCAGCCTTCTCCCTTGTTCCTCCAGCACAGTGTCTGAACCAAAAGAAGATATTGCCCCCTGTCTAGGAGTCTCCAGATGCCAGCTATGGAGATTCTGTCCCAAACCCCCTGCCAACAGGAGCCCAGGCAGTGACAGACACTCAGGCAGGCAGCACCACAGACCCAGGTCACCAGTAGCTGCCTTTGGGACTCTTGGAGGGGACACGTAGTAAATTCATTTCTGAAGTACATCTTGTTAATTTTTGGTCTCAGATGTTGATTCTGGAGACAATATGAAAAGCTCAGAAGTCTAGGAGAAGCTATAGGGAGCTGTCTAAGGAAGGTGAAACAGGAGCATGAGACAAGACTGATTTTGCATCCATTTAGTTTTCTCATAGTGTCTTATCCCTCTGAAACACTACCCTTGTCAAGCAAAAACCACCTGGGTTTAAGTGAGCAGAAAGTTAATTTTCCAGACAAAACCCTCTTGACTCCTGTAAAATCTGGTCTCAGTGGCAGCTGTGGTCAAACCTTGTTTGAATCACTGCTGTTTGGGCATGTTCTTTAGGGACACAGAAGTTGGGCAGTGATTCAACAGTTCACAGAAGACACACAAGCAGAAATTACTCCTGTTGGAGTAACAGTTCTATACTAAGTCACCTTCCATCTTTTGCACCTCTGCACAAAGAGGAACAAAAGAAAAAACACAATGCCAAATTGTTAAAAAAACATCGACCAGACACAACTGCACCAACCAACATGAAGGGGTCATTTGCTCATTATTAGGAATACAATCATTTTGATTCTTACATCATGGTCTATCTCTTGTGTAACTGTGGCAACTACCCACAGTTTGTAGAATAACCTAAAAGTATTCAGAAGAGATGGGAGGGCCCAAGTCCCTACATGTTAGGGAACTGGCATGCAAAACCTAATACTTCATCTGAATAAGTGTGGCTGGACTCTGACATGCTCATCCATTTTGCATTCACCACTGTGTTTGACAGGTTGGGCTCCCATGAGCAGCAACAAAGAGATGGTAACATCCACATTCCTAAGAGTCAAGCTCTCTGTATCTGTCAGTTACTGACACTTCCCATAATGAGACTTAAAAAGGAAAAGAAAACCAAGCGGTTGTTGCAGAACTAATGAAGCCTGGTTTCCTCCAGCCTTGCACCTTATGGTCAACTGCAAGGTCTGCTCGAGTCTTTCCCCATTGTCAAAATCTCCTTTCCATGATTTTCACAGGAACCGAGCAAACCCACTAATAAAGTTCTCCTTGTCTGCCTAATCACAAAACTTGCCATTTATTTTTTTGTGATCACCCCCAGTTTGCCTGTTTAGTTGAAATTGTCTTAAGGGTTCAGAAGACTCTGACCAAGGTGGATGGACAGATCCATTGCCCAGTGAATCACTCACTGACAAGGACTAATCAAGCCTTTTATTCTTAGGCAAGTTAATTAAATATTTCATCTAAAGAATGCTAAAGCTGAGAGAAATGAATGTAATTCTTATGTATGAATTGTGAGACTTGAGTACATGGGGATGAATCACTCAACCTACAACTGCACTTGTCACTAATTGAATCCCTTAGTATCAGGCTTTTAAGAGGTCAAGGATTTAATGGAACCCAAAGTAACTTCTCCATTTTCCTTTCTTTAGAGATTATCATAACCAAGACAAATGTGTGGGCAACACTATGAAAATCTTTGCACCATCTCTTGTCTCTACCACTTAGTGAAAGGCTTTTGCCTTCTTCAATGGCAGTTGAAGCTGGTTTTACATCAAGCAGATAAATACATACTTACTGAATACTGCAATCTAATAAATAATGCATATTTAATGTATCAGTAATTCACAATAATAAAATGCACCTCTAGACAAGAGATGCTGTAGAAACAATACCTATATGGCATTGTTTCACTGTGGTGCACACTTAATGACACTAGAGTTTCAAAATATGAGTATCGAGCAGATTGGATGAGAATGCTAAGGTTTGCAAAACTGGAAAACAAACTTCATTATATAACCCTCATTAATGCATTCAGGGTCCTGTAGCTAAGTCACCCAAGAGATAAAATGATGTCTTTATTTTGTCCAAAGTCAGGTGACTGCATCACAGGTCAGAGCTCAATTGTCTTGGGCAGGTACTGTACAAAAAGAGAAACAAAGGCTGATCCAGCTTCCATCCACGATGTTTGGTTATGCAAAGGACAATCAAAACAATGTACTTCTAGTCCAAAGCATGATCAGAATATTTAATTACTTCTTATTCTGTTGTGATTATTCTAGGTGAAATGCAAACACAAGAGAATAGAAGTGCAACTGATTTTTATAGGTTTGTTAGCATCAAGGTTGCTAATAAAGGAAGAAAGATAATTGACAGACTAGAAAATATATTTTTGTCTAGAAAGCTCAAGCAAGCTAAGAGATCAACTCTGATAAGTGAGGAGCTCTCCCAGTTTCAAATCTTGTTTAACTGGAACTTCTTAAGAATTGCCAAAAGGGAGGTTTAGATTTAGTTTAAGGATTCCTAAAACAAAGAGACTTTCCCAAATGTCTGTAATATTTTATGTCTCTTATAAACTCTGGCTCAGCAAATACACTGGGGCAGACAAAAAGATAAATAACTGAGTATCACAAACCTCTAAGCTCTTCTATTTCCAGAATAGAAATAGAAAAGGCTCAAAATCCAAGGCAAATTTCTTCCTGTTAATGGCAGAATTATTAGTGCTATACTAATAACATTTACTCACATTTTTACTGACTGTCAGATTAGATTAAAAGGCTTCAATTAACCCACTTTATTTTTGCCACATTAATTTCTTATCAAATACTAGAAATATTACAAAAAGCTTTAAATTCTGCTCAGGCAGAAACCACAATGCCATGCTAATAGTCCTTAGCTTGCCAATAAAAATATTGATAACAATTTTTTACATATTTCACCCTCATAGCTGCCTTAGGTTGATAAATCAAGATGACTGCAGATGCACAATAAGGTGCAAAATCACAGAAGAATTACCCATTTAAGCATGCTCCTTGTGTATTGATCACCTCTTTTACAGGTTGATTTAACGTATCAAGGTGCATTTAGGATACCTTACTCTATTCATTAGATACAAAACAATTGCCAGTTACATTGTGTTCATGTTGACCACATCACTAAGAGCACAGGGACCTGCAGGTTTTTTGAAAAAAAAAATGCATGAAAGCAACTTAATCTCACATGTTTATCAAATGCCCAACTCCAAAACACCTTATGACTCACTCCAACAATATCATTAGATAACAAATTAATAAACAGCAAAGCTTTACTTCCTTGCTACTCAGTTAACAAAATCCAAATGCTTTATTTTCTGTTAAAGGAAAATTATTATACAGAATGCCATACCCTTAGACCAAACAGCAGAGCTTTTATTTAGCTATGCCTCTGAGCTTCCAAAATAATTTTTACTTGTATACTGCAACTACCAAAAAACCTCAAAAAAACCTTTCTATAATCAACAAATCTAGGTGTCTTTACACTTTTCTCTGTACTTCCTCCATTTGATAGAATAAAAAACGAAGCAGGTGTCAGGTTGTTTTATTCTCATTAATTCATTGATAGATTGCTGTCAGCAGCCAGCCCAGATGCCCACAGAAGAAAGCCTAATTAATAGGTAGCATTCTTTGTCACAAAGAAAAAAACCTCTACCTCTGTGGGAAGTTCTGAAGTCAAAAAAAGTGAGTAACTGGCTTTGTTCTATGTAGAACTGACTAAGCTACAAAGTACATGTTCAATTATCCTGTTCAAATTTGAACAATATAAAAGTGGATTTCAGCATAGTTTATTATCTCTGATTGTTACAGAGAGCTCTCACCAGGTATGGGTATACTAGCTGACATGCACTTATGAGAAAAAATTTGGAAGAGCTGTAAGTGACTTAAGGAAAAACTAAATGGTTTCCAATTTTACCAGTAGCAAGTTAGCAAACAGCATGTACACAAAAAAAAAAAAAAAAAAAACTGACACAACCACCCCTTGGCCAGTAGCCTGTAAACAGGCTGTCACTGATTCAATGAAAGTAATTGAACAGCTCAGCACTTTTACTAGTGAGCAGGTAAATATACATTACAATTTTGTTTAGTTCTAGCTCATAAAATAAAAGAGGAAACAAGTTGTAAAATCACTGTCACTGAGAAAACAGGCTGGCAATTAATACAAGCTGTCGTGATCTTCTTAGGTGTTCTCTTTCATCAATCAAAAGAAAAAAAAAACTAACCTGTACACATTTGCTATGCCACAAAGCCTGGAACAGTTGCTTAGTCTGAAATAGAAAATAAAAGATGAAGTGTAATGTTGTGGTGGTTATTGCTAGATTATCTGTCTTCAACCTGCATAATTTCTCATCATCAATTAATGAGCAGAGTTCCGAAAACATGAGATTTGGATTCATTGTCTACACCTTAAGAGCTCACAAGAGAACAAAACATTTTTTGTTTATGTGACCAGATAGACTGTGGGAATTTATTTTTCCCAGAATAGCTTTGCACTCATGCGTTTTCTGCCTAAAATTTCATGGAACTTATTTGGCAAAGTATGGAAAGTTGAGAAGTATTTGGCTATTTAGATAATTGCAATGTGATGTGAAGACTGCAATCCTCAGGTTTGGATTCAGCTCAATATTTACCTATTAAGTTCCTTTTATTTCAAATACAATGTTAATGTCCTACAAACCACTTAAATTCTGATCTAATCTTAACAGTACTTTTATCGGTGTCATTTTACTAAACAGTTTGCTAATACAGTTACATTTCTGAGAAAATGGTGTGAGAAAAATAAATATTAAGCTCACCTAAAACCAAACCATTCTAAATTAGTCTTAGTCTTTTGCAAAGTAGCCAGAGCTCCAGCTGTAAGATCTGGAGACTCCATAAAGGCACCATTTTTCTAGGAGGAGATGTTCCCATCTGGTAGATGTTCAGTGGGAAGTCAGTGTGACATGTTTACAGCTACCTCAATCCCCTTGAACTCTTCATGGAAAGAGCTCAGCAAGGAATGCAGATGTGAGTAGGCTCCAATTTATGGTTAATAGGTTTTGAACATTGAGCAAATCCTTTCTATTGCAAGTCTGCAAGCTTAAGTGGGTGTAGGACTGGGACCTAACTGTGTGGTCTTGTGTGCCTGTTTCAAGGGAAGGCTTTTGCTCGGAGTTTTCCAGGGAGTGTGCTAAATTTTGTCTCATGGCTGAGGTCTGCAGATACAGTGCTGGCTGGTTCAAAGCCAAACCAAGAAAAATGAGAGGGTTTTCTGCAGAAGACATATTCAACTAAAACATCTTAGAAAACCACACTATTTTTAGGCTGTGAAATAGATTTACTTAACATAACAACCTTTAGGAGTGTCTTCTTTTAATAATTAACAGAAATGTACATGAATTATGTTTAGATAGTGCCTTTTTTTTCTGAGCTGCCTTATTCTTTTTCATGTCCTTTTTTTTTCTCCTTGTTTGCTTGCTATAAAAATTTGCGTGGTCTCAGTGAATAGATAGAGATAAATCTTTCCCCAAAAAAGGAAGTTACTGAAATAACGTAGCACTCTGAAAAATGTGTACTATCAGATGCCAGGGAACCTGACTGCCACACATTTTGGAGAAGATCATTTTCAAAAAAAAAAAAAAAAAGCTGTATGAGTAATAGTGAAAATTAAAGTAATAGAACCATAATAGACATTTGGTGCCAATTCCTCTCCTACAAACTATTGTTTTTGAAAAGCAAACCAGCTGGAGGCAGATGTTTTATGTAAGTAAAAGGCTGGAGGGCTTTGGAATCACGAGCTGGAGAAATACAAAGCACTTCACACTTTCCAAGACACCCCTTATCAATTCCATTTCTCCACATAAGCATTTATTTCCTCTAAGCCACTCCTGCTCCCGCTCTGTTTTTGAGCCAGCAAAACAACAAAAAAATCTGCCATATTTTTAACATCTTAAAAAACTTGGTTTATGCACCAAGCCAGGTTACTTATATCAAGACACTATACTGCTTTTCCCAAAGAAAAGGTACCTTTTATCATTGTCCTATGAACACAAGATGACCCAGCTACCCTGAGAAAAACCAAACTGGTGCATAAATATCATACTCTTTTGAATAGCCCTCTATAAATCCCATCATTGGTACCTCATATAAACACAAAGGATGAAAAGATAAAGTATTTATCTATTTTTTGTTTCTTTGTTTTCTATGTGATATTTTCTCTCCCAAACATTTGTGACCTACTGTGAAGTTTCCTTTCCCCCAGAATCTTGAAAGGGTCTAAATGTCTAAAAATGATGCTCTTGGTTCCTAATTTCTAGGAAGATCAATGGGAGCTATGAGCCCATATGCATTTATAAATCTGGCATTAGTAGCTGTTTCAGTTTTCTTTGGAATTATTACATTTGGAATTATTACATTTGGAATTTCTGGCAAACATCCATGTTTTTCCATATGCCTGGTACATCGTTTGCTTTGAATGTTGCAAAAAGTAACATGTGAGAGGTAAGTAAGAGCAAATGTGTATCCATAGGAAACAATTCACTTGCCCAGAGAGGTTGTGGACTCTCCATCTCTGGAAGTGTTCAAGAACAGGCTAAACGGGGCTCTGAGTAACCTGGTGGAAGGTTCCCTGCCCAGGACAGGGGGTGGAACTGAATGATCTTTAAGGTCCCTTCCAACCCAAACCATTCTGTGATTCTAATACATAAAGCTTATACAGCAGCTTATAGAGTCACAATATTTTCCATAGAGCTCCAGCTGTAAGATCAGAAGACTACATAAAAGCCTCAGTGCTGCCTTAGCAAGTGTGACAGTCCTCATGCCTTCAAAGAAAGACTGAAAACACAGAATAAAAATATCCTCTACACTCAGGATGTTGGAAAACATTTTAATTTCACATTATTTAAGACATTCTCATCACTAACATTTTAGCTTTTCTTTCACAATGCTGTGGCAGAAGGGTCTAGCATGATGTTCTCATCATCTTTTCCTGCCTGACTAAACTTGCAAAAGCATTTGGTGGTTATCACATAACTGGACTTGAGATGATTGCTTCTGCTTTTGAAATGATGCTTCAAATCACAGAATCATAGAATGGCTTGGGTTGGAAGGGATCTTAAAGATGATCTAGTTCTGACTAGATGCCATGGGTAGAGAACCTTCCACTAGATCAGATTGCTCAAAGCACCATCCACCATTTTTATGAAAAAGGAACTTTATTAGAATTCCTTTTTTTCAATCTTTGGTTGATAATTCTGTATCCCTGAACTACAGAAGGCAGAACATGAAATCTGGGGAAAATGATATTTGAAACACCTGACAAAACAAATCTGCCTAGGGCTCATAAAAGAGTGTTTGAAATCTGAATTTGCATCACCCAAACTGTAAAAATTGGCAAAGAAACAGAGAATAACTTCTATATATATTTTAGTGACAACACTACCGCTAAATTCCCACACCTCCCTTCTAATTTCATATATGATTCAGAGTGTAGCCAGAGAAGTAGCACATTTATCCACCAAAATACTTAAAATAAATACAATGATTTTTAAAAAAATCAAAGAGAATGAGCATATCTTTTCTTCCATGACACCTTGCTCAAGTAAAACACAGTAAGCCCACAGATTTGTTTCTGCTATTATAAAGATTCTGCAGTTCTAGTCTGCAATAATCATATAAATTCATCCATCAATAAACATAACTAAGTCTTATTCAAGAAAAGCCATTAAAAATACCTGAATGGTAGAGCAAAAATAGCAGTCTGAAAAGCAAATAAACCATCCATAGCTATTTTTATGACTGAAACCACCTACACCATACTGTCAAAAATTACTTTTCCCTGTGAATTTTAAAACTGTTTTATGTGGCAAAAATAATCATCCTTTGTGCCTATAGTGCAGTGTTTATATGTTTTCCCTTGTTCAGTTTTTGATACAGGAATAAATCATTGTTCCTGCAATTTTCCAGCAGTAGTTCCAGCTCTTGTAGTTTCAGCCTGGATAGAACTGCATGAAAGGATACAAATCTTCCGGTTTGGGAAGAAAAAATTTTTAAAAAGAAAAAAAAAAGAAAGAAAGAAAAAAAAAAAAGACTTCTCATGGGGTCTCTGTTGTCAGCAGAAAATATTAGTGAAGAGATTCAGTTTTAGCTATCTTGATACAGAAGTTTTTTCATCCCCAGTTTATTTCTACCACTTTATATTCAAAGCACCTTAATTTTCTAGGTTTTCCACCCCAGCTGTATTAGTAGTTATCCCTAGGGATAAGAGTATTACTGTGAATCAGGTGCATACTTGATCTTTTTTTTATTATTGCCCAAGTATCCTTCCATCTCCAAAACCAGTCTAACTTTTCTTTGTCCAACTGTGGAGTATTGCATATGGCTCCTTGACTTAATTAGTTTAATCAGTCACCACAGCAGCATTTGATACAGGGCTTCTCACTGTTGGATTATAAATTATGGAAAATATATTGAATACATCACTGATTTTGCAATTTAAAAAAAGGTAAAGGAAGCTCCTTATCAAGGCTCACAAATCAGCAGAGACCTTGAGCATATACATAACTCATTTAACTTAAATCATGCAAATAGATCCACTGATTTCACTAGGAATCTTCCTTTGCATCCCTTGAAATAAAACATTTTAAATTATTTTTTAAAGGGTTAAAATGGTGCAACTGCTGACTTCATGTCCATTGCATCTACTAAGCATTAGCATTTCAGAGAAGGTTCATAGTTGTATTTCCCATACTAATGACACCTCAGTGTAAGGCTGTCATATCGCTCATCTGGACCTTTTATTTCCAACTTACTCTACAGCCTTAATCATGCTGTGACCCCTAAACCAGGTTGGAAACCCATGTCCAACAGTTAAAGGGAGAGGCCACATAGTAATTAAGGTTTTTAGGTCCTAGAGGGATGACACCATAGAGATACCTGGATCTCAGGGATGCCATCAGGTCAACAGACCAGCCAAGTTAAAGGATATTTCAGTGTATGAGTTGTACAGAGGATGCTGATCTAGGACAGGTCATGCAATGCAACAGAAACACTGCTGCTACTTCTTCTTGGTTTGGCCACCAAACACCTACCAGAGAATACAAGCAGCCTCTGGACACTGAGAAGTTTACCACCTCTGACATAAACATCAAATTTAGTAATGTCTTAACAGCTATAGCCATTCACTTACTGCTTCTCCTACTATAAATGTTGGGGTTGAACCACAGATAGTCTTACTGACATGCTAACCAAGCCTACAGGGATCTTTTTAAGGTGGATGTAAGCCTTAAATAAGCTCAAGTGTAAGCAAATGTTCCAAGAAAGATTCCATTAGAGCCATAATGCAAGTAAGATATGTTTCCTAACCTTTTTTTTTTCACTAGGTTCCATTATTTCCAGTTAGTTAGACATCCTTCCAATCTCTCCAAAAAGTTTAACTGTTTCTCTTTATGGAGGTTACTAACTTTAAGGAGTTCTGCCAGTATTTCCCATCACCGTCATCTTGTAATTGTGGTTTCCCTGATTTTTTCACATTAAATGTAATTCACATATAAGGGTTGGAAGAGATAACCCACCTAGCTCTGCTTAAGCTCAGTTGTGCCAGCCCCAGCCATGCTACCAAGGCTGCTGGGCTCATGCTGACTTACCCAGCTGAGATTCCAGCAGAGACTGCACTGACTCCTCCCTGAGACACATCTCACTGGAAACCAGGCAGAGATTCACACCCATGTTTGCTTTTTTCTTAGGGAGCTTCCTGGAGTGGCAAGTCAGGATCTGACTTTTCTTCATAAAAGATTTACTGATTATGAATATTCTGTACCATTCTTTATCTTATCTCCTCCAGACCTCCAGAAGGTACATATTAGGCATCTGTGCATCCTATATTAAAAGGGGACCTTATTTTTCAGCAGCAGAACTTTTGTGAGGGTCTGTGCAACTTTCAGAGAATATTATCCTATGGGATTTATTGTCTCCACAAATTCATTTGACCAAATTTTGAAAACATTCTGCATCAATGTCTTCAAAAAAGTAGAGCAAGAGTTGTCAGAGTAGGTTTTCTTACAGAAAAACAGATTTTGCAGATTGTGAATGAGGCATTTATCACTGAATCAATAAATGCACCACTTACTTCTGTAATTCACTTGACCCTGCAATTCTGAGTGTTAAAATAAATGAACCTACAATAGGATAACCAAAAAAAAATTATAGATGACAGGTGGAAAGTTTGTGTCTCCCTTAAAACAAATTAACAAGATAGAAGATATTTGCAAAGATTTGAGTTGAAAGCCCATGAATGTGAATACAATCTCATGAAATATTGCCAAGTGTTGACCCACTAATGACAACAAGATGAGAACACTGTCGTTGGTTTAACAGGGAGCAAGAGGAAGCTTTTTAGATAACCATACAGCAGTCTACTGAGTCAGGGCCAGACACTGCAGGTAATCAAATATCTCCTGCTGTTCTGATGAGCATAAGTAGATCACATCACCGTCTGTGCAATATCATCCTTTACACTTCTCAGAATAGCATCTGCTTCTTTGATAAATGTGTGTCGCAAGGGTTTGGGTAGGGAATCCTTGGACAATAATATTTTAGAAGAGCTTTTGTTGGCTCTATTTATTTTCCAAACGTGCAGGTATAAGAGGCAGAAAGGTTTGGTTCTTAATGCCACAACATTCCTCATCTGCACATCTGCACTTTGGCTGCTCTTCTCATCAGAATGCTGAGAGTGGGTAACTGACATTGCTGTATGATTAATTTTAGTGTTTAATAAGTACTAGCTCTGTGCATTGACAAAACTAATCAAAACTAAATAATATGTGACACTATCCAACTGGCTGAAAATAGAGCAAATTACATCAAATTCTTACCCCGTTTGAAGTTAAAATTTAATTGTTCCAAACAGCATATGTGTTGAGTTTAGGCTTGGTTATAGACTGAGTGCAGCTGTAGCACTGACCAATACAGAAAGGGCATCTGGCATGTTGTCTGAACATCCTTCTTTCCAAATCCTCAAAGAACCATGTTGGATAAGACAGTTAAAAACAGTCCTCTCCTCACACAAAATTTCAACATAACATCTGTTATTTTACCATATTCAACAGCAGCAAGGCCATCAAATCTCTGAAACTCCCACAGGATCATCCTGTGATAGGCATGTGATACACTGATTCACTCGCTCAGGATACCTTGTCATATGGCTGGACTGTAGTGCTCAGCTTTCTTTCCAGAGCACTTTTTATTGCTAAAGAAACCTGTGAATACTTGTCTAGTTCTAGAAAAGCACTGGGAACACCTTTCTCAGCAATTGTTTCATATGAGAAATGAATGTCTCTCTGCTATTTTTATTATGTATTTCTCAAAAAAATATCAGTAATCACTCTATTGCCACAACATTTTTGATGAAACATATTCAAATTAGAATTCACCAGCTATGAATGTTTCCCCTCCAGGCTGTATTCCCATGGATTTCTCTAAGAAGCATTCTCCTTTTAAAGCCAGGCATTTCTTCCAGGCTTAATATGGTGCATTCATACATTTGTAATTGGGTGCTAGATATCCAGCCAAAAAAGTAGCTACAAGTAGCTACCATGCCAATATGGAAATATTTCTGTGTAAAATACACTAGACAGAAATACAGCATCTCTCCTATTTTGTTGATGACACGTTCCCTGTCTCCAGAAGTGATCAGATCACTCCAGACTAGAGCCCAATGATAACACACAGGCATTAGGGATGATTCGAGGAGCAGAGAACTGAAGTTTGAGATTCAAGCTAATATGGCAGCAAGATCTCATTCTCACCAGCTGAGGAGGTGGCTAGAAGTTAAGGGTCTGAAATGCAGAAAGAAATGTTCAGGTGAGGCATCAGGAAGCATTCCACAAGGTGAATTGCCAACACTTGGAAGAGAATGCCTCTGGTGACTGCAGATCCCTGTGGACATTTTTGAGCACCAGGAGAACAAGGCATTCTGGAGAAGGGCTGAGGTAGGTTCACCAGATGGCCATTACCAGCTATATTTTAATGTGCATAGGCTTTATTTTAAACCAGAACACCACAAATGAGAATTTAGCCCTCAAAAGAGCACAAGTACTCAGCAATACGTTCAGCTCAGCCTGTCCTCTACCCCTTTTCAACCAGATATTCCTTTTACTCCTTTCAAGCTACAGTCCTTGTATTCCTTGGTCTCCTGGCCCATTTGCATACAGATTTTCAAAGCTCTTCTATTCTTTAGGCTTATATTATCATTTAGTTTTCCAGTCACTCTGCTTGCCAGCTTCTTTACCCTCCATTACCTTGTCTGATAGAATTTAGATTGCTTTTCCAGTATCTACTTCACCGAACCATTTAAAAGTCATTCTTAACCACTCTTGTATTATTTCTACAGCAACTTTCATTTATTATTCTCAAAACTCCTTACATGTTGTACATACAGGTCCAAGATTATGAGGAGAAAAATATATCTTAGGTAGAAGTTTTTAGTAGTGGAATATTTTGTGGCTTTTTTAAGCAGATGTTTCAACTATCAAAAATAACTTTTTATCATGTCATGAGTACAAAAGACTTCCTGTACATAAAACCATGACTACAATACTATGATGGGAAGTGCTTGTTATTAACCTTACTGTGTATTTAACATTTTTATTTAATATGCTTATTATTGTAGCTGCAGAGACCTGGGGGATTTTGACACCTTCACCTGAAGATGCGTCTAAGGCACAAGAAAATATCATTTGGATTGTGTTATCACTTGATAAACAAAGTTATGATGAGGGAGCATATACAGTATATTTCTATACTTACAGTACATGTATGTATATATATATATACTGCATAGACCATATATGGCATATACATGGCAGGTACTGGCATGTATAATCTGGGGAGGACTTTTGCATACATAACCTAGGGAGGAGCAGTTACACCAAAGTAGCAACCAGAGGCAGCTGTGGAGCTCAGAAGTGAAAGGGCTAAAGGAAGTATAGGTCAAAGAAATGTCTGCTACAGAACCTGTCATATACAGTGAAGAGAATTTCGCCACTTGGGTGCTCTGAAAATCCTTAAAAGTAGGAAATGGTGCATTAGATGAGATTAAAGGGGCATATTCTCATCTTCCTGGAAGAACTGCACAGCTGATTGTCAGGTAAATGCCCTGTAAAGACCTTGTAAATGTCATGACAAGGTACTCAAACATTATTTTCCCCTAGTATGGTAACGTTTTTTTAAAAAGAAGTTGGGAATAGATGCAAACACAGCTGTCACTGTTGTGTTTATACTTTACCCAGAGAAGTTGTGGATTCCTCATTCTGGGAAGTGTTCAAGGCAGGGTTGGATGGGGCTGTGATCAATCTGTTCTAGTGAAAGATGTCCCTGATTGTGGCAGGAGGGGTGGATAAGGTCCTTTCCAACCCAAACCATTCTATGATTCTATGAAATTTTGTGTGCAGTGCTGATCTTGACATTTCACAGAGGATGTAACAGAACCTGAAGAAGGGAACAAGCAAGGATGATTGAAAGTATGAGCAACACCTGTATGAGAAGAGGCTACTCAGACTCTTGAGCTTAGCTGAAGGATGACTAAAGAGGAGCACAATATAGTTGTACGAAATAATTGTTAGGGAGAAAGTAGCTCATGAATTTGGCACGCAGAAGAGCTGAAACATTTTTCAAGGAAAACTTCCTAGTACAATTAAACTCCACATGAGATGTTGTAGAAGCCAGAGGTATAAAGAGACAGTAGAGACAGGTAATGGCTCATTAAAACATTTGAGCATCATGATACAGATGGAACATCCAGCCAGGTCTGAAAGTCCAGTGCCATTTACAGAAAGGCTGGATGGCACCTGGGAAAGATTATTCAGTATTTGCCCTGTTTCCTTTATTTTTCTCCAAACATCTGTTACAGGATATTGAGAGAAAGTGTTCTATTTATCTCTTTCTGCTTTGTTTGTATTATCATTTTAACTTTTTAAATGCAAAGTAGCTAAATTATAAAAGGAGAGCACAGTAGCAAACACCTTTCTATTCCCATGAACTGCACTCAGATATGAAGCAATAATAACTAAATAACTAAATAACAGCAAAGGCATGTGAAATTCAATGAATGACATGGTGGCATTATCAAACCAGCCAGACAACTACCAGAATGTTGTCCAAATGCTATTAATTTCATGACCTTTAATTGACTTTTGCAAGACATTAAGCAAGTCAGCCATATGAACAGCTGGGGCCCAAGAAACTTGGTGCAAAAGCACCAAGCTTGAAGTCTCCCTCTTAAGTGATGTGTTATTTCAGTGAAGGAAGTGGTGGAAGATTACTGAATTGTATGAAATCGTCATCTAGTCACAGAGGGATTTAGGAAAATGAAATGATTTAGTGTCTCAGAAATTATGAGGGTAGACTGGAGTATGTATTCTGGACAAACAGGATTAAAGACATAATGGCAAAAACAGAACTGCAGAAAGAAATCTGTATCTGCTGGATAGATTAATATTAGTTACTAGACATTTTCAGCAACAATTTTGGTTAAAATTTATTGAACTCTTCCTAAATGCTCAGTGACGGTAAAATTTTAGTAATGCTCACCAGGAAAAAGGAGCTGCAAATTATTAGATTTCTAAACATTCAGTTTTAGCCTCGTGCAGGATGACAACTTCAGTTTTAGAGTTTTTACTCACACCAAGCTCCTCTATATTGCCTGCTGTTGTAAAACATTACATGGCACCTACCTGCTCCTTTACATTATAATAAGGTGCAAAGCATATTCCATGTTGATTGGGCAAAGTCTTATCACCAACAGATAATACCAGAAATTATGGTTTCTATCATAAAATTAATATCAATCTGGATAGAAGTAAGGTGTAATTGTTATTTATTAAAATTCTAGCTCTAAGCCATGAAAAACATATATAATTAATTTCACAAAAAGAGAGCAGCTTCTACTAAAATCAAGTACCCTCTCACCACAGTCATTGTGAATGTTCTGTTACTTATGGTCTGCATATAACTTCATTTAATTAATTCTTTTTAGTAAAACTTTTATTATCCTAACTTACAATCTCAGCATAGAAAAAATGTTGGAAGCTTTGATTTTACTCTATTTAATGACTACTTCTGAAAAATATCTCCTTTGTTGTTAAAATTACACCTTCTGAGTATGAAGTTGGGAATTTTTCATTCACACTTGGACACTCAGCTCATAGTTTGGTTATGTAATGCAGTCTATTTCAATAATGAACCTAAACACACTGTTCCAATAAAGCTGAGAAACTGAATTACACAATTAAAGTCCTAATAGTTTGGGGTATTGTCAGGTTGCTCAGCACAAATGGAAAGAGAACACCAAACCCCAGAAAGGACAGCTTTCGAATTTCAGTCAGACAAATGACAAAGTTGTAAAGATTAGGAACATGGTTCCATCTCCTGCAAAAAGTCTAAGTACTAAAAATTTACATTCTGAAAGCATCATGATGTACCTGATTTCTGTGAGTTTGAAAAATGGATCTAACATAAGGACCTGAGTGTTATATCTAAAAATATGCTCTTAAAATATGTGGGAGGTGATAAGCACAGGATTCTTATGGAAGCTGAGATATCTGCCTTCAGCTTCTTGCAGTAGAAACTGTCCTTTACAAATAAATAAATTAGAAAATATTTTTTCAATCGTTTTTTAAGGACATTGAGAACTTTTACAATTTCAACAACTATTTCTTGCATATTCAAAAGGTTGTCTAGTTTAAACAATGCAGAAGAAGTGTCAGAAAGTCCTGGTTTTCCCAGACAAAGCCTTCCAGTTATAAACTACAATCATAATAAACCATGTTTTGATGAGCTTCCCTGATTTAAAGTATGTACTTCAACAACTACTAGCATTAAGAAAACTCAAGATGGATTGACAGCGATGACTGAACACATTTGAATCAAAGCTATTCCAACACAAACGGGTTACACCTTCTTCACCAGCCAACCTGTTCTCAGAAAACATGTAGGACTATTATATTTCTACTCCCTTTCAAATTCTGGTGATTTAAGCATAACTATTGGTAAAACCAGTCCTGGCTGAGTCTTTCTCTAGAAAAGAGGCTGTTATTAATAGCCACTAAGTGACTCGAAAAAACTTATTGATGCTGCTCAAAGGACAAAGGAAGCTAAAACCACAATGGAACATCCATCTGCAAGAACACACCATTGTCTAGGAAAATACAGTAGAATATAGCTGCAAGAAATAATAATTTTAAAAAAGGAACAGGGGTGGAAGGATTATTTCTAATACGTCAGAATATGACCCTAAAGGAAGGAGCCTCCTGCTGTTGTGAGAGCAGTTGTGGAAGAAGGACAGGGCACGGTGCTTCACTCCATTCTCTGTCCCTACACTTCATAAAGGTACTGTGGGTGCAAGGAAAGCAGTGGACCAGGAGGAGCACATAATACTGGTCAGATGTATCCAGCAGAATCCCTTCTTTCACATTATGGCTCATCTGGTACTGGAATTCTTTTTGTGTCCATTTGTAACATTCTCTTAACTTTCAAATCTTTGAATAAAAGCTAATTATTTTCAGTAGTGTTGAAATCAGAGGGAAAATTCTTGCTGCAATGACACTTACTGAAATCAAAAGCAGCTTTGTTGGAGGTGCCCCGTGGAAATACAGCTCATAAGACCTTGAGATCCTCACACTCCACTATAAGGAAAAGACAAAAGTAATAAATAACTCATATTCTACAAAAACAAATAAATAAACCTAAGCAAACAAAAAAACCCACCTGAAAATGCATTTAAAATAAAAGTTTTTCTATAAACTGCAGATAAACACTTCCTAAAATCTCCAGTCCTCGATATAAGGAATAGTAGCTTCTGTAATTTATGATCACAAAATAGGAGGTAATAAACAACAAAAATAAATTTCTCTCAATATTTTTATTTCCTTCTTTTAAAAATGCTGGTGAAATCTGAGTTCCATGTAGAATGTATATAAGCAGAAACAAGTAGTCTGAAATCATAAAAGCTGCTCAGGTGCTGCAACATGTCCTTACGCAGAGGACCACTGAGTGATGTGAATGCTATGATCAATCTGACAGTTTGCAGACATATTGAGCAGCAGCAAGACTGAATTAGAATTTTAAAATATCTCACTAGAAACTGTAGCTACAGTATTTGCTCTGCAGTGAGCCAATCTGAAGACAAACTGGCAAAAAACATGACAAACAAAACTGTATTAGCGGGCAGATAATGCACCAGCTACAGAAACAATGTAAGGAGCAGAAATGCAGAAAGATAGCTGAATTTTGCTTATTCAGTATAGTAAATCAATCTTTCAGTGTCATGAAAAATTACCAGTTTGGGCACCTGTGCTTTGCATAATTAATATGCAAATAATTAATTACGAACAGAGTATAGAAGGTGAACAGGATACCTGAAGTTATGAGCACTGAAAGAACAAATCCCGGTTGGTGTTGTATGAAGACTATCACTGTAGCCAGGTCCCTTTGTGGACTCTAACCCAGAGAAGACTGGGACAAGAGAATGACACTCCTAACCTCAGCAGATCTCTTTCAATATCAGTGGTTTTGCACTTTAGAATTTATTTACCTGAACTGAGATTTTTATCATTATCCTCCTCTGCCATGATTCCTAGATGAAATGAGCTAACATGTAATTAAGTTAAATGGTTGGTTTCTCTACTTACTCTATGTGTGTAGATAATGTGTGCCCAGATACGTGCATATGTGTACTTTACACATGGAATGGTCACTTCTTTTGGATGTTTTTGTTTCTCCACTTCAGCCTCCTTAGACTGTAGAAGCCAGACACTTCGCTATCAGCCTCATGCAGCATTAAACAGAGAAAAGCCCTGGCCCTCTCCAGCTTCTCTGAGTAAAACAGACATTATTGATAGTGGTGATCAGGGCGAGGGTCATGAACAAGTCAGTACCAAGACAGAGTCATGTGCTGGATATCTCAGATGAGTCCTGCATGGACTGACTGCCACAAGAAGGGAACACCAGGCATGAATGCTGAATTTGTAATAATTGATGATCTGTGGTAAGACCTATCATGACAGGTTGACTCATTAGGTAAAGATTTTTTTATAATCACAGAAAGCATATAATAAACCCTCAGATTTTTTAATTGCTGTTCACTTGAAAGTTCTGGAAACAGTAACTTTCATTTTTTTCCATCCCATCAGCCAGCTGTTTTGATAAAATGTGTGCAATTAATAAGATGACAGATGTATACTAGTAGGCAAAAAAAATTTAAATTTTATTCCTGTATCTAATATATATGTGCATATACTAGAAATATCAATCTACTACATATCTACTCTCTGTATCAATCTAAAATGATACGTAACTACTCATATATTATTAATTTGTGTACCCAGTGTATTGTGTTCTTTCACTCTTTGAACATCTGTGTACCTTCTTGCCATGAAATGAGATTTTCATATCTATATGCACATCAGGACTCAACCAGGTAATAGGCTAGACACTGTATTGCTCCTGCACAGACATACATTTTTTGTCCATTTCAAGTGTTTTGAGGAAAAGGGATGTAATTTTCTTCAGATTTTTCTCATCCTGCACTCTTGAACATATCTCAGCATGTTGCTTATTCATGCTAATTGCAGCTAATGAAGCTACAATTCTCAGGCACTGTTACTTCCTAATCAGGATGTATTATCCCTGCTGGATCCTTTGGCCATGGCTGTGGTCACCAGCCCATCTTTAGCCGAGTTTGCTCAGGGTGTGAAGGGAATGATGTAACGTATTTGTCTGACTCATTGACCCAAGGAACATCGACTTATTGGAGCCTGTCCAGAGAACGACAATGAAGATGCTCAGAGGGCTGGAGCACCTCTGCTATGAAGACAGGCTAAGAAAGTTGGGGTTGTTCAGGCTGGAGAAGACAGTTCTGAGGAGACCTTACAGCACCTTCCAGTACCTAAAGGGGGCCCTTTAACAGAGCTGGAAGAGGCACTTTTGACAAGGGCATGAAATGACAGCACAAGGGGAAATGGCCTTAAGTAGAAAGAGACAAAGTTTAGATTGTGTATTAGGAAAAAAGTCTTTACTGTGAGGGTGGTGAGACACTGGCACAGGTTGCCCAGAGAATGCCCCATCCCTGAAAAGTGTTCAAGGCAACCAGGGTGGATGGGGCTCTGAGCAACCCAGTCTAGTGGAAGGAGTCCCTGCCCATGGCAGGGGGCTTGGAACAAGATGGTCTTTACCATTCCTTCCAACACAAATCATTCTAGGATTCTACAATTCCTATGAAAGCACAGTCAGGACGTCTGCTTGGGAAGAACAGAAATATCTTCAAGTCCCTGGCTGACAAAAAAATAAAATACTCCTCTGCCCTTCCCTGGGCCTTCTTAGAATCAATAATGCAGAGTGAGCATCGGTATCAGCTTTCTCACTCCCAGCCCACCACTCAAAGACATCTGCACAGGCTCTGCTTCATGCCAGCCTTGGCCTCTTGGTGAAGATTTCCTAACAACATATCAATTATGAAAAAAAATGCCAAGATGATAACACCACAAATTCTGTTCCCATTGGTGAAAATTTTTGTTCATTACTGTATCTAAATGCCCTAGAACTGAAAGGCATTGCATGCTTTCACCAGTCCACTCAGCAATCCAACACGTGAGGGTTTTAATCCAGACACAGTTCACTATACATTAATCCTGTCTGAATTAATTAGACACAGATAAATTCTAAATTAATTAGAAGCTTTTGGGAAAGAAGAGCACTACTGTAAACAGATTTGTATCAGAATACAAAAGCTTCTGATCAACACACAACTGCAAATAAAAAGGCAAACAATGTGTAGGATTCTGGGAGAAGGAGGGGAAAACATGATTTCTTGAGATTCTCAGACTTATGTTTTGTAATGGATTGATATAAAAATATTTTAGCATGCCATCTTGTTCTAGTCATTAGTAAGTCTTCAGCTGAAATGGTGCATTTGGTTCTGAGAATCTTACTTTCCTCTATTATCTTTGAAAATCAGTGCTTCAGCAAGGTGTCAACAAGAAGAGACATATGATGGACATATATAATCAATGGTATAGGCACAGTCAGTCAAGGCTTGGTATACCTTCACTCAGAGAAGTAGTGAAGGTAAAAGGCAGAAGTATTTTAAATAACAAAATTGTCAGTTAGTCTCTGAAATTCATCACCATTAGGCATTCAAAGCAAATCTTAAATGTTTATATAAACAGGATGAACACACAATTTTTAAAACAGGAGTAAAAAAAAAATCACTTGATGTTTGGGTGGATTTCTCACTGACAGCCATTACAAAAATGCCTCTCTCAGAGGAAGGTCACTGTGTGATGTTAGAAAAGGGTTTCTCAAATCTGACTGTGGAACAGGTCAATGTCACACCTGGGATACCAGACTAGAGACACAATATTTAGACATACATGGCAATTCTTGTGTTCATATACTTCATTGTTCACTAAAATGATAGTTCATTTAGACTAGGGCATTAGTTATCTTCAGCAACCTGGCAGAAGATAAAACAAATATCAGCAATTTAATCTTTTTTTAACCATTGTCAATCAGTAAGAGGCCCAGAGCTGCATCAGCCTGTTAAGGGGATTATGTTCAAACTGCCTGCAAGGCCAGGACAGGATTCACTGATGAGGCAGGACCCTGGTGGTCTTAAATTACTAAATACGTATTGTACCTGAAAAGCAAAGTGTTCTGGGATTTTTCCATAAGGGCCACATTCTCCATTCAAGAAAGGCAACATCAGTTATGCTTGAATATCTATCAATTTGATTCTGCATGCAAGGCACATACACAGAAAGAGCTCTACACCTTCGTGTCTGAGCCCACAAAAAGTGATGCAGTGATGCTTGAAAGCGCCTGAGCCACTGGCAAGACATCTGTGCTTATTAAAAGCAAGAAAATAATAAATTCATATTAATTTTTTGTTTGATCCGAATTTGAATTTCATATTAGTTATGTTTGTTCAGATTTAGAAGCATCTGTCATCCAAAACCACCAATCAGTATTTTATTCATCACAAACCATTTAAATCCATTGTGAAACAACCTGAAGTAACAGCACAGAATTTAAAAGTGTTACAATTAAAAACAGAGGTCAGCATTTTCAGTCCAAATTAATGGTTTTCTGAGGGCTTTTGTTGTTATTTCTTCATTGTTGTTCATATCCGAAGGTGAGCTGCTTTCGTTGGCTCAATTTCCTCATGGTGGTCAGTTTATTTTTATGCACTTATAGTTTAAAATACAGAGAAGGTGTTACCAGGAGTAAGAAGAAAGAAACACCAAAAAAAGCAAGAGATCATCCACACTCACAGATGGTTACCCACCATGTAACTGAACACGGCCTGCAGTGGATGGGATTTCCTGCAGAGTAACCTACCATTTCAATATAGGGAAGAGCATTTCAATTGAGCTTTAACTGCTGAGTAAACCTTGTGCCACTAAGGAATTACTGAAAACATAATGTCAGGCTCCTGCCACTGGATCTTTCTTCTATTTCCCAGCTTGTCACAAAATTTCTATCTTTGAACAACGAGACTGTCTAAAAAGTAAAGAAAGCTATGCTGTTGTCTTTGAACTACTGACAATTTGCAGCTATGCTGATTGCCAGATTTTAATGATAATTTGAGTTACCATGTAGAAAACCTTAAAGAATCATTACTTTTGTTTTGCAATGGTATTCTTTACTTAGTTAATTTTCATTGTTAGCATGCATTGTAATTTTCTCCTAACTGACAAAAATCAATTAAGAACTTATTTGAGTAATACACAATTGTTTGGACTCTTCAGGGTCTTAGACTCCTGTGAGCAGCATCTGTCTTGTTTGTTAAATGTCTGCTTCTTTGTAACTTCTGTCAAAATGAATCAGGATTATAAATTCTGATTCATCCCAAATGCATAACACAGCATTTGAAGCTATTTTATGAAAAGTAAAAATCTTCAGTCTGCAGTATACCTGGAGAAAAATGTCAACTCATATTTTCTCTGCAAAACTTCCTAATTGATAAGGAAGGCTTTCCTAATCTGAAATTAGCAAACTAATCTGATTGTCTCTTATTCCTGTTGTCACCAAGTGTTTAATTGGAAGATCTGATCATTCTATCAACAGTTTGAGAGAAAACCAACTTTTTCAGCTCTTTAGCTCTTTCAGCCCAGGTCAATTTCTCAGCTTGGCATTAAATAATTATTGAACTGAACTATTTGAAAAGTCAAAAATAAGGCAGAATTTTTTTGTATCCTCAGAACAAAAAAAAAAAACAACACCTGTATTCTAGCCTCAGTAACCAATGGTTTAAAACACTTACTCAGTGACTACAGTGAAAGTATTGAAATATTGAAATTGAAATTACTGAAATTATTGAAATTATTGAAATAATAAAATTATTAACAATATAATAAACCTCTATGGAATAAAAATAAATAAAAAGTAATTAAAAGTATTTTTTACTAACATCATAACTTATATACTCATGTTTTAAGTGTAGGGGGGGTTAAGATGTATTTTCAAAAGAAAATACTTTTAACTTATTTTTTAAATAATTTTAAATTAATTGGGGTTTATTCTACTTTATCATTACAAGCTAGCTTGATAAATAACTTATAAAAATTGATTTTTCATTATCACACAGGCCAAGAAAGAGGAAGAAAACATTTTCAC
Organism: Zosterops lateralis; assembly: GCF_965231275.1. Taxonomy (NCBI): domain Eukaryota; kingdom Metazoa; phylum Chordata; class Aves; order Passeriformes; family Zosteropidae; genus Zosterops; species Zosterops lateralis. The sequence goes on from NC_139766.1 coordinate 11,943,364, forward strand.
ACAGTATAACTTAATAAACATGACTCTATTCCTGGGGCCTCAGCATGTACCTTGTTGGACCTTCTGGGAGTCCGAAGCAGCAAGACATGAGTGGGCCAAAATAACGAGCTGGGAAAAAAAAGAGATTGGTGCAAGGACCAAGGTTCAGCAAAAACAGACTGCAATACAAGAAAATGCTAATTAAGGAGAACACAAGCAATATTGAAGGAGTAGTTCCAGAAAAGAAAAAAAAAAATTGAGCAAATTTCAAGGTGGTCAACAGCAGTCAAACATCAAGGCACACCCATCACATGGGCCTTTATCACAGAATTCTCTGAGTTGGAAAGGACCCACAAGGATCATCTAGTCCATCTCTTAAGTGAATGACCCACACAGGGACTGACCCCTCAACCTTGGCATTCCCAGCACCGTGCTCTAACCAACTGAGCTAAAATCAGTGCAGTATGTGTAGCATGTGGGATGTGCTTTCTGGGTGCTGCACAAAGTGCCAAATGTCCAGGAGCTTTTTCATGGTGTGCATTCAGTTCATACTGGAGACCTTCAAGGTGCTGAGGACAATTGATGGTTTCAGTCATCATCATTAAGGATTGAGACATATTTGGTACATACCCACAGCAAATCTTCTGGTTTAGTTTCCTCTGAAAGCAATTTAGGTCATTCAAACTGCAACTGCTTTATGATGCAAAGAAATGCACAGTAAGTGTTGACAACTCGGAGATCTGCTTCAAAAATACTCTTCTGCTTCAAACTGGGCTGACAGTGAATCCACCACTGACACACCTGGAGCCTGGATCTTCCTTCCACCCAGACTGTCAGGCTGGTCCTGCCATGGTAGGATGTCATGGCACAGGAAGAAGGGAAGGAACACTGCTTCATGTACAACACCACACAGAGCCTTAATTCCTCATTTCAACTGCTGTGAGATGGGAGCCCTTCACATCAAGGCTGTATGTTCCTGTTTTGGAACAGGTAACTTTCATTCTGGCATTTCCTGAACTGATCCGTTGAAAGCCATTCATAATATTTCTGTGTATAATTAAAGACAGTTCCACAGGAGCAAGGGGATACTAATCTAAAAAAAATAAAAATCCTCTTTTCTTACACATAGGTAGATGAGAGAATACACAGAAGCAGTAAGACAATATTGATCTCCACATAAGCAGCATGCTGCAGGGTGGAAACCAACAACACAAAATATGGGCTGCATTTACAATAAGGTTCCACTTACAAATATTTTTTAAAGGTTAAATGAGCATAATGTTATAAAGATGTATAGATTTCTATATATAAGATTTACATACTAAGGCTGACAATATCAAGATTTAATCTCTAGTTAAAGACAATGATCATAAACAACCTACTCGATTGTAATTGCTGATTTTCCTTTTACCCGACTATCTATGAAGTCTTTTATTAACCCTCTGTATGATCCTGACTATAACTTATGATCACAACATGGATTTCTGTGGGTTTTTGCATCCTATCCACTTGACAATTTCCCTAGGCTAAAAAAAAACATTTTAGACAGTGCTTATAAGCAGGTGTTATCAATACACTATGTTATGCTGTTGGAAGAAAACCAAAGTTTATTGCAGTTCTCCTCTATATTAAGCACTTTGTCACTTGGGAGGACAACATTGCTTACAGAAAAAATGTTTCAAAGCAATTTAAAATTAGTTCCTTCTTTCTGCTATTATAGTTTACTGGCACTCTTTCCTTTCTCTTTTCCTTTCTCTATGTTCCCTTTGGGACAGATGGAGTGAGTAACAGTGAATAAAATGATACAATTAAATTAAATGCAGCAAGCTCCAGCAAGCACAGTTCCTGATCCTGCAAGATGCCAAGTACTCTCAAGTCAAGATAAGGTACTTAGAGCTCTACTCTGAATGAAACAAGCATAAAAGACTAAGTAGGAAACTCATTAATATGGAACAGGCACCAGAGAAGGACATCTCTCCCCTTACCTGCAGGACTACTCCTGCTTCACTTAAATGGTCAATTACCCAGGTCATCACTGCAATATCAATTTCCATTTTTGACTCCCGTAATCCTACGAAAATCAATGACTATACCATTGGTGCATATTGGTTTTCATGCACTTTGATGCTCCCTTTTCCCAAACTGCTGAAGCCAAAAATTGATATTACAGTATATTCTTTATAGGATCCCTAATAATAAAATACGTTTTTAACGAGCACAGTCATACCCCATTGTTTTATTTATTTTTTCATAAAGCCAAGTAATGATAAGGGAGTGACTGAGGATAACTCCATGGGCCACATTCAAAGCAATGCCTTTTTTTATGGTATTTACAAAGAATGGCTGTTCACTTTTACACCACAATTATGTGAATTTCAAAGCCCTTGACAGACAGCAAAAATACCTCCCAGTTAATCAAACAGTTACAGGGAGACAGAGGAATCACAAACAATGGAGTGGAACACAGCAGCTGGTTAGCAGCACATAGCTTTGTTTTTTGATGTCAAAGTGTAGAACAGTACTCGTGTCTAACTGTCTAATTTGGAATCAATTTAAAAGTCCCCAAACCCATAAGAATTCTTCATTCTTGTGTCAAGTTCCACTGACATTAATTAGATCACTTGCAAAAAACAGGAGTAGGGGGTTGTCCTTGTAGAGTGTGAGTATGTCAAGGACACTAAGGCTAGTATCTGTTCTCAAATCAAATTTTTATCCACGCAAATTTCAACCAGCTGGAAGGACAGGTTTCTAGGTACCAGAATCATAAGCTTAAGGAAAAATTTTACTCAGCCTTCTCTATGCTGTAAGTCAATCCATTAGCCCTATATAATCTAAAGAAAACTACTAAATCCTTAAAAATATAGAAACTTTAAAGACTTATCTAAAAATCACCAGACCAAAGAGAATGTATTCAGGAATCAGAATTCTTCATGCTGCAGTTAAAAAGACTCATGACTCCAGCACATAGTTTGAGATCAATACGGTTTGACTGGTTTTTCTGGCTCTTTTATAACTTTATCTCCCTCTCTTTATCACATGAAAATAGTAATAGAAGCCAAACTGAATTTTACAGAATTATGTGCATAGATATTTCCTTTTCAGCAAAAAAACTAATAAAGGCTATTATCACAAATGTGTTTCAACAAAAAATTAAAGATGATAGATTACATTATAGAATGGTCTCTCTTTACTTAGCTCTTTGTCAGGTGTCACCAAGCACAACAGTTATCATAATCTACAACAAAATAAACCATCAAAAAAAGCCTTAATCTAATCTGTTGTATTTGATATAGACATCAGTTTACTGCTGGCCATCTATTAATCTATTTTGTGTGCAGGATAACACCATAAATCAGTTTTCCCAGGATTATCACAGATCAAGAATTTTCTGTCAGAAAGTTTGCTATTGGAAGAGATCTTTCTTCACCTATGTATTTAGTGAAGATACCCAAAATCTAGCCTATTAATTTCAGAAAGATTTAAGTTCCTCTTCTGAAGCTCACTCTGATACTGACTATCATACAAACAGTGTTAATACAGACAGCAACGTGGCTGCACATAAAAGCAGAAGCTGCATTGTGCAGTCTCTCCTCATAGACTTCAGACATTGTTGCTGGCTCTCTTCCCTTGCACACACTTTAATCCAGTTTCCAAACAACAGAGCTGAGAACAGCAATGTTTGTACCAAACATGTGCTGCCCAGTGAGCTCTAAATTTTGGGTTGAGACTTACAAAATCATTTAATTAACTTTCACAGGACAGCCCATTAAAAGTTCACCCTAAATACTGAGTCTCTGTTGCACTTGACAGGGCCGACTTACACAGATGGGTACAGTGAGACCCAAAATCCAAGGACTTGCTGGAGGCCACAAAGATAACAAAACTGAAAAAACCCATATCTCCTGTCATCAAATCCTGTGATTTTCTGCAAGACCAACATTACCTTTCTAGTTGCATATAATAACAAATCACTTATAGATCACATCCTGGAACTTCACAAGGAATAATGAGACAATTGGGGACAGTAACAAAACAAAATTTAAAGCTTTCTGAGTTTCGACATACCTGTTGTATGTTCATAGGAGTTCTATCAGAGCAAAACTGAGCAAAGGCTACATTAATATAAACCTGAAAATAGCTTTTTTTTAAAGAAATATTATCTCCAGAGTAATTTAAATCACACTGTTATACTCTCAGTAGATAAGAATCCTTGTTGTTGTTGTTGTTTTAATGAGAGGGATGGATTATGAAAAATAACTGCTGGGAACTAATATTTTTAAAAATTTCAGCCCATCCTGAGCTGTCTCAGATGTAGGCTTTCAGTTTGGGAAAGGTGAAGAAATCAGCAGACAGTTCACACTTCCCTTACTCAATGGTCAGAAATTGCTGTGGCAGATATTGTGTGTAGGACCAAAGAGAGGCTCTTCAGGCATTTAATGCTGCTGAGCACCACATCATGTCCTGATGCGTGTCCACAGTGGCACAGACCAGGAGAAAGTAGTAACAGTGCTCTTCTATGAGTGAGCTCATCTGCCCCTGCCCATGAAGTGGGCATTATGGTTGCTCTGCTGTGGCCTCGTGGGTGGCAACACAACTTAGAACTATTCACTGGCTTCTGAACTCTTCATTTCAACAGTTGTTCCAGCTGCCTTTGTAAGAAGCTGCAGGGAAAAGGCATGACCAGCCATTTCCTTGTTTTGGTAAAGGAAACAAAGGAAGCTGCAGTACTTTGCCAGAAACACTTCCAGTGGCAGCAAAGTTGGCTACAAAAGTATCTCAACAGACTATGGCAGCAGTCCACATCAGTTATTTTTCTTAATTATGGCTCATGAATCCTGTGAGCACTTTACATCAACATTAATTGGAAGTCAAGGGTTCACAGTCCCCTCCAGGAATTAACACTACAGAAGCTACAGAAAGTCTTCCACAAGTAACATAAGGATTTCAGTCTCAAATAAAGCCCTGTGGTTTTATTTTTATTTTGGGAGGAGGGAAGGGAAGGGAGCCAAGATACAAGCAGAGTCTTACAAGCAAATACAGATTCTTCTCCCCTGTCTTGCCCCATTAACTGTAACAAGGCTCTTCAGACTCTCTCCTCCACATTACTCTAATTCAATCCCAGTTTCCAGTCACCATTGCTAGCACTTCCATTTATAATACAACTTAATTTAAGTCTCTCTCTGGGAGCAGTACAACACTGAGAACTTTTATTTTCTCTCAGTGTTAAACAACCAATGTAGTCAGACAGAAATTCCAGCTATAACATTTTGCATTTTTACAGTATTGTTCACTTTCGGATGCTGTTTTACTTAGAGGCTTACCCAATATGAGGCCCTGGTGTGCTGTATGCTAAACAGCTAGTTAAAATTCACTTCCTGAGCCAAAAGATTTGCAGTCTAAATAGGGAAAGAATGGCAGAGGAAAACAAACCAGTGACTTTTACACATTATCAAGGCAGCAGTATGGTAAAGTCCAGAAGCCAGCTCAGACTTCCACATGGGACCATGCTGCTATTCAGGCACTACTTGAGCTCTGTGACACTTCTAAGGATAGACACACCCATGGAAATCAGGAGGAGAGACGACTCAAGGACAAACCCAAGATCTAAAACATCTTCTGTGAATGTGCACAGAATAACTTCCAAGCCTCACATTTCTTTCCCATCTCCATTTTACACCTCTCCTACATTTCAGAAGGATGTAATGTCCAGAGGTAAAGACTTGTTATAGAATGGGATAATTATAGAATAGTCAGTTTGAAAAGGACCTCTTAAGATCAACCTCTTCCTCAAAACATGGTGAATTCCAAAGTGAAACTGGGTTGCCCAAGGACTTAACAAATTACAGTATCTGCAAGGATGGAGACTCCACAACCTCTCCAGATAATCAATTCCAGTACTTAAATACCCTCCCCTCCGTGTAAAATAAAACATCATATCTAAGAAATTTCACTAATGCCTTTGAATTCCTATGCAAATACTTGTATCCATTACATCTGGCCTTTCTTCTGTGCATTTCTAATTCCATTCTCTCTCTATCTCTCCTAGAGGTTGTGGCAGACTGCAGTTAGATCCTCCCTTAGCCATAATTTGTCCAGCATAAACAACCACAGTGCTCTCAGCTTTTCCTTGCATTTCAGTCACCTTTAGTTTATGAACCACTTTTTCTCTTAGACCGTCTGCAGGGCTATCTGTACTAAAGAATCAAAAAATCAGAAATGGATGGCCAGGGAGTGACTGTTCCTTTCACAGGCTAATTCACATTAGTCTAATCTAGATAACTTTAAAAAAAAAAAAAAAAAAAAGAATCAGTAACATGTACAAAAGGAGTCACAATTTAGTACAGAGCATGACATTTAAAATAATATGGGTCACCCAGGAGCCAAATACTATTGACTTTCCATGACATTTATTCTTTTCAATGCCCAAGTTGATTTACACAGTGGGGCCTAATCTTTGTAATGTAGTACCCTTTCTTCCCGACAAATCTCTTTTGTGTCTTGAATGGCATTAATGAATGTTATTTTGAAGTATTATGCATGTATATTATGGCATTCTTGTGCTACATCTAATCTGGTTAACACCTATGTAGTTTACATCTGCTTCTCTGAGTTTCTGAGAGTTTATATTTTTATGGTACAAAACTAACAAATGAAAACTAGATTTTTAGCAGCTGTCTGGAGCAGTTACTGCCCCAGCATTGCCTTAGGCAGTGTCACTGCCCTAGAGCTGCATCTTGCCATTGCTTGGCTGGAATTACTCCCTTTGCATTAGAGCCAAGCAGTGAGAATATGTGAGTCCTCATTTCCTCAGGACAAGGTCAAAACTTACCTTAAACCACACCTGTCTTGGCTGGGGCTCCAGTGGCTGATTTTGCACCACACTGCACAGTTAGCTATCTGATGCTCTGCATGAGCCATGCTGAAGACCCAGCTGAAGAGTGTCTGTCCCTTTCCCCACCTTCTGGACAGCAGGTCTACCCACCCTTCATCAGCATCTACACAAGGCTCAGCGCAGATTCAAACAGGAGTTCAACTGTGCCCTTTTAGCTCAAAACAAAATTGCAGGTTTTGGTAGAAAACTTTATGCTAAAATTAAAAAAAATAAGCAGGTAGAGCAGTTCTTATGCAGAAGTAAACATTTCAAAAAGTAGAATGATAATTACTTGTAAATACTTCCTTAAAAACAAACAAAATTATATTGGCTATAGAAAAGCAGGTAACACGTACCATTACAATTTTTACGTTAGTTATCATATCGTTAGCACAAGTCCCTTTCCCTACTGTGGAAAGATCCTAAAGCACTATAGATCATAGCTCTGCATAATTTTCAGCTGTTTAAAATAAGGCAGAAGTGTTCAGTGTTATTAACTCAAAGCAAAAGTGCTTTTCATTTCCATTACACTGGCATAGGCAACTTGCATCACAAGCCATGCTGCAAAGTTGCAGAACAAAATGAGCACATCTGTAATACTGGAAGTTGTTCTTCTACTTCAAAATAAGACCTAAAGTATCACTGAACAAGTGAAATGAAGTTCAGGTTCACATTCATGGTTGCAGGAAGAATGTCTCAGTTATCAATTATTTACAGAGGCTTGTTCCTATTCCTTGCCACACGCTGCTGCCCCAAATCTTTGCAAGTAGAACAAACAAGCAAATGTTCCTCCTTTCCTTCAATGCAAAGCTGGATGTTTCAGCTGACTTTTCCAGGAGATGCTTTGAGAGCACCTGCACAATGCAGAGCATTGGACACAGTGCTGCCATTACCAAGGGCTGTAGGGATGACTTTAATTAACAGGAACATAGAATATGCTGAGTTGGAAGGGATTGACAGGGACCATTGAGTCCAGCTCCTGGCCCCACACAGCCCATCACACCATGTTCCTGAGAGCATTGTCCAAATGCTTCTTGAGCTCTGTCAGGCTTGTGGTGTGATCCCTTCCCTGGGGAGCCTGTGCCAGTGCCCAGCCACTCTCTGGGGGAAAAACATTTTCCTGATATCCAACCTAAACTTCCCTGACACAACTTCAGGCCATTTCCCCAAGTCCTGTCACTGCTCACAAAAGTGAAGAGACTGGTACCTACCCCTTCTCTTCCCCTCATGAGGAAATTGCAGACTGGAGTGAGACTAGAGTGAGACTCAGACTCCTCCAGGCTGAACAGGCCGAGTGCCCTCAGTCACTCCTCACACGGCTTCCCCTCAAGGCCCTTCACCATCCTCATGTCCCTCTGTTGCTCACTATCTAATGGCTCAATGCCTTTTTTAATATGGTGGTGCCCAAAATTGCAGCTTAACCCAAATTACCATGCCCACCATGCCCAGATAGCCACAGCACTGCATTCTTGTCTATGCTACATCTGACCTGAGAATAAACACACCATTTTGGCTTCAAGGTTGCCAACTTTTATAAATACAAATTTCATTAAGGAAAGATTCCTAAATTAAATAAGAAAATAAAATTGTGTGGAGAAAGAAAGCCCACAAAACATTTTAAAAAGAAACAAAACTTTTAAAGCAATTTCACATTAGAATTCAAGTTAAGTGAAAGAAAAAGCTGACTAAGCCATACACTCTTCTGTAATGGCTGAATTGCTTTCAAGTGAACTCTTCATGACAGCATTTGACATAACTAGGAAGTTCTGCATTTTAATTCAATATTCAGGACTTGAATAAATATCAAAAGGTGTCTATCTATTTATTTTATATAATTGCTAAAATTTATATGAAAGAGCTAGAATATTAATTTAGGTTCCAACTTGCTTGCTGTAAAAGTGCTGAGAAACTCTGCTGCCATTTAACAATCAGGAAGTAATTCCACATACATACTGACAGTGAGCACAACCATGTTTCTGGATTTGTTGTTGCTGTTCCATAATACAGAAAGAGACCTCCATGTTTATTAAACAAGTTGAAAACTTTGCTCACTGAAATTTTTCCATTACAATTCCGAAATGGAACAAGTACTGTCTAATTTATATATAAAAATAAGCATTGTCACTAGACATCATAAATGTTATGCTGCTTTATAATTTATTTATTTAAGAAATAGGACAGGGAGAGAAATCTGACAGTGAGTGACCTTGACCTTTGCCTATATCTATAACTAATTAATTTAGAGCTTAGTTTTTCAGGTGTCTTCCATGGACTGCAAAGAACACAACACTACTGGGTCACTTGTAACATTCTTCTGTTGCAAGATAACACTGGAACCATTAATGAAATCAATTAACACAAAGCCAGATCAGAACCTTGTGAAAAACTGAGTGTGGGTCTGTTGAAAGCTAAATAAACCACTCAGAACATAATTTTTGTGGACAGAACAAAATGTTGAGTGTTTTTGATTCTTATCCAATACATTCCACAGAAATAAAAGAAACTTAGTGGTTTTGTGAAATGTTTTAGGACAACCAAAACATCACAAAGGCAAAATGAACTTTAGTTCTAGACACACAGTAAGTCAGAACACCAAGAGAACACCAAGAGAAAGACTGGACTTTCGGGAGCTACCTCAAAGGTGCAGGACACTAATGGTAAATGTTACATTTCAGTAGGTTACAATATGGCAAAATCTAAGTGGCTTTTCTTGAGACCAGCAGAAAAAAAGACTTTTTGCCTTAGAAATCACTACTGAAGAGTGGGAAGGAGAGAAACAGGACAGTGAACAAAGAAAGGATGGAGGAGAGAGATACACCAAAACCAGCTTTCCAGTCCTGTTCTTGTGAATGGGTTATAAGATTACAGTCTACAAGGAATCTGAAAGGAATTATGCTTTATAACATCTCAGGTAAAAGAGACACTGAACTACCTAAACTGCTTATCAGTACTTAAAAAAAATCCCCAACATGATTCAAATCAATTAATTAGCACTCTGAAAGTCAAATCTAATGCTGAAATCAATAAGGTATTCTGTATGGCAACATCTGTCACACATTCAGAGTCCTTACAATAAAGTCCAAGGTGAAATGGATTTGAAAGTGCTTTTACTTTCACAAAACAATGTAGTGACTAAGTTCTATTTCCTTCCAATATAATGAACTTAATTTCTCCAAACAGAAAGGATCAGGAAGTTTTCCTTGGAAGGATGAAGCTTTACTGGTCTCTTGTCATTCTGGTAGCAGCACTGCTCTACAAAGGGTGAATAGAGCTGTTAAATCCGTGTATATACACATGTGACCTTCAGTATGGAGTGCTTTTTCCAGCAACCATGAAGTGTCTACAGTAGTGACAAGTTATTTTCTGAGTAATCTTGTGTGTACATATATATCACAGGATGATATAAGATTTCATGTAATCTTACTCTGCTCAGTGGAGTTAGGGTGACATATGCTGCTTTGTGATACAGAACGGAGTAAAATTGAGTTTTCTAATATAAGTCCTGACAAAAATAGTAAGTGAAATACCAGTAGTGCCAAAGACGGGGGCAAACAGAGCCACTATTATGGGCTTTGTAATATCTCAGACACAGTCCTTGATTTTTAGAATTAATTTCACTGGGAAATGGAATGTCTGACAAGACAGAGGTGATTTTTAAGAGGGCCATTGACAGAAGCGACCTCAATTTAACATATCAGCTGAAAGATAGTACCTCTTATCATGTAGCTCCTTCTAAAATCACTCTTCAGTGACAGCATCAAATACAAGTCAAAGTCCCAAGACAATACAACAACCACCTTGTAACTTTCTGCTCCAAAAGCAAATGTATAGTGAAAAATTAACACTGTCACCAAGGACTTAATGGATTAACAGAAACTCATCAGGAACCACAGGTTATGCAAAAAAAGTCATTGGACAAAACTACCTCCTATTCAAAAATACTTCCATTTCCTTATCTTCCAAGAAAGAAAGCAGCATTGTACCCATTTCACAATGGATGAAGGGCATGAGTTTAAGAGATATTCTGTGTCTAGGAAAGTGAATTTTCAAGAATGTCCTAGCAGATAGCTCCCATTGAGCAAAATGAAATTTGAGTAACAAGGAATGTTCAAAAATGTGCCTAAAATTAGTTCATTAGAGCAGCAAGTTAGATGTAACATCATAAATGAAACTGCAGGGAGCCAGCCCTGTGCCCATCTCTGCATTGAGGCTGATCACATCACCTCACGCTCCTCTTTTTTTCATACTGGATTCAGCTCAGCCACTTGCTCACACTCTGATGCAAAGAACTGACAGCAAAAGGTCCAGAAATGTAAGGAAGGAATTTAAAACTTGAACCTTGGTTCTATGTCATCTCTAGTAATAACATTCAGCAGCTTATGTCTGATCTTCTATTGTCTTTGCTTCACAGTCCAAATATCCTACATTTCTGTGCCCTTAGGCTGCTGTACTATCACCAAAGAACCTCCTTCCCAAGATATGTTGCTTTTCACATTTTTAACTCCATACATAATTTCTGTCACCTCAGGAGCAGGAAAATCTCCAAAGCACTGTTAACATCTCAGTTACCAGCTACTCATGTTTTAAATTAATATTTACAACGTTAATAAAAAATTCATTGTTTACCATGGCAACCTGTATCATACATATGCTCCTGATGAGAGTGAAAGAACCCATTAAAAATAAATAAAAATAAGCACAGAAATGAACCATACACATTTCTGGAAACATGATACCTCTAAAGAAGGTGAAAAAAATTAACCAGCTCTACTAAAAATTCAGATTTTCAAATCAATGCAAGGGAGACTGGAACCACCTCAAAGACCACCTCAAAGATAATGAAATGTTAGGAGTGAATTCTGAATCTTCAGTTTGTGAGGAACTTCCCCAACTTGGGTCTGTACAGTTTTAACAGGGAGAAAATGAATAATATCAAAATAGAATTCGGATGTTAAAATCATAGTTTGATCCTTCTTCTGTCTAAACTTTATATTCCTCTGTTATTTTCTGACATATTTATTTTATTAAAATAGAAGCGTTGGAAAAAGTCCTATTCTTTAAATTTTATTTTTATTTTTTAATTTATTTGGGGGGGGGGGGGGGGTTGTGTTTTGTTTGTTTGTTTTTTTGTTTGTTTGTTTTCTTTGTGTCCCTCCTGTTGGTTTGGTTTTGTTGTTTTGGGGTTTTTTAATAAAAAATATTAAATAAATAAAATATTTTGTGACAACACAAGAAGCTTATTTTAAAAACCAAAGCTTCCCCCGCTTGATTTCAGGAAACTCTCCAGAAAATATCAAACCTGGACATTTCATAAGTACTAACCCCAGTTTTTTTCTGAAGAAGGCTTCTGCCTAACCATGTCTGTGGTAAAGCTTTTCAGATGAAGCATGTGATAAGGAGCAGCATCCTTCCCTTGAAACACACGGAGCTCACCTCCTGCACCTGAAAGGCCCAGATTCAAGCCCCTGTGCTCTCCTGGCTGTGCTGGCTACAATCATACAGGCAGTTGTACAGCAAAGCACAATTTACCTGTATATGTGTATTCAACCGAGAAGAAACTCTGCTGGAGTGTGGCCCCTTCTAGAACAGCAACACAATCAGAGCAGGTCACTCTCCTGCCTAGCTGAAATAACTCTGCTGATTTCAGAAGAATTACAGCAAGGATAAATTTAGCTCTGCACAATAAAAATGAGAACTTTACTGCAGCTGAACAATTGTCTGTATCCTATCTTTTCTGAGTAGACATAAAATATCAGGGGAAAAATACTCAGTATGGTTTATTATTTTTGTTGTTGCTCTTGATGCCAGTTACTGTCAAAAAATAGAAATATTTTCAGAGCAAAACCAAAAAAATACTCCTATACTTCCTAGTCTTCTTTAACTATGGGAAAAAGATATTAAAACATTATGAATTACTATTTTTAATACAAGATTTTTATGTGCAATGACTTTTTTCCAAACATTAATAAATCAGGAGGAAAGGCTTGGTCTCTTTGCAAAACACAGAATACATTAGGTACAATTTGTTTTTATTGATTTTCAGGGTCATTTACAGAACACAACGTGCAGTATAAAAAGAATATATTGCTTAAATATATTCACAGGCATTTTCTTTTCATTTCAGAACTTCAGAAAAATAATAGAATATCTTTCTGATCTGCTGTAAGCTGGCTGCCACTTCTCTGTGGCACTTGGGGCAGCATTTCTTGTGAAATGCAATGGGGTTTATTTTCAATATGGTCCAAGCACCAAGTGTTAAGTGAAGGAGTGAGTTTTCCAAAGCTACAGGAAGATCTTAAGGAGCATCCAAAGCCTTCTTAAGCCAACGGTTTGGTTTAAAAGTCCATGTTCTGATGGTGTCTTGGAGTTCAAGGCAAGAAGAATGTGCTGGTAAGTATTTAGGAATTCAACATAAGGATGCACTCAGATGACTCAAATCCAGGTTATTGTGACCCTCACATTTCTGGCCAACTCACAAGATAAAATGAAAGAGTCAAAACTCAAAACACCTCCTGAAATAGCTGGGTAAAACACTGACAAGAGTCAAAGTCACAAGAATGCTGTGAAGCAAATGAGAGCAGAGCCAGGAAAAACAGACTGAAGACCAGAAGACTGAGCCAAAGACCTCAGGATGATTCTGAAAGGCAGACCGGAAAGGGCATAAATAATTCTGCCAAAAGCCAAGCAGACACACAAACACAGGGGATGCACAGGCAGACAAACCCAAATGAAGCAAAGCTGCAAGGTGAGTGCAAGACAGAGAGCAACTTGCTGGGTCTTAGATATCTTAAACATCTTTGAAGTTTTAAAAGTGATTTGGGTGCCTAAAAACAGATATGTAAAGATATTAGTATGGGATTGGTGGAAATAGAACAGGACTTACTAAGTAAGACTTGTGCACTTCTGGAACAGTGGCTGGAGGCCAGGTGGGTGTGAACTGTCTACAACAGGACGGCACAGGCTTAGCACCTGCAACACTTACTTTGTAACTGACCTGGTAGAAAAGATACAAAACTCAGTCAGCCCAAAGGAAAGATACAGAAGTTCCTCAGTGGTCTCACCGGACCAACAAAATGAAACCTGATGCTCCCCTTATCCTTTCAGCATTTGTATGTCAAAACACAGCTTGGTTTTGAAAATATTACTGTTTCCAGCCTAATACCACCTCTATCTCACATTGTATGTCATCACAGCTTCTGTGCTTCAAGTAGTCTTCCATTTGTTCCAGAAATAAATGTAACAAATTTCACATAAAAACATGAGTTCAAGTGAAGTAGGAGCGCTTACAGGTCAAATGGAGGATTGCTATAAATTACATTCCAGAAAGTCCCTAAACAAGGCAATATTTCACCAAAGGGCAGCACAGGCTTTTCTAGAAGAAAACCAAGACAGTTACAGGAACAAGCTTCTCTAAACCAGAGGTTTATATTTATCTAGGTTACAGATTTACTTAACTAGAAATTCACATAAATATACAATGAAAATATGTCATTAAACAAAAACCAATGAATACACAACCACTGTAAAATGAAGCCTAATACAAATTTTCTGGAACTATAAGTGAAGAACGTATCTGAAGACTAAAATATTTACATGCTTAAATAGAGATCAGATGCAAAAATTCAGCTATTTCATTTGAAAATTTTGCTTATAGCCATCATAAAATGTATTAGAAGTTTAAATACTGGTATTTCTTTATGATAACTGGAAACATGTCATTAACATGGACTAAAAAAAATTTTAAAAAGAAGACAAAAATAGAATTAGGTCATATTTAGAGTTAGTAGGGTGTTAATATCATTCAAGGTCAGGCTTAGCTATTATTTTATGTACTGGCTCTGGCTGGGATGGAGTTAATTTTCTTCACAGCAACTGGTAAGATGCTGTATCTTAGATTCATGGTTAAAACAGTGTTAATAACACACTGGTTTTTAGCTAAGGCTGACCAGTGCTTACAGTGTGCAAAGCCCACTTCTGGTTTTCCCTCTATCTCGCAACAAACTGGCTGGGGTCAGACAGGAGGAGGGAGGAGACATGGCTGGGACAGCTGACCCAGGTTATCCAGAAGGTTTTTCCATGCCATATGCCTTGCTCAGCAACAAAACTGGGAGGGAATCTTTCCAAGGCACTCATGGCTCAGACACTGCCTGGGCATGACCCTGTAGGTGAGCAGTGGTGATTGCCTTTTTCATTTTTTTCTTCATTCACTAAATGTCTTTTTCTTGAGCTACAAGTTTTTCTTGCTTTTGCCCTTCCAATTGTCTCCCCTGTCCCTGCTGTGGGAGGGTGTAAGAGGTGGGTGCTTTGCTGCTGGCTGGGATCAACCCCTCACATTGAGTCACCAGAAGAAGACAAATGTATCCTGTCCCTCCCATTCACTGCCTCTGCTGAGAAGCTGAGACTGACTTTAAGTCATCACTTGACTTTTATCAGCATTTTGCACACACTTCATGATCTGCAGAGCCCTTACAAAGGCAAGTAATATCTGAAAAGTAAAAAGCTGGGTAATTCTGCCTTGGAACTGCCCCCAGCTGGGAAATTATTCCTTACAAACCATAAGCTGTAACAACGAAATTGCCATTAATGCATAAATGTTTCCTGTGCTATGCTCTTGCTTGACTTTGCTTGTAGCTGTGCTGGCCAACTGCTAACACGATCTACATAGTTTAGCTGGAGTTTATGGAGAACTTGGCTCTGAAATACAGTTATTTGCAATGCAGAAGACCACGAGAACAGATCCTCTGAGTTTGTCATGCTGTCTTCTGGCAGAAAAGTACAGCATCTACTTTACAGCTCTCAGAATTATCTCTGAATCCTCAACTTCTTGTTTATCCATATTTTATTCACTTGGGTTTGTACCAAAGCATTAATAATAGTTATTGAAAAACAACCAACAGTCCCAAACAGCTCCTTCTGTCCTAAATAACAGAAAAACTGTCAGATCAATGTGTAGACAGATACTAATTTATCTGCAGAGCAGTGTAGAGCTGCATGAGATAGAAGTTGCCTCGGGTACTCCAGCTTTCCAAAAGCACAACCAGCTCTGAGTTAATTAACATGACAATGTACCAGGACATTTAGCTGGCACAGAATACTTCGTACTTCTTGACTACTGTCAGCTTGCAATTTATACCAAGTTAGTCTGGGTGGATCTGTCCTGCAGAGCCAACAACAGTGTAAAAATAGCACAAATATTCAGTATATGGGATTAATGCAGAATGAGGAAGACCAATGCTTCAACAGTTCAAAACTGCAAGATTATATTACAAATATTTTCCCTACGTATTCCTATTTTTCTTGAAGCATTCTATGATTATATGATTCTTATTTTCCTCAGCATCTTCAAATTTGTACGTCTCATTCCAAGGAGGGAGCAGATTTTTATAGCTGTAACATGACAGTAATTTTATTCATTAAGACTTTGCCAGCCAAAGCACTTGGGGAATCATAAAAAAAGTTAAACACAAATGAAAAAAGACACAATAGAATTTTTTTTTCCTAAAGTGTCAAAATACAAATTAAACAAGCAAAGAAAGGTGGTCTAATAAAAATACAGACAACACTAGTCGTAAGAAAAGTTATTTCTTTGAAATGGAAGAGCCTGCTTTGTTTGGCGATTATGATGAAGTGAAAGAGAAGCCAGAGTGGGGCAGGGATTCTCCACCTGCTTTCCCACAGCACAGGGATAATGACCACCCAACACCAATATCATGGAGCAGAGCAGGAGATGCTGCTCTGGGGACCATCTCTAGGGAGGAGCACAGGGCTCTTGAAGCAGTGGTCAGTATCAAAAAGGTGAAGTTGCTCTTGATCACAGTGGGATCTAAAGGGAGGGAGGATAGCTTCAGCAAACCTGGGGATGAGTAAGCAGAGATGGAAACAGCTGTTAAAGAGATTCTTCCACTCTAAACAAAGAGGATGTGGCGATGGAAAGTGAAAAACAGGAGTTAAAAGAGGAGGAAGGAGAAAGAACAACATAAGGACAAAAGCCAAGGACCAGTGATGTGCTGCAGAGGTGATGACAAACAGCTCATCCAATCAGACTAGAGAACAGTGCAGAGATCAGGAGCTGGTAATGGAGTCAGAAGGGAAGACTACATGGCTTCAGGTACAGCAGAAGAATTCCTACTTAACATCAATAATTAAATTACAGATTCCCTTCTTGGTATTTTATTTTATTTTATTTTGTTTTATTTTATTTTAAACATCTATCACAAAAGCATTCACAATGCTGAACCAGTAATTTTCATCCAGTTTCTGATGATTAATAACACATTAACCTGAGGTGATTCGTGAGTCTGAGGTGACCTTTAAAACAGCAGTGGAAGTACTTTGGGTGACAACTGTTAAAAAACTTTAAACAGCCATGTTCTTGCTTTCTGAACAAGGTGCAAATGCTGTGGATGTAATTAAGTGCTTTCCTTCAGTTCTGTCTGTACCTGCCTGGCATAAGATTTACATTTAAATTTTATATCCAAAACATGGAGTTATACCATAGTAATAGAACCCAAATGATTTTGAGGGAAATCTGACAAAAACACACATTTGCCTTAAATGCCATTGGCCTAGCTTTAATGATGATATGAGCTCCTATAACATGATTGAAGTTGCACCTTCAGAGATGCTTGTGGAAAGCAAACAAAGTGGGAAGGATTCATTTTAGGGACAGGTTCAAGTCCAGCTTCAGAGACTTTGATCTTCACACAAAGCATCAAAAATGTGTTAGGCAGATTTTTTTATATAGCAAATTTTTGAAAGCTTTTTATTCCCTTGAACTACAGCTATTTTTATCTGAACTCCTTGTCCCCATTCTGGTCAGACTCTTCTAGCCAGATTAGGATTAAATGGAGCACAGCAGTGGTCCCACAGGAGTGTTCACCCCTCATTAATTAGGCAGAGAAATACAATTAAAAGCACTTGCTGCTTTCTAGAGTTGAATAAAAGCAGAAGACAGTATTTTTTAAAATTTGCTTTACACTTCTTTCATTCATAGCTTTTCAAAACCACTGCACAATGTCAGCAGAATGAACTTTGTCAGCCAGCTGGGAGCTCAGAGAACAGCCTATGGGACTGCACTGGGATTCTGAGCCCTAAAACATTGTAACAAAACAGAGCTCCGAGCACCGGCCCAACCAACCCTGCCGTTCAACATCCTGTCAGGCATCACAAAAAATCTGTCACAAGCAAAAGAGAAAGTCACACCTGAGCAATAAATAGCCACCTCAGGCTTTTATGGTGCTACCCATAGCCTATTTGCCAGCATCTGGCCTGGCAAACCTTCACTGTACAGCGCTCCCTCTGACTAATACAAATCACTTGTACACAAGGGCAGCAGAACAAGCCCAGAGCAACTAATTCATCAAACCTTAAAGAAAAATTAAGAGAGGAAAACGTAGATCTGAATGTCAAGGTACCATTCCGTTGTTAGTCTATGTGCAGAAATAGAGACCAACAACTGCTGTCTTCTTGGCAAATTTGAATGTGGCCAGAGAGCTGCTCTCCCCTTCTGTCCAACTGTTCTGGGAAAGAGGCAACAATTGATTTTTATGAAAAAAAAAATCTTAGGAAAATCCAAGACACCACATTCGGAGAATCACAACGTATTTGACAACTCTCAGTGCTTAAAAATTTTGTCTCAAGGTGGAAAGCCACATCAGCATGACAATATTGTTTCTGTGCATTTGAACAGCTTGGTTCTGACTGGTAAATAAATAAATATAGACAATGCCTGATCGATAGAGTTTTTCCATTTTTACATCTCCAGAAATGCTACAAGGCATACACGAGTGTCCCCATTAACATGAGGGCTAAGAGAACTGTAATAGATAGCCCAGATTTGTAAATCCTTGGGATACCAGATGACTTTTGCATTATACTACAATAAATTGCCTCTGAAATTGTGGCATGCTGCTTTGGGGAAGGAACACCTCATTGTCCTCCCAGGAACAGAACTTTTGTTATTCTAAATTGCTCTAATTAGCACTCTTCAGAGCCCTGTGGCTAGAGCTATTAGCTTTCCAACACAGCGACAACATTCTCCAGGCAACAAGATGGTTACAAAATACACTCTTCAAACTAGTTAGCAAAAGGCTACGGGAACTCAAAAGTGCTCGTTATAATCAGAGCGAGATGTATGGTTCTGTATTTTCAGCCTAAGGAGAAACCAGGCAGAATGTAAGTATTACCCATTCACTCTTGGGAGAGTTTTCTTACAATGTTTACATTAAAAATGATAAAGCCTGAATGTACAGATTAACTATTTTAGTACTGCTCTAATTAAAAGCAAATAAGGTTGTCTCCCTACACGCACAAATCCCAACCTGCATCTCAGGATTAAAAGTTTCTGAATTCAAGTACTGATTTAATCTTTATTGTCCTCCGTCTGAAATGGATCCATGGAGTATCTGATTCTCAGTTTTGATAACTCTTACAGAAGAAAAATTGCTATTATTTTATACACAAGAATCAGTCCCTTAATTTGCCACCAGGCATCTTCTCAGGGCAGACTATGGAATACTGTGGCTATGTGGTCTGATCCGTGATCTTTTCTAAAGGGCAGAGGTGCTAATGTTTGTCTTCACTGCTATATAGTTCAGTATCAGTCTTACAGCTACATTAATATTTTTTAATTTGATTTAGGTGTGTCCTGGTTACTGGCCTGAAAGGTCACTGCTAGAATATTTACAGAGATATTTTTGGTGGTTGCTCCTCACCCCAAGCTTGCTCCCACCAGAGCTCAATATTTGGTTCTGGCTGGGATATAACATTTGATTGGAGAAGATAAGATAATCTTTTCCTTTACCCTCAAAACATTAATAATAAAGTTCATATCTGAAACGCAAATATAATGACATTCTGTTTGCTGCTTGAATAACAATAAACTATATCTTAGCATTAGGAGACAGAACAAGGTTTGGGGTGTTTTTTTAAGAGAAATAGAAATTACTTTATTTTTCATTTAAGTTTTCAAGCACAAATCTTACATTTGTGGCATTGTTAATCTTGAAGGATTATGGGGGTTTTTTAACTGCAAGTACAATATTAATAATGAAAGAGAGACTCATTCAGTTGATATTTTGAATTTTCAAGTTATCATTGAAATTCCTTTGTGCTCACTACACAACTTTCTTGTAAGGTAGTGAAAGATTACTGCCCTTAATTGTGGTTGTAGAAATGCAGAAAAGAGGTTGAGTAACTGCCCAAGACCACAAAGTTAATCACTAGAGAAAGTGGGAATGCTATCCTGACTATTTGATTCTATCACTGGCTCACAGAAATTAGAGGTTAGAGTCACTTTCAAACCACAAGTTGAAAAGTAGCAGCTGGTTCATAGAAACACAGAATGTTCTGAGTTGGAAGGAACTCACAAGAAGCATTGAGTCCAACTCTTAAGTGAATGGCCTATACAGGGATGATGCTTGACTGTTTAGAATTCAGCATAAGCATTACTTACCCTCAATTCAAAACCCAGCATTTATGTGCAGAACTAAAGACCGCTTGATATGGAGAAAACTGGATGAGGAAAACCACGCCTGTTCCTGAATACTATGACAGCTACCAGGTCCAGCAGCAGATGCTGAATGCTCAGTAGCTGAGTTTAAAAATACCCAACCCATGAGCTGACACTGCAATAAAACCAGAACAGCCTGCAATAGCCTGAGTCAAAACAAGACATGAAAAAGTCCTGAGTGGGACAGTACTTACAGCCAACATCAGCCATGATGCAAACAAGCTCCAGTAAACTTGCATATTCTTCTTCTGAAGCTGCAGATGTTTAGTCTTGACCCATCAGCATCTAAGCCAGCTGCAGGTTTTTCATGTCAGCTGTTCAACTTGCATGACTCACAATAAAATGCATTTTCACTGTGTGTTATCTTGAAAGGTTACCTGCAGAAGGCCAGTGATGTGTCATTTGGGGTAAACGGCTTCTAATACAAGAAGGATATTGTTCCAGACATATTAAGTCTAATATATCCTCAGTGTTATTGAGACATGTTGGCAGTGGGTTCTTCTCAACCTTTTGTCATCAATTCTGTGATTTTGTGATCAATCATTAATCAAGCACAACTTCCAAAGGTGGCGGGCAGCAAAGAAACGGAGACAAGCTGAAATAGGAATCTGCATCCAAAGATGTGGGGAAAAACAACAGACAAGAAAGATAAGGCAGACAGACTGCTTGTCTAGGTTTTGTAAGGAATAATTTTTTCAGGAAACATTTTAAAAGCATCAGACCTAAAGATCCAATTGCTTTTTCTGTCTCATTTCTTCATGGCCTTCTGTGGGTATCATCGTTTTTGGCTGTTTCTTTATGGCTGTTACTTTGTCCTCCTCGTTCACTCTGATTCTTTCTCAGCATTATCTTAACAAATTTTCTCTCTTTTTTTTTTTTTTTTTTTTTTTTTTTTTTTTTTTTTTTTCAGTATTTCTGAGGATGACACTTGAAATCTGTGGCTCACCAACTTTCTGGGAAGCAGATACTGACCACCACTCCATGTGGACAGGACACGGCATACAACCTTCCTCTTTGCTGTGCTCCGCACAGGCAAGCCATGGGACTGAAGCATTGTCACATCACAGAACAGCCATGGGCAAAGTCAGACTCAATGGGTGTAGTGGTGTGGTTTTGGTTTCATCAATTTTATGTATGTATTTGTTCCTTGTATTAAGTTCATTTTTATAAGTTATAATTGTTTGCCCCATGTCACCCATGTTCCACCCTCATTGGTTTCATCCCAACCCCAGTTCTATGTCAATCAGAAGTTATCCAGCCCCTGGGTCTTGTCTGTCACTTTGGGGTCTCTCCCAAAAGTCTGGAAAGTTTCAGTAAGGACCCCAAGTGATTGGACAAGACTTCAGCTGTCTCCCCACCTGAGCTATTAATTTGTTACAATGTATGTCGTTTACTTAGAGAGCCATGCCCCCTTGGCCCCTGATTTGTCCCCAGTTAAACCCATCCCTGAGTTCCTCCCCCCAATAAAAGATGTTGCATTCGGGAGTTTCCCGCTTTTTTCCCCTCACTTTTCCCCCGCTGCTTCTGCTGAGGGGTGTCTGCTGGGGCAGATACCCTGATGAATAAAGCCAGCAGTTAACCCAGAACAGCCTCCTCTTTTTTCCTGCTGTCGTTGCTTCACTCCTTCAAGCAAGACAAGAACTCACAGGGTCGGTGAGGTTCATCCTGCTACCGAGCCGTGCCCTTCACTGTCAAGGTGTCAGGGCTGGCCGAGGCAGAGAAAGACACCTCTACAAATGGTCTCTAAACTTGCCATGGTATGAGGCCACTGACCTCACACACCATTTATCCCGCTTTCTGCACAGCCCATCCCAGGAAAACCAAATGAAGGCCACGCCGGAGCCTCGGTGTGCCCTGGCAAAGTTCCACCGTACTGAGCAAGGTCCCACAGGGCTCTCACACAGCAAGCCAAAAACGTCTTCTACACTTTCTTTTTCAGTGTACAGTATAATTATTCACTTGAATATAAAATCTACTAAATTTGCATTATGGAATTTGCATCTTTTTCCTTCAGATTTCATTTGGAGAGCGCACAAACGCATGCAGGAATCAGGCCAACAGCTGGTGTTCAGGCATCTGTGCATAATCCAGCACTCAACTTCACGGCTGTACAATAAATACACGACCCTGGTTTTTTTCCTCCCTCCCGTTTAACAAGATATTGACAAGGCAGCTGACAAACTGTCCGAGTTCACGGAGCAGTGTTCCCACAGCCTCCAGTTACCCAGGACACTTGCACAAACAGCTTGAGCAAGCAGGTGGCCAAACCTGGAACAAGTGGATTAACGACATTATCCCATTTAATGAAACCTCAGGATTTCATTAAATGAAATGATTGCCCAACAAGAGCGTACACAGCAGTTACAGCGAGCGTGTGCGGACGGAAACCTCTGCGTGGAGGTTTGCAAACTGCTGACGGGTGCTACAAGGTGTTGCTGGTAACGGGGTTATCCAGCGCTTAAAATGAGCTAAAATCTTCAAACTTTTCCCGTCACGTCGGGGCCGGGCAGGACGCGGATCGCGGGAGCGGCACCGCCCCCTCCCGTCACGGCCAAAATGGCCGCCCCCCGGCCCCGCCCGCCGCGCGTCACACTCGGGCCAGGCACGCGCGCCGCTCTGGGCGCTCCGCCGCGCCCCGGAATCGCCGCCTGTTCCGCCCGGAGCGCCGCGTCCGCCCTGCTGATTGGCTCTCGGCCGCGTCACTCCGGGCCCGCCCGCCCGCTGATTGGCGGAGCCCGGGGGGCGGGCCGAGGCGGCCGGCGGGCAGGAAAGCGCTATGGCGGCCGTGGCCCAGTGCGTGCGGGGAGCGCTGCGCCCGCGCCTCCCGCTGCTGAGCGTGGCACTGAGGTGAGGGGGCCGCGCCGCGCCGCTCGCCCCACCCCGGACACTCGGGTCGGGCCGCGCTCACCGCCGGGCCGGGAGGAGAGCGAGGCTCGGTCCCGCCGCGCTGGGGTCCCAAGCCCTGGGGAGCCCCGTCCGACAGCCGGGCCGGGCCGGGGCCGCCCCCATCCCCCGCCGCTCTTGGCCGCTCTCCCCTGTCCTTCTCCGGGAGAGCGGCCCGGCCCGGCCCGGCCCGGCACTGCGGGCAGCCTGCGGGGCTCCGGGCCCGCTGGGTCCGTGCGGCGGGCGGGGATAGGAGCCGCTGTGTGAGCGCAGCCTCGTCCTTGGGCGGCTCAGCTCGCCCGGCCTTGGGGACGGCAGGAAGGGATATGAGCCATTGTTTGTGCGGGCAGGCCCGCGGGGCTCCCCGTGCAGCGGGGACGGCGGCACGGGGGGTGCCGAGCCCTGCGGTGCCCGTGTTTTCAGGAGGCTGTTGCCGGCGATTGCATCACGGATTTTGTTTCCTGATAGAGCACAGGGCTGAGAACGCATACTCCACTTAAAAGTTCTGTGACTGTAAACGGAATGTAGTGGACGCTTACAAGCTGATATCTGGCAGCAGTTATTTTCTGCTACAGTTTAAATGGCCGGGGATTTGCTGCTTCTGACGGAAGGTTCTCCACGTAGTATTCACAGGCCTAGAACTGTATGAATTCGTGCTTTGATGTGAGAATTCTGTGGACATTATGTGTTAAAGTGTCTGGTACGTCTAGAAAATGCTGATATCTTACAATATAAGCAACAGAATAATAACTTCTATCTTTTTGCCTTAGAACATCTCCACGACTGCTTTGTGCAGCAACACAGCAGAAAAATCCTGGCCAGAACTTGGAAGAGGACCAGAGTCAGAGCCAAAATGAGCAGAAGGTGGAACCCAGCTCTGCTGAAAAACTGCTAGCTGAGGAAAAGGCCAAACTGGAAGAACAACTAAAAGAAGTTACTGTAAGTGTCTCTGGGTTATTAGGATGCACACATTACAAATTGTGTGCCTAAGAGCCTGCACTGTAGGTTCTCAGTGCACAGTCTGAATACAGTTATGTGATTCCTGTTTAGTTGTATAAAATCCACAATTTGATAATTTCTTTAAACTTTAGAGTACACGTACTACAAGAGCTGGGATGCATCCCTGGTCCAAAATTAAAATCTTGGAAAATTTCTTTCCAATTTCTGGATGAAATTTTCCTCTTCCAGCCTGAAATTTTGTTACTGATTTTCGTGTGGGTTTTGCTCAGTGGAGAAGTAATTTCTGGGAGCCACGGAAGGGTGTGAGTGTGTCTCTGGTGGGTGCATTGGTGTTGTTAGGAGTAGACTTCATGGAAACAGCTGCTGACTTTCCAAAGGTCAGAGTTAATGATGCTTAGCTTTTATACAGGAGTGTACTTAGGCCGTAGTTAGGAAGTTTCAAACCTTGTCTGTTTGGAGCCCTTCAGACTCGAGGCTGAAATGTCACATCCCTCTGTGTGGCCTCATGGACCTTGCATTCTCTCCTGTGCACAGTTCCAGCAGCTGAAGGATGTCCTGAGGGATGGGAGGTGGGCATTAAACAAAGACATTAATGAGTGCTTTATATAAAATGGCTTTCTGGAGCATTTGAGACTTCAAGAGGTAGCCCAGAACCTACTATAGAACCAGCACCTGTGGATCATACATGGATTGAGGTGCTTTCTGTTGTTCTTCCCAAAGCTCTACAAGAAAAATTTAAGATGTCATTTAAAGTCTTTGTTTGCTGTTGGCTGCCTAAAGCAGCTCTTCAGGCAGCTTGTTGACTATTTTTATTCTGTTTTTAGATTCTTCACTGGTATACAAGGCTCAAGCATATTCAGGGTGGAAGCCATTCAGGGTTAGTTGGTGAAGCAGTCAGCATGAATTTTTATTTTATTAATTTTGTTGTATTTCACATCTTAGTACATCTGCTGGTTAATGGCCATATATCTAGGAACAGACCAAAACTTGTTATAAACAATAGGGGAGTTAGGCTTCATAGTTTGTAAAGGCTGAGGAAACTGGAAGGCACTCTCTGGTATTTATGGAGAGGGAAGAGATGGTTTGAAAGTCATGGCTGGGTTGAATCTCATTTGCTGTAGTGTCAATGTACCTCATGACTGATGATTTCTGGGAGCACACAGCAGAAATACTGGGTTCATAGAACTTTATATATCTGTAGAGTGATTTTTTTTTCAGCTAATCTGTTGACAAGTACTAGGAGTTTGGAAAACATCTGATTTCCTTTCCCTCATTCCTATCCTTGTGAAGTGAAGCAAACTTCCGTCTTGGTAGGAGAGATGGTGTGGTAATTGGCATGTTATTTCAGGTTACCCTAAATGGTGGATTTAGGCTATGAAACTGTTTAAAATGCTGTTTGATACTGAATATGCTGAAGTGAATTATTGTCGGCTGCCTGACTAGGAGGAATAACTTCTGTTACTGGTTTTTCTTCTTTAGGAGAAGTACAAGCGTGCCTTGGCAGATGCAGAAAACGTGAGGCAAAGAAGCCAGAAACTGGTAGAAGAGGCAAAGTTATACGGTCAGTGGAGGCTCCTCTGGTGTTTGCTCAGTAAGAGCCAGGAAATGCAAAGCCTGGAAAAATTAAGCTGACTGGCCTTGCAGTACTAACAAGTTGTACTTCCCAGTGATTCTGACTACTTGCTTAAAAATGCATTTGAAGCAGAGAGGTGTGAACAGTTCTCAACTTGCATCAGAATTGTGACCATCTCCTCAGCCAAGGGCAAGACTTAAACTGCTGAAGACAACAACTGTCATTTTCTTAAAATTTGGTATCTGGTTTCCTACAATGTGTACACCATTAGTAGATTTTTTAGTAAGTTTTGCAGCCTGAAGTTTGCCTTTTTCACATATTTTGGTCTCAGATCTGACCAAGGCCATGGAATAATGTTTTGCCTTCTAGTTTGTGTTTTTGGTTTGTTTTTTGGTTGCTGTTTTTTGGGTTTTTTTTTTGGAGGGGGGGTGTGGTTGATTGGTGGTGTTTTTTCTGGGTTAATTTGGGGTTTTTTGGTTGGTAAGTTGGTTTCTTGGGGGTTTTTTGGGGTTGGTTAAGGCTTTTGGGTTTGGGGGTTTTTTTTGTTGGTTGGGGGTTTTTGAGGAGTTTTTTGTTTTTTTTGGTTTTTTGGCCTTTTATACTTGAATAACTGTTCCGTTGAAGGCAATAGCTTCCAAATAGAAGTAATACCTCTAAATGAATGGATTCTTTTCAGTGCTAGGAATGCACACTCACTGGCTGTGAGGAGTGTAGAAGCACGTCTTCCTTCAAGAGCCAGGCTAGTAACACCTGACTTAGCTTTTTGATATTTCCAACACAAATCTATGAAACAGAAATTGTGTGCACATGCTGCAGCAGCAGAGTGCTGTTTTATCCTGGTGTTTGACTGCCACTCTGCCTCAAAAAATGAGTTGCTCTTCTTTACCATGCACCATACACAAGTGTATAGTTTAATTCTCAGCATTTAACTTCTAATTCCTGAATACAGGTCTTCAGTTAATGTGTACTGTAAGAAAAAGTACATAGTGCTCTTGCATTCTTTCTCATGGATGTTTGAGTGCTTCATCCTGAGGTTGATTTGCAGTAAGCATTGTTCCAATAATGTTCTACTTACTGCAAAGGACTTGGAGTCATGTCTGAGCTCAGAGGTGCTACAATAGAAATGAATTTATCTGGAAAACTAGATTACATATAATCTGTAAGTTTTATTGCTTGTACATTACTGCTTGTTCTGTTGAAAAAAGAGAAACTCATTTCTTGCATAAATTCTGAGTTGCAGTCAAAGGTATTTGCAAATACAACTGCAATAAAGAACCAAACCACCTTCTGAAGAGTTTGGTTATTTGGTTTGATCCAGATAACTAGACAGCTGATTTATCTATATTTGGTACAGTTCAGCCCCAACCACAGCTCCATTTTTCAGTTTAAAACCATGACATGTTTTTCTCAGATTTTTGGAACTACTTGGACGTTGTTAGTTACTGTTGTGTAAAGAGCCTGAGTCTCTACAGAGCTGTGCAGTTGTTAGACACTTTCCTGAGAACTGGCTGATCCCCACAGATCTTGTGTTTCCATAATTGTGGGGGCTTTTTGTTTAAACCAGACTTGGCCTCTGGTAATGGTCATATCACTTCTTGGTAAGGAAAAAAAAATCCAAAATGTGAGCTAGGATTAAAAAGGCTGACTCTGGCTTAAAAAAAGACAAACCAAATGCCAAACCAAAACCCAGTGCTGGTTGCACTTTGCTTACCTCTATGTAGAAATGTATTATTTTATTAAACTGCTTTGATTTTTTTTCTTGATTGCTAATGCCTTAAGTGACATTAGTCCAGGTTCTCTTTACTGTGAGCCAGATAACAGCTTCAGGAAAAGGACTATGATTAACTTGGAAATTGCTCACTATTTGCAAGGCACAGCTGCTGACCCTGTAAAAGAGGTTTGTAGTGCAAGGGAGAGGTGCAAGTTCTTTTCATTCAAGGAAGAGTTGAATCTTTTTTCATCTCTTGAAATCATCATCAGTCTGATTTGATCATGGTTTGTCTTCTGCAAATGTTTTTATGACATCAGCTTAAAGAGTAGGAATAGGGCAACATAATGCTTTGAGCATTCGGTGATGGGAGAGACATGAGGAAATTACATGAAGTCATCTGAAGGTTGTGGTAACTTTGGTAAGAATTTTAACTATTATTGTTAGGCCATTAGCATAACTTAACTCTTTTGAGTTGAAATCACATATTTTTTTCTGTAGAAGTAGAGGAGATGGTGTGGATTTCAAGGTATGTGTAGTAGTTCTTTATTGTCCTCCAAAACTGGAAAGGATACTTTCCCCCAAATGATTACAGTATCACACACCTTCTTAAAAGTCTTAAGAGTGCAGATTTTTGCTGTAGCTTTTGGGGTTGTGAGGTTGGGGGTTTTAAACACTTGTTTCCCTCAGTGGACTAATCCTGTTTTACCCTCCTTTATACATTTTCAGGGATCCAGAGCTTCTGTAAGGACTTACTAGAAGTCGCAGACATTTTGGAGAAAGCAACGGAAAGCGTTCCAAAAGAAGAAATTAAAGATGAAAATCCTCACTTGAAGAGCTTGTACGAAGGCCTTGTCATGACAGAAATGCAGATTCAGAAAGTGTTTAAAAAGCATGGGCTGCTGAGACTGAACCCTGTGGGAGCCAAGTTCGATCCGTACGAACACGAGGCGCTGTTCCACACGCCCGTGGAGGGGCAGGAGCCCGGCACCATCGCGCTGGTATCCAAGATCGGCTACAAGCTGCACGGGCGCACGCTGCGGCCCGCCCTGGTGGGTGTTGTCAAGGACGCTTAGCTGCTCCAGCTGAGAGCTCCAAATGCCATACAACTATTAAACAGCCGGATGGTTTTTCTCTCACACCATGCTTCCCTCGTTCCTATGCTCCCTGAGAGGTTTAAATGAGTTGGTTGAGGTCTCCCCGTGAAAATGAAGTAACTGATGAAATTCTCCTGCTTAGTGGCCTTCAACATCACTGTTCCATAAGCTCTTCTCTGGTGTGAGCTACAAGAGCCACTAAGCCCTCTAATGCTTTAGATTAGATAATGTTTTTTACAACTATTGCTCCTGAAAAGGTGAATTAAATTGGAAAGAATGAAATGCTCACAAGAATGTTGCAATATCAAATTTATCACTGTGTGTAGATTGAAAATACAGATAGTGGTTCAAACACTTCCTTTGGTTTTGCAGAATCCCACATTGCAGAAGTGGGTGATGTAGTACAAATAACCTGCTTTCTGCAAGCACCCATTAGCTTTTACACACTGATGTGACAAATGCCCTGTTTTGTCTATTCAAAAATAATCTCTCAATAACTGAAACTGAAACCTGTGTGAATTCTGAACTGTAAATAAATGGCAATGGAGATTAGATATATTTTGTAATTGTTCAACCTTTTTGTCCTGTACTAACATAGAATCAAGAAAACCATCCAATACTTGTATGGCATTGAAGAATCAATAGAATTTATCCTATGTCTGGATTTTTAATTTAATGTTGTATAAATTGGTTTAAACAATTTTTATAGTCTTGTAAGTTCCAGCTTTGCACTCAGTTTGTTATGCAAACTGTAGTTACAGTCCTGCTGAGAGCCAGAACACCCAAAGAAGTGAGTTGCTGAGAGTTTGGTATGTGATTTCTTTTAGACTTACATAAATAATTGCATGGAAGTGGCTCAAACAAAAGTGTGAACCTAGTTTCATTTTCATTATTTCTTACATTTACTCAGCTTGGCTCTTATGTTGCACCAGAACTTTACCCCGTGCAGCTCTTGCCATCTCTAACTCCACCTGCTGCTCCCAATCCTGTAGAATCAGGCTAACATACAACAAATGACTACCTGAAGGACACTTGTCTGGTCACCTGTATAGGAGTGGGTGGAATCTGGCAAATTACACAACTGACAAAGGATCCATCCTATTGTATCCTGAAAGCTCACACTATTAACACACATAACAGAGTCCTCAAACTTAGGGAAGTTATTAAGCCCTGTAAAAAGTAAGTACTTCTAAAATTTTTACCATGGTTCGGGTTATTGTGGATTAAAAGGAGCTTCTTACCTTAAAGAAAGGTATTGATTACATTTTTTGTGGTTCAGATGCAGAGTTGCCAAGAGCTTACTGAACACTGGACCTACTCATGGTGAGAAGTGGTAACTCATTCCTTAAGACATTTTCCCAGTGCTGGTTTCCCTCACGGGAATTAAACAGTTAACCAGGAACAGCCTAAGTGCATAAAACTGTTTGGAGGTTAGTCATGTTAGTCATATGTAAGGAATCATTCTTTCTCAACTCTGAGAAAGAACGCCTTGACTGGGCAGAGGAAGGAGAGCAATTTTTTGATGTGTCAAGACAACTACACTGTTAGGTTTTTAAAACTAATCAAGTACAGGGAGAAAAAGGCAAAGATAGAGTTTAAAATACAAGGGGAAAAAAAAGGGATTCCATATACTGAAGTTGAATTTGAAAGTACCTTTCCTCCATCTGGGTTGTGTGAAGAAGGATTGAAGAAATGGTTTTGTTGCACTTTGATTGGGACCTGTTCTCACAACTGATGTCAAAAAGGGATCAGGTTCCATTTTATATACCTTTAAGACCTGTCATGTATTGTTTTATCCCCTCCCCATCCCTCTGGATCTAAACTAAATGTAGTAATAACATCCCTATACAGAAGTTTTTCCAGTAGGGCGTTAACACAAAGGGACACCTTGTTCCCTAGCAGAGCAGATTTTGTTAATGGTCTTCCCAGTCCTTCCCACAAACTGTCATTTTTGGACTACATTAATTCATTTGGGGTGTTCTTAAACACAAGGTCCTATTAAATCTTCAGCACAAGGTTTATCTTTAAAGCTGGTAACTGAGTGTCTCATTTAAGTGGTTCCCCTTCCCTGGCCTGCCCTCAGAGAGCCTTTGGCATGGAGTGGGTCAGTCTCTGAAGAGCTCCAACCACTGTGCACTCTGCCACACCCCAGGAAGGAGCACTGAAGAAATCAAAGAACACAGAGGAAAGTAATTCTGTAATTTAAGCACCCAACAAAGCTACCACCAGTACGAGCTATCTCCAAAACTACATTTCCACCCATCACATTTAGCTACACTCCATCTCTACTTGTTATTGCAAAGACTTAAGCCATTTTCCTCATTGCCCAAACAATGTTACTGTTAAAGCAATCATGGAAAGAAACTTTCATGTAAGTTTATTTACCAATACACAATGAAAAAATCTAGTAAAAAGCTGTGTGCACAACATCAGTTAGGCTTTGTGTGATTTCAGCAGAGGCGTTCGTGTGTCTGGCACAGCTACAAATGTAAACTTCAGATGAATGCAACATTCCCTTTAAGGAAGAAAGAAGCTGATGAGCTGAACATGCTCATGGGGTATCTTGCTTCACAGTCTTTAATGTGTCATCACTTAGGAGTGACTGGAGCACACACAAAAACATTTTGTGAGAAGAGTAAACCAGAAGGCTCATGAAGCCAGTTCCAGCTGCAAAGGGATCGAATGCAGAGGCTGCATGAGAGAATAATGGCAGAGTGCTCAGCTGGGGTGATTTCCAGGGCAGGTCATGGTCACAGACTGGTGCAAACCCACAAACACTGTTCTCACTGTGTGCTGGGCCTGCCATGAACGGGGCAGGAGGGGCTGTAGCCAGAACACTCAGCAGCATCCCAGCCCAGCACTGGGCAGTGCACACGGACTGAGGTGGAGGCTCCCTCCAACAGCACTGGGATGGGACACACAGCACAGCCCCACCCAGAGCACAGGATCAGGGTTTGGAACAGTTCAGAGAGTGTTGCTTTTTCATAGGCTTACATCAATGCTGTTAAGACAGATACTATCATTAGTAATAACTTTAATTTGAAAAGTCAAGAGCATTAAGCATATAAAACACCTTGCATTAGCAACATGAAGGCTGGGTTATTTGTACAGTACTTCCAGATCAACACAAAATACAAGCTGAAAGAGCTCTTTGCCATCTCAGCCCCTTCACCACAGAAGAGAAGCAGCATAGCTGTAGTAAATTGCTGGATTAACTGCATCTCAACTTATAAGCAATCAAACAGAAAACCAGCAGCTCATAACAAAGGAATGCTTAGACTAAATCAGTTCCATGTGAAATATGGAACAGCAGCATCCTCTAGTGCAAGTCACCTTTAAAATTAAAAGCATAGCTGACAATGAGACATTGCTTCTAGGGAAGCCCTTTCCAAGGGACTAGTATTTGCTAAAGCAAACATTCACCACCTTGAGTTAACTTGCAAGTACAAAATAAATATTGATATCCATATTGCATACATTAAAAATACTTTATTTTACATTCATTTTGATGTTCAATAAGTTACATCTAGCACCAAAGAAACATTTTGGAGGGGTTGAGGAATTAAGAAGCTACAAAGTGTAAATGCAGAATTCACTTCAACATTTAAATGACTCATTGGTGCCTAGATTTTTTCCTGTTATTGTTCAGATGGGCTTTACGCTATTGCTTCAGTTTAACGTAGATATGCCAAAACAGTGTAGAAATATGAAAATCAGATCTGAGGGAAAAAAAACCCAAAAGAAACCAAACCAAAACAATTCTTTTAAACTCCCAACCACATGCAGAATTGAGGCTTCATAACAGCATGTTATGGCAGTTAGGTAACAAGTTACATGAAGAACCAAATTGCAAAACTAGAATGCTGAAAAGAAAGACTGAGCTTCCTTCCCACAGGGATAGGACAGAGAAAATAACCAAGGGTTTATACCTTATGAACTTGTGTGCTGCTTGTACATGCATATAGGGTAGAAGTGGTTATTAAAGCTACTCAGCACATTGCAGTTAGCTCTACTGCTGCCAAGAAGAGACAGTTTTGTCTCGAGTATGCCACAACAAACCACTTACAGATAAGCCAAACAAAGTATTACATCCCAGAGAACATAGCCCTTACCTTTTTGAAAGGACATAACATCATAAGCTCAAAAGAAAAAGGCACTAGAGTTTTGGGTTTTTTTCCTTAGAAATGCTGGCTTTGTAATTGTACCCCTTTCATTCTAAACTCACTGGTAACACTAGTTTGGTAATGCTGGATATATTAAATGAAACCCAGCTCTGATCAGAATACCTCTGCCAAACTGCAGAATTAATACTGTTTTAAGATTTTGTGGTATCCTCACTGACTACAGCCCAAAGCATCAAAGCAAGATGACATTTCCAGATCTTGCACTCATAGTAAAGCCAGTCAAGTTCCAAATTTTGGTACACTTGCACTCTAAAAGACCTGCCCAGCCTGCCTCCAGTCACAGCTTCCTGCTCCAGACCACACCAGCAGAGAGGCTTAGGCACAGGTAACTCTGTCATCTTCCACATGGCAACCACCATTTTTTAATCATTTCATTAAATACCAGCATGGGAACTGAAGGATGAAGTGGGCATAAAAATAGTTTTCTAATCCTCCTTTGGCATCTTTCCTTTAATCAATAGATTTTACTAGGATGGTACTGTGGGTCTGGCATTTGTGTTTCCTGCTGGTGGCCGGCTCCAGCAGCACTCCAGGCTGCAGCTGTCAGAAGTGCAGGAGATCCCTCCCAAGGTGCACTGTCTCTCTGCCTGTCAGTAAATTCAGATTCACTGTGCCTGGACCGGTACATTTCAAGGTATGTGCAATTAGAACCCTACAGTGCCTGGATTAAGCATTCCAAATTTAGGAACACTTTGTGCATTCTGACCAAATCTGCATCAATTGTTATTTTTGTTTTAAAAGACCAATCTCAGCGATCACGCCCCATTTGAGAATCTTACTCCCTTTCCCTGACTTCCCAGTAAAATTCAGGAGGCAGCTACACCTCCTCAGCCTGTATGAGTTCAGCAGTTAAGATCCCAAAGAAGGAGGAGCAGGCTCCCCCAACAAGGAAAAACAGTGATTTTGCTGCCTGAGGCTCTCAACTTCTGCCGAACACCTCACTGCCTATTCTCCCAAACCTCATTTCTGGCCCAAATCAGGTACCTCTCTGTAGCTGACCCCTCCTCTGGAGCAAAGCACCACAGCTGCTGGGGATTCCTGACACTCCAGTACCAAGCAGGAAACGTCAAAGCTTCAGAGGGGTCTGTTTCAGGAAACTCAGGTCAAAGCAATGCCTGGATCAGATGGGAGCTCTTCAAGAACCCCCCTCCACAGCACAAGTCCCTGGAGGCATCTCACCTACCACATTTCCTTCCTTCCTTCCTTCCACTCCCTGCCACGGCTCCCTCCTGCTGTACTCTCGACAGGAACTCTCATCCCGGTGTTCCCACGCCTCGGCTGTAGTTACTAAGGACAATGTTCCGAAAGCTCAGCAATGGTCACTAAAGTCCCTGCTCACCTGCTCCTGAGCACAGGACTTTTGTAAGCCTCACTTTGCTGCCAGCATTATGCCAAAAAAGAAAAACAAAACAAAGGGTGAAGAAAGTTTCCAGCAAATGAAACTATCTCCTACCTTCAAAGAAACGCAAGGATTACACTGGTATTTGTTTATCCAATAGTACGGACTAAAGCAACTACTCTGGGACTACCGGACTTGAGTAAGTTCACATGAAAAAATCTGTTCTAATCATGTACCAAAAGCAGTGAAATCCAATGTAGAAGTTTCACAAGTATTTTCCATGATCCAAAGCAAAAGTCTATTTGAACCACCATGGATCATGATGACTGTGGGGGTTTATGTATTTGCTCTTTTGTGTTTTTAAGCAACATGGTTTCTGTATCTTTGGGGAGGGAAGGAAAAAATAACGGAGTCCTTGAGGCTGTATGGGCCTCTGCTGTGTTTTTTCAGATCAGCTGAATTTCATGAAGCATCCCTGGATATCCAACCACTTTCTGTCAGAAAGTTTAAAATCCTTTTCTTCAGTACCTTATCTAAGTAACTGGGAAGGCGACTCTTTGAAGGAATCCCTTGTCTTTTTTGGAGATGGTCTTTAATGATGATAGTTTTTACAGTCACGTAACGTGCAGGACTCAAGTTCAGAGAGCTGCAGAGCACCTTTTCCCTGTCCGATAAGAGTTCAAAGCCAGGCAGGTTTTCAATGGCAGCAAATTCACCTTCTTTACCCTCTTCCTTCCCTCTCTTTGAACTAGCTATGTTCTTGTTCTCCTTCCTCTTTTCCCGTTTGTGCCTGGCTGCCTCATACTCTGCCGACTCCTCCATTTTGGTGATCCCGTTTCGCCGATACCGCTGCAGCTCCCGGATCTTCGCTCGAAGTATCCTCTCCTTGTGCATGTTCTCAAAGAAGTCTTCAAACTCCTTACAAGACATGAACTGGTACAAAGGCCTCAGTTTCAGCCTCAGCTCCTTCTCTTCTTTTGTGATCTTTCGTTTGGGAGCCTTCTCCTTGTCTTTTTTATCCTTCCCAAGGAAGGCGGGCACCAAGTTATAGTCCCGCGCAATGTTCTTGCGCCGCTGCCTCTCCTTGAGTTTCCTCACGTACATGTCCACGTGAGCCCTTTTCAGCTCAATCTCCACATCGTCGTCGTCGTAGTTGACCGAGAGGCCGCTGATGAGCGTCTCGGCGTCCTGGTCGTACTCGATCTCGTAGTCGTCGCGGAGGGGCATGTACCCCAGCTGCTGCTGCTCGGCCACTGAGATGTCCAGCGGTGGCAGCGGCGTCGTCAGGCTGGGGGACAGCGGGCCCCCGCTGGGACACGTGTGGTCCGTTACCCTGTTGGGAATGGTGTCAGGGATGCAGGCCTTGCCCAGGTTGCCGTGGATATACATGCTCACGTAGTGTTCCATCACCTCCTGAGGTGTTCGGGATGCTCCCACGTGAGCAGCCATGTCCTCCTAAATGGGAAAAAAGGAGGAGGGATGATTCCCATTACGTCTCGGCCATAATGAGCACTCAGGAAAGAGCACGACTTTCTCCTTGCCCCTCAAAAGCCAACTCCCAGTACCTGAACTTCCCTAGCAATAGTGGCCGTATGTCTGTCAGATCTGTGATTTCGGCTCTGTGTTTTTACAGTGCACAGAAGCAGGTCAGCCACGAAAACAGCACCACATGGTGACTCCTGAGCTCCCATGGCACTCCCACAAGGCCAGATCACCATGACCAGGAAGCTTTCCAAGTCCCAAGCCAACACCATTAGCACTGTACAGCTTGGGTTTTGCTTCTTTATATCACATTAACTGAGGAGAAACATGGAAATAAACAAAAAGTGTTCACTGTATTTATTCTTTTCTAGTTATTTAAGAACTAAGCAAGCTGCAATGATTGTATACTTTAGGATTTTGAAAAAAATCTTTATATTTAATGAAGCAAAACATAAGTAACAAGAAATCAAATCAATCAAAAATTAATCAAAGATCCAGTGGAGGGCAATGAGAATGACTGAGGGAATGAACTGTGTCTCTTACAAGGACAGGCTGTTCAGCCTCAAGAAGGGACAGCTGAGAGGGGACATCACCACTGCCCATCAGTATCTGACGGGAGGTGTCAGAGGATGGGGCCAGGCTCTGCTCTGTGTGCCAAGCAATAGGACAAGAGGCAACACGCAGAAACTGATGCACAGGAAGTCCCACATGTACATGAGGAAGGATTTCACTGTGCAGGTGACTGAGCCCTGGGACAGGCTGTGGAGTCTCCCTCCCTGGAAACGGTCAAGAACCGTCTGGATTCAATGCTGTGCCATGTGCTCTGGGATGACCCACTGCAGTCCTTTCCAACCTGACCCATTCTGTGACTGTGAAATGACACTGCTGGTTTTTAAAGCCGAGTCTGGCTGTGCAGTGACACCGAAGGGAGCAGCCAGCCCGCAGCCGGGACATGCTGAAGGAAAGGCCGAGCACGGGTAAGAGGCAGCTCTGAGATCCGTGACCCGACGGGCTGTCGGGAGGCAAACCCAGGACCTGGAGCAGCGGCAGGCCCGAGGTGCCGGTGCAGCCCCGGGACCCGCCCGGAGGGACGGGGCAGCGCGGGGTGGGCAGCGCGGGGCGCGCCCCCGGGGCTGCCGTCGGGCCGCTGTCCCAGGAGGAGGATCGCTCCCGCCCCTCGCCCCTCCGCCCTTACCCAGTTGCCGAAGCCGAACTGCTCGATGGCGTCCAGCAGCAGCTGCTCCTCGCGGCTGCTCCAGCCGCCCTCGGCCTCGGCGCCCCAGAGGGTGAAGCGGCCGCCGTCCACCAGCTGGTAGCCGTGCCATCGGCGGTGCGGGCCGATCTCGGCGCCCGCCGAGAAGCACTCGGGGCAGAGCTCGATGTCGGCGCACTCGGTGCAGCGGAAGCGCAGCGGGCTCACCTCGGCCAGGCAGTACACGCAGTACTTCTTCCCCAGTTCCGCCATCTTACCCCGCCCGCGCGCGCGCGCGGCCGCGCCCCCGCCGCCCGCCCCGCCAATGGCAGCGCGCTCGGGGGGCGGGGCCTCGGCGAGCACCGGCCAATGGGACTGGGGCCGGCGGGCGCGGGGGGTGCCGGCGCGAGGGGACGGCTCCGATTGGCAGAGCCGGACCCGTCTGCCCTTCCCGCGGCCAATGGGAAGGGCCGCTCCGAGCGGAGCCGCCGCGCAAGAGCCGCCCCCAAGGGGCGGGGCCTCCCACGGGCAGGGGGCGGGGCCGGGCGGGTGCCTGGCAACGGGGGAAGCGGGGCGGGGCCGGGGAGGAGCCTCGGCACTGAGGGCCCTGACACTCCGAACGGAAACACCTCTGCCCGGGCAGGGGGGAGTAAAGAAATAGAGCGATTCTGCTTTGTGCTCTGCTCCTCCCGGCCACGCAGAAAACATCCAGGCTGAGGCGTGAAATCCAAACGCTTGCAACCAGCTTGACTGTTCTCTGTAGAGAGAACTGGTCAACTCTACGGCTAACGCTATGGATAAGGGATAACTCTATGGATAAGGGATAACTCTATGGACTGTGGGCACGAGAAAAAAGAGCTCGACCATCTGTGATGAGATCCTGAAGGTCAAAAAGAAGGTACTGAAAGCAGCCCATATTCTCAGCCACTTTATGGAAAAACCAAGGCACTAAGGCTGAACTGACGGGCGGCGAACGGAGTCAGAGGAGAGTGAGATCCTGACAACACGCAGCCGGCCAGAGGGAACTGCAACAGAACCGGGAACTGCAGCAGAAACGTGGGGCGCTCGGAACTGAGATAGCACCGCAGGACTCTGAGGAAAGGTGGATACTGCAGAGCTGCTGAGGCGGCAGCTGGAAATGCAGAAATGTCACTGTGCTGGGCTGACCCCTGCTTGTCGGGGAATTCAGATTATAGAAGGCCAGAAAACAAATTCCTCCTTCCTTGCTGAGCGTGGCTGAAGGAACTTGGCATTATTATTTGGGAAAACAAGTAAAGAGGAGTAAAATCTAGTTTTGAACAAATGTGTGCAACTCCTGTAGAGATACAATATAAATCTCTTTCAGTATCAAATCAGTGTTAGAGAGAACAAATCTGATTTCACATTCTAATTCTGCACATCAGGAGACACTTCAGCACAAGGAAGAGTAGGTTCTGGATAAACCAGAACCATGGCTTTGCCCAGGTCCTGCCTTCTCTCCCCTCTTTTATTTGGTCCTTCAACCTCTCTTCACTTTAGCAACAGGAAGCTTCTCCACTTTAAGGCCTGAAGTTATGCCCATGTCAGAAGAAAAACAATACTGCCTTGAGCACAAAAATGCTTTGTGATTATGAAACTTGCAATATACGAAGATTTCTTCTTTTCAAACAAAGCCACGATAAAGTATTTAAGAATTCCTGAGTTCTGTGCATGTCACAAAAATACATTTACAACTGTTTTTCATAATACAATTATCAGACCTCAGGCCTAGTCCAGAGAATGACATATGAAAAAGGGATAAAACCACAGGCACAGCAAGTATCAGACCTAAATGTCTCAGGGAATTTAACAGGTATTTTAACATGAGAACTTGGAAAACATCAGCAAAAAGTCCTCTACCTTCAATTCACAAATGGCCCAAAGTCCTCTTTTTGAACAGACAAAATCTCCTACAGGCCCCTGTGAAGAATAAAAACTAGTACTGGAATTTTAGTATCTGAATTACACTGACAACAGTCAATTAGGATAACTTTACATGACTTTATTTAACAAAACCATCTATTTACAGTTGAAAAAAGTTCCAGTTTGGTACACATATCTAAACAAAACAAACGTGGTAACTACATAACCCAATTTAAACATGATGTACGAGAGATGTACCAACACTTCTCTATATATCATTCTTGGTTTAAAACATTCAAAAATAGGCTGTTACAAGGTACCTTTTTTCCCCAAATGAAATTGTTTACTAAATGAAATAACAATAATGATTGACTGCAGACTGAAGTTGCAAAACTGCTTTATTATAAAGTGCAGATTGTAAAGAATCCCAAAGCTGGTTGGAGTTTTCTGTTTCTCTGATCTGCTGCATGTACAGTGGTACTTTTCATGTATTGCAGCAGTTTCTTTAAACCCATGAAGTAAAGAAAGTTTGCTCAATGGGGACATTTGCTTCAAGAAAGAAAATCTCATGCATCTTGTTACAGATACCTTGAAGTACCTGAACAATAAAATTGTCAAATTTTTTTATGCAATTCCCTGAATTTCTTAAAGATTTCTGTTCTAGCTAATTAAGAGATTTGGTATACTGCAAGAAACTTGAAAAGCTCAGTGGCAAGAAATTCTATGCCATTACTACTCAGCTGTGTTTTTATCAAAATTCAAGCATTACCTTCAAATCAAGTTATTGAGAAGTTGAAATAATTGCATGTTTAGGCAGGTGAATTTTTTTCACATGTATTTTGTTTGAAAACAAACTGTGCAAAGCTCCTTATTGCATTGCTGTTTCTTCATTAAAGAACATACCTTATATACACAAAGAAATCATTTAGAAAATATATACAACTTCTAAGAACAGATCAAATCACAAAACAAAGTAGTTACATTTGCAAGTAACAAACAGTGCACAAGTGTTGCAGCAGGCCTTTTCCCCACAACTATGCCCACTGTCACTGTTACATTCAACATCTTATTGAGAAGAGAAAAAGAACAGGCTGTGATGGCTGCTAAGATACCTAGTAGCTAAAAAATGCATTTTTAACCAGACAAATGAGCCACACTTGTAGACTTGCTTTAAAAAAAAATACAAATGTAGTTGCAATGAAGACTTAAATCACAAAGCCAGTTACAGTACCACCTAAATATGTGTATTGAGGAAAAAGTGATCTGTGTTCAATAAACCGTTTAAGAGCATAGTGCAAATGTTTTGGATGGTAGGCCTCTCGTATTCTTCATGGAAAGGCAGATTTGTTGTGGTAATAGAAAAAAGTAATATTAAAAAACACTTACTGACCTTCCTGCTTTCTATTGCACTTCAAAGCAATGGAGTCTACAAGTACCAGTCATAGGAGGACAAATTCTGTACAAATTCTCAGTGAATGAACATGTTTCCTATCACATCTTAAAAGTCTATTTTCAAGTGATGACCTAGGTGATGCCTTGTGGAGGAATTAAGATGACCAACAAAAAAACACATCCATTACTTCAGCTACACAAAGTGGACAGGAGAAGAGGTCAATGAGGTATCAGACTTGCAGGCTGCATTTGCATTACACATCTTTCAAAGTTTCACCAGGAAATCTTGTTCTAACTCTTCTTAATATTACAATCAAATTATCCCTCATAGAAATAACGTCTGTACCAAAGGACAGTGTTTTGATTATGTCCCACAGTCTTTATGTTGAGTTGAGCAGTGTGCAACTATTCTTCTTGTTTTTATTCAGGCAATGCCAGAGTAATCAGCATAAACCAGCTGAAGAACACTGGGAAACTGCTGACCATACAACTGGAGGATTTAGTAACGCCTGTTCACAGTTAACACAAATATTGCTTCAGTTACATTTCCCTTTTCAATGGTCATCATTAGTATAAAATGGCTTTTACACTGTACACTATGCAATAAACATTCTTGTAAATCAGAGGCACTCATGATTTGCCCTTCAACATTCACCTGAATGCAGGGATGATCTCAGACATATGAGGGATTTATGTAACAGCAGTTTGTTGCCGCTGTAACTCACTCTCATGTATTAGAGGTCTGATAGAATGCTCAGAAATGACAGCTTGTACTTATCCTGATGGTGTCTGGCACAATTCCCAATAAACTTCTTTCACTTGTCACTCTATGGATCAGCTCCACACAACTTTCCCACTGTGGCAGCAGCAGCAGCTTCAGAAGATTCCACAAAACCTTTTCAGCAGCAACCCTGGCACACATTAACTGCTCCCCTACCACCTTTCCTCCTTAGTTCTGCCAGTGAGCAAAGAGGGTTTAAAGGAGTTACCAAAATTGCTTTTCACCATTTCTCAGTTAAGCTGCTAAGTCCAGTTTTATCTCCATGACTGGACACATGGCACATGAGTAAGTAGCTGGTAGGCAAGGTCATCCTGAAACAGCAGTGCCCCAGGAGAGGGACACATGGAAACGCATTTAGTAGTATGTGACCTTGGCTTTAAAGAGAGGAAAGAGAGTACAATTGGGAAATGATGCCACCTTAGTGCTAGAACCCTCTTGGTGAGTTTGGAATCCAGTCTGATAGATGGAATTTCCTCCATATGCATCTAGATTGGAAAAATAAATTCTCAAGGCATCTTGAAGAATAATTAGTTTTGCACTGCTAGTCTGACTTCTTTTCCAAGCTTACTTTCTACTTAACTTTTTCTTATTAAAGAAAGGAATGTAGTTCTATGTCTACATGATTTCTTTGGTTAAATGGGACCCACAGCCTATAAAATCAGAAGCATTTCTAAATAAATGGTCCTTAGATCATTTAAAATTCCAGCACCAGTTATCTAAAATCCAGATCCAGCTACTGTCACAGGTATTGGAAATATATGCTGCCTAAGAATGAAACGGGAATAGCTGTCAAAGCAACCAACCATTGCTGAATGTCCAGTCTTTTAAAACATCTAAGAAGAAAATTTAGAAAATCACAAACCCTTGATACTGTTTTGTTTCACTGCCCTCATCTGAAGTACAGAATGTGTAATGCTCTCCACAGCATATGCTCATACCACTAAAAGTTTAAGGCTAAGCCTAGGTTTAATTTATAAGGGGTTTATACCCTAATTTCCTTTCTTCTTTCTTTTTTCTTCCACTCCTCCTCCTCCTCATTTTTCTTCCCCTTAAGGCTATTCTACTACTAAATATAACTGAACTAACACTTTGATTTGCAGGCTCATACATGTCAAACAGTAATCAATACTTTTGCCACTTTAGCTCTTTTCCTGGGAGTCACTGGAGGCAAACCCAACATTAACGTTTGAGTGAAGGACTTCCTTTTTCCATTTCCCGGTTATCTTTCTGCAGAGCAGCCAGTATCTAGACATTTCAACAAATGAGAGAGAAGAAAAGCATTAGATTTAAAAAAATTACTCAATAATTCATTCCAAAGAGCTTCCAATTATGTCTGAGCAATACTATTTTAACTATCAAATGTAATTAAATTTAGAGACTCTCTCCATTGACAAGAGACCTCTCCCATAAGTCCTTGTGACATGGTGGATCGAAACAGATTTTACAAAGTTTAAACTCCATCTCCCCTCCAATACACACTTTTTAATTTAAATTTGAATTTTGTAATTTGGGGTACTTGGCAGAAGAGGACCCCTATCTCTCCTTCCCCACGAGGGAAGCAGCAGCAGGCTGGGAATTTATTTGGAATGCAATCCTCATGCACACATGACATTTTCAAAGAAGGTGAGACAACTGAACAACCTGTGGAGCCACTCCTGCTGTGAAGGTTAGAAAACCTCATCTCCAAGAGGAAGCTGGCAATCCCTAGCACTACAGGCACTGCTACCCCAGGAAAGAACCAGAAACACCAGCTGCAGCTGAATTGCCCCAACCACTACGTTTAACAGCATCACATCTAAAATCACCTTTCACTTTCTCTGCAAAAAAGCAATTGGATAAAATGGACAGACCTCTACTATGGAATTACTCACAAAGTAGGCTGTATTGCTTTGAACAAAGAAAAAAAAAAGAGGGAGTTTCTGCTCTCCAACATGAATGGCTGCTACAGCCACTTAATGATTTCCACATTCAGATGACACATCTTTTTTCTTTAAGCTGGAATTTAGTTGAAATTCAGCGATGAAACAGTTTCTGAAATCATATGCTATATCCTAATAAAAAATTCAGAGATACAATCACTTCTGCAGAGCCCAAAATCAGGCAGAGTAGAGATCTTCAAGAAGATCAAAATGACTGTATGATGTGTGTCCTGACAAACTGTCATCTTCTCCCGAAGAGCGGACTTCTGCTTTTAAGTATCAAGTTGTAATATTGTCAGCAGCCTTTGTAATTAATACATTTTCAAAGTTGTGTGACTTTTTACTTCATAAATTTCACTCAATATTTCAATTTTGAATGTTGGCTAAGGTCGCCCTTTCCAGAGATTAATCTGAGGGAATCCACTCATCTCAATGTATGCTAAAAG
The DNA here is from genome assembly GCF_965231275.1 of Zosterops lateralis. Taxonomy (NCBI): domain Eukaryota; kingdom Metazoa; phylum Chordata; class Aves; order Passeriformes; family Zosteropidae; genus Zosterops; species Zosterops lateralis. The sequence continues at coordinate 11,986,561 of NC_139766.1, forward strand.
CATGGAGTGAGCTACACAGTCCTAGCTACCCATAAAATCAAACACTAGCTCTGATAAAACACGCTTCCAGATGTTGCCAAACCCCATTTTCATGAGTACAGTAAAATCATCAGTTATCAAAGACTGACGCCCTCTTTACCTGAGCCCATTTTTTGTTTCTACTTTGCATCTGAATGGCAGCAATGGATGTGAAGAATTCTTCCGAAGGCAAGTCCTCTGGTAGCTTTGTTAAAAACTGAGCTATATGAATGAAGTCCATTTTGGTCAAAATATCCTCAAAAAGTTTTAGTATTCCCAGTGCTGTACGGAATAAGAACTCTTCTCCATCACGGCAGAACACGTCCCAGACACGACAAGCCAAGTCTAGTGGCAAAGATTTGCTGTACAATGTGAATATCCTGAAAGACAGAACAAAATTTTCTTGACAAAAAGTCTTGGATACTCACAGAAATACACACACATCAGTAAGTTTGAGACATCTCAAATATTTGTAATTGAATATTCCTTTTTATATTTCAGAAGTTCTTCTGTTAGTTGCAGCACACCAATCCATGAAACAATATAAAATTGTACAACCATTAAGGCATGGCCTCTAAGTTTGATTTTCTTGGATCATAACAGAAGAAACAATATGCATGGTTTTACAACGGGCATGTGATGACCACAGCTATAATCAAAGGCCTATTTAATCATCACTTCAGAGCTGAGAATTGATGCAAAATTTTAGTTTTAGCTGCAAAAACTGAAAAGATGGAACCTTAAGACGAACTGCAATGGGAATTTTGTGGTTCAGATAAAGGAGATGAGAAAAATTAACTCTTGTGTTCCAGGCTTGATTGACTGGCAATAATAATAAGGAATAATAGCATGAGTTTTGGAGGAAGGATCAGCTTGAAGTCCCTTGAGTTGAGAGAAGCAGGCCAGGCAGGATGTCCAGGTGTATGCAGGTGTAGATAGTGGTGATAAGTGGCTCAGTGTGCCTGTACAGATGTTATCCCCGAAGAGCTTTCTCTCTTGGGGTAATACCAGAAGCAACAGCCTCCTCCGAGCTGCTAAAACTCTATTCTCATAAAATACCATGAGCAAATTTCCTTCACCAAAATGCTGACAGCCTTGCAGCCAGAAACAAATGTTGCTCCCTCCTCTCTCCTTTATCCAACATCTCGCTGCACAGCAGAGCAGGAGCATTGCTACCAACAATGACCTAACAGCAAGCAATAAGAATTAAGTGTCCTGGAATCATTTTACAGTATGTAAGGGGAAAGAGTTACAGTGGCCTTTTCCTTCAGAATTCAGAAATAACTTTTCCACAGATGCCCTGCACAAAAATCGCTGTAAAACTGCAAAGAATTCTCTCCCCAGCAGAGGTCAGCAAAGGATCAAATTTCAATCAAGCCTTCCCACAGCTTTTAACAAAACCTCCTTTTCAAGTATGCTGAATTGAACAGTAGTTCTCATGTATTTAAAACTACCCTCTGTCTCCTCCAATTTTTTATTGGGGAAATCTGGATTCACATAAAAATGATAAAATGGAACAGATATATACACACACATATATAGGTATAGAATATGAACCAATGTATTTTCACAGCAAAGTCTGATAATCAAAGGTTTTCTGCATTATCTGCTTTTTACTATATAAAAATTTATTTGAATGATGTGTCATTAAGTATATGGCTTCTGTGCGAATCACCACACTTTAGAAAAAAGGGAAAAGATATTCATTTTATCAACATCCTGATGAAACTAACGTTTGCACAAATTCAGGTGACAAGTGAATTGCAGGTTTATGATCCTTAGGATTTTACTGGTTTTCCTACTTTTACATCTCGTTGCAATCTTCTTAAAACAAATGGAAAAACTTTCAATCCTGTTTTCCAAAAAGCTAAGTTAGAATTATAAAAATAAATTAATAAAAAGTATAGGTGTGGTTTGGAAAAACCACACACTTGTTCAGCACATATACATGAATGTGTAAAAAGAGCACGATACAAACTCTTTCTTTGGGTTACTGGCCAATCCGGCACTGCAGACTTCATTTACTTTATACACTCTTTCTTTCAGTCTTTTTGTACAGTCACACACCATATAAAACTGTACTGCCACAGAATACCTACATGGCAGAATTAGGACTTTTGTCTGTATACACACACACAGAGAGAGAGAGAGGGAGGAAACAGCAAGAGGTTTTCAATTTAAAAGGAACAGTGCAATAGGAAGCAATTCAACTAAGTCCTTTCCTGGTCACCAAGTAGCAGGCAAACGGCCAGCCAGAAACAAGTCCTGGTTAAAGATAAGTAACAATGCCAACTTTATGGACCTGTTTTTATTCACAGAAGCCATTATTCTGCCACGATTCAGACCTCCCCCGAATAACCCATTTGTATTAAATCTCCAACTATGCAGAAAATTACCTGTCAAAAGAAAGAACAATTTATCAGAACACTTCTTTTGTATGAAAGGATTTACGCGCATCCAAAAAACTGTCACATCAAGTCAGGTATTTGTCATTGAGCTCTTCATAGTTTGGAAGGAAGTTAAGTTCCATTTGCAGGAACTTAACAAGGCAATTAACTTTCATTAATATCTGCATGGAATTGATGCATCAACCCCTAACAGCAGAGACTGGGCCCCCTAGAATAAGCAATGAAAGGCCAGTAGGAATCACTGCTTAGAACAAATATAGCATTTCATCCCTTCAAACATTTCCTACTGAAAAACATTTTTTATTAGACATCTGAGCTACTGGTCTGAAGCTCAGCTGGAATTTATTGGAGTAATAAAGCAGCTGCCAGACTGAGGCAGTTCCAGCAGTGTCTTTCAGCAGCACTGGCACACTCCTTGCACGACCTGCTGTTGCTGTACTGCGGGGTGATTTCTGTCTGCAGCTCTCTTCCAATCCACTCTGTCGGAGATGAGACAACACAGCACATTGAGATGTCCAGTGTCAGAGCAATGCAGGTGCAGGCTCCTGGCCTCTTTCTGTTTGGAAGAGGAAGAAAAGCACCACCAGATGCTCCTGCTCCTCCCTAGCCCTGTTTCTGATGAAAGTATACTTTGAGGTAGAACCATGAAATCCTGGCTGACTTGCTGCTCACAGCAAAAGCATATGACCATAAAGTCATCAAGAAAGCAAAGCACTGCTACCATGATAATCATAAGCTCCATGCTTCTTTTCTTTGCTTTTTCTTTCCCCCTCTCCTTTTTTTCTCTTTTCTTTCTAATTAAAAAGTCTTTATAAGATATTAGCAAGAGCAGTGCAGACAGGTAGGTCAGATTTTGGACTGGCAACTCACACACAACACTGATGCAACTCAGATCTTATGTATTCTTGCACTACACATTCCTTTCCCATGTCTAAATTTTAAAATCATTACAGTCGAAAAAAAAAGTAGAAGTGTTTACTTAGTTTCTTATTTGAAAAAAAGTAAATACTATTTAATATAAAATGCTGACTGCAAGAGAGCATTTTTTGGGAGCATGGACTATGCTTTTCTCAAAGTAACAGAAAGCAAACTTACACATATGTTAGTGGAAGTGCCCACTAAGTGGCTTGGACTTTTATCCTAACAAGCACATGGTGTCAATAGAAAGTTCGTGTTCACAGAGCACTATCACAGTCCATGTAATACTAAGGAACCACTGATCAATCCATCAGTACAAACACAGCCCTCAGCTATAATTATTGTCAAAATCATTTTCCTGAGTAGGGATAAAGAGGTGTTTGTATAGCAGCAGCAGGCCATAAATAGATAGCATGTGTCCTTGGCAAATCACCATTCTACTCTGCTCACAAGAGCCTGCAGAACATCAGCTGACAGAGTGAGAGGCCAAAACTGGGCTATTCAGACACACTATTTCCCCTCTGTTCTTAGTGAACCTGACTGCACACTGCTCTTTGTGTTTTTTCCGCACTTGATCCCGTTTATGCGCACCAAAAAAAGTAAAACCCTGTATAGTTTTTGAATTCTTTCGACAAGAGTTATCAGTTGGATTTTAGGCTTAAAGCACATGGGTCCTTTTTAAATGAGATGCCTTACTTGTGGCAGGTATCCTCCAATAATCATGTCAGAGTACCTTTAATTAAACTGTTCAGTCCTTGGAGTTTTCTCATCATAGAAGGCAGCAGTGGAACTAAACTGGCAGGGGGGTGTCTCCTCCCTAAGTCCTCTACCAGCTCCAAGAAAACCTGCACAGCTGGGCCCACCTACAGCATTTCTTTTTCTTGGAACACATCCCTTCAAAAACGATTTAAGCACACCAATTTTACTGCTGTTCCCTGCAGCATGGGTTACAGGAAGAAGCACAAAGCAGACTAGTTGTCTCCACTCTAATTGTGGCAGGAGCAGGAAGGTTTCCCAGCAACTCGTCTGTGCAGCACTGGCTACTGGAGCCTCCCAGAGGCTGGCACCAGCTGAGATTGACTGCAGACATGCCTGCACAGTAACCATACCAGCCACTGGAATAGCAGCAGGCATCCCTTTGGAGCTCAGAACAAATGCTAATTTAAATAAAAGTAATGTTAGAGCAAAGCTGTTTCACAGAGATTTTTACCTACAACCAGCATGTCTGTCTACTCAAAGTAATGCTGTACCATGTTCTTCCCTGACTTTAAATACACTGCAGCCACACTCTTAATGGCAATTTAAAGAAAAAAAAAAATCTAAATCTGCTTCCTACAGGATCTAAGTATTTTGAAGTAGAAAGCACGTGTATGTATGCACACACACACACAAATACATTCACATATATATGTATGTAAAATACGTATGTTTTACATAAATACAACCTGCACTGTCTAAGAAAATTGAGGAGAGAGTGGTATGAGCTGTGTAGTTCAAGTGTAAAAAAGTTTAATACGGTATTGGTCTGTCTCAAGTAGCCTACATTCCTGTGCAGGACCAGTGTTCTCACTCTCTAGGGATGGGAAGGAACACAGCAAATTGTCCTTGGAATTAAAATAAACAGCTTGAATATGGAAGCAGGTAGTCAGCAAGAAATGTTAGTCAGTTCACTGATACAAAGACTTTGAGAAGCACAATACACAGTCACTCCTCACTGAAGTCTCTTTCAAGTGCTCTTAACAACACCCACAGAGGTAACAAAAGTAGGATCTGGTAAGCATGAAGACTTCAGTAATACTTCAACACAGACTTCATCACTTCAGTTCTTCACTCACTTCACTCCATCATTTTTTATTTTTGTTTTGGTTTGGTATTGTATTGGGGTTTTTTTCCCTATATATGTACTAAGAGAGAACAACTGATCATATTTACTCAAGAAAATACAATAAAGAGTATTTTATCAAAGCAAAATTGATGAAGGGAGTGTAAACCTTCAACTTTCCGTCAAAACAGGTTTTTTCTAAATATCTAATTTCTAGTATTGTTTCTCAGAATTTCTTCTTTACAATGTAAAGTTAGGCAACAGCATAATATTAACACGCCTGTACCACAAGGATGCTCAATTTTAGTTTCTCCTACATACCAATCACCTTATTCATGACAGCATTATATCCAACTAGTAATCCAGAGTATTACAGAATACCCTGACCTGGAAAGAAGCCACAAAGACTATTGAGTCCAGTTCCTGGTCCTGCACAGGAACCACCCCGAGAATCACATCAAGTGCCTGAGAGCATTGTCTGAAAGCTTCTTGAACTCTGCCAGCCTTGGTGCTCTGACCACTGCCCTGGGGAGCCTGTTCCAGTGCCCAGCCACCCTTTGGGAAGAAGAATCTTTTCCTAATATTTAACTTGAATCTCCTCTGACACAGCTTCAGGCACTGTTACCACAGAGAAGATATTAGTGCCTGCCCCTCCTCCTCCCCTCACAGGGAAGCTGTAACTGCAATGAGGTTTCCCCTCAGTCTCCTCCAGGCTGAACAGACCAAGGGACCACAGCTACTGCTCACACAGCTTCCTTTTAAGGCCCTTCGCCATCTTTATTGCTCTCCTTTGGACATTCTCTAACAGTTAACTATGCTTGTTATATTGTGGTGCCCAAAACTGCCCTCATCACTGGAGGTGAGGCCTCCCCAGAGCAGAGCAGGACAATGCCCTCCCTGGCCTGGCCATGCTGTGCCTGATGCCCCCAGGACAGGGCTGGCCCTCCTGGCTGCCAGGGCAGGGCTGACTCAACTTGCCACTGACCAGGACCCCCAGGTTTCTTTCTGTGGTGTTGCCTTCCAGCATCTTATTCCCCAGTCTATTGGTACATCTAGGATTTCCCCATCCCACCTGCAGAATCTGGATAGGTTACTGTGAGAGATTGTATCAAAATCTTTACGGAAGTTTAAAAATATCACATCTACCCACCTAGGTGGGTAACTTTGTCATGAAAGGAAATTAAGTTTGTGAAGCAGGACTTTCACCTCATGAACCTGTGTTGGCTGTGCTATCCTCCAGGTGTCTTTCAATATGTCCCAGAATAACTTTCTCCATAATTTTACCAGTCACTCTAGTGACTCTGACAAGCCTTTAGTTTCCAGAGACAGCCTTCTTGAAAATCAGGACAATGTTTGCCAGCTTCCAGACAAATGGAATCTCTCCAGATTCCCAAGAGTGCTCAAAAATCATTGAGAGAGGTCTGATGATGAAATCAGCCAGCCCTTGGATGAATCCCATGAGGTCTATAGACCATCAGGCTGGAGCAGCAAATCCCACACAAGTTCAGCGTCGATGGAAGTTTATCATCCTCACAGCTGGTCTTCCAGCCAAAGGCTCTGGGCCCACAAAGCACATCATCACGGTTAAAAACCAAAGTGATGACAGCATTAAATATCTCTGCCTTGTCTGTGTCCCTGCTGCTAAGGTGACCATCCTAATCATCTGACAGGCTGATGTAATTTCTGGACTGCTATTGACATTATTGTCCATTAAAAATACAATAACCTGGTGATTTTAGTGTTGTCTATCCAGTTACTCTCTCACATGTTCACAGTCATCTTATTCTGATGTCCCTTTTATTCAATTGCTTTCTCTACACACGGGCTTTCACAACACTGAGGCAATACAATTTCAACACCTTTTCTCTTATCACTAAACACACCAGCCTCTGGTCTTTTTTCCCTTCCTAGTACTATTTCCATTCTCTGTGCACAGATCTACTTCAGTTTAATATTCTCAGCCTTCAGTCCTAAAATTCTTCTCATTGGGAGAAATGAGCCTATTCATTACAACCCCAAACAATTCCCCTACACATGACGCATTAAAATTTAATCCCAGTGTAACAGCCAAGTCACACAACGCTATGTCACACCACCCTCTGTGCAACAGGCATATACAAACCATGCAAATCAAGCAAAGGCAGCACGAGAAGTCCATTTGGAGCTGAATCAACCAACGGATGTCAAGGGCAACATGAAGGGCCTTCCTGCATCAGCAGGGAAAAAAAAAAAAGACTCAGGAAAACATTAGTCCACTGCTGAACAGGGCAAGGAACATGGTGACAAAGAACATACAGACAGCTGGGGTACTGACTGCCACTTTTATCTCAGCCTTTACTGAGGCTTGCCTTAAGGAATCTCAGGTCCTCCAGACCAGTGGAAAAGCCCAATATAAGAAAACCCTACCCTAGCTGAAGGAGGAGCACATTAGGGAACATTTAAATAAATTGGGCATACACAAGTGTGTGGGGGGAAACTGTTTAGTGCTGTTGTGAGGCCACTCTCAATTATCTTTGAATCATCCCCAGTGATGAGGGGAAGTTCCTGAGGACCTGCAGGAAACAAATGCCACTCCTATCTTCAAGAGACAGGATCCAGGGAACTACAGGCTGGTCAGCTTCATCTCCATCCCCAAGAAAGTAATGTAAGAAAAAGTCCTGGAGATTATTTAACAGCATATTATGGGGAAAAAGGTGATTGTAAGAAGTCAGGATGGATTTATGGAAGCAAAATCATGCCCAACCAGACTTGATAACTTATTAATGAGAAGATGGCATGGTGGAAGAGGGGAGAGGAATGGACGTTGTGTATCTTGATGTTAGCAAGGCTTTCAGCACTGTATCTGATAAAATCCTTGTTGATGAACTGATAAAGTATGGATTAGATAGACAGTGAGGTGGACTGAAAACTGGCTGGAACTGTCAAGCTCAGAAGGTTGTCATTTAAATAGCATGAACTATAGCTTCGAGCCAATCCACTGGTAGTGTACTCTGGGGTTTGATACACATCCAACACTTTTAAATGTCTTCATCAGGGACCCAGATGATGGGTTAGACCATGGCCACAGCATGTTTGCAGGTGATATAAAACTTGGAGAGGCAGCTGATGCCACTCCACAGTGACCTTGAGACTTTGGAAAAATGAGCCAACAGGAGTCCCATGAAGTTCAGCAAAAGGGAAATGCCAAGTCCTGCAGTTGGGTAGGAAGTAAGCCCAGGTACAAGCTGGGAAGCCAACTGGCTGCAAAGCAGCTTTGTAGAAAAAGACAGGGAGGTTCTGGTGGACACCAAGCTGGATGTAAGCCAGCAATGGTGCCTGTGTAGCAAAGATTGTTCACGAACTTCTGGGCTGCAGAAGAACCACCACTGCCAGCATGCCAAGGCAGGTCAGCCATCTGCTCAGCAGTGACAAGCCAGCTCTGGGCTTCCCAGTGCAAGAGGGACATGGTTATACTGGAGCAAGTCCAGCTCACCATGAATGTGATGAAAGGCTTGGACATGTGACACAGAGGGAGTGGCTGAGCAGGCTGGTACTGTTTAGCTGGGAGAAGAGATAGCTTGGACCTAAATATCTAAAAACACTTGATAGGAGGATGAAAACAAGACAGAACCACACTTTCCCTGGTTGTATCCAGTGAAAGGACAAGAGCCAACAAGCACAAAATGAAATACAGGAAATTCCATTTTAAACATAAGAAAATAAAAATCTTGTTAACCAGAAGGGTGGTTGAACACTGGAACAGAGTTGCATGAAGACACTCTGAAGTGTTGTTCCTTGAAGATATTCAAAACTCAACTGGACAAGTTCCTGAGCAAGCTGCTTTAATTGTGCTTTGAGCAGTGGGTTTAGATTAGATGATCTCAGAGGACTGTTCCAATACCTCAGAAATTCAATGATCCTATATAAATTAATGTGTTCAAACTTCGAGCTTGCATTGGACTAATTTACTTTAAATGTGTTTTTGTCTAAGAGTTCGGGAACACGTTGAGTGCTACCAATTAGACTGAACAGATCAGGGGACTGCCAGAGATGTTCAGGTAAAATAGCATTAACATTCCAAAAGAGCAGTTTATTAATCTCAGGAAAAAACCCTGCTGTTACCACCAGGCATTTATTCTTTTACCTAAGGTATTCGTCAGATACCTGAGAAGAAAGAAATTGTCAATAATGTAAGGACAAACCAATTTTTCACAAAAAACCTTTCATGTCATCCCAAAACTGACAACGAAGTCTTGCTGAAAAGAGACTTCTTAACTGCCCCAAACCAAGGTCTGATAGGCAGAAATGCAAACACTCAATTTGTAATGCGTAATACCTCACTGAAATTTGGCAGAAATGCAAATAAGATCATTGTCTTTTTTCCTCTCTAAGGAAAATGTTCTGATTATACTAGAACTTAAAGGGAAGACAGTTTCATCTAATAAAAATACTCTAATTACTCATCTGCTGAGTGGAATAGCTTTTCTGTAGCTTTTGAGTTTTATGTTGCACAAATGTTTTAATTATATGCTTTTCCTGATCAGTGCAGGACAAGGTACACATTTCAAATGCAAGACTGGGAATACTTTCTGTATAGACAGCCCTGGTACACACCTGCACATGCAACAGACAAATTTTGTCAGAAAATCAATCCAAACAGGCACTAAATACAGATGAACAGTGCTATCCAGTAATATTTCAAAATAAACTTCCAACTTAACACAAGTACAGTAATAAAGGTTAGGCAAATGTTAAACATCACAGAAGTATATGGGAATGATTTGGATTGACAACTCAAGTACTGAACAAAAAATAAAGTCTTTATCTTAGAAGGATATTAAACCAGGTAAGAACATTCCAGTTTCTGTCATGAATACTGATGAATACTGACATGGAGCTGTATGTCACACAAATTAGTAATTACACTTTCAATGTCTTACCAATCAATTAGATAGATGTCTGGAGTTAAGTTATTTTTTTTGAAGTGGGCAAATAACTTTGGCAGATTTTCTTCAAAGAATACCTCAAATGCAGCAAAGTAAGTCAACATCTGGGAAAATGTAACAGGGAGAAAACAAGCAGTTAGTTGTGTAATTAACAAGCTTAAATGTATTATCTGTTGTAGGATTAACACTCTTGAAAAATAGGATCAGTGAATTACATGATACTATAAAAAGCTAAGCATTTACATAAAAGCATCATCTGCAAGCACTAAGAGTTTAAGATCCACTCTATACAGAATTCTCCTACTAAAAAATGTAACATTTCCTTTGGGTCTTGGCCAGCTTCCTTTGGAAAGAAAAATACCAGCAGGAGAGAAGTTTTTTGCTGATTTCTCAAAATAATTATAACAGAATGGTGTTTTATGCTTGTGGCAGTAATTTAATATTACACTGACTAAAATCCAAGACCCAATGGAACATAATGAAATACAAAACTAAAATAATGTTAATACTCCACAGCAACAGTGAAGAGTCCAGTATATTCCAGTCATAAGTCACATTCTAATACCAAAGCTATTCTAAAAGTCTAATACCAACATAATACCATATATTCCACATTTGGATAATAGGTATTTCTTTTGCAAAAAGGAAGACCCAAGTTTCACACAAAAAATTCAAAGACTGGGACAAAACATCTATGCAAGAGAAAGTTTGTAACTCTCTGACATCATAACCACTGAACTTCATTGTTTTTAACATAAAGACTTTTATGTTATTTTAGACTTCGAATATTTAGTCAAATTTCATAACAGAGAGCATGTTAAAAATAAATCTTCCAATTCAAATAAGAGTTAAGAACAAAGGGTTATTTAATCACCCTCCCTAATACTACAGGGAGAAAAGTTAAGCAAAGTCCTTTAATGATTCAGTAATACAAATCCCAATAAAAGCAATAAAAAAAGGCTGTGATTTCTTCAAAGCAATAGGATACTTCTCTCCAAAACATCAGGACAGTAAAGAGGAAAGGGATCCTTTTGGAGACCTCTGTGTGAAATCCTTTTAAAGGATGAAAAATTTAATTCCCAGGTTTTTTTCATGTCCTTACAGAACTATTTCCCACTTCCTCTGAATGCAGTGACAGATGGTGGACAACCTTCATTAACAGTGACAAGCACCTGAGTCTGGTAGTCAGTATGAATATAAGCTTTAAGTCAATCAGAGATGGGTGTATGCTAGAAAAATAACTCAAGTCATCGAAATCTCTGAACCTGAGAAACAGGTTCATGTCAAACATGACACCAGAAATCCAGGAACCCACTTGAGAGAACTGTACCCCTGAAACAGCCTCCCAGTGTGGGTTTTTAAATGCATGAGATCCAAGCAACTATGAGACCTGTGAGTATAAAGAAGGAAGCAGATAATGCAGAGACAGTCCTAATTTCAGAATAATCTGCTGGCACCACTGTAAGACAGTTCTACTGAAGTTCCTACTTGCAAAAGCACTGCAGAGGCAAGACCTTACACATAACTGCTACAGTCATTTATATTGACAGCAATGTGGGCAGCAGTACAAGTAGCTATTTTGATCAAATCCACATTCAATAAGACATTTCCTTAGTGGTAATGAAAAAACCAGTATTGTTTAATGAAATTAACCAACAAAAGAAGTCAAGATAAACATGTATAAATTACTATTATTCACACAACTAACTTATGGTGGTATTTTTTTATTCATTTACTATACAGGAAATCAGCATTTGCTTATTAAGGTGACACAAAAAGATAAGGGTAGACTGCAGATTAGTATGTTCACCACAGAAAGCAAAAACTGTCTCACTCAAGTGTCATTAGTCCCTTTGAAATATTAGATGACATTTTCCTTGTAATGTTAAATCATGGGTTTGCTTTCACGACATTAATATTTCATGTATCACCATCTCTGCCCTCTGTAAGCACACATTTATCCCATAGTCCTTATTTGGCCAGACTAACAAAACTGAACAGCACTATCTGAAAGAATTGCAAACCCCACCAGCTCAGCTAAAAAAATATTTATCTTATTCTATCCAATTCAATTCCAAAACCATCTTCACAAAAAACGTATTTACACACTGAATGCAAGAGCATGTCCTCTTTTTCCAAGTACTGCTATGGAGATAGCTGATACTGCTCCTAACAATGCTGTCTGCCCTGTGACACATTTTCCCATGGTATTTACAACTGATGAAATTCAGGGACTGAACAGGGAATGCTTTTCCAGCAGGAATACTAATCGTGTTTCTAGAGGCTACTTTTTAAGTGACAACAGTGACTGTTGTCATCATCCATTCCCTTGCTTTATTTCTTGCATCTGAACTCTTAAGAGGCAGATCCTATTTTCATAGTGCTAAGAGGTAAGTGAGAAAGAAATACAGAATGCCATATATTTTACACAAGAATACCTTTGAAGTAAATTAAAACCACATTTGAAGAGATGTGTCTTATTTGCTAGTACACCTACTGACGTGAATTTTAGAGACTCTAGGGAAAATCAGACAATCAGCTCCCAGTAAAAACTTGAGGGGTCAGAGGTTTCTTTCTCTGAAAAGAAGCCTGTGGGACTCAAACACAGCTGCTACAGGAAGATGTGGAAAAGCTGGTTCTCCCTGCAACAGTCTGTTTTTAGCAACCTATTAGCCTATGATAAAAAGTACTTTCAAGACACTTATATTTTAAGGTGTTTTCAGCTTTCAACTGCAGCGCTGTTGAAAACCACCCACAGTAATATCCTCATAACTATTCTATGAGCATCACACAATAGCTACTCAATTATTTCATTCACATGTCTTTTTCCAAAAGGTTGATGGGGTGATCTTTGGTTGGGTTTGACTTTTTTGAGGGTTCTGCATATGCGTATTGGGGTTTTTTTGTTGTTGTTGTTTATGAAGTGTGTTGGTTTAAAATAAATTCCAATTTCTTTTCCAAGCTGCTGAAATAATCGATTTTTACTTTTTTAAACTTTTGCTACACATTATCCACAGCACGTTGATTACAGGTTTTTTGCATACTTACAAGGCCATGGTCCACACGGAAAAATGCCATCTGACAGGGCTTATTTAAAAGGTTAGAAAAAGCAATGAAGGCATCTGCAGTATCCAAGTTCAAGATCAATACAGCTGCAATGAATGACATGCCCTGCACCTGAAGAAAGGAGAAGTGTTACCCTTTAGCAATAACTGTATTATATTGCCTCACTTTGTGTTCACTAATGTTTGATGCACACACTGAGCTGCTGCATCTTGAGAAATGTTCAGAAAAGTAGGATTTTTTAACCCATGTGCCCCTTGATATCACATGCTCAGTGCATGGAAGCTAACAATTCCCATGTTGCCTTCTTTCAAAGACTCCAAGTTGAACTCCTAAGACAGGCTAGGTTGACAACACTTTCAAATATACAGAATAAAGATTTTTTTGAAGAATAAGGTGTTTTGAAGTAATCCCTTTTCTCCCAGGGATGGGTCATCTAGATCCTTATTTGTAGAAAGTTGGACTTTGAATCCTATAGACAAAGCCTGTACTTTTGTTTTTCAATAAATTACCAGCAGTTAAAGATAACTGCACTGATTCATTTGATAAACAAAACCATTTTAAGATTACACTCTCATTTCATTTACCATAAGCTCATGATATTGTTTCCCTTTCTCTACAACACCTGTTGTGGAATCCAGGCAAACCTCTCTCACCCCGAGGGTGCAGTGCTGCCACTGGAGTCATGTGGGGCAAGGTGTGACTGCCATTCCTGCAAACCTGAGGAACAAGCTCCTTCCCAACACAACAGGTTGTTGCTGTGCTACATAAAGCACAGCAGCTGATCTGCCCTTTGTCTCATTTCCCAGCAGTCATGTTCGGCAGCTCTTGCCAAGCATTTTGTGCTACCTATGAACTAGGAATATCCCTCTCTACAACTGCCTTGTCTAAAACTGCTCCTGAATAAAGAATAAGCCTCTCTGCATAACCCTGCTCTGCATACAGAGACTAAATAAAATCTACTCAGTCTCTCATAATCACTACTTCAAACACTGTGACTGAGCTCATGTAGCTTCAATTGCTTTGGAGACTGGTCCAGAAACTCACAGTGCTAAGGCACGGAAATGCCAATCATTTCAATTCAACAGCAGTCTCAGTAAGACTGATACTAACAATAAGGACATAACTACACCTTGTCTTTGATTCCAATTCTGAAATTATGTACTCTGCAGTACAAATATGAGTTTTTCAATTACTTAACCTATAAAAAGCTAAAATCTAGCAAAATTAACGTTATACACACTTCTCAAGCATGCACTGGAATAGAAAAAAGGCACACATAACCTCCCCCCTCCCCCCCAAACCATTTAATACTGGTCTAAAAATGACAGATTAACAAAATCTGTCCTCTCCCTAAAAATACCTCCCTCCCCACCCCTGAAAAAATAAATTCTTCACTTACATAGCCTACATCAGGTCTGTAACAAGTATAGGCTCCTAAAATACTGTGCAACGTGTCATGGTAGGGACCACCCTATAATTAAACAAAAAGAGCACAATACATCTGATTATACAACAAGCATGTTAAAAAACTTCAGTGCTACAGAAGGTCTCTATTACTGCTTCTAAAGGACACACTCTTTCCCAATGTAGCTTAAAACAACTGAACTATTCCAAATTATTTTAGCTTTAACAGAATGAAACAACTCTCCAAACCCCATTTATTATAAATACATACAGTTCATCAATACATTGATTACATATTAAGTACTTATAATAGGAATGCAAGCCTCAGAGATTCCTTACAGCTCAGCAGCACTTTGCCATAGTGTCAAGGAAGTAGAACAATAATGCAAACCATGCAATTGTCTCTGAGACTAGAGGCAAAAGTCAACCATGAAGACAACAGTCAAAACAACAATATGCCATAACACAGAAAGAACATATTGAGAAGGACACGTACAGCTAAAAGGAATTTCACATTGCTGACTATTAACAGCTGCCATATCTTGCACTGAGTACTGTAAATAACTGAGAATTTCCAGAGGGAAAAGTTCTTTGCCTAAAAATGTCGATTTATCACAATCTAAACCTTTTACAGGGCTGTTGAAATCTGTACGTAAAAGGACAAAATCTGATTAAACTGAGTCACTAAAGCACACCAAAACCATCCAAGTTAAATCAGTTTTGCATCAAACCAAAAAAAGGTCAATTTGTTTGAGATGTTCTCTCTCACTGAGTATTTATAACCAGCAGTGTTGATTCACTGACTTTGGAACACTCCCCTGCATCACTTCATCAGGCAGAGACCAGGATGAACTAGGTTAGATAAATCATGATGATTACCAAACAGTTTGGGGTTTTATATGCACCTTGATGTTACTCTCCTCGAGATTATTTCTAGTTTTCCAAAATCTCTAGGAACTTTATCCTCTCAAACTGTGTGCTCCTTGAGAACTCAACGGCCTGCTCCAACCAAGGGACAGCCCAGATTATGTAAACTTAATTTCCCTGAGGCGTCAAGACAAAAGTTAACACTGCTTACTTGTTGGAATATACAGAGACTAGGAAAAGTTCTTGAGATATCCAGTTTTATTAACTCCAAGCTTGCTTCTCTGTCAGCTGCAGAAAACCCAGCATCTGCAAAAGGCAAAGTTACTACATTTATTACAAAGGTCAGTGTACACTCACTCTTGTTTTTATTTTCCAGTAAGGTTTACCTTTTGCACAGTTCATCTATTTTGATGTGAATGCTAGGGAATAAGGCTACAGACAGAACAATTCCCCACATTCAGCAGAAAGGCTAAGCAGAAAGTAAGTCCTGACCTAGAGCAACCCTACAGTGCCCAGTGACCCTCAGTATGTTTTGAAGCAAAGTGGGGAAAGATGCAGGGCAAGGCAGGTCAGGCACTTTTCCTGTATCTGCTGACAAATCATTGAACAGATATAAGCCTGTTAACTTGTGACCCCTGCAATTCCAACAAGGCTTCCCAGGGGATTCTGAAGTAGCTGCCTCTGTGGAAAAGCTGTGGTGGAGAGGGAAGTCCTAAAGTGGCAGCCTGTCATGGATGCCACCTATCTCTACTACTGTGAAAGTTCTCCTTTCAGATTCACATTTGTTTAGTCTTTGTAGATCTTGTTACTGACACTATAATACACTCTCCATAATTGAAACAGATCTTATACCAAGTATATTTCTATAGCATTAGTCTTCTTTCTGGTATCAAGATGTCTTATTCTGATTGTTCTGTATAGTTGGGAATTACCCACTGCTGTTTACTGAGCAAGCTGTCCTAGACGATGCTTGTATCAATCACGAGCACCAACACTCTAGAAAATAAAGTGCAAGAGGAAGCTGGAAACATACTGAACATACTAACATACTACTAAACATACTATTAAGATGTTATCTTATTTAAGATAATCTTAAGGGAACAAAGTGGGAATTTCCAATCAAAAATATTTTTCTGCTTATAAATGCCAGTATGTGTGTTCTCCTTTTTTTTTCTCCTCTGCTCAGCATAATTACTTACTGAAGGCAATTTCAATAATTTGCATATAGTTTCATAATCTCTCAAAACCAGTCAACTCTTCCAGTTAATTAGTAAATCTTAAACACTTTGCAACAACAAAAACCGCTGCTCTCTGGAACACACCAATGACTTGAGCTCAAAGCTGCAATAAAGGACTAGAATGCAATTTTCTGCTCTAACCTGAGCTGCAATCCCAAAATTATAGATACAGACAAGTATTTTAGTTGCAATTCAAATGATAATCCCCAAATTAGTATTTGTAGTTTTCCTACAAATTTGCATCAAAATAAGAAGTGTACCAAGAGACTGTTTATTAAAAAAAAACTCAAACAAGTGTGTTTTGTACGACACCAGAATTTCACTGGGAAAAATACAGCTATTCCTTGCTTTCACAAAAAGACATTTTCTTTTTACCAAAACACAACTTCATAGCTGATTTTTTTTGTTGTTGTTGTTGTTTAAAATATGTGATTTCATTTTAAGGAACTAGTTTACAAAATGTCTTACTCTGTGACACAGCATGAATCATTTACAAAAAGCATACCTTCACATTCTACTTCAGCCCCTCCTGTACTAAGCGATCGCCACTTCTCTTTGGCACGAGCCAGGCAAATATCATACAGCTCTGGGAAAAGAAAATCACAAAACCAAGTCCACTATTTGTACATGCTCAGGTCCACTAACCACCCACCACACAGGCAATGCTGCCCTAGGCATTAACAGTAGCAGACCTTCTAATTGGATTACAGTTTTGAAGGACGTGTTCCACTCACCTGTAACTTCATATTAAGTGAAAAGGAAAGGCAATTCGAGTTGCGTTTTACATTCAAATATTTGCTTTTTCTTGCAGAGCACTGATGTTCAAAATTACAGTCCAAATGGATAATTAGGAAAGTTTGACAAATTATATGTAAGAACTACAGCCAAGGTAACTAAGCAAAGCACAGAAAAGCAGCACAATACAGCAGGACTACAGGCAGTCTACCACATTCCCATGCTGGAATTAATTACATATGTTAGTCTTTCAGAGCTGAATTTTTCTGTACTCAGAAGTAATAGATTATTTTTATTTTCACAAATTGAAGTACCAATCTTGCCAGAAGTCTTTTAATCTCTTACAAACCTGTTGTCTTGCTTCAAACCAAAGGAAGGACACTATACACATACTCATATGCATTTCAAAATTAACAACAATTTTATCTTTCATAAAGAAAAACAAAAAACTTGAGTCATTAATTCTGACCATCTCCATCCAACATCAAAGCAAGACACGACAGCAATACTCAGAAACAATTTACAGCAGCAGTCCTAGAACAGCTCCAAGATTAAAAGATGCTGTATTTTTGAACAAAACACATCAAAGCAGCATCAAAAAAGCATAACTAGATAACATTTCCTCACACCCACACCACAACAGATACCAGAATGTGCCCTTGCCATTTCACTTTATAAAAACTGTTGACAAAACAGCAGCCTCACCATGGGTGATGTTTAACTCATTTCCAATGGCCAAGCTCCAGACTTTGCCTCTCACACTCGGTGGGATGCCCTGCCACCACAGCTCTCGGACTTTACGGGAACAACACCTGTTTAAAGTAAAACAGATTGCTCTAAGAAATATTTCATTGCCAGCTGAATTGCAAATATATCCCTCTTCCACTGCTGATGGGATTCAAACCAAAATGAACATCAACAGCCCAAGAAATCAAATACAATTTGCATATACCCATTCTTTAGTTCTATTTTGCTTTGAACTGCAAAGGAAATCTTTCTTCCAATGCAATGGCTTTATATTGACACAAGCACATCAATCACAATACACATAATCTGCAGCCACACTTGCTTAGTAAAAATCATAGGGAAAAAGTAAGCAAATGGAAAGGAAGTCCACACCTATGCCACTTCACGTGCTAAAGACTGGACAGCTCCGTACAAGACTAAATACAGGGACAAGTTATGGAAGTCTGCCCTCTGTCATCACCCTGCTATGCAAACAGACATACAGCTTCCCACCTATGTTTGCAGTTCTGTGCCTCTGGAAAAATGCATGAAGATGTGACAAGGACTAACTTTTTTAGGTGGGAGCTTGAAAGACATTTTGACAGAAAACAGGCTTTGAAATGGATGCAGCTGATGTTCAGCAATCTGAGAGCCCAGCAGAAGGAACAAAAGAGCAACTGAGCACCAATGAAAAGTGGTAAAACCAAAACAATCTGTTTATCTTTCAGTAGATTCTGAAAACTAAAATGTAAAACAGTGAATACATTGGGGAACTTCTGAATTCATAAATCAATAAAGGAAAAATTATCCTAATTTTTATAGCAATCATAACAGATGCATCTTCAAATACTAAAGACAAACATGTAAATCTACAATTTGTTTAGACTTATTTTATTATACTTTGATTCTCCAGAAACATATTTTCCAAGAAATTCTGTCTGTGTTTTTAATATATATCCTCAGGATAACTGAATTTCATTGTTGAGTAAATTGCAATTCTGAGTGCAGTTGGTTTATAGTTTATGTTGTTGTAGTGGTTGTATTTGGAGCGCTGGGGGTTGGTTTTTTTAAGATGACTAGCAAAGACCACCAAAGTACTTTATTAACTGCCTGTGCCATGTCTTTGGAGGAAATCTTTTAACACTTAATATAAATAACTTTTCCCCTATTTCTCTTTTCCATCATTTGACTATCCCAGCACATATACTTTCTGGAATTAAAGAGGCTTCATAAACCATTCACATACTTCAATCTACATATTACATTAACAGCTCAAACAGTCAAAGAAAGCTCATTTCTGATAAATGAATGATGTTCAAGTACTATTTACATTTTCTACCACAGATCACTCCTCAGTACTTCACAGTTTCTGAGTATCTTGAGCCTTCATTAAAGATGCATAATAAGACTTAGCACTGCTTCACTTCCAACCACCTTGTAGAAATAAGGATGCTGCTTATTTCTTTTTTAGCTGTCCAAGAATGATTTGCTAACAAAAGCTTCCAAGACCACTGAAAAATTATGCTTCCCAACTTTGCAACTTCTCTTTGGGATATAGACTGCAATTTTTAATTAAAACTCAATATAACATACTGTCTTACATAGTTTCCCAGTTGGGTAGGATTTCATTGTTCCAAGTTAAAACAGCATTGCCAATGCTGTCTTCCAGTTTACAGCGTTCTTCCAGTTGTTTCTTTCTCTTCTGGGCTTCTTTAAGCTCTGCAAAAAAGGAATTTCCTTTTTAAGTTACTAAAACCAGAAACTAAATATTCAGTTAGTCATGGCAGCACAACCATGTAAAGCACACTTTGTTCACCCTAAAGTACAGTGGACTGCTCAAATTCTGAAAATTTCCCAAGCACACGGCAAGCTGAGCAGTGACTGCAAATGTGAGTAAAGAATAAACAGGAACTGTAAGTTCCATTTTCAACAGAAGGGACAAAGGGAATTAGATAATGTATGATTTCTTTGACTCTTCAAATCTAACCACTCTATTAACTTTGAATTAGTACCTCAGCCAGCCAACAGCCTCACCTAGTAGAACAAGTCAGAGTATTTCCTAATAAAGCCCCACCCCTCTTATGGCAGACTGAAAACTACAGGCCAAATGAATACAAATTTTCATTTTGTTCTCTTTCTTCTGTTACTGCCAAGAAATCACAAGAGTCACATTTTTGATGCTGCTTTGCATATAGATAATCTAAATGTTACACATCCCAAATGGAAACCTTCAGTTCATTAACAAGAAAACATATTTAATGTCTAGTTTAGACGTATTTTGCAGTTCTGAATTATCATTCAGGATTTCCTCCTGCATTATCAACTACTTCTTTTTCCACTGGCAAGTTTGTTAGACAAATGCAGGCAGTCTCTACAGCAGGACATGGGTGTGTATTCACATGCTGCCTACAGTAAGAGGAGGTGCTCCCCTGGCAAGCAGAACTCATTGAAGAACAGCAGTACCAAGAACAAGGTCTTTGGAATGGACACATTCTATCTGATGGATCCATTTTAAAGCCCCACAGAAGCTGTGTTTGAGCAGAACCATAGCAACTGTCTTGTGATGTTTTCAGCCTTGATACAATACAAGTTCATAAGCCTGCTGAAATGCAGGCTTTCAATTTTTCACTAACCACCAAGAGGGTGTTTACAATCTTTGATCTCCTGACCTCTAGACAATGTATGGCTCTGCAAAGCTGTTCATCTGGAGTGGCTTTAGGGAAAATGGGTTTGTCGTGGTATTTATCTGGACAGAGTGACATACTCCAGTTCAATGACCTGGTCACATCAACCTGGGCCACTGCCTAACAACCATCCCATTTTTCCCAACTCACCCACCCCACATGCAAAGAAGGAACAAGGAAACTCCTTTAGACTACACATACAGTAGTAGATATATTGAACAGGAATCACATGAAGTTAGAACTTCATCACGTCCAAAATCACAAGAGGATACTTCTATTAGTGTGTCAACGGCAGAATGCAATTCAGTCCTGTGTTCATCCACTTTTTTCACTGTTTCATATGGTTCAAGGGTCTGGCCAGCTAGAAAAAGTATTTCCAGTAGCTCCCACTGGATGCAAAACCCCAGTCCGAATCTCCTATTATTGTAATGCTTGTTTTTAATTAGAAAACCCAGATGGTCAAAAATATCAGCCAAAAGAAACCACTACCATCATCTCTGCCTCATGTTCATGGTACAGTGTTACTAAGACACCTCGTGAAAAATATCAGGCAAGAAATTATGAGCAAATCCTTGAGAAAGCTGTAAATTTTAAGCGAGAGATTATCAAATGAACATAACTGCATACACTTCCCTATGTGGAAAATTATGTGTTTATGAACTACAGCCTGAACAGGCTGTTTCCAGCATAAAACTGACAAATATCCTACAGTTTTAAGTGTAGTCTTCACTAATATTACCAACAATCTACTTCAATGTATTATCAAGTTTTTAAACACACAAATAGATGCCACTCAATTAAGAGTTATGGTTTAAAAAATGATTTCCTGCTGGATTCTAGAACCATTTTCTTTTTTGCTTGGGCTGGGCTTTTCAACACAACCACCCTTGCTCCTCTCTCTTGGGAGTGGATCCTTCTTTGAGAGGAAGCATGGATCCCTCACACTACAGAGCAACAGACTGACACAAGTGCATTCCAGGTCAAATACCCCTATACTTTCTCCTCTGAAGACAAAAATTCCATCACCTCTTTTTTTTGCTTGAACCACCATTTCTTCGTACTGTTGCCTGTGTTTCTGAGCTTCTTCTGCTGGTTTTGCAGGAAGGTTCCTAAAAAAAACCAATATTTACAGTTGGCATAACTGTCTAAATAAAATTCTAGACACTTCTAAATGAAAAGCACACTCTGCTTCTTGTCAAAATATCCAGTCAAAGAACAGAACAACATACCCCTGGAAATAATCTTCTTTTTTTGCCAGAGTCAGCAGAAGGGAAGAACACTGACCAGCTATGACTACGTTTATACAAAAAACACGCTGAGTAATTTCCTTACATTTGGAAATTTCAGCATTTTTATTCTTAAACCAACTGAACCCACAGGCTGATCTTCATAAAGAGAATGTACTGGTATATACAAAGCTGGCTGGTTTTGACTTGAACTGGTATGATACAGGACTGTATTCTTTCTTACTGTTCATCTTCTAAGAGTTACATCCATAACTTTTTCTACCCACACATGACGACTCCCTAACCCAGCCTTTTCCCCTCTGCTCTCTGAAATCCCATTTCTATTTTAAAGACTTAACTCCTTCCCCTCTCTTCTAGAGCAATGAGTGGCACTTGAGTCATCCTCAATATTTTCCACTTATTAATACTAACAAAACATTTTGATTTGTGATTAAGGCTCTGCCATACAAATGCATGTGTTGGAACATATGACCTTTCAGCTAATCATATTTGCAATTAACATAACCATACATATCTCTTACAAGTACAGGATCAGCAAAACATATAAACAGGAAATGACTAACTATTTTGTTCTTCTGTACTGTAGAACATTGTATTTTATTCCTAGAACAGTTTATATCTTCAGTTAATAGAAAATCTATCCAAAAATTCACTTTCATGTTCCTGTCAGGTGTCACACATCAGGCAGCTGACAGCCCCCAACACCATTAACAGTTAGCATGCATCACTATTTATGTCATCACAGTGCCTGTAATGCACACATACCCATGTGATACCGGCCTATGAGTATTTTTCCATATCAAGATTAATACTAGAAAAACAAAAGTAAATTTTCACATTGGTGAAATGTTGGTTTGTTAACCACAGAGACCAATCTACTCTTTTTCCAGATTCACTTTGATCTGCACCTTTTTTTAAATCCAGGTCTTTAGAAATTATTTAAATTAGGGGAAGTTCAGAAAGGAAAGCCAGATGAAACAAGTCAAGTTTTGCTAACTTAAACTCTACCACTCAAACTATTTGCCCTGTCTTAACATTGCCAACACACGTGTGAGATGATGCCTAGTCTATTAAAATTCAACTAATACTTTGTCCAGTTGAAGCTAGAGGCACTATGGCATATTTATTGATTTTTTACTACAAAGTTTTATCTAAGCTCTACAAATGAGTGTGAAATCAAGAGCAGGTATTTTGAAAAAAAATAATCTCACTCCACTTTTCTGTCTGAAGTCTTAAAAAAATAAACTACTCGAAGCCTAATAGGTAAACATAAAAAAATAGTATGCAAACTGTATGTAAACAATTAAAAAAGGTCCCTTAGTGAGAGTCAGATGACAGCACTGCTGTCCAGAGCCGTTTTCCCACTAGACAAAAGAAGTGATGATTCAATTGTCTTCAATTTTAAAAATACCTTTCTGCTAGGAGTTCCTCACTCTATCAACAGCAGGAAAGAAAGTAAAATCTTAACATTCTCCTGTCTTGCAACACTAATTCAATCTGTCTGAACACTGTACTACTCAGCTTATCCCACAAAAAAGAGATTTTTAACAGACAGATTTTAAATAGGTTCTAAATAGATAAGCTAGTATGTGTTTTTTCCAGTTGTACATAATAAAGCCTGCTATAACAAACAAACACTCCTATATACCTCTGCATCTCCCAATGCCTTGACACACAGTCCATCAGCCAAGCCAGAAAGTTACTTAAGTAATCCTACAATTAGACTACTTTGATATGAGCATTTTTCATAAAGATTTGTTGATAAAAACACAATGTTATGCCAGTTCCTCACACCAATGTGCAGCTGTACTAAAAATGCAGATGTCATGCCCATAAAGCCAGATCACATTTATGATCATAAATTGACTAAGCATAACTGAATTTGTGTAATTCAGGAGAAAAACACGGTAAAGCAGCTGCCGGTAAGTCACTTTGGAGTCAGTCTGCATATGCAAAAACCTCCTTGCAGCAAAAGGTATGAAACAGCTCATCAGGTGCTTGGCAACCCTTAAAATGTGATGCTGAACTCACTGCAGAGCAATCATCATACTGTTTCATTATTTATGGAGGTGTGGTCTTTCTCTGTGTAAACAGGACACAGTATTCTTGCTTCTCAATTTCTTTAGCATATACCAGCTTTGTTTCTATGCTTAGGTTCTCTCATGGAAAATAAAAATCCTTTAATCGTGTTCAGTAGGTAAAATTACTCAAAACTAAAGCTCTACTATTCTAATTAACTCCCTTTACAAAAGGCATTGCTCCTTATAAAGTTCCTTCTGTTTGAATAATTTTTCTCATAATCAACTCAATTTCATATTCACTAGTCTGAAAAAAATCTACCTTAGATTTTAAATAATCTGTTGAAGTTAGAGTAAGCAAATATACTGAGTTAGAAAATCTTTGCCAGGTTAATTTTAAAGAGACCCTCATTGTGACATTTCCAAAACTTACGCTGGTCGGTCCTCTAAAATAAGTGCTGTAGTGGAGAGTGGTTCAAAATCAAGATTCTTCCTCACATTCTGTTTAGGAGAGAGTGGTCTCTGAGCTCGTCCAGTTTTTTCTTCATATTCCTAGAGAAAAAAGAGACAGAGAAACTTACAAGATTATGCACTTGAGAATCTAAAAAGGGATCTACCAAAGTCTTCAAACATCTTAAGTTCCTCTGGCTGACAGCCTGCTTTTACAAAGTATTAGTAAGAAGGACTTTACAAACAGCAGATACTATTTGAGGTACAAAAATAGGACTTATTTACATTTTTTCATTTACATGGTTTTGAAATTAAAATCAAAAATTACAAGCTCCATGTCTTAAAATCTCAATATGAGATTTCTCCTATGCAACCTGTTTTCATACTCAACAGCTCAACAATGGGGAGAGAAAAAAAAGGTTAAAATCAGTGTTAAACAGAAAGTTCACACTTGTTACAACGCCTTGCACAACCTTAGATTACAATAGAGCATAACATGTTAACCTGTATCTATAATCAGACACTGACACACTGGAGCAAGACTAGCAAAGAAGGATTGAGATGTCAGGGTGTACAGCAAGTGCCATATGAAGAGAGGCCAAGAGAACCAGGCTTGCTCAGCCTCCAGAGGAAAAGGCTTTGTAGGGAGCACTGGGATAAGTTGCCCGAGATGTGACAGAACTCCCGACCTTGAAAGCATTCAAAGCTCAGGTGGATGAACCCTGAGAACCTGGCTTAAGTAGACTCTGTCCTGAGAGGAGAGTTAACTCCTCAGAGGTCCTTCTGCTCTTAATTACTCCATCACGTTGATCTATAGTAGAGGACTTGGCATTCAGGTAGCATTTTATTGTTACTTTCCCAAAAAACACTGGTTTAAAAAGAAGTACACTGAAACTGTGACCTAATGGGATAAATCAACCTTTACACAACTTCCATCTACTTAGGTGCTTGAAGTATTACAGCAAACATTAAGTATCAGTGATACACAATAAACATGGTCAAACAATCCTATGGAAAAATCACATCCACATTATGGTTACTTCTGCAATCAACTTTATAATGATTCTTGCCACTTCCAAAACTCAAAGGCTTTCCTTTCGTGCACAGCTTTTTTTATACTGTTTCTATTAAAATAAAATTTAGAAAAATACAAATGTACCCTATCAATGAGCTCTATGAAGAGTGTTCCAGCCATAGACCTTTTCCTGCTAGCACAGAGAGTTCCACAAATGGTACTGCTTTCTTTCTCTCAATCTAACCTCTGCTTTTCATTAAAACTTCCTTGGGCAATAGACACAACATTTCCAACACAATGAGGTTCATTCAGCAACTAAAACGGGATCCATCCCTTCCAGAAATGACAGCTTCAATAACACCTTAAAAAGGGGGAGAGATGAAAACAAGACACGATGCAATGAACGTGGACCAACACAGCCTTGGTCCTCTACTTTGTGCTGTACAGTTCAATTCCAGTTCAAACTACTTCCGTGGGACTCATGGGTACAGGTCTGTGCAGCCCTCAGGACACAGAAAATCCCTATTTTTCCCTGTCTATTAACTGGGCACTGCATCAACAATCAATCCTATGATGACTACATTGCTGTAATGGGAAACATGGTCACGAATTTGGAATGTCTGGCTCATTAATACCAGCTAATACTGCTATGCATGACATCAGTTTGAAAACAAGGAAAAGAACCAAGGAAAATGCATTTAAACTACAGACTAGTGCTTAGCTGTGTCAAGTAAAGGGACAGTGCTTATGCTGACAAAGCCATTCACTAAAAAAAAAAAATCCAGAAAGAAAATAAGCAAAAAAAATACTCTAAAAAAGGTATTGAGATAAAGAGCATATTCAGAAAGCACAGGCAGTAATCTTACACTGGTCACTTTCACAAACAACTGAGAGTGACCAGTGTGTAAGTGCACCATCATAATGGGCTTCAGCTGCACCAGCTGCAGAGTAAATCTGCTGTGCTGATAGGAATGAAGCAAAAGGCTTTTCTTTCCCACAGTTTCTATTAGCAGACTGATTTTTAATGAGTCCTTTTTCACAAATTAACATAGTCAAATATTAACCTCTCTTACTCCCTAAAGCATCTCAGAATTTGACATTAAAGCATATGCACCCAATGTTTATTATAGTAGAAGTTCCAGAAAAGCTGCTTAATTTTGACTTATGAACATTATATTCAGGGTCTTCTTTCACTGAAAGCCAAGTGGAGAGCAAAATTGCTTTTGGAAAGCAAGAAAATAATATCCACACTGGGCTGCAATGAGAATTTTATTCTCTACACCCAAACTGATTTGGAAATCCCTTTCAGCTAAGCACAAAGTTCTCCAGACCACTACTGTGCACATCCTTACAAAAATTTCTTTGTTAAGAAAATGTTTTATTTCTAAACATGGACGGCTAGTTACAGTATCAGCACATCAGTACAATTACGCAAACCTCTCAAAAGAGCCAAAGCCCACCCTGCATTTCAGCAAGTATTCACTGGTGTTCTACTCAGCACTACCCTACAGTAAAAAAGCCAGACCAGCACAAAAATGGGAGTGGCACATTTGATCAGATTACAAATATGATTCCTTTGTAGCATTTCATCCTTTTCAATGGTAGTCAAAAAAGAACAAAAATGTCCTTTGGTGATATTATCTACAAGACTGATTTTTATTTAGGGAAAATTAAAAAACCCTAACCAAACAAAACCTCCCATTCCAGTTTCCCCCCACCAAAAAAAACACAAACCCCAAACACCCCAAAATTTACAGAAAACAAAGCTCATGAAAATTATCTTTTACTCCAACGAGAAGAGAAAGCCATTACAGAGCACAATGTATTATACAGCAATGAAGCTCACTGAAGCCTCCACAAACTCATATTAAGAGTATCTGCTGACTGAGCAAGTACAAGTATTTGCACATACAGGAATACTGCAATAGGCTGAGCTACACAATAGCTCATTTTAAGCTTTCTTCTTTAAAGCCAGACTCAGATCTCTTGCAGGTAAAAATAATTCACGATCTGTTTAAGTGCTATGCTGCAATGAAGGGTTACTAACCTGACACGGTTGCCAGTTAATTTTAGGATCAACTTATGATGAGCTGACCGTTTACGATTTAAAATACAGTCTTATCACTGGGATCACTTAGGCTTTCTTCCAGGTTTCGCCTTTAGCTGTTCACAAGAGCTGAACTAGGGTTTGAAGATGTGCTACAAGAGCGTACTGTAGATGAAAGCACTGATTTAAATAATCCAAACCAAACAAAGAAAGCCCACAGAAACACGCCTCCCAAAACCAAGTTTAATTCTGGGTGGAACCTGCCAGCTTTGCAGTTAAGATGCAAGAAGCTCTAACTGTGCTGATCCTCTGCGATTCTTCAAGAAAGACAAGCCAACCTACAAAGGGATCCTCAACAATCTCTACCGAGAGACGCAAATAACCCTCCAGAGCACAGCGAGCGCTGAAAGACAACCGCTCCACCCAGGAGAGCGCTGTGTGACTTCCCACACGCCCCGAGCCTCCCAAGCACCAGCAGCACGGCAGAACTGAACGTACAATAACACAAACTGCTCTATCAAGGTCATCTAGTTCTGGCCCTGCGTGTTTAAAGGCGGCCACTTTCCGACGAGGCCGAATACGAACGGCTCACGCTGTGCCGGGGCTGCGGGAGCGGGACCCGCGGGGGCTCTGCGGGCGGGAGGGACGGCCGGCACCGCCGGGGTACAGCCCGCAGCCCCAGCCCCGGCACCCCGACACCGCCAGGGCTGTGCCGCCGCCTCCCACCCCGGGGAGCCTCTCCTCGCACAAAGAGAATCCCCTTTCGCTGTCAGCCGCTTCTCCCCCGGACTCGGCGAGGCGACCGAGCGGCGGCCGAGGCCGGGTTCACCGGCACGCCTTCCAGCCCCGGCCCGCCTGGAGCCCCGCAGTGCCCCGAGCCCCCTGCTCACCATGAACGCTGCGGTCCCTCACGGGCGGCGGTGCCGGAGCCCCATAGCCCGCCCCGCACCGCGGGCCTGGCTCCCGCCGCCCGGGCCCGCACGGCCTCGCGGGCCGCCCGCCCGCCCCGCCCGGGCCGCCTCCCGCGGGTGTGTCCGGCCTGCCCGCCCCGCCCCGCCCCGCCAGCCGCGCTAATCACCCGCGGAGCCGCCGACACCATCGCTTCTCTCCGCCTCGCCCAGCGCTGCCTGGGCACGCACGGCCCCGCCCGGCACACGCTGCCCGCCTCCCGCGCCGCCCCGGCAGCCCTGCCCGGCCCGGCCCGGCCCGGGGCGCATCCGCGTCCCTGACGGGCAACCCAGACCTCGCACAAGCTCCTCTGCATTAGCCGCAGTCCTTGTCAGCTCAGCATTACGGGTGCGGGATTAGGACGCGGCTGCATTCCTCAAAGTCTCATCTCTCTCCACTGGTTTCCCACGGTGACGCTTCCCCTCCCCGAGTCCCGCTGCTGTGCCTTGCTGAGGCAGCCTCGGTACCGCCCCAAGTGCAAGAGCAGCTAAAACTCACCAACCCCTACATCAGTGCCCGAGGAACGGCAGCAGTGTTGTGCTTCCTACAGCATTAGCATCTTTTCAGTACCACTCATGCTTTGTCCACCTCTGACAGCTCTAAGAGATAGATACATAAATCTCTTTTACAGTTCGGAAAACTTTCATGTTACCTTTTGCTAAATATTTTGCCTCAATCCTGATAGAGTATCAGCCTTAATTTTTCTTTGTCCAAAAGCTCTGCTATTTAACTCAGTGGAGACACCCAAGTTGTTGTGGCTCCATCTTTGGTAGCCTTGCATTTTAAAATATTATCTATCGACCTGCATCTGTTGCCATTTTCTCAGCTCTGCACTAAGGATTTCATATTCTTAAATATCACTGACTGTGGTTTGCAGCTGCCAGGGTGAATTGTTCATTATCTTTATCAAAGTCTGATCCTCAATCCCAAAAGGAGCAGCAAGGACTGACATGAAAACAACTGGTCACTTAAATATTCTGCTTTCCAAGGGTGGCTTTGCAGAAGTTAACTTACTTTCTCAGAATTGCTAGATATTATATATCAGCTATTGTTTTCAACCTGTGACTATTTCTATTTCACAGATGCAGTGATACAATGCCAAATACAGAACAGTTCACTGTTTAAAAGTATCTCGGCTTCATTCCCACCACAGCCAATTAGTTACAGACACCTGCCATCCAAACAGCTCATGTTAGAGCACAAGTCAACACAGTTCACACAAAACACTACAGGCTCCAGTGCTAATGCTTTATCTCATGAACTAGCTGAAACTAAGCCATCACACATATCAAAAACCTGTTCCTGTAAAATTATAGCTATAACATAGAAGGCAAAAAGCAGCTCCTGAGGAAGAGCACCCTTGGGTGGGCAGTAGTACTCCTGCAGTAGATGCCTGTCCTTTCACACTGAAAATAGAATGATATTGCAGCTCTTCTGCAAAGCACTGCCTGGGACAGAGGGATGCCTGGTGACACAGGAAGATACTGTGGAGTCAAAGTACTCCCTGTAACTCAGACCACAGCTGGCCACATGTTACAGTCGGTAGCAGTCACTATTTTTAGGTTGCTGCATTTACAACAATACCTAAGACTACTTAAACAGGTTATGTGCAAGATTTAATTACATTTTATTTTTTCCACTAGCCTCACTCAGCATATGGAGTAAGAACTGTACCAGAATTGCACAAGCAAAAAGAAAACTACTTTTTTCCTGATTTTTAAGTCTTACCACTACCTCAACAACGTTTCAATGTTCCCTTCCATTGTTTCATGACTGTCTAATGCATGTCCATCTGAAATCTCTTACCTTTTCTACATGAAATAGTTTACCAGACAAATTTCAGGTGGTGCACACCCAGCACTTCACTGCCCCCAGCCCCCCTTCTGGCCCCTCACACCATTTGTGTGTAATTTGTCACCATTACACAGCCATGAGACTTTCTATATGCTGGAATGGAGAAATGATACCACCAAAATCACACCTTTTGTTCTGTTCCATTAGTTTGGTTACTCTGCAGTGCCTGCTGTGGGGCAATGTAAACGTGAAAGGAAAAGGAAAAGAAAGGAATATGCATCAGGACTACCAGATCATGAAATTTGTGATGATCTTTGGGTTGGGAAACCAAGATCTGACTCTTCACATAGCACCGGGCCATAAAGTAATAGTTATAATGAAGAGCCTTATACATACAGTAACCAAAGAGAAATTAAGGAGACTGAAACCTCAGGCAAAGATTAGATTATGATACTATCCTTCAAAACTTAACAGATAATACATGCTTCTGAGTTCAGATATTATACTTTCCAACAACTTCTTAAGAAGCTTTTTATACAACTTTAAAACCAGTACAGAACTATTCTGAAATGCAATTAATTTAATAGTTACTGATCTAACAACCCGAGAAATCAGAATTGCATGCTCAACCTGTAAACTTTAGTGATCTGCCAAGCTGTACAAATAATTAATGGTTCAAGAACCATCAGCCCTACTTGCTTTACACAGCTGTCTCTGTATGTGTATGTATATATGTTTAATCCTCTTACATTAAAGAAAGCATACCTGAGCAGAAGATAGCAGTGACATGACAGAACTCGATTGTAATAACATTATAGAAGTGAAGTTTTATCTTCCACCAGGACATCTTTCTCATCTTTAGCACCACAGTATTCTCCTGTTCCATACTTTACAAACTAGGAATGCCTAAGCAATGTAAAAGATAAGATACTATGGCCAGGCTGTGAGGAAAACCTCACACCATTTGTAGGTATCATTTCAAGTGCTCTGAAATTTGCTTCTCTTCCTCTGGGAAGCATCTACTTTTCCTTTCAGATTACAGGGGATACAGAACCTGGGCTGGCAACTGATGTGCTCCCACACAATCACACTAAAGTTAAATGAATAAAATAATTCATACATCTTACAGAAAGTTATGACTAAAGCAAAAGAGTGAGAAGCCACATACTCTGTTTTGCAGTCCTGCGCTCCAGCCACTGGACTATTTTAACAATTTTCCCATATACATATTTTTATAATGCCATATTTTGAGCAATGGAGGCATTAGATTAAAGAACATTTAAAACCTAAGCATAGACAAGGCCTGGTTAGTTCTTCCAAGAAAGAATAACAGTTTGTTGTTTCAAAGTCTGTTGCTTCTAATCATTCCGCGTGCTATGTATCAGATGGTTCTCACTCCTAGGGTTCACATTTCGTTTGCACTATATGTAAATAATTTAAGTGGGTTTTGGTTATATAGAGTGACATCCTTCGTTAAAAAAAAAAAAAAAAAAAAAAAAAAAAGGAAGGAAAATGTTTGTAGTACTGAGAGACAAAGCATACCATGAACCATGCTGCTTAAGAACAGCTTTTTACTGTCAAAAGCAGGATCTTCAATCAGATTGTGCAGTGTACTGTTACGAGTGACTCCAACATGAGTCACAGTAACAGCAAAAAAACAACACCCTCCTGCTTAGAACACTGCAAAGGACACAATTCAACCTGCACATACAGAAGTGTACACAGTTTCCCTAGGTACTGACACTATCTGGTACACTGCAGTGTTAATCAAATGGAAACATCTGCAAGAAAGGCCTCCAGCAGGACAAGCATCTGGGAAATGTCTGAGCAAGAGAATACAAGCTAAATGGTTGTTTTATTTTACTGCTATTTTCTTGTGAGCATCTGCCAGAATAAAATGCTATAAACACCTGCTTTCAGCATATCCCATAAACATCACTTCCAGGGACTGGAATTCCATTGGATATGGACTTCATGTGAAAATATAACTTTACTAAATCTGTATGCCTGCTCACTGATCTCTTAACCTTAATTATCTGTATAGTCTCAGCATCATATCCTTCCAAATAATCTCTCAGCAACTTTTTCTTCTGACATTTCACATTAGTGCTGATGTTGCAGAAGAAAACTCACCTTTCTTACCTAGTCTCAAATAACACTTTTTTACTGCAACTGAAGGTCATGCCAGAACATGATACTAAAATAAAAGGACTCTCCATGCCACATCAACCTGATGCTGACACCACTCTGAAATGGCCAAAAATCCAGGTTAACTCCAGGATATAGAGGAAAGGAGTTACAGGACTATCACATTTTACCTTGCAAATTCTCAAATCAGTTGCAAATACCAACACTTGTAATCTCCAACATAGTGTAAAAGTCACCCAGGAATGCCACCTGCTTTGCACCCTCCATGGCACACAGTCACTGTTACTGTTTGCAAACAGTTGTTTTTGTAGGGAAGTACGTGCATACTTGTATCGAGCTCCATGACTCCGGCATGCACACCAAACTAGAGTAGGGAAAGATACTTCACTTGATACTTTTAACCATATTCTACTTCTCCCCTGTTTTCAGATCTCTCTACTAATTGCCTCTCTGCTTCCTCATCAAGACTCGGGTATCTTTAAGGGTCTCCGGCCTCTTAAAGTTTGATGCTTGTCTACCCCTGGAAATTACAGAAAAATAAGGAAATAAATCCACTGCATTAAAACCTCTGAGTGTTTTTTCCACCCACGTTTGCTTCTCTGGTCCCTGAAATTACCTTTGAAGCTGGTGCCAATTTCTTACATGGCTAACAAAATCTTCTTTTGTCCTCATACTGATAGTATGTGCCATATTCTCTCTCATCACTTGTCCAGATCCTTGTACATTCTTTGTTTAATTTTACAAAAAAAGAACTATTTCAAAATGTAAATATTCCTGAATACAATCATCTCCACAACTTAAGGTTCAGAGTTGACAAGAAGAAATTGTCGTTTTTTAAAGCTACAAACAAAAGAATATATATATAATATATGAAGGAGGGCAACATACCTTCATAGCGTGGCTTAAAGTGATGACTGTTTTCAGGCTGTAATATTCATGAAGCTGTTTCCATGGAACTTTGTCATGCTCAAGTGACAACTT
Organism: Zosterops lateralis; assembly: GCF_965231275.1. Taxonomy (NCBI): domain Eukaryota; kingdom Metazoa; phylum Chordata; class Aves; order Passeriformes; family Zosteropidae; genus Zosterops; species Zosterops lateralis. The sequence continues at coordinate 12,020,020 of NC_139766.1, forward strand.
CTCAATAGAGCACAAGAAAATGATGTGGAAATACTAACAGGCATGAAAAATTTGTAATAAAATCAAGGCAAAAAATAGGATCAAGAGTCCTCAGAGAGAGAAGGAGAATGAGAACATAAAATTAGCTAGTCTTCCTCCAGGAAAAAGCACGAGTCTGGCTTTTCAAAATCCTTACATCCATATCTTCAGGGTTTCCAGTAACCCACAGTACCTCCATTCATTTTACAGAGCTAAAGAACATCAGCTTTGTTTGTTGTTGCTAAGTGAGCATGCTAAGAGTTAGCCTTTCAAAACCCCTATCTACCCCCATTCTTTAATTTTAGATGAAGTTTGAGATGTATAAACTTGAAGACAGACAAAGATTTGAGTTTCTTGAGAGCTTCGTTCTGCTTAACACACAATTACCACAATGATGTCTAGCAAAGCTTTCTCAATTTTACATGTCAGCAATGGAAATGTTCCAGCCTCCAGTTAGAATGGGCAGTTCCACAATATTAAGGGGCTACACATCTGCTTTCAAAAATTCATTGCCAACTTTGCTTCACAGCAGTGCTTTGCCAAGTGTTTGTGCAATGCAACAGCCAAAGGCGCGTGGTGTTATTTCCAGGCTTGCTCCCTACAGACATCTATTTTCATTCAAAAACCCATGAAGGGAGGGGGGAATCTGAAAGCCTCCTGTGTGTTGCCAATAGGTTACTACAAGGAAAAAAGCTTACTGACTACACAAAGAAATAGGTGTTTAAGTATTTTTCTATTAGCACTGAAAGACACACAAATACCGGTTGCATGATGAATTCTTACTTAACACAAACGAGAATAAGCTTCCACTGATGTATCAGCTGTCCTGAAAAGTTATAATCTCTGGCCTTGACATTTTGGAGATAGAAAGAGTTGTGTACTTGATATGCAAAAGTCAATTATTTTTCCATTAATTTGTGGTTTCCTGCATTTAAAAATAATCTTGTGCTATCTGCATTCAAATTCCAGTTAATGCTAAATATCAACCTGGGCTACAAAGTAACTGTTCTTGTTGAGACAAAGAGAACTATTTCAAAACTACTGTACTTCCCCCAAAATATACCACCAACATTGAAACAGACCCTGCAGCAGAGACCAGCAGCTGACATCGTAACTGCAGTACCAACTAACCAAGCTTACACTTCTATTTCGTATCTTTACTCCTGAAAGCAGATACTTATACTCCAGCACTGCCTGCTACACCTCTTTAGGATCCCTCCAGCTTCCAGGGCTTTTGATCCCCACAATTTATTAGGCATTCTAGAGAATGAGAAAGCTAAAATAAAAGCTTTAAATCTGGAAAAGGAGGAAAAAAATCTTTCATTTCCTTTCAAAAACACTTTGCAGCCCATCATAGCTACTCAAACCAATACTCAAAACTTACTGTTTTCTATTAGTCTGATGGTTGTAAGATATTCTGTACTTTCACACGTTGTTACATATGGGAAGAAGTACCAACAGCATCAAAAGCAGCACGTTTTCAGGTACACTCCACTAGATTATGATACCTGACTGGGTCATAGTAAATGCTTTTATTATTAAAATACTCAGAAACAATCATCCTGACAGAGTATTAAATCACCCTTTCATTTACTGTGAATGGAAGCTACTACTCTTGCTTTATCTGTTTAAATGTAATAGCATTTCTGCTTGAGGCAGGTGATTTTCAAGACAGGACAAGGGCAACACACTCTTTGTGGATTAATACAGCCTACTGAAATTGCTGAATGATCTATTTAGCACTGCTCTTGTTGGGGGGGAAAGAAAAGACCTTTTAGGGCATCATCACTGATATGTTTCTTTTGTTTACTGATTTTTATTTACCTTCACAAAAGTTAGATGTCCTTTACATATAATTACAATAAAGGTATTTGTAACTGAATCAGAATGAAAGACATAAAAGAGCAGTGCTTAAGGCAAATTACAATTTTGGGTTATAGTTAAGTGAGGAAGTTAGTTACACTTCTATTTCCAGAGAATGTAACAATAATAGGCATAGGTTAGACTACCACAGTAACTATACCTTCTTACACTGCACTTGCTTCCTGTTAAAAAAAAAAAAAGGAACTCTGCCACATAGATCTAAATCCTGCCTTTCTGAAGGCTGACAAATAGAAATGAACCCAACAGTGAAGAACACCGGAAGTGACTCATTTACACCCTTGGACTTCTCATAGACAACACAAAAAACGCACTACACAGTTTCTAGCTTCCAAGTGGCAGTGAAGTCAATGTGCCAACATCACCCTATTGGCAGCAGTAGCCATCAGCCACAATGACTTACCCAGGCTACCCAAAGACAACCTCCATACCAGCAGAAGACAGTGCTCTATCCAAAGCTGCAGCTCCAGCTCCTGCCAGAACCAGCAGCCAGCTCGAACCAACCAGTTCCTTGCAAAGGCCCCGGATGGGCCGTGTGAATGCAGGAAAGCACAGCTCAGGCAGATGCTCAGAAAAGCTGTGTATTTTTAGCCACCACCGGCCATCAGCAGAGGCTGCAGATGTGTGGATGCGGAACACGAGGCGGCGGCTCCCCGCGCTGCTCGGGCACATGGAGCTGCACGGGGACGGCCACACATCAGCAGTCTGGGCACTTGGCTCTGCTCTGGGCTTTTTTTAACACTGCTTATAACCAGAGATTTTATCACTGCCTAAAGCAGGGGCTGTAGTAAATTCTTTCCATAGTTCTTGCTGGGTGCTGTTGTTTTGAAACTCTTTTCCATCTAACAGATCCAAGCCAGAAAACACATTTCGATAAAATCACTTTACTTCATCAACTAGGATTATAACTTAAATCAAATAAAAATTAAATTATAATGAACTCAATTCAACTTACAAAGTTTTTCCCCCAGTAATGTTAAAAGCTTTACTGTTAATCCCATAACCTGTGAGGCAAGCAATTTATTTTCCTGCTTCAAGAGCTCATTTTCACTTTATCATGTGCTGCAGACTGAGCCTCTTCAGTAAAACTGATTTTAATGGACTGCAATGTTGACCCCCCCATATATAGCCATATTCGATTTATTACAGAAAAATGTTTGGGAAAATTACAGTCCCCAAGTTTAAAATCATAGTTATTTTTAATTATTAAGGAACTGCCATTAAAATTTTTAAATACTCCAACATGGAATGTCAGCAAATGAGATCATAAAATATTTAGACCTGAATTTTTGAGTAAAGATTGTAATCAAAAGGTCTCAAGTGTTAGATGTGCTGAATTTTACCAATACTGAAACTTTAAAAAATGAAGATATTCCATGCAGCTCTGATTTGAATTCATATAGTGAAAGCTAAATTGTACAACCCTCCTAGGGTCAAAGCACACTTGGAAGGGGAAAAAACCCCAAAACTTGCTGATTAAAAATGAATTTAACTATTATAGAAAAGAAAATGAAAATAAATACACTATTTTAAAAAGTAATTTAATTTCACTGCTGAAGAAAGCCGTAACATGTCTCTAGGATACAGCCAAAATCTGGCTTTTCTCTATATGCCTTATTCTTTTAACACACAAAATCTTGACAGTCCACATGCAAACAAGTTCTGTGAAGAGAGATCACGAGGGACAACCAAATGATACACTGGTTACCTCTTCTTGAATCTTTAAAGGAATTTCTTTTGAAGAGCATTCACTAACAAAACCAGGGGGAGAGAAGTTGTTGCAAATAAATGGTATTTACATACACTTCTCTGCTTGCCATGCTTGAAAAGGGTTTCTAAAAGAAACAGTGGCTGCAAAACCTAGCTCAGTTCTACAGTCTGCTGGGAGAGATGAGAATTTAACTTCAGTGGTTATTCTTGGTGAGGTGCTGTCATCTGACTTAGTGCATTTTCAAACATCAATTGCAAAAGCAACTCACATAACCAGTTCTGCTCAAGCAGAATTCCTGAAGAGAACTGATATAAAAGATTAATCATGCAAACCTCCATTGCAAATGCACTTCCAGCTTCCCCAAGATTACTCATTCTGACAGCTTCTAAGTTTTAAAACATTTAACTGGACAAAAACTATACAAAACTCTCAGTGACCAAGTAAAGCCACCCAGCCTGGGCATGTACCAATATTGCTTCTTCATCAGAAGACTAATACTCCCACATATTCTCAGCACTAAAAACAGGACAAGCAACATCTTAGCTGGAGTGATTTTAATTCCTACATTGTCAAAATAGAGTATGATGCTATGTTGTATATACCCTTGTTGAACAAGTGAGTGCTGTCAGAAGAGTTTTTACAGGGCTTGAGAAAAGGCTCATGAGCTCAAAAAGCCTGTCTGACCATTGTTTTGGTGAGGGGTCACCTAAATCAGCCTGTGCCTTTAGATGGTGAGGCTCAATTAGTCACTTACAGCACTACTCATGACTCAACGCCTACATGTCAAAAATAATTTCACAAAAGCAACAATTCATTTAGGAAGGATTAGCTATTGTTACCCAAGAGGCACTGGAGACAATTGTTTTAGACTACAATTTTTCCAGAAACTCACTAATGGTTGGATGCCATCCACATAATAATTTAATAGTGAGTGTTTTGTAACAAATGTCATACAACCATTCAAAGCACATGTAATAAGATAGTTTGGATGTAAAGGAAAAATACTCACAGTACCAGCAACAACCACAAAACGTTAATAAATTACTTACCCACTTATTAAGGAACAGGCACTACAATAAAATACACTGCTAAATGTCAGAGTACTGTATTTATTATGCCTCTTCAATTTTGTCATCAAAAATCTTTGGTGAACACTTCAGAAACATTAATTGTGTCAAGACAAGCTGTAGATAAAATCTGAATGGTTGAGTACAGTGATGAGTTCAAAAAGCTGTCTCAATTTCACCTTAACAGCCTAACTACAGCTAAGAACAGCCACATGACACATGCATTTCCAGAATATTCTACCCTGAATTAAGCAGCACAATCCTTCAAATCAACATTTGCATTTCACACACAGCAGCTGGTTTTGAAGTTTTACTACATGGTCTCTTTCCATGCAAGCGTAGCTATTTCCACAGTCGTTTGAATAAGGAAGTGACAACTGAAATACAGAAAACCCTCCAAACACATTAAAAGGCTACAGTCAATCCAGAAATCCCAGATCAAGTCAGACAGATTGAAAGAGGCTGTTTTCTTGTCACTGAAAGAGCAGCTCATGAACTACTGACCACATAGCTGGATTTCACAAGATTTTCCCCATTGGAAAGGCAAATTATTTGATTCAGTAGCCAAGAGCTTGGGTTCATCTGTAGCAGAACCAGTTCTCTGAAATGTTGCTTTCAACAATGTTGGAAAAAAGCAAGTTTCATTTAGATTTTTATTCTCTTAGGACACATTAAGGAATTCATACCTCACGTACTCAGAGTAATGAGAAAGTAGAACACATTCTTCTGAACAGCACTGTGGTAACAAAAGTAAAATTTCAATGAAGAGCCTTTTCTGGTACTGAAATTGTGTGAACTCAAACAAACAGGCTGCACAGTCCTATATACAGATCATAAACTTAACTGGCTTCTTCATTCACCATTAATCCTAACACAGAATTTAAAAAATACCTTTTGTATTTTCTTTGGGTCTTTCTGTAAGTTTTCTCCAGGAGGTACTTTTCCAAACAACTTCCATCGCACATCATTTTGTTTTTCAAGTCTTGCACTCTGCTTTCTGGTAAACAAATTCCTAAAAAGAAAAAAAAAAAAAAAAGTGTTATTAAGAAAAAGTTGATTAATTATAATAAAAAGGATGAACATTCGCTAACCTTATGTATCCTAATCATATATTCCAACTCCTCTTGTGGTTGTACTGAGTTTCCCACATTCAAAAGGTACATCATGCAGTATTATCACCATACCAGGCAATCGACTTTGTTGCATTATAACTTTTAGTAGATTAAAAAAAAAAAGTTCATCTTCCAACTTTCTAAATGTGGACACCTTTTGTTAGTGTTCCTGGAGATCATTCAGCCTCACTCTTTTAAAAAAAGACTAAGACACTAAAGGTCTTGCTGCACATTCTTTACCCACCTGTTACAATACATTACGACCAAAATCACAAAAATTTTGGAGACATAGTACCCTTTTACTGTATTTGATCTGCTTTCATAAAAGATCATTCTTCTAAATAAGCTTAGAAGCAACTATCAAAACACATTAATTCTGAAGTCTCTCTGAAATGTCTAATATTTAGTAGCTTAAACACTGTAGGAACAGTTATAAAGCTAGATGTAAAGCCACTGAAAATTGGATTCCTTTTATTGACATTGTTAGTTTTTAATCATAAAGCGATTTGCCAAACTTGCATCTTCACACCACATCTACTTTTTTCCAAAACTGGACACACAGTTCAGGCCAGTCTTCATGCTCTTGATAGCACTCGGCTCCTCCAAGAGCACAGATATTCTACCCCCATGGCATGCCTGCATTATTAAAGTAACAAATTTTCTTTTGTCCCACTATCAAGTTTCTCACACATTCAAATATGTCCAGGTTGGTTCCATTATTTACCCACCTCAACGCAGGTTTTTCTGGAAACTGACTATCATTTTTTTTGCTCCCCCTCATTTAAAAGAAAAAAAAAAAATCCACTGAGACAAAAGCATTTTTGCTACTGCAATCAGCAGGCAGCTCCAGCACCCTCAAGACACAGAAGCTTCCATTCTGACATTACTGCTTTTCCTTACAGTGACCACCTCAATGCCCTGTGTGTTGGCCCATCAGGTACAGACTGTCTGTTACATAAAAAGTGTGATAGTTTGGGAAATAAAACTATATTGACTTTTACATTCTAGAAGATCTGAACGCATCTGCAACAGGAACAACTCAGGCACTAAAAAGTTGCTTTTTTCTGGTCACTTTGTATCAGATGCCATGAACAATACCACAGTAATACCAACAGAGATAACATTGCTGGAATACAAGAGATACATTTCATATGTGAAAAACAACTGAGGTTATAACATCAAAGTGTGCTGAAATATATTATAAGGTTAACAGTATGCACTGCCATCCTTAAATATGCATATATTTATACAAATTATCACATGCTTCTGTATCACAAGGGTACAGTTACCTTGAAATTCAAACCAAGAACAGATTATCATATTAAAAGATAAGAACAAAGTGTTTATGTACAGAAACCATGCAAGTCAATTACAACTGATGCCAAAGCTAAGCAGTAACTGTACTTCTCCAAGCCCCTTTAGCTATGCAGAGATGGTAAGGTAACTAAAGCCTGAGAGGATGGATCTGTACCATCTGTACTACCTGGGAAATAAAACATAAAAACAGACAGACAAGAGATTAATTTATATATATATATATATATATATATATATATTCCATTTAAAATGGAGAAATACCAAGCAAGTTCTAAAATACATCTAAGAATAAAAAGGAAAGCATGACAGAAATAACATAATAAAATCTACTGCATGTAATAGGGATACACAACGCAAGACAGACTGGCTGTTCTTGCAAAAGGGTTTTTTTTCCAGGTTGTTACTACTTCAGAAGCAAGCAAATTCCAGACTCCAAATCATCTTCAAAGAAAACAAGGACTTCTAGCATCAGGGTGACTGGAAGAGCCTCCTAAGGAGGCACATCTCTGTGATAGCTCTGTGCACATTCAAAGCCTTCTGCAAGTAAAAGCTTTTCACCACACTTCATTAGCACTGCAATAACACAAAAATTAAAGGCAATTTTATCTGTCTCTATCCACATTAGAGGTTGCTAGCACAAGTGTATTTACAAGCAACGACTCCTACAGTCTCCTCTGAGGGATTTCAAGAACAGCAGTAGGTCTTTACCCTCAGAGCAAAATAAAGATGAATTGGAATGATAAATTGTAACAGCTCTCTGCTGCCAGTGCCTGCCTAAGATGAACTAAATCTGAAAAGCCAATCTCCCACACTTCCTCTCAATTCAATACCACAATCCCAACTCTCTACTTTCCCTTTAGAGGCAGCGTCACAATAAATAATCTGTTCTGCAGCTTATCTAGCAGATGGCACGGCACTTGTTCAGCTCATTCTTCTCTATCCCTACATTCTAGGGCACAGGCATCTCGTCCTCCCTTTGTGCTCTGTCAGGGATTTCCAGTTCACTTTTAATGTATATACATATTGAACTGAAGGCAGCAGGCATGGTCAATATACAAATTTCATCCTGTACTGTCTTTTTCCTCAACCTGTTTTCTGGGCTCAAGTCCCAGTGTGTGGTTGATGTTCACACTCTCTACAAACTCCAAAAAGTCTCAAAATCCCCCAAAAGCTTAACATTATCAGCAGCCACAAATCAGCACAATCAGAAGTAGAACAGCCAACTACAATCTGTTCTTGCTTGGACTGAGGACACACAGCATGAAACCCTGATCTGCCCCAGACTGAAACACACCAAAGGTAATACATGACAGGATGGAATGGAAGGAGCAGAAGAGATGCCACCTAATTTGCACCCATTTTGAGAAAACTTAAGGGGAAAAAAAGAAAAACAACAACAAAACAAAACAAACCAAGCAACCAACAAGAACTGTGGAATGTACTTTGGTTCAATTTCTACAATTTTATAATAAATCAAGGCAACACCACAGGGTTCTGATAAAGCCAGTACTTGAGATTCCTGAACTGAAAGTAAACCCTTAAAATATGCAACTGCCTTAGGAGAAATTTCTGCCATATATGTCAGAGCAAATAACTCACAGCAAAACCTTTCATTTTCTTGCTGCTACAGCACAAAAAGGAATTACTTTCCTCCTATTCTTATACAGGTCTCTTGGATTTTCAAGAAAAGCACTAAGCCGTTTCACTTCTGAGCAAATTTACTAAGAAAAATTCCACACTAAAGGTAACTTAAGGAGATCTTACTAACAGAAAATTCATGTTAACAAGAAGCAAAACTTCTCTATTTGAAAAAACAATCCCCTGAACAAACAGATCTTTACTCCAAAGATGAGCCCAGAAATTCTAGGGTAAAAAATGTCAAAGCTTCATTACAAGGGTTTTAAGATAACAAAAATGAATTTGAGATCTTGAATGTAAAAAAAGGGCTGACATGCCTTGAAAGAAAATATTACATGCTAATCATTAGCTCAGTCTCACTGTCCTCTTCACAACTATCAGAACACATCATGATGATTTACAATAAGGATATTATCGGGATACAATAGGGACAAGAACATCTGACATGATGCATGATGTCTGCACTCTCATTAGTGTGGAGTCATTAAAGTGTCATGGGTTACAGCTGCACTCCTGTTGTACCTGCTCACTATTTACACTAAGTATCTGCAGCTGCTTATTTTACAAAAGCCAAGCACAGAAGTTCAATTGAGATGAAATTTCAATTAGAAAACTGCTTTTGCACAGTCCCCTAAAAACAGTATTTGGCACCAAACAGCTGCTTAACCCTATTATTTTAATTGAGCTGTGGAGAAGGATTACCTCCCTGAAGAGAACTCTAATTCCAGTTACTTTTTACATACAAAAAACATCCTGTGGTAGAGGACAGAGATGGAACATTTTTTTCCTTGAACATACAGATATTGCATCACCACTCTATACTGATCTGCTCAGCTGCCTTTTCTGTGGGGAAAAGAGGAAGTTAATACCAAGAGGCAAGTTTAGCAGTGTCAGGAAAACCTTGTTTTTTAATAAAACTTAAAAAACAATTCCATTTTGGTTCTTTAAGCACTGCTAAAATAAACTTACAAAATAGCTGCTAATATACGTGTACTGCACATGTGTATGTTACTGCTATTTATGTAGCCTTGTGTACACTCAGGATCAGGCTGAAGCCTCCATCAAATTGAAAAAATGTGGTTCTAAAGATATTAGAACCACATCAATAACAAGTAATCAAGTCAAACCTATCCATATTGCATATGTTAGAGCATATCCAAGCTTTTGCTTTTTAAAAAAATCCAGCATCACCACTGAAGCAGAGAGTTAATCTGGTTCTGTCCAACTCTCTTTACAAAAATTCAGGAGGTCTGCAACACAACTGCCAGCAATTATTGCCCGGTGAGGAGTTGAGAGCAGCAGCTCCATAAACATTCAGCTACTCTTTGTTTCCACATTTCAGCTGTGCTTTGTCCCAAGCAAGGTTAGTCACTTATGTGAAGTCACCTCTTAAGAGGTCATTCCTTTCCACCACCCTGTTCAGTATGCAAACCTGTCCAGTAAAGCAGCAGAGACAGCACTGCCACAGATTCTCCTGCCAATTTACTCCAAGTCTTGAAGTCAGCAAAGCTCCCTCCTGAAAAGTCTCAAAGTCATCTCAAGCCAAGCAGGCTCAACATTGAGCCCATTCAGATATCTCTGTGGTTTGGTACCACCAGAATCAAGGAAGTGTTTCTCTGGCACATGTCACTGAAACGACAGAAGAAAGGATGGGCTCCACAGGGGCTGTCAGGGGGTGGAGCTGAGCAAGGCAGGCACGCACACACCCACTGACACCTGTTGGGGCACACACACACCCACTGACACCTGTTGGGGCACACACCCCCCTCTGGACTTCCAGGTGTTGGATTATACCCTTTTTTTGACCCAGAGATGGGGCAACTGAGAGGCGTTTTAAAAACTTTTATTCCATTTTCAGTCTCATGTGAAGCGTGAGGCAATATAGATGTCACAATTCACACCATCACAATCAGAAGCCAACTATTTCCTACATTACAATACATTACAATACTGGCAACATGCAGTATTTTTTTACGAGAATGCCCAAGATATATCAGTTTACTGAAACAAAAGGGTAGAGGAGCTTAGGATTTAGGAGTTTTTACAACTAGAGCATCTGGGTTATTCAGAAAAGCTGAATTTCAACTTTACTGATGTGACTATTTTGCCAGGGCTCCTTCTCCAGATGAAGTTCTGCAGTACTTGAACTACTGGCATGCAGCACAGAATCACAACTGCTAGCAATAGAAAACTGAGATGATATAGGTTGCTCTGCAGACTTACACTGACCTAGCATAGAGATTACATTTGCAAGTAATGGGTTCCTTACTCTTAAATAAAAGACAGTTAGTGTACAGAAACACGTATGAAAATTGCCTAGAAACTGACCCAGCTCATGCAAACTGATGCAATTTCTTATCTACATTTAACCAACACTAATTTGCAAATGCAAGTAAATTTTTGTTACAAGTTTTAAAAATACACACATCATCTCCTACTCTCAAGATGCATGCTCCAAATTTCAATTAGTCTTTCAATTAAGGTTATTTTTCAGAAGACCAAACAAGTGGAATAGTCATGCAAATTAACTACTGGAAGGACTTACCAGTCTCATGAGCAGAACAGATGCAAAATAATGACAGTGGAGAAAGTTCAAAAGGTTCAGTTTTGTAGAACAATTTTATCTTGAAAGACAATTTTTCAAATGAGTATCAGACTCGCATGTGTTCTTAAGAAGCAAGAAAGAAACAGAGGCAAGTCAAAGTCCATTTCAGCTGCTTCTGAAGGAAGACCCTCAAACTCCTCTGTAACTAACTCTAAACAACACAAGGAGAGAGCAGCAAGGTCTTGAGCCCCTCGGACTATCCAAGGCTAAGTCCATGCATAGACTTTAGATAAATAAGCAGATATTAATCATAAGAACCAAGTAAACTCACACTGAGGACATAGGCACTGTAACAGATGTCTCCACAGACATTCCACAAGCCATCCAGAAAACTACATTGAAACAAGACATTTTAAATTATTACAGCACCTACTAAGCAAAAAATATATTAAGATAAATTTTATTAAGTATTTGCTGGATTGTCAGCAAAAATGTCCAGTCACCTTATCCAATGTGGTATTAATGCAATTAACACTATCTAGGAAATGCTCCCAACAACAACATTGTTTTCTTCTCATCCTCCAATGACCTTTTCCATTCTGTACTAATCATAACTTTTGCAACTTACCAATAAACAGAAGAAAGATTCTCACCTCTGGATGTTCCTAATTTGCTCACTTAAACAATTTCTAGAGAGTGAGAAAATAAATCCTGAAAAACCAGCAACATATTCTATCAAAGGAATTTTTGTTACCTCATTAGTGGAGGAACAAGACTGACATATAAATCATGTTCACTGGAGAACTGATGGACCTGGGAAGGCACAGCTGTCACGAGACCCACCAAAGTCTCCTGAAATGTCCTAAATCTACATTCCCCAAAAGGAACAGCCAACAATTGGTAGCCATGACCCAGTAACACTGGTTTCTAGAAATAATTCACTAGAAGCAGTTCTTACATTCCCTCCTCTCAAACCAAGATCACCTCTCAGTCAACCTATACATCAAAACAACCAACAGACAGAAAATCATCAAAAGAGTTCAAGTACATTGGCTATGGTGAAGAACCTCCATAAACAAGTCAGAAGTTATGCTTTGAATAAGATTCCAAAATTACATACAAAAGCAGGGTTTGCAGAATTTTGTCTCTGGGAGATTGCCAAAGGTCAGACTAAAGGAAGAACAATGCTTGGTTTATGGATAAATAAATCAACAGAAATAGAGCCAAACAGCCTACAAGTTGACTTAACTATGAAAGAGGTAACTAATCACAGAACTATGTTTTATAAACTCCTACCACATTTTATAAACAAAGTTTTCCAGCCACTAACATTCCATTATGTTCAGTAAAAATCAAAAACAATAACACTCTACAGTGTAACAGATATCTGCAGGTCTGGAAAAAAAAGACTTCCACGGTTGAGAGAAACAGTAATACAGTCAGTTAGCAGTATAGGATACCTGATAGCTTACAACAGGGTAACTTTGAAATTTCTCTAGATTTCTGGGAAAAACACCAGAGTTTAATAAACTATTTATCAAAACTACAGTATTTTGCATTTATCTTTCTTCTTACAGGTTCCCCTCATTTTACAGGGTAACAAAGCAGTGCTGACTGCACTGAAGTATCCAAGACATGCAAAGATAAATTGGGCAGTAGCCCTGTGAATTTGGCTTTAGGACTGGCTGCAGTGAGCCAAGAACTATTTTGTGCATGGATAATGCTCAGTGCTGGTCTACCATGCAAATACTGAAGAATTCTCAGAAACTGGAGTTTCGGCAAGTAAGGACTGTCATACAAAACCAACACTCGGGTCCAACTGTAATTGTAGAGTTACATTATCCTACACAAAAAGGGAAAATAAGGATTGCAATTAGACAGTTTCAGTTCAACACCTAGTGGAGAACGGGCCACATGACAAAGTTTAAAACTTCATTCTCTGAGTAAGACAGGAATCCTGAAAACTATTGTACAATTTTCAACCTTGATCAAAAGCAAAGGCAGTTACCTTTGTAGAATTCCAACTTTCCACCTGTGGAAGACTTGCTTTGAGAGAGAATGTTTATTTCAGAAAACTCTGCTGATTTCCTCTGTTCCACACAGAGCCATGGTAGTAAATACAGGTGGGGAGTGGACTTCTAGTCTGCCAGTTCCTGTAGACAGAACAGCTTTCAAGTAAGAACTATCCCAAACCACCTTGTGAAGACTGCAGCACCTTTCAGATGAGCACACCTGACTCCTCACAGGCTGCTGAAACGCTGCTGAAAGCACCCTGTGCTAAACACATCCTCAGTGCCTGTGCTGCCTCCCACATCACTGAAACATGAGCTTCTTTGCCCTCCTCTCTTCCCAGCCCTTTTAGCTGCCTGTTATTGACAACCATTTGCTAGAAATGCACCCAGATAAAGTAGCAGGGAAAAAAAAAGACAAAACTGCCACTAGATTATTCTCTTCCCTCCCACAGGGCAGTGAATCCTGTGGGGCCAGGCAACGACAGCACTTGGGAGCCCAGCCCAGCCCAGGGCAGGGCAGCAGCCTGTGCTGGGGGGCCGTGCAGGCTCCCTCCATCAGAGGCTGGGTGTCTGCAGTCCATCCCATCAGCTTCTGGACAACTCCACCTGCAGCTCAGCTTGGGTTTGCTCGTTTGTGGTCAGAGGCAGCGAACTTATATCTGCCCCCACAGCACATCCAGCTCTTTCTGTTCCTCCTCCCACACACTTCAGTCCTGGTCTCACCTATCTCCTGAACAGCCAATACTCCAAGAGGCTTCACTGAACAGAAACTTGCATGGAAGAGGAGACAACATCATACCTAATATCCCAGATTAGTAATTGCAATTATTTTCATAACTTTTCTTCCCTCCTGTGGTCAGTGAATTCCCATTTTTGGAGACATGAAAGTGGGAAAACAACACTACAATTTTACCTTCATTTTAACACCAAAATTAAAGAAGCATTATAAGCTGTCCTGTCATTAAAAGAAAAAAAAAGCCTTATGAAAGGGTCCTATCCATTAATATAGATGACTGAATTTTGCCATCAATGGACCTAATTCCTAAATTCAGAACTCCAAATTACGTGCAACCAGTAATCTCAAAACATGGGTTTATATGATGTGGTACATATGTGATATAAACATATTACATTTACAATTTCAGACTTAACACTGAAAGCAGTAGCTACTATTTTGAAATTAAAGACCTTATTCTTATCAGATTACAAGTAAATTCACAGGTATGTGTTTCTGTGTATGGTATAGGATATCAATCCTGCTCCAGAAGCTTTCTTCTAGGAATGCAGAGATTCTATGCAAATAGTAAAATGCAATGTTCTTAAAGCCTTTTATTTCACGTGCAGTCCCTATGCTTCTTAGAGTTTCCTGAGATCCCAATATTTAGAACACTCAGATCAAAAACTTCTAGGAGTACCCTGAAAAGAAAGAAGATCCAGATTCTTGGGAAAACAGACAATATCCATGGCAGTAGACTAAGTAAAGACTTATGCTGCTTGTAATCCATTAAAATGAAACAAACTGCATATTATTTAGCTGTACACAGTCCTAATCCCTTTATGGTCACTCTCCATGTAAGCACAAAAATCCTCATTATCACTTTCCAAAATGAAATTTGAAAATTATAAATGAAAAGGGCAGCTTTTCCAGGAAGATCACTACAGTCCTGATGCAGCAAAGCTGCTTAAGATCCACACATTTAAAAAGTTTCAGCAGTACATTACAAAAGTCCAAAGGCAAAACTCATTAACCCACACTACTCTGGGTCAATAAGGCAAAGGAGCAGACAAGCCATGGACTCTTTAGTCTCCCACCCAGTTATTTGCTCACACTAGATTTCAAACCAAGTTCCTGCATATATTCAAATGAAGGAAATTCCAACTCATGCTTACATGAAAGACCTTTGGGCTTTTAAAGCTGATACAAATGACACTTGAAAACAACCAACATGTCAGGGTTATTTTTGTCAACAGTCAGCATCACAGCTGCTTTCAGAAGCAGTAATTCATTTTCATATGCCAACCTGGACCCTAATGAGAGCACTGTACCTTAAGCACTTTCAATAGAAAAGCTGTGAGTAAGCAGGTAAGTGGCCTTTTTCTCACCTTGGATCTTCCTGCCCACACCCAAAGATGCCTCCAGCAGCCTGAGGAAACAACCAGACCTTATGGATACTCAAACTGCTGAAAACACAAACTGAGCCAGAGAAGCAGTCCCGGAAACTTGCTTCACCACAGTGCTCAAGAGGCCGGGCAGGAGCACTCCATACCCAAGTGATCTTGAAGTGCCAGGACTGAAGGCAATGAGTCAACAGGGCTCCCTTTTTCTTTGATCTCTTCTACAACTCGTTTTGTAAATGCAGTCTCAAACCAAAACTTCATAACACACCACAGAACTGCAATGGAACATGCAACCTTATGCACAGTGCACACACGCATATAGTCTCAAAAGGAAAAATAAATGTACAGAGTGCCAAAAAAATAACCTTGTATCCTAAAGCAACTACTTCTCTAAGCATTTTCTTGATACTGCAAGACTTACCCCTGATATGTAAGTAGCTTAAGCACATGTGACCAAGCACTGGAGGCATCTGATTATTGTCAGTATTATCTCTACAGGCAGCCACAAATCTTAACTGACATGTCAAGGCTAAGTTTACCCTGATAAGATCAGAGAAACTAACATATCTTCAAAGGCCAGATGGGGTTCAATATAAGCACAGATACCATTTCAAGAAACAAGGTTTCTCCCTTTTACCAAATATCAACAACCTGTGCAAAAAATTAAGCTGACTCATGTTTGGTCTCAGTGGTTCAAACCTGTATCCTATTACCCAGAGAAGCCCTCAAAGAGCTAAACCTGCAGATTAAGGCTGAGTGTCTGCACTGCAGCCTTAGCCCACGACCATCAGACTGCTGGAAGGCTGTGTACAAAGCGCTCAGGTCTCATTATTCCATGTTGTATACACCTGTGCCAGCCACTGATCAAAGCCAAGGCAATTTGACTTTCTCCTGCCATGGCTCACCCTTGGTTCTCTAAAGTGAAGTTTATGCACTCAACCTGCAAGATTGAATCACAGCTTTCAGCACAGAGTGAAGTGCTAAGAACACACTCCCCTCTGGGACTTTGTACCCACCACTGCAGCACTTGGAACAAACTGCTTTAGGAAGCTCCCTCTCAGCAAGCTGGTCTTTAACAATACTACTCAAAATACCTCCTCCTCATCTCACACTGCACACAAACCTCAGTGCAGAGCACAGGGTGAGCTGGGTAGAAAGGCCTCAAGAAAGCAGTAACTTTCAAACAAAATACTCCAAAGCCTAGATTCATTTACTTCACTACTGGTTTAAGTTCTGGGAATTCAAGGAGCTCACAGGAACTCCAGGGAACAGCGAGTTTTCAAACCCATGGATGGCAGATTACAAATACCAACAAAAACTAGCAACAACATGTTTTGAACCTTAACAATGTGACAGCATAAATATAAATAGTACTCCCTGTGGCACAGAACAACCTATGAGGCTCCCTGCTCGTTCAATACCTGTGAAACTCACCACCAGGTCTCATGACATGAGGCAGATGCATAAAATATGGGGGTGTGGTGTGCGAGTACAGACAGAAAGTAGGCAACTCTTGTTTCCAAAACAGAGCAGAAAGTGGATGCCAAAGAGAAGGATATTCAAGGTCAGGTTACAGACTGAGCACCTGGAACTTCAAAGCTGATCACCTAGTTTGAACTTAATCCTCATGTTCTTACAATGACATCACCCAGTGACCAAGATTATCTGTTCCCCATTTAAAAGGCAGTAACGACTACCTTTGTTTCCTGGCATTCATTATACCTGCGAAGATTCAGGTTAAAAAGCTCAGTCTAGTGAGTACTACACTTTCTGCAACACTGGTAAAACCACCACAGACTACACTAGAACAGAATTTGGACAGATGGCTTTGCTGTGTTGGATAAGGAAAGTTGAGAAGTGGTTAAACATCCTACTCTGATGGGGTCTAAATGTGCCCGTTCCACTGTGCTCCCTCCAGGCTGGAGGACAGCACTTGTTTGAGTCAGCAGCTGTGCTACCAGAATGGGTAACAAAGTTTATGCTTTGGAGCGCTGAGAAGCCTCCTGCTTCAGAATTAAGTCTGGTCCCATGGCAACAAAGAGACAAGGGTCCATAAAAGCATCAGCACCTCAAACATGACTGATGACTGAAGTTCTGCTGCACAGCACTTTAACCTAAGAATAAAAATCAACAAAGGCTTCAGCCAGCTCAGTAGGTCTAAACAAATTGATTTTCCTAAGCTTTGCAAATAAGGCAGCCTTTCAAAGAATGATTTTTGCAAACTCTTGATGTATTTTATTAGCCTATTTGTCTCATGTAAAAAAAAAATTGCATGAGAAAAAAGATATTAGCTGAAGCTCTGTGCAAAACAGGTTATTTACAGCCAACTCCGCTTGATGCCTAAAATTTCTTTCTAGAACAATTTATCTAAAATATATCAAATTTCAGATGATATAACTTAAAAGTAAGAGACATTATGAAGGCCTTACATAACTTAAAAAAAAGAACCCATCAGCAAACAGCTCAACCCCCAAAAGTAGATTAGTCCTCTTCCTCATTCGCCACTTCCCTGGGGTATCTACATTTAGAACCTTATCGTTCCTACAAAGGCCACAATTAGAAACTGCTTTGGGTAGCTAATGCTATCATTTCAACAAGTGGGTGACACAATGTCAGATGCTTTCATTCCATATAAAAATTAAGGAAAAGGATATTAAAAAAAAAAAGTAACTGAGATTTGGAAAGATCAGAGTAGTCACACCAAGTGTTTGTGGAGTATTTGTATTTTAAGCTTTATACCTCAGAATGATGAAAATATTTCATCACTACTAAACTACTTATGAATCCTCAGATGTCAAAGTTCTTTAATACAGCTATGGATCCTGCCTACATTTACCTATTTATGTGACAAAAGATACCACTGGAGAAGCCACTGCTCAGAAGAAAAAAGACCCTGTTCAGAAATCCTTTTACGGTGATACAAAAGGGATCTTCCAAGATTTAAGATGCTTCCATACACCATAAACATAATATAGAGTAGGATGCACAGCCTTAGTCCCCAGCAATATTTGCCTATTTACTCATAACAGAAAAAAAATAAGTTAATGCCGATCTAAATTAAAACACCAAGCTATTACACCTTTGCCTTTCTCCTAAGATCTTACACAATCCTTTAAAACATACTTTATGGAAACGTTACCTGGCAAAGAAGTTTGTAAAAGGTTCCAGTATTTTCCGTTTACTGTCCACGTCTGTCTCGTGACAACACTGCTGCTGGCTCTGGTCGTTGCTGTCTCGAGAGGAATTCAGGGTCACATCCGAGAATTGAGCCTCGTCAGTCTCCAGGTTCACAATGGCACTTGAACTGCTTGTGACCACAAAGTCCAAAATGTCTTCGTTGCTGACTGATAAAGTCGTAGACAGTTCTGTGCTAAGACTAGACACACTACAAACAGAGATATCATCGCTCCGGTTTAGAGTTTTTGAGGTGGGACTGTAAAGCTTGACGGTGTCGTAGCCCGTCCTGGGGAAGGTGGAGGATTTGCGCACGGCGCGGTCGCGCTCGGCGGCCGGCGGGTGCGGAGGCACATATGGCGGCAGCGTGCACGTGCTCGGGAAAGCCCTGTCAGCCACCAGCTCGGGCTCCGACTGCTTCCTCTTCACATTCAACACGCTGCAGTGAACGGGCTCTGGATTTCCTATTTCTAGAGTCGGAATACCAGAATCCACTGATTTAAGGCTGTGACAATCTTCTAAAGCACTGGAGAGCAGGCCAGGCCCATACTCAGGCAATGAGATATCTCTCGGGGTCCCAGAGTTCAAGTTTGGAAGGCCCTGGATAGTGCTGCCCACTCTGGCATCCAGAATTCCCACGAAGGTCAAACCATTTAAAGAGTTGGATAAATTTGCATCAGTTGTCTTGGTCCAGCTGGTAACTGGTTAAAAAGAAAGAAAATATTACGAGTTTGCAGGAAGGCTGTGGTCTGTTCTTTACTGTTCGGGTTTTTTTCATGATCGTTTCCTTATTTGTTTTTTTAATGCGCTCAGTCCTGTCCTAATTTAGGATTTTAATTAAAAATTATTTGTCATCTCTTGCACATGATTACTGTACCTTCCCCCCCAGCATGAACAACCAGGACAATTGCAACTTAATTTAGGCTTCTAGAAAATGTCAAGCATGAAAAGCAGTTTGTGTACCCATGTTTGCTTCTTACACATCTTACACCTGAGAGTGAAATTACATACTATAAAACCTGCAGTATTTTAATGTTCCCTGTCAATGTTGAGGCAAATACATGAAATTTATTTTTATACAGTCATAAGTTCATATTTACTGATATCAGAGGGCTACAAAACTTGTTTCCATACACTTAGACCAGATTCAGAAGTGTTCACTTAAACAGAATTTCTCAGCATTCTTCTGGAAACCATAAAACTGATAATAAATTTGTCACAGAAGAGAATGCATAATGAATCATTGTTGCATTAAGGAAGAAATGCAAAATCTGAAGAGATATAAAGCTAGTCATATAGTCAATGTTTTGACAATACACACTACGCACTTCATCAGTGCACATCCAGTAACAATGACATTTGCAAATACATTGTATTTCCTGCACTCAGGGACTGTGATCCTTCATCTTTGCAATATCCATCCCTGCTCTGTCTCCCCAGGGCTGCCGGCAGGTCAGTTAATCCAGTCAGTGCCCCACTTCCAGTCTGAAAATGACCTGCAAAGCAAGGGCTGTCAAATAGGAGCTACAGGTTGGATGCACCAAACTCGATGGCAGCTTTCATACACTTGGAACACCAGCAGGAATACTGCCCTGGCTTCCAGAACTGCTACTGACCCTCTGAACACCATGCAATCATTAATCTGACATTACACAGATCTTTTATTTCCACAGAAGTAGTTAAATTGTCTACAGCTCTTCTGAAGTTTGCAATGCAATTACTCTGCAGCAGTTGGCAGAACAAATATGCACATATTGCTTCAATTTCTTCTCTCTGAAACACTCTAGGATAAATGTGAATGAGTGAACACTCCTTCCATCTTGCAAACAGACTGCCTTCTAGACAGATTTTTCTTCTGTTCCTGAAGCCTGGTCTCCTGCTTCTGAACTCCTCTCTCAAGTAGAGCACTTATTAAAGGTGCCAGTTGTTCTCTACAAGGTCCTCCCCACATTTTATTTTTAAAAAGAAACACACACACACACACACCCCAAAAGAAAAGCCAAACTTCTCAATCTCAAATGTCAGTGAAAACTGCTATCTCACAGCAGTTCTAAACCCCTGGTTAATGTCACCTGAGCCCTGCCAAAAACCAGGGTTTGACACACAGTTAATTCTTAGATCTGAGGACATCAATACAGTTTGGCATCGTGATACCAACAGGCAGTGAATGAGAGAAAATTAATTTCAAACATATTTCACTGGTCTAAACAGAATTTTTTTTCCCCCGACAACTTTCCAGTCACGTAGAAATTTCAGGAATCTAGCTGTACTTTGTATGCTACACTAATCTTTAACTTACTACCCAAATGGTATTTGCTAGCAGATATGAAACTGCAGTTCAATCCACTCTTAAGCACAGACAAAAGTCAAGGAGAAACAACCCTGGATATCTCAGCATTTAGACTTCTTCAGAACTTGTTAACAGCCAACTATACACTTCCCATCCAAATCAACCAATGCACCAATTGCCTGATCCTCTGCCTAAGCAAGGTTTCAAGTGTATTGTTTTGACTCAAAAGCTTGTGAAGATATGTGAACCCTTTCCTTAGAGAGTTGCTATAGCAACTTTTTTTTTATATTACCATGGTTTGAGAAGTTTACATCCCCTGCAATTAAAATGATGTCTTGAAATAGCTGGCACACCAACTGTGTACATTATGAATTCTCAATTCACTGAATTAAAATTGCAAGGGCCAGCAAAAAACCAAACAAGCCTAAACAACAATCCTTGAATGCAGGCAACAAACTATACTCAAGAAGTCAACAGTGATAGTTCAAGTGCACAAATAAGACATAACATGGAGCATTAGATATAATTACTGTTGTATATACTGGAATCTCCTGTTCTCAGACCTTCTTGAATTCACTTGTTTTTCTAACAAGTTTTCTTCTCCCTGTGTTCACCTCTATTCCTTCATAGACATGACACTGCTCTTCAAATCCACAGCCCACCCAGCCCCAATGTTACTCTAAAGCATTTATATATATATATATACTTATTATATATATATAAAGTATATATACACATACACACTTCAGAGCAGTGTAACGAAGTTTGACTCACAAGAATTCAAACTTATAAATGCGTCTAGAAACTGCAGTCCAGAAAACAAAACACAGAAATGCAATCTGTCAGGAACAGCTTTGATGATGTTTGGGTAAACAGTACAAGCATGTTCCCATAATGAATTCCTCCCATGACTGCCTTTACTTCTGCTCAATGATTTTCCCAAGTAGCAGCCAGTCCTTAGCTTAATTGCGTTGCTCTTCTCAACCAAGCTTACAAATGGTAAGCATTCAAGTGACCTTGGCAGAGGCAGTAACTACAGCAGCTCAAGAGGCCAAATACTGTAAACAAAAGAATTAAAAAAAGAATTAAAAGGAAAAGTGAAAATAAAATTCCACACCGGGTACTGAAGCTATTTTAACTTGACTTGGTATTTTTTCAAGCAATAAATTTAACAGGAAGAGATCCTTTGAACAGGCAACAAGGAAATGCAGAAATATACAACACTACAGCTTGCTGGAGCAAATTATGCAACAGCAAGATACAAAGGTTTTACACAGTTCAGCGAAACTGTGGGAGGCTTTGAAGTGTACCCATCGAGGGCTTTAAATGAAAACTTGAGATGCAATCAGCTGTCAAGAACACACATGGGAACCCCTTGATTCATTTTGAGTTAAGTTGTTGTAGGGTTGTTTTTAAGGATGGAGTGATATTTATAATCTGGTTTAGCTGCCTCACTGATAAGTGCCAAATCTGTCAATTGATGTCAAATATTTTGTCATGTACTCCAATGCTAACTTCTTTCCATAAAGCATTTATTAACATAACTATATTGAAACATCATCATCTCTGTACAATAAACTATTGAGAAATAGTATGCAATTTTGCACAAGAGTCATAATCCCATTGTTTATTTAAATATATTACGATCTAAATAAAATCAATATTTGTAAAATCTTAACATCCTATGTCTTATAGAGAACATGATCTCATAAGAGGGAACATCCCACAAGAAATAACAAGGAAAAGAGAGAGAGGAAAATACAGCCAGGGTCACAAGTGGTGATTAGAGAGCAGGTAGATGTTATTTACTGATTAACACTTCCAACTTAAGTGCTAAGGAGCACCTGATAAAGATAGTTTTGTACCAGGTTCAAAATTAACATCAGGACACAACTATTCACACGAAGGGCAGCCAACCTGCACGACTCTGTCACAGAACACTGTGGATGCCAGAAATTTACATGAAACTTGGGAATAAAAAATCACTGGTGATTCCTAAACAAAAAGAAACTCAGAAAGGCTCTAAACCGCAAGTATCAGAACTTCATGAAAATATCAACATACATTAGTTCTGCTTTCAGAACCTCTCCTGGGTAAATACTTTTCTGACAGGTGGAGTTTTGATCTGTCTCAGTAGGGCTGTCCATGTGGCCTCACATTCCCCAAATTCTGATCACAGCATGCAAGGAGGCATGTTCTGACAATAACCAGAGGCTTTAAAACAGATTCTGGTTTTGCGTATCACTCAACCATACAGAGGGAACAAGTAATATTTGATTATAATTTCTAAGATCGACAATAAAATGCCTTTTTAACCCAGTTTGATATAAAAACTAAAGATAACAGCAATGCGAAACCATTAGAGTAAAACACAACCAGAAAGATGCCAACTCAAGGCCCATTATTCCAAGTTTGCTGGGAATTATGATGCAACTTAGGCAAACAACGAGAGTAAAACAACAATTTGCAGAACAGGCTTTCTAACTTTTTGTCTTGCAGGAATTAGAAGAGGAATGATTGCATATACAGCTCAGTTCTCAAAGAGTTATAATCACATATTATCTCTTCAACACCCACTTCCGCCAGCAGTTTTTCTCAAGTTTTTAAGAACAAGGAATTTCTTCAATTACAGAGTTGCAACTTTTTTTTCTTCTTAAAGGAATTTTTTTTTAATTAACTCTTTATATTCTCTGTGCGTTTAACAATATTTTTGTTGCATGTACCAAGAAAGGCATTGCTGTTATCAAGGGCAGCTTTGGGTGACCTTGGTGCACAAGAGCATCAAACTCAGTTTTGTTTATTAAAGATTTCTTGTTTCCATTTGTTTAAGTGCACGCTCTAACAACCACAGCATCGCCAACAGCGAAGAACTCCTGAAGCGACAAGAAGCCTGTCTTTACACTAAACATGAGATACAGCAATTAAGGCTACCTGTGTAAGTGCTGCCGAAACTTCACCGGCAAAAACAAAATAAACAAGTGGGGTTTGTTGTGGTTTCTTTTTAATTAAGACGACTGTTATCTAACGCTCAGCTGGTGACCTTTTAGAATGGTGAGCTTTACAAATCTGGCTCTGAGGGCAGTGCTCGGAGAGTAATCATCAGTGAGCCTTTCACCGCTTTTCCACTGTTTTTGCTCCGCCGGGCAGGCAACACAAACAAGTCACAGCGCTCTGCCAAAGCCTCTGTCCAGAACCGCTTTACAGGGCTTTTACCGTCCCCACACCACTATTGCTGAAAACTCTGTGAACTACATTAAACTGGCAGCAACGTCAGGAGAACTACAGCTACTGTGAGATGTAGTTTTGTTTGGTCTTTGGGAACTGCCTGGGAGGCTTCGATGAACCCGCCTCGCTCTGCGAAGGTTTCCGAGCTGGCGGCCTTCGCTTACAAAATAACCCAAAGAAACTGAAACAACCGGAAAAAAAAAAAAAAAAAAAAAAAAAAAAAAAAAAAAAAAGCTACAACCACAACCTTGAGGAAGCAGCACTCACTCTTCTCTGCGGTCTTTAACCCACTCGGTGAACACTCCGAAGGCTCAGCCCACCTGCTACTCAACTTTTTAACGTGGCCATGGCAGTCGGTACTCGCGGCCGGCGCGGCCCCTCAGCACCGCGGCCGCTCCCGCCCGCCCCGGGCTCTGCCCCTGCCCCGGGCTCTGCCCCTCACACCAACAGGTACCACCCCGGCCCCGCGGGGCTGCGCCGCCGCCCGAGCAGGAAAAGCCGCGAGGAGCCCGGACACCTCACCGGGGTAGCGCCGCTCTCCGCCGCTCCCGTCACGCTGGGCCATACCCGACCCGCCCCGCGGCCGCCGCTGCGGGACTAGGAGGCGGCCGGCGGCTGCTCCATGTCGCTGCTCTCCGCTCCCCGCGGGGCAGCGCCGGGTTCAGCGCGGCTGAGGCGGAGCGGCTGCCCCTGGCCGGGCGCCCCCTCGGCGTGGCGCGGGGCCTCCCATGGCGCCGGCGGCGCGCACCTGGCTGCGGGACAGGTGCCGGGCTCCTCCGGCGATGCTCCGGCCCCCGCGGCTCGGACTCCTCCCGGCCCGCCCCCGCTCCCCGTGCCCGGCACCGGGGGAAGCGCCGCCCGCCGGGGCAGGGAACAGGGAACAGGGAACGCCTGCGCGGAGGGGCCGGGGGCGGCCGCCGGGCGCCATCTTGGATCGCCTCAGCGCCCGCCGAGGGGCCGCGGGGCGGGCGGGGGTGCGCCTTGGCCCGGCAAGGGAGGCGGCCGGGAGCGGGGCTGCGCTGGGGAGCTGGTTCCGAGGAGTCCCCGGGACGGAGGAAGCGGGGGTGTGCTGGGGAGCTGTTTCCGAGGAGCCCCCGGAACGGAGCGAAGCGGGGCTGTGCTGGGGGCGCTGGTTCCGGGGAACCCCTGGAGCGGAGGGGAGCGGGGCTGTGCTGGGGGAGCTGGCTCTGAGGAGCCCCTGGAGCGGAGGGAAGCGGGGCTGTGCTGGGGGAGCTGGCTCTGAGGAGCCCCTGGAGCGGAGGGAAGCGGGGCTGTGCTGGGGGAGCTGGCTCTGAGGAGCCCCTGGAGCGGAGGGGAGCGGGGCCGTGGCTCGGTCGCTGGTTCCGGGGGCCCCGCGCTCTTGGCAGCCCGTCCCGCGTTCCCGGCGGGCGGCCCTGGCCATCCCGGGGGAGCAGATGGGCGGGCGGGCTGCGCTCGGGGTGCCGCCTGCGTTTAGGAGGAAAACAAAATTCAGTGGTTTACAAGTGTGGGCTTGTAACGTGTGGAGACATCATGTGCAGGTGTGTCCTTAGCTCTGTAGAGCTTTAGCATTACGTTCTGTAATGCCAGGAGTGGAGGCTCTAGGGTGGTAGTTGGGATTTTTGTTTATTTATCTTTTCATTCTCTTCACTTTCCGTCTCAAAGTGCGCCCTTTTGCCGTTCACATGGTGGAGGTGTGCACACCCTGCTCTGCCCCTACACTGACATTCCGAGCAGAGATGGCCTGTTTCCTCATAATCTGTGAAACTCCGCGCGGCTTTTTTTTTTTTTTTTTTTTCTGCAAAGGTCATATGTTTCACACCTAGAGTCGGTGATCATGTCTCTACGGTGGTAAGATAAAGCTGTCCCCCATCTGAACCGAGGATATAAGAACTCTTATCACCTCTCATGTCTACACTGAAACTGGAAGAGTGAGGGCAGCAAACACAGAAATACCTGAACTTGTGTTGGTGTCCCTGGTTCGCTATTGAGCAGTGCAAACCCATGATTATTCGAGCTTTGATATGGCCAAGTTACACCTGAATGAATTGTGAGAGGTAAATCTGTACAAAAGTACCTGTCATCGTGACCATGTTGACACCAGTTCCATACCATAAAGATAAAAATTAGATCATCATGAAACTGCTCTGAAAAAATCTACCATCAGTCAAAAATTTTACCTTTGCAGATAGTTTGTTTCTGTGACTGGATCAGTCCTTAGTCTGCTGTGTTTCTAAGATGGGTATCAACATAAAATGATTTAAGATTGGCACTAATTTCTCATATCCATTTGAAAATGACTACCATCTGTAAGACAGCTTCAATATTAATTGTAAATAAATGTAAATAAAAGCAAACCAATTTTGAGGCACTATGAACTTGTTTATATGCAAAAGACTGTTGGAGCATATACTGTCACTAATTCCTTTTTCTGCATTATTTTTTTTTCTTCTATTTTTGAGAGTGGGAATCGATTCTATTGGAGCAACCAGAAGAGAGTATTGTCATCATGATGTGTCATTGTACTTAGGTCAGTTGTTTGGTTCCCAGGGTAAATAACAGAATGGAAACAGTCAGGAATTCTCTAATTTTGCAGAGTGCCTGCTCAGGAAATAGTGATTCTTCCAGCTTAATATAATTTAGGCTGAAGAAATGATTAGAAAAACCTGCTGCAGAAAATCTTTGAGCAGTAGCAGAGCATATGGAAAGTCTCAGAAAATTGCAGCCTAGTCACTATTAAAAAACCACCCCTCTATTGCATGTGAATGGCTGTATAACTCACAGGAAAGGGGAAGTAGCATTTCTGGTTGTCCTGAGCTATGCAGATTTGTTTTGCATTAGTAGTATCAATCCATTCATGCCCCCTCCATCCAGATAAGGTAAATTTCTGTCTGCAAATGTGTATTATTTCTCCTCTGTATGGGGAAAAGCTGAAGGGTTCCCATTGTGACTAAGTACAGTGTCACACCACTAGCTCTGCTGAAATGTGGCATGTGCTAATTACTAAAAGGAAGCAGAACAGGTACTGCCAGGTACAGGAAGTATAAAAGCATAACTCAGTGCAAAGGGGACCTTTAGCACCTTTTGCAGTAGCTGTGCAAAATTTAAAGTCCACACAGAAGGGCACACAGAAATCAAGTCTTCCCGTTTAAACATGAGGGTTGTAAGTAAATCCTCAGCAGTGTGATAAGTTAATTGTGGCACTCAATCAGCATGGTTATTATCAGTTTTCTGCCACTGATTCAGGGTCAAGTAAACCTGTAGAACACTTAATTTCATAAAATTCTTGGGATGAAATCACGTTTTGCTTAAGAGTGTTGTGTAGAAATGAAATGTTACATAGAGCAGCCTCAAACTGGCAATCGGTGTTCACCTAGTGGGCAAAAAAATTTCTACATGTCTAATAATAGACTGGTGCTAGAGAATTTAATTTTAAAAACATTCTGTTCAAAAGCTCTGTCATACAGACTCATATTCATGCCAGCAGTTCGATATCCCAGTTTTATGGTTATTCTGCAAGAAAGCATGAAGAGTCTGTGCTCTGTTCTCAGTAATTTCTCCAAAATACAGTACATATGATAAAAGTACACCAAATACCAGACCTTCCTCTGTTTCATTAGAGCCAAGGAACAGAAATGCAAGTTTCTGTCATACTTATGCCTGTAGATGTGGGAAAGTATTCTCTGCTTAGGCTTTCAGTGCTGTTTTGAAGCTTCAGCAATTTTGTAATTGATACAACTTCAAATTTACTTTTTTATGAGCTAGATGAGAACATCTAAATTGAATTTTCATTCATCACAAGCCAAGTGTGATGCAAGCAGCTTTCAGAGCCAGCCAAACTGAGCTTCATTTGAATCTGCTGGGCAGCTCTTGAAAGTCAGTATTTCTCTGTCATAGGCTAGGACAATTTAAATTTTTTCTTTAGTTTTTCGAAGATCAGCATGTTGAGAAGGTACAACAGTTGTGCATTACTGAATGTGAGCTGACCAACAGCTCCTGCCTCCATTTGCCATCACGGTGATTTAAGGCAGTTCTGGCTCATCCAAGCAACGGTACCAAGTGTGGCAGTGCTGGACTCTGAGTTATTATCCGTCATACCTTGAGACAGAGAAGCTCTCTCTTGAAAGCAAATGTTAACACAGACAGAAGACATTGCTCCTTTTCCTCCTTGCTTTACAGAATTACCTGTAGGCACAGTGAAATAACTCATGCATGTTACATGGCACAAGGAAAGGGAACAATGAATAAATTCAGGTTTCTACTGACTTGTAGCAATGAGAAAGGTAATAATTCTGTGAAAAATTTAATACCTCAGAAGCAAATTGTGATGCTTTTGAGAAATTAATATTATGCTCTTCTACTTCAGATTCATCAGGAATTAATTTTGTTCACACAAAAGTATTTTTGCCTTTATTTGATAGCAGTTCGTTTTCAGCATGGCCACCACCTGCATGGGCATTCCTACTAGAGGTGGACTATGTGTACACCACGCCATTTTAATAGGATTGGGATGAATCAGAACAACTGGAGAACGTGCCATTTGATTATCCCAAAAGGCTGCCTCTTCCTATAGGAACTGAGACCTGATAAAGGATGAGGAAGCTTGGTCTATAGCTATCATCACTGTTAACCCTTCTGTTACCACTGGGTAAGAATAAACTGAGATGGTTCCCCTCCAAGAGATGGGAAGAAAATGAAGAGCAGGAAAGGCAGGGGAAGAGTGTGTGAGACTTTCCAGCATGTTTGAACTGATATTACTGGAACATGATGCGTGACAGGATTGTTTCTATCGCTGTCTACAAGCTGTTTAGGAAAGACAACATGAGTAATAAGGTGTGAAGGAGTAAAACTATATCAACTAAAAATATTGCTCTTTGTATAATATCTCAGAATTGCAGAATCCTGAGTGCTCATAAATAATTGCTAACAAAGCCTCCATGGTACCTCTGTTGCAGATCTTCACTCATCATTAAATCATGCCAGAGAAGGAAACATGGTTATTATGCACAGCTGCATAATGAAAAGCTGGAGTTCTATAACAGATTTATTCTCTTAAGTAAGCACAATTTAAATTACATTTCCAAAAAACCCCAGATCTATTCTGTAGCAGTTGCCAACATGGCATCATCTGTTGGAACTCACTATGAAGAAAAAAAGTACTGGACTAAAAATCAATTGTCGTCCAGACCTAGTAAGGATGAATGAAACTAAATAATACTCAGTTTGGGCTGGTAACATCCCATTATTATATTTCTATGGATTTGCAGTGCTTCAAAGAAATTAATTATTTTTGTACTGAATACAATTACAGGAAGATGGTGAAAAAATATTTAATGAATGACAACTTAGACTTCCTGAAGAAGACTTTGTTGTCAAATAGATGAGGGCTCCAGAGTCAAATGATAGAACTCCACTGCAAAGTGAGGACAATTAGAAGCCAAATATCAATCAAAAAAATTAAGTTATGAAATGTAATTAAAAAAGGAAAAAGGCAAAATCCTACTAAAAGGATATTAAACATAAGGGGTGCTCTTAATATTCACTATTGTACACATAAAGTAACTGCAAAAATGAAAAATTCAACACCAGTTTCTGTACCATATATGTAAGGGATCAGGCTGGCCCATAAGGGCAGGGAGAGATTCATGAGGCAAATTATTCTTTGGACAATAGGCCTAAACAACACACAAGTTGTACTTTTTTCCAAACATGGGATCAGTAAAGGAAAAAATCTACACAGTTTTGTACGAGCCATTACATAATTTCTGACACATTTGTCTAATACGTTCCTAAAAATCTCCAGTGGTGGAAATGGCATCCCATTTTTTAGGCAGTGTATTATGTATTTGCCTTCAGTACTGCTACTGTACTGTTCTTTGCTTGAGCATTTCCATGCTACAAACAGGAAAGCAGAGATGAATGTGAAAATGTGCTCACCTATACATTTAACAGTATTTTTAACAGGTGTGATTGCTTAGAATGGTTTTAGAATTCAAGAATATGAGAGTTCTCAGTTTTGAGACAAGGAAAGTTGCTGCTTCTCCTATGCCTCTGTTTGCTTGTAGTGAGTAAAATAAGGCCTGTGCAGAAATGATTGGCAGTTCATTAGCAAATCCTGGAATCTTTATGTGACAACCAGTTGTAGCACTATTCAATGGCTGGTACTGCTGTTAACAGAAGAGACCCTGTATCATTACTGAGGGACACAGAGACTTAGTACCGCTTTTACAGCCCCTCACTCTTGGATTAGCTGCAAATACAGTAACAACAGACTCCTTCAGAATCATTTGCCCTACAGGAAGGCTGCCAGGCAGAAGGCAGCCTCACACCTCAGCCTCTGTCCTCACTGTTTATAGGTGAAGTTGTTACACACGGATGAAGCAGGGCAGGACACGTGTTTTGCCACTCAGTGGCTTTTTCTCAGCAGTATGGTGGCCCACTGCTAGCTCTGTCAGCTGATTTTTCCTGCTCATCCTATTATCACCCCATTTGAGCAGAGACCATAAAATTTTTAAGCATTTGCATGTAATACTACATTTCGAGAGGAACTTGAACAATGGAACAGAAGTCTTACAGTAGGAAGCTAAAATGTATCAGTAAAGAGTCCTTTGTCCCAAAACCCTGGAGTCTTTTTGCTATTAGTTTCACAGGTAATAAAAGAAAATTATGTGAGATGCTGTACATGCAAGATAATGACTAATCCATTGAGGATAATACTTAACTCTGCTGGTCCTGGCAGGGAAAGAATGAGTTACTGTGAAGGAATCCTGACTTTCCAGAAGGTTCACTGCCTTCCCATGAATTTTCACATCAGACACTCCCATGAAGGCACAGTGTGACATGGATTTACAGCCAGCTTGTCTTACCACTGACAGATGCCCTTGCTGCCCAGAACTATACAGTGGTAGTTTTTGCATAACAGAAGCATTGCTTACACTGGAAGCTAATTCTTTACAGTATGTGTATTTAATATTAATTCAGATACAGAAACTGAAAAACCTGGCTGATGAAATGTAGTTCTTTTATTAAGTATCTTCTATAAATGCAATGAAAATATACTACTTCTGGTGTATTTAAGAAAAAAAATTAAAATAATGCATGGCTTTAAAAGTTTTAACTTTTAAAAAGGTATTCACCCAAGGACCTTACAGAGGGACTCTTCCATTATTTCCAAGTGTGTGTTTCCATATTGTTTTCACTGAACTTCTAATTCAGCACAGGTTGGAATCATTCTGCACAGAATCCCAGGTCACTTTGGCTGCACTTAAAGCACAACAATGCACAAGGCTCCACCAAGCAGAATGTGAGATGTTGGAGCTTTTTTCTCTGAAAGGAGATGCAGCCATGGAATTAGGAAAGTGCACTTTGTTGTTATAGATGCAGTTTTTCTGTAGGTAGAAGTGAGATACTGGTTTCTTGATGGCTGAACACAAGTTGAAAGCAGATTCTCCAATCCCATACTACATGCAAGTTCTGTAACTTATGTGAGAGTGGGTCTGGGTTTGCTTGGGTTTGATTTTTTTTTAAAGGTCTCATGTTTTCTAAACATGAATTTGTCACTATAAATTAATTTCTACAAAATAAGGTGTGGACAAAGCTCATTTTGACTTTTTTTCTTTTAAGAACATATGCAATGTGTTTAATTTTTCTACATCCTAAAAATTGTTTAAAAATTACAGCAATGAAAAGGACTCCCAAATTAGGTATGTCATGCTATTTCTCCAGAATATTTAATGCCTAACTGCATGTTGTATCTAACTCATACACGTTAGCTGAAGAAAAAGAAGACACACACACACACCATCCAATTGTCCTTTTATATTTTTATTCGGTGTTAAGTAACTCCACAAGAAAACAAAATCAGTTACTCTGGTGTACGTGAAATCAGAACAATACAACCACTTGAAGCAAAAAGTAGAAACAAATTTCAGCCCAGGAATGGAAAACTGATACTTCAATGCTATGGATATGCAATGCGCTTCATCCCACAGTGCGGTTCAGCGTATGCCAACTTTAATGCTGTTGTTGTTGTTATTGTTGTTGGTGTGTGTTTCTATCCATATAGAAAAACTAAAAACCACACTTCAACTCTCACTGAAAGCCTTAGAGCTTTAGCCAATAAACTATGAAAACAAGTAAAGACAATTTGTTATTGCCCAAGCTCAATATAGGATTTTATTTTCCCCAAAGGTGCTGGAATCATTACGTGCCACAGTGTAACTATGAGCAACACCTTTGTTACATTTGAGCCCTTTCTTACCAACAAAGAAGCTCTAGCCAGAATTAACTGAGCTGAAGTTTGTGTTTGAAATATGTCCCCTTGGTAATTTCCTGTTCTCAAATGAAGTTCTATTCCATTCTTCACTGTAGTGATTTGAAGAGTTTGTGTGTAAAGTTCTTTTTTCCTTTCATGTTACAGTTAACTAGTTTCAGTGCAGGTGCTAAACAACCTCTCAAGGAAGCTCCAGAAGAAAGTAAAATATATAAAAATCTATTCAAAGTCTGCAAATAAATTAAGAAAAGAAACTGTAAAGTGTCGAAAGATTTGCTGTATGAATACAAACCCTAAAACATAGTCTAAGAGGAGGACCAAAAGAAAGTCCTTGGATAAGGGCAACCAAGCCAGTTTCAGTAAGGATCTCACCAAGTGTGTTGCATGAAGACCGGCATGGTTTCCCAACCACGTATTTAAATTCTTACACTGTCAACTGAATAAAGGCAACAAAACCCAGTTACTCAGAAAGCATTTCTAGCGCAGAACATATTTCAAAGGCAGTTCAGCTCACATTTCAAACAGCTTATGTTTCTTGTGAGGTTTATTGCCTGTCAAAAATAACGGTGAAGCTTTTCAAGTCCGTATTGGACTTTCTGCACTTCCTGGTGTTATAGACATGCTGCGATCATGTAGACTAGTTAGTTGTCATTTTTTAAACTAGGAGCTGGTAAAAACTTAGAATGTTTAGTTTTGCAAATATTGCTCCTCCTGGCTTATACATTTTGCATAATGTGTTAAAAGCAGAAGGAGCTGATAGTCTTGTACAGATGCAACTTGACGATGTATTGACTTTCTAAGTTAACAAAAGAAAATTTAAAAGCAAGTCACATAAAGCAACAATCACTACTGCAATCACACATGTATGTTTTAAGTCATCACCTTCCCTACCCCCACCCACCACACACATAACTTGCCCCACACATTCTCTCAGAAACACAAAATGAACTACGAGATTTACTAAATTACAGCCACAACAGCAGCTAACTGCAGCAGCCACAGGATTTCTTTCAAGTGAAGCACTGACCCTTTGCATTTAAAACATTGAACACTCTGAGCATTTAAGAGAGTTTCAGTCATTCAGGCTCAAGTTCAGTTACAGGATGCTTTTGCAGGTTACATGAATGCCTTCATCTGCAACAAGACAACATTCTCATTACTCATTAACAAAATTCACAACAATCCACACATCACCCCAGTGGTTTATTATTTTTGGTGTTACTTTTTGAACTTCTGCCCCACATTGGCAAATTGCTAAAAAGGACAAAAAAAAAAAAAGAAAAAAAGGAAAAAAAACCCACCTTGCCTCCATACCTACAAAAAATCCTTGGCTTCTCCAGTTAGCAAAAATACAAACCATGGTATCCTCAGTGTTGGTTTGTGGGAGGGGGGAATCATAGGATAGAAAACACAGTTTCTGTAAGTCTCTAAAGCACAACCCTGTTGTTCCTACTTCAAAGTTATGAGATTTATTGAATGAAGACTGGACAAGTCATTCATGCTTTTCTCCTGCATTCAGAAAGGCACTGATAGATTACAGTGTTAAGTATTTATCTCCCAGTTCTTAAAGAACAAAGCCTAATGTGCAGAAAGCTGAAGTCTCTGAATAGCAGAAGTAGTTGTAGACACTGCGATGCTAAGAAGATCGTAATAGTGGTAGGGCTACAGTTACGAAAGAAAATAACTGCAATTAAGATGCAAAAAAGCAGTGGTACTACTAAGACAAGCACATGCACATCCATTCTTGATTTGACAACACAATCTAGTCTAGTTCAAATAGCCAAGAATTTAACAGTATTTTTTGGGAAAAAAATCTTCAACAGGACAGCTGTGTCCTCATCTATAAAATAAGCAAGAAGAGAAAGATAAATACACATCTGAATCCATTAACTGAAGAGGAAACTCAAGTTGTTGTTTTAGAGCTACAGACCCTCAAGAAAGATAGTTTTCCATCTCATGTTACTTTTCAAACATCTGTTCTACTCTGCAGTTTTTACAGTTGAGTTCGAGAAAAAAGCTCCTCCTCACACGGATCAGCCCATTCGCTTCCACCTTCTGAAGCTGTGTCTTCAGAGCTGGAGCTATCACTGGAGTAGATCTTCTTCCTGAAGCCATTTGGTTTTGCCTCAGCATTTATATCATCTGCACATCTTGCTTCATAAACAGAAGAAACCTAAGGATTTAAACTGACAGTGTTGATGGGGAACAATAAAGAACATGCTTTTCTCTGGGATGGGAGGCTATATGGTTTTGTAGTCCAAGAGAGATGCCACGATTACAGGGCAAGTCCTCCTCTTTCCTGACTTAGTCCACTATGTAGAAAGGACTGCAGAACAGCAGGGAAAAAAGATGGGGCTTTTATTATTTTTTCCTGTTGCTTAATTTTAGGATTTTCACAAAACAACAAGAGAATTAAAAGTGAACTCAGGATGTATCTTTATCAGAGTTCATGTCAGAAAAATTACTGTAAAAGTTATCTCCAAAACTTGGTAATAAGTATTAAATAGTAAGAAAACACAGCACAGACGTGACTAAACTTCAAGCAAATGTATTTTAAATATATTTCATCTGAACGAGTAAAGCTATAGCAAGCATGTCACAATGTTAAACTAAGCACTCTCATCACTATGAAGTTTAAAGGATATCAGTAAATACATGTGTACATGAAATTTTTTCCCTAGAGAAAAAAATTCTGGGTTTTTTTGCTTATAATGAGGACAGTATTCAGCATATATTATCTCTATGCCTTTTTAGTTACTGGTCCTTTCTGCCCTCATAGTGCACTTCAGCTCATTCTACACTTACTGAAATTAGAAGTTGAAGGAAAAGAAGACTCATGTTTAACACTCATGACAAGCAAATGGCAAGCATTCCCAAAGGAAACTGGCTTTGCTTATCTACTAGAAGTACAGCTGTTTGTACAAAGGGTTGTACTCCCCAAAGTACAACACCCTGAGGAACTTTCAGAAGGATGCTCAAGATGGAGGTTAAAAACAAAGAAAGAGAAGAGAAGCTTTTGAAGGTTTTTGCAGGAATTTCATTTGAGGGTAGACTGAGAACTGTGATGAAAGGAAAGATACAGTAGCCCACCCTTATAAAATAAGTAAAAAACTTCCTCCCCAAAACCATTGACAAACTTACCATATTAAAATCTAAAAGATGTTCATCATCATTGGATACTTCCTTTATATCTGCAAGTTCTCCTACACCATTCTCTCCCTTGGCATTTGTATAGCACTCTTATATTGTTTTTGTGGGGGTGTTTCAGATGCAAAGGAAGAAAAAACAGAATTGAGGAACACTGTTATTTACATTTACCATAAATTAAAGCATCCAGAGAAGTATTGTTGGAATTCACACTCTATGCCATGTAAACTCTGTGCCTGTGGGGGTTTTTATGGTCTGACACCCATAAAGAAATCAGCATAATACCTCAAAGAAGCTTCATCAAATCCTACCTGGATAACTAATAGTAAAAGAAGAAGCTACTCAGTTAATGAAAACACGTAAAACACCAAAGAATAAGAAGTACTTTTTAAATGATAAATGGTTCAGTACATTTTTCAATTCTGATATTGCATTGTGTTCCACTTCACTCCTATTTCTATACCCATACAGTATAGACTGAAACAGTAGCCTGATCCTCACTGAAACTCAAAACCCCAGTTGATGTGAATGGCGGTGATTTCTACTTACCAGAGTAAACTTGTATGTATATAATATCAACAACTACCATGAAGACAGGTACATATGGATCACATGCATCAACATCCACATATAAAAAGTACCCATACTGAAAACTGGATACAGAAAAAAGTTTTTGGAAGAGTAACATCAGCTGTGAGGATAAAGTCCCGGTTTTGTTTAAAAACGGAGTGGTACAGAGCAAACCCCGGCTCTGTTGTCCCTGACAGACACCCCGGCTCTGCACCAGCAGCTCCTGAGCCCGGCCGCCTTCCCCCCGCGCCGGGGAAGCGCTGCCGCAGTGACGCGTCCTCGCCGCCAGGGGCCAGCACCGGCCCCGGCACGGGCACGGCCCCGGCAATGGGAATGGAAACGGCCCCGGCCCCGCGGCTCTGCAGGGGGACCCCAAATCCCCCGCTTTGGGAAGACTGATGGCTCTCGCTAACGTGGCAGGCTCCGAGCGCCAATCTGCTCTTGCACCGTGCACAGTTCTATAGGTGTGAGTGAAGTAAAAGTTAAGCTGTTCTTGATGGTGACCCAAGTAAAGCTGTTTCACAACCAAGAACACAATTTAGTTGGTTGCACTTAAAGGTGTGCTTCAAAAATAGTAACTCGCTGACCTACTTTGAGACTAGCAAGGAACCAGGTCTCTGATCAAAGCTTTCTCACCCTGGGCTTGTACCAACAGAAAGCACCAGACATCCTGTGAATTCAGGATACACAATGGTCTTGTTTAGCTTCTTGCCTTCTCCCTAGAAAAGGTGAATTGGTATGCGGACAAAAAAAGCTGCCTGGATTCTCGCCGGTCCACTGAAAACCTGAGCTTTGGTCAGTTGTCAGATGGTACAGATTCCTGGGAGTGCTGGAAGCACACCTGTTCTGATCACAAGCAGCCTGCCTACTAAGACTGGACTTGCTCTCTGGACAGGACAGAAAAATTCCCAGACTGTCAATATAAAAGAAGTGGCCAAGTGGCAAATCCCTCTCCTTCCCAGTCTCAAAGAGATTCCACACATTCACTGAATAACTGGCATGTTATTTATGCACACCCATAAAAGGTAATCATCATGCTTTCACATTCTTATACACTTACCTACCTAATAAGTATTTTTCAGGATGAAACATTAAAAAATGTAATAAAGTGTTTTCATAATCAGAGATTTTGTTTTTTTAATAGCAGCTTTGGCATTAAATAAATTTGTGTAAATGTTAAGATTATTTTAAACCCACTTTCATTTAAAACCAGTTTAGAATCATGCTAGAGGTCTACTCTAAGTGCAACTGAAGCATCCCAGTTCTCTCTCAGATTACAGATTTTTATGGAAGCTTACTGGTGTGGGTTTTTAAAATACAGACAGAAAATCCAATTCCCCTGCAGCAATTCCAATCCGTAAGAAGGAGCATTTCATTCTAACATGGCTGCAATAGCAAGTTAGCTCTGACAGGCAGAGGTGCTTACCTTCACACTGTGATGCAGGAAAAAGGGGAGAATAGAGCGCCTTTTCCCACCAGCATTGCTTTTCCTGGCTGCCACTCATTCTCTGCAGATTAGTATTCAATATAGGAAAGTGTTTAGACAATAATCACACTTCATTTTGCCAAAAATAATATACTTACACGTAAAGGAGGAAATTCTGGTATTACAGTGAATTTTCCTAAGTCTTACAGGTCACACTGCTCAATTTGTAACATTAATGGGAAATGACTGTCAAACTACAGTGGAATATCCATTCTCTGAACTCTTACAGCCAATACGAACTCCATGGTGGGGTTCAGACTTTGCCCATATGGAGTTATATAAATCCAGAAAAAAAATTAATTCCAGCCCTACA
Source organism: Zosterops lateralis (assembly GCF_965231275.1). NCBI lineage: Eukaryota > Metazoa > Chordata > Aves > Passeriformes > Zosteropidae > Zosterops > Zosterops lateralis. Next base: position 12,057,895 of record NC_139766.1, read on the forward strand.
CTTTATATAATCTAGAGAGAGCTACCCTAGAGATGAAAGTACAGTGAAATGTTAGCCAACATGACAAACAGTTCAGTGTAAAAACAGAGAAGACAGCAAACAAAAAATGGCAAGATTTCATGTTTAAAGTTTGGGAGGATGAATTAGCAGTACCATTACCCAATGGAAAAAGACAAAGTTAGAGAATTATGTGTCAACATGAGGAAAAAGAGGTTATGAGGGTGATCAATGGCTTGTCTTTATGCTAGAAGTAATCCACTCACTAAGACTGCCAAAATACTCTCCCTTTCCCCATATTTTAATGCTAGTTAAATTTTACCAGAGGCCTTTCCCTATGACATTGATGGACACGGCTAAAATAGCAAGGGCTTGTCACAACAGACATGTCCCTAGTTTCATGGTTGCACCTGAGGTAACCCCATTAGCCTTCAAAAAATTATTCCACCTTGTAACATCCTCTATAGATATTAGAATGATTCAAAAAACAAACGACAGTGCAACTGCCTACAACAAACATTACCAAATAAGCTTCAACACTGACTTTCTAGTCAGCTTTCTCCTTAGTAAACTTGAGAATGCTTAAACAAGGAAGATCAATGAGCATCCTTTTGTTCCTCCTTAACCTGCTGTAGAACTAAACACCCATAGAACTTAGACTTACAAACACTTATTCCATAAAGAGAAGCCCCTCCCAAACCAAAGGAGTAACTCAAGAGTGCTGTATTTAGAAACATGTCCTAGAGTCAACTTATTTGAACTTATCCATGTTCATTTCCTGTTATAAGATCCAGGAACAGTTTTTTTGGAACCACCCTCCAAAAATTCAAACAATTCCAGAAAGAGGAGTTCTTAGGAACTTAAACCATCAGTTGGTGTCTTTTTTAACATTAAAAAAAAATAAAAAGAAAAAAAACAGAAGGAGCAGATCAAGGGTATAAGCAGGACATAGTAAGAAATATGTGCATTTACAAATACATTCAATCATGAAAGCCTCACTCTGTGCTGATTAGAGATTGAGGCATCTGAACTCCACAGGCACAATGCGTTATTAACTTCAAAGTCTCCCACTGCTGCTGTCACACCTGCACTTGGGATAAGCTGGATGAACCCCAGCAGGAACAGGCAAAGCCAGCTTGAGTCTGGCAGGGCACAACAAGCTGCAGCAGCCTTGCTTCCCGTGCTGAGGCACCGGCAGAGCTCAGCACCTGCTCTGGGACCGCTCCATGACTGAACTGCCACTGGCTGCCTCAGCCCCAACACCTGAGAGCTGGAGCAGGTCACAGACAGATCCCAGCTCAGTGCTGTATTTTTGTTTGGGAGGGGATAGAGGACACTTCTAATGTCCATTTTATACATCTGCAGAAGAAAAGGCTTTTTTTCCCCTACGGTTGCTTAAGTGTTTCCTAGAAATGCACAGTCTCACACTGTGAATTTTTTTGTGAATTAAAGAGACACTCCCAATCAGTAAATACAAAATATCAACTCCAGAATAGCACCATGAGTCTATCTTCCTTTGTTGGCAATCTTTCCCTTTTAAAACAGGATTTTCAATTTATGTCTCCTTCTCCTCCTTTATCACACATACTTACATATAATACTTTGTGTTTTATGAAAAGTTTTATTAAATTTTCCAGCTAACCATCTAAATAGCTATTATTTAGAATGGTTCTGATACTAAATATTGTAACTGGAAGTCTCTCCTCTCTGAAACTATTCATATTTATTTTACTTTATTCTTAAATTGAACTCATAGCCAGCAGGGCAAAATCAGCTGCAATGCTGTTTCACTCATAGTTTTGCTGCAGGTCAGAGAGAACACTGATGGGTTTCCTTTCTGGCGTTACAGCCAGGCATAGGGTCACCGAGGCTTCTCCCAGACTATTAGATACTAATTTGGAAACACCAGCACTTGCAGTTGTACTGCTTCAGAACACTTGCTGACAGGAATTACAGCTGACAAGGGTAATAAGAGGCTTGCAGAATGTGAACAGAATAAGCAGTGAAGCCTCAGTATGGTCTGAGTGAGTATTATCAGGAGTGCTACAACTGACAGAAAAAATCGTATTAATCTGTAAGCACATATTTCTTTGAATCTGCTCTGCAACCCTTTACTATCAGGAAGAATACAACACCTGAATAATTCAGAAGTCAAAGCAGCAATGAATCCACTGAGTCCCATTCCAAAAGATCAGGTCCTAATTTTAGTTCATCAGCCATCCAGTGAAAATACACTTAGCTCAAAAAGCAGTCACAAATGAAAAAAGGGAGCTGAGTCTAGACTTTATATTCTTAAAACCTATTTGGCAGTAACCTCATTGTTGAAATTCACTGAAAATATGAGACTCTATGAGACAATCCAGCCTCTACTCTAGCACAAAGCTGGAATCAACTACAATGCACTATTCTTACATTCAGTCTCATCAAGGCAGAATTTCCACTGCTTCCCTAAAAAATAATTGAGCCTTACAGTATGGTCCTTGTCTGGTTAGAATTTTTATTATTCAATTTCCCTTAAAGTGATTTAAGGTCATCACGTCCATTTCCTTTGTGTTTGCCAGAGCCTACAGAGAACACAGCTTTTCCCTTCTCTCTATGAACATGGCTTCTGCAAAACTTCTGCTCTGCTCCAAGTCTCTCTTATTTGGGAAAAAACACCCCCAGATCCTTCACTCTGTTTTTCTAAGTAGTGACCTTCGTATTTTCTGCTCAAGACATCTTTTCTGATTCAAGGAGCCTGGTACTGCAGCACAGCAACTCCACTCTTACAGGAGGGTATTCCTGTTCATGGATCTCAATGTTGCTGTCTTTCGCAGTGCATCATTCCCGATTTACACTCCAATACGATCTATTTGAAGATGCTTTTTTGTTTCACATCACTTCCTCACCTGTCATTCCTCCCACAGTGTTTGTAAAGAGGATTACTATTTTCTGTAGAAAATTTAGTTGTCCCTGTAGGATTGCATTTTATGTTTCAGATGCTGCCAAGATTTAAAAACTATTTTACTCTAATCTTGCCTTCCAGTGTAACTACAGACCTTCCCAGTTTGTTATTATCAGAGATTTTCATAAACATGCCACACAGTAGAAAAAAATAATCATCTCTGTTGTCTTCCAGTAAGCCACTGACTGTTATTTTGAGAGTGCAATTTTTCTACTAAACTAATACTTGGAAACTTCCTGTTACTCACCCATTTGGGCCATTTACAGTTTAAAGTACAGTTTAGGCAATTTAGGAGGGTCATTGGTTCCATTTTCCCTGAGTTCCATTTTCCTCTTTAAAAACTAGATTTGCTTTTTATATCTTTTCTATCCTCCATGTGTTCTCAAACAAGTATCCTAGTAGGCTTTTCTCAGATTAGCTGCTGCTCTTCATGATACTCAGGTGAATACTGCTGGGACTACCTTAAACAGTGTAATATCTGTATTTTCATTAACAATGACAATACATGCACTAATCAATGCCTTGGGTATTACATTTTCATAGCTTTACAAGCTTGTTACTTCTGTTTATAAAATATCTTTCTGTCATCTTTCTGTTTCTGATTTACTTCTAGAACTTTCAGGTATCCCAAATCTTTTGTATTTGCTTTGTTTAAACTTTGGGGGTTTTCCCTCATGATTTTTAAACTGTTACTGTGAACTCTTAACTTTTTAAAGTCCTTTCATAAGCCCTTCAATATCTCTGCAAAATAATGTTTTCTTAATTAGAAGGTTAGAGTTTTCTTTGTAGGTGTTTTCATCACATGCCATGATCAGCACTTACCAAGGACTATCGGCACCAGTCCTGTCTTAGGTAGCCCCCCAAATTACTCACTATTTACAGTCAGTCCTTTGCTTTGTATGTGGATGACTCTACATGCTCCTTTTCCACTTGATTTCTCTGATTTTAAGGCACACAGCAGACACCTCGAAATTTTGTCTCCCTCCTATCACTACCTGGATTTATGACAGCTTACCTTCTACACTGCTGACCTCAGAACCAATGTTAATAAAGTCCCCCTCTTCCCTTCTTCTCTTGACAGCCCTTTCTAAAAGGTTTATGCACTATCACTGCATCACTCCAGTCCAGCACAGAACCTCACCAAATCTCAAGGCCAATTCAGTCATGAGATACACAAACACTGTTTTTGTCAGTAAAATTTCCTCATCCCCAAAACCAGCGTCTTAGGCATGTTCAGACCTTAAAACCCCACAGGTCCCTTTATCTATCTCAAGGACCCAACAGTGTTAACACACCTGCTGGACTGGAGCCCATGTAAAATTTGCTGACAGGAGATGCAGTGTTGGTACATTCACAGGCCATTAACTGGTCCAGATGTGTACTTACCCATGACTCCATAGCTAAACGGTAGGAGCATTTACTCACAAGAAAAAAGACTGTTCTTTGGTGGGCAAGGAAGCTGTGTTTGTGGGGTTTTATGTAGTTGTTTGGGTGGCATGTGCTGGTGGTTTTTTGTAGGGGTTGTTTGGTCTGGACTTTTTAAAAATTGTTTTTGTTGGTTTCATTTTGTTGTTGGCTTAATTTTACATTTTTTTTAATCTTATGGCTTGATGTATAAATATCATTCACGTTTGAAAAAAATTCTGCAGGAGCTATTTGCAAATTCCTGCTGCAAAATACACTAATTCTAAAAAAAGTGTTTTAGTATAGAAGGTAAGAGGGAGGAAACTAAAACAGATTCTCCTACAATCTTGTTTATAAATAGGAGGTATTCAGAGATGTGTGTTTCCACAGCACATATATAACTCAAGTTTAAGTGATGCATAACAGAATGTGTTACTATTACACTATGGTTTATATTAGTATTTTCACATGCATTATTTATGCAAAAATACTGGAGGTACCTCAGAACACAACTCAAACTTTACATTAGATGACTGAGCTAAACAATTACTTTAATTTCTGTCCAAAGTCAAGCATAGAAAACCAGAAAGTTTCATTAAAAAAAAAAATCTTAACAATCAGTCCAGACCATAGTGCCTGCTTTCCCCCCATGCATGTATGTGTGGGGTGTCCATGAAAAAAGTTTCTCCTAGACTGTCCTAATTCTAGGTATTTTATATTGATTTTGCTTAATGCTCATGAAAATAAATAACATCACTCTTAAAAAGAAAAAAGAAGTTCACACACATCTTTAACAGACATTTAAGCACAGTAAGAAATTTAAATAAATGCTCTTGAGCCAAAAAGCCAATTACCTTCAGACTCCAAGTACTGGTGCTTAGAAAAGCCTGGAGTGCGCACACACCTTCTTGAGACATGGTAGACAGAGGGGGATACTTAACCCAGGCTGTCTGTGCTTAGGGGGGAAACAAGCTCCCCAAGCCCACCCCACAAGAGCTTAACTGCAAACCAAAGTGGAGCCTAGACTGCTGAGAGGGCTCTTGGCCCTTTGTACTTCTCAGTGCTTTATCACTTTGAAGCTATGAAAATGCCTACAAAATCACATTACCTGAGCAAGGGAAGCAGTAAGTTCTCCTCTTGCACTAAGGAACTTAAAAGGAAATACCAGAGCTTTCTGAGCACTGTTCACTACCAAAAGACGTTTTACAAGCCTCAGAGCTACCACAAACTATGGTACCACTGTATATACCAGCCACTTACTACTTTCTTGAATGGATAAGTGGTTGAAGTGAAGATGAGAATAAGCAGCCTCACAGAGCATTACACATCCAGAAAGAAGATCCAACAAGGGCTGGAAGGAACTTCAGGCTCTTGCTGTCACAAATAACTGTATAATCATTTGTTCACTCATTATGCCCTACTGCATGATGAAGTTAGATTTCACTTACTCCTGGTAAAAGGCAATTCCAGAATCTGTTCTGACTTACGGTCTAAGTTTATCAATTTTTTTGATTACTCTTTCTGCAAGGCCTGGCACAAACATAGAAACTTCCCAGACTCCAGTAAAGATTTTTGAAGCCAATTCTTCTCTGTTAACAGAGCAGCAGGAACCAAGATGTCTAGAAAGGGTCTGGAAAAGTCACAAACTTGATTCTCTTGTGCAAGCAGCAGATATCAACGTACTGATGCTGAGAAAAGAAACAATTAATTTAAAGGAGGATGAGAGAAGAAACAAATAAGGAAGAAGGAAAATAAGGAAGTTTGATTTTGTTCAACAAAAAGGTGAGCTTTAGTTTTAGCAAGAGCAAGGTTAGCTTGCCTATGTATGAGTTAGTGTTTCAAACTTATAATAGAGAAATGAGCAATTGAACAACTCAAGCTGGGTGCAACTTTTCAGTTGAAAATGGAAAAACTTCCTCCAAATGTAAATACTACAAGTGCTGAGAATGTGCAAGAGGAGGAAGCTGAAGAAGAAAAGAAAATATAAGATGTAAGGAAAAGAAAATGTAAGATGTAACTTATACCTATCCAGACAGTATCTCTAGGCTGGCCGCACATCTAATTCATTTTGATAGTTAAATGTTTCTACTCAAGAACAGACGGAGCTCACAGCAAGAAAAACTCAGGGTATTTTTGGCTAGAAAGGACTTTTTATCTTGATTATTACTTAACTTATGGCTACAATTACTGGAAAAAAAAACTCTGAGCTTAACCCACAGTTATGCTGAGGCTTTCTTATGATACTTAGGTAGTGACAGATATTTTGCATCCATGTTTTGTTTCTTTTTGGCTCTATGCTGACAAGAGGATGCATTCATTTCCAGATAATTAAGCCTTTTTACAAGTCTTTCTCTGCTGAAGTTTACATCCAGTAGTTCAACTCCAAATTCTTCTACTTGGAAGAAACCATATTGAAAAGACTGGCTTCAGATCTTTTTCTTCAGAATTTTAAAATATGTTTGAATCAAAATCAGTAATATTTCATTACTCAAAATTTATGCACATTTTAACATTTTATATGTAAATCAGATAACCTAAAATCCTAAGGTAAACAGATTTTTAAAGTCACATGAGTGTACACATGCATATATTTCTAAAGGTATGCAAGATGACACCAAAATACCTGAAGATGGTTAATTTTTCACAGAATCACAGAACGACTGAGGTTCAAAAGGAACTCTGGAGGTCGCCACATCCAACTCCCCCTGCTGAAGCTGGGCCCAGCAGAGCAGGCTGCCCAGGACCTTGTCCAGATGTCTTTTGAAATCTCCAAGGATGGAGACTCTACAGCCTTCCTGGGCAACCAGTGCCAGCACTCGGTCATCCTTACAATAAGCAAGTTTATTCTTATGTTCAGATGGAACCTCCAGTTTCTCTACAAAACTGTATTTTCTAGAGATCTATACAATCACAAACATTTAAACTGAACTGTCACATGACAAACTGCTGGTTATCAGCTGCTAGCTGCAAATTCTGTAATTTTATATATCCACATACCTCTTCATGCTCTCCTGAAGAAACAGGATTATCCTCGTACGTGGGGAAATGACACCCTGCTTTACAACTGCAAAACCTGCCAGTCTCCTCACGTGGCTCCACTATTCTGCAGTTTATTTTAGAGCTCTCCACCACTCTCCCTTCTAGAGATTCTTTCATGCTGCATTCTAAACAGGGATCTTGGTTTCCCGCTGGCAACATCCCGGCCGACTCTTCTTGGGAATCCAATGATGTCTGTGCACTCTTCTCCATTCCAGACTTTTTTAATCTGGGAAGGAATTTTCCAGATTCAAGCTCCGATTTTCCGTAATAATGCCCTTCTTTTTCTGCATCTTCTTCCAGAGGTTTGAGATCTGCTTGTGGATCCTCAAATACATCTACTTGAGGAGGGACAGTAATACCTCCCTCATCTTTTTCTGACTCAAATTCTGACTCGCTTCCACCACCTGGAGAAAGTTCAGATGCAGAAATTGGGCGAAAGTGAGTCCTTGGAGAAATCCGTATAGCCCTGTACTGCGTTCGATCAACACCACATATCCTGGGGTGTAAAACCTCACTGTCTGAATCAGAGCACAGAATCGACTTCGGTTTAAAACTAGGGCTGAAAGATGCAATTCCTTCTGGCTCAAACGAACACTCTACATGAAGAACTTGTGAAAATGGATTGTTCAGGTCAAAGGAAGAGAATGAGTATTCAAGCCCTGGTTCTTCGACTTGAAAATTACCACAAGCCCCCAGTAAGTCTTCATGGAAGATAAAAGAAAAACCCTTATTCAATCCGTTATCTCCACTCTTTGATTGCTCGTTCTGTTCAAATGATACAAATGGCCTCCATAATTGCCTGTGGCCAGGGGCAAAGCTATTACCTGGAGTCATAAAAACATCTGTACCAGCTATTGTCACCACATCGGAAGCTGCACATTGCAGTAAGCTCCCCTTTGAGTGACCAGGTGGCACCACTGCCCATTCTCCATCACTGTTAAATGTTTTGAGCTCCCCATATACACCACCAAGTATAAATGAGTTTTCTTTATCCTGGTTAACATCCCAGGGTTTTGATGGTGTGGTATAGTCACCACCATCTACTTTTGATAAATCATTTGAGACAAAGGCTCTCTTCTCTACATTCTCCTTTTGACCTTCCCAAAGGTGATACTCTGATCTTTGCACTGCTTTATTGGGTTCCTGAAGGGTTTCAACTTTTGCTTCTGTATCCAAACAGCAGCAATAGTTATTTACATCAGTTGAAAACAATTCATCTTCTATTCCTTCTATTTCTACCATCGCTGCAGAATTTCTGTCTGTCATATTTGTCCAAATATCTTTAATAACCCCTGAGCTGTAGCCATCTCCATGTGGACTGCTTTCCCTACACCCTTGTGTAGTTTCATAGTCTTTACTTTCTGTTTTTTGTTCTAGCTGAATACCACAGACAGATTCTAGCTTAGATTTCTTTTTGAAAATCAAAGTGGGCATTTCTCCTAAACTTCTAGCTTGTTGCTGGCAGGTTTCTTCTGGCAAAAAATCTAGAATTTCTTCATCTACATAATTCGAAGACACTCTAGGAACTACATAATTAATATCTTCTGCATTAAATTGCGTGGATTCTTCATATGGAATATTTATAGTCTCATTGTCTGAACGTGTTTCTTCCGAGTGTGACCATGGACTACAGGTTCTTGTTGAAAGATTAGAACAGTGTTCATTTTCATCAAAGGCACTATTTTTGGTCCATATTAGCAATCTAGACTGTGTTTTCCCAAGAATATTAGCAGTGCTACTAGAATCTGCATTTTCATTTCCCAAGTTGAGTGTTTCAAAAGAAAATGGTAAAACAGAGTTACTGCATTGCACTTCAAACACTGAAAAACAAGAGTTTATACCAGACCCTTCATTAATATCTGAAAAGAGCTCTTGATTGCCAGCAAGCATGTGTGAATTAAGCATTGTGCTGTCTAGGATGGGGGAGAATCTGATCGGAGAATCTCCTCCAAAACTTTCCCCATCTGCATCACCAGAACTAGAAGATGAACAGCACTCCCAAAATTGAGCTAAATTACTAAGATCTTGCAAGAACCACCCTTCAGCACCAACAGAGCTGGTCGAATCAGTCCATATTGCACTTTCCCCTTGCAACTCCATTCCATCTAACACTATGCAACATTCTGCCTCAAAATCAGTTTTTTCTTTACTCTTCTGTCGAATCATATTTAAAATCCGACTCTCCCCTTGCATCGTATCTGAGGCACCAGGATCCAACATGGATTGATCAATATCCACTTCATAGAAGTGTGTTAGTTCTGACAGATGAACATCATCTAAATATTTGTCGTCCTCTGGTTGAGAACATATTGAGGTCCCAGCGAGGTCAATATCCTCATTTAGAACTGCAGGCATTTCTACAAAGTGACCATCGATGAAAGTACCTGCTGCGAGGTATGTTTTATGAGTATTATTGTTGCTAATACAAAGACCATGCACTGATTCAGACAACTCTTCTACAGCCTCTGATGTTACTCCACATATATCTTCTCTGTTGCGGTACGTAGTCTCCAGCTTGCTTTTTCTGCTAAGAGGAACAAAGTACTCCGTAATCGGCTCAGTATACCACAAGGGCTCTTCTTTATATTCCTTTTCATTTCTACTGTCTAAATACAAATCTTTTCCATCACTACCACCAGCTTCTTTTCTTCCAATTTCTTTTAATGGCCTTTTACCTCTTTTGCACAGTTGTTTGATGGACCCGCTGCTGCTGCTGCTGCTGCTGCTTCCGCTGTGGACTTTTCTATCAACCTTTTCAGCAGATTTCACTGACAGCCTGCTCTGCCCATTACGCCCTTTTTTACTCCGAACCTCTCTTGTTTTGTGTCTTACTTTAATACATTTCATTGATGCCTTGTATTCACCTTGATTACCACTAGAACTCGAGCCAGCCTCACTGGATCCGGATGACCAGGAGCGGGGACGCATCTTTCCTTCAGACTTATGCCGGACTTGCTTTTTGTACAAAACAGGCTTCTCTTCAACAGTGTTGTTACTAAACTTGTTTTCTTTCTCGTTTTTACTCTTCTTCTGCTGGGTTCTTTCCTGTACAGTGCCAGATACTTTATTACTTCTATCTTTAGTTACTTCACTTTCACTATTGCAGTCCTTTGGAGAAGATGTATCCGTGCTAGTTGGTGGAACGGTGGATGAAGATGAGGAGCTAGAGTAAGAGCATACTTTGGATTTATTCCATACAGTCATAATTTCCTGCAGGCAAACTGGCTTTTCAGAAAGAGGAGGAAATGCTTCATAGTACCTGAAAGCAAAACAAAAGGGACATTTGGATTGTAGAGCTTCAGATAAGCATTAAGATTAGAAGCATTACTAAAACCACAGCAAAACACGACCAGTCTAATTGCTAAAAATCTAGTTTGCACCACATATGCACATGCCACTCATTGCCCTCTTTGAATGATATCAAAAGGAAAATCAACATGAGCTGTAAAAGTGCTTTAATTATTAATATATGTTTAGAAATATACTGCACACAAGTCAAACAAGTTCCTTTTCAGAGACTACTAAACATCATGAGAGAAATTGTGAATGCTTACAACAGTGGCTCTAGGTTTATTAGATAATATGGCAATTCACTACAATCTTCTTAAATGTATGATTTAGATTATAAATGAGGAATTCCTGCATTTCAGTTTTTAAAATTCTAGTTTACAAAATGAGACACTATCTCATTGATTGATAGTAGTTTGATCATCCAGTTATTAAGAAAAAGCTATTTAAAAAGATTAGTTTTTAAATAATTTAAGATGTTTAACAGCTTTATGCAAGAGGTATGCGATTAAAATATGGGTTTTTGCAACAGTTATGGTAGTATGTGTTTGGTGGCAGAGAGATTTATACTGAATCACATATACTTCAATGAAAACTTATTAAAAAATTTTAGGAATCAGTTAAATGAAATGCACACACATTAGCACAATCAGGTCCCTGAAGACAGATGGATCACCCATTTAGTAACATTTCTACTAGGCTGTTGCTGCTATTAAGAGATACAGAAGCAGTTGTATCTCCAAGAGAGGTCAATGACAAAACTCCTGGTTAGTTCAGTAACACTGGACTCAGGTACTTGTTAACTGAAAGATCACTTTGGTTATCAAGAGTTTAAAGGTTATAAAAGACTTTGTTTGCCATTTCTGCAATAGAAGACTGTGAGATCTGAATCCAGGAAATGGATAATTCCCTCCTTGCAAATCTACATGTCAATTAATATTGTTTGAAAGTTTTTGTCTGGTTGACTTAGTCTTCAGCAAACTGAAATAAAGTATGGTTTGAGTTCTGTATACAGTCAAATGAAAGCAGTCTGGGCATTGACAGAAATTAAACTAGCCCATGGTACCAAGTATTTGAATATATAAGATTAACAAAAGAAGATGGCATGAAAAAAAATTTATTTCTCAATATCTAGAAAACTCCAGATTTCCCACTAAGTTAACTTCACTGTGTTAAAATATGGAAATAAAAAGAGAAAAGCATTTCAGATAATAATAAGAAAAAAATGCATACATTTCTACTTGATCCTTTGCTGTGGGAGATAAATCAGTCTCAGGAGTCAAAGAGCCTTCTAACTTTTTGTGAATCTTCTCCTCTGTTTTGGAAGAAAATTCCAAATTCTTAACAGAAAAATTCAAACAGCCAGTGTACTTTATAACAGTATTTAACAAAAAGCACCAGGATGTATAACTGTAATAGTAGTAAAAATTACATACAACAGTGGAAATAACATTAAGAAATTATGAATTACCACCCAAGATTCAAGTTTTTCACAGCTGTCCAGTCCTGCAAATCTGACCAAACACAACCAGCCAGCATCTCCATGCAACCTCATGGCTAGCAATGCCCCACTGGGAGAAATCCTGCTGAATGTTTAATTGTCTCATGTCCAAATCCTTATCTCATTCTTGCATTGCGACAGACACAAAACATATTTCTTAAAAAATCAACTATTTAACAAAATGTTTTTATTGTTGGCCACGTCTAACTTCTCATGTGTTTCACTTAAAGGAAATATCCTTGCAGTAATTGCTGAGCTTTGAGTGGATGTAAAGGCATATTTCCTGTGTGAGAGGGGACTCTGAAGATTTTCTAAATCTTTATATTAAAACCTTTAAAATTAAAAAAAAGTGAGACATACTTTTTTTTTAATGCATTGTTTTTCAAAATAAATGCTCAACATCACCTTGGCTCAGGAAGAAATTCACAGCATTATGAAATACTAAGAGCTAACTAATGATTATTGTTTAAAGAAAAAAAAAGGGAATGTAAACAGCTAAAGCTGCTTTAAGCAGGTAAATGTTTATCTCTTATTTACAGCTACTTATACTACATAATAAGCATACTAATTTTACCCTAAGTGTCCAAAGGTGCTGCTGTGTGCCTGAACAAACATTTATGCGCAATGAATTTTCACTGGGGATGACACAACTTTACATTATGTTCCCTCCTCTAAGCTTGACATCATAAAGTGCCCATTATCATTCCCCTATAGCCCAGAAATTTTAAGTAGTGATGGTTATTTGGATGCTTTTCCCACAAATAGTTTGCAAATAATTATTTTGAGGCCAATCTGCTCTTTTCAAGCATCATTACACAAATGAAATAAAATCAAGCCTACTTTATTTTCATTACTTTTGGTAGGGAAGGGGATCCTGAATTTGGAATATTTACTAAAAAAGCAGGCACAGCTGGATATGAATAGTTATAGCTTCTCATGAAGAAAACTCCATTTGTGACTGGCTATTTCTTAGGTAAATAAAGCATACCAATACAAAATTGCTTCAATTATTTGAATGAAATTATTCAAATGTATTTTAAAATTGCATGGCCTGTACAAAACACTACTGAAATAACAGCCTACTCCCTCACACACACCCCCATCTCAGAATGTTGCAGAGTTGATAAATACAATACATGGCCTCAGAAGTTGAAAATGTTTTTTCCTCACCTTGCTTACTCTGAAGGTCTTTCAGTTTGGAGCAAAGCTCCTCCACTAATGTTTCAATCCCAGAGCTCTGCACAACAACAAAACCACATGGGGGAAAAAAAAAGAAAAAAAAAAAAAGAAAACATAACTTACTAAAAAGAATTTTAATGTCATAAAAATATGCCAACACAGTAAACATATCTCAGCAGACATACTGTTCTTTTTGCACAGTAACTACATATGAAAAATCAACCAAGATTATTACTAGTATAAATTCAATCCTATAAATACATTAGTTAGAGGTCAGAATGATTCACTGGAACACGAAGATACATTCACACAGAGGTTTCAAACTACAGGTCACATTGTTGCACCATTGGATACCCAAGGCTTTGCAAACACAGCATGTCACATTCACTGCATGGTATTGCTGCAGATTTAGCCAGGAGTCTCAGGATAGAAGTTCAACGACCCACTGATCACTAAGATGCATTTCAAAAAGCTAAGCCTGACCCTTCTGGCTGCACAATTTATACCTGGGGGAAAGGGACTGTTAAAAGGATACAGAAAATCAGGTATGAAGATGGAAAGGAGAACAGTAGGAAGAACATATATGGCAGAGAGGGAGAGGAAATGCTTCCACAGCATCTGTATGCAAAACCCATCCCACAGTCTTGCCAATTTAAAATGACCAGGTATTTTTTTCTTTTTAAACATTGCGTTATTAAAAACATGGGACAGCAGAGAGAAAAATAATCACTTTATTCATATTCCCATAAGCCTCTATTTTCCTCCTTTATTCCTCTACATAAATATTGAAATACTAAAAATAAACATACACACAAAACAGTCCAATATATTACCCACAGAGGAAAACCCCATGCCATTCCAATGGAATAAAATTTGAATTCTAGTCAATAAAATGCTAAACACCAACTCAGAGCCTGAAATGACTTCCTGTTGGAAGGAAATCTAGGTGAGCTGGGTACTGTGTGGATATTTGTATTGTCATTATTCAATGCTCGGGAATTGCACTCCACACTTTCCATAACAGCAGACAGAGCTGGAATCACAGCTAAACACAGCAATCTGGAACTAGTGAGGGGGATACAAGAGGTTCCCTGCACATCACCATACAGCTGGGAGTGGTAATGAGGGAGGACCATGCAGCTTATTGTATCCTGTGCACAGTTTCCTCAGTATCAACTCCATCACTGTTGGAAGTCTAGTTCAAATTCTACTTGGAGAAACTTACACAACCCCCCAGGAAAATTATCTCATCTTCTGAATTTAACGTGATTTTGTTGTGCATATAGTTATGGGACATGTTTTCTCTTCAAAGGTAATGCTGATCAAATATCAAGTTACAGAAATGCACAGAAGAGAGTTTGACTTGCTGTGTCACCCTGGTGGTATAAAGATTTCATTTTTCCAAGATCTAAGAGTTTTTCGTCTCTCCTGATTGCTGTCCAGAAATTTCTGAGAAATGTGAATGTATGTTGCTAAAGCACAAGCAAATATTATGAAAAAGAGAATACTAATTTATACAGTCAGACTAGTTTGTTTAATTCACTGTCAGAAAAACACACTTGAAAAATCATACGGTGAAGCTTTGATTTATATGCTAACTCTAATCATTTGCAGCCAAGTGAGAAAGAAAGCAATGTTCTATTCCTAATTGTATTGCTGCACTGAAGTGCTAAATATAAACCTTTATGCCACATACTTAACTGAGGATGACTTAGCAATATCAAATTTCAGAAGGCATCTTCTGTATCAGTAAATTTACCAGTACAAATTAAATCACTTAGTAAGAACCAAGCAGGACAGTAATATGGACAAAGCTATGTAGTTGTAATAATTTGTCACTTTATGCCTATACCACTCTTGACTCCCCCCCTCCTCCCTCAAAAAGGTCAACAGAGGAGGAGCTGGCTTTGGTTTTCCTTAGCTCTCCGAACTGTCTAATCGAACAGACACCTGTAGCAAACACTCCAAGGAACACAGATTCACTTCCTTAACTCACTATAACATCATGCTAAAAAAATGCCCCAAACCAGCAAGAATATGCTTACCATTACAGCGAAGAAGCGAAAACTTTTGGAATCAACACTTCATTTCCTCCTGTACCATGAAACTAATACTTGAGTCAGCTGACGGCGTCCTGCCCGCTGTCCTGCCCGGCGCTGAAGGAGACAGCGCTCGCTTTAAAAAAGGGGGTGGGACCCACCGTGCAGAACACCAGGACTCTGGAGACCCCCTGCTCAGCTTCCTACTGCAGCACATGAAAACCTGCTGCAGACTCAATGTAATGTCATGGCAGTTCTTTCATACATGACACTGGTGTTCTCAGAATATGAGATTTAGTTACTTTATTGTTTACCTTAACGCCTTGTAGCTCTAACAACCCCGTGGCTTGAAAGTAACATGTTCCAGGCACTGGCTTGGTTCAATAGGACACAGCTAACAAAACCAGGTGATCTGTTTGAAGCACTTTGCTTACATTCAAATTTGAAGACAGCCCCTATACAGTGCAAATGCTGGAGCCTTACAAAATACTGGATACCTTATAGAAGTTTTGAATTATGGAAGTTTTAGTGCCAAATTATTGCCTTTGTAATTCCATCATGAAAGGCTGAAATCTCAAAATTGTCTGGCCCAGATTTCTACCAATCTATTTCTCTCATTCAAATTACAAAGGACAGTGCATAATTTTTAAATTAATATTTTACATTTTGCATTTTCATTTCATTTGTATTTCCTGCACACCAAACACATTTTATTCTGTTCTACTATTTTTAACATATTTCTCTTTCCTTCCCCTTTTTTAAAGTATATCCAGTTTCACCAAAACTTGTTCTTTTTGGCTTTTTATCAGCTGGCTGCAGCAAGGAAAGGATTACATAAAGGATAGGTGTCATGTTACTGGCATAGCAGTGATGGTGCTAACAGATAAATTAAGCTTCTGAACTCACCCAGCATGAACAAGAACAGTCAATGACTGCTGGAGTTACAGGACTCTGATAACCACTGTCTTCCCTACTGACCACCATGACCCTGTTCAGAACCTAATTAATGCAGTTCTGCATAATGAAGAATAAGAGCAATTAAAAAAAAAACCCAAACAAACAGCAAAGCTCACATACATTTTTATATATTTGTAAATATGTTTGGTAGTTTTCACTTCTTTTTGAGGTTGGATTTTTTTTCCTAAACACACAAGCACATACATATATATAATGTCAAATATTAAATCAAAGACCTTTTGAACACACTCTACTCTGCAAGTAGAGCAGTCAAAGACGACAAGTGGTAACCCATTAGCCTAAAGCAGCCCAATTTTTGCTTTCATATGTACATTCACACCTCTGAATACTTGCAGAAAATGTTCCCAAGAAGATATTAAATCTCTAAGTGTAGTTACTTCTGAAATGTAAATGTTTTTATAAATTTAAAATATTCAGTTAAATTGTGAACCATGGAGAAACCACCCTGTATTATGTGCACCAAACTGAAATTCATTAAAACCTGTTGCCTATGTTAACAGTGGGCACTGGCTTCTATGTTTTCACAGTTTTGAGTAAGAAGTGGTGAAACATTAGCTCCTCTCATATGCTGGACAAATTGCTTGAATTCTTAACTGATTCTAAACTGATATTTACCTCTGCTAGCAGGTTACTTCTGAATGTTGCAAACAAGCATAGCACAGTCACCATCCAGAAAATTTAAGAAGTTTTTCCTGAATTTGATCACAAACAGCACCACTATTATTTCATATAGTTATACTATGGAACTGACAAGGGGATTGTTCAACAAAATTTTTCGTTTTCACTGAGGTTTCATCTCTTTCCATCACCCAGTAATGATATCTGGTGATGGGTCTCAGTTTTCCAAGAAAAAAATGCCATGCAAACATATACTCTGTCTTACAGGTCTGCACATCTGCAATAGCCAAGCCTTCTGGACAAAACAAAGGAAAACAAAATTCTGATAGCCAGTACTTAGAAGGAGATTTTCCACATCTGACAGACCATGAATATATACACAGAAACTGAAAAATTCTGTCAGACTGTACAACTCAAAGGGAAGTGTTCTTTTAGGGAGATGTTGTTTGGCTTTAGGTTTTTGGCAGGTTCAAGTTTTTTGCTTCTTGTCTAACATGAGTTAAAAGCTTCCTCCAGACGCTTTGAACTGTTCAGTGTAAATATTTGCTAAATATGGTTTGTTACTTCAGGCCTGTAAGGTATGGGGAAAGGTCCTTGCCCCTCTTCAATCTTTTTGAAAAGCAAAAGCACTACACTTCCTTTTACTTGAACATTTAAAATAATCACTCATTTGCTATTAGGGTTTTGAGAGCTTTCTAGCTTACACTTTCAAAACAAATCCTCATTTTCCTTTCCCAAACATACAGAATTTGTTTAGGTTGGAAAGTACCTCTGGAGATCATCTAGTCCAAACCCCTGCTTAAACAGGATAAACTAGAGAACATTGACACTCCTTTCAAGAAACACAAATTCAAACAATCTAGAAATTAAAGTAAACCAATATATTCAGTTTCAAGTCATTGATATAACAGGCCATAGGGCTCTCCAGAGAAGATGGTATTCTGACTGTACCAGGACTATTTTCTTGGCATGTCTCCTGTCACCAAGTGCAGGATTTAGATAGCTTTTCTACATGAATCAGCTGTTAAGCCACGTGAACCGAGTAAGGCACAAAATGTGATTCACTGCAACCACACATCTATTTCTATATTTTGTAGGATGATGAGAGAAAGTTAGAAGACTAGGTTTTCATTTTTTAACATTCTGACACAGTATAATTCATCTGATTACAAGTACTCTCTAAAGAGGTGCTCAAGACAGACTGAAAAAAAATCTTGGCCCAAGATCAGCACTATGTGAATAAATGAATAAACAAATCAATCCATTAAAACAGCAGCTTCCCTGGGGTGTTCAACCCAGGTGGACTTCAAAGGAATAAAATAAGGTTCCAGCTTGCATTACGGAATTTTCCTCCTTCATAATAGGGTGGATGACACTAAGAAACATTTAAGACTATGTACTTGTGAACCTTTTTGACCCTTTAGAAGTAGGAACACAATTAAATCTTGATCTGTTTACTTGAATACGTAATTATTTACATCAAAGATATTGGACCAGTCAGAAAAATAGATTCTATTTATTAATTTCTCTTTTTGGGGCTCATGAATACCTGATCCAAAGTAATTTTCAATCAATGTGTGACCTCAGAATACCAATTTCCAAGCAAACTGACTATCACAAAAATCCAAGCCATTTTAAGAAATATGAGAGCAATAGCTCTCCAACAAGGAAATAATACTTCCTTGCAACTCCCTTAATTCTGTCTTTGGTATTAAAACAACATTAGGAGAGGTAAATTACATATCTAGCACATAGCTAGGATCAGGATCCAATTTCAGAACTATGATTCACCACTTACAACACCTTCTAAGAGAGAGGGAGAGAGAGAGATAATAAATAGCACATGTTATTTACTAATTCTAGATAAAAGAGATCATCTGCCAGCTCAAATTAACTTCAAATGAACACGCTATCCCTCAATGTAGGTTACTAGAGCAGCTAATCTGACTTCTGTTATTTAAAACTTAATTCTTTTAGATCCCTCCCATAGCAGGCTACACTGAAATAGAAGTTTTCCCCCCAAGAAAGGATAATTCCTCACTAGAAACTATTCTTCCTGATCATTATTCATCACTTATAAACAAACATGCTGACTTCAAAGCCACAACAGACTTGCTATCCTTGTAAGCAGTGCTGCTGTGAGATTCCACTTAATCACAGTCCTTCAGCTTGCTCATGCTAAAATGTATCTGTATTATCAGTGAAGTGGGAGAGTTTTAAAGGATGCTCCTACCAATTATGCAAAAGCTTTTTTCTGCATCACGTGAAATGTAGAAAGGACATTTGAATTTTCCTCAGCAGGTGCTCTGCCAGATTCATTCAAGTTTGCTTGTGTGTATGATAAGAATTCATAATGGAGCCCCAACTCAAATTTTTGGTGAAAATTTGAAAATTTTTGTTCTGCATTAAGGAAAATTTTAATTTAATAACACTGCTTTGTGATGGAACACAAGGCATTATTGAGGAGAGCTCTGTAACCAACTCCTCTGGCATTTTCCTGGCCACTCCTTTGTGCTGCTCCTCCAGGCAAGAATTGCCAGGCCAACTTTGCTTCTGGCCCAGGCATATCAGAGAAGCTGCTGGGGGAAAGATCTGCCCTGCCCCAGTTTGCTCCCGTTTTCATTGGAAGCACATACAAGGTGAAGTAACTTCCAATCACAGTGAACACCTACTTTCAGCCTCCAAGACAGTCTATACATACTATTGGAAATACTTAATGCTATGAAGTGACTTTTGTGTAGATTAAGCTCTCACATGGAATTTTTTCACTCCAGTATGTATCTTTTCTATATTGAGAAAACATGTACAAAAATTGGAATAATTAAAACTTTTGTCAACTTCAATTAACGTTACTATTACAGAGAGCAAAGCAGCTTCAGTAACATGATGAATCAGATATGTAGTACTATGAATATCTGTTTAATGCCACAGTCATAAAGAAAAAGAAATTGATTTATTGTAATTAATTTATTCTGTGATGGTTACCTTGGCAAGACAAATGACTTTCATTTTCTATATGGTATCTGAAGTTATTTTTAAAATTCTTTCTTAAATAATGCTGCATGTTCTGGAAACTGTTAGCATATCCCTTTCAGTAAGGGTAATTGGATATAACTTGAAAGAAAGATAGTATTCATTGACTTTGTTAAGTGTTTTAGCATTTTCCAGTAAAAGACTCTGAACAATCACCCTCAGATACACAGAAATGCTTACTACTGAGCTAGTCAGGACATATTCTTCAAGAACCATTAAGGCTCTTTTGAAATCTTAATTTAATTTTTTTGCTTTAATAAATTCAAATTTTCAACTCGCACTTTACCCTTCTGATTTGTTAAGATGGCTTTTACACAACTTGATTCATCCTTGTGCTGTCCCATACCTTTACATTAACACTCTCATTCATGTCACTTCTAGTTATACAAAAATATATAACTTAAATCACTCAGGAAATCACCTGATGTTTACAACCTGATTCCTTGGTACCACAGTGTAGTGGTCTGTGTGTATTAGTTAATTAATATTAGCTTCTATTAGAAAAGCAGGAAACAGCAGGAATAAATCAGTGATTAAAAAAATCAGTGATTTCATCTAGTTAAGGTGCCATTCTACAGAAGGACTGTTCCCTTGCTACAAACTCCAGGAGTCCTTTTTCCTCAGTTCTTGGCTATCCCTATTGCAAAGTGCAAGGCAGATTATGCAACAGTGCCTTGGTCTAAAAGGCACACAGATATCATAATCTCTGGAGGCAGCAATAGCTGGCCAGAGTAACCCATCAATAAACACATACTCAGATGTGCAATCATAACCAATTTATTCATTTGGCCTGATTAGCAGATTATTTTTTCAAAGAAGGTTTATGTGCAGAACTGTAGTAACTGCGTGGATGCCCCACTCCTGCAAATGTTGAAGGCCAGGTTGGATGGGGCTCCAAGCAAATTGGTCTACTGGGAGGTTGGAACCAGACGATCTTGAAGGTTCCTTCCAACTCAAACCATTCTAAGATTCTCTGATTGTATCAAAGTTCGACAGTTCTGCACTTCAAGTAAGAAAGATGACAAATACTAAGAAAATTTCAACAAAATCTTATTTTAGACACATCTCGAGTTTGTGCTGAAAGCAAGGCATATTTGAGAATAAAATTATAATTTTAAATTTTTAACAAAACTGTTCACTAGAGCCACACTTGTTATTCTATGTGGTCCCATATGATAACACAAGTATCAGAAGAGTTATATTCCCCCCTCATGACTCAAAGTAAGCAAAGCCAAAGCTCTACGCTGTTAGCATGCCCACACCTGACTACATTTAAAAGAAACTACTGTTATGAAGCTTCACCAATTATGTTTCCATGTTACCCCCAAGCAGTAATTTCTTAGAACAGTGGGATGCAAGGCACTCTGTGTTCTTGTCAAATATATTAGAGCAGTTGTCTTTCAAAATTCATCATGGAATCTATCAGCCAAGACTAGCTCCCGCTTTAACACGTTGCACGCAGTTTCACGTGGCAGCAGATTTTGAGAGCTTGGTTAGTTCAGAATGGACCACATTGCCTGAACCCCATTGTGACAGGCCTTGGGAAATCAGCAGCACTGGACACTATGAATGTCTCAGGATGTGCTGTGGAACAGCTTAGGTAAAGTGGCCCCCTACACTGAGAGAAGGAAAGGTCTTGGAGGACTGGTTTCTTCAGTGCAGAAAGGAAGGTCCACAGAAAGCTGTCTCCTGTGCTCGTTCTTAAGAATTCCTCACACATTTCAGCAGGACACAGCAACTGCTTTAACTGAAGCTCTGGCACCATCTTGGGGTGCAGCTTCAAGTGTCACATTGCAAGTGTTCAGTGAATGAACTGCACTCCACAGGAACCACAGCAGCACAGCTGGAGACCTGCTCACTCTATTGAGCAATGGAAATTTTGGCAGAAAAGTAGTCAGGTATAAGCTAAAAAAGCTGAGATTCATGATCAATGGACAGGCACATAAGTAATTTCAATATTATTACTGGGAAATATACCTATTGAAAATTCTTACATGTTTCGGTCTCCGTAAGTAACCTCTAATTCCAACCTTGTTCACAATATCCACTTTGTAAAAAGTAACACACTCTTATTTATTTAATAAATTTCTGAGTCTCAAAGATACTGCTTTCTGTCTTTTTACAGAGAAACAAGAAAAGTAAAGACAAGTTTCATTATTCAAATACAAAATAATGTCCCTTCAGAATTAGGAGGTTTTCAAAAAAAAGAAAAAAAAGAATCTCCACTTGCACGTGAACAAACTGATACTTTCAGATAGGAAATACAAACAACAACAAAACTAACCATCAAGTTATTTAACATTGACATTTCAGCTGCTTTTACTTAAAATTTGAGGCAGTAATTTCATAATAATTTCTTATTTTCATATAAATATTCCCCAGTCCTAAACACTAGGGGTTTTTACCCAATGTTTCATTAGAATGGATATCCCTACTTGACCAGTTAATTGCAAACCAACATTTTAAAATTTCTTCCATACTTTGGCAGGATAAAAATTAAGACAAAATCTCTACTCAAGATCAATATTAACAAGCTTTTAAAAATCTGAGCAATTCTTCAGGATGTCTTTAAACTGGTATTTATTCAAGTGTTTCAGAAAAAAACACTTTAGAACTACAGTAAGAATAGCAATTGATTGCTACATTAAAGTACTTGTCTTAAAAGTCTTTCTCACCACCGTTCAGTCTCCATTTTCTGGCAAGTTGCAATGTACAACTTCCTCTGCTACTGACTGCATTAAGAGCATCTGCAGCCAAAGACTCATTCATACGAATATAGACACTTTGAGACATCAAAATGCTTGTCACACAAAAAATACTGTCCTTAGAACATACATACATTAACAATTTGCATTCTTACATATACCAGAAGGTGTCTGTCAAAATCAGGCCTCCCCTCACAAACACACTTAGACGAAAACAGACTCTGCCATGGCCAAGACACAGAGGGGCCGAGCAGCTTCTCTGACCCATTGTTCTCCAAAATGTAGGAAATGTTTTAGAAAACAACACCAAATTTAGGCCTCTTCAAGTCAGATGTTTGTTTTCAGCACTGTGAAATTAAAACTAGAACCTTGGATTTCTGTCTCAAATTAGTGTTTTACAGTATTATTCTTTTTAATATGAGAGAAAGAAATGAATTCAAGCAAAACTAAGCTACCAAATGAAGCACACTCTAAGAATGAATACTGTGGAAATGAAAATCCACAAAACGTGATTTCAAAATATTTGTTTCAACCACTAAATGAAACTTTGACAAAGAAGTACTTACTGCTACCAAGCCATTTTTCATATCATCTATTTTATGATTTCCTCTCTCCATCAAGCACCTTTCTGAAGTGATCACCCAATTTTAAGGCCTTTGGTTATTGGTAGAGGGAGGAGGCAGACTGACTGCCATTTCTTAACATGTTATTGGTTTAAATAATTAAATGCAAAAAACAAAATTACATTAACCGTATCTTTGTAATTTCCTATGAGAGTTAGAAAAGGGTCAGATTACTGACCCTCATTACCTTTCATCCTCTGCACACTTTTCTCTCAAAAACAGTCAACTTGAAAAATCCTAAAGTCTTCATTGAACTGTCACCCTGTTTTGGCTCTTTTGTGTGTGTTTGTATGTGTGTGCCTATACACACGTGTATAAATACTCTCTACAGACACACACAGAGTAAACACTACAATCACTTCACTTAAATATAATTTTATTTAAATATATTCAAGTTGAAATCCACTAAGACTTTTTTCCAATTACTCACAAATAAGGGCCCAAACTTGCCTATTTTGCTCCAATACTAAGGTTGAAAGAAGAGGTTGGGCTGGAAGAGTAAGTGCTCCACATCTGCGTGAGCAGATTGGCATTTCTGCATCCACTGACTTTGAAAAAGGGATCACAGAAGGTGAGCAAAACTATAAACAAGCTCCATAACTGCCCATATGGACTATGTATGAGGGCACTTGCAAAAAGGGAACATCATAATGAATACATTTACTTCATCACTTTTTGTCTACAACAACAACAAAAAAATCATAGGGAAACATTTTTCAGATGATTCAGAAAACTATTTTTAAAAATTCAAGTGGCACTGGAAAAAAAGTATTTATTTATATCTCAATGATTTTTATAAATACTCCTTACATACAATTGATCTACAATTTCAACTACAGTACACAAAGTATTTTTATCTTTTTGTAGAGACAAAACCATGAACATTGTATGGAGCAGCTTAAATGCTTCAGCAGAAATAGTATTTTAACATTATCTTTCACAGTCCAAAATCTATTCGTTATTCCCATCAGATCAGCACATAAATAGAAAAACCTAACAACATAAGAAACATGTTTTAAAAAATCAGAAATAAAAGATATCTTACAGGTCACTTTAAAGTATTATAGCATTTAAGCAGGATCACCCTTCCCCTTAATTCTTTCATGCAATGCATGTGTTAAACTACCTACAAAGCAGATTTAAGTTTTTAAAAAAGATTTAAAGGTTCAATTCGTGTTTGAATATACATTATAAAAATTATGACCTGCAATTTCATTAATGACAACAAATGTGGAAGCTTAACTGTCTGAGCAGGCAACAGAAGTCAAAATAACTCAAGTCTACAGGTTGCAGATTATAGGTTAATGTTGAACACTAAAATTTGACAAGCTGACAGGGTCAAAGGTGAAGTTATTTTTCAACTGTTCAGATGCCAAGTATTTTTATTCTTTCAAAACCATAGTTGAATAGTTTCTTCCCTTCTCTGTTATAGGTTATAAATAAATTCACCTCCTTCCTTCTGCTCTGCAACTAAATTTCTCTATAAAACATAAATTTATTTCTAAGTGATGATTCTTGATTTTCAGCTATGTGGAGATGCATCAAGAGTGCAATCATCAGTATTCCTGTAGCCTGTGTACTAGTCCTACATTTTACTGTTCATAAAATGAGTATACAAGACAAACATATCCTCAAGAAAGACATTACTTCTTGCATTTGTTTCTCTGTATTTTGTTTCATATTCAAATTAACTATTATGGTAGTTACAGTGCTGACCTCAATATTCTGCAACTATGAGAGCAGAGCAAATTACCAACAAAACTGTACTTTGCATCACTTTGTTAGGATAATAAGTAATGGGAAAATGGGAGTTCAAAAATCCCCCAGCTAGTCAATAAGCAATTTAGTAACTGAACAAATACTCAAGTAGCTTCACAGTGAGCCAGAATGTGATGCTGCTGAAGGTGGTGGGAATACCCACCAAATCATCCCCACTTCCTTGGTTACTCTTCCACAGCCTTGTTGGCACGAATCTGACCAGGAGACTTCGCTGGGTTAACATTTCCTCTGCACCAGCCAGGTTAATCTCAGGAAACTGATTCACTTTCCCAAACCAGTTCTCCACATAACCACCCAAATGCTTGTGCAAGCACAAGCTATGACTAGGAAGGCGTGTAGAGCAATAACACAACCAGGCTGCATAGGTGGGGTAGTTTCTTCTTACAGCAGTGCGAGATCAGAGTATTTATAGTTAAAAACAGTTTATCAATTTTGCTGTTTGAAAAATCTTCCAGGAGAGTTTCATTTGACTTGTGCTACAGATCATTCTTTCTTTTTTAAACACTGCCTTCAACTGTGTCTCCCTTAGTCCACTTTTCTGCTCAACTACACAGTATCTGCTACCTCTGCTATCTTCCTTCAACCTGCTGCCTTCACCTCTCCTCACCTGCTCTACTCACTGCACTTCACTTCCACTCAGTCATATAATCTAGAAAGTGAACATTTCCTGCTATACATGGCTTTTCATTTAGGAATTCTGGATTACACATGTACACATGTAATCTGCACACACAGAGCAAGATGGCTTTCTGCCCACATATTCCAGTCCTTTCTATTCACACACAACACAAAGTCAACCTAGGATTTTTAGAATTACCTTTATGCAATGCTTTGTGGTCATTTCAACTCAAACTGGTGCATTGCAACTGCCCCTGACAAGAACAGGCAAGGGTTTATGAAAGGAAAGCATGACAGCACATAGTACAGAATCTCTTGTGAAATTAGTCTAACATACATGGTTTTCATAATTTCATAAATAAAAATAAAGAATTCTTGGAGCACTCTTGGTGAACTAGCACTTTAAGATGCTATAAATTAAAATATAAGCATCACAAGCCAAATATATCTAGCAAAATGAAGGACATAAAGCCTTAAGAATTTATTAAACAATCCAAACTTACTTCATCAGAAGCAGAGCGAAGACACTGGACAGCAGCCTGTTTTTTCATTTCCTCTAGTGTTAGATCAGAGCACTTTTTCTTACTCTTTCCCCATTTCTTGTAAGCTCCCTTTTCCCAGCCCAGGAAGATGTCATTCTCCTAAAATCAAATAAAGAAATTACATTATTTAAATACATTTAATATCTCGGTACTATAGCAGAACAGGACTACAAATAAAATACTGTGCAAAATGAAACCAACCCCTTTCTATCTGCTAAAAACTACTTTTTGCCAAATTAAAGATTAGTTTGATTACATAAAACTTGCACTTACTATTCAGAAAAGCACATGCATCTTTCACAGGACATGGAGGCAACTCACACTTCACTGTAATATTTTCCAATTGCAAAGTATATCCACAAAGGCAATTTTATGGCCAACTTATGGTTGAATGTATTACTGTAATTTACACAAACAACGTTAGTTTCACTGATCTCTGAAATAATAAGAATGAAAAGTAAGTAGTTCTGAGTTAAGATCAAACTTAAGAGAAAGTTAAACAAGCCAGAAGAAGAAAATGCAGTGTTAGATCCTGAAGCCTTCAACTCAGTGTTAAAATGAACACCATTACAGCTAGAGATAGCAGTACCTATCATAAAATAAACCTGAACTATTTCAGAAGAAAACTCAAATAACTGAGAAGTGAGGGTGAGTAGATGGGGTTGGCTTCTAAGAGATGGAAGAACAATGATGAACAATAAAACCAAAGTAGAATGCTATCGTATTATATGCAATTATCTGAAGATATGTAGCATCCCTTTTATATGGCTTTGCAGAATTTACAAAATTTATTACCAGACTTGTTTGTTCTGCACTGTCTGCTCACATATATATACATGACTTCCCATATCCATCTCATGAAAGAAATATTTTGGCTATCAGTAAAATAGTCTTTAACATCTTAAAACGTATGCTTGTCTAAAATCATCTTCTTCAGAGAGATCCACAAACATCTGATGCTTTTCAGCCTACCTGTTTCAACCCTTTCAATGTATCTGTTACTGTTTCCAAAGAAAACCAGCCTAAGGCCTACCCTCATTTAAAAGAATTCCTAATTCCCCATGGTTTCAAAACAAAGTAAAAACAAGTTGTCAGTGCAAATAATTGTCCCTGTGCAATCAAAGAACAAGACGGGAAAAAAATGGAGGCCAAGAGAGACCAGTCATCTTCAGAACCAGCCATTTGTGACTTCAATGAAGGAGCACAGCAACTTGCTGGATTTACTGCTTAAAGTCTTATTTGAGCACCAAAACTGGAGAATTACATCTAGTGCCAAAAGAACAAAGAGCTACCACTCACTCTGTTTTTCCTAGCATTTGTGCAAGGTGCCAGTGATTCACTTATAACAAAAAATTTCAACAGGCTACTGTACTGTTATTAGAAGGACTACCAAAATAAATAATAGAAAAAAAAAAAAAGAAAAAAAACCCAGCAAATAGGTTTAAAAGACTGTGCTTATCTACAATTTATTCTAAAAAAATAATTTTAAAATCTTTTCCTAAATTGCAGTTTATATATTTCTTTATACAACAAGGCTGTAGAGCACTCTAACTCTTCCCAATATTAATGTGAAAGAAAACAAACTGATGAAAACCACCTACCCTCCACCAGCTAACAAACAACAAAACCCCTCCAGCTCATTTACATGGGCACAGCTGCAAATAAGTAAATACAGACTCATTTGTGTGGGTGAAAATCCAGGTACACCAGCAAATTTGCACCATGTTAACTTCATTTATTCTGTGGCATGTTCACAAAGACAACATCTGCAGTAGGAAGACATTCCCAAAATGCTATGTATTACTGTTTTTTTCTATGCTAACAAAGGTTTGCTTTGTACTGATACATCACAGCTTTACCAACTGTCAGCAGAGCAGCAAGAACCTTCATGCTCACAGAAATTCATAAAGCATTTAATTCAGTTCTTCACACATGTAATTTGAAAAATATCTGACACTTTTCTACAAATTTTGACAGTTTTCAACTTCTAAAAACTGAAAAATCTCTTTTAAGAGATATGCAACTTTTAATGGGGGAAGTGAAACTAAACAGAATTCTCTCTCAGGCGCCCACCCCAGAGCTGTGGTATCATGGTCTCATCCCTCCTTCCAGAGTGAGTGTTGTTAGTGCACTTTGGGAACAACATTTTTGTTGCTTGTCTTTAAGGATGCAGCAATTGAGGACATAGCTCCGACAGAATTCTTGTTTTCTTTCTACCTCTTTCTACAATATACACTAAAATTTTTTTTAGACACATGGTTTCCAGTCACACCTGGCTGCCAAGTTTAAAACCTGGGTTTGGACTTTTTTTTTCTGGACAAATTCTTAAGTTTTATAGCCTCAGATTTTACAAGACTAGGAAAGATCATGGATTACAGCTGTCCCATGCAAAATTTTGCAGTTTAAAATCCTCATCTAAACTCCAGTATTTATCAGCACTGTATATGTACTTGATATAGCCTACATTACAGCAGATCTTGCACTTTCTGTACACAAATCAAACACCACACTCATAAAACCCCACAAAACAGTGAAGAAAATAAAAAATCCTTAGGCATAATTCTTGTGTATCAGAACCATTCTGGATCAAAGACAAAACTTTTTACAAAGCCCAACATTACAGTAAAATGCCTGAGAAACAAGAAAATGTAATACACTCTAGAGAGTGAGTTTGTCAAACAGTGAGACACAGGATGATTTTATGATGATTAAATCTCAAAAAAAAAAAAAAAAAAAAAAAAAAAAAAAAAAAAAAAAAAAGACAAACAAGCCAGTAGCTCCCAATGGTTTAAATTAGTGAAATTAGTCTCTTAAATTTTTGCCCCTCTCTTTTTCTCTCTGTCTTCAGCAGTCAGGAGCCCATCAGTAGGTTTAGTCCTTAGACTGAAAAGTATCAAGTCCATAACAAACAGGAAAGAAAGCAGCTCAGCAAAACATTCTTTATGCATGAAGACAGGTAAACTACTCCAAGAGGAAAGAATAACCAAGGACTTCTGATCTCTTCACCTACTAGATGCCTTCATTTACCTTGTTTCCTAACAGAACTAGAGATCATAAGACAATGCTCATTTTAACGCAAGAGCTTTACACTGCTCACTGAACTTTCCACAAAAGCAATGCCACTCTGAACTTACAGATTTTAAAAGTGTGCATACACATAGAAGAAAAACCGAAATTTTGCTTACAGAGTTCAAATATTTAAATGAGACTATCATTACCTAAATTTTCAAGAGACGATCATCCAATATTAAAGAGGTATCAACAGAAAGACAATGCCCTCTGGATACTGAAAAAAACCCAAAGTTTGTATATCTAAACTGCTATTTAAACATCTACTCTTCAGAGTCCTACTATCCCCTACCTACTATGTAACTGGATAACTTCATTAGAGATTTTCAATCATGATGACATTGAAAGTACAAAGTTTCCTGACAAGAATAACTAAATAACTATAAATATGGCTAAAAAAAATTGATGAAGTGTCTGTATTCTTCACACCAATGGTGCCTCAAGAAATCCAGTATTTTGAGTGCTTAATTCAATTTTAAATTAAGATATGGGCACAAATTTTATAAAGATTTTGAAATGGTTTATTCTCTTCAACTATGCAAAAGCAGCAATTCCACCACTTCCCTCTGAACTACCAAGAAACTGGAAAAGCAAAAAAAAAAAAAAAGAAGTTTGATAGGGATTCTCCTTTATTTGCTGTAAAGAAATATTTACTATCCATAAAAAACCAAATGTGATACCTTGAGATACAACTGAAATAAAAACATTACAAAGCTCATGGTTCCCATAAATGGCAACATTAGAAATGGAAACATAACCTCTTTTTAAAAAGGAAAATAAAGGGAGACTAGGGGAACTACAAGGCCAGTCAATGTCACCTCTGCACCTGGCAAGGTCATGGCCCAGATCCTCCTGGAAACTGTACTAAAGCACATGGAAAATAAGGAGGTGACTGGTGACAGCCAACATGGCTTCACTGGGAGCAGATCATGCCTGACAAATTTGGTGGCCTTCTGTGACAGGATAATAGCTTTGGTGAGTAAGGGAAGAGTAAATGATGTCTACTATCTGGCCCTGTGCAAAGCTTGTCACATCGTCCTTGCCTCTGGAAAGACATGGATTTGACAGATGGACCACTCACGACCTTTATTTATTATTCAGCACTCAGTGGATAAGGAACTGGTTGGATGGTCACACTCAAAGAGCTGTAGTCAATGGCTTGATGTCCAAGTGAAGGCCAGGGACAATTGTTCCTCTGGGTCTGTTTTGGTACTGATGTTGTTTAACACCTTTCTCAGCGACATGGACAGTGGGATCAATGACACCAAACTGTGTGGGGTGGTTGGCACACTGGAGGGAAGGGATGCCATCTAGAGGGACCTGGACAGGCTTGAGAGGTGGGCCTCTGTGAACTTCATGAAGTTCAACAAGGCCAAGCGCAAGGTACTCCCCCCAAGTTGAGGCAACTCCAAACACAAATCCAGGCTGGGCAGAGAAAGGATCATGAGGAGCCCAGAGAAAAGGACTTAGGGCTGTTGGCTGACAAGAAGTTGAACATGAGCTGGCAATGTGCAGTCACAGCCCAGAAGGACAATTGTATCCTGGGCTGCATCCAAAGCAGTGTGGCCAGCAGGCAAAGGAAGGTGATCCTGGCCCTCTCATGAGACCCCACCCATGAGACTCTCATGAGACTGCACCCCAGGTCTGTTCCCAACACGAGAGGGATATGGACCTGTAGAAGTGAGCCCACAGAAGGGCCACAAGAGGGCTGGAACACTTCTGCTATGAACACAGGCTGACAGAGTTCTCTAGGTTGTTCAGCCTAGAGAGGAGAAGGCTCCAGGGAGACCTTACAGCACCCTCCAGTACAGGAAAGGCCTCACAGGAGAGCTCAGGAGGGACTTCTGACAAGAGCATGGAGTAACAGCACAAGGGAGGATGTCTTTAAACTGAAAGAGGAAAGGTTTAGATCAGATATTAGAAAGAAATTCTTTACTCTGAGGGTTATAAGACACACAAAAGGTTACCCAGAGAAATTGTGGCTGCCCCTTCCCAGAGGGATTCAAGCCCAAGCTGGGGCCAAGGTCATGGGGCTCTGAGCAATCCCTGCCCATGGCAGGGGACTGGGAACTAGGTGGTCTTAAAGATCCCTTCCAAACCAAACCATTCAACGATTCCATTACAAATTATATCCAAAACTGAGTATCACTGCCTCTTGGAGGATTTCACAATTGAGAATTTGGGGAAAATTGCAACAGATCCAAGTGTACTTAACCTTTACTTATTATTCAGCAACGTATAAAGACCTTCAGTGATCTGAAAAAATGCTTCCACTAAACAGAAATTCAGGAAAAATTCTCATAGATTGCTTAAGGCCACAGTGATGGATACCTTTTCATAATTAAATTTATTATAAATAATGAGAAAGGTCTGATGGGCCTGATCAGCTTAGGCATTCCTTACAAGCTGTCTCAGACTGAGACAAAGATAAAGAGATAATACATAGGTGAGACTGTTCAGAAGAAAAACACAAGAACATCGGCTCAAACTCAGCTAATATGCCCCAAAGGAAATGCAGATGAAGAGTACATTTCAGAAAGCAGCGTAAGTTTTCTCTATGGCAAAAAAAAAAACATTGGTAAACACAGAATAGAGAGGACAGGGAAATGTTCTTTAACGTTAGATAGTAAGTCCAAAGCCAGGTGTTTATCAGGAAAAGAATTCATCTTAGGCTTGTGAAAAACCAGGGAACCATCTAGCCACTACAGCCACTGCTTTTGCAGATGTCAAAACCAGAACATTATATCCCTGTGGAACCTGACTGTAAGGGAACAGCTGATAATGTAGCAGATCACAACATGCACTGCTATGACCTCAGGGTATTTGGGACTGATGGCAGGCAGGGAAATTCTACTTATCAAAATTAATCAATCCAAGTATAAAATCCTGTAATCTGAGTTTTTGTCTATTATAAACTTTTTTTTATAATCCTAGCACTTTGAAAGGGCAGTCTATGTAATGTTCACTAATTAGAAGTTACTTCTAGGCTAAAACTAAGGAGAAGAAATTTGTCACACCCACTCCAAAGGATGAGAGAACATGCAAATGCCGCATCTGTTAAAATCTTATGTTTGTTGAGCAGACTGCTTTTAGACTTTTCCCATTAAAGTAAAAGCAGAAAAGAAGAAAATTTAGCGAGGCTATAGCTAGAGCTATAAAGACATCATTTTACTTACATGTCTGACTTAAACTACAGAAAAGAAAGCCAGGAACTCAACAGGAACTGTCACTACAGAGTCAAGGTGTCTGAAAGGGGCATGTCATTACTGGAGAAGTTATTTCATAGCATTTATGGTTGCTTTCTTGGATTTAGAGATAAAGTTGAGTGGCAAGTACCACAGATCACTGCAATCTGATTTCAGAGAATTTCAGGCAGCACACATCCATGCTTGGAGAAATGTGACAGGTGTACTGTCATGCAATGGTCTATACCCGAAGAACACGAAGGAAGTATCTCAGCTATCCACAGAAATGCAAACAGTACAATTGTATCAGCACAGTGATGGCTGCAAAGAAATCCTGGCTGTTAGGAGGACCCACCAACTGGGCACTGGAGCTTCCATCTCTGCTTTGTATTATGTAAGGCTTTGTGAGAATACATTTATAGTCACAACCAAATAAAAAAGGAACGAGCAGCTCAACATGATCACTCACACCAATACAAATGCAGCGGAGAGTGTGGAAATAAAGTTCCTCAGATAAGCCCAGTCCTTGAGAATGAATGCTTTTCCTCTGCACTAACACACGAGCTGAAGCTGACTGCCCTAGAACTCATACAGTTTGCACAAATACAAAACCCCTGTGAGCCGACTGCTGAGCTCTAATCCCTGCCACCACAATTCCCACCCCTAAAATGGAATACAGAATACGAACTCATAGTCCATGATACTCCAAACCTGCCCCATATCTAACAGTCACTGGACAGAGAAATACAGAACAGCTCAGTTACTGCACAATTAACAAGTTAAATGTCAACTAAAAATCAATAAATAAGTTTCCTGAGCAACATGCTTTTACAGTAAAAACATTTCAGCCATCTTTCATTACTTAATTGAAGAGGAATCCATATCCACCTAATTTTTCTCAAAAAACTAACATTGTACACACAAAAAAAATACTTCCCAAAATTTTAATTATATAGCCCTCAGCTATAGTCCCCCCTCCTAGAAAGGAATGGAGGGCAGGACCACAGTTAAGTTTTCCTCTATGAACTTTTAAACTTAGTTATCTGAGCTTTCTGAAAGTGGTTTAACCTTTGTATGAATAAGCTTTATGGGCATATTAGCTTCAAGATATGGTATAATTTTCTAAATATGATTAATTGGTCCTTTCTTCCGTTTACATATTTATGTATGGGAAGAAGAAGGGGGTTATTCCCATTGCTGTAAACATACACATTTGAGTAATCTAAGGATTTCAAATTAGTCATGTAAAAAAGTATAGCTAAAAGTCTGGGTCTCACAGTTCCTCCTCCTACTTATTCTCTTCCTCATACATTAATTCCCACAACTTGAAATTTACGTACTTATTTGGGGTACCAACTAAAACACTATGGCCAGAAAATTTTAAAAATTGTTCCTACAGGACTGTTATACAAATTAATAAGCAGTAACAAATACAAACTAAATGGAAAATGCTTGCATTCAAGAATTTATTTCTACATGTTGCTGGTAAACGTTGAAATTTACTGACACTTGTGTATAGCAGTCACACAGTGTTGTCTTACTGTAGCTGAACCCTGTCCTCATATTGTAGGATGTCCTCATAATGCATTATGAAAAAACGTGTTTGAGTGACCCAAACGTATTTCTTAGGGATGATAAAAGAATAGATGTAATTATACTAGAAGCAGCACTGTTATTTCTGTCAAACAGACATACCAGCCAGATTAACATTTAACACAAGCTTAGTGGAGTGCAGAGGACCAAATCCTCATTTCTCCTCCTCTCTTCAGGTTATGGATGAGACATACAAAAACACAAGACACATACAAAACCCCACATCCTCTTCCCCCCAAAAATATGTATACAAAAAACTAGTATCTACTACTAGAATATAAATCCAGACATCAGGTCCCTCTACTGGGTTAATATGGGATGGCAGGAGAACAAACAGCCCACATGCCACTGGATCTGGGAACGTAGGAAGTGCATCCCAAGTTCGGTCACCAAATGACTTGTCATTAGCACATGCAAGCCAAACATAGACTAAAGCTGGCAATGATATCCCCATCCCAGGGCAGAGGGATAGGCCAAAATCATTTATGGACTTAAAACCACAAGGTAAAGCCCTAAAATATATCACATGTGGGCTGAGGTGTCTCTTCCGCTGCTCTCTTCTCTTAATACAAATACATTTTTGACTTTAAATATGTAAGTGAAAATCATGAAAAAGCAAGAATAAAAACTATGATCAGAGTCAGGAGAAGTGTAACTACCATTCTGAAGACTTTTTAAGCCTCCATATAAAAGTTACCTGAATGGAACTACTTCAAATCAATCTACAAATAATTAGTCTTCCAGCAAAAAAAGCCTCCCTGTTAAAAATTGAAAAACCAAAAGCAAAAATCTCAACCTGGTCAGGGAAGTACATAGTTTGCAGTGCAATAGCCAATTAATTCTGAGAGTTTGAAAAATAAAATCTTTTTAAAAAAATAAAAAGGATTTTTACTTTTGAGGTTCAGAAAAAAACTGTTAACTTCCAAAAATGAGTTGAAAGAAGCAGATCAAAAGCAACAGAAGACACTTTACGGAAAGTATGCATAACAAATGCATTTCAATCTTCCTACTGCAGGACCAAAGGCTTACAAACAAAGCCTTTATCTCGCAGAGTGTCTAGCTGTTGGGGTTAGGTTTTGGGGTTTTTTAAACAAAGGCTCTATCCCTTCAAAAGGGAGAACAGTCTAGAGGAACAAGCCTACAGCTCTAAACCATAAATCTGTTACATTCAAAATCAGCTAGGCTTACAAATAGAATGTGAAAGATACAACATAGAACACTGATTTTAATACTGTATAAAGGAAGATCAATGAAATAGTGTTTCATACAAAGTATATTTTAAGGCAATGCCTTCTGCTTCACACAGATTATACTATCTTAATGCAGTATTTACTGTATCACAAATTGGTTTGAGAACACGTGCATCTATAAATATATTTTTAATTAGAATTTAAACAACAATCAAATCTTAAAAGTACCAAGTTAGTTTGCCACTAGGAAACTAAGAACAAGGTATTCTGATTAAAAATCAGTCTAGTGTGAAGTCAAAAGGCAGGCTCACAATGTTCAGATCTCCATCAACAGCAATTCTGTGGGTACCCACAAGTTAAAAACTTGACAGCAATTTCATTATTTTCTGCTTAATTTATTCCAAAGTAAGTAAATTCAGTAATAAAATGCAAATTACAAAAGCATGTATACTTGGTAGAAACATTCTGCCCTTTACTTATATTAAATGGTCTGTAAATCCACCCAAATTTTATGAGGTTTCCTTAGTGGACCGAAAGTGACTAAAATGCCATTTATCTCAGCACAAGATACCAGTGATTTCCAAGCATTTTGAAGAGACCATTGACAGGTCTCAAATCTTAAAAAAAACCCAAACCAAATTGAACCAAATAAGCCCCCTAACACAACTAAATAATGAATATCTTATACAGCATGGTTCAAGAAACTTCTTTAGTAATCTTTTAGGCCATGTAGACATCTAATATATGTGTAACCCAATTTGAGAATTGTTCTCTAGAAAGACTGCATAGAAAAAAAAGGGGCACATATACCACTGAAATCCTTACTTGCCTTCTGATATGACAAACCTCAACTAGCCACAAAACCCCTAAAACTATTTCTATGAACTGTATCACAGGAATCAAGGAAAACGAGCAAACCCAATTCATACCATCTTTGTATTTTCTATTCCATCACTCAATACTGGGGAAAAAAAAAATCCCTAAGAGTTTCCTACTTCCACCCACTTAAACCTTCCCACCAGCAATATCATTGCTGCCAAAAAAACTTGAGGGGAGAGGGAAATTAAAAAAAGAAAAAAGAGTATACAGTAAGAATGAAGGACTTCCTATGAACTTTTACATCTTGAGCTCTTAGACTCACTTCCAAAAGTAGCAAGTATGCTTGGATAAGAATTGTGCTCTAGCTGCCAACAATAACTAAGTTACCTTCAGTACTTGGATATTTAAAAACCAACCAACCATGCATTTAAAATGTGTATATTTAGAGAATTATCAGCAATTTGTGATAGGTATGTATAACACATGTATAACCACAGCAGTCCTGAAGACCCTGCCTGGTACCACAGCACAATTCATCATAAACAAGATTCCTTTCTTGGAAGTTCTCTCTTCCTTTGAAATACAGCTGGGCAAAACATACTGGCTTATAAATTTTCCCAATATTTTAATAGCTATTTCAGTTTAAGCCAATAAGCCAAAATAGGAACTGCAAACATTCCAGTAAATTTTGGTTGCAGTGTGTTAGGGTTTTACTTTCACCTGTTTTCTGTGCTTGCAAAAATCTGCTACGAATTCTCTGGAAACTCATGACTTACCAATCTAACATTTTGTGATACTGAGCCTGAATCCATATAATGATACCCAACACAGACCATTCTAATTGGGCAAGGCATAGAAGTAACAAACCCAAACAAAACACAAAAACCCCACCCTCACATACATTAAAAAAGGGGGAATGAAAACCAGCACACACCCCCCACCACACACACACATCCTCAGTCTTATCTTCTATCCAGACATCCAACTAGCTCACTGTACAAAAACAGATAACATTGGAGAAAGCCACACAAATCTGCCACACAAATCAGAGGAACACTGGAGAAACCCACAGAAGACTGCATCAGAATCAAGATCAAAACCCATATATTAAATATTACTAACAGAGCAGAAGGGAACATACTGCTTCTTCTCAAAAATAAGCCTGAAAATCTAATCAAGACTCTCATATTCTTTCAAAATTCTTATTTTAACTGTAAGCAGAAATAACTGATAATGTGACAACAGTGATATCTTAAATAGCTATGTATGCCCAGTAAGGTTGGGAATGGGGTTTTTTTACTTATTTTTGACACTAAATCTTTTTGTACTTACCTGACAGAACCTCAGTGCAGACTTCAGAGTTCCATTTCCCTGCTACACTTGATGACACCAGAACACTAAAAAGAAAGCACTGAAGGAGGCTCCCTGAAGCAACTAAAACAATGCTAATGATACCATCAACATTCTGAGGTGGAAAGATTTTAATGATCATCTTAGCTTCAGTCTGTAACATTTCTAATGAAGATGACACTATCCATAAGATTAGGACTTCCTAAATTAGTCTTCCTCACTCCCACCCCCCAAAAAAGCAAACGGCAATGGATTGTTCCTATGCATAACCCCACTGTAAGACCACACATTCCTTGTAACCTGCTCTAAACAGAAGTCACTGCTGTATTTTGAGGAAAAAGGGATGGCTACTCACTATCACCAGAAACAATAGTTCTAAAAGCAAATAATCACAGAATCACGATAGAGCTCAGGCTGGAAGGGACGTGGTCTACGCTTCCAAGGGAAGAGGAGACTAGACAAGACTATCTAGCACCCTACTGCATCTCAAAAACCTCCAGCAACAGGGATTCTATCACATTCCTGAGGAGGTTGTTCCAGTGAATGACTGTTCTCACTACAAGAAAAAAGAAAAAGAAAAAAATTCTCATAACAAGATGAAACTGCTCCCAGTGCAACATGTACCCACTGTCCCAGTCTTCTCCGTGTGAATAGAGTCCTTCAGTCCTTTTTGTAGCTGTCCTCTAAGTTGGAGAGAAATCATTGCAATAAGCCCACTACTGAGAATAGTTCTTTCTGTGGAAATTCTCTTATCTTATTAAGAAAGGAATTAAAGGAACTGGGAGAAAAAATTCCTGAGATGCAAAGGGCCAAATCTTCAATGGGAATTAATCTGGGTTAAAGACACTATGTAACTCTATGTATTTTACTCCTAAATTACTTCTCATGTAGGTATTTAATTCCTGTTCACTTCTTTGACTCCTATTTGTAAACAACACTAGTATATGTTTTTCCCCTTTGTCTTAACATTGTACCCATCACCAAAACTGGACTGGAATTGCTTGTATGTAAATACATGTTTTAGAGTAAAGATTTTCTTGTTCTGAGTAACTTCACTAAACTGAAACTAATTTAAAATGTCAGGCAATAAGAAGAACCAGTAAGAAATAACTAAACTAAAAATAAATTTTAAATTAATAATAAATAACAAAACAGATGCGTTTAAAGATTTCCTTAACTTTCTATGAAAGAAATTTGTACTTGCAGGCTTTACAGACTAAGCTATTTGAAGAAGGAATTAGGGAGCAGTGTGTTTTGTAACAGGTGCATCTAATCACCTGTAATTACTACAGAATACAATCTCAAAATGAAATTGATATTAGGTCCCAAAACTTAGGAAACGGTTATTTGAAGTAGGGTGAACTGCAGTAAAAGTATATTATAAACAGGACCAAGTTGGAGGAGGTAGGAAAAAGAATCTTGCAGCTTCAAAGCCCAATGCTGTTCAGAACACATCCTGTACATCGGTAGCACAGCACCCGCTCAGCAACACAGGTTTTGGCTACTCTCTCAGCATGTGGTATTCTTCTCCTTTGGCTCATTAGGTTCAGATAATCAACTTGGAAAAAGAACAGACACATTCCTTAAAGCTCTGTTATCAAACTCACAAAGGATCCAGTTAAGGTATCAAAATGAGAAATAAACTGAATGAGATTTTCATAATATAGTTACCCTGCTTCTTGCAAAGCCTGATAAAAAGAAAACTAATTTTGGCACTTCAGTAATTTGAAATATCACAGTAGCAACTTCAAAGTTATGACTGTGGTCTGAAAAGAAACATGTCTTCATTTCCCCCAAGGCCACTGGCCTATCTCTAAAGCTCCTCAAGTTCTCATGTGGTTTCAATTGGTTTTGTTTTTAATGTCCTCATCCCACACGCTCCTTTCACACAGGTTTTGGAACCTTTTTCTGCTCCCCTCTAATATACAGCTATTCATGTCTGACCAAGACCTACACGTTAAGGTACATTCCAGAAAGTGCTTACACAAGGTTTTTTAAATTATTATTATTATTAATCATGGGGTTGTTGCTGATGTCACCTACTGCTGCCAGATACACTTTTGAACAAAAAAACTTACACAGATACAAGTTTTCTGGTTTGCACAAGGGAAGCATGAAGGCTTTTATGCACAGTAATGGCTGCTAAGAGCTCAAAAACTGGCAGCATCTGACATGAATTTTTTGTGCCTCAGTTACACTTACATCTATCTCATAGTGGCCTGCTCTACTCTTGCTGGATTTTTAAAAAGATAAAGTAGGTGACAATGGAAGTTCTGAAGCAGTTAGATAGCAATGTTTGAAGTATAACCAAAACAAAAGTAATGAAAAAGGACTAATAATTAACCTATCAAATAACAGATTATTTGCTTTCCTTCCTTCCCACTGTCACCACAGCCACCTCCAAAGACGTCTATGTTTAACAGCATCATCAGCCTTTTCTGAAAGCACTGTGATTTCCCGGAGTCCTGAATTCGTAAAACTCCACTATTAAAAGTATTTCCATATAGATTCATGATGCAGAGAAAAAAAAAAAAAAAAAAAAAAAAAAAAAAAGCTATCAAGACTGAACAATATGTTTTAGGGTCACAACTCTCTTGCATGCTTTTTATCAGCATTAATATTATTTTAGAAGAGATGAATAATGTATGTAAAATAATGTATTTCAAATACTTGAACACTAAAATAATTTTGGGGGGTGTTTATTCTTTACTGACAATAGCACAATATGAAATCCATGAGAAGTGATGGAGGGGGTGGGGGAGGGGAGGTCTACAAACTACTGTGGAGCTGGGCAATTGGACAAGTTTACAAGAATTACATTTGTGTACTACTACTAAATGAAGCTTATAATCACAAGGAGTGATGGTCTCCATTTAGGACACAGATATTCCAATGTTAACAATTCTGATATCAATTTTAGCCATGTGAAAAGGTTGTTTAATGTAGTTGCCCATACAGCAACCTAACTACTGTAATCTCAGTTCACCCATCAAATCTGACTCCTGTGTGGTTTATACCCTCCTTCCACCCACACACTTAAAGACAACCATCCCCCAGCTGAGGCATACCCAGGTATAATACACAAAACATAACTGGTACAAAAACTCACTTTCACTGGACAACATCTAAAATATGTAAATACCTGTTCCTGCAGGTCGTAGTCATAGCTATCATGCAGCAGAAGACTGAGGACATACCGAGTATAAATCATGGCATCAATGCCACACTTCTCTAGCTCTTGTCCCAGCCAGGTCTGCACTGGACCCAAAGCATGTAGCAGAGACATTTCAGAAACAGCTACAGGGCCTGGATAAGAGCTTGAGGAGCTTTCAGATGGCAAACCATCCACAACAACTGTACAGATAGGGCGCATGAATCTAGGTGGTTGGCATCCTTATAACGTGAAGCATTTTCTGTAGTTGATTTTCCGTCGATATCTGGAGGTGATTTTCACTCCAGTAAATAGGAGAGAGGCTTGACTTCTAGGACAATCATTTATATTTCCTGGCTGTTAGCCGACTAGAGACGAACATCACTCTTCAGGCATGACCAGTGAATAAACTAAATCCTAATAGCAAACACATATGTAGATGTGTTTTTCTACCTTAATTTCACATTGAGGCCAGATGCAAGTCCCCAGCAGGACCTATAAAGAGGAAAAAATGATAAGTTGTGACAATATGTATCCATACATGAATAATATTAAACAGTGAAAAAAAAGCACCCAAAGTAGAAAGCAGTCATTTACATACTGCTTACTCCAAACATATTGTACATCTATTCAGTGTCATTTTGAAGAGTGACAGGAATTATTACAAGTTTAAAGGTGACTTTTAGAAAAGGTACTTTTTACTGTAGGAAGAGAGACTCTTTCATCAAAGACTTCACAATTCATCTGTCGATTGAAATATATATCTGACCTAGCTTTATGGCAAAGTTGAGATTTTATTACTTTCACTATCAGCTGAAAAAACCCCACTTCCATTAAAAAAAAAATCTGTTAGTTTGAATAAAGACTGCATATTTTGCATCACTAGAAGACAATATAATCCTACTGCTTTGCAGAGATACCCATTTCTGGAATAGAAGTGTTTTGTTTATAAAACACTGAATTAATGAAATTCATCAGATCAGGAGTTTCATAAATCCTACTACTAAATAGTTCCTACTACCTTCAGGTTCAGGTTTTTTGGTGGTGGTGGGTTTTGGTTTGTTTTTTCTTAGTTTCGATTATTTGCCTTGTTCCAGGACAGTAAAGCATTTTATCATTCAAAATGTGTCCTTATGAAAACGTAAATCCCTGGAATAACTTCAAAAAATCTGAGCACAACGTAATTTAGCTGTGCCAAAAATTAACATTTAACCCTCTTTACACAAAGCATACACCTGTCCTACCTGAGAGCTTAAACTCTAAACCATGTCCTAAAATAGCCAAACTATCCTAAGACTTATACGACTCACAATCACAAATCAATCTTGATAAGCAAGGGGCAGAAGGTGCAAGCACCACACATGTCAGCATTCTGCTCTCAAATGCAGAAAATGTCAGCCCAAAAAAGGCATTTTTGGATTGGTCTACTTATCAACCACACGCCTTCTTTCTCCTCTCCAGCTTCTTAGCATGAGAAAACAAAGCTCAAATCCAAGCAGGAAATATCCCTTCACTGAAAGGAAACAAAATAGACTCAAGTGACTAAGCAA
Organism: Zosterops lateralis; assembly: GCF_965231275.1. Taxonomy (NCBI): domain Eukaryota; kingdom Metazoa; phylum Chordata; class Aves; order Passeriformes; family Zosteropidae; genus Zosterops; species Zosterops lateralis. The sequence goes on from NC_139766.1 coordinate 12,100,089, forward strand.
AATCTACTGTTTCGTTTCAACCCCAGTGCAAGATAACGAGCACACAACAGACATCACCTAATACAACTATCTGAACTAGATATTGGGGGCAGCATTTCATGTGGGCAGCATGTGTTTTGTGGCCAAACAAAACTGAAAGTTGATACATGTCAACACAACAAAAGATGATCGTTTCTAGGAGCCTTATTTACGCCACCACTCAGGTACAACTGTATATTCCAGATTTTTCTGAGTCAATTGTAACATTACCAAAAAGAAACCCATTATGATCAGTTGCTACTGAGTTCATGAAACCCCTTCCCTCTCCTAAAGTGACCTTACTGCTCTGGTTGCAGTGTTAATTTTGAGAAAGGGGATAACACAACATTACTCAATCTTGCTCAGCAACATGTTTCAATTAATCAGAATCTTTTAAGAAAGCACAAATAACAGCAGGTAGAAACATGCTGCAAGGCACTGGAGGTTACTGCTTCATCACATAATTAGAGAATAGAAAGTATAAGGAAAGTCTAGTATTGTGACCCAAGGTAGTCCAAATCCAAGAGCCACAGGTTCAAACTCTTCTCTTATTAAGTCCCTACTATCTTAACTGTTGAAGAACAACATTCCAGAAAATCTGTTTAGTCCTGTTGGCTTGCCACAGCACAGCATGTGATGAATGCTCTCCCCAGGTCAATGCCACAGTCCTTGTCAGCCCCCCAAATCCTGTATTTCATAGATACAGGGAAGCTGACACTCTTAATTGATCTTTTGCGAGACATGATGCAGAACTACCTCAAAGTTCAAGGAAATGGGAGCCTCAATCCATCTCACTGCTACCAGTTTGATGCCAGAGCTAGCAAAAGATGCTCAGAGCCTGGAAGGTCAGCAGGAGAGCACCTGAGGAGCACCATAAAGGAACTTCTGCCACTCCAGCCAGTCAGTGGGTTCTACTGGGAGCCCAGCTAAATGCTCCTATGGAGCTACACATAGCAAAGACAGTAAAAAAAAAAAATGTAGTTAAAGACATGCATGTGCCTGCATGGCTATCATCTTACTGGCATCACTAAGACATGGTGGGATGATTCCTATGACTGGAGTGTTGGAATGGAAGGATACACAGTGTTTAGGAAGGACAGGCATGGGAGACAAGGAGGGGATGTCACCCTCTATGTCAGTGATTGCCTGGAGTGCATGGAGCTCTACCTCAGAATGAAAAGGAGCCAAGTGAAGGGTTATGGGTCAGGACAAAAGGGAGGGCAGGGACAGGTCATGTTATACAGGCTCCCCGCTCAGGCAGGCCGAGCTACGAAGTCTTCAGACAGATAGAAGCAGCCTCACATCCACAAGCCCTGGTCCTCATGGGGGATTTCAATCATCCCCACATCTGTTAGAGAGACAACACAGCAGAGCGTAAGAAATCCAGGACCAGGAGGTGCCTGGAATGTGATGATGGTGATAACCCTCCTTCCCCAAGTTAGAGAAGCCAACAAGGAGAGGTGCTATCCTGGGTCTCCCTCTCACAAAAAATGTTGGGGCTGCTGGGGAATGTGAAGCTCAAGGGCAGCCTAGGCTGCAGTGACCATGAAATGGTGGAGTTCAAGATCCTCAGGGCAGCAAGGGTGCACAGCAAGCTCACTGTGCTGGACTTCAGGAGAGCACAGTTTGGCCTTCTCAGGGATCTGCTTGGTAGAGGGGCCCAAGAAAACTGGTGAATATTCAAGGATCACCTCCTCCAGGCTCAGGAGTGATGTATGCCTACCAAAGGAAGGCAGGCAAAACACCACCCATCTGCATGGTTGAACAAGGAACTCCTGGACAAACACAAGGAGAAAAATGAAGCCTACAGAGGGTGGAAGCAAGGACAGGTAGCTTGGAAGGAATACAGAGAAATTGTCCAAGCAGACAGGAATCATGTTAGGAAAGCTAAAGCTGTGATAGCATTAAATCTGGCCAAGCCCATCAAGATTGATGAAGCTTCTATACAAGAAAAAGCTTCTATAGGTACATCAATGATAAAAGGGCCCTTCTCCCAAAGGAGACCCAGGACACAGACAAGGCTGAACCACTGTACTTTTTTAATGACTTCTTCATCCTGGGCTTCACCAGCAAGTGCTCCAGACACACTGCCCCACTCATTGGAGGCAAATGTGGGGACTGGGATAATGAAGAACTGCCCACTGCAGCACAAGGTCAGATTTGTCACCATCTAAGGAATCTGAAGGTACATGAGTCCATGGAACCTGATGAAATGCATCCCCAGGTACTGAGGGAACTTAAAAGGTGCTTGGAACAAAAATGGGGACAGACTTTTATGAGGGTCTGTAGTGACAGGGTTTTAAACTATAAACTGGTACATTTAGATTGGACATTAGGAAGATATTTTTTACATTGAAGGGGTGAGACACTGAACAACATGTCCAGAGAAGTTGTGCATGATCTATTCCAAGTATCCAAAGTCAGGATGGGAAGGGCTTTGAGCAACCTTATCTAATGAAGGATGTCCCTGCCCAGAGAAGTTCGCGTTGATGATCCAGAAAGATTCCTTTCAACTCAAACCATTCTGATTCTATACAACAAAGCTTCTGGATACTGAGTCACTTCAATCAAAACTTTGACACATTGCTCTGCTTCTTAGCTAAACCTAGCAAGGACTGAGGTTATGATTTAGCTTTTCCCTGAGTGAGATGAAAATGGGGTCTCTCTTTTCTATCTTAACATTTATTTGAGAAATTCAGTTCTTGAGAGACCTAGGCTGACAAAATCTGATTGACTTCAGCTGACCAGTTAAATGTGTCTTGCTTTCATTAGATGGGGAGGAGAGGGAAAAGATAGCAAGAGAGACAGATTATAAGAGGAATTATGACATCAGACAATTTTTTTTAATGTTTTGCACTCCAGCTTTTTTGAACATAATATTCTATTACCTCTTTTAACATTCAGTTACATTATATAAAACCTGGAAATCTAAACCAATTTATTGAATATTATTTAAGAGTTCTCAATTGACTCTCAAGCACTTTGTTGCACAGGTGGTCTTAAACATTTCCATTATGTTTTAGAATTAACAAAATTTCATACAGAGTATTTTTCCATCCCAGTACTAGAGAGACTTTCCACATCAAATTAATAAGTCACTCAAAGAGCAAACATTTCTGCTGATAGATGTGAAGCTTGATTTTAGAGATAACACTTTCTGACAAGTAAGTTATTATCCCTCTTAAATCTATTTCACACTGTCTCACTAAAAATAATTTTTCCATCCTCACAAGGCCAGGGCTAATATGAACAGAGGGAGCACATTACAGCCTAAATAATTAGTGGAAGGCTAGTTGTTTTAACTAAGTCTGAAAGAATTCTCCATTTCCAGCTATAAAATATGACAGATGGACATGCCTTGTAACAAAGATTACCAAATGAAAATTTAAACATCTGTATCAATACTTTGTGAAAACTACTTTTTATTTACAAAATAAAAAAGTGTGTTGAAACTATTTCAAAATAATTTCTTCTTACTCCACTTCTTAGTATATTTTTTCCTTTTAAGTAACCTTCAGTTTTTGCAATACTAATCAATGACCTTAACAAGGTCACACCAGATGAACTGTCAGCAGCTTAACCACTAGAGGCACAAGAGCCAATTTAGGAAGCGTCTTCTAAAGGAGTGAGAACACAATACCGTATAAACACTCCAATTTTTCAACTTAGGCTGTCTCAGAATACGTGTATTTCTCAAAATTCTATTCAGTGTGATAGACACTAAATACTTTTCTGATCTACAATACACACCAGAAGAAAATAACTAAGCCTTAGTCTCTTGAGATCCAGATATGGCAAAGCAACAATTTTAAATAACCTATAGCAAGCAACAGAAAGGAGGATCAATAATACAGAAAGTGATGCTGGAGCTCTCCAGATTTGTCCTCTACAACATAGTTGCTTTTCCATGGTAAATAACCTCATTTGAAGACTAAGTAATCTAGTCTTCCCTGTAAAATAACTGTAATATGGGTACTGTCATACAACAAATACACAGAACATTTTTTTTTTAAGTGTCCTGGTACTACAGTAATGAAAATAACACAAACAAGCACACCAAGAAAGTGCTAATGTACAGCTTATCAACAGAAATATTAACTAAAATTCATGGCAAGCTAAACCACAAAACCTAGTGAATTAATCTAAGGTAACCTAATGTCTATTAATGAGCATCAAGAGGCCTGTGAAAATGGTGTATCCATGCAGCAAGGTCCTAAAACAACATTTTTTGTAAATTAAAAAACCCCAAAACAATACAATAATTTAACAATCTTTCAAGTTTTCTTAAATATCAACTTTAAAAACAGTAGAAGATATTGGAATAAGAGAGTAAAAACTATACCCCTTACAATTCTCCTAACAGGTAAACAAAAGGTCCACAGACAATCTCTTGGAGATCGTAAAACTTGAAAAGGAAGCAAAATGTCTGCAGGCTTAAATTCACTACACTGGGCTATATACCATCACTAGGAAAAAAAAAAAAAAAAAGTTACTGGATTACATATTGAAAGAAGTTGATAACCAATATGATGTTTATTTGCATAATCTGCAAGTGAGTCTCTAAAAACTCAAATTTACTCTTTACACATTTTGACACATTACTACAGAGAAGCCAATCTCTTGGATAATCTATAGATGCTACTTTTCCCTCCTTCAGTTCCCAAAAGAGAAAACATCTGTGTTTCCAGTGTTTTGTGCTGCCTACTGCTGCATGTTAACAATTAGGCCAAACACATTCTCACACAATGGTTAAGTCAAAACTGCTGTTTTAACAAAGTTTCCTTTATTATTCTTTGAAATACAGCAGTGCATTACACAGTTTAAATTAACAGCTCTCATTTCATTTTTTTCTCTGCTTTGACAGTGTATGACATTTATCCAATGAACAGAGAAAAAAAAAAAAAGATTATATGTATATACGTTTTAAAAAAATGTTAATAGAAGTGTCCACATTTTTTAATCACCATAATGTTTTTCAAACTAATGTTTTGTTTCCCAGAAAGTTTTATTAAAAGCAACCAATATGTTATCTCTCTGGCAACTACAGGAAGGAAAAAAATGTGGAAATCCTACTCAGTATTAAAAAAAGTAAAAATTTTGGTCAACAACATACTAAAATCACATACACAGTGCAGTTAATTTTAGTTCCCTTTAGAAAACTGATAGTCAAAAGTATGACCACATTGTATGATGGCAACAGAATTCCAAATTGTTCTTATTTACTCTGATATTTTTTTTGTTGTTTCTTTCCACGAAAACGCTGAACAAATCCTTAACAGGCAAGCCAAGCAGCTACACACTGGGAAAGGCACTGTCAAAGCCCAAAACCAAAGCCTATTTAAAGTCTAGCAAACAATGGAATCTGTGTGCTTAATAAATTTCACATTGTATTTAAAAGACATGGGAATTCAGAAGTAAGAGAAGTTGTTATTTTTTAACCACATTCCTTGATAATCTAAGAAATTTGGCTGTGTAGTCTTCAGAGCAGGGACAGCTTTTTTTATGGTGATGTTTGATGTTATTGCACAACTAACAGCAAGAGCAGCAGCTTGATTCATGACCAAGGCACTGAAACACTACAGAAATATTGTCCTGCCACGAGAAACGGAGATCAAACACCTTGCTGGAATCACAGCACTAAAAGTGGTCAGAAGCATAAAAACAGCTCTGTGAATCAACTTTAGATATACACAGAACCATCTTTTTAAAAGAAGCATTACCAAGAAGTGCAAAAGTGATACAGTCTTATTTCTAATGGGTTTATGTTTTATAGGGCACTGATGTCTAACGAGGCTGGGTTTATGGTTCTAGGGTAGTTCAAGTCAAAGAACCCATAGAGGAAACAGAAACCAGTGTGTGGGTGTTACTGCAGGATTCTTTTTCCTTGCAAATCTGCAATCTTATTATCATAACACTTATCCAAATGAAAATCTGAAGCTGCTAATCCTGTATAAAAGCTTAATGGAATTACTCAAAGGATTCAAGAGCTACCATGTAAGCCTCAGTTAGTTAGGTTAGCAAGGAAAAAGAACAGATATAATCAAGATGACACCAGGGGAAGTCACCAGCACAGTTCTGAAGGATTCTGTTCTGGGACCTTCATTACCTGATAAATTCCTAAGTGGCCTGGAAGATGAGATGGGTGACACAGTTTAGAAGCTACCAAAGGACAGCAAGTGATCAAGGATAGTGACTAGAGAGCAAATGAAAAAATACAGAAGGACATTATGAAACTGGACTGGGCCATAAAAAGGTAATCAAAATTCAGCACAGGCAAACTTGAAATGAGGCATAGGGACAATAACCACCTGATGCTATTCATGCATAAATCATTGAGTTGTGAGCTACTAATCCATGTCTCTTCATGGATAGATTCTGACTGTTCAACATTTGGTTTCTGTTACTAGAAAGTATTAATGAGTTAGTAAGATCTACATACAAAACAAGGAATTCTACAATCTAATAGATTCTACAATCTAGTAGAATTCCTTGTGAAAGATATCAAAGATTAAAAAAAAAAAAACAACAAAACAAAACCAAACTAGATGGCCTTCAATGGAATTGAGTAAGAGAGATGTCTTGAGAATTTTCAACTAGACAAACCATATCAGGGTCAGGAAATCCCCTAGGCTGAAAATAGAGTATGGCTGAGGGAGTATTTAGGAAAGGTATCACTCTCCCTGTTCTTTTTTTGTCCGTAAGTGCTCCTTTAGAGATGATATTGCAGACAAGTACAGGGTTTGTCAAAGCCTTTGTCTGAACCAGTACAGCTGTTCTCATAAAACATTTATGTTTACCATCATACAAGAGCAACACTTCAAAAACAGTTGCTGGAGGAGTGCAACAAGCTGATCCACTCACAAGGTTGCACATTATTAACACACACGAACTTTGTTAGAAGATGTCAAAACATCAGTCCTGTCAGGAGAAAAACCTGAGCTATGGGAAGCAACTGTTAATGGACGGCAGAATTAGCAGGTGAGAGAGACACTTGCACTAGGGGGTTGGTTGCATATGAAAGACCCCAAATTCTTGGCATCTGTATTCTTCACTTCTGAAAAATAAATATGTATGTAAGCTGGAAAATGTAAAACTTTTAAGCTAAGAAAAAAAGGCAAGACAGAAAGGGGAAAAGCATGACCTAACAATAAAACCTGCAAACACTGTGTACACCCCAAAACTTTATCATTTCAGAGAATTGCAAGGTTTGAATGTGCCTTCATAAACAAGACTCTTTTGGAAAAGTTCTCATTACGTACAACAGGCTTGTAAAGAATGATCTCTGCAGAGTGGAAACTTATGAAGTGGTCCTTCAGTATATCTAATATGCCTTAAAAAATTCATTAATAAGCCTAATAGCTGGCAAGTTTTGCAGATCATGGGTCAGTGGGAGTCTTGATAATTTGGGAAGCAAATTTTATCTTCAAGATGGAAATGTTTTTATTTCATAGCATCGCTCAAAAAACTATTTCAGGAGGTCAACTCAGTATTAAAGCGGCATTAAAAAAAACCAAAAAGCAAGCACTTCATAATGCAGCACATAGATACCACTTGTATTTCAATAAACAGAATGAAGCTCAGAGCATTTCTGACAAAAAAACCCCAATATGACGAAACAATCTCTGGTACCACAGATTATGCAATTGCATCAGAGAAGTTTAAGTGCAGCACGTCTGTAACCTGCAACCACCTCAAACCAAAGAATTATATCTCCAAATATGTTGCTATTTAAGAAGGATTTAAAAGTGTTAAAAATACTGATTGATCAGATTTAAGAAATGGGAAGATATCTGTAAATTGCCTGAATCTAGGCAAGTGAAATGCTGCCTCACTATTATCAAATGCTCAGCTGCCATTAATGACAGCAACTATTACATTATTTAAAAATTTGTCCAAAGGGTTACCCAGCTGCCAACAGAGTACTAATAAGTCCATCTGATCCTTAAAAAACAACAAACTTAAACTGACATGAAAAACATTTTTCCAATTTAGTTTACTGTCTATACTGGTGTTGGAACTAAATTTTACTTTGTTTAAACATGACTACTTTTTTATTTTTTTTTAACTTAACTAAAAAAGTAAAAATGTACACATGTAGCATAACTTAGATGTATGGTAACTGTTTAGAAGTTTAAAAATACAAATCAGCATCCAATGACAAAGAATTGAGGTAAATATTTTTCACATTAAAAATTAATTAAAACAATGTCACATTAAAACTTAAAATAATTACTACTGCTGCCAGCACAAGTACCAGTTTGCAAAAACCAGAAGCAAACATTTCTATAGCAGTAGTGACTAACTTTCAGGAGAACAACAGCAGCAGCATTTTGACAGAGAAACCTGTGTGGATGACTTGAAGGTGAGTTAGTGTAACAGGAACTGCACCACCAAAAGAGGACAAGACATTCCATTGCTTCTCATCCTCCCCTGCATGTTCCCACCCTCTTGTCCTTGTACCCAACACATCCACTCTGTGGTTGCAGAAATGAATTGTATCGATTTTTTGTTCCAAATAGAAAGATTTCATTTCTGGTAACACAGTCTTCAAAAAATACAAATCAGTGATCAACTCGCTCTCTTGCCACGAAATTTCTACATGTGGCATAAGAGAAGTGGTATTGCCCCTTTCAGCAGCAACTCAGTATTAGATCCACTTAAGAATAACAAGAAAACATTAAAAATTAGAATGCAGAAGCTACATTTTAGCTAATTCAAATCCAAGTCTTTCAGACAGCGATTATTCTTAGGAACATGAAGTGTGGAAGCCAATCCAGGTACTTCAACAGGTATGATATTTACTTCCAATATTTTTACAGAAGTTCACTAGGCACCCGTGCAACCATACCCTGCACTTGTAACATTCAGCAGATTCCGTCTCAAACAGTAGCCTGGTGATGACAAAGAAATTATTGATTCCTTCAGATCTGCTGAGAGAGAGGCAGGTGTTGCCCTGCAACTAACCCAGAACAGGATGGATCACCCAAGTGTGGAGAATGCAGGAGAATGTGTGGTAGTGCAGAAGGCAGCATGTGTAGAGCTCAGAAACACTGAGGCTTTGCCTCATCTCATACTTTACCCTCCAACCACCAGTGTCATTCCAGTACCGCTAACATCAGCTGTCAGACCTTTCTGCTACGTTTCTTTTACACTGAAGACAGTGGTATGATTTAAGTCTTTCAGTTTAAACTTGTAGATCTTATCAGCATACCAGAGCAGTGCCAGAGACACACATTGTGCTCTCCCTTGTTTACCTCGAGTCTATCACACAGAGATTGCCTGGATGGGCTGCTACTGGGCCTGAGAGATCCTGGGGAGAAATGCTTGCCTAGATGGAACTTCAAGAAGGAGATGGCTACAGTCTTTTCTGTTCAGTCCTATGAGAATCTTCACATGGAAACTATTTATCAAAAGCAGTATCTTTTATTATATAAACAAGCAACAGATCACACATCATTGATTACCATCATCATACTTCAATAACACTTCCTCAGATTTAGGAAAACATAAATGGAGTTAACAAACAAAACCAAATACAACTGTGATCACACAGATGCACATATTTTGAGTTCACCAAAACACTTATCTTCAGGATTTCTGGCAGGTAAACTCTGTAATCTTTCTACTTCTTGTGTCTCACTATATTTACTGGCCTTAGTATCACCTAGAATCTATAGAGGACTTAAAAACACAATACAAGATGCAATCAAGCAATGTAAAGACAAGATATATGCTCTTGACTATTTGATCATTTTCCTTCCTGCCCTCCTGATGTCCTTTATTTACTCAACTTTTAGAGCAGTTCAAACTATCTGCTACCAACAGGTACTTGCCTGTGTTTGAACCCCATTCCCAAGTGGGATGCTGATGTGCCCCAAGTGACACGTGTGTGCATTAGAACAGACGTGCCCCCAGCTCTGAACACCCAGTGAGCAGACACAGCCCCCACCCGTGTACCCAACACGTGTTACAGGCTCCTCCAAGGCACAGGCAGCCACCAGGTGGAATCATCCCCCAGGCCACCAGTGGGACCACCCTGATAAAGTATTCAGTGCTCTTCATATCAGCCAGAATCCAGAGGGCACTCTTGTAGTGCAACCATATAAGATTAATTTCAATTAATATACAATTTACTCTTAGGCACACACTGCATCTTTCAGTCGAGCAAGGAAGAGAATGAATTATGAATGCCAAAGATCCAACCACCAGTGTTCATTTAAAGGCTATGATATTTGTCCTGCTATTTACACTTCCAAGGTTAATCACCCAGCTGTATATAAACATCTAACTAGTTAAAGACCACGCTATATATTTTACTCTGGTTTATTAATTTCTTTAATTTGCATGAAGGTCTTTTCTGAATACTTACTACTGATGTTTTCTATACTTGGCCTGCAGCTCAGGGAGTTAATTACTATCTTGCTGAAAAGCTTTAAATAGCCTCATAAAGAGTATGAAAACAAATATAACTTCACCTAACCATACAGCCTTTTAAACAGTTATTTTAATTTTAAAAAGCTACTATAAGTTAAGTCGGAAGTCATATATAGACAATGTTTTCATTAATAGGTGTAAAAACTTAAAGAGATGTGTCAGCCACAGGAGGCTCAGTAAAGGCAAAGAGTTCTGACAAGTTGAATTTAAAGGCTCTACAACTTAACCAGCAAAGATACTGACTTCACAGCATATAAAATATGGTAGACCTACAAAGGAAATAGTTGCAAATACTCATCCCCTGCCCCTCTACTATCTCTAATTTTTATTCCAAAATATTAGTAAATGAACTTCTATCTACTTATGAAATTGAGATCAGAAGTAGGATACTCTGCAATTTTGAAGAGAACAGCAAGTCAACATAAAATAATTTATATTTTAGCATTAGAATGTATTTGCATAGGCATTTATTGTTCAGTCTATGTTGTAAGGCTGCCAGGCTGTCTTTCCATAAAAACAGTGATGATATTTGTCACCATAGCTCCACTTTTATGATTAGGTATGTTGTTTAAAAACTCTACTTATTTTAAAAAAATTACTAACCAAATAGGTAGGACAGTTCAATATTGCTCTTAAAATAATACATTTGCTGCTTGATACTTCAAATGACAGCTGAAAAGGTCCTTTTACTAAAATGCAACCAGAAAACCTCTTCCAAAAACAGCAAGTCAGCATTACATTAATTCTCTTCAAGGAAGTTACTGTACTGTTAAGCAAGGCATTTCTTTCATAAATCCAGAACAAAGTTACTAAAAACTGGAACTGTGAGGTTTCTCTGAAGTCACTAAGATATTCAGTTCAGAGGGGATGATGAAAAAATCATCTACATATGATAAACTATATCTCAACTTACAGAGACATTTTAGAACTTTTGTGTCACCTCACACAATTCAATGTGACTTCCATCAAAACTGCTATAAAAATAGCAATAAAACAATATTACTAAAGGTAATTCAGTTTCACTGTCAAATGCAAGAGTTGAATATGCACAGGAATGAACTTCTACCCCAGAAAGGAGAACCAGAAGAAGAATTCACTGAACAGCAGTCTTTAGCTAATTAGTAACAGTAATTAGCTCAAAATCTTCAGAGAGCAGAATCAAATATAATGAAACAGTAAAAGTTTTTCCAGTACTTTTAAAAGTAAAGATATGAACCCAACAAATAACTGGAAGCTGGCCCCATGTCTTTCAGGATATTCCAGTGTCCTAAACACAACACAATGTTTTAAAGTTGCACATCCACTCAGCCACAGTCTTCAAATTTGTTTCAAGTTCATAATAACACATTATAGTGTCACAGGGATCTAGTGAGAATTAATTACTCATCCAGTGACAGCAATGTGCATTACTGATTTCTTCATTAGTGATTCCTCAAGCAGACCTTTTCCTTTAGGCTAATAAAACACTTTGTTTTCTTGAAAAGTGCATACGGCATATGCTAAATGAGCAAAATAACTTCTTGAATCAATCTGTGTACGTTTTAGCATGTTTTCCAATTTTACTGTTGATGATTATGATCTCAATCTAAGTCCTGACTACACTACACTACCTGGAATAACCCTGCAGAGGATATGGATCTCGCAACTCCGCTCTGCTGCTCTGATGTAAAAGCTGTACCATCTTATGACAGGTTGCTTTATTTTTTCTGGCCTTCAGCTACTCCCAGTCTCTTACTCCCTTATCTGTCTCTCTCTACTTCCCTCCACAGTCTATATATGCAAAATCTCATCAGCACTGCAACCATATTTCCCTTCAGAATTCTTCTACAACCAAGCCACTCCATTTAACCACATCGTAAAAACAAACTCACACAATTTAACAACCTAAAAAAGGGATAACAGCTACTCCCTTCCATACAGCACCTTAAGCACAAGCACATGAAAATGAAATTTCACTTGAATTCACTCAGTGGTACAGCGGATAGAAAACTGCATGCAGGTCTCTTTTCTCAATCCTAGCCCAGCACTCTATCCAGCAGACCTTGTTCCTTTGGTAACTTAATAGCAACTAGAGGAAATTCTTTAAAAGATAGAAACACCTCACAAAATTATTCAGATTTCATCCCTGTTACAATTTATTTTTATTTATTAACAAACTTTTTTGCACAGAGTATATATTTTCACATGCAATCCTTTCTAGATTAGGGCCTAGAAAGCTACAGACACAAGTAACATTAGCATGGACTGCATATTTCTTCCTCAATACAGCAAAACTCAGAAATTTAAACATTCCCCAAATTATATTAAAAATGAAAATCACTACAGCAAGTCTGAGCACAGACTTAGCAGGATATAATTAAACTATTACATGTAATATCAGAATTGAAAAAATGAATTTAAATACATCATAAGTTAAATTTCCACACTATTATAATTAAACTATTACATGTAATATCACAAGAGTCAAAATTTAATTTAAATACTTCATTATTTAAATTTCCACACTACTGCCTCAGAAATAAATCTCTTGGAAAGACAGGTTCCATATATCCTCTTTGGTATCAAAGTATGAACAGAATTTAGATGCAGAAACAAGACAATATATAGTATTATGCAGGTAGAGCCAAACATCCTGCACATGATATTATAAAGGAAGTAGATGATTAAAAATTTAAAATACTCAGTAGCTTCTAATACAGCTACAGAAATAGCTGCTAGTAAGATGTCTGTGAAAGAATAATCTTTGTACTGAATGTTTAAGCTACTCAACCCTTCCCCCCACCCACCTCTGTGGGGCCAATAAAATACACATTCAATCTCTTAACATCCATTAAAAATGTACCCAACCAACTTTCAGGAAAGTAGGGCAAGATTTTTTTTTGTTAAAATATTATAACTAGCTCATCTAGGTCTTTTTCTACTAAAACATTCTGACAGTCCCACAGTTACATGGTACTTCTGACTAGAAAAATCTGGTAAATTACTTCCAAAATTAATAAAAAACCGTAATTTCCCTTCCAATCAGAAAATTTTCTTTTTGTCTGTGTATTGAAATGTAACTAAGCACATCAATACTCATTTGAACATTTTTATTTTGCATCATGCGATTGACCTTAGTTGGAAAAAAATCTTAGGGCAGGACTATGGGGATCAACAACACAACTCATTTCTGCAATCACATTTACAAATCGTCCAATCAGCCTGTCACTTTTCTTGGACAAAAATGGATTCCGATCTCTGTTCCACAAGACAGAAGAATATCTTAAAAACAGACTATCCCAACAAACAGGACATATTAAATAGCTTCTACAAGATAATTTGTATTCCAATCTCCATTAGCAATGCAGATAATGGGAATATTTTCTGCAGCCTCTCCAACTCTATGGGAATTCTAAGTCTTACCACCTTCACCACTTTCTGCTTTACCAGACATTGCTGCCTATCCTATTATATCACTGAATTGTTACTTCTAGTTATTAACTATTGTTTAAAGAAGCAGCAAAGAGACATGATTTTGCTAGGATTCTAGCTAAGTATATAAAGTATCTATTCTGACTCTACAACACTATACCTAAAACCCAGTAAAATCCCTCAAGAAAATTCACCTGTGCAAGCTCTTGGTTGCTTCATTCCCCCTATTAGCTAGAAACAAGATGCTCAAGATGGACAAATAATGAAGTTTTGAGCAGTATCTAGATCTTCCTCTGTCCCTATTCCTGCTGGAATGCACAGCAAAGGAGCAAAGGAAAATGCTGACATCATTTTACCCCTATGGAATTTCTCTTACTTCAAAGAATAACAAACAGTAACAACAACAAAAGCAGTGGGGAATGCTGGAATATGCCCACGAAACAGGCACAGTAAGGTAAGAGAAGTTCAAGGCCTCCATTTTTTCTTCTTGGGTCGCATTAAGATCTCTTTGACCCTTACTTTCCTTCCAATTCCACTGCTCATGAGCAGAAAAGCTGGAGGGTCACATACACACTCCAAATTTGCAGAGTCTGTGGACTAAAAGAATCTTAATCCCAATGGTGCCCCAAACAGACAGATAAAGTTCTGTTACTGTACATGTGTTAATATCTGTCAAGCAGAACATGGTGGGGATATACACTGCTGAGGCTTTTAATGGCCTGTCTCAGGATTTCCCCTATAATTGTCAAGTCTTTGAAAATAAATAACATTATGAACATATAACATACTACTAATTTTATTCAAGTCACCTATTTTATTTAAGTCATTTATTCATCCCCTCTTATATCTCAACGATGAAAAGAGAAGATTTTGATACCTATATGACATGCTTTATTGACTGGAAGAGAATGATTGTAACACTATCACTTTAGCATATCCATACTAACAAGAAACAGCAGATGGAGGATTAGTACAAAATAAAATCTGTACAGTTACATGTCAAGTAACAATCAAGTTCTGTGTTATTTACTTTTATAAGGCGTAGTTTTGTCATAAATACAGAAAAATGTCAATTACGGACTCCCATGGATTGTGAGGAGGTTGCAATACCAAGGGCTTAAGCACTGCAGTGAAGTTCTCTGTTTTACACAATTGTCTACTGAATCATCACGAGTTCACTTCTGACAGCTGAGAAACCAAAGCCAATCAGCAATTCCCACTTCATTCCAGGAACACAGAAGAAATATACGTTGTACGACAGAAACCATAAACATTTAAAAGGGTTTGAATGAGGAAAAGCAACTACACATTGCACAGAGGCCTCTGATCCCACGCTGATAAATTACAGCCCAAATCACTTACATACAGAAAACATCAGAATACAGGAATGTGTTTTATTTGAAATGAAAGGACAATCAAATCACACTATTTTCACCCTTCAGATCAGTATCAGGTACTGCAATGAGTAATTAAAACAAAGGCAAGACAGAAAAAAAAAGCACCGCACTTTCGCTTTTCTCAAAGTTTCATAAGACGACTGAATACGTGTATACTTTTAATCGAAACGACACAGGGAGAAGATGGAAAGGAGTTTGCCGGAGCGAAGTGTCAGCTCGTGTCACTTCTGCATTCAGCTGTAACCTTCGCCAAACCTTGTCCCCACCCCGCCCATCGCCCGCCAGAGGCCGCGGCCGCGGTCCCGCCCCAGCGGCGCCGGGCGCCCATAGGCTGCGGCTGCCGCCAGTCTGCCATCGGCCCAGCTCCGCCTCCTGCAACAGCGGCAGCCCCAGCCTCCCTATCCGCCTTTTGCCTTCAATAGGCCCTAAAGGACAATGCTGCTGGAAGGGGAGGAGAAAAAAAAAAAAAAAAAAAAAAAAAAAAAAAAAAAAAAAAAAAAAAAGCGCGAGCCCCGGCAGCTCGGTCGGCCCCCGGGGCAGCAGCAGCGGTACCGCCGCGGCTCAGCCGGGGTGTTTCCAGTTTCCATCGGCCCCAGCCCGGAGCCAGCTCCCCCTGCTCCCCCTCCCCGCTGCGCGGCCGCTGCTGCGCTCCGAACGTTCGCACAGGATGAAAGGTCACGGGGCGAGCACCGGCCGGGCCCGGCAGCGGCACAATCCCGTCACCTCAGCCTCGGGGTCAGGCGAGGCGCTGCCCGGATCGGGATGTCCCCACTCCGACCCGAACCGCCGCATCCCCCGCTCTCCCATCTGCCGGCGCCGGGTGACACCGGCGCGGGCCGGCACCGGGTGCCGCCTTCCCCTCCCTCCTTCTCCTGCTCTGCTCCCGGGCGTGACCCGGCCCGAGGGCACCGAGCCGCGGCTCCCGCCCCAGGCTGGCGCCTCCCTCCCTCCCTCCCGGCCGCGGCGCAAAGCCGCTCACCTGGCGCCGGGTCCCGCCGGGATGGGAGAGCGCGGAGCCGGCGGCGGCAGGCGGGGAGGGCTCGGCTCCCCTCCCGGGCAGCGCTGTGACCGGGCCCCCGGCCCCGCCCCCGAGCCCTGCCCGCCGCCGGCCGGCAGCCGCCCCCCGCCCGGCCCCCGGCGCTCTGTCACCCCCTCCGGGCCCCTTCCTCCCGCGGCCCCGGCACGCTCCCGCCGCCTTGCGCCCGGCGCAGCCCAGGAGCGGGACGCGCCGTCCCGGGAAACCGGGAAACCGTCCTCCCGGAGGGACCAGGCCCGGCCCCGCAACTCCTCCTCTTCCCGGGCTCTTAGCGGAGAGGACAGGGATGCGCGGGCCTTCCCGGCCGGGCCCAGAGCCGCCGGCCGGCGCTGCCGAGGCTCCGGCCCGCCCGTCCCAGCGCAGCGGCGGGAAGGCAGCGGGTGGGGGGGGGAAGGGCGCCCGCCGCCGCCTCCCGGCTCCGTCCTCCCGTTCCGCGGGCAGGGCGGCTGCCGGTCTCCCTCCCTCCCTTCAGCCCTGCCCCTCCCTCCGCTCCCCGGGCCCGCGGCGGGCATTTACCTGCCGTGGCGGCGCAGAGCGGGGCCCTGGGGCCTCTGGCAGCCGGAGGAGGCGGCGGACTCCGTCCCGGTGCTGCCGTCCCCGAGTGAGGCGGGCGGGACGGAGCCGGGACCTGCCCCGGGAGGCGTTACGTAAACCGGCGGCGGCGGCGGTTCCAGCGCCACGGGGAGGGGAGGGGAGGGGGGAGGGAGGGGGCCGGGCCGGCCCGGCCGCTCCGTCACCCGGCAACGGCACCCAGCGCCCGGCGGAGCGCGCCGCCGGCCCCGCCCCGTATCCCTCCGCCCAGGGGGCGGCCCGGAGCCGCTCCCGGAGCCGCGGGGCCGCGCCGGGCGGGCGGGAAGGGGCCTGGCGGCATCGCGCCGGTGGGCGGGGTGCGAGGGGCGGCGGCACCGGTCCGTCGCGTACCCATCCCTCTTCCCTGTGTCTGCCGTTGGCCGTAGGGCCCGCGCGCCGCCGAGCCGCCTTCATGTCAGGCCGCGGCGCAGGAAGGGCGGGGGGAGGAGGGGAAGTGTCCTTTGCCCTGGTTGTTCAGCCTCCCGCCCGCTCCCGGAGCCGCTCCCGCTGAGGACGGAGCGGCGGGCCAGGCGCTGGGCAGGCCCCGGGCGGGCGGCGGGAGCGGCGCTGACGGAGGGCCAGGGCCGGGGCCGGAGCCTCCCCCGGGCCTCGGGAGGGCCTCGGGCCGCGCAGGGAACGGCCGGGCCGGGCAGGGCCGGCAGGAATGCGAGGGCGGGAGCGGGGGATAATGATGGAGCGTAGCGGGGTTTGTCATGTGAGCTCCTTTTGAAATGCTGAGCGACTCGGAGGGCAAGGTTAACAAATAAAAGTTTATTTTACTGCGCAATGGAAGCCCGTCTGGAAGGGAAGTCGTCTGTTGGGAGATTGTTACCGTTGAAAGCCGGGTTTAGTTAGGTGAGCTCCTCGGGAGCCGCAGAGATTGGGTTCCAATTGATTAAATGCCAGTTTAATCACAACTGTTTCCACAACCGTGGAGTAATGAAAGGGCAACATTTTTAGCATAGTAGATGGGTGAAAATGGGTCACTGTAAGGCTGAAAATATGACAAGACACACCAAAGTACTCATTAAGCTTCTTAACTGGGAAAATAATGATGCCCTTTTCAGGTATACACTACCACCCCACATTTCTCAAATACGTGAACACATATGGGCCTAAGGAAAGTCAATATTATGTAAGATGTCAAAGTAAGTCTTCTGTCTGTGTAATCCTGAGCTTTTCTTCCTTTTGTTCACTGCTCAACGTGTGGCTCCTGGCGTTCCAAAATGCAGTATGTCATCCATGCTGGCTCACTGCTGCTTCTGTGCACAACATCTTCAGTCACTGGGACCAAGAGTGCTTGAAAACGTGATCCCCCAGTACCGCATGTCGTCCCATTTAGGCCTTTCAGCAAGTTAAGTCTGTATGTAAAAAATACATCTCATAGGAAACCTGAATGCAAACGCTGCCTCCCAGGCTGTATGCTCATCTCCTGATACAGAGCAACATTATTCTTATTTTGGTTTTAGCTAGGGTAGGCCAATTTTGACCATCCTTAGCGCCTAATTTGGTCATAAATCTGATTTAGGCTAGCCAAAAGCTAAGTATGCAGGATTGTGTAGCTACATGAACTACCAGCATTCTCTTAAATGCTGCTGAGGCAGTAATTGATGTCGTATGAACATACAGTTAATCAGTTACTTTCTCCCAACCTTGCAGGAGTATTTTGGGAAAAATCTAAGAAAAAGTAGTGCTTTAAACTGTATGATAAAAGGACAGGCTTGTTCTCTGAACCATTTAATTACTGTTCAATTTATTTTCTTGTTACGAAAAACTGAAACCGAAAAGCTTTGGGGGGAAAATCCTGCTGACTGTTTTCTGCTGAGTCATTCCCCGGGTTTATCAGAAGCATTTCACCACCACTGTAACACAACTCGCGCCAATCACAATCCAATCTCCTTTTGTTCAGCAGCTCAGAATTTGAATTCCTCTTTTCAAGGTAGAATAAAATATACTAAAATATGGGGCACCTGGGATTTGTCTATAGTAACAATTGACACCTATTTAATTCAATCTCCATACAGTCTTCTGCACATATCCTCAATGTATTATTAATGTATATCATCAATATGAATCCACTTACTCTATTTCACCCTTTCTAAACATTTTTTTCTCTGGAAGCTCTGTAGAAGGAACAGATGCTCAGAACACTGGTGTTCTCCTAATGGAGCAAGTCAGAGCATGGAGGCCAATGACAGATTATTCTAAATATTCACGTAGTTGCTGTGTGACATTTCAAATTGACAGTTCTGGTTTTGTGGTCAGATCTCAGGAATCCTGACAGCGGAACTTTTTTGTTTGTTGGTTGGTTTTTGCTTGCTTTTATTTTCCTAACAACCAACCCAGTTCTGATCTCCATTTGGCAAGCATTTTAGAAACAGCTGGTACATGACCATATGCCGTGCTGGCACTGCTGTGAGCTTATTTCCCACTTGTCCTCCTGGTCAATCAGAGTTGCTCCATGTGCTGAAGGACAGCTGGTCCCTTGGCATGCAAAGCAGCTAATGAACTTTTCCTACAAAAAGCCGTAGGGACAGAGCACATGAGCTGCAATCAGTGGTTTCTCCTTTCTAAAGTGCTATCAGAGATGGAAGTTTTCTATGGGGACCCTGTTTATTGCCTCTGTGTGACAACCTGCACCCTGTGAGAACAACTATGTGGGTGTGCATTCTAGGTGACAGCACTTGTTTGGAAAATGAAGGCTAAATGATCTGTGTTGAAAAGAATGCTAAACCACAACTGAGTGACTGATGAATTTGTGCCTTTAGCTGTCAGCCTCAGCAAGTAGCACCATTTCCCTTTTTTTATTGTGATCCCCGCTGAAAGGGTCTCCAATAACTTTCTAAAAATGTATCCATTTCATCCTATAGTACTTTTTCCTTTAAGTAACCTCCTGAACGAGAAATTGCACAACAGTTAAGTATTACATAGACACAGCTTGTAATCATTTTATTGTCAGCCATTCCTCTTCCTTAAAATCAGTCAGTTTATAATATTCCCTAAAATTTCCTTGTAGGTGCAATAAAAATCCCCTAATTTTCCCTGAGCAGGGATTATGTATCCCTTTACTTTGAAAGTTGTGATAAGCAATCATTAGACAATCCACTTGTTCACAGTTCATAAACTGTTCATATGAAATGCTTGATAAAAACAATCTGCCCATTCAGCATTTTAGAAATGGAGATATAGTACAATTCGTGAGGGAAGATAGAGTTTAGGAACTTAAAAGACCATCTAAGCATGCAGGATCTAAATATACACATAAATTCATAATGTATTCTTAAATTCTAGAAAATGGATGTATTAATGTAAACTGAGACAGGGAATATCCAACAGACTCATGACGAGTTTTATTTGAAATCTTGATGCATAGATTCAAATTTATAATTATCTCTTTGAAACTACTTTTCTTAATTCCATGAAGGATTGCCTAACTTTTTTACTTCTTTTCAGGGTCCATTTCAGGATTTGGGCGAAGACGTTCACACCTCCCAGAAGTAATAACTCGGTTCAAATGACACATTCAAAAGGCATTCCTCAGCACTAGATCAGGTTTCAGATTCCTTTTTACTGATCCCTCTTTCCTAATAATATCCCTGTGCAGTGAAAAACCAAGCTGTACATACCCACAGGATCAGAGGACCACTCTGTTGTCAGCATCAAGGACCTCATCTACTGCAGTGAATGGAATGTGACATTAAATTTTAGTGGGGCTTTCATAAGGCCACAGTTCAGCCCTTTTCTTTTCAGACTTCTCTCAAAGAATTTTCAATATCTTTAACAGGAACCCACTAGTGTGGTGAGCTTGGAAGATCTGAGTCACTTGAAAAATCAATTACATAATTCAAAGTAAATTTATTTTCTCTTTAATGCAACTTGATCACTATAACCTCAAAATGTATTTTTATTTTCTTTGAACGCAAACTGCATGGAGGAAACTGTCACAGAAACTGCAGGTCAGGCAATGCTGTTCTGTAACAAGTGTCTGGGCTCAGTGTTGGTATTTCTTTAGGACTCTACTTTTTTTTTTAATTATTCTGCTTCAGTGTTACTCTTACACCTTTTCGTCCTGCAGCACTAACGATTGAGAAACCCTAATAATACCTTGAGAAACCTTTGAGCAGCCCGAAGTAATACATGAACAGGACACTGTCTCAACCTGGTGCTGTGTGCACAAAACAGACCACCTGAGGTCTATTGTAAAAAGTACTCAGAGAAAATTATAAAGAACCATGATAATTGTCTGCAGCAATTTGGACAAACAGCCAAGCATTACAAAAAGATTGTAAAAATGAAAATGTTACACTACATGATGAATGTAAAGGTCCAAGTCCTAGATACAGCATTTGAAACCATAGACCAAGGAATAGCTTTCACTTGTGGCATAATGAAAGGACCACAGGAAGTACAGTGTTACAAAAATGAAATCATTTTCACAAGTGATGAAATACAAAGCAAGTATTACATGCAATTGCATTTTAAGGA
Source organism: Zosterops lateralis (assembly GCF_965231275.1). Classification (NCBI taxonomy): domain Eukaryota; kingdom Metazoa; phylum Chordata; class Aves; order Passeriformes; family Zosteropidae; genus Zosterops; species Zosterops lateralis. Next base: position 12,121,440 of record NC_139766.1, read on the forward strand.
CTGTTAGTCACCATAAAATATACCAGTGTCTCAAAATCTGATCATTTTTTGTAATGCATATGTGGAAGAATTTGATGTCATAATGAGGTATGAATTTAATTGAATTATATTTGTTGCTACATCAGCTATTGTCAAGCTATTAAGTTAATTACATGTTAAGTTTTAAACTAGATGAAACACATTATGACATCTGTTTTTTCCTATATACTACAGCCATTCCAGAATTACTCTGTTGGAAATGTCTGAGGTTTTGGCAGCTCACTGTCTTACAAATAGTTCATGAATGCAATTAAGCATCCTTGAGTAGCCTGCAGCATCAGCATCCGATCCTTGCCTTGCTCATCAGAGATACACAATATCGTCCTACACTAATTCCACCTTTTTTTTAAAAAAAAAACTTTTTTTTTCCCAGATATTGGTCGTATTCTCAGTCAGTGAAACTGCTGAAAACAGAGCTGAATGTATTCTCATAGCTGACAATCTGGCCACAGGTTTTGGAATGAATGTACTACCATCTTTATTAATGATCTATATAAAATCAAAGGTGAAAGAAACATTTGAAATTTTATTGAGTTCTTAAAGCAATTGCACTAAAGGTATTATTCTTTTCCTTAGCATTTTCTTAACAAGATACTCTGTTGCAGACCCTGGTAATGGGAAAGTATTCCTTTGTGTATTAATGGCTTATTGTCCTGGAACTTTACCATCATGTTTTGACTGATCAGAAAGTTTTCTTACCTGACTCTGTAGTAAAGCAAAAAGGTTGCATGTTTAAGATGCCTAAAATACCAAAAAAATACCCTCAAACTTGGTTTGAAAGCTGAGACTTGAAAGTGAAGGAATCTGTATACATGACTTACAGACTGTAATAAGATTATTATTGTTGCTCTTAATAATAAAAATGTTGATATTTTTATGTGTGTAAACTGTTAAAACAGATAACTGTTTTATCTGTGTGGGAGCAAAAGACAAAAGGACCATTGTTGCTTTCTGATAGAACTGATGGGCTGGGTAGTGCTGCCATTGGAAATAATGAATAGATATCAAAGGACTGTTAAGAGTGATTGATTAATAGCAGTAGCCATTACAAAGAGTTCATACACAATAGGAGAAAAACTCAAGTTTGACAAAAGCAGCGTTTAAAAACAGGTATTGATTCCCAACCAAATGTACTACTATTTTGATATTAGAGGGAAAAAAATTTTTTGGCAGTACATGCAGAGCTCTAGTATCTGCATTTCCAAAGCTGTAGCTGCTCTAGGAAGAGATTTCTAGCTGGTGTGATTGACTACAGGGCTGTCAGCCTGAAATAGAAACCATTTGAGCAGCACGAGAGAAGGAGAGGGTATTTTTCTGTCAAGAAGAAGCTAATATTTCAATATTTTGCAACTAGACTGATATGCTCTCGAAAGTATATTTCATGATATTTTGGCTTGGAATTCTAACTGAATTAGATTAGATGCTCATTTAAAGAGTTACTCATTGGAACTTATTAATGGGAAGAAAACTACCTCACTTTCTAAGGCCAGTTTATCTGTTTATGCTAAAAAGTGTTTTCTCTCAAGAGAGTGGTAACACTGTTGAGATGAAAACTACTTGTTTTCTGGCTTCATTAGTTTTTTGTTTGCTTTTGGTTTGGGTTTTTTTTGTTAAAATAGGGTTGTTTTTTGAGTGTGATACTATTGCAATATCAACAATGAAGAAACAAAAAAGCAGGCATAGCTTTAACCGGCTGAACAAAAATTGCTGTCTTGGTGTTAAAACACCCCCACACATTTTGGCAGTAGAAGAGGTCACGAAATAAAGGAACATTTAAATGCCTAAACCCAGCCAGCTTTTCCAGGTGTAGAGCATTCATTTGTAGGGGTCATTTCCCCTAAGAATTTTTTTTTTCTCTCTCTGAGGCTGAATGCAGGCCATGCTGTGTTCACATTACATAGGGAGGAGGCACTAAAGACTGAGCTAATTAAGCCATGCAGAGTGGTATATCAGAGGAGAATATTAGAGGGCAGGATTGGGCCACCAGTACAGATCACAGATGGGAGTATAATCCTACAAGATGGATTGCTTGAACATTATTTGTTAAAGGGGTAAAATGAATGCACTAACATTAAATAAGAGAATAGTTTATTTCTCAGAATAAATATTTTCCTCCTAAATGTAAAGGTCAATATTCATGGCATGGAATAAGAATTGATAGCCAAAGGCATTGCTTTCTGGCTTATTGCAATGTTTTGATTTTATAGATTTTTATTCCTAGGAGCATATTTTCACAGATGCATGTGCTTCTGTACAGTGAACAGTATTTGACTTTGAACTTTTCCAGGTAGGAAATCATATCCTTGAAAAACAGGATGAAAATTCCATGCTTCACTGTTGCACATATAAGTGATTTCTGTATTTGGAATTGAAGTATTGTTGTGGCAAAAAATATTAGGACAACATTTCTTCCATAGTCAATGAAAAACTCTAAGGCCCTGTAAAAAGGAATTCAGGGCACCTGTGTGAGGCACCAGCTTCTCTGCTCTAACTGCCTACGTCTGCCAGCTGATCCAGCACTCCCACATGCTGAAATGGAGTGCTGCTTAGAGCTCATCAGTGCAAAACATTTTTGAAAACCCTCTGAAGAGTCAGCAGGTTTGATTTTGCCAGAACGAACTCTTGACACCAAGATGTTTTTACAAGTAAGTTGGAGCCGTGAGAGGCTCCCACTTCACATCCACATGACTGTTCTCTCTTCCCACACCTTGAAGCAGTGTGGCTCCATCCAGGTTTCCTATCAGGGATGGTTCTTGGCTTGTACTACCTCCTGATGATGCTGGGCAGCTGTTGGCCAGTTGTGCTACCAGTTAAGTACTATGTGGTCCTGTGCAAAGGTACCTGTTGATTTGGGTGTTTGTCCTGGAAAACAGAAGTGTTTTTTCTAGGTCTAGGACATTCTCAGTCTTGAGTGAGCTGAACCCATGGATTCTGATTTTCCCAAGGAATGAGCAAATGGTAGAATGCCTAAGGATACAGGCTACTCTGCATCCCTCTTGTTGCAGCTAGGTTATTGTTCAGAAAGGAAAGACAGAACCAAAAAGAATATAAAGCCAGACCCAAACTCCCTTTATCTTGTTGCTGAAGATCCTTTGAAATGACAAGTCTTAAAGTTTTGGGATTCAAACTCTGTTTCCATTTATATGTATGCAGTTTACCCGGTTTTGCAGTGCAAACTGTGAATACTGTCTCTATCTCATGAGCAAGTTACTGAGAGTTGAAAGGAGGGAGATGTGAACCTCACCCCAAGCTATTCTCTACAGTGCTGCTTAGAGCTGTCTTCTGGAAGAGCTCACTCCATATGCAGGATAAGAGTGCTAATGTCAGCTGGGAGTACTAAATGGAATTTGAGCTAAATTCAGAGCTACTCATGGATGCTAGGTGTGGGAATGGCCTCTCTGGGGATGAACTTAGGCATTTCTTTCTCAGTTACAGCTTTAAGAGTTCAGTTTGGGATACTTTTAAGCATCTGAGGGGGTGGGGTCTATATAGAGAATTTTGAAACCCAGTATGGAGATTCTAGTAAAATTTAAGCTCTTCCATGGATATTAAGTGACCAGAATGGTTTTCTTGGATTTTAGACACCGTGCAGACTGTAGCTATTACAAAACTGACAGGAAGACCAATGAGCAGAAATAGGCCCTTATAACTGAAACATGGTTTCTGCCCTCTCATCTTTAAGACATGCACATTTGGAAAAGTAAAGAAGGCAGTTTCCCTGCTTACAATCACCCAATTTTAAATAAGGGAGTGAATTCCTGTAGGTTGGATTCAACTCCTTGAGGTATTTGATTAATTTTCTGGGTGTTTGTGCAGTTTTCCTTCTGTGAATTAAATTATCCATATATATGATACTATAGTCCATGTTCCTTGTTTCATAGATTCACCACCAACTGCCTGGTAATGTATCATGCAGTGAAAGTGAGGTATTCAGCTGCAATTTCTTTTGAGCAAACTTGTTAACTGACTTTTCTAGGCAGTCACTGCTTGTCATTATTTGTGACAAGGGAGTTTTGGAAGCTGCTACATGAGCTAGTAGTAGAAATGTACATTAGAAGTACTGCCTCATTTGTTTTACAGAGACAATCCTAGCAATAGCTCAGCTGAAATTTCATAACTGCCTGGTTTCACTGCTGCTGCTGGCCTCATCCAAAGTCAATGGTAAGTGCTCACATTTTTTCTGTGATTGGTCTTGAATTTGGAGTGTGTGATTGTTTGCATTAGCCATTCTGCTTTGTACAGAATAAGATACAGTTATGATACAGATATACAGATGATAACAAGCTCCCATGATTTTTTTTTTTTTTTTTTTTTTTTTTTTTAACTGTAGATACAGAGAACATTTTAATTGCTTACCATCCCATTTCAGGAGTTCACCTGAGTCATGTCTCACTGAGGGCAGGCAGCTTTTGACTTTATGAAATTGTATGTTAAATTAACATTCTTCTTTGCTTGTGATGTGGATTTAGGGGGAGGATTTTCTTTTAATTCCATAATTATTAGATTCCCCAGTGCACTGGTCTTATTTTTCAGGGGGGTAGATTTTGTAATGTCAACTGAGATTATATTCCTTTGGCACACCTATCATTTGTATACATATAAGGCACTGAAGGTGCCCATTATTTTCAGCTAACAAGTAATCTTGTTCCCACTTAACTTGAAATACATTGTTTGCTGTATCCTAATTTTGGCTTTTACGGTTACTTGCTTAATTGCATTTGGATTACTCTGCACCATGTTTTAATACATCATATTTAAAATCTGCAAGATAAAGCATCACCATAAATAGATGCATAGATATAGTCACAATGGAAACATTATGGCAGCTATAGAGATTGACATGATTTATCACTTGTCAAGAGTATGTCATCCGTGGCACAGTGGACAGTATGGTGCTGCTCTGCTGGTAAAAGCTCTGTCTTTCCACTGATCTTACCAGGCTCTCAGACTACCCAGGGCTGAACAGGGAGGTTATACCAAAACGTTTCTGCACTCACTGGAACGGTGGCAGAACTCTCTACAGACAAGGTCTTGTGATAATATTACTGCAGCAGCAACCCGTTCCTAGAAGGTGAAAAGATTTGTGGAGGTTCATGCTCCTGCATGCTCCACCTTTTTAACCCTTGAGCTGCTGGACAAATATGCCAGTGTCTCCTTGCCAAGCAATGGCAAATCATTCCGTAATGTGGGAGCAGCACTTCTGCTGAGATTCATGCACCTCCTGAGTTAGTAATTTCCTTTCATCTCCAGTCCAAGATTGTACAAGGTGGAAATGGTGGTGACAGGAATTGTCTTGTGGGCTGTATTTGGCTGGAACAACACCCATGGTAGTGTATAATAGTTGCAGACAGTATCAGTTGCTGTTTGTAGTGGCTGAATGTCTTGGTAAGAAGTTAATGTAATGCCAATGAAAAGAATAAGTTTCAGAATTTATCTCTTTGGGAAGGTTTTATTACACACAACTGCGAATGCTACTTTCATCTTGCACCAGGGTTGTTTCTTTCACTTTCAGTCCCTTTTCTAAGTCATAAGATAGTCAGAAGAACCATTTGTACACCTACAATATAAGGGACTTCACAAGAAGCCCCACCACAGAATATTTCCATTTATATGATATTGGAAAACCTGCCTCTGAAGATTAAGCATTTGTTAAAATACTTAGGTTGCATTAAAAAATGTGGTGAACATTTGGTTGTGTCAGATCAGAATGCACCCTGTAAATCCCTGTACCTGGAAGGTCATTGTGGAAGGACCATGCGAGCTCTGCCACATTTCAACAGGGTATAGCATATATACGTTCTAATAGTCTCCCACCTTCAGCATGCTGACAGCCTAGCTGAGAACTTCTAGAAAGCACAGAATAACATTGATGCAGCCAAATTGCAGTTCAGAAAGATGTCAGATAAGGTGCTACACAGAGATTAATCTATGTTTATTTGGTTAATGTATACAAAGTCCTTATTTCCCTAGAAAGAAGAAAATACTGAAGGTGTTGCAAAATTTGTTGCAGAGGTGCATAAAAGTGAAAGCAGAAACCATACATATACATGCTACTTTATATTCATGTCTATAAATTATACAGGTTTTTCAGCAAGGAGTGGTGAATGGTACATCTCTGCATTTCTCAGTATAAGTGTACATCATTTCCATGCATGTTTCAAGAGATCAACTGAATTCTTGAAGGTGCATGATAAGGGAGTGGGGGTTGTGGAGGACTGAGATAACACCAGGAGTCACCGGCAGGGTATGTAAAGGGTGGAGCACCAAACTTACTACGTCAGACCTCACAAAAATTGAATATTTAAGTTGTCTCAGTGTTATTTAATATATTTTCAAGTGTCTCATGATGTCATAGAGTTGTTTTGGTGGTTTGCCTGTGTTTTCCAGTCACAGGGAAATAATGGTTTACCATGATAAATATTCTTTCAGAAATGCATGCCATTAAACTGCCCTTTTAAGCACTGAAGTGTAGGCTGAGCCTTAACTGTGTGCTGAAGTCTTGATTTCACTGGGATTTAATCACAGGTTAAAGTGGTTTCCTGAGTTAGAGCCAGAAAGAGACAGTTTCCAGCTAAAGGACAGGAAGAATACAACCTGTTTAGCTCCTATACTGCTCTTGTCATACATACATGCATGTTTACAAATCCATTTTTCATATAAATCTGGACAGAATTAGGGCTTGGGAGGGAGTATATCAGAGCCTGCCTCTGAACTTAATTGAACTGAGAATTGGAGAATTGCTTCAAACCCATCTCTTGCAAACGTTTTGGAATGAGCAGAAGATGCTGGGATGATAGCCAAAAGACTATTAGTAAAACAAAAGCTATTAACATATTTCACAATGTGCATCCTGGCAAACAGCTCAACAAAAATTCATACTGATAAAGCCAGTGGGGTCTGGGTCACCAGAGTCCAGAATCATACCTTTAAATATTGGAGAGATTTACCAGGAATTGTGTAATGAACCATTTCCATACCAACCAAGTTTCTATATTACAGAAAATAATATATTATTATAATGCATAGATTTGATGACACATAAAGAGAATTTCTTGTGCTTACCAAGAACGCGGAAAATGAAAAAAGTGAGGGAGTGGCCCATTATGAAATAGATTCAATAATTTGACAAAGAATGTATTAAAATGTATGCTTTAGATTATTTTCTGTGCTATATTAAAAATAAAAAAACAACAACAAACAAATATTTCAAACATAAAATGTGTGATCAATATGCATAAATTTAGCTAGTATACACAAAAGAGGAACAACAGTAAAAACAAAATAGAGACAATTTCAATTATGCAAGAGGGACCCTGACAATCACAATAAGTGGGTACATGGCGATTTCATGAAGTTCAACATGGTCAAGTGCAAGGTCCTGCACCTGCTTTGGGGCAGCCCCTGGTATCATTATGGGCTGGGGGATGAATGGATTGAGAGAAGCCCCGTGGAGAAGAACTTGGGAGTGAACTTGCTGGGATGAAAATTTGGACATGAGCTGGCAGTGTGTGCTTGGAGCTTAGAAAGTATCCTGGGCTGCATCCAGAGCAGTGTGGGCAGCAGGTCAAGGGAGCTGATTCTGCCCCTGTACTCTCCACTCTGGTGAGACTCCACCTTGAGTACTGCATCCCGCTTGGGATCCTCAGCAGAAGAAAGCCATGGACATGTTGGTTTGAAATTAAAGGAGGGGGGATTCAGACTAGTTGTAAGGGAGGAATTTTTTATTATTAGGGGGGCGAAACACTGGGACAGGTTGCTCAGCAAGGCAGTGGATGCCCCATCCCTGGAAACATTCGAGGTCAGGCTGGGTGGGGCTCTGGGCAACCTGGTCTAATGTAAGATGTCCCTGCTCACTGCAGGACGGTTGGACTAGACAAGCTTTAAGGGTCTCTTCCAACCCAAACTAGTCCATGACTGTATATAATTTCTCATCCTGAAAATATTTTGACTTGTGAATAGTTTTATTTCCATATTCTAGAGTTTATTAAAACAGATGTGCCACATTACAGGTAGTTATGCAAATCAAAACTGTTTTGCTGTTGTCAATGTAATTGTAGTAAGTTTACTAGTAAGATACAGCAGGAACAATGGGCTCCAAATCCTTGCTTAGTTTGTTAGATCCCGTATTTGTGTGCTATTTGCTCTTTCCTAACTTTCAGTACATCTTTCTCAGCAGTCACCCACTACATGATGCATTCAGTTCACTACTTTCACGTGATATATCTGGTTATAGTGTCAGAAACAAGGTTACTCAGTGATTCAACCTAATGGTAGTGTTTGGATCAATTTCTCTATAAATACATAGTGAGGGGAATTTTCAAAAAGAGGTAGCATTGCTGAGCAGATTTATTGTCTCCATTTTGATATTCATAATCAGAAGTAGGAACAAAATGTGTTTTATTGAAATATTCTGTATGAAAAATTGCATTTTATTTAACATGAAGCTGAAAAAACATTCAATAATTTGAAAGTTTGAGTTTCTCTTGAAATCTGAATTCAGATTTAGATCCAAAATTAGTAAATTATTTAATAAGCAAAACAGAAGTTTCTGTCTATAATGGTGGCTCTTGCACAAGAAAAGAAGGTAGAGAAGCTAAAATTTCACCCAACTAATATAGAGCAGTTGTTTGCCATTGCTGTTTCTCAAATTGCTTTGCAAATTGACTTTTTCTCATTTTGTAAAGGAGAAAACTGAGACACAGAGAGAGAAGGTGGTTTACCAGAGGTTTTACAGCAGGCCAAAGGCAGGGGCCCAAGCAGAAGCCCATTCTCTGCTGCCTGGTTCTGCCATCTGTCCACCAGCACCATGGTGCTCATCAGTGATCTGGTGATTTCTGGGAAACAGAAATCTTCTTCAGAGAGTATTAACCAGCCATAGCACAGACTTTTTCTTTTTCATATATAGGCATTACTTTATCTGACTGGAAAAAATGAAAATCAAAGAAAAAATAGAAGGAAAATCCCTTCCATTTTCAAGATAAGAAACTGGAACATTATAGTAAAATTTATGCTGCCAGAAACATTCATCCCTCTGTGAACTTTTAGTGTTTTCTTAAATGAGCAGCTTCCAGCCATAGTGATTCCCTCTTCATTCCTATGCAAAGAATCAGTTTAGACTGATTCAAGTACTTTTACAGGCAGCCACCAAATGAATACATTGCATTTCACTGAGTTTGCAAATGCTGGTTAGGTCACAAGTTGCTCAGACAAAAATGTTCTATCGTAAACACTGGCTATTTTCACTTCTCCTCCTTCTCACATGCAAGAGGAGTGAGATTCATCCACTGACATTTATTTGTGAAATAGAAAGCCTTGTCTCTTCATACATCATATACCAAATTAAATATGTTATCTCAGCTGCATTAATTTTACATCCCATTTAATTACACTGTTTAAAATGATGTATACATATACTGGTATGAAGGTGTTTTACACTGCCAGCCACTGGTTTTCCTTCTGCTGAGGAAAAATAAGCTATTCTTATACAGCTCCTAAACTGGAGATGTACAGCTTTAACTCTACTAATGTAGTTAGGTCAGCACAACTCTCTATTGTAAACAAGGTCTATATTGCACAGCTAAGGCCAGATTACTCGGGTTTGCACAAGGTCTGCCTACAGAATGTGCCCAACCAGTGTAACTAGTTGTGTTTTAATAAATACTAATAACACGTGTCTAATTACGACAGTTCATCTCGACATTTCCTGCCTGCCTCTCACAGAATGACTAAGCGCTTCTCTCTCACCGCCGAGCCAATTGCTGGCTGCACACTATTATTAGGGGCAGTCCTGTATAATTTTCACAATTATAGTATATGTCATTTCATACTTGTGGGCTGCCAACAAGAGAGCACTGTCCATCCAGAACAAAAATATTGCCTGCAATTGCTTTCAAGGGCTGAGAGAGGCAAATGTTTACTCACAGGCACAGCTTTTCTGACCGTGAATAGTCCCCGTGCTTTCAAAGGGATTAAGCCTGGTAGTATTTGCAGAATCAATGCCTTAATCAGCATGCTCAAATGGTTAATTTTTCTCTTTCCAGATGTGTCTGAAGGATGCTAAAATAGTCTTATGATGCACACATGCAGGTTGGGTCCTGGTTTGGAATTGCATTTCAATTTTTAAAAAGCTTTGGCAAGCAGACCCCCACTGTTACATTTACTCCAAAGTGTGTTTTGTAATGAATATAGTGGTCAGAATGTCACACAGACAAATACTTCAGTAGAAACATGCAAATAATCAGATGTGGAAGTAATCAAATCACAATGTTACAAAATCCCATTAAATAATGGGATCTAGAAACTGTGGGTTAGATTTATTACTGGAATGAACAGATACCCTTCATGGAAATTGTAGGTTAATTGAAAAAAAAATGTAGAATATGTGAATTTTATGGAAAGAAAATTTACATTAATATATTTTCTGCCTTCTTTTCCATCTCCTCTTAACATGCAGCTGGCGCCTACTCTCTGTTTTTACTCTGTGGTCTTGCTGTCATCTTTTCCTGTCTACACCCTTTCCATAACTCAGTGCATCACTGGATCCAAGAAATCAGTTTTGCCTGCTACTACAAAATCTGTAGTGTTTTTGGATGCTCCTTTCAACCAAAAATCAATTCCTCAACTTTGGCTCTTCTTGTTTTACCCTACAATTGATCCTTCATAGATCACTAAGGAGTTTAGCAACAGAGGAGCTCACTTTCTCTCTTGTAAGAGGAAATGCCCTTGAAGGTGCCTTGAGCCCTTTGCAAGGAGCTTTGGGAAGATAAATAGCATGTCTATGCTGTCCACATTGATCAGCTGCAAACTTTGCACTTACTTCTTATCTTCACTTGTCCACAAAGCCTGCCTGTTACTCTGCACATGCAAATGCAGCCTCAGTAACTGGCTCTGTAATTGAGAAATTTGGATGTAGTGATAGCTGCAACCATACCTCAGCTTCACCCCTTTGCAAGCATAGTTGATGCCCCTCCACTCCAAATAGTTGTTGAGACCCCCACACTGAAGATGTACTTGATGCTCAGCACCTGAATTATCAACACAGTTCTATATTTTGGCAGTGTGATTAAAACCAGTCACATTTCCAGGGAACTGGATTTGTAGAATTTGCAAAGAAGGTAAAGTTTTGCTACAGCAGTTGTGCATTGCATGAACTTAATTATGTCTTTATTCTATGAACTGTAATAATTAAAATCTATTCCACAGTAGAATCAATACAAGTTGCCATTATTTTCACTAATGTATGCACATAAATAAGAGTATAGGAAGAAGCTGTAATACATGTGATGAGTTTAATGAAGCCTTTGATAATACTTCACCTGGTATTTTCATAGCTGTGTTACATTTAGGTACTGATAAACACAATTTAATGTAATTAAATTAAAATTAATAATCTGAACATTAAAACTGCTTACCAACAATAGTTCAGTATAAAAATATTTCAAGAAGGGAAAAAGAGCACATATAGGTAAACAATGTCATACTGCTGCACAAAAATAAACATCCTATGAGGATGTCATAAGAGAAATGTTGTATGTAAATAAAACCAAGTAATCCTTCCACACTACCTAGCCTTCTGAATGTTTAAACTTAAAAATTGATCATGTTGTTTTTTTGCAGCTCAATGAGAGCAGGAGTCCAAGGACAAGCAACAAGATTGATTGATTCTCTTCCTTGATAGTTCAGGACCAGAACCACTAAGAGACACTGCAGAGAAACTCGCCGTGCACATTTTTGATCCACATCATGTACCTAAGTGCAGCATGTTCATAAACTAAGGGAGTTGGATGTTTTTGACCTGAATGCTACTGAAAGCATTTTCACTCACAAAATATATAATGATCTCCCTTTTAATAAAGCAACACATGACTTGCATAAACTGGGGCTGCAAATTTAGGATCATAAAATGCTAGAATATCCTGAATTGAAAGGTCCCACACGAGGATCATCCAGTCCAACTTTTGGCTCTCCACAGCACTGTCCCCAAGAGTCACGCTGTGTGCTTGAGAGCGTTGTCTGTCCAGAAGCTTCTTGAACTCTGTCAGGCTTGGTGCTGTGACCACTTCCCTGGGAGACTGTTCCAGAGCCCAGCCACCTTCTGAATGATGAACTTTTTCTAATATCCAACCTAAACTTCCCCTGACACAACTTCAGGCCATTCTCTGGAGTCCTGTCACTGTCACCACAGAGAAGAGATCAGTGTCTGCCCCTTCTCTTCCCCTCACTAGAAAGCTGTAACTGCAATGAGGTTTCCCCTCAGACTCCTCTTCTCCAGGCTGAACAGACCAAGTGAACTTAGCAACTCCTCACATGGTTTCCTCTCAAGGCCCTTCACCATCTTCATTTCCCTCCTTTGGACATTCTCTAATAGTTTAATGTCTTCCTTTTATTGTGGCATCCAAAACTTCCCCCATTTGAGGTGAGACTGCCCCAGTGCAGAGCAGAGCTGGAGAATTCCCTCCCTGGCCTGGCTGGTGATGCTGTGCCTGATGCCCCCCAGGACAGGGAGTCCTTCCTGGCTACCAAGGCACTACTTACTCTTGTTCAACTTTCTGTCGACCAGAACCCCAAGGTCCCTTTCCATGGTGCTGCTTTCCAGCATCTCATTCCCCAGGCTGTCTGTATAATCAGAGCTGCCCCATCCCAGGTTCAGAATCCAGAACATTTTCTTATTCTGTTCATATGATTGGGGATTGCTCAGTCATTTTTTGAAGTCTCTCTGCCTTTGTGGTAATCAACAGCTCTTCCCAATTTGGTGTCATCTGCAAACTTAGTTTATTAGGGATATATAAGGGTCTGCATAGCAAAAACAACTTAAAAAGAGATTATTTGGGGCAATATTGAAACAGTAAGGCATGTCCCTCCTGACCAAGACTGACAAACAGCAGCATACAATAGAAGACTAGACTAGGAGCCAACAGCCCGAGTTCAAAAGCTTCTGTTCTTGATCTGCTCAGCAGAGTGAAGAGGTCAGTGTTCAGAGACAGATCTCTGTTTCCCTTCCCACTGAAGTTCTTGGTTTCTCTTTCTGTGTTTTCACCTTTTGTCACCTTTGACTTTTATCTCTTTGGAGTGGGACCATCTTTCCCAGTGTTTCCAGAAAGTTTAGTAGAATGTGTCTCTGGGTCTTTGTGCAAGACTTTAGACACTGCAGCAATAATAATTTGGCAGGAAGGAAATCAATTTCTTTCTTAAGCAGGGAAATAATTCCAAATATATGTTAACATCTGAGATTTGAGTTTCAACAAATGCCTGCTTGCTTCTGTGGCGTCTACTTCAGCATGCCATTGACTTCACAGGACGTCTGCTGGGGACTGGAGCTGTGCATATGCTGCAGACAACTTTCCTTTGGCTGAAGACTACAGAGAGCTGGACTGGCATTAACAGCTGCCTGAAGCACAGGTTACAGTAAAGTATATCATGTTCATATCATCCTCACATACCTTGGATTCCACTGTAAGCCTGAAGTCTGGGAGTGAGGAGAACTCTTTGGACCATAAATATATTAGCTCAGCATAATGAACTATGTGAATTTGTCCTTCAGTTAGGGGAAAAGAAAAAAGCATTTTTATTGCACGGTCATATTCTTGAGACTGCTATAGTGCAAATCAAGACAGTATTTTTTTTCTCTTGTCCCAGAAAACTTGGAGACATTTCTATCTGTAATAGATACTACTGATATTCTCAATACATATGTATATCTGTAAATCTTCATTCATAATCAAACTTAAATAATAATTCATGAGTATGCTTACAGCTATGCCTGCAATAATAGTTCTTTGTTATTCAATATGCATTTTGTAGAGCATTAGCAATTTTCTTAAGGGGGACTAGAAGAAAATTCGTAGAAACAAGTAAGAGATAATTTTTAGAAACCCAGGGGAAAAAGAATTTTGACTTTTATGATGCTTGGACACCATGGAGAGGAAATGGACAAAGGGCACAGAGAATCAATGAGGAAAAAAAAATGCATGAGGAAAAAAAAGGCATGATGCTTTTATGAGGGAAGGACTTGACAGCAAAAGAAATGTTTCACCTTCCCTAATACCAAATGTTTCATATGCCCAAATCAACGTAAGGGGGAAAATAAAGCCAGAGGTAGAAATCCATCTGAGTGAGAATGGGTCCAAGAGATTCTTCTTCATTGTTGTTGTTGTTGAAGTTCAATACATAGTTGGAAGATCCAGATTTTTAAAAATAATGCATATTTTAAAGTAACTGTATCCACAGTTACTTTAATCCAGTTAAATTCAGTTATCCACAGAAACAAGTTCAACATAAACAGAAATGCTTCACTGCTTTCCCTGATAAGGAAAAAAGGGGCATAATATGATGTCCGTGATTGAAAATATGTCCTCTTTTCTCCTCCTTTGCTGTCAAAATCTAACAAACTTATTTGCATTCACTTCTCCCAAAATTTCTGATAATTTTGTCACTTGCAGACAAACCTCTTTGCCTTGAAATACAGCATTGTCAGATCATCCAAACAAAGTCTTAGGTGCACCATTTACTGCACAAAAATTGAGATTAAATAAACAAATTCTGAAAATAGGGCATTAGGGTGTTTGTTTGCATTTGGAAATCGTTGTTGTTTTTTATCTTACCAGAAAAATTGCCCTGCAAAGCGATTTCCTACCCTTCATTCAGCATGCTGCTTCGGCATCGTTCCCAATCCCTGTTAATCCTGGGCATAAAAACCACCCGAGGCTACTGCCTGCTGCTGCAGAGCACTACACTGTGAGTCAAAGGGACAGCCCTTCTCACCTTTTTTTTACTGCCCTCTATCAAACAAATAATTTTGAGATGTTGAAAACATTTGGAGTTAATAGAAGAGACCCTACCCCCACGTGCAGAATGTTTCCAGTGAGCTGCACGGGGCTGTGCAGGTTTCACCTGTGCATGAGCTCATCTGTGGGCAGTTCCAGCAAGGCTCAGAACATGAGGCCCCTCTAGCAGGGCTTGCAAAAGCTAATCCACAAAATGTTTCTGCTAATTGAGTCATGTGCTTGAACATGTGGAAATTAGAAACTAGCTGAACCTTTTTATCTAATTGCTAAATTGAGCTTTGTGTACTTCAGCTGAAAGTAGTGGAGGGGACCTTCCCACTGCACAACATAGTTATTGGACTGTGTGTGGGCTGAATGGGCAATTTAAGACAGGTATTTACTTAGTGCATTTCTCTGACAGAGTATATTGAGTGTAACTCTCTTGTACATCTATATAGATATTTGTGCATTTTTTAATAATGTTTGGGCGTGAGTTTCTTGAGGATATTTTTATACAAATGCAGGAGCACATGTATTGGCAGAATGGAATGTTGGGAAAAAATGAAATATTAATAGATTTTTTTTCTGTAAATACAAGTAATTTACAGAAAGTTCCTCTGTAAATGTTATCAGTTTGTGCTACTGTAACTATTACTACCAAATCAAGTAGGAAGATTGCAGTAGCTCCTGGGGGCACTAGTCATCAGTCTGTAAGGCTGTAAAGTCTGTAAGACTTGCTGCAAGGGTATCAGTGGCTCTGGAAAAATGTGTTCTGCTGGGGAACGGGGGAGGCCGCCAGAGATAGCTGCTTGCTCTTTCTGCTTGATTAGACAGCCAGACCCTGACGAGTACAGCTGGCCTTGTCAAATGCAACATGCCAAGGCCAAACATGGCTGAGCATGGAGAGCTGTTCTTAACTCATGAAGTATGGCCCTAGTCCTGCAAGGACTGCCAGCACAAGCTTTCTGAGCTGTACAAGAGTATATGAGTAATGCCCAAGTCATGTAGCAGTAGACACAGAGCTGGATTAAACGTTTAGGTGCCTCCACATGCAACTTTTTTATTTGTTGACAAATCTCTAAAATTTGAGCAGGAATTAAGGATTAAATGGAGAAACCCTTTTATAACAAAAACCAACAATAACAACAACAACAAAAAAAACCAAGCCCCCCCCGCCCCCCCCAAGGAAAAAAAAAATAGCATTGACACAGTCTGAAACAGAGCTACCTAGAGTCCTGCCAAGGCACCTGGTAGGGCTCAAGCTGGAAGATCAGCCCAAGCAGAGAGGAAACTACACAGTGAAGCCCCACGCACTTTACCAGTGAGTTATCAGTGTGCTCCAGCATTGTAACTGTAGACAAAAATACCACCCTGCAGCAAGCATGCGATGAGTGAAGCAACACACTTATTGATGCAATCTTGGAAGTGCCAGCAGTGCCTGAGGTTTTCCTTTTGGTTTCTCTGTGCAGAATCCAGGTCTGAGAGATCCTGACACTTAATTCTGAAACTCCCCCTGTGATAATCATGTGCTTCCCTAAACTGGATATTGCACAAATTGAAACAAGCGTCTGTGCTTCCCTGATCATTCTGTGGGAAAATGTGCCTGATAAAAAAGTTTACTTCCTTTCCCCCCCTCAATTCCTTCTGCTTGTACCAGATTTTGCATAAACAAAATCCCAAACACCATATTCCCTTGAAAATATTTCCCCCTCAATCAGATCTTTAATTTCTACTCATGGCCTCTGATTCCTCTTCAAATGTTCTATGAAGATTTAAATATCTAAAGTGTTGAAGCTGATAGAGTCAGGCTACAAAACACCGACAGTTTTCACAGCTGTTTTTGCAGTGCTAGCCCGCGTCCTTTCCGTGTTTACAAAAACACGCTTTATCCTGTTTTATTATGGCTAAACTCCTGCAGCTTGTGCACTTCAGGGAAATATTGCCCCGTGACCTGGCAGGAGTCCCCACCAGTGATAACCCCGTCCCTGCTGGGGGCCCTGGCTAATCACGCCTCCCCACGCTGCCGCAACCACGACATCTGTATTTGCTATTTAACAGAGTTATTCTCAACAGCAGCCTGTTTCCAATATCTCCTTACAGTGCTGCTGGGGTATGAAGCCTGTCACAGCTTTTCGTGGTTACTTTGCATTAGCGCAGGGCTGTTTCTGTAAATATGCAGCCTGAAAATACTCGGTTACAAACTCCCATCCGTGCAGAGCTATGACCGGATTTGCAAAAATGTGTGGAAAAAAGAGATGAACATTTTCAAGATTCCTTTACTGCTGCTGAAAATGAATCATCTGTACATGAAAATTATGAAAACTCAAAAAATGGCACATCAACATACATCTAAAGAACTGGATAACAATTATATAAATACCAAGTCTCTACCAAGATCTAAAATGTAATTACAGGCTCAATTTTCTGACAGATGAAAGAGACAATTTTACAGAAATTTGGTTCTGTCTATGCCTCAAAGATACTGAATAATTTTTTTTTTTTTTTTTTTTTTTTTTTTTTTTTTTTTTTTTTTTTTTTGTCCTGCTACACTGCTTCTACTAATCAGGAAAAATCTTTTTGGTGGTTTTTTGGTGGTTTTTTGTGTTTTTGTTTTTTTTTTTAATATCTTTAGCAAAACAGTTGCTACTTGGAGAATTATGGCAATAACATGATATTTCAACCTTATGAGTAGGTAAAATTAAAATATGGGTATGGTACAATAATTCAGGTTATTGCAAGTTTAAAGAGAAATTTTCATATGATTTCTTGAGATTTTAACTCTTTCTTGGTTTAAGTTATGTCTTTATGGTAAAGGCCTACTAAAATCTTTTTCTACCACTTGCTTGAGCCTTGTAACTTTGAGCCCTGTGTAAGGGAATTTATTTTGAAAGTCAAACTGGAGAGAGTCACCTCATTTAAAATGTTTTCTTGAAGGCTTTATAAACAACTTTTAAGTGTTAGTTTCCTCCCTCATGAGCAAGTGAGGGAGACAGAACAGGATTTCAATCTTCAAATAAATATAATCCATTTTCAGGACTTGTTACTAAACTTAGACTTTCCTGTGGATTTTTAGCCTTCTAGATGCCCATTCTAGCTGTCCCCTCCTCATGTGAATTAGTAGTGTGGTGATCACTAGAATTTTAATTTGATTATTGTATTTTATGTTGCATTTTGGTTCCTTTTGTGATAGATACAGCAAAAAATGTGTCAGTCCAGGTTCTGCATGAAGCAGCAATTAGCCATTCCCAGGTTGGCATTAAATGGCTGTGTGGGCTGGATTCCTGAAACACCTGAGCAGTGTGCTGGTGCCTGATGTTTAAAATGTATTTATGTATAGCTCTGCTGAGCATGACAAAGCTCACATGAACTAGAGGACTGAGTGGCATTTCTGAAGTAGTATGGATGCTGCCAGGTCTGAGGATGTAGTGTGACATCATGTAAAGGTACCCAAATTAGAGGCAAACAAAGTCACAACTAGAAAACAAGCCAGTGCTGCAACCAAATTAACCCCCCATCCTCCTTAGACTAATTGGCCCTGCTGAGAGTGAGTGGTGCTCATTAGCCCGGGAGCAGCAGCAGCCTCGTACCCACTGCAAACCAAAGGGACTGTTTTGGGCAGGCAAATCTCCCCAGTGCACAGACACAGTAATTTGCACACAGGCTCCTGGTGCAGCATGGCGTGGCTGGAGGGGACAGTGCTGCGGATCCCTGCTGGCTCTAGGTGACACTGGGGCTCCTCAGTGCTGGCCCTGCCTCAGTGCCTGCACTGCTTCAGTCAGCAGAGGCACGCCTTGGTGGCAGGGAACACCAGCTCCAGAGGGATTCAAGACCTGCTGCCGGCACATCCTGAGCTGATAAACTCCACCAAGGCTGCCTGGCTTGGCTCCAGCCCTGACTGCAGGAGATCCAGGTGGGGGCAGGAGAGGTGAGGGACAAGGCAATGTGGCAGATGTCAGCAAGTGGCTCAGGGCAAGAACACAGCAGGAAGGTGCAGAGGAGAGTGTGGAGACAGAGGTGACAGTGATGGAGCCTGTGTTTAAAAACTAAAATCTTAGATGCTTTTCAGAGAAATTAAACCTATTGGTGATCTCCAGGAGTACCTGGTGGACTCTGCATGGACTATCAGGCTTCATCTTTGTTCATCAAAACCAACACTGGGTTCTTTCAAAGATCTGTCCATGCTGCACTGGGATGGGGTTTTCTGCTCAGCAAAAATATGCTTTGATAATTCATCTGATCAGATAAAGAAAGGCAGAAGGTAGTGAAACCTGAGAGATAAAAGGGAAAGGCAAATCTGCTCAGGAATGGGGTTAATCTGACAGTCTGTGTGGACAGTGGATTTAACCTGGGAGGAAAGGCTGTAATCTTAAAATTATCTTGGCACAGTACCCAAACAAGGTGTCACACAGCCGGGGCTGGTCGTCACCTTGGCTAGCAGCTCTGTTTCTCATTAGATGCTTTTAAAAATAAATAATTCCTTCTAAACCCCGTTCTAATATATTGGGAAACACTGTTGGAAACTTTTCAACATAATTTTGTCCTACTGTGGAAGTACATAGTAACCATCCGACTACTAATAACACATTAGCTTGGGCTGATGCCTTAAGTTGTAGTTTTCATGTTTTTCAGATTCTATGCTGCCTAGGGGTGTAGTTCTGAGCTTCATATTAAATGCTAGCAAGCTCTCTTCACAGAGTAGGTAGACAAAACAAATCCTTTTCCTGCTGAAGACCAAGGACAATGAGCACAATTTTCAGGCCCAGCAGCATAAACAACGGTGGACTGAAAAGAGAAACAAGAAGGATGAGACCTCACAACCTGAAGCTGTAATTGGACAGTTAAATCCCAATATGCAAATGGCTCAAAACTTATGAAACCGTAAGACCTTGTGACCAGTCGCCCATTTTGTGACCACTGTAAGTCCACCTTGGGTGTAGCCCTGGTCAGGCTCTTGTCCTGCCCAAGGTGTACCCTTAAAGGCCCTTCATTAAATATCTATTTTATTCTCTAGCTCCGTTTAGGCTCTGTTCCAGGTCAGCCTTCCCAGGGCATCAGGGCTTCCTCCGACTAAGGTGTCTTTGTACTTCTTAACAGAGAACTTTTGAACACCTTAATATTCTTTTTTTCATGGTATCAGGCTAGAATTTGCATTTCTTTAAATTAACTAAGCTCTTCATTCCTTTGAAGTACATGTCAGTTTTAATTTCACTCTGATGGGTCTTAGGTATCTTATAGATTGTCCTTTAAATCTGGATTACATCCATGGCCAGAATGATCCTCTGAGGCTGAATTCCACAGTTGCCTCTTCATGCCACACTACCTTTACCATTATAAGGGTTTGCTGATATTCCTTAAAAGCTCTGTGATTTCTCAAAAGTCATGCTGAACTATTCAAACCCAGTGAATATGCCACTGCCACTGCTAGAGGTGCAACCTTGAGATACTGAGCAGAATCTTAATGTAAATGAGATGCTTGTGCCTGAAAATGTGTAGGACAACATGTTGCCCTTCATTTCATGTTTACATCAGATGTGTTAGAAGGATTTTCCTTTCCACTTTAAGGGAAATATATTTGTGGCCTTAAACATTTAGATTGGTCTTGGTGCAGAAGAGACTATGGGAAGGATTTAAGAAATACAAATACCTGTTCAATAATATTTCATTTGTTTTTAGTACCTGCCTTTTATAACCTGTAAAAATCCTAAATTTTTGTTTTATAAGTCACACTTTGTGTGTGTAGAACATTGCAAGACCACTCTGCCTGTACAGTTGGCTGTTTCCAAAGGAGAAAAATTACCACATCAAGTCTTGGGCTGCCTTTGCCCCTACACACTTTGGAACTCTAATCCTTGGTAAATTCAGGGGGGTGAGAATAGGACTTTCATGCAAAAGATACTGCTTTGGCCAAGCATCTGTCCCACAAAGAAACAGGAACACAGCTGGAAAGTGTGTTTTGGAAAAGAATTGTGCGTGCAATAAGACATGCACATAGGGCAGCATGTCTGCAAGACTTTCCACCTGATAAAGAAGCCTTTCCTGCCCTTTTGGGAATTTTCATATGAGTGGTATATGTTTTCTAAGCTGAGGCCTAAGAGGTCAAAGCAAGCTTGCTCATCTCTCTCTCAGTTCTTATTGACTTCTGGAGCTGTGTAAAAGATTTGCTTGAAATTCACCAGAATTTGGTTTGTTAACTGTAAATTAGATTATTCCAGTCTCACCATATCCCTACAGTACCTGGAGTCTATGCCATTTAATTTGGCTTGAGACTTCCTCAGTTTCTTTCTTTGTGTTGCACAGATGTGAACATTGAATGCAGGACCAGCAGCAATAGTGACTGTTCTGCAGAAAAGATGCTGGTGTGTGCTGGGGAGACAAATGGGGAGATCTTTGTTAGAAGAAATGGAGTTGGTATGTGCCCACAGCTAAACCTGCTTTGAGCTGAAGTGCTCTTGTGCAGTATAAAGGCAGCACTTTGACTCTGGCCTTTGTAGTTCAGGAATTGTCTGGACAGGAGACACAACAAGAGTCAAATCAGAGTGGAAACCTTGATGCTGGTCAGCCATTTATTCTTGATAGCTTCTTAGAGCACAGGTGGCTTTTTCCATCTTAAAATGATGAGATTAATATAGATTCTTTGGCATAATTTTTCAACCAGCAAAAGAGCAATATATTTACCTTGAAGGAAGAAAATATATTGGTTGTGAAAAATACTCACTGGGAATCTTGGAAAAAGAAAACGCTGTTACTTCTTGTTCTTTTATTAAAAGTGGTAAAGCACAGGCTTCCTTGCTGCCTGTCATCAAAAACAATGGGTTTAGCTCTAATTTGAGGAGCTATACTTATGCAGAATGTTCTCAGCTAATTCATCCAGCTACCAGCAAAGGAATTTCATGAGGTTTGAATGCTGTTGGAGTTGAACAGGTAATTTATTTACATCTGTGTGATATGTGTGCGCTTTTGTTTAATGCTGACACATTAAATAATCTTCCTTGGAAAGTATGATTGATTGAAAGAGACTTTCAGGAATCAAGGTTTTAAAAAGATCTCCTGCAATGGAGCTATACCACAACTGTTTTCCCAAAATGGAACCCCAAAATTTTCAACCTAAAGGAATTGAGATTTAGATGTTTCAAAGATAGTCTGCTTTCACAGCCTTAGAAAACTTCATCAGGGAGGCAGATGAAAATAAGCACTCCACACAGTAAGGCTGATTATACTGTGAAAGCAAATGTGTTTGTGAGTACCAGAGAACTCACATGAGGGAGAAGAGAGCTGCAGGAAATGTTTCAATCACTGCCTGCCCCTTATTACACACATAATAATCCAGCTAAGCACAGAAAGCCCTCTGAAATCAACCTTCACATGATCTATCATTTAAAAAATCTTCATTTGTCAGACATACCTCCATCCCTGCTCATAGAGCAGTGAAGTTGAAGTATCCTCTGGAGCACAGATGTGTTGTTCTGCTGTATCCTGCAGGCACACATCGAGTACCTGCTCTGAGAGCAGCAGGGAGTGATGACAGGCTGCCCAGGGACCAGCAGCCTGCTGTGCAAACACAGCACATCTCTTGCATTTTCAGCCCTGTCTTCCCCTTCTTCACCATATTTTTCCATGGGGTTCCAGCACTACCGCAGTCAGTTAAGTCCAAATATTTTCTAGCTACCTAAGAATTATTTTAGATCTCCAGGTGACACTGGAAGCAATTTGATGAATTTCCTTTCACAGCAGCTGGCCAGCAGTTTGCTGTTGAGAAAGAAAATGCCAGGCAATGACTCCTCTTTTTAATTTGCTGTGCAGCCTCAAGAATTGAAGCTTTCTGTCCTCCACTGAAGATGTTCCTCCCCAGGTCCCAGTCTCCCTCTTTTCTTCATCAGCCAAAGCCACCACTGTACTCCCTGGGAGCTTTGCCTTTCCCCACTGCCCTCTGCCCCATGGGGTTTTGTCTCTGGCCCCCAAAATGGCCATGAAGAGGACGTGACTCACTTCCAACACTTCTCAGACAATGTTAAATAATGGTGGCTGGGATCATTGTGAATTAACTTCAACCTCTGAACAGTCCATAGTTTGAGTGCAGTTACCTGGGCAAGGACCACAAGCACCTTGAATTCCAGATTATAATATTGTGCAAGTTCATCTGCTCACCTTCACTTCTCTACTCCTCTGTGTGTGTGTGTGTGTTTGTGTTTCAGGGCAGAGGCATGGCAATATGAAAAACCCCACAATCTGTAGAGGGGAGAAGGGGTGGTCAAATGAGTTACTGGGATGGAGGGGAAAGCCGGAAGAGCACTAAGCTGATTCACACACAAATCAGCAGAGTCCACTATCACCCAGCCAGATTACTGAATTATCCATCCTGAACCAGGACAGTTTCCAAATTCTACATTGCAGATTCAGCTTATCTAATTAAATGTGTTTCAGAGGCTTGCCTCACAGCATGCCTTTATTTTGCAAAAAAAATGTAGGAAATGGAGGCAGCTACCACGCACACAGCAAATCCTGATTCTTCTGTACTTGGGAAGGCTGTATAATCCTGGCTGATTATTAGTTAATAAATACCTCTATTACATAGAAAAGCCAAGAATATATTGGGGGCAAAGTATTTGTCATCTCTGTTTGAGACTTGGCTGCAGATGCCATGTAAGATTGCAGTTATTTCTAGTTATGCCTTTCAGGGAATATCTCCATGTTTCCCAAAGCCAGGCAGGGCCCCCCTAAGGCAGGATGTTCCTGGAAATTGCTTTAGCTCCTTTCTCATACACCCACCCCTCAACAGAAGCTATTATCTGAATATCTTGAGTCAAAAGGCTTTAAGAGCAGGTCACAACTGCTGTACATATTCTGTAGGGTTCTTACAGCCCTAGTAAGTGCTCTCACCTGCCTTGGGCTATGCTCAGAAATGTGTTAGAGTGGGAGACTTTGACAGTCCTCCGAGGGTCAGGAAGGCTTGGGCAGACCTCTGTCCTGCATTAGCCATCTGAGTCTGCAAGCTGTATGATGGCTTGCTCCTTGCAGAATCCTCAGCAAAGCCCATGGCTGTCCCTTGAATGTATCCTGTGCCTCCATCAGCAACAACCTGCAAAATTCCCCTCTTTTGCATTTCTGCATCACCCCTTTACACAGAAGTTAGGCTGCTACAGCATATTCTGAGGAGAGAAATATTATATAGTTGTGTCCTCCCAAGAGAAAAAGCACATTCCTTAAATATAAAAGCAGATTTATTACATGAGAAGAAAAATGCAATGTGCATTTTGGCACTATGTTTTTATCACTTTCTGATCAAGAGGGAAAGTATTTTATTACAGCAGCAGTTGCCAAGTCAATTGCTGTGTCCCAGCCATCCCCAGGGAGGGGGCAGCATGTCACCTGGTTGTGGGCACATAGTCTGAGGGGAATGAGAGCTTTTTTAGTCACATATCACCAGTTTTAATAGAGCCCAGGTTTTCAGTGGTTATTTACAGGCTAGTTTATGACCTGTTGTGACATTGCTCTGGATTTTCTCCAGTTTTTAGTAGGCTAGAACTCACATGTTTCACTATTTTTTATTGTCAACCACAAGGCCTGAAAAGGCACTGAAGGTGGACTCCCAGAACACCACAGCATGGCCTGTGCCTATAAGTGATGGGAAAAGACTGGTTGTCCCTTCCTCATTGTCTTGGAAAGAAATCCTGGTCATTTGGTTATTGTATCCTCTCAGATTTCAGGATGTCTTCACCAGGATTTCTGGTACAACTTCAAACAGGTGATGTGCCTAAGGACTTTTTACAGCCATAACAGAAAAGCTTGGCTGATCTACCTATACCAATTAATCTTTGAGTTGAAATTTGTATCAGTAGGTAGAGGCATTTACTGGAGCTTTACTGTTTGCCTTCTTATTTATGACTCGTCCTCATGCTCAGCACTGGAAATTCTCTCTCTGGCTCTTTCATACATCAGCCTGAAACAAGTCCTTTAAAAATGTCTGTTCTGCTTTCTGTTAGCACAGTCTGGCTCTGGGAATGGAAGAATAAACCTCTTCCATTCCCAGATGACTACAGAGTGTAGGTCCAGGGCCCTCCTGGGAGGTACCCAAGCATCCAGGTTTAGGATTTGTTGCCTTAGTATCCTTGCTTTGTTATTTCTTAGCACAGGTGTTATAGGTGCACCCCCACTGCTCCAGCACTGTTGCTGCACTCCCATCTCTTGGCAGCAGCACACCTGCAGCAGGTGAGCTTGGCCCAGGGAAGGAGACACTTCAGTGCCTTTCCTCTGAGCTGGGGGCATGGAGTGACAAGGACAGTTAAGTCTAGCTAAGCATTTTTGCAGCCTCCATAGCTGTGCTACACCTGTTCTTGTGTTTGATGAGGCACCAGCAGCAGCAGGATATTGTGTTTTTAAGGGGTCCAAAGCTTGTCTGGCTGAACTGAGGACAGAAATGTGGGGTGATCACTGTAACTTATGGCTCTGACTAGAATACTGCTGTGATGCTACCAGTAAGTCATTCCCTCACCATCCTGAGGGCTTCAGTTTACTAAGCCCAGCATTTATAAGCATGGGTTTGTAATTCTTTCCCCACTTATATTGAAAAAAATTCCCAGACTTCTTTCTTAAACTCAATAATGAATGAAAACACTAAGACTGAGTTGGGTCTCCTCAATTTCTCTGGAAATCTCCTCTGCATGAAGCAGGAGAATAACTGAGAATTTGTTTTTATCCAAGTTCTTTTAGCACTAGAGTTCACTCAGTATATATTGCTCTGTAGTGAATATGCCTGCTTGTTACCAGATATTGCCTTTCCCCCTCCATTGCTTTCTATGAGCAGTAAAAGCACAGCACAGTCTAGTCCTGTCTGCTACTAGAGAAAAAAGTTATCCTTGCCCCTGGAGTACAGACTTTATTCTGGGGCTGAGATAAGTGGGCTTGAGAGAGCACTGTGTGAGGAGAAAAAAAGTACAGATGACAGCTTTTGGGCCATATCAGTATCAGAACTGCTAGTACCCAAGTTTGTTTAGTTCTCTCGTCTTTTCTTTTGGTTTTAAAATCACACAGATCACACAGGGGGATTCTAGATGATGGGTTCTACTTGGGAAAATCATCAGCTATTGCTCAAAGGAGGCATGACTGCACACTGTTCCAGGAGGTACCTGTTTGGAAACAAACAAACAAACAACAGAAACAACATATGCAAGTGCATATACCAAAATCACATGAGTGTAGAGTCTGGGAATTACGGCAGGAAGAGAAGGAGCTCATGGATGGTTGAACTTTCTGGCTGTAACAGTCACTTCAAGTCCTCTTTTCTCATTGACAAAAGGGAAGAAAACTTGAGGAAAAAGTTGAAGTATCCCATCAAGGCATTGGGAGCCAGAGCATTCAAAGGAGTCCTGTGGTCCATAGTGCCGGGAACAGCTTCTGGTTTGGGTTGGGAAAGAAGCAGTGGGATGGCTGAGCAGAGAGCACAGCTACTGGTCAGGGAAGAGACTCCTGCCCTTTCTGATTAATTTTAACATTCCGTTCCAAATATTAGAAAGTACATTTGCAACAGATGTTTCATGGGGAGAAACCTCTTAATCCCTTCCTTCAGGCTAAATAGCTTTACAAAATCCTCCCCAGGGCTTTGAAAACCCAGTAAAAATAACAGCTGAGCTGCAGATGATAACTAATCTTGCTGTATGTGTTTGATCACAAAATGGGTGGCCAGTAATATGTCACATATAAGGGCTTTTTTGCTGAGATATGAGTTGCACTTCTAAAATCTCCTGATACAAATTAAGAAATTATACAATTGACTATGTGCCTGGATCATCAAACATGAACCACTTTCAACAAGAGCAAGATGAACATAGGATCTACTAGGATAAATTATATGAAGGATGACAGAAGATTGACTTAATGTGATTTAAGCATCAAAATATTACTCCATAAGAATAGAAATAAATTTACTTCCACATCCCAAATTATATATTCATATTGGGATCTATTTTGAATGAATGCTTCAATCACTGGAAGCAACAATGTTGGAGTTAGACCAACACTGAGGAGTTTGGAAAATCGCAGCTCTGAAAATTGTTAGAAGACTTCTAAGCAACTAGACACATAATAAGAGATATTATTAACACGTTTTACTTATATTGCTATACTGCCTCTGGACCTAGATCAGAAATTTGAACCTCCTTTGAGCTGGGCATCATGCATAAATTAGAGCAAATCTCTTTAAAATAATATAAAATACTATGTTTAGAAACTGTTGCATATTAAGAAATATGGTTTCTTTGTGCCTCCATCTATGTCTGTGCACTCAGAACTAGTACTCCTTAAATAGGGATTTTTAGCTGGAAAATCAACAGCAGAACAGGATCTGCCAAGAGCCAGGTACAGATTAAACCACCAGCTTTAGGCTCTGCATCCTCTGGAGTCACACAGCTACATCAGCATCTAAATTGTTTCTAAACTTAGATTATTTTTAAAAAGGAAGTTTGACTTTTCCTTTTATTTTGTTGAGCTTTGCTGCTCTATGTAGGTCAGTGGCCAGCCTGTTGGATCAAATAGTTCTTGCTCTTGCAAAAGCCAGTCTGGGAAGAAAATGAAGGCTCAAGCCTTGGTTGGAGGGATCATATAAAGTGGAGCCAAAACCTGTTGGCACAGCTGTTAATTATAATTTTAATTCCTTGGGTTTTAGAAGGTCAAAGCCTTCTTGTGATGTGTCTGCTAACATTGCCTGTCTTTTGCAGAATCTTCACTTATCTCCAGGCCTCAAATTTCTCCATATGTCCCAAGAAGTCTGCTTGCTTTCCAGATTTCCCAGGCTGGACTGGGAAGACAGAGTCTGCTCCTGTCCTGTGCATCAGGTTAGAAATGATTGCAGGACAACACAGCCACCACTGTTAGTCCTTCAGCTGTTGGTTGTTCATAGCATTTCTTTATCCATGGCCTATGGAAATTAATACATCTGGTTTTATTTGGATAACAGTGAGGGGTTTGGACCCTTCCTGTACTGAAAGAGTAATTTCAGGCTTGCTTTAATGCCCTAAGAGGAGATTTCTCCACACCCCCTTCCTTGCTCTCTGCCATCTCCATCCTTTCCCCCACACTCTCTAGAAGAGCACTTTTTGGTTTTCCCACACCATCTTCTGCTGTCTTCCTGGGGCTGCTCTGATTCCCAGCCCAGCTGAGGCTATCCCAGCCCAGCAGAGGCAGATAAGCACTAAATGGCACATGGGAGGGCATGGAGGGGAGAGTAGGGGTTCCAGCTCTCATGGTGGAGGGTGGATAATGACAAGGGTGAGGTGGAATCTCTTTGTGGAAAAGGAGGGCAAAGGGCATGGGCAATTTGTTTGAGGGACAAAAACAAAGCTAAAATGATTTTTCTAAGTATTGCAATGCTTCTCAGAAGGTCAGATAAATCAGTGCAAGGTAGGCAGACTCTAGATAATCCAAAACTTGTGGCGTCCATTTCAATGGGGTATTGCAGACTTAGGCGCCATTGTGAGCAAAGCAGAACACTAGAAGAGGTCTAAAAGGAAGGTAGACACAGTCTCAGCTTCTTCCCTCAAGGAGATGCAGCAAAAGCGTATTTCCTTGTCATTCACAATTTCAGTTCTAAAGACAGTCATAGGAATCTATTTCCTTCATT
Source organism: Zosterops lateralis (assembly GCF_965231275.1). Lineage (NCBI taxonomy): Eukaryota > Metazoa > Chordata > Aves > Passeriformes > Zosteropidae > Zosterops > Zosterops lateralis. The sequence goes on from NC_139766.1 coordinate 12,149,853, forward strand.
TTATGCTGCTTCTCCCACTGTCTTTATCTCTTCTTTTCCTCTGTAAACCCAATCTATTGTTCTCACTTGAGGTCCAGAGCTGATGAGTTGTTTGCTTTCATTGTCAAGTATTGCTTTCTCTTTCACTACTGGTATCCTTCACTTGTACTTTGAAACAAAGGCACTATGCAAACAGAGAACAAACCATGTCCTGTAGCAAAGTATTTAAGGCTCTTTTGTGCGTTATCATGAATTGTCTTCTATCATCCCATATTGTTGACTAACTGTGAAACTTAGTACTCTCTGCTATCCACTGGATTTGGGGATCCAGCACTTTTTTTTTTTTTTTTTCAAATCACATTAAGGGCTTTTCCAACCAAAAATCTTAATCCCCACATCTTTATGCCAAGGTCCAAAGTTTGATGACCAGATATCAGCATTCCTGTAGCCAGGCAGGAGGAGGGTCACCACTTCTGGTCCAAGTACAGCTGACTTTTGATGCTGTTTGGAAAGATCATGTGGCTATAAATTGTGACACATTTACCAGACCTGTATGTCTGTTTTCCTTTTCATGTTCTTTTCTAGATGTGCTTCAGTACTATGTACATTTTCAGAGATTAAAAAAAAAGTTCAAAAAAATTTTTTTAACTTATTTTACAACACTATATGAAGCCCAAGTATTTTAAAAAATCAGATTTTTTTAAAAAAATTTTAAACTTTGGAAGTCTAAAAAAACTTTTAAAAACCCAAAATACAATAATAGACTCCACAGGATGGTAAAATATACTAATAATTGGGTTATTTTCATTTGAAGATTATTCTTTCCAAGAACAAGTAGATTTAGAAGGAAGAGTGAGGTCATACAGCATCTACAGAGTGCAGCAGCTACTGACCACCATTAAAACCTTTGGATTATTGATGAGCTCCTGGAGTTACAGGTGGGGCAGCACCTGTAACTCAGTCCAGGTATGGGGCCAGTTTACAGCAGGCTCTGGACATCATCTGATCTGAGAGGTCAGTAGCCTTCCAGAGTGTCTGTGATTCTACAGTTCTGTGTCTTCTACTGCTCCCTATGAGATGGCTCTGTCTGCACTGATTCTACAGGAAACATTTCCAAGCCCAGTTCATGTGAAAGCCCAAAGGTGCTCTCATGTCTGAGAGGCAAAGTATTAATGTGGCCAAAATTATGCTTTGCAATAGTAGAAAACTATGTAAACCTACCTCCTCTTATTGTCATTGTTATAGGGGATATACTGCATTTGATAACTCGTGCTGAAATAAAATACAAATAAAAATCATGAACAAGCACCAGTCCCAGGAAAACTAGGCTTGCATTCCAGGATGGGTGTCTCCAGCAAGAGAATAATGGAAATAAACACCTGAAAAGAAGTTCCTGGCCCTGGAGATGGGTCATTGATGGTGATTAAGCAAGGAGGAGAGGAACCAGATAAGACTCAACAACTCGACCCACCCAATGCAGCCTTCCCAGAAAAATAATCAATTCACCAGGCTCTGCCCGGAAACCTATTCAGAAGGGAGACTACCTCAAAAGGAAAACTCAAGAATACATCATCCCAGAATAGTGGACAAAGGATCTAGCCTTGGGGAAATAAACTGTATAAAAACTGGACTCTTGATGGTGGGATTTGTGAATGGGGAAGGATAGAGGCCTGTCCCTACATTCACCCCGTCCCGATCCTGGGGTCGAGGCTGTCCTTTTATTGTGGCTTTCCAAATTTATTGTTACGTGAAAATAAACCTTGTTTTTTATTTTATTTTTCAAATCTGGCTGTTTCATTTATAACGGTCATCCTGTCTGAACTCAGACCAGCCTTGCTCAGCTTTTTCTGAAGCACGTGGTTATCACTACCTGCATGTCGTTGTCAGCAACTCTCTTCCTAATCCTCAGAGAACTGGTCCAGAGCTTCCCTGGAACTCTCTAAAATGCCTTTCCCCAGCTTTCCTGATTACCTAAAACATTCCTGTGGAGAACTTAAACCAAAAGCATAATTGCAGGAGGAGACGGAGCCAAATGGACCCTGGACTTGCTTGGCACCGCACTTCCCAAAATAAAGATTAAACAGTTATTTAGTACTGTTGAAGTGTCTCTTGAAGCGCCATCCTCTCCTAATTAAAGGTATCAGGAAAATAAAATTATTTGTCCTTCTGCTGTCATTAGCACTGAGCTCTGCAGAGGACAGGCTGCCCATAGAGAGATCTTTAGCTCAGGCTTCTGTAGACAATATCCCCCAGAAAAGAGGTTAACATTGCTTCACTTTTATTGCTCTAAAACTGAGAGGGCTGCAAAACCCAGCCTAAAGCACGGCTTTGTTTTATCTGAACCCTGCTGCAAACCAGTCCATTAATAAAGTAATTGGGCATAGCCTGAGCAGATTGGAATCACACATTGCTTATATTCAGCTTGTAATGTGCTCATTCTCTGAGGGCTGAAAGACTGAGCTACCCTATGCAGCAGGGTGGGACTCACCAGAAAGGACTACGTTGTGCAGGCTGGACTGTGAGCCAAAATAGCAGCCGCCTCTGTGGAGAAGAGGACAGCTCATTTGCTTGTCTTTGGGGGACTTTGCAGGACAGAAATGCTTTGGGTTTGTAATTTGCGGAAGAAACCACAGAGTGGCTTTGTGGCTTTCTGCTGAAAGGCTCCTTCATATTAGAGCTGGAAGAAAATAGGAAGGAAAATGCTATAAATGAAACAGCCAGATTTGAAAAATAAAATAAAAACACAAAGTTTATTTTCGCTTAACAATAACTTTGGAAAGCCACAATAAAAAGACAGCCTCGACCCCAGGATCGGGACGGGGTGAACGTAGGGACAGGCCTCTATCCTTCCCCAATTCACAAATCCAATCACCAAGAGTCCAGTTTTTATACAGTTTGTTTTCCCCAAGGCTAGATCCTTTGTCCACTATTCAGGGATGATGTATTCTTGAGTTTTCTTTTGAGGCAGTCTCCTTTCTGAATAGGCAGAGCCTGGTGAATTGATTATTTTTCTGGGAAGGCTGCATTGGGTGGGTCGAGTTGTTGAGTCTTATCTGGTTCCTCTCCTTGATTAATCACCGTCAATGGCCCACCTCCAGGGCCAGGAACTTTCTTTCCATTGATTGATTTCCATTATTCTCTTGCTGGAGACACCCATCCTGGAATGCAAGCCTAGTTTTCTTGAGACTGATGGTGTTTGTTCATGATTTTTATTTGTATTTTATTTCAGCACGAGTTATCAAATGCAGTACATTCCCTATAACATAGGGGAAGTATCCTGTCCTGCAGGTCTGCCTCACCCCACTCCCCTGCCCTGGCTTTATGCTGCCCTCTGCTGTGCAGGGGCAGGTGTCAGCCGGGATCTGCCGCTGCCTCAGCAAAAGGGAGAGCCCACAGAACCTCCCGAGCGAAAGATCCAGTACCTGGGTTTGCAGGAATTGCACTTACCCCTGTCAAAACTAGACTAAAGAGAATCTATACCCCCCAGGTGATGGCTGGCAACACTACCAGCCCGAGGAGTGTGTGTCTTTCAGCACCCCTGTGAATTTGGAAGGTAAGATGGCACATGACTGGACACCCAGCTACGTGTTCAGACTACGTATTCAATATTCAAGGGGCAGCCCCAAGTCAGGTCTGGAAGGTGCTTTCCAGCACCATAAAACTGCAGCCTGGGCTTTCCCTTTCTCCTAGCCCTAGGCCCAGGCTGACTCCCAGGCTGAGCCTTAGGCAAGGCACTCATGTTTACCTCCAACTACAGAGCCCTCCAAGACAAGCCCAGCATCATCCCTGCCTTGATAAAAATGAAATTTGGAATGTTTATCTTGTAATGTAACAGTAAAAAGCCACCTCCGTGGCACCCCCCCCAGACCACCTTAAAAACAGACCTTGAGAGCTCCATTCAAAGAAGCCCACCGCCGCGGGCTCCTGGCTCCCAAACTGCTCCTGAGCGGCCGCCGGGCAGCCAGCAGCCACCACAAACCGACGAGGCTGCCGAGCCGCCCGCCCCGGTGCAGCTCCTGTCCTCGAGCGACCGCAGGGCAGCCAGGCGCCACCGAGCAGCTGGCCGCCCGGCCCGAGCCCCGGCGTGGAAAACCCCAAAGCCCGCAAAACCACCACGTGGCGCGGCCGCCGGGCGGCCAGCCACCGCTGCTGGATGGCGCATCCACGAGCTCCCGTGCCACGTCCCCGCGCCCAGACCGCCGCCCCGCTCCAAAAAAAAGGGAACCCACGCCCGCCACGTTCCATCCCCAACTCACAGCCCCGGTGCTGCCCACCATCAAAACTTCCAAGACGCCATGGTTGTTGCGAAACTGCCATGAGAGCCCGCAGCCCCTGCTTCCCGAGGGCAACCCTGTACACGCAAATTAGAGACCCCAGGTGCATCTCGGGAGTCTTTTAACACCAAAAACCCCTTATAAAAATAAAACTAAGTAAAATTAAAACACACAAAAACCAATACTAGGCCGTGTAAACCCTAGAGTATCAGGGGAACTGATTTTTCCAGTTTTTGTGACTCGCTGTGACTTGAAAGTACCAAGCCAGAAGTGAGACCCCGAGGAAAACAAAGGAAATTCAGAACTTTGGGATTACTCTCGACGAGGGAAGAGTTCTCCAGCTCTGTTGAACTTCCTGCAGCAGAGCTGACAAGGACCCTCCTCCTCCACGGCGCATCAGGCTGCCACACCCCTTGAACAACCATTGTAAGAGCTGATTAATAAAGGCATTTTAAGGAGATTAATATTATCTCCGCCCATTTATTTATTACATGCCTTACTTGGGATTTTTATTTACTTTAGATCCTTTCCAGTTCCCCTACAGCTTCAACTCTGGGTTTTCTCGTTCTCTAATCCATTTAATTTGGGAAGTCAGTGGTAGGAAGGAAGAAGTTGGAAGTTGTTCTCATGTTCTCATGTAAAATTAAATATTAATTTCAGACAGCCCTCTTAGCACCTGCAGGAAGAGCCACAGAGGGCACTGGGTCTTAGACCTTCTGCTTGTTCTGCAGATTTTAGTGTGTTGTAAACATATTAACTTGGCACTGACAGATAGGAAATCTCACAGAGAGTATGGGGAGACTGAGGTCAGCACAGGTGAGGATGTTAATTCAGGAACACAAAATTTACTTTTGTGATTTATTGGTAGTTTCCAGAACATCTCCATCTGAAACTGTTTGGTCAAAGGAGCACAGATATAAATTACAGAGTAGGGTTTGGCAATGAGGAGAAGGAAAGGAGTTATAATCACTACAACAAGGATTTTGTAGGCTAAGGGAAATAGATACATGAACATTAAAATGCTTCCAAAACAAACCCATAATCCTGGGTTTTTAAGCCTTCATGAGGTTTAAACCCTTTCAGGTAGCATGGCTAAAACTGTGGCAGGGGCCTGCAGGTTGCTGCTCTGTGTTCAGGTACTTTCCTCCTGGAAAAGAGGTTTCTGGCTCTCACAGAAGATCTTTGTCAGCTTTCTTACCCATTTCTTTCCAGGATCCTTTTGTTCTTTCTGAAGGCAACAGTCAATAGTTACTTAATACTACAGAGGCCTACTTCTTCTTGTCATGAAACAAAAGAAAATACTATTGGCAACTGCATCTAAATAAAAAAATTATAAAATCAAGGGAAAAAGAAAATCAGTACATTTATTTGGATACAATGGAAAGGTTTACAAGACAAACTCAAACCCATTTATAAAATATTCTGGTGCCTAGTCCTGCAGTATAATATAGTGTATACATCTATTGATCGCCTGCTGGGGAGTAGCAGAGCTGTATCTTTAAAAAAATGGAATTTTCTCTCCTTTCAGATAATGAACAGCTTCCAGAATGGAGCTGTGACCCAGAGGTTTAGAGGCTGGTATAGGATTAAGAAAAAGTTATTGACTACGCAGGAAAAAGAAAAGAATTTATCTGGAGAAGAAAATGGTCTGTAAAAGCTCTACAAAAGCATAGTCAATTAGCTGCTGGAATGACTAATTTCTAGGTGGGTGGATCTGAGCAGCTGCAAAAACCTGTGTTAAGCCCCGAGGCTCTGCTCCCAGCACGTGGGAGAGGCACCTCAGCAAGGGCCCCAAAGCACGAGCACATCTGCTGGGGAGCTTTGTGACACAGTCAATAGGGCATGGCCCAGAGGAGGCCAGGCACACTCTGAGCCTCTCCTGGGCTGCACTCATGACCTTTTTTCAGCAAAATAGAGACCATAATCCTTCCCTCCAGGTACTTGAGCAGGAGTCAGCTTTTAAAAGTTTTTATTTAAAAGCTTCTCTGAGAACTGCTGAGTGGTTAAGGCAGGGGAGATATGCCTGCAGGATTTTCACTCTGCTGGTGGTGGGCTAAGCATCACCTCCTGTTTCACAGGGCAGGGGGAGGAGACACTCCCTCAGGGAAGAAGATGAGGGTAAGAAGGAGGAGGAGAAGGAAAAGGAGGAGAAGAAAATGATGGAGGAGATGCTCCCTCTTGTCCTCTGCTTTTCAGCCTGGTGCAGAGAACATTGTCCAAGAGAGAGGACCAGAGCAGTGACCATACTTCTACTGTTCAGTGGTTTGGGAACTCACCTGGCAAGAAACATCTTTTCAATTATGTCAGCTGTTTGTTTTGTATTAAATAGTCTGTATTAAATGACTAAAATACAGAATGTGCCCTTACTGTGTCTCTGGGACACAGACACCTTCAGGACTGGCCATGCCCTCCATCTACCAGGCTAGAGAGATGTGCTGCTTCTCATGCCCCCCTTTTCAGGCCTCCTCAGCCCCACGAGCTTCTGCCACGATGGAGGGAGTCAGTGTCAGGTGCCCTGGGCCTCCTGCTATTTGGTGCACGCAGCTGGCGTGGGTGGGTTTCACTCCAGGAAAGGTTTGAACACGGTTTTCCAGCTCTTACAGGAGCGTTTCACAGTGAACCTGTTACATAAAAGACAGGTAACAACTCCTCCTCCTCCCCTGCCTGCCTTCTGTAAGGAAACCAGCAGCTAAAATGCATTATATGAAAAGCTTGATCTTGACACTCCAGGTCAAGTGTTGAAAGTGCACATTGCTAGTGTAGGATGCTCAGAGGGTTTGGGGAAAGAAATCTTGTTTTCAGCCCCAAGCTGGGATTACCAGGGAGATAACCAGTGTACTGGACTGCATGAATTATTTTTTTATGAGCCTCATTAAACTTAAAGGTAAAATAATGAGGAATATTCCAGCCAAAACTGCAGCATAAGTGGCCATGAGTGACTTAAGGGTTAAGTAATATTATGCCTGTTTTCTCCTGTATACACACTCAGAAATCAGATTTCAGTATGTCATTTTAAAAATTGAAGAGTGTTAACAGTAGCCCACTAGATTTCAAAATGGTAACTATAGATAGTAGAATATTTTGATCTATAGAATTGATCTGATGTTAATATAAATTTATATTTTTTTTCTGTATTATAAAAATACCTATTGGCTGATTTGGTGCTTAGCTGGCTATCTCAACTCTGCCTTCAAGACTTGCTTGTTTTGTAACTCACCACAAATGATGATTTCCCATATTGTCATTTGCTGGTAATGTATTTTCTCTTATATATTTTTTTTCCTTTCAGATAGCTAAGTCAAATGTGCACAAGCCACAACTGTTGGCTTATATATTCCAAGCTGCCTTTTATGTTCTTTTCCTTTCTCCTACAGCTACCTATACTGTTTCTTAAATGATTTCATTGTACATAAGACGTTAAGGCCTAAAAGTTGAAATTAAATGACAGGTATGAAATCAGGTCTACCACTTCTGTAGCTTGAACTTTGAGTTACAAAAGTTTACTGAGGGAAGGAAATACACAGTATATTCTGGGTAAACTGAAGGTTCATGGTGAAAATTAATAATACTGGGAAAGAAAATTAGTGGATTGAAAGATACTAAAGTGATTTTGTTCAGATGCTTTTAGGTTAAATAATATATTCTGAAAAGTCATTTTTGTTCTATGTAAGGTGGGAGCTATATGTTAATTTCTTTTATTCCTGGATCATTTTCTCTCTGAGATGTCATCAAGTTGAGTTTTCAGTACTACATTGAAATGAATATTCATCACAGAGTTACAGCTTTTGGAAAACCTGTAGGGAAAAAGACAAAAAGCCCTGAACCCCTTTTCTTCCCCCTCTTCATGCAGCTCTGAAACATGCACAGCTCCCTTGAGTTACCAAAGCATCACACAGCATCCATGTGCTTCTGGGCATGGGCCTTGAGCTCGCCAGGTGTCCCCTCATGTGGGAGTGAGGGGTCACTACAAATGTAAGAGTTTTGGGAGTTGAGGGCTGCAGGAACAATGAGAACAGTGAGGGGCAGCCCTGGTGCTCCCCTCAAGGAGATGAAGGTACTTGAGCTCATGATGGTCAGTCCAAATAGCTTTTGGGAGGTTGAACAGTTACAAAGCAGCTTTGGACTGCTGTGACCAGGACTGCTGTGAGCAGTCCTCCAGCACTGAAAAAACCTACAGATTTCCAGGAAAATGGACAAAATGGCATTAATGAGTGAGTGAAATGATGTGGGTATTGGACTGGGGGAAGGAAGTTTATGAAAAAAGAGTGAAATGTGGGCTATGTCACAGCCGTCACTGCTCAATTTTGTGCTTTTAAAAATCTGATAGATAAGATGGAGTAACAAGGTGAATCCCTTGGCTCACAGGACAGGTAGAGCTTTTCACCAACATTCTCTTTAAAAGCTATGTTTTAAAAGCAATTTCAGTGCTGTGAAGAACAACACAGCAAGAAATTGCCCAGGGGGGTTGCAATTTACAGTTAAGGGGAAACCCTTTCACAAGGGTGAGATTGGGCTGGTACAGCTAACCCCTTCCAAAAGCTCAAGAGATGGAGCCTCTGCCTGCCCCTCAGCTCCTGCTGCTTCCACTGCAATCGGTAAAATGCTCTCGATGGGACACATGGTATTTGTCCAGACATAAAATTGCCATTTCGTTGACATAAAATGGTGTTATGAGCACTTCTGATTCCCGCACACCCCCCCCCCAAATCTTAACACAGATTCTTCCCATTCTGTCTCAATAATGACACATGGACTTTTGAACGACATGATTTGTTGGCTCATTGAGCAACAAAAGGGGTGCATTTAGTGCCACGTAGTGGTAAAAAACCAAAATGTTCAGTGAGGCTGGGTATTCTGAAGCAGTGCAGAACATTAGGTGCTAATGCTAAACTTATAAAAGTAAAAATACATTTCAAAAAATTAGGATATACCAATCAATTTCTGTTATGTATTACCAATATTTCATTGTCTGAGGATGGTTTATACCACTAGCTAGATAAATGTGCAATATAGGAAAATTTTGACTCTGTATTTAGAATTAGCTTGCTTTGCAACAAGCAGAGCATTTCACTCATTTATAGCCTTGACAAAATAGTGAGGGATGTGATAGTGGAGTCAGCCCTTGCAAGTGGCACAGCAGCCACAGAGCAGAGCCATGCTGGATTAGAGCTGTAAAGGTACCTCAAAAAATGGCAATAATATGGAGCAGTCTCTGAAAAAAAGGCTAATTTGGAATCCCTGGATTTGGAAGACTTTTCCACATTTTGGTGATGAGTAGTTTTCTTGCTCAGGTAATGCAGAAAAATATTACTGTTGTCAGTAAGATAGGTAATGGTACTTCTGCAAGTGTAATGGATGTGTTGCAATTCATCTCCAGTCATCAGCACCAGAGCAAGCTGGATGAAACAAAACCTGTAATGGTTAAAACATGCTGAAATAAACTATTAAGACCAAATTTTCCCATTGAACTCTCTAAAACATGAATATACCTAAACAATGTGTGTTTGTATAGGGTTATAAATGGGTCAAACCTGTGGTGTAATTTCAGACTCACAAAACACAGTGAAACTGAGCCCCTGCTCCTGCTTTTGCTGTGCTGCATGATCTTTCAGGGGCTCCAGAGGGACTTGTGGCACCTCTACCTACCAAGCACATTTGCACATGCAGGAGGACAGGGAAATATTTGGCTTCTGGCATAAGAATAGCACTGAACAGTACTCTTCTGTAGATAAAGGAACTAAATTTAATGTTTTTGCCAATTGTATTGGGATGCTCACCGGCAAAGTGCTTCAAAATATAGATTTGATTCTGTATACAGTCTTGCTTCAGTTGCAGATGATGTCTGTTGCCTGCTCTTCTGAAAGTAAATTCTTCTATTTCCCCACACAGACATTTTTCAGGTAAGGAAGCAACAATTGCTGCCATTTTTGCTTTAGGCAAAAATATGATGGTACACTATTTGGGAGGGTATTTAAATTTATATTAATGTAATATCAATATATTGATACAAAACTCTTATGGTGTCATAGAAAATAAATCTACGTGATCTGGATGAGATGGCTCACTAGCCCACAAAACTGCACAGAATCCTCCATGCTGAAAAAATCCAGAAAAGATGTTTGGGGTTGCTTTGTTGTTTTAACCAAGAAAGAATCTAAAAGGCAGCCCTACACAAACCACACAGCTGAGGGTACCAAACAGGCTTAAAGGTAGTGCCAATGAGGCCTGTCCTGTGCAGCTGTGGTGGCACATGTGTGGATTTGGGATGCATCCCAGAGATGCTGATGTATAAAACCAGCCTCCAGCTGATTCATGGCTCTGGCAGCCCTTATTCTTGTGCAGCTTCTGCACTGGGATGAATATTGAATCTTTTGCCTAAGAAAAGAATTTTAAAACCAGAGAAAGGGAGAAACTACTCAGTGTGAGTTAGTGGGAGTCATTAAACCCAGGCTGTTCTACAAATGAGAAGAAATTAGCATTCAGGATAGGGAATAAGCTCAGTAGGGTTTATTTTTACAGTCCAGCATGCTTGCAAACTTCACAGCAGTACATGGAAGGAGTGAAGGGATCCATATCACTAACATATGGAGCACATGCAAAGACAGCTTATGTGAGTAATTTGACAACTATTTGGCTGCATTCTGCTCAAAATATTTGTGACAGCAGCAAGTCAGAGCTGCCACAAAGATGACAAATTCTTTGAAGTCCACTTGGGAGTCTCCATTTTCATCCAGGTTCTTGAAGACTTTATCAATAGCATTCTTGTCCTTCCCTGACTGCAAAAGAAAAAGAGCAGATTGAGGTGAGAGGATGCACAACTCCAATGCAGCAACTTCTCCAAACAAGGTCCTTGGTTGGGCTCTGGGCACTTGGAAAGATCCTGTGTGTTCCCACTGTCTGCACAGCAGCAATGAGTACCAAAAGCATGTGCTCCTGGGTTTAATACACCTGAGAGCTGCAGTTGTACCCTGTCACAGAGAGGCATGTTTGCTACATTTAAACAGCATTTATCACCATTAAAGCTGTGTAGCACAAAGCCCTGAGGACACTACCCAGATAAATGAAATGCCATGAGTTCCCCATCTATTCCCCTGGAAAGGCTCAGCTGCAGCTCAGGCAGTTTGCAGTTCTGCAAAAAGATGCTTTCCTGGGGCAAATGTCAAATTTAAGCTTCATTGGATACTTCCACCCCAGAAAATAAGCAAACAGCCTCAAAAGTGCTTTGAGTGCTGCCAGTGGCCTCGTGGCCCAGCAGAAGCTGCTCATAGTAGCTGGTGGCTGGGAAGGTGCTTCTTGAAGCCTATGGGATGCTGAGCTTAGGTTAGCACAGCAAATCTTTTTCTAAGTTGTCATTATTCTTCTAAGTCACCATTATTCTGATAGAATGACTGAACACCATCATCAGTCACAGCCAGCATGGCTTCATGAGAGGAAAGTCCTGCTGAGCAAACCTGATTTCCTTTTATGACAAAGTAACCCACCTAGCTGACCAAGGGAAAGCAGTTGATGTCTTCCTTTTGGATTTCAGTAAGGCTTTCAATACTGTCTCTCACAGGATCCTTCTGGACAAAACCTCCAGCACACAGCTGGATAAACACATCATGGGATGGGTGAGCAACCGGCTCACACATGGGGCATGATGGGGGGACATCAGACTGGGGACCTGTCACTAGTGGAGTTCCACAGGGCTCCATCCACGGCCCTGTGCCCTTTAACATCTTCATAAATCATGTGGATACAGGACTGGAAGGGAGACTGAGCAAGTTTGCAGATGATACAAAACTAGGAAAAGCTGCTGACTCTGTTGAAGGCAGGGAGGCCCTGTGGAGACACCTCAACACACGGGAGGGCTGAGAAATCACCAACCATGTGAAGGGAACATGGGAAAGCTGTGAATTCTGCGCCTGGGATGGGGCAATCTTGGATGTACAGACATAATGGGGAATGCGATGCTGGAGAGAGAGCAGTCCCTTGGGAAAGGGACCTGGGGGTCCTCATCAGTGGCAAGTTGAGTCAGCAGTGCCCTGGCAGCCAGGAGGGCCAGCCCTGTCCTGGGGGCATCAGGCACAGCATGGCCAGGCCAGGCCAGGGAGAGGATTGTCCCCTCTGCTCTGCTCTGGGGAGGCCTCACCTCCAGTGCTGGGGGCAGTTTGGGGCACTGCAATGTAAGAAACATAGTTAACTGTTAGAGAGTGTCCAAGAAGGGGAGTGAGGATGGTGAAGGGCCTTGAGGGGAAGCCGTGTGAGGAGTGCTGAGGGCACTCGGCCTGTTCAGCCTGGAGGAGACTGAGGGGAGACCCCAGTGCAGCCTGTAACTTCCCCATGAGGGGAAGAGCAGGGCAGACACTGATCTCATTACAGTGATAGGACCCCAGGGAATGGCCTGGAGTTGTCACCGGGGAGGTTTAGGTTGGATATCAGGAAAAGGTTCTTCACCTAGCGGGTGTCTGGGCATTGGAACAGCTCCCAGGGAAGGGATCACAGCACCGAACCTGACAGAGCTCAAGAAGCATTCGGACAACGCTCTCGGGCACAGAGTGTGACTGAGGGTTTGCTCAATGTCTTTGTGAGTCCCTTCCATGTCAGTGCATTCTGTGACTCTGTGAACCACTACATCTCAAGGCTGATGTTAATCAATGCAGCATCAAATTAAAAAGTGTGGTTTTTTGTTTGTTTTTTTTTTGTTTGTTTGTTTGTTTGTGGTTTTTTTTTGTTTTGTTTTTTGTTTTTTGGGGTTTTTTTGTTTCATTTTGCCAAAATGTGTTAAAAAGAAAAGGAGTTCACAGGAGGGCTTTCTTTTGGCTCTGATAATCTACAGAGATCTCCGAAGCTGCAATTTTAACACTAAACAGGAGATGGCAGTACAGACTTGTTAAATCTAGGAAACAAGCGTGTGGATTTTGTAGAAGATAAAAAAATCTGATATAATACTAGAAAGAAATTATATAAACTTTTGGGAAATATCCACCAATTTAAAACGATTAGTACCTAAATTTAAATCTGGAGGCAATTTTTGATAATGTTCTAATTAACAAAATTTCTCATTCTGAAATTTAATGTTTTGCTTTAAATGCAGAGCATGTAAAATACTAAAAATTGAACAGTTTCCTTTGATTTGACTGATTAACGTGTCTGGAAAGTTTAATTAATTTTCATTTTGTAAATTACATTGTTTTAATTTTTTAAGTGCATATTTCAAATTATTTAGTGAGCTATATGATCAACATCTGAATTACTTCTGAGATGCAAAAATGGGAATTGTTTTTTGGCACTCTATAACTGAGTGCACTTTTTCAGTCCTGTGGTATTTATGCCTGATTGATTCAAGACTTTTCCAGGCAGTTGTGATCTGTGTCAGCTGTAACCAATTCTATGGCCAAAAATATACATGAGAATTTAGAAAACACTGTTCCCTAGAATTTCTTGAAAATGAAAATACACAGATATAAATGGCAGGAAAATACAGGTAGAACTTCTTTCTGAAGTCAGACTTGTGTTCTCAGTTTTTTTCTTGCTGTTATCAGTCTGGCAAGACAGGAAGAAGGAACCTTTTTGCTTTAAATTTATTTCAAATACTGGCATAAAAATATGTTGGGTTTTTTTTTGTTTGCTTTTTGCTAGAAGAGGTAAAGCAGGAAAAGGAGATGGAGACTGGAATATAAGAGGACGATTAGTTAATTATCTTCCTGGAAAATTCCAGTTTTCCCATCAGTTGCACGAAATATGTAGAGCCAGTAAGAGCAGCTGTGGGGAACTGGAAGAAGTGGTGTCAGGCCACCAAACACAGTCAGGACAGACCTCTGAGCATCATCCCATTTGGCAGCTGCCTACTGCAGTGGCTCCCCAGCCTTATTTAGACCAAATGTTGAGTGTCTGGGGGATCCCCACGCTGTCATAGAATTGTGGTTTTGTTTTGGTTTAGTTTCTCTTTACATGAAAGGGCTGTGTGTCCCACACAGCTCCATGCTCAGGAGCAGGACCCTTCTGTGGTGCTGTTGGGTCACGGGCACTTATCTGTCTTACACAGATTTCTCTGAAACTTCGGAATATATTCCCCCTGAGCAACCCAGATCCTTATTCTGAATATTGCATCTCTTCAACTTGTGAGACATAACTCCAGCAGGCATGGATTTCATATGGTGAATTCCTATAGCTCCCATGGAAAGATACTGAATTGTATCAAGTGCCCTTCCTGCAGTGCCCTGAAATAGTTGTTATAAAACTGAACTATGATGGATACAAAAAGTGAGAGCCACATAAGGAGCATTTGATTCTAGACTTTTGCCATTAAGAACACTAACAAAACAGTAAATTGGGAAACATTGCTTCAGTGTGGAAGGAACAATGTATTTTAAAGTGTTTTCTGGATTTTTAGTGAAGGGAAACAAATGAACAACAAAAAACCAATTTGAAATTGTGTCCCTGGCAGCTAAAGCTTTTACTAGAACATATTAAGTACTTTGAATACCTACTGAAATGCACTTTATGATCAATCCAAATCTATGTTGTACAATATATATCCAGGTCTTTTTTTTGCCGTTAAAGATAAATGCCAAACAGTTTGCTCTGAGTTCATCTGTTGTTCTGGTTTATGCATCATTTTGATGAACATACTGAGTAGGTAGTATAAATACCTAGAGAAGGTGAACGTATAAATATTTAGAGAGATTCCCCATCTGCAGTCAAGATCCTCAATTGCTGACAACACAACTACCTTCACAGAAGTTGTGACATGAAGTGAGATGATAAATCCAGGGATAAACGGAAGTGAAAGAATTCTGAAGTTGAAACCCAATCTTTTTCAAACCAATTGTCCTGATAACTCGAGTGACGAATTTAGCCAACCAGGAATGGCCCTGCATATTAAAACCAGTTTTACACAGTTTGTGCAAAGCCTTTTTTTAATTTCATATTTTCTACAAACTATTGCATATTTTTGGATGTTTTTTCCCTGAAAATGTACTAAAAATTGTTTCTGCAGGCTGCTCTTGCACCTGCTACACAGAAACAGTGCCGCGCTGTTCTCTTACCGCTAGGAAATTTGGGAGCTCCTTTTCCAGCAGAGTCTTTAGTTCTGCTTTGCTGAGGGTTTGCCTGTTGCCATCAGTCTTTGCATACTGGTCAAAGACAGCAATGGTCATTCCCATGGCAGTTTCCAGCTGAGACATGTTGCCTCTGGAGCTTGGCTTTCTCCTGGACAGGCACAGCCTCAGGGCTCTCTCGAAGGATGGAGCCTGCTCTGCTTTTGGAGTTCTTTATGCATCTGCCCCCTCCAATCAGTGGCTGCATACCCAGGGGACAGTTATCCATTAGCAAACACCTCTATCTGGAGTACACACCTCTGTGCCAACACCTTTTCAAAACTAAACGTTTATTGTCTTGGTGTGACTGGTACAACCAGTTGCTCACCAGTAGAAACCAGCCTCTCCTTCAAGGTACACAGTGTGACTAACAAACGAAAATCAGATTTTGTTATTGGCTGTTTGCTCAAGATCTGTTCTTTCAGATATCCCTGTAGGAGCAAAGGGTTGGCAACCCAGTTTTGGTGCAGTATCAGCCTGCTCTGGAGGAAGATGAGCATCTCACCTCTCC
The DNA here is from genome assembly GCF_965231275.1 of Zosterops lateralis. Lineage (NCBI taxonomy): Eukaryota > Metazoa > Chordata > Aves > Passeriformes > Zosteropidae > Zosterops > Zosterops lateralis. The sequence goes on from NC_139766.1 coordinate 12,165,698, forward strand.
CTCACCACCATAGTTAGGGATTGTGAGGGGCTGCAGACTTGGACTGTCTTCTCTCCACACTGAGGACCTTGTTACAAACCATATAAATCACTAGCACATACTTGGGGTGAGGTTCTCTGGATCAAAAGTAGACATCTGCCATGGAGACAAGCTTACACAGTCCTGGGCTTGTGCTCAGTCCATAGCAGATGTCTCAAACAGGTCTTATAAACCAGCATCTCTCCATGGCCAGCAAAGAGAGCCCTACATCTGTCCAGGGGCAGCAAAGGCAGCGTTGCAGAGCTGCTCCACAAAGAACTTGCTCAGGTAGAGTTATCTGAAGCAACATCTCTGATACTTGAGCAAACGGCCAGTATCAAAATCCATCTTCATCTGCAGTAAAATAACTTGCTATTTACTTTATGCAGTACAAATTTTGCAATAAAATGACTTGTGCTGAAAACAAAAGGTCACTTTCAAGTCCTGTGTCCCTCTCTGGCCTTTGATGAATTTTGTGGTTTGCTTGTGAACTGAGGTCCCCCATCATTAGACACCAAACTGGCTGGACTCACACCTGCACAGAGCAGAGCTGTTTGAGGGTCTGTGCTGGGAGCTGGGTGGCACCTGGACAGTGGGAGCCCAGCTGCTGGAAGCCCATCAGCTACACCCATGATGAGTTTTGAACAAGTTCTCATTTCTGGCCAAGCACAGGGTAATTTGGTCTCTGTCAACTCCAGGTGCCTTCAGCAGACCTGGAGGAGTTCACTTGGGGTGAGTGATATCTAGAGTGTACAAAATGGACACACTCTGAGCAAATTGTTTAGGGGAACCAATCAAAACTAGGGCATCATGCATGAATAATGCTGATGGACCCCAGGGTGCAGTGTTCTCTGTAGAAGACACTGACTATGGATTCCCAAAATTTAACCTGTATTTCGATGTCTTTGGACATCCCTGAAGATGCTTGCTGATAACTTTCCACTCATAATATGCCATAGATGAATTAACAAGAATTGGTTTTTAATTAAGCAAAACTTTAAAAAACAAACTCCTTTCTCTCAAAGGCTTATAGCCACCTATTCCCCAGGTAAAATCTGTCCTCTAACACCTACAATATCTCAGAGCAAGACTACTCATCCCATGTATGTAGAAACATAGAACTGTTCTGAAACAAAACCCCTAAGGTTTTCCGTCTTACATTTTTCAACAAGTGATTTTGCATTTCCCAAAAAATCACAGCAGCAGCTCAGGCTGTATACTTTATTCAAAGAGTTCATGAGAATTATTTGTTCTTGACTTCAACCTTATGACATAGCTGCCACTGATTTGCATTACAGGGATAAAGGTTTTCAGTAAAGTTTTACATTAAAATTTTTATGTTAAAGTGGGTGTTGAAACCTGTGGGGTTTCTTCAGAAGAAGAAACAAGAACAGAGCAAACAACTGGCCCTTGTCAGCTATGAACATGATCTGGTCTTTGCACACACACACAGTGGCAGTCACTGGTGTGTCAAATGCCAGGAACTTTTCTTTGTCCTTTTCTGATGTGTATCTTTAACATGAATGTTAAACATGGCCAGTAAAGAAAAATCTATTCCTCCCTCTAAAGTAAAAAAAAATAAAAATTGAAATGTTTATCTCATGCATTTTTATGACTTTGAGTCATGAAGATCAGTGTTAGCTATACAGAAGGAAAAAAGTATTCCCAAAAGGGCAGAAAGGCAGATCAGCTTCAGTCAACAGGATGTGTCAGTATGTCCACAACTCCGCCACCTAATGTGGCAGAAAAGGTGTTCTTACACATTTTCCTCTGCAAACACAGGTGACTCACAGTTTTTGATTATATGGCTGCAAAAGTGCTAAAATGCAGAATAAACCACAGAGCTTGAATTTCTAGTAACAGAAAGGTCACCATGGTAGTGCTGCCTGGCTGGGTTTCTTTATTTTCGATGTGTATTTTATTTGTATTCATGCATCTGCACACACATCAGCACTGCTCAGAGTTTTCAATTCACACTTTATGTACTGTTTAAATATTTTCTTATGATTTGTTTATCATTTAAAATAGCAGCTTTGTGCACACAGCACGGACTGTTACAGTTGTTTGCAAAACCAAAACAGAGTACAAATAGAAGGCCCACCTAGGACAGCTGGCAGTGTTTTGATGCCAACCCATCTGTCCAGCTCCCCAGTGAGACAAGCCATTTCTGTGTGCTTGTTTAATTTTGTATCATAATTATAATGTAAATAATACTCATTACTTGCTTCTTTCAGGTTTCTTTCCTTGAAGAACGGTATAGGCAACAGTTTGGATGAGCATTTACTGAATGTTTATACAGAATAAGGTCTTGCTGTCCCTAACTTGGACCAAAAGTTTAAGTTATATGTGATACAAATGTGGACTGTCACACGCACAATTTTCAAAACCCATTCAGGTGTACCCCAATTTTATGGCATTTGGCCATTCAGACTTACATGAGATTTGTATGACTCTGTGCTGATATTCTCTTAGAGAATAAATTTTATTCCATACTCTTTGCAGCAGTGTCTGCTCTGAAAAGTCTGAAGAAATAGATTTATCAGTTCTACTGTAAAGGTCCATTTGTGTCACAGCCAGATGAATAGTTGAAATGGGATGGCTGAAATGGTAAACTTCTACTAGAGCTTTTCATCCCTTACAGCTTCTCTTATTCCTAAAGGAATACAAGGAAGCTACATGGGAAGGACATTTTGAGAATTTCCACAAATCTGTTACATATCTGTGTGGAAGAAGCACAGGAGGAAAAAAAACATAACCTGAAATTATGAACTTGTTATTTTTCTTGTTTCTTGGCAGCAGTGTGAAAAGAAATTTATTTTTCTCTTAGCGAGAGAGTAACATCTGAGCAATAAACAAACATTTCATTCTCCATATTGAGATAAAATTATCAAACTCGAATTTTTCAGTGTCCTGGATAGTCTGTTGAATTTCAAGTATGAACACTTCATTTACTTTGCACTGTTTCTCAAAATTTTCTGGCTAACAGTTTTTAAAGGTCATTTCATTTTTGCAATACACAGTGAATTTTTTATGTCTAGTGAGCAAAGGATGGAATTACTACATTGCTTTGCAAAAAAAAGATCAGACTAAACAGGCACTGGTGGGGCATAGGCAGAAAAGGAGTTCGTACAAGCACAGTGTGCAGTTCTGTTAATTATAGACAGACTGGTTTTCATTGCTTTATTATAATTTACTTCTCAGAATATCCTTAAAATGTATTTTAAAAATGCAATTAATAAGCTCACATACCATTTCAGTGAAGTTTAAAGGCAGGTAAAATGGGCAAGATCAAGGTGAGCTAACTGGCTGTGTGATTTCCTGAGTTGAGAGCTGGAGTAATAACACTGTCATCTGGCAAAACTGTGCCATGGGAAACACACTTTCAGCACTGCATATTGACTCTAATCAAACATATTTGTTAGTGCACGAGACATACCCACATTAGACTGTAAAATCAGTGAATATATTTACAGCCAATAAATTAATATTTGCTGGGTAAATACTTCTGTCTAGTTTTCACTCCTTGTTTGAATAATTTCCTGGATGCCATTCTTTGCAGGGTTCTTTTATACTTCAGTTTTAAGGTTCTTGATATTAAGGCTTGCAAGAATACTTTTTATTTTTGGTTGTAATGACAGCAAAAGAGGTCACATCCTAAGGTAACCGAATATTGTCTACAAGTACTGTAGTTTCTAAATCCATGATTCCTCAGCCAGTCTCACACTAGCAGCCCAAGTGTCATTTGCTCTACTTTAACACTTATGTAAAATTCCACTCGGCTACCAGCAAACCCTGCTGAGCTGTGGTGAGCATAGTAAAAAGTTGATCTATGACATGGTCAGAAAAAATAGGGGGAAAAGAAGAAAAGAGAAAGGAGAAGAAAAGCAAAGAGGGAAAGAAAATGGAAAAGAAAAAGAAAAATCAGAAAGTGTCAGAAAGAGCTATGAGGGAGGATGGTTATTTTGTAATACTTAAAGCAATTGAGTAAAGCTTTTAGAGGAAGTTCCTATTTGATATAGAGAGGTACAACATGCAAAAATGAATAAGCCACTTCCAATAAAGTTCTCAAGAGACTTCTGTAGGCAGGGAGGAATATTTTGGCTCTGTTAAGCTGTCATGCTTAAGCATGAATTAAGCAATACACTTTTTCCTTCATTGTACAAAAAAATTTTTCTGAGAGGAAGGAATCTCTAATAGAAAGTTATTTAAAGCTGAGTGTCCATGCAGGAAACACATCAAAGAAATGCCTATGCATTCCTCTTTTTAAAAAAAACTTTTTTAAAATTTTGAAATATTAATTTATATGCACACTGAGGATATGGGTAGCACTGACCTACTATCCCAGAACTGTGTGTAAAGTGAGGTGATATCCATAGATGCCACCGGGAAGATTTACAAGGCAAATTGATGGGGTGGAAGTTCCCCAGGCACACACATTTTACAGAGCGGGCTGGTTTCAGTTTCCTGAAAGCAATCACAGAGTGGGGCTTTTTCTGTCACTGCTAACTGGGCAGGAAACGCTGGGCTCAGAAATACTGGAAGCAGGGGTGGGAAATAGAGCCTGCTTTTGTAACAGATCATTCAAATTCAGACTTCACTTATCAGAAAAAGAGAAGGCTTTCAACAAATAGGAAAATAAAAAACGATCTGCACAGTAGTGGGAGAATCCTTGCTTTGGAGAGGGGAATCCTACCAAGAATAGAGTTTCACCTAAAAGAGAGGATGCTTGACTGTGTTGAGGAAATGTGGTCACAAATACAAAGACAGGAGCTCCATTATCTTGGCCAAAATGTATCCTTTGAATGTGCTCATACCTATCTAGATGTCCTACCTGGTATGTCTTAACTAGGGCAGACATTTCTGTGCCAGGACACTGGTTATGGTGTCTTGGGAACAACCTGTGATGTCCTTGTGCTCAGCACCCAGACACACCACTCACATAACTCTGCTAACACACTGCACATCTGAAGGGGAGGTGAGAAAGCAGTTGCAACTCTTCCTACCCAGAGGCAATCAGTTTGAATTAAATGGTAACTACTCTTTCCATTTTCTTTCTTGCTTGATAGCTGGTCCTCTTTGAGATTCAATCTACAGTTTAGATTAAGCATAGTCTGTATTTAAAAAGAAACTTGAAATGACATTTTTTTGATATTGTACAGCTGCTAAACTGAAAAAATCAGAGTTCTATCTGAGAAAAAAAAAAGGTATTTTTGGAGTGTCTTTCACCCTACCTACGTGACCATTTTCTGCTCTCTTTGTTAGAGAAGCTTATGGCTTTTTTCCTCTCTCCAGAATGAAAAACAATAAAGAAAAGGAGGGAGCAACACCTATTACTTGCTATCATGATTTATTTCCACAGCAGTATCAGAAGCCCTAACCATGGACTGCAATTGTGTTAGGCCTGGCAACTTACAGATGTAGCATTCCTGGCTTGTGGAGCTGAGCATTCAAGGACAAGACAAGGACACCAGCAGATAACAGAAAAGACAACATTTCAGAGCAAATGTACATCAGCTCCTTGTTATGATTTCAAACCCTTAAGTTGTTTAGTTATACCTCTGATCTCTGGCTGTCCTAAGTCCGTTAATAATACCTAACACAGATGCTGCACTTGTTGCCTGTCTGCCTTACCCTTTTTATACTCCTCCACCTCTGTGGAGTTGAATACTTCCTGAAAGAAAGTTAGGAAGGGCAGCTTTGGCTGTAAAATTTATTGCCAAGCCCTGCCAACACACTCTGCTTTGGAAAAAAGGAACTAACTTCTATCACATTCTCTCAGCCAGCAAAATCCACCAGCATGAAGCACCAGACCACAGCAATTTAGCCAAAGCTGTTTTATTTGAATGTTCATAAAAATACTTCCTCCCATCTCAGCACTTCATATTATGTAGAAAACAAGAAACATTGACACAAGATCACCTGCCTTTTCTCTTGGGAAGAGAAATTGCTTCACGTTCTTTTAATCTGCATATTTGTTTGTCAGTTGTATTTGCAGTTTCCTGTTTACAAAGTACTGACAGAAGAGCACTTAGTAAAAACAATGATAATAAAAAGCCCTTTACAGCTGCCCTGTTGTAACCATGCAGGGGAGGCAGGAGTGAGAGTGGCTGTGCAGAGCTCAATTGCCAGACAGGGTAATCCAGGTTAATTAAACATCGTTGCTGTTCTGATAGCCCCATTAGGCAAAGGAACATCAGTCACAGCACCACACCAAACAGGGCTGCTCTGCAAATGCCTTCATTGGGACACCTCATCATCCTGCCTGCCATTGAGGGTCCTTGGTGTAGTGGGGCCCAGAATGCCTGTTCCAGAATCTTCTTCCATGGATGCCATGGAAGAGGAAGAAAGCACCCCAGTCCAGGGCTTGGAAGAAAATGTGCAGGTCAAGCCAGATCGTACTCAGTCACTGAGAGTAGCTACTTAAGTGCTAGGTAGAGTAAATAAAATGTGAGTCCTTGCATGGTTTTGTTATGGATTTTGAAGAGAGAGAGTGCAGGCTCAAGTTGACTGTACCAGCTCTCCAAACCAGGGTCAGGAGCGTGACAGAAACAGAGAGGGAGCTTCATTTGTAGGGCTATGACTAATCCAAGTGCATTGGTGAAACATTAAAAGCACAGAACACACACAAGGCTTTTGAATTTATTGTGCCAGACTTGCTCCTACATCAGTGTGTTTCAGCCTGTGCTTAACACAGGACTTTGGACATCAAATTAAATGGAATGGAATCATCATTTTTCAGCAGCTTGTTCAAAAGGGAATAACCAATAAAATGGCTAGAAGCAAGAGCCCAGGACTCTTTTCAAGTTCTATTATTAGAGAGATGCCCTCATTATATACTCATCAGTTAAACAGACAGTTAAAACTGAGATCATACTGCATGCCAGAACATGACCTGAGGTTAAATTCAGAGTACTCTTTTGTTTTAAAACTAACAAAACAGCCAAGGAGAATTAAAACACAGAAGGATTTATTGCTTCCCAAGTGGCACAGAAACAGAGAAGTTAATATATTTGAGGCAGAGGTGTCAAAAGCTGGAGCTCTAAAAATACTCTGTTGGCTCATAGCCATCACTGTCAGCCAGAGATAAAAATAGGTCATGATAAATTGGGTGTAGTCTTCTACTGCCAGATGTTGGAAATGACCATGTTAACATACAAAATGTGAGCAGCTGTTAAGAAGGCAGCACTCTTTACTGTTAGGAGCCACATTTAATCAAAATAGGATTTGGAGACTATTAAGCTATGGTTTTCTTAAACATTTTCCTGAACACTGTACATCTCATTGTGATTAAACAGAGAAATAAGCAGAAGTACATAGAAAGACCATATTTTACTGCACCCACCTACAGTTCTGGTGCATAACTAAGAGCTTCCTTGAACAGAGGCTTGGGCTGAAGGTCACCATTTTACAGATTATGACTTTCTAGTGTAGCAAACAAAGTTTCAGGGTTTGGGGGAATCCAGAGCACCCCCATCTCTGATTCCTTAAAGGAATGTGGCAGATGACAGAGTTTCAGCATGCAGTAAAGGGAATGGATCTGTAGTAGTGAGTTTCAGGACAAAGCCCACCAGGATTTTAAAATACCTGAACTTCAAGGAGAAAAAATATATTCTTTTGCTTTATTCAATTTACACATAAATACTATGAGATGTATTATAACAGTTTCTCTCATACAAGGCATAATCACAGAGCATTGATTACAGTCTAGTTCAGGCAGCAGCATATTTATTGCAGCAGGGAATTCAGGGCAGGTTACAGAACAACCCAGGAAAGAGGATCCACAGCACAGAGTGAGACTCAGCTGAGTTACAGTAATTTGAGAGGTAGTTTTGTGAACTGCAGTCAGTATAGCATAGAGAGAGCCACACCACAAGCCATGCTGTATGGCCACAGAGATTTCATTAGCACTATTCAGTAGCAAGCCAGTCACACAGACTACACAAACAGTTTTTAAGGGCTCTGGGAAAGCTGATTTTTGTCTATTGCACTGCTCAGGTACAAGTTGGACAATAATCTTGAGAAGTGAAGTTGTTTCTACCTGCACTGATGTTCTAACCATGTTCTAACCTCCAGCTAAGTTCTGAAAAAAACCATTAACAGAAGATGACATAACTCTGGTACATGAACATATTCACATTTCAGATATCCACTCTTAGCATTCAGCAGCCCTGGAACAATCTCCATTAGCTTTGCTGTGAAAACTCTTCACCTCTGTTCTGACCTTGGAAGCCAGGTTCTCCTTAATTCTTTCAACTTCGGTTGAAAAAGTTTTAAAGCTGGCAAAAGTGGAAGAAACATTACCACCCCTGTCTTCTCCAAGCAGCCCTCCTCAACCAGTTAGACAATAATTATACATTTTATATCTATATAAATCTATCTACATATATATCTTCATTTAAACCAAGTATTTAATTGTTCGTAGGAGACTTCTTTCTCTGGAGGACTATTCCTAGTTTGTGAATGAATTAACACTAACATTCCCTTTCCACAGGAATATAATCCTTTCTGCCATTCCTCTCTGTCTTGAATGTGGTCAGCACTGATGACAGTTTCAGACTCCATGCATTTTGTTCTCTACCATCTCCTATTCACACACGGGCTTCCTGAAGGAATGCTTTTGTTGGGGAATGTTGTTCAGTCCAGAAGGTTTTTTCAAAGAATGGTAACACAGTATTTCTGGAAACCAGAGGAAGAGCTGAAGACAGTCTTCCATATGACATATCCTCTAAATTCAGAGACTCCTTAGAATGCTTTGTTAATGATAAAACATTCAAAAACTGCTTAGAACCAACTGTTTTTCTTGTATATTTTCCCACTGACAAGCTTTTGACAGGAAACACGTAATCCCGCTTGCAGCAGCAAATTATCATATTTTTCAGTTTCATAGTTATTTAGCCATATTTTGTTTAGTTTTGAACATCAAAGTAGATGGCAGATCCTTGTCTCACTCTAGATTTTTCAGCTGCCCTAGTTTGTGAGATTTGCTCATCTGCTCTATTGGATACAATAGTTGCAGTGGATTTGTCATCTTTTCCTCTTGATTCATTGCAAAAACATTCAAGTGATTCATAAAGCGTAGACACAGCCTTAAAAAGCAAAGAAAATGCCAGTCAAGAGTTTTACCCATAAAGTAGATAAAAAATGAACTTTTACCCATTTACCCCAGCACAGCCTCAGGAAACACAAAGAAACACAGGGCATGAAGTTACAGAGGAAAAGAATGTCTCAGTACTAATGTTGAAGGGCCTTCCTATGTTTGGATTCAATTCTCTTAGTTACTTAGGCAGCAGGCACAAAATACTTTTTTAGAATACTAAAGATGTGAAGTTGCAGTGTAGATCAGATTCTATGAAATCTGAAATGGAAAACATTTTTATCCCCTCATCTTTTAATTCTGATATTTCCAAAAATCTTCATCATTCTCTTCCCTCTGGATGGATGCTCTTTTGATGCAGTGAACTAGCACACTGCTGTGGTATTCAGGTACTCTTCTGGACAGTACAAAAATCATCCTATTCCTCAACATACATGGATGAGTCCTTTAGCAAAACATGAGAATTAAAGATCTGCCTGAAATGTACACAAAGACCTGTTCCCACAGATGTAAAAAATCAATTTCTCAGGCTGAGATGGCATAAATGAATAAATGGGTGGAAGCCATGAAGAAGTAGCCCTTTTTCTTCGCACTTAACTTGATCCCCTGTAAAAATTAGCATATGACTTTGGTAAAACAGGGAGACACAGCACATATAAAACAATTAGTCACAATAATTTTATTGACACAAATCCATATAAGGCCCATACTGCTCTATCATACATATTGATTTATTTCTCACTTTTTATTAAGAACATGTAATAAAAAAATAAAACGGTTAGTAAAGGTTACAGATTACTGCAGAGTAACCATTACTGCAGCCTCCTGTAACCACACAGCAGATTCACTGTGTCTCACATCCACCCTACTCTGAGGAGGAACTGTGTTAGGTCTTGTATGAAACACACAGTCCATGCACAGTATTTTTGTAAACCTTAGGTAATAATTCCTATTAGCAAATCCTTATGGAGGAAAACAAACACTACACAGGAGATATTAAGGCAGAGAGTTTAAGTCAATTGTCATTAAAAGTGTTTCAGGCCCTCTGTGTTTGTCTCCTTCATCCTGAGATCCAAAGTGTTGAGGGAGGAAGGTGGGAGAAGCAGGAAATGCATAACATAGTTCAAACTGAAGAACCTTTATGATGACAAGTGAAATGGCATACACACATTCTTGCTAGCCTACCTTTCTCTTCAACAATCCCTGTTGTCCCATTTCCATGTAGTTTCTAAAAGAAAGGCATTTCAATAATTATCTCACAGTAGTGAAATCCAGTGTCATTTACATTGGCAGATTTGATGACTAGCACATCCTTGTTTTCATGGGTGATGTTGGATGAATAAAGATGTTTTGACTATATACTTTTAGTGATGTTCACTTTATTATCAAAATACCAGCTTTCTCTACGCCTCTCAATAGCTTTTCCCAAATACAGGTGATTCCAGTGTAGTCTCCAACTGATAGATTTATATTTGTTGGTGTTTGGATGACTCATAAATTATTAGGACCTGTAGCTAAAGGAGAAATACACATAGATTTAAAAGGTAAAGCAAAAAAGAGCTATATTTAGAATAAATAATTTAAACATTAAATAAGTGTTTAAATATTAAAATAAATATTTAAAATAACAATTAATACTGTAAGATCATTATGACAATTATTTTTAAGCTTACTTACTATTCACTTTTCCCTTGAATGATAGCAGTTGCATTCTGGCTAAAGTAAACTTCTGCTCTGGTGTATTAAAGTCCTCCATCAATGTTTGTGCGCAGTAAAAGAAGATTTTCTGCAGTCTTGCTGATAAATATATTTTTTATTTTCAAGAAAAAGCTTTATAAAAAGAGATTGAGTCTGAAGCATATTAAACACTCTCTTCCAGATAAAGAATAATCAAAAGGAGTAACTCAGGATGATTCATTAGTCCATAATGAAAAACTCATCAAGGTTAAAGAAAAAGACGCTGCAATTTTTTGTCCTCGTGTAGGAGTTCTTGTCCAGCACTGCTTCTAATGAGTGACAAATGTACAGCTTTTTAAAGGTGTTTTTTTTTTTCATTTGGTTTCAACTTCTTCCATTAAGTACTCACTGACAAGTAGTTTATAATATCAAATTCATCCCTGTTCTCTCATCAGATCTCTTGTCTGTCTTTTCAGAAACGGCTGACTTGGACAGTATCAGAAGAAATCAAACTTCATATTCCTTCCAACTCTCAATACATTTTTCTCTCACTGTCAGCATGCAAAGTGATTGATACACGAGACATTGTGCAATACACGGATAAAGTATTTTCTTCTAGTGAAACCACAGTGTGGGTATCAGATAACTCTTTTTACATTTTAATGGCATTGATGCTCATTACAAAAGTGCTAATCCTATAAAATCTATTCCCGTGACTGCTGAGATAATTATTTTCATATTCTGTGTAAAGAATTATAATTTCCTTTTTTCTGTAATCTATAACATTAAACTGAAGAACTAATAATAAGAGCAAACTGCATGATTGTCTTCCAAATTTTATTCTGTTTATCACTCAGGCACATTTCACAGCAAGACATAACTAATTAGACAATTTTTTTCATATCTTACCCTAAAAAGGCATCTGATCTGTTTTATCAAAAATAGGCAAATAAATTTTTCTATTTCATCCATAGAAAAAAACACACATTCATCATATGTAAAGGAGTCAGGCACCTCCATCTTTACAGTGCAACACTTAAGAACTTGTAGAGAACAATATAGACAGTACAGGGGTAATATAAGCAGCAGAAAAAATAGGGGAAATAGAACCTAGAAGCTGTTCAAGTTAAAGAAATAAACACTAATTTCAGTTTTTCTGTTCATTCAGTTTGTTGTTTAAAACACAATTGTGCTGTGGTACTGTGGTACATTTCCATCTAGTGACTTTACTGTTTTTCTGAAAAATATCACTGAAAAAATCCTTTTGCTAGTTTTTAAACTCATATGGAATGCCTTCAGCATTATCCACTGCAATTTGTATTGAATAAGAATCATGAGTATTTATCTACTTTGTATTTCAGTACCTACGTGGTCTAGAATAAATCCTTAATATTTTAAAATTCTACATTCAGCATTTGTCAAAATAAATATTCAAGTCAGAAATCCTACAAAGATGGTGGATACATTAACCTAACATCATTTTGGGTGCTGAAATGTTCCATTTGTTCCTTTACACGTGGCCTATAACAATTTCTTTGTGAAAATGCTTTTTGATTTCTCATGCTTTTTAATCTTGCTTTCAGTATTATGAAAAATTAGTTAATATTCTCCTTGTCTCACATGTGTATTTGTATGAATATACCATAAGTTGTTTTTTATTTTTTTATATTCAGCCCAAGAATTACAGGCAACTAACTAAAAACAAAACGAAACAAAACAAAAGAGCAATACTTACCTTAGCAGCCAAAACACACTGTTAAAAGAAGTATCATTGAAATTATTATCATCATGCAGAATTATTGGCATTTGCATCAGGCTGCCTTGGTTGAAGATCAGCAAAACATCACATGAAAGCATGTCAGATTGGCAGCTTAACTTCCTCTCCCCTCATGTGGTTATGACTATACAACCTAAATGCAACCAAATTTTCCCCTACACTCTGAAGCTGCTGTTTCAGAACACAGCCATCCTATTTGAAATTAAATAATTTCTTCTTTAAAATTTAAACTGTGTTATAACTGGGTGCTGTTCAACCTAGATCAGCCTCTCTTCTGGTATGATATAAAGAACTGGTTTTCCATATGTGGTTTCGTGAGAGCATTTGCCATTGTCCTTCTAAAATCCTTCATTTAAAAGCACTTTATAAAGGTGAGGTTTCTTCAGCTGCTCTGCACGTGCTTGTCAGCAGCCTCTTCCAGCCAGATGGATTGTATCCAAAGCCAGAGGCAATGACTGCACATGGGTTACACTGAAGTCAAGTACTGCTCTTATCTTTCTTTATCATACATTTTGTTGCCTCCTTGCTGAAATGTTGCCTAAATTCTTCCCTCCTGTGAGAAGTACTTTTGTACTTTTGCTTTAACAGCAGCAGAGCTCCACTGGCAGGAGCTGTAGAGCAAACCTGAGTTCCATGATGACACTTGAAGTGGCCCCAGCATCCTGCAACACCAGTGGGCACCTGTGCATGCCCTGTATGCAATGCATCAACCATCACCTGTATGGGTGCAGCTGTATTGCTGCAGTATCAGTGCCATGTAAATTAATTAAAGTTTATTTCAGGAAAATTATAAGCATGGTTTAGAAGAAAATTTACACTTTCCTCATCAAGTTAAGGGTAAAACTTACTTGCTATCAATTATTTAGAAAAAAAAATCTGCAAATGTAGATTACTGTATGCTGCTTAATATTCTTTAGCACTGTGTTTTGGCTCCAACCCAGAAACACTTATATGGCCTGACCAGAGACATTTCCTGGAAGACAAAACATTGCATTTGTTTCTTAACTTACTCATCTTATTCCATGTTTCAAATTCAAAGCTACCAGGCCAGAAAAAAATGTCCCACAAACATGTTCAGTTGGATAATGTCAAAACTGCAAGGACAGAATTAAAAAAAAAAAAATCAAATAGAACACGCTGAGACTATCACTCAGTCACATTAAGAACTTGATTAAGAATCTGTCAGCCACTAATTTCCTAGAACTAACATCAGGTTTTAGCAGCACTGGGCAGGTGCCCAGAAACAACTGAACAACATTTTGTAATGATGACACAGTCACATTTAGAGCCTAAGGCACTGTTCCTTTCCAGTTATCAGCAACAAAAGCACAGTGAACCAGCTCATCTACTTCTCTGTATCTACCTTACATAGTTTCAGTGTTATTTGGATTGCCATGTGTCAGAGTCTGTCCGAGGATGTGTTATGCCTCACAACTGCCTCCGATGGTTGAAGACCAAGACCCCCGAAGAGACTGGGGAGAGCCCCTGGCCTGGCTGAGGTGGGCCACCTGCCGAGGACTGATACGCATCTCCACGAGAATGGAATGCAAGAACAATAGTAGCTCGTTACAATGGACTGAGCTGGTTATACTGACCGTGCTAGAAGGGTACAGCTTGCTGCTTGTTCCTGAGCACCCAACTTTGACGCAGGTGCCTGCACTGGCCCAGTGCCTTCTTTGGCTCCATTCCACTCGCCTTGGTCCTCTTCCTGACCAGCCTATAAAGACTCTGCAGATCCCGTGCACCCTTTGTGATCACCCCACTGGAGAAGATCGCGACTATGGGCATCTCTATGTCTTGAGGACCTCCGACTCTCCACGTGGTAGCTATAATCCCCCTTCCCCTCTTTCTCTATCTTTCTTACTATTCTCTATTTTCTTTCCCTACTATCGCATTGTGGGCACTAAATAAAAGTGCATTTCTTGTTTAAGCAAATTGGTTTGTCCCCTGTTGTGTCTTTTGCACTTTGAGATCTCCAAAACGAACCATCAGGTTCCCCGCATATGTTTGCGGACCCTGACACCATGTAAAATTAAAAGGAAGAAGATAGCAAAGATAAATGTCACAAAGTGCTGCAGGCTAGCTCCATTTCTGATGGTATCCAGCTAACTTGTTTATCATCTTTTTGAGGTAGTGAGGACATAACAAATACCTTTAAATTCAAATAAATAGAAGGATTTATTAAGGCAAATAATTTATATTTAAGGATATTATTTCATTATGTAAATAATTCTGCTCATATTCATGCTTTGGTAATACTGATCAAAGATGTAGATTGCACTAAAAATTTACATATGCAAAGATGCCTGTGTAAATCCAAAGGAAAAAGTATTTTATTTTGCATCTAAATAACTGCATTTGTGAATTTATTGGAGTTGTGCAGCTGGCAGCTCCAATATGCAGAATAATTTGTCTAGAAACTAGGTGAAGCTTTTTCCATAGTGCTCATAGCAGCTTGTATTTACTCAAAGAGATACTTTGGTTCTAGTCCAAATCATCTACTGTCAGAGATGAAATGAACTAACACACAAAAAAAAGGGGTTAGCTGAAAGGTTTATTTTTAGCCCTGGTAACTTCTCTGTACTATTTTACAACACAAACTCTCATCACAGCACTACTGAGTGGGTGGAAAAATATGGTGTCAAAATTTCTTAAGTGACCTTTGCTGCCAGGAGAGGTGTAGCACACAAAATAACTATGTGGGTCAGGAAAGCATCTACAACAGAAAGAAAACAAATATTAATGGGATCTTTCTGCAACTCAATCATATTTAACCCTGGAAACTGCACTGATGAATTTGGATTCTCTAAGTGTGTAAACTTACTCACCCGTGTGCTGGAGATTGCAGAGCTGCTGTTCAGTGCAGTCAGTCAGTCTCTTCCAAACACTTTCCACAAATCTCTCTTCCCAAAACTTTTCTCTGTCACTTTCAAAGAACACCAGGTGAGGTATACTGAAAATTACCTGAAACTTTTAACCAAAGAGGATCTAAACCCTCTTCCTTCTCCTTACCTATATGTCAGACTTATTTGAGAGCTTGTAATGCAAATAATGAGACAGCAGCTTTTTTGAGGTGTAACTGGCAGCTGGGAAAATTTATAAATAGATAGCAACACTGAGGAGAATGTGTGTGGAACTGAAATTAACACCAAGGCTTACCATAGCACAAACGTGTTGTCCACATGTGACTTTGTCCCCTGGTTATAACATTACATCAACTCTCTTTCTTTTGCAGGTCCTATCTGATGTATGGTTTGAAAGCAGTGTTTGAGTGGCTTGATTTCTATCAATTTTTTATGTAGTACTGCAGTAGTCCTCCTCACTGGATTCATGTATGTGAGGGAAGAAAAAGGATCATTAGTAAACAGGTCCCTCTACTGAGATTTCAATGCCTAGAGGCTTCCGTTTGCTTAGGCTGAGACTTCTCAGGAAAAAGAACATACAAAATATGGAATGACATTTTCTTCTAGCAGGAATGCCATGCTTTTTACAGACCACAGTCTGGGATGCCTCTGGTGCAATACAAGATTTGACTCTGGCAAATTATTCCCTGATGGCCAATTGCATTGAAATAACTCCAGGATAAAATATTCCTTTTCATGTTATTTTTTTCCTTTAAATCAGAAAGCTTCCACTAATCAAAACAGAAATTCCCTCAAACAGATAAATCAGCTGGTAATGAGGTATTCCTGCTTATATTATCCTGTGTAAGAAGGTTTTTGTAGGCCTAGTTCAATCTGCCACCTGGGAAAGCAGTGCCCAGAGGTAGCAGCTGTAGGATCCTTTGCTGCTTGGCCAGGACTGACTACACAATTGCTCACTGAAGGGACAGTTCAAATTTTATAATCTATCAACATGACTTGCTGTTAGCATCACTTGTATTAGCAAAAAGCACTTCAGTCACAAAAACATGAATAGCAATCATATCCCTGTGAAACCCATGCATTATATTCCATGGCAGAACCAAGCAGGGAATGAAGGAAGATGTAGAAGCAAGGAAAATTTCATAGTTGAACACATTTCATTTCCTACATACATACACAAAACAAAATGAAAACCAGCTGTCATCACACTTGACTACATCACAGTAACTGTGTTTATGTGCTTCCCCTTCTGCCTTAACATTGCAGGAAAATGGCTTTAAGTGGTAGGACAGGTTTGATTGGCACATCACTAAATATTTACAGCCAAGGATGAAAAAAACCATCACGAAATAAGAAACATCGTTTCTTCATCCAATAACTGAATGTGACAAGTTTCTGCAGTGATTTCAATGAGATGCAAAACAGGCTGTCTGCACAGAAAAGTTGACCACCAGTGCAGGTCTTCAGCATAACCATGTCCCAGTAGGTGTTCTGGAAGGGCCTTTTCACTCTTTGTTCTTGAGCAGTATCTCCAGCTGGAGAAAAATATTGCTAAATAGCCGAAGTAAATTAGAACAATTACCACAGTAAAATGTCATTTTTACATGATTCTAGATCTGTGACTATTAACTGGCAGAAAATACACCTATTGTCTTTTAAACCTCTCTATTTCCTCTTTCAGTTTTATGTTTCACTCATCAGAAATACAGCTTTTTACATGAAGTGTAATGCATTATTACTACTGCAGTGAAGTGACTGACTCGATTCTCATCTCAGCTATGGGCATTTTCCTGGTGAATAAAAAAAATAAGTAGAGATGCCCAATGGCATGAGAACAGAGTAAGATTCTTCACACCCATGTTATTTAGAGCTAAAAACAAAAATAGAAAAAATACAGCCTTTATTTTTGTCAAAAATCCATTCCAGCACTTGGGAAAATTAGTCACTGTCCAAGTTTCCTTCTGCAGATCTGCTTAGAATTTGTCCACACTGCCAGTTTAACCTCTCCACACAGTACTCCATAGTTAACTTTGACTTGCTGCTATTGGAATATTTCCTGCAACCACTGTGCACATTCTCTGAGCCTAAGTAAGAAAGGTCACAGCATCACAAGAACAGTGTTCCTCCTTCAGGTTATGTGATGAGTCAGTTACTGGCCATGGGACGAGACACCTGTTGTCAAACTGGCTTCAGTTCACCCTGACCACAAGACACACATCCAGGAGCAGGATTCTGTCAGGCAAGGTTCATCAGTTCTGAACCTTAAAGAGACACAATTTAAATGAACTAGGGGCAAAGGAATACAAACAGTACATTCCATTTCAGTTTATAGCAAAGCAGAAACCTTGCAGTTGTTAATCAGAAGACAAAGTAGCTAAAATACAGCAGGCATTTCTCTCTTTGTATGTAGGAACAGACCAGCACTAGACCAATCACTGTTCTGTGATGTGGAACTCATCTCCTCTAACAATAAGAACCATAAGAGAAAGATTCTTAGCAGCATTATTAATTAGAAAGACAATTCAAGACTGTAGGATTAATATGATTATGTTAGTGATCCACAGTGAAGCATTATAGAAGCAATCACTTTAAAACCATCAATAGCAAGCAAAAAAATGTTCAATATGCTCACTCTGCAACAAAGGCCTTTTTTGCATTGAACAAGTTTCAGAGAAGAAAAGTTGTAAATAATTAACCAACAACTCAATTAAATTCAAAGTTTATTGCAAAATTAATTTTTCTTTCATTAACAGCAGTAGGATATTTTTCAAGATCATCACCTGTATATTGAAACAAAACTTCAAAGATATCACATATTGACCTGAAATATATCATCAAACATTATGGAACTTGAAAGTATACAAAGAAAGTCCTTATTTCTTTTGGGTGAACAGTTACTATAAAGTCTTCTGAGGTGTCTGTGCTGTTGAAGAATCCTGTAAAACACAAAAGCATTGGTAATTTATTAAAGCATCTCTACTCAGATGGACATGTTATTCTATCACATCAGTTTTTACTCATCCCTTCCCTAAAAGCTAGTGTTTGAGCAGATTCTCCTCCTAAAACTCTAAGCAGTATAGAGCCTAAGATGCACCCATTCATAATATTAAAATATACACCAATTTCTCATCTTTTCACACACTGACTCACACATAAAATGTGCAACGACTCCTCAGCCATGCACCTTTTCTTCATCATGAATAAAGAGCAAGCAAGCTCTGAGCTGCAGGTCAAATAGAGCTCTAAACTCTTACCTAGCCCGTTCCAAAACCTCTGCAAGCTTTTTACAAGGCACAATATGAATGTAAGTGACAGTAAGGACATTGTCCAAGCAACTAAATGGAATCAAATAAAATGAGGTCACCCACAGCACTGGATCTGAGTGTCAGCCCTAACTTGAATCATATCCACAGAGCCCTTTAAACTGATTACAGCAGAGAATTTTAACTGCAGCTGTGTGTTTTTCTGCAGCATAGGCTTAAACTTAGATAAACACAACTCATCAGCATCTGACAAAAATCAATTGGAATTCACAAGTGTGAATTCATAAAGTAGCCACTTCTATCCAGCCAAAGAAAACTCCAGAAAGATTCCAAGCTTTTTAGCACTTCTAGGCAAAACAAGCTATAAGATAAATACAACAGCCTGGTACTTGCAGGGAATCTTAGCTAAATATTCCTGCCTGTCGGCTGTGACAGGTGCCAGGTCTGTCATACAAAACAATAACATATTTCTAATCTTGAAATTTTAAAAAATATTTTAACTAGACTAATCATCAAGCTTCAACACTCAACAACAACATGGACACCAACCACCTTATTCCACCTACTTTTGCCTGGATATTGTGCAGTCTTCCATTTCCACCTCTGTAAAGTGTTCACATCCCAGGTGCCTGTGAGGGATCGCTCTTCCACTGCCATCACTGATCCCAATCCCTTCAGCAAAGACTGTGAGTAAAGAAAACACCAGGAATCAAACAAGAGTTCATATACAATAGTATCAACTTACCAGCCTAGTACACAGTAAGACCAGATTGAATTTTCAACTCTAGCCTGTGAATTAGAGCAGAGAGACTTGAAAAATCTGCAAGGTCACGCAAGGACAAATACAGATTCACCAGGCTTCAAACTAAGAAGCTGAGGTGCTGAAAGCTTCCTCTGCATTGTTGTACAGAGTCTATTGAGAGGGCTGAAACTCACACTCCCCTTTTTACTGAAACAGAGAATCCTACACATTGTTCCCCATGTTTCTGTCATGACAATCAAAATAACAACCCCCTGCCATGGATATAAAGTAATCTACTTCCATAGGAAAGATCAAGTAAACATGAAACTGAAAAAAAGCAAGTACATGATGGAAGTGACAAAGTTTGAGCAACTCACAGAAATAAACTGGAGAGAAAACAAAGTTTTCTTTTAATCCTGTGCATTTTTCATTAAGTACAGGTACAATTTTCACTAACTAAAGAAACAACAAAACAGAATCCTACTCTCTGCACTGGTTAAGGTACTGCAGGAAGTGTTACACTACCAAGAGCTCAGCAGAACCAGTCCTACCCATATTTAGCAGATCTTCATGCTATGCCTATGGCACTTCATCTGAAGAAATGGCTTCTGTGTTGCAAAGCCAAGTAAAAAAAAAAAAAAAAGTTCAGTTCCCTCTGAAGTTGAAGTTCTACTAATACTTTTGTATCCACCTTCTGTGTACTTTATAGTACACAGGATGTGTCATTCCAGAACCATTTCTCTCTGGAGAAAAAATACTTCACTTGGAATTCTGTCTTGAAGGGTTAGCTTTACCTGTAGATCTACCATCACAGGCTGAGACAGCACAGGATCCTCTCCCACTTCATACAAGTGTCTAATTCTTAGCAGGACACGACTGAAATCTGCATCACCTTGCTTCTGTTTACCTTCAAAAAAACAAAATCAAAATGCATATATTTTCTTATTTTAAAATTAAACCCAAGATTTAATTTTTTTAAACTTTTAACTCTCATCATTTGAACTTAGTTCCTATTTTTTAAAGTTAGCAAGAGGACTGATATCAGAAAACATCCAGCTCCCACTTCGACAGGAATGTCACTAACAAGCATGACAAAGTCATGCAGTAGAAATATTTTACTAGTTGGGCAGAGAAATATTACAGCACAATTAGCTTTCTTGATTGAGGTATTTAATTATTTGAATAAAAAGTACTAGCCACAGAAGAGAGAAGAAAACCAGCTTATTCAAGTGTAACATCCAGCCACCTTTTTGAAGGTACCTACCCATGCGGATGCTGCGGACCTGCTCTGCATGATCAGAGCTGTACCTCCACCCTGGAATGCTCAGAGTCTGGAGATGAAGATTAGGTGGCACAGTTACAGGCAAATCACGGACTGAATCCTGCTGAGGTCGTCTGGGTAGCTTTGGTTTATCTCCTCCATGCAAAATACAACAAAACAAACACTAAACATCCATCACACACAAGCCTGGCTAGGGTACTGTGGAAGGGCAAAGGCTTTCTGCTTACTCTGCCAAGGCAGGGGCAAAGGCTTTCTGCTTACTCTGCCAAGGCAGAGGCAAAGCAGATGTCATGCTTTCTCCTCCAAGGCCTTCCAAGATAGAAAGCAGAAAGCAGCATGATTTTAACTGCTAGAAAAGTGTATCAGAGCTTTCCATAAAACAAATTTCATTGCACTTTGAATTTGCTATTTCACTACCAGGCTTCAGTTATAGTTGATAGGGTGAACAAATATTATTAAAAGGATGACTCAAAAAGGGCTATTAAAGACTCAGCATCTAGGAAGCTGATATATGGTGGACTACCTATTTTGCACTAATTCCCTGTTTGAAGATTTTTTTCTCATTAGATGCTTTAAAATTTATTTTTCTCTGGAAGTTGAGGTAATTATGTAACAAGAGAAACATTTAACATACTTGGACAACATCCATGTTTGAAATTAATGCAAAGTAATTAGCAGGCTCTAAATCTGCCTCCTAACTCACCATATACTAACTTTGCCCCGCAGGAGGCTTGAAGTCGGCATTTAAAAACTCAACAGCATAAATCAAAGTAATATAAACAAGCCATTCAGATGCTAAAGATAGATGAATGATTACCTGAAAATGCTCCAAACATCACTACTGGCCTATGTTCTAATGCCAGTCCACTTGCTCGATACAAAGTATTGGTGACAGCCTTGGTTCCTAAAATAAGCCAAATTACAGGGCGAACCACTGAAGAGTCATTCAAAGTGAGATTGTTATTCAGGTTCCACTGAAAATTGTTCCATAGTCTCCTGTGTAGCATCACCTGTATTGGGAAGGTAAATGTCACAACAGGAATTAGCCATCAGGCTTTACTTATATTATCAGCAGCTGTGAAATTATGCTCACCTAGAAAAAGAAATAAAAATTTATACTTTACCTCGACTTGTCCATTCCCTTGACTTGATACACCATGAGCTCTTTCTGCAAGCAACATCAACCGTGTGGTATCATCTTCAATGTAGGCAGTCTGCACCATGGGGTAATAGTTCTGTAAAAACACAGCAAATCATCCAGAGAATATTAATCCAGGGAACAGTAACAGGGAACAAAGGTAAGACACAACTGTCTTCAGATTACAGCTCTGTGCCTACCCGAGCCACTGTGTTATTCACATACGCCTTGAAGGGTCTTTTCTGCATCTGATATCCATTGTTGTCAGTGTACAGAAGTTGTTTGGTGTTCAAACTTGTGCTTGTTCTTAGAATTGCTTCACGATTTAATTCCAAAGGCCCAACACTGTATTCTTGCTCTATCCTATGGCAAAGGAGCTCCCCATTGTAGCCTTCTGGTACTGAATATAGCCTGGTGTACACTGCATATATATAGTCCTGAGAAGTAACATTGCTATAAAAATGAGAGGAAGGATGCAGAGTTTATAAAGTGGAGGACTCAACTGGTTATGACAAAACCTGCAAGGCACTCACGATGTCGTCCTACACAGACAGTTTTCTTGCCCGTTTTCTGTTTATTCCATGTACAATATTTTAAATTTCAATTTAACTTTCAAATATACAGATATTCAACCAGAGTAAGTGATATCCTGTAAGTTTCATTCACATCACAAGTGTCAGGAGGATTCTTCATTTGATTACAAAGGCTCTGTTTTTCTCAAAGTTAACAACAAATACAAAAATTATTATGACTCCCTATGCAACATATTTACACTATACAGAATACATGTGTTTTTATCAATCTGGGTGACATGAACTTTAATGCAAGAATTCTACACCACTTTTCAAAGGTCCTTCTCAACTACAATCCTTGAGCAATGCCATGTAAAGCAAAAGACTTCAACCAAACAATCAGATTTAAAAGAGTGAAGTGTTTATATAGACTTTAACACAGTAAAGTAGCTAGTTCATCAGAGGTCAGAGTGACCTTATAAAGGATTCATTTCCCCTTTCTCTAATTTGCTTTCAAGATAGATATTCAAAGTTATGAAAATGTACCTTTATGTGCAACTTCCATCCATGTAAGATACTAGCAGCAATATTCATTGAGTTGTACAGAACCAGTTTCTCAACAGAAGTTGCATTAAAAAATGTACCACAGAGGATCACCCTAAACAATCTCCACATGATTCTGTGATTTACAGGAGGTGCTTTCTCAAGCAGTACATTCAGCAGATTATGGTACTTCTTTTGTCTAAATCCTAAACAGTACAAATACACAGAGCTTAGGAGTAACTGTACAGAAGGAACCTCATACATATCTAAACATTCCAGTGAAGTGAAGCTGTAATGGTGCTGTACCTGTAGAAATACTGCCGTATCTCAGTCACCAAGCTTCCAGACATCACTTCCAACCCCACTGCTTTTGATACTGGAACAGCTGAAGCATTTGGAGCAAATAAGTAGTTATCTGAAATGGGACCTTTCTTTGTGTCTCCATTTACGTGGTACTCCAGGAACTCCTGGGTGAACTGGACAGTCTGGTTAGTCTCCCTGGGAATCCACAGAAAAGTCAAATTTATATAACTTACAAACACATTTTATACATGATAAATGCAAAGCTGAAAGCAACAGGAATGAGGCTGGAAATGTAAGGACAAAAAACTTTCTTCACAGTGGACTGATTTTGTGAGACTGAGTAAATGAGCACAGCAAAGAATTAAAGTGCTTCCAATTAAGATACACATCAATTTGTAAGCAAATGCAGTTTCTATGTAGTAGTTTTTTGTAGATGAGAAACATCTTAAGATTAAACATCATTTATATATATACATATATATATATATATATACACCTCATTGTTTTGATGCCAGAGTTGCTACAGAATTAAAACCACTCATTTCACAATAATGATGTACGCTGCATTCTGCTAATGAATTAGGTTAATTTAACTTTGTAGCGAGGTAAAATCAGCATGATGCAAGTCTCCATGTTTAACACCAGCAGCACTAAAATCAACAGGGTAGCAACACTTACAATCTTCTCCTCTCCCCACTGAAGCTTACAGTTTAGCTATTCATGACTTATTATCACAATTTTTAGGAAGTCATATAAAGGTAATTTAAGATGCTGCTCTCAGTTACCTTCTCTGCCTTTGGCAACTTGCTGTGAAAACAGGAAAGATCACTTCATCTCACATATAAATTTATACTGCTAAACATTTTATCTCGTGTTAATACAGCTACCCACAATTTGTAATAATTGAGGTGAATATCCAAGTATTTTCTATTACTTCCCTTATGAGGCACTTCTAGTGCAGGGGCAAGATCTAGAACTTCTAACTGTTGCAGTTGAATGTAAAAAGCTTTCCAATTGAAGATCCCAATTTTTTTCAACTTTTCCTCCCATGAGGAAAGGAATGAGACAGGAATGAGATATATGAGGCCTCACTCTTTCCCATTATCCCATTGCAAACTTTCTGAAACTCAAGCATTTTGAGCTTGTCTGAAGGCTTGCAAAGAAAGTATCTCATTTCCCCAACATGCTGAATTCCAGCTCTTCCTGCTGGCCGGAACAGGATGGCGAAAACTGGAATCTCAATTTAGATTTTTGTTCCTCGGCACTATATTTCTCATAGAATCTGGAGACAGTTATGATCTGGAGGAACTCTGAGAAAATACTTACTCCAGGGCTCTTAGTTAAGGTCCAGCTATACTTTTAAAGCTGATTTTAACAATACTACACAGCAAGTTCGTGCTCTAGGAGGCAGAATATTGAACAAAATCTCAAAGGTGAAAGAGATCTAGTCATCACCATGTCAGTGTCAAAGCGGTCAAATATTCCACCAGTATATAATAGGTCACAATCCTAACCTTGAGCAGGCAAAATGCAGCACAACTGCACTGAAGCTGAAGAAATTGGGCCAATTCGCATTGGCTGAGAAAGACCATCTGAAAACCTCAAATCTCACCTAAATCTTGATAGTTCTTGCATTTTATGTACCTGATTAAAAGGAAATTCTTTAGTTAAAAGTTTCCTTTCAAACAGTTTTGTAGCTTTATACCACAGAAAGAGTGATACAGGACTTGCAAAACACCACTTAGTATAAATAAGCTCTTACTTTATCACTTAAGGCTCATTGTGTAGCCACAGTGTATGTGCTTACTTTGTGCATTTTTATTAAAAATTACTTTCATAACTCTCTTTTGTTCTAAAGTACACTAAAACTCTGCTGATATTCTAATTATTACTGTGATATGTCATCTCAGACCAACTGCAAAGTTAAACAGGGTGACATTACAGAACTAGAATCATGCCTGTGCTAGTGTTGAAGTGTCCTGTAAAAAGGAGAGCATGTGTAGTGGAGATAAAAAAGAATTTTAAAGACCGTGAAGAATATTTTGTTGAGTCTTGGAATTAAGACCCATAATACAGTCCTCATACAGGACTCATTTTTATGAAGTGTTTTACAAAAGCTGAAACATTGAAACAAGCAGGCAATCTCACCTGTCTGTAATGCTGTGCATCAGGTTTGTGTTTTGGTCAAACACGATCTGGTAGCAGTTGTTAACCACAGGAAACAACTGTTGACTTTGCTGACCTGCACGAGTTAAGTCTCTCCGCTTGTACTTGACTGAGCTCCCAATAAATGCAGACTGTTTACCATCCACAGGTTTAATACTGTATTTTCTGTAGCTCAGACCACTTATTGAAACTAGAATATATAGATCATAGGTAGACTGGGATTCCAGAGAGCTTTGAACCTGTACATTAGCATACACAAAAATGCTTCATTACAGAAAATTAATTAACAAGGCAATTACCTTCATGTATTGTAAGCCCTAAATTATAAAAATTAGCTTCTACTTTAATAATAAGTTTCTAAACATGCCATTCTTATAATTCTGAATTATAATGTAGATCCATGCTGCTTTTAATTGGGAGCCTGGTGAACTTGGATTAAGTTGAGCCTTTCTAGTGAAGGAAAGTCACTAAGCAAATTAAAAGGATTATTTTAATATGAACATGGAATCACAGATTTAAGATCACACTGCAAAACACCAGTATGTGCAGATATAATCATATATTAAATTGACCAACCAAATGACAGAAAAGAGACTGAAACACAGGAGACATGACAAGTGCAAAAAAAGAAAACTCACGACAAGAGGAGGAAACATCAACATGCACCCTCACCTTAGGGAAAGCACATGGAAAGGAGGTAGAAGCATGTAACATCCTTTTGAACAGTAAACAGAACACCAGTGTTATGTAATACTGAAATACCTTAAACAATAGCTTAATCATCTTTCAATTACATGTATCCTGCCCATCAATGTTATATACTTCAGTACTACTTTTGATCTGGAGAAAAAAAATGGGACTAGATAAATACTGAACAGATTCTATGGACAAAGAGGCTAGTTATTACTAACAAGCAATTCAAGCAAGCTGTCTGCACCTTCACACTGTGGACTGATATATGTCCAGTTACACCACAGACAACCTAACAATAGTGACATCAACAGGACCTGCTCCCACTCTCTCCCTTCACAATACTTGTGGCATGTGGTGCAGAAGGCAGCAGAGCACTTGCCAAAGCTTCAATCCCTCTCAGCCACATATTCACACCAATGTCCTGAGCTAAAGTTTTATATCTCACAAAAGGAAGAAGTGTGTAATGTGAATGCACTTTTGAATTGCACATACTGGAATTAAACGACCCCAAACCACCTTGTCATAATTACTAAAGAGATTTTACTTAGCCTCAAGTGACTATCCACATCCAAATAAGAATAACTTCTAGCAACAGAGAATACAGATCAACTTGGTATAGAGAGTTTTGCCTTTTAAAATAAGGGCAACTTGCCTTTAGGGCATCCTAAATCCTGAATAAATGCCTTGAATAAATGTCAATCTCATCTTTGTATCTTACACAACTGAAGTAATTCAGACAGAATGACTTCTGGGAGGTAAGTGACTGACAGGCAAGCATGACCACGAGCCAACACAAAGAGGCTGATGGTTTCCAGATAAAGGCATAAATCTTATGCCATCACATAGACAGGAACAAGGAATAGCTGCTGTCCATCACTACCTGACTACAATGTGCCTTCATGCACGGTGGTCACAGTCATAAGCCACAGGTCACAGAAACTGTGCATCTGGCAGAACTGGCTGAGCTATCTGGCATCTCAGGGGCAAAGGGGAGTATCTGCAATTGCATTGGGCTTCTTCAGGCCTTATGTGCAGAAGCATTCTGGAGGTTTATCAAGCCACTGATGATGCATTCTGTACAGCAGATGCTCCTGAGAAAGGCTAGTGCTAGCTTTCACTTGAGGCCACTTTCTTCCCTCCCAGGGAACAGCTGGCTGTGTCTTGGAGCTTGGCTATGACAGAACGAGCCATCAAATGGCAGCTGACTGACATCAGTTTCTAAGACCCACATTTCTTAATTCTCTTCTTCTCCCTCCCCAAGGCAATCTGTCAATTGTACAAACAGGGCTGTCAATTGTAAGGCAGTGCTTCAACATTAAAGGACTTACTCGAAACATGTTTTTTAGAGAAAGAAAAATAAGGTAAGAAGTATCAGGTTGCACACAGAGGACATGCAAAGGACAAACCAAACACACTACCAGAGCAGCAAGTCCTTTTGGACAGTAAAAAAAGCTTCTCTGTTGAGATAACAGGCAAGCAAAAACAATCCTTGAAGGACGAATAGGAAAATCCCACTTCAACAGGAGTGAGAATCCAGTCAGTGAAAACTGATAAGTGATAGAAAAGTAACAGAAAGAAACAAAGTTGAAGTACCTGTGCTGGCACAGAATATCCCAGTTCATCATATACACTCATTTCCTCACTGCTGACAGAAACAGTGACAAAGGTAGTGATGTTCCATGCCAGCGGGTTATAGACAACAACGTACAGGTCAACATCTGTAGCACCTTTGTGTATGCAAACAAACAAAACTGCCAGTCACTACATAATGTATTTTTAAAATGTGGTATTAAAAAGTATCTAAAAAGAAATGTCTAGGTCTTACAAAATTTTAACAAAAATCCCTGCAGTAAAACTTCATGATTGAAAAAAGAAAACCATTTTATAGTCCTTCATAAAAACCTCTTCTGCTTTATTCTTCTATTCTCTGTGCCATCAAAAAAGACCATGTATTCAGAAAATGACACCTGAGTTGAATGTGAATGCATTTAGTGAAGATAAGCTGCTTGCAACTCATTGTCATGCAGTATTAACTTTATCAGAGTTATACAGAAGATGAAATGAGAAGCCTAATTTAAAAACAGCCCTGTGAACATCCAAATCGGTCTGTTGCACAGCCCACGGCACTGCTTACATCTGACAGTTTAAAAAGTTTCCAAAGTAAAGATAAAAGGGAGTGTACAGTCTTTAGAAGAGACTTCTTAAAAATCCTTTAACATTTTTTACAGAAGCTGGCAGTACATTTTAGCAAGAACATTTCTTGACTCTGACTGTGCTCCATATCATGTAATGCTCTGTAGCAGAGTAAAGTTAGTTTAGTGACTACTCCGATCAGCACCTCCTCTTGTTTTACATTTGAGGTCTGAATCTGAGAGCCAGGTCTAATATATGCACTGAATCAGAGCTCTGTCTAACAGCAGCTGAGAAATTCAGGGTGTCATAAGGCAAACAGGATTTTCTAGCTATGGTTCACAGAACTTAGATGTACATAATACATTGATTGTTTTGGAGGAAAACATGATAGCTTTCATAAGGTAGCTTGAAAATTGGAAAAGTTGTGCAAAAAGTACCTGGATTTCCTGAGCCTTTAGTGTAAACAGAAGAATAGACCTCTCCATTCTTCTTTGCATTGTTGATATCAAAGATTATGGAAGCCATTAGCTTCTTTACGTTGAGCATTCCATACATCAAGTTATTCAGGTACATGTCCTTCACCTTGGGAGACTCTGTGCCTGTTATACCATCATGGTGCTGGACCTTATAATTAAAAATAATTTGAAAGGTGCAACAGGATGACAACTTCAGGTTTCCATTTGTATTAACACAATAGTCAACTAAACTTCTGACACACAAATTAAAACAATATGGGATGACAGCTATATTCAGAATCACATTTTGCCTACTCTGAAATCCTACATACTGCATGAAGTGGTCAAAGACAAGACGCATACAGATTTTCCTCTGTACATATTCCTCTTCTAATATACTAAAGTTGCATCCTTAGAGGAAAAAACCAAACAAGTTGCCAAAACCAAGAATGCAGCAAATATACTGCAACAAGACAGGATTTCCATTTCGTAATTAGATCTGGCCATTACCTTAGCAAACAAAATAATTGCAAAAGCACTGAGGACTGCAAATGGTTAATGATACAAGGCTAATAGCTTAGCTGCTGAACTTTGAAGAAACTAATCTGTCCTTCCTCTTCTAACTTGCAGAAGTAGAGATTATCAGTAGTTTTCAATTACTTCAATTTTTCTTTGGTTTTTATTTATTTTTAAGAACAATTTTGTAAATAACAAAATTAATGCTAAGAAAAGGAATTTCATATGCAAAGTTTGAAACTACATACTCTTTCACTGGTTGAAGAAAACACTTGGCAGTAACCATGTCTTGAATGCATAATTAAGGGGCTGAAGTCAAGTTTCAGGACAGTTTTTTGGAAAATTGCTTTATTTTTAATTATGACTTGGTAAAGGGGGAAAGATATTTCCAAAAATATAAAAGCAACTCTGAGATGCTTCATCTGAAATGCTTATGCAAACTTTTCGTTTTGAAAATAAACATTATCATTCAAAGTAAAAAATAAATCAATCTTTACCTCTGAAACTGCCCATCTTAGACTCTGAAGTTGCTTTAAGGCTTTATATTTGCAAACAGAACCTTCTGGGTGTTTCCAGACATACTGTGTGAAAAAGGATTCTCCAGCATAAAGCAGTGAACTTGCTCTCCTTGCAATTCCTTTTAATGTGCTCCGAGAAGTATAAAACCCAGTCCACGCTTGGAATGGCTCTGTTTAGAGTGGAACAGATTAAAACAAAATCAAAGTACCACTTCATTTATTCTACTACTATTCTACTACTACTGTTCAGCTTCTTACATGAGTCCTACTGGGGATTTACACAGCAGCCATCAAGTAGAAATGTCATAAAGCCTACAAAGAAACTCAGCCAGGAACATGCATTTTGAAAAACTTATCATCTCTCCTACAGGCCTAGTAACATGCAGGTTCAATATAAAGGCAGTACCAACCAAGTTAACCTGTATTTATGGAAATTTTCTCCTTGTGGATCTGCACAAAAGAATTTTCCAAGTTTGACTGAAGCATATATTATTGTTAGTTGTTAATAAAATAGATTATAATCTTTGGTAATTGCTTGATACACGCACTCTACACTTCCACCTTTTAGTCAAAGGGATTTAGCTTAAATTTAATTTCTTCAAAATGGAGTACAAACAGTGATGTGATGACTCCCAACTACTGCAGCACAAACTATATCAAAAGATGCCCTCAAGTGGTTACTGGAAAGTATTTCAACATTCCGTTTGTGTTAATGTTTCTGTATCCTCCCATAGAGTGAACTAGGAAAACAATTATTTGTTTTTAAAACCTTCAAATCTCTCCTTAGGGATGTGAGTATCTCTTTGTTTGGGGGCAATTTCTTTTAAAATACACTAGTGATAAATAGATTTTCCAGAAAGAAGCTGCAGAAAGTGTTTTCCAAAGACCATGTATGCAACTGTAATAATCTGCTATCAGCCCAAGATCAAAGGCAACGATTAGAAAGTAGGATCTTTTGCTCAATAAACTTCAGGACAAATTATTTTTGGCCTGAAAGGTGCTAGAAGTTACAACAGAATTAATTCAATTTTACAATAGAATTCCATTGTGTTTACAAGCAGAAGAACCACACATCCATATCAGCACAGAACAATGAATGCAGAGTAGAAGGAAATAGTTATCTGGGACTTAAAACTTCAGTTTCCATATGTCATAAGTGACACTGAGCCCAATAAGTGACTCACAAAAAAAGGGCATAGGAAGAATAAGAGGGATTAATCATCAAGAAGGAAAACAGCATGTGGGAGAAAGTGCACTCAAATCTATACTGCAATTGCAAGGCACAGAAAGTCATTTGGGGAAAAAAGCTACATCTCTGTGTGGGCACCCACCTGGAACACTGAAGGTGCTGCTATTATGCAAGCTAACAGCAATTGAATCCTGCAGGTAAATTATGCCAAAAGATAAAGGAAAGAGCCCAGATGTAAAAGGATATTAGCAGTTAGAACTGGCAATGCTTTTATCAGCAAGTTGCTAGGTATGACATGATCCCTAGGGGGAGGTGAAGGAGGCAGGGATCAGTCCATGCCATGATTCACAGGAAGCAATGGTTATTTTTATTCATTGAAAAGTTAACAGACACACTACAGAACAGTCTGAAATATACATACACAGCCAAAAAATGTGATGAAGCACTGGTAGCTACAATTATACAGAAAGCTGTTTTATTGAAATCAATGTTATTTTATTAATAAATCAGGCAATAAAATAAATTAATGAGTTTAGAAATTGAGAAGTTGGCTGTGTCTTCTCTCTGCATACTTTGATATGAGGTCTAAAAGAGTAAATTTATCGGGGAAAAGAATTAAAGTTGGGTATGGCATGACTTTTCAGCTCTCTTAAAAAGCTAAGTTAGTGCAGCACATAAGATGCAAGCAAGCAACAAGAAGCTGCAAAGAATTTTTGTAACACTGTATCACAAAATTTCAGAACTACAGATGGTATTTTTACTTGTTTAGACTTCAGCTGTAAGAGAATTCTTTCCCACCCCAGAATTTCAAACTGTTTTCTTTAATGAAAAAGGCAAGGCTTTCTCTCACAGGAGACTCTAGGAGTTAATCTACATTAGTATTTTGTTTGGATCAGATCATCCTTACCTAGTATGCTTTGCTTTATATAAAAGATTGGATTTGGAGCTCACAAACTGGATTCCTGATGGATGCAATAAGCATTAACGGGCATTCAAGTCTACATGACCAGATTACAAATTTCCTGCAATTACTTAGAGTGTGGACACCAAATCCTCAGTATGGACTGTTTCCCTTTGGGAACCCCCATCCCACTGTAGTAACACAGAACTACCCCAAGGGCTTTCAGATTGCCTTGGTCCCTCGCTAACCTGTAGCTTCTCCAGACATTCACATATCACTTCACATCACATTTTCCACCTCTGGTTTAAGCTATGCATAACCCAGTTCTTTTAAACAGTATAATTTGGACATTGTTCAATTTGGCCACACCCCCATCTTTTTCACTCAACTAAGTTGGGATCAACTTGCCTGTTGATGACACCTCATAGAGTGAACAAATTTTAGAGAAAGGCATTTTTCTTTTTTATTACTCAGTTTCTCTTATTAAAATTCTACATATATACATTTGAGGCAGACATTAGGCAGCTGTGAACTTAATTACCTGATGAATATGGAAGAAAGTCTTCAGAGTCCCGAATTTGCCATGTAAGATTCCTGCTATAAACTGCTTGGAAGTAATCACTGACAGTGGCATACTGGACAGTCACTCCAAACTCAGTAGAATGCTTGTTAATATAATCCACCAACAGGTCCATGTTAGAGTACTGAACAGACGCATTAAAGAACTGCTTGTCACAGCCCTGAAATTCCAAACACAGAGCAGCCAAATGACTTTGGGTCACATAAATAAGGAGGAACATTTTTAACACTAGTCTGTGTTCCAGGGGTATTTCTTTTGATTGTGACTGCTCATATAACTGACATTAGTTACAAAACTATCAAGACTGGGCAGGGTTACTTGCACAGATTGTCTGTAATCATGAAAAAAATCACAGAGTTTTAGAACCACATATTCTCTCTACTTCTTTACATAGCATCATCACAAGCACAGAAACCCAGAAGTTTTCTTACATTACTGCAAAATTGTGGGTTTGGATCTAGATGTTAGAGATTTATCCATACTATTCAAAACTTCTCCTCCATTCCAGCACAATTTTGACTGTAGCACAACTACAGAGTGTTACATTCTACTTCTCACTCTCTACAAAAATAATAAATTCAATATAAGCAACAGTGTCATAAACACAGGAGAAAAACAAATCAGTGACTCAAAGCTGCACCCGTCAGAAAAAGTTTTTCTTTGTAACAACAAAAAATTGTGGTGAAATAGCCCATAAAGAACACACATAATCCTTAAATATTGTAATTATAAGACCTACAGCATCCATCAAAAGTAGAAACCAGACTGTACATTCAGTTTAGGCAAAGTTACTCTTTCCGAAGGACTTGGAAACAGCAAGAGCACTCAGTGCTATATGTACATGTAGGATGTAATTAACACAGTATGCTGATGAAGAGTGTCTTTGGATGACCAAAATGGAAAATGCTTGCTTATGGTTCTAGCTAAAATACAGAGACAGTGTAAGACCATGTCTACCTAAGTGCCATACATTTTCCTATAATGCTGTAATTTTTGTTAATGCAGAGTTATATTGGGCTAGGCAGTTAAAAAAGGAGATAATTTAAATAGACATAAGCAAGGGGTGAAAAAAGGAAGCAATACTGCAATATATAGTTATGCAAGAGTTATCTTTAAAGTTTTGTCACTTCTTTTTCTATACTGAGTAGGGTAGAAAACTTGATAGACAACTGGTAGGCTATACAAGGAAATTTTAAATATCATTGCTAATCAGTCATTTGGACCACAATTATTAGAGAAACACTTCATGTCACATGGTTTGTACCAGCATTTCTGCAGTACCTACTGCAGCAAGTACCATCCACTTACACTCTCTGTCTCTTCTAAAGCAAACACTGACCAGGCACTTACCCATGGCCACAACACTTCCCCTGTCTGGAACCAGGCTGCTCTCTCCTTAATGTTTGCCACCATGGTTTGTGCATACAGGTGGAGGTTAGCATCTGTAACAGGGAGACTCATGTTTGGATAAACACCATCTTTTGGTGGATCTGGGAAAGTTGCAAATCCATTCCAAAAAAATCCTGACCTATGTAGAAGCAGAAAGCAGTAAGCTGTAAGCAGGATTCACTCAACTAGGAAAAAACACATCAAAAAGTGCTGGTATAAAATGTATATACCCAGGGAATAAGAGGCAAAAAAATTCTGTTTATATTCATTGCTAGTATTTAGGTTTAAGTATTTATTTGGGGGTGTAGGTAGGGGGAAGAATCTTCAGTTTTCTTTCAACACTTTTCAACTGTGCACTTTCAATTGTGCAAGTTTTCAAGTCCCTGCTGCTTGCTGGCATAGAACAAAGAAACGATAGGATAAACCAGCAGGCTTTGTAACAATGAGGATGTTCCCCCAAGTAGACTTGATTTTCAAAGAGCATTTTACTGGATAAGCCAGTAAGTAAAATAAAATTTTCCAAAGTTGTCAAATTTCTTCACAGAATAAATGGCAATTTTTGGTTGCTTTAGTTTATACGTGGACAATATACACTATCTCAGCTCAAGATAATGCTGAAAATCTCCCATAGAAAATCAATTAGCAATAGTCAAGCCCCTACTGAGCTTCCTGGAGCTTTTGAATCTTTACTTTCAGGCAGAAAAACGACCCCAGTCCTGCTTTGGACATTTTCTGTTTACAGTAATTAATTTGTTTCACATTTTTATTAGGTTTTTTTTTTAAGGATTGACATTGTAACTTGGTCACTCTATTATAAGTAGATGAAAGCCACACCTATGTTTCAAGCCTCCTGGTGTAAGAAAACAAGTCTCAATATTTAGAGGTATTTTTAATGATTGTCAGTACTAAGTGTCACTTTTGAGAATTCAGTTGTTAGGTAGTGAGCAAACTTCATTTATTACGGTGGGAAGCTGGGGATGCTTAATAATCCTTACTCAGATCTACTGAGTCTAGACATCTCCTTGAGCTACCACAGGTCAGGAAAATGCAGTAGGATACTTTGGAAAGAAAACAGTCAAAGAAAATGCTTAAACCCCAATAATATAAACTCTCAGAAGTGAACATTTCTGCATAATTGGGAAATCTTTGGACCTGTTTGAAAAAGGTAATTGTGATGGAGTACAGTAGCTGTACTGATCCATAACATGGGTGAAGATCTCCTGTCTTTCAGATAAGGAAGGAGAGCCCTGCCATACGAACTGAAGCTTCTGGAAAACAAAAAAAAAAGGTAAGAAACCATTAGCCTCGATGACATTCACAGAAATACATCATTAACAACTTAAGAGTTCCCATCTTCCCTTCCACCACTTTCAATACTTTTAAGTGCTTTTTCTGAAGATCCAATGGTACCCCAGGGAAGGTCACACACTATACACAGGAGGCCACATCAGGGCCTCTTTCCATTAGAATTGATGCAGAAGGAGAGGGGGCAGCACACTGCCAGCATACTAAAACCCAGAGATGAGCCTGGCTTATCACAGCCACTATACCTCAGTTGTTTCAATGGAAGCTGAACACCTGTAAGCTAGAAAAGATCCAGATGTAGTCTGACTACACTGTCGTCAGTGGGAATCAATGTTTAACTGATGTTAATGTTTAAATCTTATTGAAGTAGAATTTTACTGTTTTGGAAACCTTGAAACTGTTAAGGGCCAGAAAAAAAAAAAAAAACAAAAAAAAACTATCTGGGCAAAGATTGTCAAAAGCTCATAAAAGATTTCAACAGAAAGGAAGTACTGCAAATCACTGCAAACACAAGGTGGTAGGTCCAGGCTTCACTAAATTCAACATGAATTCTGTTGTCTTCAAGGACACTTGAGTTTTACAAAAGATTCACAAAAACTGTCTAGTGACCAGAATACATGGTGAAAGCCCCTTATTTTCACATAATGTAGTGAGTAAAACTGATGACAGGTCAGGGTCCAACACAGTGATATGAAGTGCATTTACTGTGTATGGAACACTGTGCAAGAGAAGGCAGAACATGAAAAAAAGCCTGAATTCAGCAAAACCATGACTAGCTGCCCAGTGACCTAGTGTCATTAATTTTACAGGCACAAATAAATGTTCCAAGCCTGACAACACTGTGCCCAAAGGTTACACTTTATAACCACTCACATGAAACACAACAGATACAAGATTTTCTCGGGGAAAGCTACTCCCTAGGCATCTCTGCTTCAAACACTCCTAATTCAGTGTCCATTTAGACTTGCCCATTTGCCCACATTTTGTGTCTTCTTCAGGCTGGGCTACATTTTGTCATTGACCAGAAATCATGAAGACATTAATTGACCACATAACCCAGATTTAATATGTTTCAGCATTACCACATGAAAGCAGCATGTCCCATTTAAACAATACCTACATTTTCTTGCAAAGATGACAGAGATTCTTATTTTAATGTCATGGTTTAGATGACTGTAAGTAGTGGCCAGCAATGGTTTCATTCTTAAAGGGCTTTTTTACCTTGTTTTTCTGCATGTCAGCCTTCAGATCATAGTCAATACGAGAAATGAGATGAGCATTGAAACCAGCCAGAGCAAAAAGAGTTGGTGTTGTAGCTGAAGCTCCAAAAGGATCAACATGCCATGAAAACTGAGGCCTGAAGCCAAAGGTTTCATACAAAAACCCATGACCTTCTGCAAAGCAAAATTAGTTTAGTTTAGGAACACTTCTAAAAGTTATTTTTACAAGTTTAATAGGCATATTGTGTTACAGGCAAGCACTTGAAGGATAGCTTCTTGTTACTGTTTCCCAAAGCATTCAAAGTTTCAGGAATTTAATCATCCACAGCAAAAAGTTTCATACTGACAATGCTAATATTGTTATGCCAACTACAACTTATTAACGTCATAAAAGATGAATAACAAAAAGGAATTATGATTAGAAATAGATCTCAGAAAAACTATATAGATAGAGATTAGGTTAAGGTCAATAGCCAAATTGGAGTCTTCATCAAAACAACAACCTGGGGTTTAGTTTAAGTTTGCTCAAACCATAAAACCCATTCTCAGAAAATTTCAGTCTCATATTAATGACAAAGGGACAGGGAAGCAAGTCATCCACTAAACAAAACTAGCATGAATATGATTACCAGTCATATGAAAAGAAAAAAGACAGAGGTTAATAGTGAGCTTGATACAAGATGTTATTTACCACTAATGTTACTAATGTAGTTACTAATGTTAATAATACAGAAATGAGCTTTGAAAAAAGAAACCCCCAAACTAGGAAAGCCCAGACAATAGATGGACCCAGAAAAATCATTTGAATGGAAGTAAAACAATCAGGAAAGCAGTAGATTTTACGTGGAAATCAGGTATTATGCACTAGGATAGTCATCATTAAAAAAAAAAAAAAAGGAAAAGGGAAAAAAAGAAAAAAGGGAAAAAAAATTGCAGATCATTATTTCATAGTTACAGAATTATGCTCAAACTATTTGAAAATACAATCATTCCTGGTTTGGAATAACTGCATTTCAAATTTTAATATCACATTTAAGTAAGTGAGATTGCAATATCTCTTTTCACTCCATCTTTCCCATGGTGAAAGTCTTCCCTAGCTAAAATATTCACAACATGTTTAAGTATTCTGACGGAGGCATATTTGAAGCAGAGTTTTCTAGGCTCCTCCAAAACACTGGGATTCTGGACAGACAAGAGAAGACATGAAATCTAGACCACAAATATCTGCACTGGCTTTGTCTTCTCAACTTGAACGCCACACAACCCATTTTCCTTTTATGTACTCAAACTGAGCAGTGTGCTTTCAGGAAAAACAAAAGAGAATTTTAAAATACATTAATACTTTTGTTTCTGATGAATAAATTAACAAACTTGAAATTCCTTTTTTTTTTTTTTTAATAAAGATTATGTTTACATGGAATGAAATGTAAAATTAGAAATAATGTCTTTTTCAGCTAACTCCAATGAATAGAAAAGCTGTATTTGTGTTTAACAAAGGGACTCCTCAATCATTTTAGTATTTTATTTGGAGAAGTCCTAGGCTCAGTGTTCCAAGCCCACAAGGCAACCTTTAAACACAGGAGTTGGATGAGAGAAGAAAAAAGTTCATGTCGTCTCCTTCTCTTGGCCAGAGTGTACTGAGGTACAGAAGCAGCTGCTAATCCTGTGCTCCTGATAAACACTAACAAGCAAGGAACAAAGCCAGTGGTGCTGTGCAGTCAGATGCAGAAAATAATAGAAGTGTTTTCTGTCCCTTTCTGTCCCATGTAGAAAGTTGCTCAGAGCATAGCCCTGGAACAGGCAGAGTTTCCATCAGCCATGGCAGCTGGTGCTGACACATCCATCCCCTCCCTGCTGTGCCCTCGTGGCATAAAACATCTCTAGCACAGTGGTGGCACCAGTTATCCTGCTACTGTCTGCATTAACCAATGCAAACAAACCTATGTACCAAGAGTCTTTAAACCACCAGAAGGAAGGTGCAACATACAAATGTTAGATGCAAAATTAGAAGATTAAAATAGCAAGTAGCAAATATGCACCTCTTTCTAACAGAAGATGATAATGACTACAAATGGGGGTTTCTTCATCAAGGAAGTCTTTCAACTAATTTTGGTTGACATCAGTGA
The DNA here is from genome assembly GCF_965231275.1 of Zosterops lateralis. NCBI lineage: Eukaryota > Metazoa > Chordata > Aves > Passeriformes > Zosteropidae > Zosterops > Zosterops lateralis. Next base: position 12,204,102 of record NC_139766.1, read on the forward strand.
CATTCTGTGGCCGCCATTCAGCAGAAGACCTTGCCTAAACAATACAACTTCCTCAAACTCTGAATTGCTACCAGGTGTTTTCTTGAAGAGTGTTTCATACCCTCAGTATCACCATAGCTATCTTCCCAGGAGCTTAAGTTCTCAAACACACATGCACAAAATGCCTCTGCTCCAAACAAGCTTACACCTGACAAACCAGCTTTTGGTAACCTTTGTGCCTGCTGCAGAACTGTCATGTCAAAACTAATGGGTTTTTTTAAGCAACGACTTTTATACGAATAACACACCAGCAGTAAAAAATAAGAAATGCTTTAATTATTTCTTAAGAAGTCAGAAAATAATAGCAATTTTGGAGTGGAAAAATGAAAACCAAACAAAACCTCCAAGGTCATAACAATGAAAAATAAAAGTTAAATGCAGATATGCATACCCGTCAACTGTAAAATCTGATCATCAATTAGTGTCACAGCTTCATCATGCATCACTTGCCCTCCAATGACAAATTCCAGTCGTCCCTCCTGAAGCAACTGATGGACCTATGATATTGAAATTAAGACACAGAACATAAGCATCATTTCAGTCTCATCCCAAAAGGCTGCAAATTCATTTGATATCACAGCACACTACCCAGACACAACATTTATCAAGAAAGCATCTAAGACAAAAAAGTGAGATAAAAGTGAGGTGAAAGGCTGTCTGTATCAAGGTTATCTGAAGGAGAATAACAGGGAAAAAAGGTATTTCAATGTGCTGCACAGTGCACTGATTTATCCAGCTTACACTGAAACCAGGTAACAGGAACAAAGGATGAACTACCAGGTAGACATTGAGACATTGACCTTTTTATGTTCCTCAGTACTGCTGTTAATGTGCCTTTTTAAACTGTCTGAACACCAGACACTGCACTGGCAGCAGCCTGTAATCCTGCCTCAAGGCAGCTAGAACTGGAGGATTAAAACAGGAGATACTAATGCTTCTCCCCAAATCTTCCTTCTGCTGCATCCAGCTTGGCTTAGGGAAGGCATTTGGTGGCTGGATGAGGGAGCAATATGCAATTCCTTGCAAGCAGCAATGGAGCCCCAGGCAAGCAGTAATATTCAGGCTCCCAAGGTTTTAGCTGAAAACTAGATCTGTGGGATCCAGGAGAGAGACAGACTGTACCATCACATCGTGGCCACAAACATCTTCCTCTACTCTGTATGCATCTATCTTGCCTTTGGGGCACAGACAAGTTGCTCAACTTGCTACTGACAGAATGCTTTATTAAGAAATAGTTATTCCACAGGTTTGACTGCCTGAATAACCCACTGCTAACCTTAATTTCTGGTCTTTTTCCTTGTCCAAGAAATGTCAATATATTACAACCTGCTCAACCTTTGTTGGTGGCTTTTTTTGGGGGGAGGGTTAGGTTGTTTCGGGTTTTTTCCTTTGGGGTGGGGGAGGAGTTTAATTTCATCTTCTAGAAACAACAGGTACGCTGACAAGTACAGCCTTCAGCAAATGCTGGATGAAGTGGGGGGTGGTGTTTGGAGGGAGGAAGGAATAGTCTATGTCCCTTTCCAAAAGTGTTAGGAGCCTTCTGGTTTTATTTTAGTTACTTTAGAAATTCAGAGATATCTCAAACTTCCAATAAGTAAAGTTTATGCAAATATGTGTTTTAATCCTCAACTTTTTTTTTTTTTAAATCTGTCATGTAGGATGCCATTTTTAGAGCTATTATGTTTATTTTCCCAGGAACCTTCAGTGTCTACTCAGATAGGATGCCAGATTGTCAATTTTGATTATAATCATTTCTCTCCTTCACAATGTTGCGAAAACGCTTCAGGGCTCAGCATTCCTAAATTAGTTCCAGCCGACTGTGGTGACTGATTAGCATGCTGGGAGACCAGATAACTGATATCTGGTGTCAGCACAGAACTGGCCCTGACCTACATGAAAAGAATCTGTGATTATTATTCTCCATTTGGATGGACGTCCAAAATATACCTCTGATCCAAACTTGAGCCTCAGAAATTATTTTTTTTTTAATGTAAGTTTTGTGGAACCACTGCGAGGCTGGAAACACAAGAAAAATAATTCAAGTAATTTAAGTAACATCCAATCTTCCTCCTCCCAGAAAAAGAAAAGAAAACAGTATCTGTAAAGACAAGCACTTTTTCTGATCAGAAGGGGGCAAAGGAAGGAGGAATGGAGGAAACAGATGCAGTAGTACTATAAGCAGCTGGACACTGTGGTGTTAGAACATATCTGTGATCTTTGGGGCCATACTACCATCAACTCACGCCTACAAACAAGACAGAAGTGGCTACACATCTTTTTTTCCCTCCAGTTAAAGCATCCAAACATCAACCCATGCTAAGGAGGTAGAAACGGTTCACACAAGAAAATTCTGTGTAAGTAACACAGAACTAAGAACTACAAGGTTCCCAACTGGCCAAATACTGTTGCAGTACATTTCACTCTTACATATTTTCTTGTCAGAATTGAAAGACCAGCTTCTGTACCCAGGCTGTACCTTTAACTAATTTTTCATGCTATAGTTCCAATAAAAGAAGACACTTCAAAACAAAAACTAGAATTAAATAATTAAATCCTGTATTCCAAGTAAACCACTAAATCAAAAAAAAAAAAAAAGAAAGAAAAAAAAAGGAAAATTAAAACCAGAGTGCCTATACCACAGAAAATCATTAATGCTGGAGTTCAAGTGGAAAAAGCAGGACAGTAACCAGAGTGACCTAATTTCAGGGACCAATATTTGAAATTTGCTAATGTTAAAAACATATCATTTATCTGCAAATTAGTTTCAAAGTTAGACACACAGATTTAAGAGGAATTTAGTTTTAACCGTTTTAATTTTGAGAGAAGAAACTATAAAGCAACTAGAGAACTAACTACATGTGCAACTAATTATAAAAGCAACAATTACAAATAATTAGGCTAGGAAGCTAAAGCCTGAATCACAGGTACTAAATTTTGCACTACCAAGGTCAAATGTGATACACATTCTTCTGGATTCCACATAATAGCAGGAATAGATATGAAAAACATGGGCCTTGACTTTATGTTTGGGTTATAGCAGCAAAACATACTTGAAATAAGATCAACTCACTTTTGAAAGTTGAAGGACTTTCCTGTCCTTCTAAAAAACAGTTCCTATGCTATTTTCTTCCTCACTTACAGTACAGTTTTCTAATTTAACAAATTTACAAGAAAATTGTCCTACAACAGGCAAGTATGGGCAGAGTGCCCCCACAAAAACTGCAAACTGCCTAAAACCAGCAAAATCTTTCATGCAAAAATCAGCTGTGCATAGGCTGTTATTTGAATATGGAACATCATGAAAGATTCAGAATTCAGTGAAGGACTATATTAAGAAAACCAAAAACCAGACAAGATGTGTGTTTTCTACATGATGCTTCAAACATCTAGAACTTTCAACAAACTGAAATGTAAAGAAATGTTGTCTGGACCCTGGTAATAAAACAGACCACGGAGTTCTGAGACCATGGGAAGCTGCACCTGTACACCCTTTGGTATTAGGATCCAAAATAAACAACCAGCTGCTAGCCTATCACTCCAGTATTTGATTCAGTGTGTTTCAGAGGAAAGAAGTGACAAATAAAACTCAACATTGACATTACTAGAACAAAAAACCACTGCCATTCAATATATAATCACTGCTTTGCTGCGCTATCTTTGTTTAAAAATGGCAGGAGTTTGAGCAGTACTTAACTGGAAAGAACCAAAAGTTCCTTCTTGTGAGCAGTGTTAGGTGTCAGATGTTTTAACAGATACTGGTGTGGCCTGTGTCAGGTTCACCCACATCTTAAAATAGCGTTTCCCCAGATAAGCAAGTTACCAATGAAACAAGAACTGTAAAGTGTAAAAAATCTTCAGTGCAAAGGTTACTACCTCCTACTGCTCTAATCTATAGCTGGGGTTTAACCTCTGGCAATTGCCTTTAAAGTTCTTTAAGTACTAGATTCAGAGGCAGCTTATACTAGACCTGGGTAAAAAGTGAATAGTGAAGTACTTCGCCCCTATTTGTCCCCCAAAAATACTGTGAATTCTTTGTTAGCAGGAAACATGGATCTAGTGCAATTTACCTGCTGCTTCTGTGTATCTGTGGCTACCGTATCCCACCAGAGCCGAAAGAATTCCTGCTCCACTGCAATAAACTTGCGCTGTTTTCCTTTCATTAGCTCTTCTATAACAGTAGTGTAGACGTTTGCTGCGTAAGCGTGCATACTTTCCTGAAAGAAAGGAAAAAAAGTAAATAAACTCTGTTTTACCTAAATTAAAAGGGCTGTTTTAAACACTCATTGGGCTTGAAAAGAGAGATATTAAAAACTTTACATTTGTTGCCCACTTCCTTTTGTACTCTCAGAAAGATCAGGTCCTGACTACATATAACCTTTGGCCCTTCTGCTTCAGAAAACATCCTCCTGCCTGGGGACCTGACTAGATCAAGCTGTAGCTCCTCACAAGACCAGCACCAATACAGGCTTTCTTTTAGACACACTGGGAACAACCGGTTCCTCATTGCTCACCTTAAATCGCTGATGCCATGAATGATAATATTTTGCAACAACATAGTTAAAGACCCTGCATGCATTCTCCCATTCTCCTTCATTCTCTCATTCCAGCTCTTCTTTTTTGATGGCCTGAATTACCAGAATTGCTTGTTCAGAGTGAGTATGACTCTGTGCTGTGCATTACCAGTACAATGCAGTGATACATCTACTGTAAATTATACTATTATGATAAATAACTCTATTTTGCTTGCTGTTTTAGGATAGAGTAAAATGAAGCTGGTAAAAGAATCTTACAATGAGTTCTTCTGTTGACACAGAAACATCAGTGTAAGCGTGAGATTTTGTGCATCTACCCCTTCTTGCTCCTAAAAACACCTCTATTCCAGAATGAGGCCTGTGGACTTCTATTGCAATGCAAATATTACAACTTTACAGCTTTTAGATCAAATAATCTACCACGCTGTTATAGCCTATGATATGGTACCAAATTAACAACACCATGTTAATTTTGAAGTTGTGTACACTTACCTCGACCCGAACTACTTTTGTTGACTAGATCCAGTCTTCCATCTTTTACTTAAAGTGATAGAGAATGTCTAAAGACAACATCCTAGGATTTCCTAAGATGTCTGTCTTTCCTTGCAACAAAGTTATCTGCATGTTATTGGACAGTTATTCTACACTAACCATAACACTTACCTACCTAAACTACTGGTACTTAAGAACACACACCACAAAATGTACACTTTAAAGGGGTTGACACAAAGATCTTTCCCCATTGAAAAACTTATGGGCATGATATGTAAAACATGAATGCGGAGTTCCAGTTTAGGTAGATTTCCTACATGAAAATTGCCATTTGAAATAAGGAGATGAGATAATCCAAATCAGAAATTAACTTTTCCTAGCCCCTTCCTTTCCACAACAGAAATCCAACCACCATTGTAAAAATGCTCATGCCACTAGAAAAATGAAAACATTTGAGTGTAGGAGGAATGGCTTAAAATACTGCTGGGTTTACCTAAATAATTTCTTCCTCAATTATTTTCCCATTGGTTCATAAGGGTTTTTTTGAAACCAAGATTATTAGATACTTAAAACAATGTGAAATTTTAACTAAGGATTTGAAGTTTTAGTTTTGTGTTCTCTTACGCAATTTCTGAATATGAGTTTGAAGTATTAAAGGAGAAATTAATTAATCTTTCCTAAAAAGGGGAGACAAAATAGATGCACAGCAGAGATAGTGGGTGAGCCACTAGCTCTTTTTTATTGGTTAGGCCTCATGCCATCCCACTCTAGTGAGTGAAGCATCCACAGCATCATTCACACATAAATGAAAATAATTCATACTAATGAAGAATTCAGAATTTAGGATTTTGACTAACAAATGTAAAAGGTATCAGGCCCCACCTGATTTATTTTGCTCTGCATCTCATGTATTTAGCAAAAATTAGTTTGCTACTATACTCCAGAGGCACCAGGCTCCAACCCCACTCCAGCACTGAGGACCTGGGATCCTGCTCTGCTCTCCTCTCTTACGAAATGACAGGTTTTCCTGGGCTTTTGCCTTTGCAACAAGATGAACATAAAGACCATGAAAATCTGCAACATAATCAAAACCCCATCAAATAGAATTAAGACCTTCCTTAAAAAAAAAAAAAAAAAAAAAAAAAAATCCATCAGGAGCGTCCATCAGGAGCATCCTGCAGAACAGAGGCGCACAGCTCAAGGGCACGGCTCCTGGGCTGACCCTGCCTCCTCCAAAGGAGCATCCCGACACAGCGGGGCATGGGAGACACACCAGGCCGGACTAGGGTCAGGAGTTGCACCGGCCAAGGATCTGCGCGTTTCTCCGCAGGGAGTTGGGCCGAGAGGCGCCACAGCCCCGCAGTGCCCGGCCCGTCCCGCGGCTCCGGGCAGCGCTGCCTGCGGCTCAGCCCGGCCGCTCCGAACCCCCCCCGCCCGCGCGGCGCCCCCGCCGACCTGCACCGTGTACACCCAGCCGACGTCCATGTGGCTGTGGGCCACCACGAAAGCCCGCAGCTCGCCGCCGGCCCGCGGGAGGAGGGCGAGCAGCAGCAGGAACACGGTGCCCGGCGGAGCCATGGCGGGCCCGGCGCTCCCGCCGCACTTCCCGTCCCGCGGCGCCGCCTCCCCGCGCGGAGCCAAACAACGAATGGCACAGGCGAAGGAGGTTCCCTTCAGGCGGGAGGGCTCCGGGCCCGGGGGTGACTCCGCCCCAGCCCCGGGCGGCGCTGCGGGGCCGGGATCGCCACAGCGGGGCCGGGGTCGCCACAGCGGGGCCGGGGTCGCCACAGCGGGGCCGGGATCGCCACAGCGGGGCGGGGATCGCCACAGCGGGGCCGGGGATCGCCACAGCGGGGGCGGGATCGCCACAGCGGGGCCGGGGATCGCCACAGCGGGGCCGGGGATCGCCACAGCGGGGCGGGGGATCGCCACGGCGGGGCCGGGGATCGCCACAGCGGGGCCGGGATCGCCACAGCGGGGCCGGGATCGCCACAGCGGGGCGGGGGATCGCCACAGCGGGGCCGGGGATCGCCACAGCGGGGGCGGGATCGCCACAGCGGGGCGGGGGATCGCCACAGCGGGGCCGGGATCACCACAGCGGGGCCGGGGATCGCCACAGCGGGGCCGGGGATCGCCACAGCGGGGCGGGGGATCGCCACAGCGGGGCCGGGATCGCCACAGCGGGGCGGGGGATCGCCACAGCGGGCGGGGGGACGGGAACCGCGGCCCTGAGTGGCTCCCGGAGCTGCTTTCCCGATAACACCGGGCTGCTCAGGGAGAGGCTGAGTTCTGCCTCTTGGACACCTATAAATCGTTTTTGGTTTTAGAAAATTCCTTTGAATTGAGCTCGAGTAGTTTATTTTCTGGTATACTTGTGTACTAGTTCATTACGGATTATTGTCTGCGTCCCCGAAGTTTTGGAATTGAAGGATTAAATTTTATGTGGTCGACATAAAATTTAATGGGGACATTCTGATCCCATTGGAATTGGTTTTGTCACTTGTTTTAGCGCTGCTGGGCACAGTTCTCTGTGCTGAGAACTGAAAAGGTAAACACTTCTGTCTGAATAAAGTCCAAATGAAAATGGAAAAAATCGAACCCCAAACGAAAAAACATTGTCGTATAATATAGTCCAGTCTCCAAAAACTTGCAGAAGTTGCACCAGTTTCTGCCTATTAAATCATTGTGATATTGAAAGCCAAAGCAGATGAAACTATTTTAAAAAACTTTGATTCTTTAAAATACATACATTATAGTATAAATCAAGTACTTTCCTTAGGTTTTCGTTTGACTAAATCACATGCTTTTAACAACATTATAATTCCGAAATGACACAAAACATCGTATCAAAGTCCTCTCTCATTTCCAACAGTGCAAAAGTAAAGAACATGAAGGAGGGTAACTGCTCCCACCTTCAAGTTTGGTGTGGATTTAGCATTACTAGATCCCAAACCTAGTTAAACCAGTCACACTCTGTGATTGAAGGAAACAATCACAAATAGCTCAGTAGTGTCTGTCTGCAGATTTTCATGAAAGATTAATTCATTCTGGACTAGCTGGCTCTTGGGTGCAAATTAACCCATCTCAATATTCAAGACACCTGTAAAAAAGGACCACACACCATAAACACAGTTTGTATTGATCTTCTCATTTTAGAAAGAAAAAAAAGTGCTGCTTTATATACCAAAACTGGTGATTTTTTTAACATATGAAGTTTGTAAATGATGGAAGTCCAGAATGAAGAAGTACTATATGTAAATCAACAATAATGAGTTGAACATAATAACATGGCCACATTCCATAAAATTTAAATCTAATATGAATAGATTCTCCCAGAACAGGGCCTTTGTTTGCTAACTCATATGGTTTAGTTTTCTGCAAAAGAAGAGGCTAACCCTGGAATGCTAAGATTAGTTTTATTTTTGATAATACATTGTCATGAAGAGCAATCAAGGTCTATAGATAATTTTTATGGGAAGTTAGTACCACTGTAAGCAGCTGGATGAAGCTTTACTTTAATACAGCTCTATAATAGCTTTTTTCTCTCTCTCAAATCATCAGCATAAACCTTTTCAGTTCCAAGAATGCTAGTATACATTCAGCAAACATATGGCTTGGGGATATATATATACACACTGTCTAAACAAACTGGTGTTTTTACCTCAGAAGGCATTATTATCTTTAATTTAGGTGAAGTTCCCAGGAAAGCTCAAGTATCGGTGTTTTGCTTTGTTTCTAAAAGTAACTGGGAACATTTGCTGAATGTTACTCCCATTTTAAACCTATTTCCTTCAGAAACTGTAATTGTTCTTATTCTTTCACAAATGCCACAATGCACCACTGTCTTGGATGCAATGAAGAATGTAAATATTTAAACAGAATAGTTTTATTAGGAAAAAAGTTAATCAAACTGCCCACTGTTTACACACCTGAGGGTATCAGGAGGGTCTCTACTTGTTGAAAGAACAGGTAAATGTAGGTATGTCAGGGGGAATTTATGCCAAAACCCATTCTTCCTTGCCATTTACATACCGTTTCACAATTAGCAAAAAGATAGATGGAGGACCTGGTGTAATTGTGCCATGACAGCTGCCTATGTCAATACTTTATCCTCTTGTTGGCTCTTAATCTCATAGTATGATTTGATTATAGTCTTCTTCTGTTCTTTCTTAATCTTTTCTCATTTGCCTATACAAAGTGTGGCTGCTCTTTTTGACACAAACTGTGCCATACGTGGGCCTCTGACACTGTTACCTTGATAAGACAGAAGCCGTAGGCAGGATGCTGCCAACCCCAAACTAAGCAGTCACAATTGTCTTAATTTAGGTTTCAAGAAAGTCACCTGGTGAACAGAACAATTAATGTACCTTTACATTTCTCTCCTGACATGTTTTTTTGAGTGGAAGTCTCTAAGAATAAAGGCACTTATTAACATATATTTGCTCTAGCTGACTGTTTCAGTGCTTTACAATTTGCCATTTCCCTAACCATTTCCAACTGAAGGCAAAGGTTACTCCACAGAGCCCTTTAGACTTGGTAACAGGTTTGCTTTCTCACTAACCTCTCTGTGATGCTGTAAAGACGGTTTGTGTATCCATAGGGAGTTGTGGACCAGATGAAAACCACCCTCCAGCCTTGCATTGCATATATATCCCGACAGTTTATGTGGCATTTATAGCCTCAATCAGTAAGATAGCCCGAGTGGCCTAGGGGCGGTAAGAGAACTGAGGTGAATGCTATGGGGCAAATGCAGCCGTGGTGAGGCAGGGGGTGCCGCTGGCAGGGGGTGCCTTCTGTGCGGTGCCCCCCAGGGATGCGCGTCCAGGCTTCAGGGGCAGCCGGGATGGGAGCCCGCACCGCAGGCACAGCGGCACTGACGGGGAGCTCACACGGACACGGCACGGGCAGCAGGAGGCCTCTCCTGGCCGGGGCACGGCCAGGACGGGGCACAGCATCCCGCCAAAGCCGCTGGGGTGCCCAGGCTCCCTCGCACCCGGCGGGGCCGGCGCTGCGGGCGCGGCGGGTCCTGCCGAGGCTGCGCCGCCTCCGCCGGGAGCTCCGGGCGGAGCCTTCCCTCCTCCCCGTCCTCCCTCCCCCGTCTCCCCGAGCACCCCCAGGCAGCGGCGGCTGCCGGCGCCCGCTCCGCCGGGAGAAGGAGGAGGCGCCCCGAGCCACGGGCGCTGGGAGCAAAGCAAAGACCGGTTCAGAGCAGCGGGCGCGTTCCGGAGGGCAACACCCATGTCCCAAAAACAGGGTATCTGGAAACGCGCTCCTTCCCGCGGCGCTCGCCGTTTCCTGTCATCCCTCCGTTCCCTTCTCAGCCCCCTCCATCTTTCCTCCCCACTCTCTGTCTCTCCCCACTTTCCCTTGTCCCTTCCCCAGCCCTGTGCCCCCGCTGGCCCCTGCCCGCCTGACTGTGCCTTTCTCCTGCCCAGCCGGCGGCCCCCCGGGCGAGAGCGCGGCTGACTGGTGCCTCTACCAGCTCAATGGAGCGGCCGAGTTCGAGGTCTCTGAAGGTGAGTAAGGGATGCTGAGGGGGCGCGTCCCCTCGCCCGCTGTCCCGGCCGGGAGCGTGTGGGTTAACGGGGCTCGCTGGTGGCAGAGAGACCGCGGCAGCCGCCCCAGCGTGTGCTCAGGGGCAGGTGTGGAGTGGGCTGGCAAAGGGGTATCTACCGGTGGTTTGCATGTTCCAGGCCTTGTGAAAGTGTCTTGGCTGCTTTTGTTTTGACTTTTTTTTTTTTTTAGGAAAAGTTTGTTTTGCCTGTAGCAGCTTAGACGGCATGAGTCCTTTTGGCCTGTGGGTCGGTGGGTGCTGGTGCCAGGTGGGCTGGAAAGTTTTCTGGCCTTTTCTCACTCCGTAACTTTGAAGAAGGAAGTCACCTGGAAAGTTTTATTTATTAATGTTCTGTGATCAGAAGAAGAACAGTCTTCGTGTGTCAGGGCAGGAAAGTCTCTCCACTGTATCCAAACGCTGTATGGTTTTGAACATGCAGAGTATTCAAACTTAGGTGTGGACCTGTGTTTTCCAGGATACCAGATGTGTAGTGTGCAGTGCCCACGAGCATCTTCCAGTATCTGTTGTCAGTGAGTTAAGTGGAATTAAGACTCTCGATGTTTTCGGTCTGCTGGGGTTTTGTATTTCTAAGAAGAGTGTATTTACTCTTGTAAAGGTTTAAAATGCATCAGAAGTTGAGTTAGACTGAAAAACTTTCCAAGACTGAAGAAGGTGGCACACTAAATAGGTGGGCTTCAGATTCGACTTTAAGGAAAGGTTTTCAACAGGGGAGCACTGGAATATAGGAATAATGTAGATAATGAAAACTCACTCATTTGAGATATTTAGTGTTTGTTTCACAAATATACATTGAAGAGATAAAGCTGCAGATCTTGCCTTGGGGCAGGCAGAAAGATTACCTGTTTGGTGTCTCTTCAGCTATTATCCACAATCCTTTGGGATTTGAAGTTTTGTGTTATGTCTTGTTTTTTGCTGTTTGGAGAAATCATTTAAACCCAGTGTACTAATAATAAGCTATAGCTTCATCAAGGTCTTGGACTAAGTTTTTCTTTCCAGTTATTCTATGGTGGTTTATATTTCAAGGTGTACATAATAGCGTGTGTAATTGCAGACAATTTCATACTAAAGCATTTATCAAAAGATGTTTTGATTTTTTTGCCTACGTGATTTTTTTTGGTGAAACTGCATACCAAACCAGATGTGATGACGATAGATGGGGGTGGAAATTATATCCGTGTGAGGGAGTGTAATGAGTGACTGACAGCATTCCTTAGGCATCACAGAATGCTGAAAATGAGCTTTAGGTTGGCATTTACTTTCATTTAAAGATTTGAATGAGTAGAATATGCTTCTTAACCTCATTTGTCTGGGTAAATACCAGTGTTTCAGCACTGCTTTGAGATGATAATGTTTTTTTTGTCAACAGGTGTTTTACTCCTTTGATTTATTGGGTCATCTCTTTTTACAGGGCATGTTCTTTTAAATTACCTTGCTAACCCCTGACTTCAGTTCTCTTTAATGCTGCCAATTTTATTCCACAACTTAAATAGGAATCCTATATGTTTTCTCTTTACTCAGCATTGAAATATGTGAAATTCAGAGACCAGGAAACAAGCTGAAGCAATGTAATTTGATCACACAAACTGTAGAATCAGTCATTTGCAGGTCGTAAACCCTGTTTATGTTAATAGTATTGTATATATGAATATGATACGCATTTTCCAGAGTACATGCTGGCTATTAATGCCACTTATATCTAGGAACACACACAGCAATATATTCAGCACACTTTGCAGAAGTGAAAAAAATAGTTCAAAGAAAAGTCCATGGTGGCAGTCCATGGTGATTTGGCCTCTTTTCCTTGACAGTGTTTTTGGATAAAGTCCAAACCTTTTCCTTTGCTGAAGTATGCCTCTAAAATAAATTACACAGAGCTAGACAGAATCTTTAGTTTAAAATGGATTCTTCCTATGACTTACATCACAGACTTTCTTTTCTCTTTTTACCCCAGTTCTTTTTACTTTTCAGAAAGGCCATGACTTTTAATTGCAGCTGTATTGATTAGGATCACCTAACTGATGGACAAAAGGACTACTTTATCTATAGTAAATATTATAGTGTGGTTTATATATCTAGATAGATATCTGTGTGTATAAACATTTGCATATTATTGTATAAGTTTGGTTAGTCTTCTGGGCACCTCTTGCTACTTTTGCTATTGAATGCTTGCGTTGACCTTGCAGTACTCTGTCAGTTAGACTTCAGAAATGTGTTCTGCAACATTTCTGTCTTAACCTAGGAAGAAATTATTCTTTTTCCAAAAATAGATATTTTAGATGAAAAACATTCATTTACATAACAGAAAAGCAAAATTGCATATTTCAAATGCGAGGAAAATAGAGCATAGTAAGTGAACTATCACAATCAAAGCCAAGATAATCATGTTTGATTTAGTCTTGCTGCCTTGAAACAAAATCCTATTTCAAATATTGCTACTTCTATAATTAACGTCTAAGTGCAAAATATATTTTATTCATGCTAAAGATCTCAAAGCACTTTGCGTACAGTAAATGCAGCCTCACAAAAGCTGTATGAAGAACAATATTAGTGTATCCATTTACAGGCTTCAAGAATGAAATATAGAAGTTAAGGATGTGACTTTTTAGAAGGTGAATATCAACTATTAAGCCGATAGCCACATGGGACTTCTGAAAAGTTAAATCATTTGCTCTGGGTCCAATGATCTATTGGACTGTTTATAGGATTGCTTAATCTAGAACCTTTGCTTTACATTCTAAATCACATTAACTTCTTGCAAACTGTGTAAGTTAAAGCGTGTTTGAAATATTTTAGGCTGTGAATCTAAGCTGGCATTATGTTATTCTAGATATGAATGATTATATATCTTTGATGAAAAGTTTCAGTCAAAAATTGTATTTTTAGGTTTCACTCTCAAAGTTACCTCATCAAAGACTTGAGATTGGTTTACAGTGTAGATTTTCATCTATTTTGTAACTTTATGCTCTTGAGTGGTTGAAAGCAGTATTAGCATCCGTCAGCCTTGTGAATTGCAATGTGAACCTTCCTATTACTTACCTTATGCTGCTGTAACATTCTCTTTCATTCATGAGTAATTTGAAGTGAGATTTATTGAGAAGATGGGTAATCTACTCTTTTGTTGTGAAAGTACAATTCAACAGTGTACCATTTGAAGGAACTAGAAGACTTGTGAACTGATTGATAATGAGTTTAATCACTGTCAGGTTTAGCTCCAATAGCTTTTTGTTTACTGTAGTTTTCAATCAAAGACAGTAAGTCTGGATTTGGTTCAATACTGTCTTTTCCATTATTTCACCAATTCCATACAAAGCAATGTGATTACACAAGCTTACAACTAAAGTAATGTTCTTGTGAGTTGTGTTCATTAGCAAGGTCTAATTAAATAGGAAGTCTCATCTGTAGATGCTTTCACACCCCAGTCCTTTTGTGGCAGAACCAAATAAGTGATTTTTCCTTAGTCTTTTACAAAAAGGCATGGTAGCAGTCCTTTTCTTAGCACTTCACTGTTTGCCAAGTTTTCTTTCAAAGGATCGTCACTGTGAATGGATGTTGTATTTCATCTTAGTTGGATGATGTACTTTACAGAACTGGCCTTCCAGTTGTCCAGTTTGGAGACCACAGAATCACAGAATATGCCAGGTTGGAAGGAAGGGACTCGCAAGGATCACTGAGTTGAACTCCTGGCCCTGCACAGCAACATCCCCAAGAATCACACCTTGTGCTTGAAAGCATTGGCGAAACTCTTCTTGAGCTCTGTCAGGCTTGGAGCACTGCCCTGGAGAGCCTGTTCGAGTGCCCAAACACCACCTGGATGAAGAACCTTTTTCTAATATCCAGCTTAAACCTCTTCTGACACAACTTCAGGCCGTTGCCTTGGCTCCCATCACTGTCACCACAGAGAAGACATCACTGTCTGCCCCTCCTCCTCCCTTCACAAAGAAGTTGTAACTACAATGAGGTCTCCCCTCAGTCTGCTTTTCCCCAGGCCGAACAGACTGAGTGACCTCAGCTGTTCCTCACATGGCTTCCCCTCATGGCCCTTCACCATCTTCATTGCCCTACTTTGGATACTTTCTAATAGCTTTGTATCTTTCTTACATTGCAGTGCCCCACACTGCCCCCAGCACTGGAGGTGAGGCCTCCCCAGAGCAGAGCAGAGGGGACAATCCCCTCCCTGGCCTGGCCATGCTGTGCCTGATGCCCCCAGGACAGGGCTGGCCCTCCTGGCTGCCAGGGCAGGGTTGATTCATATCCAGCATTCTCTTGACCAGGACCCCCAGGTCCCTTTCCATGGCGCTGCTCGCCAGCATCTCAATCTGTCCATACATTCAGGATTGCCCCTGGATTGTGCAGAATTCACAACTTTCCCATGTTCCCTTCACATGGTTGGTGATTTCCCAGCCCTCTCATTTGTTGAGGTGTCTCCACAGGGCCTCCCTGCCTTCAACAGAGTCAGCAGCTCTTCCCAGTTTTGTATCGTCTGCAAACTTGCTCAGTATTGCTTCCAGTCCCATGTCCAAGTCATTTATGAAGATGTTGAAGAGCACAGGAGCCCTGTGGAGCCCCACTAGTGGCAGGTCCCCAGTCTGGTGTCCCCCCATCATGCCCCACCCATGAGCCGGTTGCTCAGCCTCCCATGATGTGTTTATCCAGCTGTGTGCTGGAGGTTTTGTGCAGAAGGACCCTGTGAGAGACAGTATTGAAAGCTTTACTGAAATCCAAAAAGAAGACATCAACTGCCTTCCCTTGGTCAGCTAAGTGGATTACTTTATCATAAAAGGAAATCAGGTTTGCTAAGCAGGACTTTCCTCTCATGAAGCCATGCTGGCTGTGACTGATCACTGTGAGATATAGTGAGCTGAACTGTGATTTTTCTGCAGATCACAATTCTGGTTTTATCTAAAGGAAATAAAAATGCTTGGAAGGGGTTGATACTCCCCTTTCCTCACCCCAGTGCACATTTACAGAATCACAGTCTCGATTAGGTTGGAAAAGACCTCTGAAATTGAGTCCAACCTATGAACTAAACATCCCCATGTCAAGCAGAACATGGCACAAAGTGCCACGTGCAGTCTTAAACAGCTTGGGATGCTGCCAGCTTGCATACAGTCCTGTAAGGTGTGTCACAGGGCTTTGTGTGTACCCTGAAAGCCCCTCTGATGCCATGTATGTGAATAATACAGTTTTTCCAGTCCAACCTCACACATCCCTGTTTATACATTCTGCAAATCCCTGTATTTCATCCATCCTTTATTTTGCACTGACTTATATTGGTATTTAGTTGGTTAACTATCACTGATGTTGGAGAGCTGCTGCAGTACAGGGAAAGGGCTTCTTTTTGAAGTGGTGTCATCATAATTTACTCCCATTATAACATTGAATGTGCTTGTGTAAAACCAGACCCAGTAGATGACTCATTCCAAGAAAATGTGGGTATTTGATTCTACTTCTAGTTGTTGCTGCACAATCTGACATTAAATTTCAACATGAAAAGTTCAACATGATAGGCAAAGAGGAAGGGTTAGGATATATTGAAATTGTATTTATGATAGCTTTACTTCTAGTGATTCTTCTAGTGATACCTAGTCCATTTGTGATATTTTTATATATGGTTTATACATGGCATGGGTTTTATAAAAATCATTAATTCAGATATTTCTGTAGATTATTATAAAAAACCTGACAATAAAATACTGGAAAGTACATGTACTTGTTATGAAGAGGAACAGGTGAGTGACTTATTTGCATTTTTTATTTGTTGTTTCCTATTTTGGTGTTTGGATTAAGATCTGGTTTGAATTTATGAAATAAATTAATTTTTAAGGTACATTAAGATGATTTCATTACAATGATACATAAAATCCTTGTCTACATAGTGTTTCCATTGGAACTTAATATGAGTGCTAGAGTGTGTTTTCTCGTAAGAGTAATTAAATGTCACTTGACCATAAAATAAATACTTGCTAATTATTTTATTTTGCAAATGTATGACTGAAGACATTAGCTCCTTTTCAGTAACCTGAAAAGTGGTATTGCTGTTTGAATTAAGCTTGAAAAACAGACTAAGCTTTTCTTTTTTGCCAGGTTTTCAGATTTTCCTTTTTCAAGGACTTCACATGCTGCTCTAACATTCTGTATTTCTTTAATTCTCTGGATCCTAAATGCCGTAAATTGCAGCCTTCATCATCTCAGTTTCCAGAATGTGGTCTTCAGCCATTTTCTTTTTTGCTTTCGATTCACAGAGTTGCAGACTCATTTAGGTTAAAAATGACCTCTGTGGTCATGGAGTCCAACCTTTGACCAAACATAACCATGTTAGCTAAACCATATCACTAAATTCCACATCCAGTCCTTTCTTGAGTACTGGCAGTGATGGTGATGCCACCACTTCTCTGAGCAACCCATATCAACGCTTAATCACTCTTTCAGTGAAGAAATTCTTTTTAATGTCCAGCCTGCACCTCCCCTGGTGTGTCTTGAGGCCATTTCCTCTTGTCCTGTCACTTGTTACCCAGGGGAAGAAACTGACCCCACCTGGCTGCAACCTCCTTTCAGGTAGTTTTAGAGGGTGGTGAGGTCTCTTCTGAGCTTCCTTTTCTCCAGACTAAACACACTCAGCTCCCCCAGCCACTCCTCCTAAGATTTATTCTCCAGATGCTTTACCAGCTCTGTTGCTCTTCTCTGGACTCACTTCAGCACCTCAATGTCTTTCTTGCAGTGAGGGCCCAGAATGGGAGACAGAACTTGAGGTCTGACCTCACCAGTACAGGGGTACAGCCTGAGTACAGGGAGTCAGTCACTGCTCTGGTCCTGCTGGCCAGAGGTTTGGTGATCATCTTCCTTATTTCACCAAGAATCAAAAAATTTTTTATCATTTCATGGTCACTGTACCCAAGATGGCCTCTGACCACCAAATCTCTCACCAACCTTCTCTGCTTGTAAACAGCAGCTCTGCTTTCTAGTCTGCCCCTTTACATACTTGGTTGGATTTTCTAGTTTCTGTTGGTTTTACTTTTCCTTTGTTTTCTGTAACTCTTCCCTCCACAGAGAGTATTGTGGGTGGCCTCAGTCCACTGACTGTTGTACAGTTTGACAAAGATGTCTCTCCTCTGTGTCATTGAAAGCCTGCCGTTTGCAGCAGGTGCCTGTATAGCAAATCTTAGCTCTTTTCACTCTCTCTCACTCTCTCCAGGCCCATAAGGCTTTCCATTTTATATGATCCTTTCAGTTCCATCCAAATAACTCCTGGCAATTTTAGTTCTATCCAAGCTTGAATGATCAAAATTTCCTTTGTATTTCAGTTTGCTGTATACTTTATGAAGCTCAGTATATGTATGCTATGAAGGATCAAATCACACTGTTGTGGGCCTGATTATGCAATTATTAGCAAGTCAAACATTGTGCTTTTGAGTTACCTGGTTCAGAATTTAACAGGGGCATCTTTTATGCACCCTCTTCCTCATAAAAAACTCAGTAATTTAATTCAGGTAATGATTTTGTTATCAATATTTGCACTGATGAAGTAAACAATGTTTTGCCATTTAAAGTAAATAAATTTGCCATTTTAGAGTAATTTTTATATTTAAGCCAAACATTGTCATTCAGCTTGGATAGCGATGGACAATTTAGAGAGTATAGATTTGCCTGTGGTTCCAGCTGAGATACAGAAAAATCACCAGGTCTTCACAAAGCCTTCTCTTCAATTATAGGTCAAGTCAGAAAGACAGGGTTCCTTTATGGAGATGAATTTTTTATAGGGACAGAGAGTACCAATTTTCTGATTTTTCCAATTCCAGTGTAGAAATGTGTGTAGAGATTGCCCAAGTGTCTTGCAGAGTGTCTGGAGAACTGATGCACAGAGAAGTTTTTTCCTACTGTGTAAGGATTTTTATGTATGAACCTGTCACAGCTGAAAGAAAATTCAAAATCAGATTCTTCTGTTTCAACCCAGAAGTTTTACTTGTGGAAATATGGATTCAGAAATCATATTGCACGCCACACAGGTTTAATTGTAATATTCTAGTTGATCAGTTCTTTTCTGTAAAATGCATTTTTTTTTTTAGTAAAATGCTGAGAGCTTGAAAGCAGAAGTCAATATAGTTTTTTTCTTTCATGTTTTTAGTGTCTGATGAGAAAATTCCAAAAATATTTCAAACTATTCAGGTATTTTCAACTTCCTTTCCTTCATAAGTATGCTACTTGAATATAAACTCATTCAAAATAATGGGCAATAGCTCACAAGTCTCTGTATGATTGCCTAATGGTACATGACAAGCCCAACAACAGTGAAAAGGTTTTATTTACTAGTCAGATTCTACATCTTGCCATCTCAGCTGAATTGTCAGGGTTTGGTGATCCAGAAGAGGGAGCTGCCACATAAATTTCTAGCAGTTTTGAACTTAGCAAAGTCTCTTTTAACTCCACACAATCGATTTTTTTTTTTTTTTTTTTTTTTTTTTTTTTAAATTTTAAGACTGACTCCAGGGGTTTCTGTGATGCTTTTTTGGTCACTCAGTTCATAGTTTGCTAATTTCTAAGGACAGCATTAGAGACTTAGAGCTTTAATTACCTTCAGTTTTTGCTATCAGTTCAGTGTGTGTTTTTGAATAGTCTGCCTAAATTCCATGCTAAAACCTTTGGTTGACATGATGAATGCAATCGCTTTTGCTGAATCTGCAGAGTCTTTTTAAATGTAGATGTTTTTGACTAGCTCACCATGGATTTTTAATAGATGTTTTCTGTAGCCTGCAGGAAGAACATTCTGGTGGCTGGCCTTCCTCAGTGCAACTTCATGTGCGACAGAGATGGCTTCTGAGTCATTTTAGTATTTTTTTCTGTGTAAGGAGTGGCTCTTCCATCACTGTATGTAAGAACATACAGCTGCTGTTTTGAAAATAGCAATATATATGTAAAACAGCAAAACCAGTGCTATTTTATGTATGCACATTATGCTACAATGTGCTTCTAATGTGCTTTCTCATTCCTTTTTTCTTTAGCACTGCAGAGCAATTTATAGTGAGTCCATCTATAATTTGTGGGCTAAAAAACTAAAGAACAATGAGGTACTGGGAGAAGTCATTAAAACACATACTTGTTAAAGCTTGTACTTATAGTCAGGAAGGAGACCAGACTTCCTGAGCATCCTGAGCATATTTAAGTGCATGATTTAACCTAGGCTCTGATATTGGTTCTAGAACCCTAGATTGCTACTTGCTGTAATGATAGATCTTATCAGAGCTATCATACCTTCAGATTCATTGTTAGTCATTTTGTGTTAAAAACTGATACAGTGATGTGACCTTGTTTCATGAGGTAACGAGTACTGAGAAGAACATGAGACTTTTTTTCAGCTGCCTAATATATTCCTTGTGTCTTTTTGTCATTAAAAGCTTAAGAGGTTACTCAGTATTAAAAAGCTTATATTTGTTTCTCATGAAGAAGAGTGAATGCAGCACACTGTGTTGATTATATGTTTGTGAGTGATCACCTTACATATTTTTTGCAAATTTTGAGGTGCTGGAACATGTCCAGAGAAGGTCAATGAAGCTAATGAAGGGTCTGGAGCACAAGTCTTATGGAGGGTGGCTGAGGGAACAGGGGTTGTTTAGCCTGGAGAAAAGGAGGATCAGGGTGGACCTTATTGCTCTCTACAACCATCTGATAGGAGGTTGTAGAGAGGCAGGGGTTGGTCTCTTCTGCCAAGTAATGGGACAAGTAAAATAGCCTCAAGTTGCACCAGAGGAGGTTTAGATTGGATATTAGGAAAAATTTCTTCACTGAAAGGGTGTTCAGGCATTGGGACAGGCTGTAGGAGAAGTGATGGAGTCACCATCTCTGAAGATGTCTGAAAGGTATCTTGATGTGCCACATCAGGATGTGGTTTAGTGGGGGAATTGGCAGTGCAGTGTTAGTAGTGGGAATGGATGATCTTAAGGGTGTCTGTCACTGTAGGATACAATAGACTCCAAATATTTCAGAAGGCAAAGAGCATGGGAAAGGAGGCTTTATTGTCTAAATTCTTACTACCTTTTATAAGGTGTTCCGATACAGACATAACGTGATTGGTGAATGGGAATGACACCTCATTGGCTAAACAATAGACTCCAAATATTTCAGAAGGCAAAGAGCATGGGAAAGGAGGCTTTATTGTCTAAATTCTTACTACCTTTTATAAGGTGTTCCGATACAGACATAACGTGATTGGTGAATGGGAATGACACCTCATTGGTTAAACTAGAGAAACAGCAAACACCAGCTGGACAAAGATTATTTTGAGAAAAGGTAGTTGTTTACCAAGATTGTTTTGAGAAAAAACTTTCTTGAGAAATTTTTCCTTGGGAAAAAGTTAGCAGCTGCTAGCAGGCTAAAATCTCTCAGGCCCATGGGTGTCTTCCTACCTAAATGATCCTGTGATTCTCTTTCTGGAGATAAGTATAGGATAGTAAAAGACCTTGTGGTTCCAGTGAAGGGTGAGAATGGAGCATTTAATTTGTTATTGACCTTGAATATTCCTGCACATGGTAGGATCCTGCTGTTGATTTACTTCATATTTTCAATTAGTAAATCTATAAATACGACTGCTTTTGTAGAAGGTACCACTGGATTCTGTTCATACCTCTACATGGTAACATCATGTGGCCTTCAGATTATGTATGAAAGTTGCTCTGTTAAACAATTTAGACATTACATTGTGAAGTTGTGCACATTCTAATATCTGCATGTGCCAATATGAAGAACTCCGTGGCTTATTTTTAGTTATTTTGTGAATTAGTTTTGAAATTTCTATTTTTTTTACATGCTTACAAATGTACACACACACACTTTTTTCTTATGTCTATGCAAGGTTCAAATAAAAATCAAAAGAAAATTATATGAGATCAGTGTAGATGTGTTTGACTTTTCCTCCAAGAGGCTTCAGAATAAGTACAAAAATAAATACTGGGTTTCTTTATACCTAGTATTTTGCACATGGCTATACCAATTGAAATATACAATATTTAAAAATATTTGCATGTTTTAAAAACTGATGGCCTATTTGTGAGTTTTTAAGTTTTCCATCAAATACAGTTTCTTCTCAGAATGCATCCATTCCTCAGATGTTCTGGTTACGTTTATTTGCAAGCACATTTTATAGTGGCTCATGTCACAGTGAATAGAGTTGACAGTTGGGCTGATTGCAGGAATATGCAAAATGTTAACCTCATAAATCTTTCTCCACCTATTGTATTGTGTAATTTTTACAAAATATGCAGAAGTACGGTGCAAGAGACAGTTCCATTATTTTAGTTGGGACCATTTTGGTATTGCAGTTAACACTGATGTGTTCAATTCTGAGACAATTATGTCTAGACACTAACAGAGGCTGTTGATTTGACATTCTATTCATAGAGAGGCCATGTGTCATTCAAAAGTGAGTTATAAACTATTCAGCATGGTTGCATTGTTAATGATGTGCCTTTTCATACAACTACTATAACTAATTACCATATTTAGTGATCTTGAGATCCTGAAATTAAAACAACCCACAATTTCTTTGGGAGATACAAGTTATATTATTAGTCCTTCTCTTTATATCCAAAATAAACTTCTGTGTTGTGACTAGACTCAAAGATGCAAAGTAGAATTGTTATCCGTGCAAGACTTGATAGTTTCTTGTTAAATCTGACTTACTGGGTAATCTTCGTGATGTTTGAAATTTTTAATGCAGACTAGTTTTCCTCAGTATGTGGTTTTGTTTGTCAGATAACTCTTATTTTTGAAGTTTCTCTAATAAGTTCTTGTGGTAACATTGTAAACTCTGCTTTGAAAGGGATTGTTTGTTGTGGAAATAACCCATGCTTCAAATTTCATTTATTTGCAAGAAGCACTTACTTGGTGTCCTTTGTAATGATATACAAAGTAGATATAATAAATTTAAAGTAAGAAGAATTCTTACTTTTCATGCACTACATCTTAAAATTGTGGATTTTTTTTTCCCTTGAGGATTTTTTCATGTAGTTTTTGTTTGCCTTTTTTTTTTTTTTTTTTTTTTTCTTTTTTTTTCTTTGATCTTGGCAGGCTGTTACTTTCAGTGTGTGCTGATTCCTCTATTCTAAACCAGGGCGTCACAGCCATGTTTCACTTGGATTGCTTTTTCTGTGTTGAGTTTTTTCTCCCCAAGGATAGTTCCCCTAGTGGAACATCCACCTTTCCCAAGTGAAAGCTAGAAGAGACCTTGAGAGTCTGCTGAGTGCATTGAGAGTGTAGCTGTGTTTTCTTTCATAAAGGTGCCATTGTGCCTCAGGATCTGTGACTTTATGTTGCTTTTTGATTTCTCCCTCTCCTCATGCTCCTGTGTATTAATCAAAAATCTTCCTTAAATCATGATACCTGTGTTGACTTCTGGAAGTACAAGTGTGCATTGAAATTTATTTTAATTTAAGAATATTGTAATATTAAATTGGTATTTCTGATTCCTAGTCTGATGGTTTTAGAGGCATATTTGTTCAGTGATAATTCCCAAAATACACAGAGTTTTGTTGAAGGACTTGACTCCCCTTTTCTTGATGATGTCAAATCATAAAATGTATCCATGGGAAAATAGTAAATAGAATATTTTGCATCAAGAAAACGGATCTCAAAGCTTAGGCTTCTTGATTCTACTATGAGACAAATCATCTCTGCTAGAGAACATCTCTAGAAGCAGTAAGAAGATCTGTCTCTCCCTCTCTCCCCGCCCCCCCCCCCCTATGCTGAGGTGAGTCTCTAGAGCAGCTTGTGACCTATATTACATGTCAAGTGTGCCCTGTGTAGTCACTGCCTGCTTTTGCTGCAAGTTCAGAAAGTACCCAGAGCAATGCCTGTGCTGACTGGGGCTGGGCAATGCTGACCTGGGCAATTCTGACCCCCTCACACGTGATAAGGTCACTTGCTCACAAAGAGGCTCCAAAGCATCTGACAGCTGTGTGAGTATCTCTCTTTCTCTTTCTCTTTCTCTTTCTCTTTCTCTTTCTCTTTCTCTTTCTCTTTCTCTTTCTCTTTCTCTCTTTCTCTTTCTCTCTTTCTCTTTCTCTTTCTCTTTCTCTTTCTCTTTCTCTTTCTCTTTCTCTTCTCTCTATGTAATCAAATGGTGGAAAGAAAGCATGTATTCAAACCCCAAGGTTAAAAAGCTGAACTAATAAAGGAGAATTGCAAACCCCAACTCTCAGCGACATGATCCCATATTACTGTTTCTGTAGGTACTCTGCCACATTTGACTCCCAGGTTTTACGTGTCTCTGTTTTATTTCTTGTGTATGCAATCTGACAGTGATTGGAGCTCTGTACTTCCCCAGACATGGAGCTGTGTTGTTTCTTTGGTAAGAATACTTAAGTATATAACCATCCACCTAGGCTCCTTTCCGTGGAAAAAAACCAGCAAATGCTTACCTATGTAAATGTAACATTTGAGTTGGTATGAGAGCACAAGTCAAAAAAATTCAAAGATATAGTTCCCACAGCAACCATAATTCAACCTTGTTGCTGTGAAAGCACAAAAGCTCGCACCAAATACCATGCAGAATACTGCATGCATGCAAGTTTATGAGACACAGTTGCTAGGACAGCCATAAATTTAAATTTCTAGAGGTATTTACATTCACATTTTATATCTCTTAGTATTAGAATCAGTGCAGGAATGAAAAAATGGAAAAGAGGCCATTTAGATTAGTGTATCTTTTTGCTTTCTTGTAATGTACAATTGATTGTATTACTATCTCTGTCTTTCTGTTGACTTTTATTTTTAAGGGAATAATATTGAATATGAAATATATTCTGATCTATTTCCTTATCTAACTCTATTTTTTCTCTTTGTTTACCCCTATTACTAAACCTGCAGTTAATGGGGTCTACTTGTTTGCCTACCGAGGATAAATAAATCAGATATTTATCTGCATGTAGCCATGCTTCTTGTTATTCTACTTCCTCGGTCATTTAAGGTTCCATTATAAAATATCCCAAAGCATATTGAATATATTTCTTTTCAATGCCTCATAGGGTACTTTTGGTTTTTTTGTTTGCCAGCTGTGTCTGCTGATTTGGTCATCTTAAACATGTTAATCATGGTTAGTGAAGAGGTGGAAGTGTCCTTGTTTTGAATTTATATTTTTATTTAGAAAAATATAAACATTTCAATTATAGTGCTTAATGAGCACAGCAAATGTTTGTAAATATCTACAGGATTTCCAGAAGTTGGTTGGCTGAAATATCTATATGAACTTTCTTAGCCTTTCAGATATGGCCTCAGTGGAGAGAGAGACCATGATGTTTGAAGATTGGTATATTAAGTCTCATTCCCATGGGTGATTATTATATCTGTAGGCTGGATTGAGTATTCATGATTATTTAAAAAAAAAATTCCCTTTGACTGTGGCATATGCTAATACCTCATAATTTATTTGGAAAAAAAATCACAGCATAACTGTATTTAAAATTTAAAACAGTCGTTTAAAATAAAAGAAAAAAAAGGGAAATGAAAGATAAGGAAGGTTCACGATAGGAGTTTCTCTTCAGTAAACTACAAAAAAATTAATTTAGACTTCATCTAGTTTCTACCAGACTGATTTTTCTCATCCCTCCATCACATCTTAGCCTGCTATATGAGCCTTTTTATGGACAGGCTGGGCAGAGCTGAAAGACTGATTGGATGTGAAAATGTTCTCCTTGGGAAATCTTTGGATCCTGCCCTTCCCAGATTGTTAGGCAATCTGCTCTAGGAAACCTGTTTTGACAGTGCCTGTTATCTCTGCTCGACAGAGTCCTGTAGGGACCATCACTGCCTACCTCAAAGTCAGGGTTAGAGGAATTCACTCTGCAGCCCACTGCCTCCCCAAAGCTTTATTGTTCCATTTCATTGTGTTCAAAAGCTGGTTAGGAACTGCACACATATTACTGTACATATGTCTAAAATAAAGTTGTTAGTGTATATAAAGTGCATGTTTCCTTGTATAAGAATTTATAACCTGAAATTTGAACTCCATCTGAAAGTTAAAAGATTCACATTGGCTCAACAGTTTCTTACTAGGTAAACACATGAAGATTAATTAAATTCTGGCTGCTATCTAATCAAGAGCTGATCTAGTCTTTCCACAGTGACTTCACTGTGTCTGAATTCTGTGAAATGAGAAAGGGGACTGGGAATTGTGAATCATGGCAATTCTTCAAGGGGCAGGTAGTGTCCTGATGTTTGAGTGGAGTCCTGGGTAAAACTTGGTTATTAAGGCTCTATGTCCTGCTGAAACAAGGTGCAAATATTTTGGATGTAGGTTTTGAGTAAGAACTGTGTTGTGGTCATTAGCTTCCATCAACACCCTTTCAACACTTCTTTTTCCAGTGTATATAGCTAATGTTTTGGGCCTTCCCTGAAGAATGAATAGTTACAGGGATGGTTTTGTTTTCTTCTTCCTGTCCTCTTACATGTAGTAGTTGTGTTTTAGTATTTGAAGTGAAATAAATAATGGCAAACTTCAGTGGAAACTAAGAACTGCAAAGGGATGATTTGCGATAACTGGAAAACAGCAAAATATTCCACTTGAAATTGATCTGTTTGTCGTAAATAGAAATACATAAATAGACAGCATCTAGAAAACGCTAAGCTTACATTTGTGTTCATTACAAGTTGATCAATAACTGTTGCTGGCTGAATTGATGTAGTTATTTTATACAATTAATCATTGTGTGCACAGGCCCAAGGAAGAGAAATGTACGGTCAATACTGCTAGGGATTGCTGTTAATCATGACAAGCTTATTTTGTTTTTAGGTGATGGGGGTCCTGTGGGATGAAAATGCCTACATGGGAAACTGCTTTCTTTGTAGTGGCAAAAGTGCCTGGTGTTGGGAACAAGGTCATAGTTTCAACACTTACTGCCATCAGAGGAGAAAGTTGGTGTAAGTCTGCTTATGCAGACTTATGTGTTTTTCCTCCAGTATGTAACTTCCTCTGTGTGCATGTGTCCCCAGAGACATGGATTTCCTAATGGAACACAGGACTTTGATGAAAGTGGATAGCCATGTCACCTCACAGTTCTCAATGGAGGAGAAAATTTCCTTGGTGGGATTAAAACCATCTGCATGTATCATAGGCTTTTAGGTATGAGATAGGAGTTGATGTTAAGTATGCTAGTCACTCTTAGTAGATGGAGATTTGGTATGTAGAATATACAGCCTCATATGTTAAACATTTTTGTCCTATCTCTTCATTTGAAAATAGGTATTTTTGTCAATTAAAATGAGCTGAAAAGAGATAATTTAAAAAAAAATTCAGTTTAATTTTTAAAGAATTTTCAGTATTTTACATTTATCTGCAAATGTTTCTTTTGACATCCTGTCAAACTTACCAAAAAGATGTTTGAATTAAATTTGTTAACTCTGATAGAAGTTGACTATTCTCTGTTATTGAAGGTAATACAGTTCCTTTTGCAGGATTGTATTTCCAGTTTTCAACTTTGACCAGCTCCTAAGCATTAAGGCTAATGATATTTTTTTCCCCTGGATTGGCTACAGGCTGATTTTTATCAGAAAAATCTAGTTAAGATTGCCAACTTAGCTTTTACCCTAAGCCTCGCAAGAAAATTCCTGGTATACTTTTACCCATTAAAAAAAAGAACAAATTCCATCAATCTCTCCTTGAAAAAGATCTAGTACTTGCATGCTTTGAACAAGGAACTTCAAATTAACAAGGTGGATATAATCAATTTGACTATGAGTGTCTTTGACTGTCCCTGTGAATAACCACTTTTCTTTGACCAGTTTATAAACCCCTTAAAAATTATTGTTTAAATCTCATGTAAGTGTTGGTAGAAGTAGGTAAATTGAATTCGCCCCCCACTTTTCTGTCAGCTCAGCATACAGGGTATGTTCCCTGATGCAGAGCTGAATTGACCTTTCTGTAACTGCAGTTCTGGTCTGATTGGTATCAGATGTTTTTCGGTATTGAAGTTTTACGACTTTTTGTTCTCTTCTTTGGATTGCATTCTCTCTGTTGGAAAGGGGCTGAGTAGAGGAAGAATCAGTGTTTGATTTGACACAGAGCAGGTTCTGGCCATCAAGAGTACCTTGGAAAAGGATACTGGGGTTGAAGGAATGGACTGGCACTGTGGAGCTCAGTTGTAAAATAAATTAGAACTCTAGGTGTGTGGAGGACACTGGTAGTACTTGGTCATCACAGTTACATGATGAGGCTGCCTGAACAGAGACTGGGAATGAGGTGAAAACATGGGAAGAGGCATTGTGAGGAGGGGAGGAGAGATGTGGAGATGAGTCTCCTGCAGGGCCTAGAGAGGAACACAGCTTACTTGAAAACTGCTTCACTTCTGGTGCTAGAAGTCTGCATGGCATCTTTGCTGCACTGGGAGTGAAGCTGTACTCCACCAAGTGAGTTCTTGGTATGTACTTTTGGACCAGCTCTTTATTAGAAGCACAGACTGATAAGTTTCTATAGTGAACAGTGACCTGCTTGGTTCAAGAAATAGGTAATTTTCCAGTAGACCTTATGACTGCAAAGTTACAGAAGATCTCTGAAGGTTTCCTGTCATCTAATGAAATATGTTTCCTTTTTTTAAGAACATGGAAATTCTTTTACCCTTGAAAACCCTCTCAGAAACACTTCAGAATTGCCATATCAAGTGTGCAATTGCCCATACAGCCTAATTTAAATGCCTGACATGTATGCATTGTGGTATAATAATTATATTATGAAGCTGGTTTAATTTTCACCCAGTTGAGCAGATGAATCAGGGTAGTGAAATGCAGAATACTCTTCTATAAACCATGCCTGATCTATTGCAAGAATTGGAAGACATGTTGTTAACATTCTGGAGAGCTGGAATCTCTTTCCCTGTAGTGAGCTGTCTGTGCAAGGTGGGAAGCAGTGCATTTTAAAATGTGTTGTCCCTAATCATGTGGTTTTCGTTTTTAGGTATCTAGGTTGGGAGGCTGAATTGCTGAGTTGGCATTCTTACACTCAGTCAGTGGAAATCGCGTATAGAAAGGTATAAACTATAGAAAATATAGAGGATTGGGCCACATAATGAGTAGTATGGAGAAAACAAGGCAGCTACAGGTATGACATTAACTGAGTTATATCCTTTTTGTGTCTTGCATAAACTAAGGTTAAAATTTTGATGAGCTCAGCATGTAGCAGTCATCATACTGCATCATCAATACACTGCAGTTTTTAGTTTCTGGTTGTTTGGATTTCACTGCTGGCAAATAACTTTTTAAGAATTGTGTGTATGAGGGAGAAGGAGAGACTTCACATAACTACAGAAATAAAAATAATTTTGGATGAAAATGGCTTACTTTACAGAAATATTTAGCATGAAAAAGAGTACGTTAAGGAAATAAGTTGAAGTAATTACAGTTATCTTCTCACAAAGTCTCTTGCTAATTAAAAAAAATACTGTTTTAGCATCTTAACTTTTATTTCAATTGCCTTTAGTTACTTCAAGGGTATGTACAAATGAAGAAAAACAACTGTGTGAACATAGAAAATGAAAATGACTGGAGGTTTTGGATAAATACTTACAAGTTACTGTAAAAAGACAAAAGTAAATGAAAGGGATATAATTTTCACAGATTTTAAATATAATTATGTTATATCATAATTTTATAGGATATTAGCCTTATAGTAGTAAGGAAAATAAAGTTGTGGAAAATAAAGTCAAATTCAGAAACCATATTTCACTAGTAAACTATATTTGATAATAAATATATCTATATAAAATAATTATGTGTAATACTCTAAGTTTAAAAAATCAAATTTGCGAAAGTTTAGCTACTGCGACAGTCTTGTGGCTTTGGAGTTCTAGCTGACTGCAAAATTAAAATTATGTGAGCAATGAATCTGTGGATTTAGATGAGAAATAAAAACTTATTACCAGGTTCAGGAGGTTGTCATACTTCCTTTGCATTCCTAGCATTAACTATCATTTTGCAGTAATGATGCTTAATACATCCTGGAATGCAAGTGAAGGATCTGAAAACTAAGATGCAATGTATCAGATTGACTAATACATTATGAAGTGGTATAAACAATTTTAACTAAACTTAGTAAATTTGTGTTGCTTTCCTGTTGTGTTTTTCAGCTGGTTAATTTGCAAAATTCAGAAAATCTCATGAAGTATCTCTGTCATTGTTACAAAGTCACAAGGTTCTACTGTAATTGTCTGCAGGTGACAACAATTAATATTTTAAAATGCAGTTACTTTGCTCTTTTTAAAAAAGGGAGAAAATCATTAAAAAATGAATTCTATCCTAATGGGACTCAATTTAGAACCTACTGAACACTACAGGAAAACTGTCATTGACTTCAGGAGGAGCAGAAACCTGACTTCATATCAATTTTTGCTGACGCGGTGATAGCTGTTTTTCTACAGGGAGCAGTTGTAAAGTATTGCTTGAAACCATGAAGTTGTAGCTGCTGGCTTTGTTCCCCTCTTTCAGATGGGATTTGGGGATATAGAACATAGATACCTCTCTTTTCTGAAAATCCTGAAATGCCTGTTAAATCACAGCTTTTCAAATCCTCCCAGAGGAGATTTGCTCAGGATTTTTTTTTTTTTTTAATACATGAAGTAGATGACAAGTAATAAAATCAGAAGGGTTATTTGTTGTATTTTTATGGTTGAGTCTGTCATATCATATTTGCAGAGCTGTCAGTGGACCGTCAGCACCAGCTGAAGTCTCAGAGGTCAGTGTATGAACACTGCAGAGGGGCTGTTTGTGCTGCTGATTGCAGAGAGGGGCTTAGGCTGCATTATGATGATTTACGTTACTCGAACGGGAATTCTGACTGCTGCAGCTCTGGTGATTTCTAACGTGACAGGCATATCATGTGTTTAATTGTGAGATGTGCTGATGGGAAAAGGGCTGGGATGGCTGGAGTGTGATGTGGCACCAGCAGTTCTGCAGTGCAGGCCATGCTTGCTTGGACAAACTATGTTGTTGTTTTGCTGGCCCCCTTTGCCTCCCCATTCTGATGCAGTTGCTCGGCTTGTGTGGGATTGTTTTTCTTAGATGAGGTCCAGTAATTTGGCTTTTAGCAAAGTAACAATATGTCATGTATAGAAGGAAAATCTAAGTAGGTGGCCAGTATGGGGTAAGGTTAAAGTCCATGTCCTTGAAATACTGAGAAAATACAGCAAGAGATGTGCAGGATTTGAACTGGTTATTATTCCAGTCCTGTAGATATAAACAGATAACTAAAATGTCATTTTTACAATGTCTTCATCAGCAAAAAATTTGATCTTCTACAAATACCTTTTGATACAGCATTTGGTTTTTTGTTCACATATGTTACATTTTAGCATTCCTCAAGGCATTTCTCTTCTGAATTATGTAAATATTTTTCTAGAATCTTACCTCTTTTTTTTTTTTTTGATTTCTCCATCTTCTTAATTATTTATTTAAGATGGTTAGAACTGTGCCTATAGCCGCTTCTTTTTTCCATCTTGTTATGTAGAGTATGTTATATTTTCTTGAGTGCCTGATTCTGCTAAACAATCAACATGGTTTCTTTTCTTTATTCCAAGAGCTATGGAAGTACATTTTCAGTGCTACAGGTCTTACAGAAGATGGAAACTGCTGACCTAAGGCTGCAATTACTATATATTTTAACTCACGATAATAATATTTAAACTTTTCTTGAAGACAGGACTTCTTGGCAAGAAGATAGGGTGATTAAAAACATATTTAATAAATGCAGGTAGCACCCACAAAAATTCATCCAGCTCTGTGAAGTCCTGTCAGTCTTCGGATCTAGTCAGAGGCAGAGTTTAGTTCTTGTCAGTCAGTGATAGCTGTGGCCAGGTGAGGTGGGCTTTGTGCACATGGACCTGCAAAGATGTGAAGCAGTTGTGCTAACCCACCACCAATCACCTCCAGCTGTTCAGGGTGATTCGAATTCCTGATGGAACCATGTGCAGCAAAGTCTAGCCTAATTGTAACTTTAATGAGCACTCTTCTGACATTATTTAAAATTTTCCTTTCAACATGATACTGTGTAAATATAGTAGTGCATATAGACATATAAATACAGTACGTAAATACATTAGATTTTATACAAAAACTCAGGGCTTAAGTCTCACAGCATTTCTGAGTACACTGGATTTTAAGGGCAATTCTCTGCATTCACTATCATGGTGTTTTAAATATCAGGAGTAACCTTGAGTAGATTCAAAACAGGAACTGATTTTAAAAAGAAATAACACAGCCCTTATTCTACAGCTTTTTTATGTATACTGTACACCTCTGCAACTGTACAGTGTTTTTGTTTGTTTAAAGAAGTGGCATTTGCCTTCAGCTTTCCTTGGTTTTACACAGAATAAAAGGGTTTGCCTTTTATGCTGGTAAGAAGAAGAAGGTGAACCCTTTATTCTTTAGGGAAAACTCTAGCTATGTCTAGCTTGAAGAGTCTTTTAGGTCTGCTTATTTATTGTGCTCACCGTGCCTTGCCTTGGTACTGAAATGTCTGACAGAATCATCAGAGATCAGGCAGATGAAGATGTTGACAAAACCCCAGCCCTTTGTGGATATATACATTTTTCCCCATGTAAAAAACAAAGCACTTCCTCTCTCAGGGCTAACAGTATAACTATAGCAATATACTCTGTCTGTAGACATTACCCAATCTTACACTCATTTGTGAAATGCTTTTTTGTTGCTTTTTATCATTCCTTTTATACAGCATAGTAATCTTCTGAATATATATTTAATTGTACTGTCTTCTACTTTTTTCTCTTAGTTCTGTCTCTTGTAGCTTGACTAGACATGAAGTATTTTACTGCATTGATTACAGTTTTTCCATAGGGATATTCATGGGGAAAATTTAGAAAATATGCTATAACTGTAGATCAAATGTAGAGTATGAGAAGAAGAGAAACATATTTTACAATTTTCGTTTTGTCTAATTTAGGTTTCATATATATAATTTAGGAAAATAATTGTTAGTCTACCTAGGGGAGATGCATATAAAATTAAAGTGTTGGAAATATTATACTGAGAGTAACTGAAAATTGTCACTGCTTGAAAGTTAATATTTTTTGTTAGACAAGTTGAAAAAACAGCATGAAATGATAGTAACTCACTGTTCCACTGAGATATTTGCTAACTTTCAGAAAAATTAAAAAAACCCCACAGACTGTTGTTGCCATTTTGTTCTACGGAAAACACATATTTAGGAAATACCAGTTACTCTGATTCTTCTATATAAAGTCTTGCTGAGATTTTTAGAGTATATGCAGTGAGTAATTTTGATAAATTAGAGACTATAGCTGATTTTGATGAAAGGTGGTGTGCAATTGATCTATTTGATCTCTAACATTAAGACTATGCTAAGATAGTTTAAAAACAGCTAATATTTGAAATGTTTATTCATTTTGTTTCATTATTTCTTTTATGAAAGCTTGTATTGGCAAATGTCACTTGTTGCTTTGATGTCACAGGATCAAGCACTCTGACACTGGTGATCAAGAAAAGGATGTGATTTTAACAGTTTAGTCAGGCCTGCTTCATAACTTAAACTGTGGATTTCCTCACAGTGATTGCAGCATTAAACGAATAATTTTTGACAGAACTGGGGAATAATTATCTCTTTGTGAAGATAGCTTTTAAGCCTCCAACTCCTTTATTCTTTCTACTTTCAGTAAGAAATAGGGATCTTAATTTTATGATGGGGACCTCTGTGGGGTACAGTAGTCTTCCTGTAACTAAGGACCTTGATGAGCAAACTGTTGTTAGCTATACTGGTAAACTGCTTGAGTCAAATTTTAAAGGATTTGGCTCATTTATTTTCAATACCTTGATGTAAAGACATGATTTTTTATGTATTAAGATGCTTTTATCTTTTCTTTTTATTTCATGCACATCTGTTCGGTATAATTGCACATCCTGGATGGCTGAGCCTGATTCAACACCTGTTGTTAACATTCAGTGATGTTTTACTTGAATTAACGGTTTTCATCCGTAAAAGGAGAAATTCAGTTCTCTGCTTCATAATTTAGGAATACCACAGAATTTAAAATCCGTTCTTAAAAATTTCTTCTGCTGTAATGCCAACTGGTACAGTGTGTAAACAGTGATGGACAGTCCCCATATGCCACACTCAGTTTCTATTTATTGCACACCACATCCTTGTGGACACAGCCTGGCTGCATTATGATTGCCTACTCTTCTTCATCCCATTGCTCTGCTCTTATGTGCTTGATAAGTTAAAAATGTAATTCAAACAACTGTATCGTGATCATGAAGTTTATTTGAAATGTTATTCTAGTAAAACCTAATATAAATGTTTTTTTAGTTCCATGGGGATTGAGTTGAAATCTGGAACACATATACAAAATAGGTTCATGTTGAAGACTGGGAAAATTCCATGTGATTTTTGAATATGTTTGAGGCCAATTTGTAAAATAACCTAGGCTATAGATCATACATGTTTATTTGGAAAATCTGTCAGATCTCAGTCAAGAGAGCATGGAACTATGAATTATCATCTTCCAAAAAAAAGCTCAAACAACCCTGGTGCTTCTGCTAGGTGTCTCTGATTATCAGCTGAAACCATAATGTTTTGGCAAGGAAGGTCATAAAAGTCCTTGGAGGCTTTTGCCCACAACCTGAGTGCTTCCACAAATGAGTACTGATTTACTCCTTTTTTTTCCTTGCCAAATGATCATTAAATCAATGAGATATTTAATTGCTGCGCACTGAAGCCCTCTGCCCTTGCCTTAAAGCAACTTACTGAGGTATGGGGTGATTCTTATTTCATGGAAAATGCCTTTACCAGTCTCATTTCTATTGCAGAAGCCTTTCACTTAAGGTTCCAATTCCATGCATTATAGTATAAAAATTTTAGAAATACCATATGAATGAAACATCTGTCAGGATTTATCAAAGTTGGTCTAGCTGATATTAAAGCTACAGTGGGCCAGTAGGGTATATTAAGAGAGAACTGTGCTGTTTTCCTCATAGTAACTGCTTCAGTGCATTAGGTGTTATTCATCAGACTCCTAAATGTTGTTTTTTAATTAAATGTTTAAAGGATGTGTGCTTAGAGAAGACCAAGTTTCCTGTTGTTTCTATAACTGTTTGTTAGGTTGTATTTAGAGTTTGTATTTGAATTTTGGAATCTGTGAATCAAGATTTCGTAAAGTAGTGTTGGCTGTATTTTCCCGGCCTAATGTATCAGTGCTGTGATAACTGAATCATGTGCTTAAATTAGCTGTTCTAAAACAAGGGAAAAAAAAAGCCATGTACAATTTGACAGGGCTCATATTGCTATTCCTCAAGTGTGATAAAAGGAGAAATTATACTAACCTGTTTTTTATAGTTCAGTCTAGCTACTTTACGTTTCTACTCAGAAAGCAATGAATAAATCATAAGTATTACATATGTGTTAATCTAACCAGATCCTCAAGGAAGAATGAGTAGAGCAGGTGTTATTTTTATAGCTGTATCTCATAATTCGAGTTCTTTCCATTTAGCTAAGTGTCCAAATGATGTCTTTTTAAATACAGCATGAGATTTAGACTTGTGATAAGTGTATTGATACAATACATCAAACCTCTGCTTTTTCTGAAGCCCTAATTTAGCTTTTAAACTAGTTTAAAATTAACTTGTACCATGATCCCTTTGGAGAAAGCATATGTCTTAAAATGTTCTGCAATGCCTAGTTAAGTTGTCAAGTTGAAGCTGTGAGTTATTCTCTCAGAACAAGTATTAAATAAAAATATTAAGGTCTCCCATCTAAGGGTGTGGCTTCACTGAATTCTCAAGACCTTTGTTATCTGAGTTGAATCTTTAGTTGTTAAAGAATTGAACTAATAGGTATTAAGGAAAGTCTCAGTTATTCTCCATTAGATCATGAACAAATTTAGATATATAGAGCACTTGTTGTTTCGCATTAGGAAATGTTTGTATTGGTCATTTCTTTCACATAAAAAGTAAAGATTTTGGTGTTTTGGCTAGGCTTTTTTTCTTATTTCAGGATTTAGATTGTGAGCTATTTATGAAGGAAAATGAAATCTCTGTGTGCCACATATGGTAAGTAAATTTACTGTTTCATTTAGATGATTTATATAAAAATATGGTCATTAATATTTTGGTTGATATACTGCATTTATCACAAGTGAAAGTTGTTTTAAATTACATATGAAAAATCACTTTCTAGCTATGTCTGTCCTCTCATAGATACTGCTGTTTTTTGGAAATACATTTAAGGTTTTAAAGGAACTATCAGTAATTCTTCATGGTAAGATAAAATGCCCCTGTGTGTTTGAACATAAAAGAATAGGTTTTGAAACAATTATGGGAAACTAAATTTTTTTTATCAAGTCAAAAGAATAAAGCAATCCACTATCACAGTCATGAAGTGGCATGACATAGAGGGACACTATGATTTCTGTTTCAGTTTGGCAGCTGGTGGCATTATGGTTATAATTCTATTAATAATCAAAGAAAGTCTGGTAGCTGTAAATAAAATCTAATTTGGTAGCAAATATTTTGCTGAAGTAGAAATGTTTTTTTTTAATGTGTTTATTTGGTATTCCTCTGTTCAATTGTATGTCATTTAAATATAATCAGTAATTCTTCATTCTGCAGGAACTCTCTGTTTAATCAAAATGAAATACTGTCATGAATGTTTTGTAAAGACGAGGATTTAGAACTAGGAAGGAGGGAAAAGGCCCTGACATTTCCTGTGGCTTCTAATATTTAAACAGGTAGCGAGAGAATTCATTGGTGAGTGATGCCCTATGTAAGGACCCTTTATGCCCAACTAGGTAGTGAGTGACTGTGTATCACCTTATCAGCAGAAGGAGGAGATGTAGTTGATTTTAGAGGGTTGGTACTGCACTCTGAATGTCTTTAGAAGATATTTCTGTGCTGGGCTCATGAACTGATAGCCAGAGGAAGAACTGTGCTGATCAGGTTCTGTCTGTGACTCTTGCAGTGTAACACCATAAAATAGTTTTGTTGGCTACAAATGCTGTGCTCCTTCCATTCCAGGGTACTGGGGGAAGCTGGCACTATCAGCTGTGCTGTCAGTGAGGGGAATGATCTCACTATGATCTTCCCTTTGCCCTTCTGTCTCAGACTGTGCACACCACAAAGTCCCCTCATATCCTAAGTCTTCTCTAAGTATTTATTAAGGAAAGACATTCATGTTGCTGGAAGTCCTAGATGTTTTCTAATTAATTGTGGAAAAAATCCTGTTAATCTTGCATAGCTTTGCGTAGTTCTGCTTCCAGTCTTTGGAGTGGTGACTGTTTCTGTGCCCTTCAGTGACCATGGAGCTCTTGGCTGCTTCTTGGCTGTTCACTTTGAGCCACTGTACGGAGAGCCTCATGGCTTTTAAGCATCAAAACTAATTAAAGATAATTCAATGGATGAGAAAAACAAAGCCTGTTGAAAATACGCTGTTAGTTGTTTCTCTTCTTTTGTTTGAGTTGGTCCCTGATTTGATCTCTGGGGTTATGAAGCCTTCTTCCACATAGAGGCTCTGAAATGAGGTACCACATAAGAAGGTTTTTGCATCAGCTCAGCCCTCTGTCATGTGAATCAGTCCTTGTGGCTTTTACTCAGGTGCTCTAGTGCTGTGTGGCCGTACTGGGGAGCTGGATTAGGAAAAGAGGACGAGACTCCTCTATTCTCGCTTTGCCTCTGATTTATATCTATGCTTTGGTCATAACTATATTTTGCTGCAGGCATTCTTAAAAGCTGTATCTGCAGCGATTTTTGCACTTTTGCAATTTCATGGGAAATTAGAATGTAATGAGATGTAATTTTTTTTTAAGCCCTTGAAAGATCCATCTCTGTCTTTTTGACACCAAAGTTCAAAAAAGTAAAAAGAATTCCACATTAACAGCGGTATCCCTTTGACTACTAAATCATCAGATGTTACTGTTCTTGGTATTGTAGGATGTGATTTTCATTACTCCACAGTGTGCCTTGGCAGTTTGCAGTGTTTGCTGTACTGCTGTGTTCACAGTGTTACATGGTAAAGTTCAGAGGAAGCTGGGACCTTAATGGTCTGTCTGCCTGGTCAATGCTGGGATTCACAGAGCACAAGGTTTTACAACCAAGACTTGGGTTGTGGGTCATGAAGGGTTGATTTATTCTTTTTAATCTGAAGGGAAAAAGGTATATTTTTAGCCAGTTTGAATGTAGGTTTCTGTAGGACTATTTTTCACAGCTGCCTTAGAGTTTGTATAATGTTCATAGAAACAGAAATCTCATCTTTATTTGGATACCAATCATTTTGGCTATTTGGCAACAGATGTTTTCACTGTTGTCTGTGTTTATTTGATTTATTCACAGATATAACTATGTATGTTTGCTTGCTTTTATTTATTTAGTCCAATGTGATATTCTAAATATGTATATTTCTTTAAGAAACTAAAAATATAGCAATTACTATTACAGTGTTAAGAACTTTATCCAGCTTAGTAACTGAAAGAAATACAAAGTAGCAAGAAATATTAAATAAAACTCTAAATCCAAGTGGAAAAATAAGTTCCATCTCCAAAATAGCTGCTTTATAGAATTTCATTCTGAGCTATAGCAGATATATATTTTGCCTTGAAGGTGAATTAAAAAATATTATATAATCATCTAGGATAGAAAAGAGCCTTAAGATCATAGAGTCTGAATATTAACACTGCCAAGTCCACCACTAAACCATGTCCCAAGCACCACATCTTCTCATCTTTTAAATACTTCCAGAGATGGTGACTCAACCAGCCTGCTCCAGTCAACAACTCTTTTGGTGAAGAAATTTTTCCCAATATAATTCTGTATTACTTATTCTCTCGTGCTATGTTCCCTGGTTTCTAAAAGAGGTGCAGGAGTTTTTGCATGATTTTGACTGTTTAATTGAGAGTTTATATTTTCTTTATATGGATTTAAATGATTATCAGAAGAACCATAGATCAATACCATGCTCAATAGAAAAGGCTTATGATTTTATTAATATTTATAGGTTAATACTGTGCTCAATAAGAAATGCTTTCATAATTGGACTGTAGGAAGACTAAGTAACTAAGTATGAAAGGTTAATTTTAGAAAGTAACTGTCAAGCTAAAGGAACAGTGTTGTCAGCTGTGGTGCTCACCATTCTGTTCAGGATCATGTGAAATAACTGTTGCAGGACTATTTTGGGGGAAGGGATGAGGCCTTTTCCAGGGTTCAGTTTAGGTGATAACAGAGACAAGTAAGTATATTGTACATAAGTTCTTATACATGTGATATCTTGGCAACCATGAGGAGTTAAAAAGATAATTTTAGGTAATCTCATGTTTTCTGTAGCATGAAAATGTTTTATGATTTCTCGCTTAAAAAAAAGAGGAAAAATTATTGTTATTGTTATTATTCCCTCTAAACACAATAAAAGTACCTTTTATTCTTAAAATATTTTTGCTTGTTTTTCCTTACATAAAGAATACGTATAGTCACAGACAACTGCCTAAGTGTTAAAAACAATTTTCTCCTGAAACATTGCTTACCCAGGGGAGAGAATAAGAGAGCAAACATCACCTGACATGACAAAGGATCTAGAAACACACTAGAGAGAGGTGTTTCAGATGCTTTGGTGGGGAGGGTAGATGATCTGTACAGATTAAGGGAACAGTGGTATCCACTTTGTTTCCCCAGTTTTCTCTAGTTTGCTTGACTGTCCTTCACAGCACCGATGTAGGGCAGTAGGAGTCCAACAGGATAAAATTATCAGCACTTATGAGCAGTTAAAATCTACTGGAAACATGTCTCTTCAGTTTTGGTTTGATTGATGAGACAGTCTGTGTTTCTCTGGTTGTAATTTGCAGAGAATAACAAACTCAAAACTGTTCCAGAATGACCTGCTCACACTCAATATGCAGCTGTAATTGGAACAAGTAAATTACATTTCAAATCCCCCAAGAATATTTCTTTAAAGGATATATGTAGCCTCAGGAATGGAGAGTCATTATAAGACAAACAGAGAGTGCACTGTGATTACAAGATAAATTCTTTATTGTACCTAAGTTCTGCAGTATTTTTTTGTATTTATTGCATAATTTTTTGTATTTATTGCATAGTTTGACAAATATTGCAGTATTTGACTTCTGGTTTATTCCCATGAAGGTAGTTTGAAGGATGTGCACATTACATGATCCAGCCTCCCACATGTAGTGTGCTGCTATGTGCAGAAGCTTTTTGTGTAAAGATGGGGACAAAAAAAAGACACTGAGTCTTTCTCTTGTTGTCTGTCACTGCGTTCTCTCCCCCATCTGTCACCCACACGTTTTCTGAAGTTCCCTTTACAGCTGTCACACTCATGGCTTCCCTACATTCCATTACAACATTCACTCCTAGACCTGTCTTCAGGTGAACTCTTGTTCACTCTTCAGGTCTCCCTTGTTTTATGCCCAAGTTTCTGAAAAGTGCTTTTGTACTCTCTATTTTTTGCCTGTCCTGGTTCTCATCTTCCTTTTTCTTCTTAAATTTTAGCTCATCAAAAAGCTTCTTCCTAAGCCAAGTGGGCATACTGCTGGAACTCCTAGCCTTTCCATAGGGCCTTCCTCCTGCTTGAATTCTCAGAAATCAGGCTTTCCTTGTGCCTGTTCTCCTGGGATTTTACCCAGCTATTCCCTTGAATAAACCTCAATCTGCAGTTCCAAAATCCCTCCTCACCCTGCTGCTTAACTTTCCAGCCTTTTCCCAAGTCCTCAAGCCAGTCATCTTGAGGTCCCATGCCACTGGACAAGGATCACCAACCAGTTTATCCCTATGTGTGAGTGGCAGCTTACACAGCATTACTGCTAGTGAGCCCCGTCAGTGTTTGTGTGAGGGAATTGTCATCAATGCAGTGCCATAACCTGCACTGCCAGCATAGTGCTGTGTTGTCCTTTCAGCAGAAGTCTATGTGATCAAAATGCCTTCACTTGGTCAGAAAGTCTGTAGGGCATCCCAACCCACAGCAGTGGAAGGTGTTTCTCTCTTGCTCATGGCCCTGGTCTCTATTTCCTAGAGAAAAATAAACAAACAAACAAACAAACCCAAACCCAAAACAACCCCAAAGCAGTGGATTCAGTGAGCCCATGTGCAAATATGTTCTCTCTGGTCCAGGTTAGGTGGGTTCTGCCTCTCCACAGCAGTGATTCCTGTCCTTAGACAAGATGCTGTGATTTAGGAAACCAAGTCCTTGCTGGTGGCACCACCTCTGAACACTGCAGATGACTCATGAATGTATTTGCTGCTACTTGTGCCTCTTCTTTGGTAAGGATTTGTTAAATGTAAAACAGCATTGGGAGATCAAAGGTTTGGCTGCATGGTGCAGAACTGGGACCTGCAGGGAGAGCCAAGTCCTGTAGAAGAAGAGAGATATTTTAGTCTGCTTTGGCTTTGTTTTCTTTTTCCATCGTTGTGCTGTTTGGAGCAGCCTGCTCTCTACTGCTTGCAGTATCTAAACTAGTTTGTTTGCAGAACACTGTGTTGTGAGTAGAATATTCCTTTAATCTGATCTTCTGCATAGAGCAGTTTATCTGTATACATCTCATCTTCCATCTGATTTCTTTTTCAGAGTTTGGCCCATGGAACCAATCTCAGGCTCTTACGGTCTGTTTTAGTGTGATTATCATCTAGCTGTGTTTTCCAGGAATTTACTGGTTTTCTCCTAGGTCTGCTGACAGGTTGGAGCTGCCAGGCTGTAGCATAGACACTGCA
Organism: Zosterops lateralis; assembly: GCF_965231275.1. NCBI lineage: Eukaryota > Metazoa > Chordata > Aves > Passeriformes > Zosteropidae > Zosterops > Zosterops lateralis. The sequence continues at coordinate 12,245,445 of NC_139766.1, forward strand.
TGTTTGCCTGCCAGAACTGGAACAACCAACTTCCATTTAAAACCTTTACTCAGTAATAGTGACTGGACTGGACTGAACTATCATTCTAATGAGTTTAAAGGAGAAATTTATGGAGAATTTACAGAGCTGCTTTTGTGTGGTGCCTATCACACAAGGCTCTGGTCTGTCACCTGAATCTCCAGGCACTAATAAAGTACCAGTGCTAAAAGTCACCATTATACAGGATAGATTTCAGGTGTTTCAGCTTTTCTTTTCTCATTGGACTTCTCAATAGTGTTCTAGAGGCCTCTTGAAGCCTTTCAGAACCTTCCCTGTGTAAGACCATGTAGGTTTTAGAATTGAAGGATGGCTTTTGGGTTGAAATCTAAAGATGCTTCCCGGATTACGAATTGAAAGTTCAGCTTGCTTCTTTAAATATTTTATAACAACACACAGCCTGTAAACTTATTTGATTTTTTGGCAATATGTAGATTCAGCCTGCACTGTTACAAAGATCTAAAAACCTGTACAAGTAAGATGATGTTCAAATTATCCTTATCTGCCTGAAACCTTTTCCCTCACAGATGGGAAAAGATCATAAATTCTTCTGTTGAAGTTGCTTGCATAATTTTTTATTGTCTGTATGAAAGCTTTTTGGAACTACTTGCAAGGCAATAAATTAAGTTGTAATACTTACAGGACTAGCAGCTAATAGTGTCATGACCTTGAGGATGAAGATAGCAAAATGGTATTTTAAGCTAAATGAATTTTTATTTATTTATATGAAAATAAAGAGGTTGGCACAATTTCTGGATGAAAGAAGTTGACATAGAACTTTAAAAATGTGAGATGATATCTTAGCAGACATATTTGGTTTCGAGAAATAGCCTGACTGAATAAGACAAGGTCAGCCACAGCTCCTTAAAATTAGAAAAAAAACCCTCAATAAAATCTTTAAATCAGTGTGGATGGGGAAGAGTTTTAGTTTTGTAAAATGGAACTAAATGGGATGATAGGGCATAAAATATGAAAAAAAATGAGGGACTGTCTTTCAAGTAGCTTCAGTAGAACCAGGTGCCTAAGCTGACACAGAGATGAGTCTAAACATAATCTATGACAATTTTAATGGCGAAACAACAACAAAAGTATTTTGTAATTGGAAAGTGAATGATGGGTGGTTTGCTTCTTTGAGTAACTGGGGATGGAAACTCAACTTATTGAAAGATTAAATGGAATAGCAGTGTAAAGACACTGGAAGCTGAAGGGACGCATTACCCTGCCACCCTGCCCAATTCATTTTACTCAGCCAGGAATGGTGTGGTGTGTTCAAGAGGTCAGGCCCAGTCACCTGGGGGCTTGCTTATGAGTCTCAGAATTTCTGAAACTCATCAGTCTGTATCTTTCTTCCATTGATCTTTACAGAATCTGAAGAATTACAGTTAGCCATGGTTAGCCACATTTTCCAGTGTCTTGTGCTCTTTCAGGAAGTTCCCCTTTTAGGAAACACTTTCCATGAGCATACCCATTACAGATATTAAATACATCTAGTCCAGCTAGTTCTCAGAGTCTTCTTGGCCAAGATTTTTAAAGCTGTAATTAGACCTCTTATTTTTATTTTTTCTGAGGGCTTGGTTTTGAATATCTGGAAAAACCAAAACAAAATGTGAGTGTTGCTGTGAATGAGCTATAATGCCTGGCTGAAAACATTGAATTCAGAGCTCAGGCAAATGCTGACTAGCTTCTATATTGCTTATTAGAAAGCTTGATGTTTTCAGAAACTTAAAAACACAAAACAAAGATGAGCAAGGCAGTATTACATAGAAAGTTCCAATTAAAAAGAAATACTGATTGTTCATAGATTTTTTTTTTTTTTTTTTTTTTTTTTTCATAAGGGGTTATGCAAGGTGTGTTTTCTGAGGGCATAATAGACCACTCTGTCTTTCAGCAGTAAAGTTTTTGCCAATTACCCCATCTGTAACCTTCCTTTTATTATGGAAAACTAATTAGAAGGTTCTGGAGGAAATGGGGACTAACTGGGGTCTTTAGTTTTTATGGCCCATTTAGCTTTGAAAGCACAAATTAAAGTATTTTTCTAATATTTATAATGAAATCTGTCCTCTCAGTCTCCTGATTTGGTGATTACAAAACAAAAGCCCAGACTGCAGGGCTTCAGCCTGTATAATGAAACAAACAGCAGCTATGTCTCTACTGTGCCAGCTGAAAAGAAGCATGAAGAATTTAACCAAGGCAACATGAGACATACTGAGTCACAAAAAGTCTTTTTAAAACAAAAATGTTGGTGTGCAGCATGTTTGAAAGCTGAGAGCAATATAAAATGATGAGAGCTAATATTACAAGATCTGGCTTCACCTATAGTGTTGAAAGGAGATGTAATCAGAAAAACAAAATAATATAATGTAATTCAGGTTAATCTTGCAAGGAATACAGCTTCTAAATATTCTGAAATTATTTTAAGTAACTGAAATTGCATTATTTTTCATCCTTTCAGTTCAGATGTAGTTGTCTCTGTTCAAAGAAGTTCACAAAACCATTAGCAGCACAGTTTCAGTCTCACTGCCCTGCACAGGTACAAGTCAGTCTGCCTGTTTTTCATCTGCCATGGCACCTCCCTCACAGCCCGAGTCCCTGCTGTGGGGTGGCGTATCACAGATTGATAACCACAGACCAGATGGAGCACAGGATGCCTGGGCAGTTATTTTATGAGACAATCAGAAATTATGACTTTATAATCTTCCCTCTTGCTGTTTTGGAGAGAAGCCATGGTCACTGCTTTTACTGTAAGCATTAACACAGTAATTTGTGCTATCAGTCGTAAGGAGTGGTGCTGGTGGGAGAAGGGGGTAAGTAGTGAGATTGCTAAAGACAAGCCTGGACCCGAAGAGCTGAGCTTACTGATTGGAAATAAATGTTGATTATTCAGCCTGTGCATTGACATATCAGTCTCTCTAATGGTGAGTTGAGGCTGATGAGAATGGAACTGTTCCCTGCTCTGTATTTGTTTCACCAACACTGGCAGACAAACTGAGACAGGAGGCCCATGTGTTTCACATGCTCTTTTTCTTTGGGGAGGTCATGGACAGGGAGCATTAAAGGAAATGAGGGGTTTTCTGCAGAAACATTTTGTTGCTGTTACTAATATTTAAATGAACTTAGCTTCAGTTTCAGCCTTCAGGAGTCAAATTAAGAAGAGATTAATTTTATTCCAATGGTGACATTTTCACACTCATAGAACCAAGCTGCAATGTTTTCACTGGGTAAAGTTTATATTATTTTTTTCTTTATCTGTGTGAGCTTTTATTTTTAAAGATTTTTTAGTGAATTGATACCCTGGAATTGTAATTCATATCCTTTACATCTCCATCTTTTTTTTTTTTCCCAATGAGTCTGTCTTCAGCAATTTCTCTCCTGCCTCTTGCATCTCCCCACAGCTCTTCCTGCTGAAAAGATCAGTACCAAAATGGTTAAAAAAGTTGGAGTCAATAGTAAATGTCTGCACAGTACCTGGTACAGAGGAGAGATTATAGAAAGTGTTTTTTAATGATCTTCAGTTTTGATAAATGGTTAAAATAAAAACATCCCTGAAAGTTGTATCTGTATATAAACAGTCATAGTGAAATGGTGTAAGTTTTGCAGATACCATAAAAAAAAAAAAAAAAAAAAAAAAAAAAAAAAAAAAAAAGGCAAAGGTATTAGTCTGTTGTCTTGCATAACAAAACAGAGCTCTTTGTGATTTTGTTTCTCCTCTGTAATAGCAGATGAGATTTTCATCATCTTTAGTAACAGAGTTGAGTGTCTTCCTGCCTTGTTCACTGCTATTTTTACCGCTATATTTCTATGCTGGATAGGAGTTCACCTCAAATAACAGACTCCAATTAAAGCTTTTTGCAGGAGTCTGCAACCAGCCATTGCCATTCTACCTACCTCAACCTGTGTGTTATAGTGGGGGAAATATTTCTGCAAAATGGCTTGACCAGAGAGCAGGTTACCTTTAACAGGTTGTCCAGAATAGCTGTAATTAAAACAGTAGAGACTCCCATAGCTGATATGACTAGATATATGGCTTTGTCTCTGGAGGTCTGTACACTTTACATGCCTAGTCACTCTGCTTACCCTTTCAGTCTCTGGCTCTTCTGCTGTGGGTGGGTTGAGAGATACCCACTCTTCAGATGGTTTGTGTGTGATTTACAAGCTGGTTCAGTCAACAGCTGGTCTGAGCTTGTGAATTTTCCAGATTACATAACACTTGTCGGCTCTCAAATACTGCTGGCATTCAACAGTCAGGTCCAGATCTGGATGTGAATACCTCCATATTTCTCTATAAATACTTGTGCTACTTTTCTTTGATTTATAATGGTTTTAATTTTTTACTTGTTTTCCTTCCTCCTTTATTTTTTTTAACTTTTACAATTAATTCAAAATTAAATTTGCTGCAAGACAGTAGGTTTTCAAAGTAGAGATACCTCTTTATCAAGTTTTTCTGTTCTTAAGTTTTACAGGCCTATATTTTCAGACTTTAATTTAATGGTTGCTTTCTGAAACTGTTCAGGAATTGGTTTCAAATAGCACAGCAGGTAATTTCTCTGTTGCAAGAAGAGGTCTCATGTTGGTCTTTTGTATCTGCTAAAACACAAGAATTGAAAACATATTTATATTTCTCCACTGAATTAGGATAAAATTTCTTAATAATGTGGTATGTACCTTCAAAGACTAGTCACTCAGTAAAATTTCAGTGTTATTTTGATACATTGCATTGTTCAAAATACAGGATTAGTATCCACTGAGATGTTTTTCCAGGATACTGAGCCTGTTCATTTGAATTCTTTGGTCTGTCTATTTTTATCATTACTTTTCTATCTTATTATGACTTTTGAATGTAACTGGTTTTGGTAAATGCTAATGTTATTTATACTTCAGAAAATGTAAGTTCAAACATCAATCTGAGCAAGCCTTTGGGTAGTGTCATGGCAAAAAGAGAAATAATAACAATCAAATAAGCAAAGACCAACCAGAGGTTGAATTTAACCGTTGGTTGAATTTAAAAGCAATGAGTTTCTTTTTCTTTTTTTTTTTTTTTTTAATTAAAAGCAAATTCCGTATGGATTTGCCTGGAAAGTAAAGTTTCTTTAATATCTAGAGATTACTTATTCACTGATTTACTGATAACTGATTCAGTCTTATTTAAAACAAGATATTTTTGATTAACTGCAAGTAGGGTTGAACCCATTCTTTACTACAGTTTTGTTGTCACTGGAGAACCAGACCTGCTTTCTATTAGGTACAGCATTTTCCTTAATGGCCCTCTACTCACAAGATCCTTGCAACTACTGAAAACTTAATTTTCTAGCCCTCTATGCACAAGGAAAGGTATTAACTTCTTGTTTTTTACTTGTTGCCTATTTTATGTACAATAAAATGTGTTCTGAGTTTGAGAGGTGTCTTAGGGCAGGAGTTCAAAGCCAGAGAAAGCAGAATTTTAAAGTGCTCTCTACTGAAGAATAATGGGGAGTTTTCCTCAAATAATTAATTCATTAACTTAGTATAGACAATGAAGGTCTTGAGTTTCTTTATTTTTAACTAAGCTATTACTAATGTGTGTGTATGGTTTGACCATACTTTTTGAAAGGAAGGAGGGTGTTGGAAGCAGAACGATCTTGCCTTGAGCTCCTAGGTCATGCTGAGCTGAGAATACAGATGGAGCTGTGGTAAAGAGACAGTGCTAGTAAATAAAAGGGACCAGGATTTCTGCTTTGGCTCTAAAGCAAAGAAACATAAAAATTTGCATCTTAATGGCTAAACTTTGTTCCTCTCCAGAGCAAAGTCGCATGATCCATCTGAACTACCCACTGGTATGGTCCTTGGCCTGTGCTGTCCTCAGTCCATTCCCAGACACTGTAGGAGAGCTCTAGCTGACACAGACAAAAGCTGTTCAGGGAGCTCTTGTAACAGCTTAATGGGACATGAATTGCATGCCAGCACCCAGCCCCATGCTCTGTCTCTAGCTTAGCAATGTAGACAAAGCCACAGTGTCTCCATGGTGCCAGCTTGGCTTGACCCCACACTTTGCTCACTTGATGTGATAATTTAGCTCCTGCGCTTCCTTTTGAAGTAGTTCCCTTGCAGAGAAAACCCAGGCACAAGAGGTGTAGTGTATTCAGGATCTGCTCTGGGCAGCATAGATGTGAACTGTGCCAGCCTTGGCTGTGCTTTAGCTCTGCCCCAGCAGTACTTGCACCTTTGTGTGCTCTAACCTGACCTACTTCTATGCATATGCCTTTGGCATCATGCTCTGATTTTAGGGTTGTGCAACACAGCTTTTGCATAGTTTTACTCACTTTGAACTGAAAAAACCCAAACCAAACCCAGCAGAACAACAGCCATTTCATCTTGAGGCCCAGAAGAGTTACAAGGTGCTGTGCAACGTGGACATGAAATGAGCTGATCTGAAAGGTGCTCGCTCCCAGCAGTGTGGATGGGAACAAGTCAGCTTTAATTGGAGTAAGGCACTAAACTCTCCATTTCTGGTCCACAGGCACAATGGAAGGATGCTGCTGTTCCTATCATGCTTCTGTATGAGGCAAGCTGTTCTTGTTAGTAGCCAGCAGCTGTTCCAAATGCTGCCATTTCTTACCAAAAGTTGCAACATGCTAATATTTAGACTTAAAAGCCCTAACTGATCTTGCATTTAAATAGCACTACATTAAACTCTGATATACTCTAGTTAGAAAGAATTTAATTTCAAAAAAATGCAACCCCAGATTTTCTATTTTCTGATTAAAATATATGTAAGTTGGGCTATAATTGCTCATGCAAAAGTATCCCTATACACCATTAAAAATGCCCTGACACACAACACTTTGTGGAACACTCCTGCCACAGGGACATCCGTAGTTTTCACATGCTCAAGAACAATTGGATACATTCATGGAAGAAAGATCTGGGAGAGACTGACAGATATCCAAAAGCTGTATTCTGAGGTAGTCCCTGACCTACAAATTGCTGGACCCCAGGAAAGGCTTTTCTATGCTGTCCCTGTTCTTTATATTCTTCCTGAGACTGCTGTTCCTGTCGGGATATGGATATATAGGGATCTTTGAGCACCAGCTGCTGATTTGATACTCTTATTTGCAGTTCCTGATAACATTTGCTTTTGCAAGTGTTGAACATTCACTCTTCTTGATGCTTAAATATATTCAGTCTCATTTTTGTAAATGGAACAACAGCTGTTTAAAAAAGAAACTCCTGCAAATGAAAAGTAGTTTCTGAATCTGCATCTTGTTGACATTGTCCTTACAGAGCTGGAAACTTTGTCATTCCAAGCAGTTTTATGTGAGAGAATGGTGGTGCATAAATGCTGCTGCTAAGCATACAAATATTGTACCCTTGTCCCTCAGGGCTGATCTTCTGAAAGACACAAACAAAGAATGACTGTGGAATGAGAATGTAACCTATACAGTGCATATTAAATAATTGGCATATTTTGGTTGTATTCAAGTGGTGGTATAGGTATTTTCTTCTTTTTGCATGTTTTTTACATAAAACTGTAAGGTAAGGAGGTTTTATAATGTTAATTTATATGTGTGATATATTGGCTATTTAAAACAGAGGATGTGTCTGGAGCTGGATAAGTGAGGAAGAAGGTAGGGGAATGTACCAGCACAAGAAGGCAGAGGAATTTCCATGAGGAACAGAAAGGACATCCCATGGCTTTCACCATCCCTGTGCTAGCTTTCTACATGATACCAATTGTAGCACCAGTAGTTCTGGCTTCTAACTGCAATTGTTAATTTTTTGATTTTTTTTTTCAGACCATCAGTTGTGACTACAAGAAAACTGAGAACTGTGGCAAAACTTTGCCCTTTGACTTGTGCTGCATCATAAATATGATGAAGAACACTTTAAGCCTTGTATTGAGCATGTTGGAACTTTAGAAGGAAATGGCATTTGAGTTACACTTGTGGATTTAAATATAAACTACTTTGTCAGCCCCTTACCTTTCTGTTACTGAAATTTTATGAACAAAAGTTACTGTTTTTCTGCTGAAATGATTTTCTGCTTAAAATTTCAAGGCTTTCTGGCATACCACCTTATGCTTTGGTAATATTATGGTGATGTGAATTACTGGTTTTGTATTTTTGAACCTCTGTTTAATACCTTTTCCTTTCTTTTTATAGTGGTTATTTGCTTAATGTACAACTGTTTTTGCAAAGCTCATCCTTTCATAGTGCCTATTGATTTTGAAGTGGTGCTTCTGCTCTTTTTCCCCCAGTTTTTGTGACCTAATTGTATCTCTTGAGTATTGCTATGGTAATAACTTCTATTTTCTTTATCTGCTGCATGTATTAATTTTAGTCTGTACTGGTTTTAGCTGTAACAAAAAGAACTAGAACAGAAGCACTGACCTATTTGTATTATGTTAGATAATACACATTTTCAGTAGAAAGCAAGGTGCGTCTTAAAAATAGGTCATGTCCTGTAATCCCAACTAAAGTTTACGTGAAGTTCATTGTATTTTTAAAAATGAGGAACAAAGGTCTCACCAACATGATATGAAAGTGAGAAATACACCTATAACTACACTGTCAATTCAAAAATTGCATAAAAGCATTCTTAGTCATGACAGTTAAATGAGGTTCTGTTCTTTCTACTTTCTCCCTATGACAGCATTTCCAAGTAATATTACTAGAGCTGTTATTTAGTTGATGTGACATGAAAGGCAGCTCCCAAATCTGTGCATGTAGTAAATACTCAGATTTTTCTACAATATGTCCAGTTATGCAATGTGAAATTTTATATACCTAGCTTAAATGCTACTTCAAGGTAACATTCCATGTAGTGTTTAATATTGATGGTGCTGTTCTAATGAATTCTCCATAATCTTCCAAAAGTGTAGCTGATTTGAAACAAGTGTTTTACAGATAAAATAGTGTGTTCTAAATATACTAAGTTAATTAAAGATGCTATATAAATAGTATTAGTAAGGTCAGTGTCCTGTCTGTCCTTGCTATATTAATTTATGTTTTATCTTTATTTAATATTAAATTCTGCATCTTTTGCCCTTTAAAATGTCTTCATGCAAAGTGTGTTACTGAAATTAATAACTGCAGAGGATGCTCACAAGGGTATGAGTCCTTAGACTTACTGTGAAACCTAGAGGCAATGACTTTCTTAAACTATGGTCCTTGCTTTAAGAAGGGAAAATAACTTAAGTTCTTTGGTTTAGCTGTTAACATTTTATAGCTGTGCAACCATGTCATGGCTTGCTCTGGCTTCTTTTTCATTCTTGAAGTTCCCAGCAGGAACTCTAAATCCCTGTTCAATTGTGTTATTGAGTTAGTTAAAAAATCTAAATTTATCTTTATCCTTGCAATGAACACTAGAATACCTAAGTACTCTTACTAAGAAAGAGGTTTCCATTATTCATTCTAAATTGTCTTTGTAAACTACTAGATACCTTCAGCTGTTCCTTCTGCAACTTTTAACAGTCATTAAAATATATTTAATTTTTTCATAATATACATATATTTATATAGGTCATATTATTATATATTTTCTTCCTAATTTCTAGTGATTAGAAAATTTTCTCTAATTTCTCTAATCACTAGTATCTAGAAATGTATTTGAAAGCTGGGAAGACTCTATCCAAGAGCATCTGTTCATATGATAAAGCTCAGCTGCTTCTTTAGATAGCTCAATGTCTCCATGGCAAATATCTAAAGATACATATGAGACCTTTTATTACATGTTTGTGTTGTCTATTTTTAGCCTTATTTTTAAGACTTGTTCCTGTAAGTCTCTGTAGAAATGCAGTGCAACTCTACTAGAATTTATTTTCTGTCTTTCATCACAAGTTGTGATTCGGTGCCTAAAAGAATCAAAGAATCACAGAATTAATAGGTTTGAAAAGACCTTTGAGATCATCAAGTTCAACCTATGACCCAACTCCACCTTGTCAACTAGATTATGGCACTAAGTGCCACATCCAGGCTTTTCTTAAACAAGAAAGATCTTGGAAAAAGTTCTTTAATTTTTGTACTAGATATTCTCTTTTAGCATGTGAAGCATAGTCGAATTGTGCCTAGTTGGTGTTTCAGGGTTTACTGCAGTTTTTTTGTTTGTCTTTACAGGAAGTAAAATTGCAAATTTGACACTTTATGATGTATAAGAATTTTCAAAATGATACTGTCAAAATAAGAAGCTGTGCAACTTTAGTAGTTTTATTCCATCTTTTGTTCTCTTCTCGGGCTGGACATGGGCTCAGAAAAACACTTGAATTTTAAAAATGTGGGGTTCATGCCAAGTGTGCCAAAGTAGATGCTCATTTGTACAAGAACAAAGCAAGAAGGGCCCCAATCTTGCACAATCTATGCAAAAGTTCCTGTAAAATCAGCCTGCTTCAAGAGGGAGTCCTTTGTGAAATCTGTAGAGGTCCTTGAGAAATTAGTAGAGGGATCAAGTCCATGGTGTGGAGCCTTGATTTGTTTGTGATCAAGCTGCTTTGTCGTGATCAAGAAAGGATAAAAGCCTGGATAAAAAATCTGGTGTAAAAAGTAGGATGAAGCACTCATCAGCTTTGTATAATTACAGTTGCTTTGTTATAGTACAGTTTGAAAATAAATCTATACTTAGAATATTTAATTCTTACCAAAAATTAAAATCAAATTTTTAAAAATTCTTTTTTGACAAACCGCATAATTAGGGCTATTTGCCATACACAAGAGTGTTTAGAACAATCTCAGTTCTCATACTAATTAGTTGTGTGTTTGATTACACTTTGAATGTTTGCAACATTTAGATGTAGAAGTTTTTCTGAAAGCCTTATTTGACAGGAAATACTCTGCTTTAAATATTACTTCATTACTTGTAACTTTTAAACTGTGTGATCTGGAGACCTTTATGAAGAGTCTCCAGAACTTGACAGAAGCCTACAAAGCAACACAGATATTAGTCACAGTACTTTGGGTGAAGAAATTATCAGGTCAATCAACTTATCTTAGGGACCCTTCAAAGCCAAGGCTTTTGAAGAAGTTGCCTTAGAACTGTTGCTTCGATGTGCTTCACACCAGTGAAGGGTTTCATGCTGTTTTTCCTTATCAGTTGTGAAGTGGTTAAATAGTGTGCCCTGAATGAAAACCTAATTTGCACATTATTTTCACTTGGGCAGTATTTCCCCTTTCTGTTCTGTAGATGAGCTCTTGAATGCTGTTTCCTTTGATAAGGCTCCCACCTCAACAAAAGAAAATCCTACTAAGAAGAAAATTGATTGGCCTGTCCCTGGTGCTCTCTTTGGCAGGTGTCAGTGTGAAGCTGCTGGATATGGAGAGGAGTACAGAAAATACAGTATCTCATGAGAAATAAGGTTATATGAGAAAAAGATAAATAGCTTACAAAAATGTAGCAATTTCAGAATGTTGTAATATGTAGCAATATAAAACTTCTAACACCTACGTGCCAGGCAACATAGAAGTGTTCCAAAAGGCACTGGATATTCTGTGTAACAGTCATTATCTTCAAAATCCACTGCATGAAGATTACAGGCTGCATGTGCAGCTTTGGATCCTTTATGCATAGCTTTCAGTGATGTAAAAAAAAAAAACCCTGGAAATAATTGTAAATGCACTTTGCCATTAAAAGGCAGATTAATTGCATTCATTTTCTATATTATAACAAAGAGTGGCAGTTGGCAGCTAATTATGAATAAAGACATAGAATTTTTTAACCTTTCAGTCTTGAGGTTTGAGTGTTTATTTTAGGGATTAAGCTGGAAGAGGTTTGGAAGCAAGCCAAGTGTCAGTGCTTTAGACTTTATCACAGCATCCAGTCCAAAGAATGTATCTCAGTCTTCCTGTGCTTCTAAAACAAACCCAAGTGGTTCCTCAGGTTTTGTCAGTCTAACTTGTCCATTGCTGTATTCCTTTTCTTTCTTCATCATACAGCCAATTTTTCAGGGAAAACTCTTGACTCCTGGATGGTTGTATTATCAGAAGGAAGCAATGTCAGAAACTGGTTAGGTTTAGTTTTTTGATTTTTGTGGGTTTTTCACATTAGCAGCATATAGTTTATGTCTTGTAAGTTGTATTTGTGAGAAGATGGTATTCCCTTATCCTGTGAAGCTGAGAATAATAATCTGAAATGTGAGGCCTGTGAAATGTACAGTTTAGTATGAGGGAATAAACCCCTTAAAATTCTTGTAATGGAATGCACTGATCCATAATATATAAGTATTGCTGGAGGATGAAAATACAGAATCAAAGCCAGAGCAAAATCCAGTACTGATGTTTCCAAATTCTGAGAAATGGTAATATTTTAAAAAAGGGTGTTTTTTTAAAATATATCTATCTATATATATATAGGGAGTACTAGATGACCTTTAAAGATCATTTTAACCCAATCCTAAATAATACTCATTGACTTCGGGGATTTTTTTAAATATAATTTTAATTAGCAGCTACACTTGCCATTTGATACTGTAAAATTGGTCTCTCTTATTTTGGTACAGAATAAGTAATTAATGATTCATCTGTTCTTACAGCTAGCCAATTTATATTTTATGCTGCCAGCTGGTTTATGATATGTCAGAGAGACAGAGAAAGGTATCATGGGTGTACTATATGAAAAATACAGGTTTTATCTGCTTGTATATAGACAGAAACTAATCAGAAAGTGGAATTATGACCTTGCATTACCGAAGATATTATGAAAACTGCATGTTCTGAGAATTATGAAAAGCAGCTTGTAAGCAGAAGAGACAAAAGCATTTCCACAAATGAGTGGAGAGTTCTGTAACTGGAAATGGAGTATTAAGTTACCAGTGATATTTTTACTGTCCCCCTTAACTGGATCGTCAATGTCATATGTTGGAGGTACTTGTATTACTGGGTGTTCTCTTTAATTTTATCATTTTTACTGTGTCAGCTTTTATTATCATTAACAACTAGGCTCACAGGCTCAATTGTGTCCCAGCAGGATTTCAGATTATTCCTCAAATTACAGCAATTTGTCATAATGTCAATGTTTTTTAACCTCTAACCCTAGGTTACCTACAGAGGCTGCAAAGGCTGGATTTCACATGCCACAGATTCAATTTATATTGTGTGTAAACAATTGCAGGGCCTCACAAACAAACAAAAGGCAGCCAAAGTCAAAACTAAAGGTCAGAGTCTAGCTTGTCAGGAATCCATTCTAATTGGATTTTTTTTCCAAACAGAATATAGGCAATGCAACAGCATTGGCTCTTGGCCATAAAATGTAGAAGAGGTGAGTTAGGCTCTTGTTAATGGGAGAACCTTTACTGGTGGTGGCAGGAACAGAATTTTGAAGAATTGCTGTGGCAACAAGTATTTCTCATGTATGTGACTGTATATGTGACTGTGAAAGTTTTCAAGGGTTTTGATGGTGTTGTAGGAGAGAAGCAAAATGATCTTGAAGTTGAAAGAATGTTCTGGTTCAGCAACACCCAAAACTGAGAACAGAAAGAGAGTGACTGTTCATCCTCTGGGAGCTCATGTGAGTCCTCAGTGCTGGGGAATGTGGGAATGGGTGGTGGGAAAGCCCTGAGCCAGCCCTGCTGCCTGTTCTGGCCAGAGCTGTCTCACAGGACCCAGCAGTACTGATGTTTGCCCACGCCAACGAGCTGTAGGACAACTCAGCTGCAAGTGGAGGCCTGGGGCAAATTTACCACATTCACAAAAGGTGTTTGAGGTGTTGGAGTGTCAGAGGGAGAATTGGATGCTTAAATGCAATGAAGAATTGCCAGGTTTTTTTCTCTTTTCATTCCTTTATTATTATTTCAACTATTGTTGAAATATGTTGACCTGCTTGTTTATTCTTGAGCTTTGCCTGTAACAATGTGATGCTACAGAATAAATAGTTTACTGTTCATCCTCTGAAATGATACTGTATAAAATTACTGGTCTTTTCATGTGTTTTCTGGTGAACTTCAAAAGCTCCCATCATTGGCACAAATAAAAGATAAATCTTCCTGGTTTATTATAGATTAATTGAATAATTAAGAAGCCACTCTTAATTACTGTCCCAAGGAGTTATAGAAATTACACTTCTAAAAGTGCTACTGAGGAAATGTTTAGATTAAATTTCTTTAAATAGAACTATGCAAATTGCATACTGCCAGATGTTTCTGCCACATCTTATTTGAAAAAAATTTTGATAATATAGCTGCATGTTAAAATTTATAAAAGTGCTTAACCGATATAAGGATGAGATTTATGGTTAGATACTAAACAGTGCTTAGCTATATGTTTAAATATACTTAAATATATGCAGTCAAGCTCATAGGGTGCCACTTTGTGGAAATGGCTAAATTCACTATGTTGTTCCCATTTCTCCACTGAGTTTCTGAATCTAAGAAATTACTCTGAAAGCTCAATCCAGGCTTAGAGTATTTCTTGCATGCATACATTTAGCCTAACAGAAAATGCAACTGTATTTCCTTTTTGTTATGTTTTTGACACTGTGTTAATGTGGGTTAGCTTTGATGGAGGGGCTGTGCAGCAGTGTTATCTGGCAAGGAGAAGAAGACTCATTTTACAGCAAGATAGGATTTTTCAAAAGCTTATACAGGTCGACAGTGTTTATGGGCAAAGCAAAGCAATGACAACTAAATATCAGTGGCACTTAGCTATGGGATAATCAGAACAAGTCAGGATCACTAGCAATGTCAGCAATCAGACCGTGAGGCAGGTTATGATGAGCTAAGAATGGCAGTGGGGGTGTTGACGGAGGAATTCTGTAACTAAAGAGATTACATAAATGACAGTGGGTATGAGGAACAGCCTATGGTCATTAGCATATGTAATTTCATCTCCTCTGGAGATACTCAAAAGCTGCCTGGATGCAATCCCAAGTAATTTGCTCTTGGGGACCCTGACTGAGTTGGGAGGTTGGGCCAGCTGACCTCCAATGCTCCCTTCCAACCTTAAATATTCTCTGATTCTGTAATTTTGTGATTATGGTAGACACCTTGACTTTAAGGTGTTTGTGCCCTCCCAACCCATAAGATACACCAACCCCCCCTCTCTTACAGCCTGAACTCATGGCATGAGGAATTGAAGGACATCCCTCCTGGTGTATCAAGGTTTTTCAGAGAAAAAACCTAGATGTCTCTATAAAAGGTCAAATTTCTGCTGCTGAGGTCCGCAGTGTTTATTCTCTTCTGCTGTGTCCACCATGTTGACTTTTGAATTTGCCTTTATTCCTGCCAAACTGCCATAACCACAGCTCACTTCCCTGCTTTCCCAGACTACTCACTTGTTTTACTGCTTCTGTTCTACCCTCAGATCACTGGTCACTGTGCCCTTACATATGATGTCTCAGAGATAGTTTTCTTCATGCCTCCCCAGGTAGTTGCTCCATGAAGCTTAGAGACATCATTCTCTTTTGTTTGATTTATAATTGTCTTAAGCATACATTATTGTATTACCTTTCCCATGCTTTGGTCTTTGCATTGTGCTGGCTCAGCAGTTCATTAGTTGAAATTAGTTCATTCTCTTACAGACTACAGATGTGCTAAGGCCCAGCATTCACGCTTGCTCAGCAACAGTGTTAATCCCTATCTAGCTGTAAGTAAGGTTAAATATAATTTTGCAGAGTTTAGCAAAAATTGTACTATTAAGTGGCCACCCCTCCCTTTCTTTGTTGTTAAAGTGGTTTGTGAGGCACTGGGTCTTGGTTTTGCTTAGCAGACCTTTCTTCTAACAGCAGGTTATGCTGGGGCACTTTGGCCTCTGGTGAGGGCTCCTGTTTTCCCCTTTGCCCAATTTAATTTTCTCTTACACACTAATGCATGCACTTGTCTTTCCAGATCCTGTTCAGGTGACTGTTTTTTCTGTTACCTAAAGTAACTATCAGTGCAAAAACTTGAAACTGACCTCAGGTTTGGCTCAAAAATTGCAGATTTCCTGGCCATGGTGAGCATCTCCATCGCAAAGACACAGATGTGCTCATTTTACTTGGGATAATTTCTGGTTCTACAAATAATACAATTTTTATTAGTGCCTGAGGCAACTTAAGCTGGAAATATGGTAAATGTCCATAGCCAGATTTTTTTTTCTCTTGTACTAAAGGAAATGATACTGTATTTCGCATATGAATTAGCAGTACACAATTATATAATAAAGTAGGACTGTCTTCCATTTTTTTCCGGGAATAATACTCAGTGTTACCCCCTATTAGGGCTATATTCATACTCAGGGTCTAGATCTTATATCAGCAAGCACGTCTCCTTTATGACCTTGATCTCTAAGCTCTGGAAAGAATGTTTGAACATTTGGGTTCCTGGGTTCTGGTTCTCAGGAGCTCCCCCGAGTGGGAGGTTTCCACACTCACTGGGTAGGCAAAGCACTTTACCCCATGTTTTCAAATTTCCCTTGGGGGCAGGCACTGCTGTTGTTTTCATTGCAGCACTTAATTTGTAGGTGCTTAGTCCTTCATTAGGTTGCAAAATCAATTAATAGCTTTCCACTTGTACTCTCCCTTGTAAGTTTTCCTATAATTTAATTTGCACTTACTATGTCTTGAGCCAAAATAAAAATGATTGCATTTGATGTTTGTGCTTCCATTCCTTTCAGCTGATTCCTACACAGTCTACTCAGTCATTGTTTACTTTGGAATTCTCAAATTCCAGTGTCAGATCACCTCTGTGATTTGTTCTGTTTTTCTGAATTTTGGTTGCTACTGTTGGTAATAGGAGGCCAGAAGTGGAACAGAACATTTATGTGCATTTGCTGTTTACTGCAATGTAGTATGGGATTTCATACTCCTCAAAATTCTGGGTTTAACATGTCTCACAAACTTTTAATGCCATTCAGTACTAGCTTTCCTTCTACATTTCTGCATACAAATTACTTTTTTGTTTTTTCTCACACCATTGAGTGCTTATGAGTTTGTTTCCTGTGGGTTGGTGTTTTATTCCCATTTTAAATAGCTTGAATTTATTTTTAGCTTTTGTTTTGCCAACCAAGTATTATTTCAGCTCTTACAGCAGGTGCAGCATTTGTTATTGTACATCTGATGGTACAGTAGTTTAAATATTGGGATGACCTGGAGAAAAGGCTAACAGCAAAATCATTGTTTATATTGACACAATTAGCTTTTTTTCCTCTCTCTTGAGGCTGTTTAGCAATATTGCAGTAAGTATTATGTACAAGAAAAAAATCTATCACTGTATCATTTTCTAGAACAGCTTTTTGTTTTGCTTTGTTTGCCTCTGTGGCAAACCCAGGATAGCTGGGATCTGCAGATGCTTCAGATGGCTGGAATTGCCATTTGCATGTCACTTTAGTTGTTGGAGAACACAGAAATATGCAAATACTCTTTGTAGTGTAAGGTTATGCTGGAGAAAAAGCTGCTTGCATTATACCTATCTGAATTAATTCATTACACTGGTGAAAGGAAGGAGTCAAGTTGAATGTCCTGTCAGATGCCATGTCATTATTCTGTGGTTCTGTGAATAACAGTCTTTTGGGCCAAGTTCCTTTCAAACTGACATCTTTGTATGACTGTGTATAGAATTCAAAATCAGTAATAAATGTTCCTGTATGTTGATTTTATTTAATAGACTTGCCATGGGCAGGAGAATTGTTCTTGAATTATTATTACCTGAAACATTTTGAGGTCTGAATTAGCAAAATGTTAGGAAGAGTGCCTGTGGTTTGCATTTTAATGTGAGACTGAATATAATCTGCTAGTTTGATTTGATTTTTAATTATTTTTTTAAGTCTGAAAAATCATAGAATCATAGAATGTTAAGGGGTTGGAAGGGACCTTACAGATCATAGTCCCAATACCCATGGGCAGGGACACCTCCCACCAGACCAGGTTGCTCAAGGTCTTGTCCAACCTGGCCTTGAACACTGCCAGGGATGGCCAGTGACAGTCTCCCTGGGAAACCTATTCCAATGTTTAACCACTCTCACAGTAAAAAATTTCTTTGTAGTATCTGACCTAAATTTTTTCTCTTTCAATTTGCCCCCTTTTCAATTTGCACCAAATTGCACCTGCAATTGCCCCTTGTCCTTTCACTATAGTTCCTAACAGATATTTCAGAGGTGTTACAAATTCTCAGTCAGCTTCTGATATTTTATGATAGGCTATAGTATTTAAAAGAATTTCCTGTTTTCTTGCTTGATTTTGTGTGGAAAGTTTGTTTCTTTATATTTGCTTTGATCTCTTTCCTCTGGATTATTTTTGCTGTTGAAGTTGTTCAAGCTCCATCTCTCGAGATTTCTGTATCTTATCAGCTTGATCTTTTCAGAATGCTGAGTTTTGGAAGCTGAATTAGAAAGTGTTTTCCTTTCTCTCTGGTTGGATAGTGTGATAGCCTGACCATGCAGATGCCACACCAGGGTATTGCTGAAAATGTGTTTTGGACCATTGTATTCAGGAAGGATGAATATGACCCTTAGCATGGGTTTGGAACTATTCTCACTTGCTTTTCTCCCTCTATTCCCATTCCTTTCTTGGATAAATATGTTTACACAGTGTAAAGAAGTTTTGACAGTGCCTGGATCCCTGCTATAAATTCCTTTATCAGGCCCCTTTCTGATCTGTGTTTTAAGCAACATTTCTTAGAATTCTCCAGTCATTTCAAGTGACAATTTTATAATTATTTTGCACCATATATATATATATATATATTTGTGTGTGTGTAGGTTCTTATTTAGTCTCTTTCCAGACTTTTCAGTCTCAGCAGGCTTCATGTTCCACTCCAGAGCCTGAGACCTACAGAAGTTATTTGAGATGTGGGTCATCTTGTCTTAGGGTATGAAGTTAGTTTTGTAATTGCAGCCTCCCCTGGCTGTGCAGTGATAGGTCTTGTCTGGAAAGCATTTCTGACAGTGTGCTGGGTGACTTGCTGGGGAGGCAGCTCACAGCTCTGTCCTGAGGCTCCACTGTTGTGACAGTTCCCATCAGCAGCCTCTGGCACTGTGTGCTCTGATGCCTGTGATCTGTTCATCATGAACAGCCACTGAGACATTCCCTTTATGATCTCCAGCCCTTTCCAGCAGAACTTTAACCATCTTTCTTAGGATCTACTTCTGATTTCCAAATTATTGTTTTTAGTAGTGCGGGTAGATTTTCTGCTTTCTGTGAGCAAGAAAGGGCACAACAAAAAAAATTGTTTGAATAAACTATATGCAGCATGATTTTAAAGGCTTGCATGTAGAGACATACATTTAAACAGTTTTTCTCCCCTGCACAGCAGGAGAACATAGTAGTGAGCTTTACTGAAATTTTAGGGTAATTTGGAGAGAGGATGCTGTCATAGGGTGTGCCTTTAGAGAGAAAGTGACCCATACACACCAAACAGCAGTAACAAAGTATATGCTGTCTCATACATTAGGTATGAGGCAACATGCAAGTGATGCTGTATTTGAGTTAATTAATACCTTTATAAAGTATTTTTAAAACTAAACTAAATTAGCAAATTTAGTACTAGACTTTAGGTTTGGTATAATTGCATGTAACACAATTATACCAAACCTAACATAATATTTCTTGTTTGGAATATATTTGTATTTGTATTAGCATTTCAATTTGTGAAAACTGGGAGGAGAGTAACCTCTGTAGAAAGTTAAAGGCTAATTTGGAAGTATTTGTTTCAACACTTGTCCCCAAGCCTACTTTCTTCCTCAGGCTCTGTTTTTCTGGTCCACCAGGGTCCCTGGCTTACTTGGCACAGTGACAGATCCTGTCACTAAGAGGTTTTCTGTGTGAAACTCATTCTGAACCCTTCTCATATGTTTTCTTTTTCTTTTACTGTGGTGTTGTTTGTAGTGGAGTAAATAATCTGCCTTGTGTTTTAGATGACACAGAAGCTTGTCTTAGAAACAGACGAGGTTTAGCTAGGAACAGTGTCTCATAAGTATCAGCATTGCCCAAGGGTCCTGTATCAGTCTCCATGTGGTGACTGCAGTAGAAAAGCCAGTGTTTATGCTCTTGTAATTTTTGGTTTAAATAGGCAAGGCAGTGGAAGAGTGAAAAAGAATTAGGAAGATAAATGATGTGGCTAAAGCCTCACAGATGGCATTAGTGCCTGGTCTTTTATTCTTCATCCTGTGCTCTTTCCCTTAGACTACTCTTCCCGTTCCTGCTGCAGTCATTAAATAGGCTTAACCTCCAAATTAGTAAGTTCTGGGAAAACTTCCAGCATCTCCTTTTGGCTTCTTGTCTGTTCTTTCTGCTTTTCCTTCCCCTATGATTTTGCAGCCTTGCTTTCCATCTCTTGCTAAACCTAGGTCCCACTGAAATCTGTTACAGTATTCTGAAATTTGCCAAATTAAAGCTTGCCCCTAGAGTGTGCAGAACTCACTCCTGGAATTTGTTCATGCTCTTGTTACCTGCTTCCTTGAGCTCACTAGCTGATAGCTTGCAGGACTTGTTTTAGGTGTGATTCTAAACCACAAAAGGACCAGGCAAAGGTGCAGTTTCTATTTCTAGCACAGATCCAGCTCTTTGGCTGTGGGCTTGCTCTGGCCAGATTCAGGCCAGCCAATAGGGAACTGTTTATGTTTCCAAATTCTTTCTTTCTCCTAGCAAACACCTGAAAGCAGTGCCCAGTGTAGGCTGGCAGACTGGATGAGCACATCATTATGGAGCACAGAGAGGGTCGTGGTGTGCAGCTGCTCTGGTCGGATGGGGAAACCTCCATGGCAGCCAGAGGGATGCAGTGGCCCCAGAGAGGAACAGAGGGGCATCCTGGGGGCACAGGACTGTCATAGCTCAGGGCATGCTTCAGGGAGCCTCCTTGCAAGAGCCCTTATGTCCAAATATCCTGGCTGCATTCTCTCAGTTAGTAAAAATCATTAAATTGGGCCCAGAGCTCTTCATATTGATTAGTTTCACCACTCTCATTGGCACATCACAGAAAAATAAGAGCAAAACTGCTGGCTCCTCTGTGGAAAACTGTGAGTATGGTGTGTATTCAGTTCATCCCATGCTCTGGCTTTCTGCAAACCTTAAAGTGGCACTGACTCAGCTCAGGATCCTCATGCAATGTTCACCTGAACAGAGAGGGTGAAAGACATTGACAGAAATTGGCCTCTGTAGTTTAAATTACTCAATGATAACTTTTAATTGCTTGCTTTCCAGAATTACCAGCTGCTGGGAGGCATTAGTTTTACTCTGTGCCTGGAGGATGTAGGTTGAAAATAAATTACTTCTTCTGGGCAGGTGTTATTTTTAGATTTAACACAGCAAAAGATAGTGTGTTGAAGAAACTCCCCCCTTTTGAATAATGACATATTTTTTCCAATTGTGCTAGCTGCCATTAGTGTTTTTCAAAATTGTTGGGCTGCATCATAATTTAAATATCAAATATTAAATGAAACTGAAGACTGTAGTAAAGTATGAATTAAATGCTGTAAATGTAAAGATTCTAAATGATTACTTATGAGGTGTTAAAATAAGACAAAATTAATTTTTACTTGAGAGCTGTGATTGATACGATTTTTTTTCTATTGCTTTTTATGTTAGCTTTTGGCAGTATCTATTTGCTTTTGTTTAGCTGTCAGAAATAATCAAAAAAGGAACTGCATGGTAGTAAATACAATGCATATTGTATTGGCTATTAACCAAATACAAAAAGGACTTGAGAAGGACTTGTGAAGGAAAACTACACAAACTCAAGGCAGTGAATTTGCTGCCTTACACCTGGCTGAGAGCTCTGAGTCCTTCTCTGTCAAACTGAGTAGAGCTGGAGGAAGACTAGGGCAAAACTTTTTATCCCATTGTAATTCCTTGTTGCTTTGTCCTTTTAAATGAAAGTATTTTGAGCAGAAATATGACTGTACTATATAATCTTATTTTTGTGGGCATCATGAATAAATAAATGAACAGCAAAACTAATTTGCCAATTAACTGGAGAATCAGTAGCAGGGCATTTTACATCTCTGTACATATGTAAAAGGCAGACAATATCTGATCTGTAAACATCTTTTGTTGCTAAGCAAATTCAGGTGCAATGAGCTATGATTGTCAAGGGTTGGCTAAATATTTTGTTATGGTTTTTTCTGCAGCTGACTAATTGTATGTGTTACCTTATTTCACTTGAAGAAACTTTGCACTGTTTTGCACAGTTCGCTGATACTAGGATATGGTTAGAAGCAAATGTTGTCAAAGCTCTTAAAACCCTCCTCTGATGTCATGAACATCATTAAATTAAGGCAATATTTTAAGACAGTCTGTTTTTGGTGAAATTTGTGCAACTTCTAAGGGTTTTTTTACCCATCACAGTCTTTAAATCTCTTGTTCTTTACAAATAATTGAAGTTCTGTGCCAATTGAAAATTCAGTTTCATTTCCTTTAAAGCTACTGTATTTTACTAAATGAAGTACAGGATGATATGTATATGAAAAGTTTAGTTGAATGAAGAAAATATTTAAGCATTTCACTACTCTTTCTTTCAATCGCAGTTCAAGCTTAATTATTCTAATTCAGATGGAGTGATGAATTCAGGGGTAAAATGGAGACTTGGAGTACCTGATGTTCTGTTTCAGATATTGAGAGTTTTAATTATTTAAGGTTGTGCTCTAAGTGTCTGACAAACCTAAATAGAGGCTCTTCAGGAAAATGTTTTTAAGAGAAGAACATAAATGTTCTGCAGGAGCAGACCAGGATGGCCATTTATCCAACAGTTGTTTATCAACAGGATTACACAGTAACCTTCAAGACAAATAGCCTTCTAATGCGTAATTCCTCCCTCTCTTCTGCTGCAGAGCTTCCTGCTGGAAATGTGGTGAGCAAACACTATCAACAGTCATTCAGCCAAAGATTTGTTCTCATCTTCTTCAATTCCTGACTGTTAGACTACACAGTTGCTAATCCTTACAATCTCAGTTCCATTTGTATCATAGGTTTTGATTCCTTCCTCGGGGTACTGGCTTCCTCTGGCTTCCATTTCTGGCGTTGTTGTTGTTGTTTGGTTAGTTGACTGATTTTTTGTTTTGTTTTTCCTTCTACCTTCCCCTTTCTCTAATTCTCTGCCCAAAACTGACAAAGGGAAATGTAGGTTTATTCCTCTCTTTAAATATTTTCTTTCCCTGTCCTATGAGATTTTTCTCCTGCTGGCACAGATCCATTTTTTGTTTGTTTTGCTCCCTTTAACTCTTCTTTTACTGACACCCACAGTCTGTACTGGCATCTGTGTCATGCCTGCTCTTGCCTTTTACTTTCCTCCTTGACCTCCCGGCCAGTTCTCCTCCTTTTATGTCTAAGCTTGTTTTATTCTTCTTATGCTGTTATTTTTCAACCTCTTGAATTCAGTTTATTGCTTCTCTCCACAGTCTCTAATGACCTTCTTTTGAAGAAAGTTCTAAACCAGGACTCCATCCTCATTACTGACTGACTGTTTACCTAAATATTGCTGCTGATCTGTATGTAGCTCTTCTATTTTATAGTTTACTTATAAATTCTTTCATTTCTCTGTTTGTATTGTATTCAGCTCAATTAGAAGGTTGTTTTATAAGTAGGATTGTGAACTACTATGAAAGTCCAAATAACAGATATACTTTTGATTAAAGCTTCCTTCCTCACCACCTTCTCCCTGGGTATTTGACCAGATCAAATTAGGTAGGTTATAGGTGGGATTGATAATAAGGAGCATTTTAAAATGGCATAGCTAGTTATCTGCAAATGTTGGCTCACAAATTTGCATTGTGCTACAAATTTAGAGCAGAGTTTTGCTAATCTTTCTCATGTGAACTGACCTACTTAAGTCAGTGGAGTGCTAATATTTGCCACACAGTAAGGATTTGGCTCATAATCTTAGGGAAGGCATTTGCATGCACACTGGGAATATTGTCTAGGGTTTTTGTTAAAGGCTTCCTGCTCATTCTGTTCCTCCTTATGAGATTCTTTTTAACTAAAAAATAAGAATAACAAGATAAGTGTGATTTGACTCAGATGTGATGCCTAAGGAAGTTGTCCATGAACCTCTCTAATGGTGAGTGGAGAAAATTATGTCTGGATTGGAGTTACAATTTTGATTTCACAAAAAATTTCCACTTTGCTCCTAGGAAAAATGAAAACATTTCTAACTGCTTAAATTACAGCTAAACAAATAACCAGTGTAGGCTCTAAATGACAGACCACAGAAATTGTAAAGTTTGAACTGACTGAGGACAAATAAAGGACAGTTATTGGTGAGTTTACATGTAAAAGCAGGAACAAGAAGGGCAAAATTCTCTCAACCACCTCGGTCATATAAATGTAGAGGTATTTACCAAGAAAATGGTTCTAGTTGTTTTTTTTACAGACTGTCAGTGTGACTTTTTTGGGATTATACTAATCATTTGCAAAATTTATTGTCTATTTCTTTTCAATAATAAGTTTTCCATATGATTTTTTTTCTCAGAAAGGACAGAACACACG
Source organism: Zosterops lateralis (assembly GCF_965231275.1). Lineage (NCBI taxonomy): Eukaryota > Metazoa > Chordata > Aves > Passeriformes > Zosteropidae > Zosterops > Zosterops lateralis. The sequence goes on from NC_139766.1 coordinate 12,269,829, forward strand.
CTCATTTTCTGTGTATTTGCAGATAGAAGTTGTTCCTACTCAAATGTGCTGCTTGTTTTTTGGGATCAAATGCCTTGCAAGGTGACATTTCTTTCAGTTTTAGAATCATCACAGTAGTAGCTTCTCAGTGTTACCTTCACAGGGTAATTCACACTCTATAATGGATCAGGAACAAAAGGAAGGCTAAGGAAGGCATCCTCCATTCTGTATTGGATGCACAGGGAAACAACAGTGACAAAGAATGAGGAAATAAATGAAGTACTTAATGCCTTCTTTGCCTCACTCTTTAGTAGTAAGGCCAGTTGTTCTTGGGTACCCAGTCCCTTGAGCTGGAAGACAAGGATGGGGAGCAGAATGAAGCCCCCATAATCCAAGGGGAAATGATCAGTGACCTGCTACACCACTTGGACACACACAAGTTTATGGGGCTGGATAGGATCCAGCTGAGGGGACTGAGGGAGCTGGTGAAAGTGCTCACTGAGTCACCTTCCATCACTTACCACCAGTCCTGAGTGACAGGGAGGAGTGGGTCCCAACTGACTGGAGGTCCGCAAATGTGAAACCCATCTATCAAATGGGTTGGAAGGAGGATCCAGGGAACTAGAGGCCTGTCAGCCTGACCTCAGTGACCAAGGAAGGTCATGGAGCAGATCTTCCTGAGCAACATCACACAGCACATACAGGACAATCAGGGGATCACACCCAGCCTGCACAGGTTCATGAAAGGCAGGTCCTGCTTGACCCAGTTCATCTCATTCTGTGGTGAAGTGACCCTCTTAGTGAATGAGGGAAAGGCTGTGGATGTTGCCTACATGAATTTCAGTAAAGCCTTTGACACAATTTGCCACAACATTCTCCTGGAGAAACTGGCAGCTCTTTGCTTGAATGGGTGTGTTTTTTGCTGGGCAAAAACTGGCTGGATGGCTGAGCCCAGGGAGTGGTGGTAAATGGAGTTATGTCTAGCTGGCAGCTGGTCACCACTGGAGTTTTTGATTTGCTGGAGGGTAGGGAAGGCTTTACAAAGGGATCTGGACAGACATTTGTAAGGCCAGGGTGTTTTTACAGATGCTGGAGGGAGGTGCCTTCTTGGCCCAGACTGGTGTAAGTGTTGTGATAAATGGTTGAGAGTAAACTGGCTGTTTGTGGTACTCTTTGCCAAGGACTCTGGCGGAGTTGGGATTTTGCGTGCAGTACATTATGCTCATTGACCCTTTTGTCTCTGGAAAAATCCAAGGTGAGAACATATGTCAGGGAAGGGCAAAATAAACCATCTCTATCATGTAGATTAGAACCATTTTGTCCAAACTAAATATCAGTATTTGCAAAGTCTCCTTCCTCCTTGCTAGAGAGGATAGGGCAGATGCTGGAGAGCTGCCAGTACCACCACAGTAGTGATGCTGTCAATGCAGAAATAACATTTCCAGTTTTGTCACCCCCAAAATTCACATACATGTAAAATGTGTTCTGTACAGGTTCAAGTACTGAATTAGTTCTCTTGCTTTCCCACTTGCTCAAATGTGAAGGTTTTACAAAATTTACTTGTTGGGCTGGAGATGGTTCTGTTTTATTTTGCTCTATTAATGAGAAGAAGAAGAAGGTGATTCTATCGCTATTCTTTCCCTCCTTGCTTCATACTGAAGTTAAATGTATTCCTGAACAGATTTTGACATAGTCCTCTACTTTTTTCAAAGTCACATGCCAGTTCTTAGGAATAGCAGGGTACTTGAATTTTCCTTCAAGAACTGTATATCCTAGTTCATTAGAAAAAAAGAAAAACAAACACAAGAAACCAATAAAAAATCATTCAGTGTTACACAAAATGCTGTAGTAATGCTGACAACCGAATTGTACTTTCCATGTTCAATTCCAGGACCTAAAGCACATGATTCTCTCTCCTCAATTGGTTTTGTGGTTGTGGACTCCCTTATCATGCTGTAGTGGTGGTTTGGTGTATAGCCATTTGTTTTCTATTCAAATATTTAGACTTCAGTGGTGCTTACCTTTTCTGAATACATACTTTCTGCAGCAGTTTGTGGTTTCTTGAATAGATATGAAAAGCTAAAGGAAATTGCTTGTCTGTTCAGTTGAAAGAATTTTGCTGCAATATAAAACATTAAGCATTTGGAGTAAAGACCTTTATGTTATAAAGCAAGTGAGTAATTTTCCTCTTCTACTTATTTTCATATTTCTGTGTATACATACTTCAACACTGCTCTTCAAAGATGATGGGATAATGAACCAAAAGAGTAGCAGATTTAAGAAAACCAATGACCTGCAAACGTTCCCTTTGTCCAGCTCTTCTTTCCTGTGCAGGGAAACCAGAGAGGTTGTTTTTAAATACTTTGTAATTTTACATTTATTTACAAAACTAGGGGTAGAAAAGATAAATAGCAGTTATTTTATCTTACATCCTCTGAACGGTTGCCTTGCCTCTGACAAATCCTTTCACACAGGCAGATACTTGGCAATTTCGGTAACATTTATAGGGGCTGGCATTGAACGACTGTTGCTTTTGCTGCAGATGACACCACGACTAGCACAAAACCCCGGCCGCACGTTCGTGTGCAGTACGTGTCGATGCAAACGCCTTTAATCACCTTGAAGTTTCTTCTCCCTCATCCCCTCCCTCAGGTGTTGTTGTTGTGTGTTTTTTTTTTTTTTTGTTTTTTTTTTTTTTTTTTTTTTTTTCTCCTTGCCCATCTCCCCGGCAGAAGAGCTGAAATAATTACCTGCAGTGTCATTTTTCACTTTGCTCCATGCAGATGCGGTGCGGTTGGGCCGCGGGCGGCGGGCGGGGAGGGGCCAGCGCTGATGCAGCAGAGGGAGAGCGGCGGCGGCGGCCCGGCCCGGCTGTGCTCGGCTCCGCTCCTCTTCTCTCTGCTCTGCTCTGCTCTGCTCGGCTCCGGGCGGCTCCTGCTGCAGCCCGGCCCCGCCGCCCTGCCCGGAGCACCTGCCGCACCGCTGGGCTATTCTTTAACTGTGGGAGAAGTGCCTCTGTTCCCTTCACGCAAGCTCCCTACTGGCTTTCTGCATCCGTAATTTCTCGGAATCGTTTCTCCCTCCGGCTTTCTCCCGCTATTCTTCATCCCTTTTTTTTTTTTTTTTTTTTTTTTTTTTTTTTTTTTTTTTTTTTTTTTTTTCCGCTCGTTATTCGCCCCCCCAATCCGTGCTGCCTCAATAGCTGTCATTATGCTGTGCTCAGTGGCCCGGTGTGTTCCCCGCCTCTGCTAGGCAGTGGCAGCATGGATGGTGCTCTTGTGACGACCTCTGCTGATGCTATCAGTCCACTGCGGATAGGCATGCTGAGTAATCCTGCTGTAAATGGGCGAGGACACGGACACACGGAAAATTAACCACAGCTTTCTGCGAGACCACAACTATGTGACTGAAGGTAACATAAATACTGTCATTTTTTCTCTACTTGCATTGCCTATTCCGTGCCAGGAATGCACTGTCATGTTTGGAGATGTAGGCTGTTCATTTCTTTCTTTTTTTAAACAGGGGGAATTTCAAGGCGTTTTTCTGTGGGATGTAGCAACAGAATCTGTATGAATTTGCTAAATCCCAAAGATATTCTGTCATGCTGCAGCAGTCTATGAAACTACACGGGCTGGAGAAGGTCTGGCATTGTGCTGAGTTTCTGCTAGTGAGGTGTGCAGCACCTGGCATTGAATGCACAGTTGCTGCAATGTAGAGGATTGGAAGCACTTGATTACTTAAAAAAAAAGAAAAAAAGAAAGGTTTGAGAGCACCGAAGTAAGAGAAATAATCTGTAAAGTTAACTGTTTGCTGGTGTAATAAAGGTTATGCATCTCATCTTGGTAATTATATCCTGAGCATTACAGACATTGCTCAGTTGATTGCTCCCTAGAGAACTGTATACATTTAGAAGGCATTTAGAAGGGATATGTAAGTATCATCTTTTGAAATGCTGCTGCCTTCTTTCCATCCCCTGTGTCTGTGCAAGGTACATGAGAAAAGAAAAGGCACCTTCATTTTAAATCATTCAGTGACTTGCAGGTTATTACATAAAAAGGAATTTTCCTGCAGGTGACATACATTAAATACTGAGAGACTTTACCTTGAGATCATGAAAAGGTTGGGTCAGGTACTGGTCTGTATTTCCTTGCCAGAAAGTTGTTTTAAGAGTAGGCCATTTTAAGATTGATTGAAATGAGAAATGTATTTATAGGTGCTTGACTTTGCAAATATATTTGTATGTGCAGTTTTAACAGCACTTTTCAGCAGCAGAAACAGTAACTTGGTGTAGGCTTATATAATATGAACATACTTAACATCAGGGTCAACCAATACTCCTTGAGACACAGTCTCCAGATTCTGTCGTCATTTGATCAATGCTCAGTCACTTAATCCTCCCATGCTGCATCCTGAAACGTGATCAGCTGATGCTCCCTTGATTATTGATGATTTGGATTGTTTTAGATTGGAGAAATCATTAGGATGATTTTGTCATACTGGGATCACAAGGCAGATTTTTCTGAAGAAAAGTTAAAAATGCTGTTTACTGTAACTGTTAGCAGTGACTGGTGTAATTGCTTGCTAATCTTGCCTCTAGGACATTCTTTGCACTCTGCTTCGTGTTTTGGTGCATTTTCAAATTTGTTTTGAAGTTTCGGTTAATGTCTTTTTTCAGAATGATGATTGATGTTTTGAATGTGGTCACCTGTTTGAAGAAACTTTGTTTAAATTTGTAAATTCATGCCTTGGATTCTGCAAAATGTACAGTATAATTACTGCAGTGTTCTTGATACATGGTGAATTTCAGATGTGCAGCTATGTTGAAATTGAATGTTCAAGTCTCTCTGTTTTGTAATCTGAGGAAAGTAATTCCATGTGGATTTTGCAAATCCTTATTCCCCTCTCTTATATGTCATGAGCATTCTAAAAATTAGATGGAGATTTTTAGTATTTTTTGTAACACTGCTGGGGCAAGTGTTAGATTTTTCATACATTTTATCTTCACTTGATACTTGGATCATAAGGACTGAATGTTCTTCTGTCATTGCACAAGCAGGGGCTTGTCTAAAATGGGTAAAAATACAATTTGAATATCAGTGCTGACCTGTATTATATTTTTCTTGTGATCAGAAGTCATCATGAAATATGTTGGCATCTGTTCTTGAAATCTTCAGTAGCAAAATGTTAGTTTTTCATCTCAGACTAGTGTAACTCTTGTTGGGAATGCAGAGTTTGTCAGGCATAATAGAATTCTTCACATCTGTTATATCTGACATTGCCACACCTTCTAGAAGATCTTGGAAATCATGAGGGAATGGATTTGTCTGTGAAATTTTTCCAAGGAGACCTTCAGCTCAAAGAGGAGCATCACGAATTTTAATTTCTCATTGATACACTTTGTTTAAAATGCATAATGAATACATTAGTTAAACTGATGCTTGAAACATGCTTTGTTTGTTCTTCTGTGGGATTTTGTATTTTTTTGTTTAAAGATTTGGCTCCATAAAAGAACTTTCTCATCTGTAAAGGCCTGTATTCCTTTCACAGGCCTTGTATTTGGTTCTGTGACATGTTAAATGCAGTATGTAGCAACAATGGAAAGGCAATAATGTGTTACTTTATTATACTTCTTTGGGGTCCTATCCAAGTTTTTCTTTGGCTTTCATAATCCACTGTTTAAAATGAAGAAATGCTTTATGTGTCCAGTGTATTAGAGAAGTTACCAATTCATTGTTGTTCGTGAATAACCAAAATTTTATCTCATTTTCAGAGTATTAAAATCTTGGTAAGTTGTGTCCTCTGTCCTTGCTATTCCATGCAGCAGACTAAATTGAGTTACAAAAGGAAGTATTTCTAACCCTTATATGTACTTTCTTCCTCTAACTATTCACTGAGGAAAAAGCAAAGCCAGCAATAATCATGAAGATGTGGGTTAACTATAGCATGGCTTTACTTCTCTTCCTGTTTTACTTTTTCACTGATTTAAAAAAGCCCAAACAGTCAGATGACATATGAATTCAGGGTATAGGAAAGCTGTGAACCAAAACTGATTTGCTCAGCTCTCACTAGTGGACTGAATGTGTTCCTAAAAAAACTGCTTGCTTGAGCAAAGTCAAATTTCATCTCTTTGATAGGTCATAATTTTCTGACATTGGGATTATCTGTAACAAATGTGGCTTTACCTTGAATATGGAAAATTGTTTTTTAAATCTAAACAATTTGTTGATTTGTTGTTATACTGTTTCTGGTAATAGGCATTACAGACACATATATGGCAACAGTGACAACCTGGTTTTTCCTGTTGCATATGCACAACTATAATATGGCATTAAAACAAGCAGAACATGAATAATTTTGTAATTTGAAGTCTTTAAAATTGTGTTATGGTTCCACAATGGAAAAAGGTGATTTCATTCCAGCTGCAGTATACAGTAAATTTTTCAATGATCACTTTCAAAAGTAGTTTTTGAAGCAAACTGCTTTAATTTGAGTTATTTGTGTGAGGAAAATAGAAAAGATCTGGTAAGACTTGTAAAGAAAGAGAGAAAAAAGATGTGAGGCTTAGAAAATATGAGCTGTGAGGCAAGATTGAACTTCTTTGCAAAGGTGGTGAAACACTGGGATATATTGCCTAGGGAGCTTGTGTAATTTTTATCTCTGAAGTTTTTAAAAGCAGGTGACATAGATGTCTGTAAGAAATGACATGGGGATAGCTGAGCCTCCCGAGGGGCAGAGGAATGGACTAGATGACCTCCGAGATCTGTTCAGGCTTGTGATTCATTGCGGAGCTGTGTTTTATCTTAATTGCCTTTTGCACCACAGCTGTGGGAACCAGCTGCCCAGGAGGTGTTGGGTCAGTAAAATGTGTTATTTCCACAGCAACTGTAGGAGCACTGAGGAGAGAGGAGAGGCACGGGAAGAGAAGATGGGTTGGATGGGAGAAACATGATCCTTCATTACTGTACAGACAGAGTCTGTTGGGGAGAGGGCAAGAAAATTGTGGTTTGGGGGAAGGGGGATAAAAGAGGCTTCTGTGCTTTAGTGGGCAGAGGATGTCCTTCAGTCCTAGAGTTCCCTTGATGTTACCTGTACTTAAGATTAATGGTAAAACTGACAGGACTGCTGATACACCTGGCTATCTCAGGGCTTTGGGATCAGCCACACAGAGTCTGATTTGGAACAATGAATTCCCTGGTTTGGTTGCTGTATTCCTGATAGGAGTAAAAAGTTGCAGGACTCAATGGTGCCACTTTCTTACTCAACTGCCAGGTGAATTCAGCTACTCTGTATTTTACTGATTTAACAATTAACAGAAATAATGAACAAAATTCACTATTCTTGCCAAACTGTGTTAAAGGATGTGTTTCACCTGCATGATCCCTAATTTATTTGGAGAAATGCTTCTCTGGCAGATGAAGGCATGTTGCAGGTTGCATGCAGACAAGTCTAGCATATGAATTGATCCCTGCCTTTTTATGGAATATCTCTGGTTTGGGAAGGAATAAAAAGATGTTTATACTTCCAGTTTCTGGAGAGACACAGGTTCCTCCCTTGTCTAGGCTTGCAAATGCAAGTGGAGCTAGCAGAGTTCCACTGGTGCAGTGGGGCAGAAGGTGACCTGCACTATCTAGTCATTTACATGGCCAAACTGTGCCATTTGGTTCCATATGGATTAACTTCTGTGAAAAAGTTAATCGTGTTAATGGCGTATTAATGTCCTCAAATATGATATTTGAAGAATAATGAGAATTAGCAGTGCAGTGTAAAACATATTGAATCATAACCATGTGAAATGTTTATTATAGAGGATAAAGGAACCCTTTTTTTCTTAATGATTTTAAAGAAAAGTCCTCTGCAGATAACAAAAATGTATTTTGGAGCTTTTTTTTTTTTTGCCTTAACAAAAGAAGGCAGTATCTATCTTCTTCACTAATCAGAATTAGAGAAAATATTCAGTTTTCATCTGCCAAAAAGAAATATATTTATGAGCTTTTCTTTCATAAAATATGAATCTCAAATATAATTTGAATTAGACCTTAATACCTGAGGTATTAATTGGATGAATATAGCAAACAAGTACCACTCTGCTGGCTCAGCCTCACCATTGGTAAGTCTAGTGTACTGATTTCTCCTTATAAAGAAAAGTACACAAGGTAACTCTTCCTCTCAACCTCCAGCAATTCAGGATTTATGTTGTGAATATTGTTGATTTAAATCTTTTTACAGAACTCATTTAGAAACAGTTTTAGAATTACCATGGAAATTATTGCTCATTCTTAGTCTAGTTGCTTGTATTATTTATTTTTTTCCTCAAGTCGAGTGTGAATAGGGGTAAACCTTGTTAAAGCGTAACTCTGCCCCTTGTTAAACAGGATATAGTTATGTCTTTCTGTGCATGGATTTGGTTCTTTTATTCACAGTGATATTCAGATGAGTGTTGTGGGTAGCCTTGAAGATTTGGATTAATAAGGTTTATTCCATCCAAGTGATGTTGCTGACTTTGTAATCTTTATTCATGCAGCTTAGTTGGGTGAAGGCATGGAGGCAGAGCTGGAGCGTTGCTGTCACGCTGCCTTGTGCTGCAGTTTGCTCACTCACTCAAACCTGCAGCTGGATATGCGGTTCAGCATCCAGGAAAATCAAACATGGGTACTGCTTGAAGCTTGGCTCTGCACAGCACAGATATTTAAGGCAATGTCTGTATGGGTGACATGGGCCACCAATTCACTCCAACAAGCCCAGAAAAGGCAGTATAGATTTAGCCAGAATGAATTATACTGTCAGCAGTGTTTGTCGTGATGCAGTACCAGCTACATGTTCAAAGTACTCCATTCATACTACAATTGTTAGGCCCAGATAACGTTGTCTCTATTTTGCATGCCAAATGTACTTGATGAAGAAATCATAAATCAGAACTGGGATTAGGATGGCCGATCCTAGGCTGGGACTTTGGAGTTTGCTGTTCCCAGCATTCCCAAAAAACAGGAGCATGTTAGTGTTAACTTGTTACTGCCTCTCCTCAAAAGACCTGCCTCTTTTCAAGGACGAGGTTAGTTTTAATGACTGGTTGTTAGATCATCCTAAAGGGCACTTCAAGCCACTCTGAGCTGCAGGACACATTTCAAAGGCATGGAGTTAACTTGGTTTGGATCTTCATTTAATGTCATGTTCTCCACATGACAGTTAATCACCAGTGTCACATGTACCCTTTAAAGCTTTACCAAGTGTGATTAGGCTGGGCTGCAATCTTCCTGCTTGCAGAGGAATAAATCTCTGATGCTGGATCAGTGGTTTTGGTGGGTTGCCCTTAGGGACTGATGGCAACCTTGGCTCTCTTTGCATGCATATGTAATCAGCAGATGATCTTGCTCTCACTATCTAAATAATGGATGTATTTTGTTGCTGTATAGTGCTAGAGGTCCTGGAGAAGTGAATAAGATGTATTAACAAAAGAAAAGAACCATCTAGAATATTTGTTAAAGCCGAGCTCCTTTCATGGCAGTGACAACAAGGAGCTGAAAAGGAACATACTTGTACCAATCTGGAGCTTTTTCAGGTGCCAGCAGACTATAAACATTATAAATAGAAATGTTTATAGTATATTTAACTGTATAACTGTTATATGTAATAGATTGAGCTACATAGAAGCCTTAAAAACCGAAGTTCAGGACATGAACTGTGCAATGTGTGTGTAAGGTAAAACGTGGGCATAGAAATATGATCCATGCAAGCTCGCTGTCTCTGCCAGATTTTTTTCTAATTGAAGCTGACAGTTTAAAAGTATTGAGTGATGTAAAACTAAACAACATTGTGCAGGTAGAGTCAGTGTCATTGTTCACCATGGGAGCTGTTTATTTAGTGTGTGTATCATTATGATAACTGTACTTAGCAGTATGTTTTCTGTATGTTTCACATGCAAACCTCAGGCATTTCAGCAATACATCATATATTTAAATGGTGAATTTAAATAATGGTAGATGTTGTTCTTGCATCAGTTTAAAATGTGAAACACTATACAATAACACTGAATATTTTATAATGAAGAAGAGCTGACTATCTTCTATTATAGCCATAAAAAGGTAATCCATCCTTACTGTTTACGTTGTGTTACAACATCATTGCTAGTTGTATCCTTGAAACTTTCCATCCATAATTTATTTAATCACCATAGAGAGGCTTTGTCTCAAGGATTGTATGCTAAGAGAACACAAAGTATTCGCTGCCTAATCTCAGTGTAATTTCAGGCTAATGTCCCTGTGGCCAGGGAAAGGTAATAATCTCAGAAAATTAGATAAAATTATTATGGGGACTTTTAGGATATTTTAAACAAGAAAGGGTTTTAAGTAAACTTCTACCCACGTTGGGGCACTTCCTGACCAACTACTTCCAGAGTTCTTAGGTTAATGCTAAGTTTGCCCTTAGTCATGAATGTGGTCTATTTTACTGCATCCTGGTGAAAGTTTCCCAATTCTTTACCAAGAACAAAAGCCCCACTGAGCAAAGCAGCCTATATATGGTAAAAGAGTTCCGTTTCTCAGGAATGTCACCTTGCTGTAAAGCTCTTGTTCCTGTTTTTATTATTATTTTAATGCAAATAAAAACAGACTGTGTTTTGCCAGTGAAAGACAAATAATAAAAATGTACATTAAGAGATTTGGTTCCTAATAAAATCTCAGCACGACATGCCGTGCAGTTCAGTGACTTTTGTGAATTATTAATATGACAGGGTTTGGGATCTGTAGTGTTAAATATAGCAGTGTTTGTTTCTTTCATATTCAATGATCCATCTGTTACAAAAAAGAGAAGAAAAGGATGCAAACATCTGTGTTACAATGACATTCATGTGTTTTACTTAGAACACAGAAGAAAGTAAAAGACTGAGAGTTGCTCTATTATTCTCTAGTTCAACTCAAGTCTGATTAGAACTTAGTTACTGTTGCCATATTCTTCCTGTTTGCAGTGCTTTTGTTGTTCTTGTGACTCAGGTGTTGCAAATAGTGACTGTAAATAGTGACTGTAGAAAATAACATAATTTGTAAATTCTGAGGTTAATGCTGCATGTGGTAGTACTGTTTGCATAAAGACAGCCATAACATGCTCTACCAGTTTCTGGGCTAGTTTCTAGTAGAAATAAAGATCATTAGAGTTGAATTAAAAGTAAATTATTGTTTATTTCCTTGTCTCAGTTTTTAATTACTCCATACTATTTCTCCTTATTCTAAGATGTTAAATGAACATTTCAAATAGAAACTAAAAACATTTTTCAAGCAATGAGCTGGTCACCAATTATCAATAATTTATTTCTAAACTTTCAGCCAGTCAAAAAAAAATCATGTTGTTTTCAATTTATGATAGAACATAGCACGAGGTCTTTAGTAAGTGTATAGCTGTAAATCAGGATCTGTCTGTTATTGTTTCATAAATATTTTCTGATCAAATGTCTTTATTTCTACATTGTGTTATGATAAAAAGAAAATTTCAACTAATAAATTCAATAATAATAATAATAAATTAGAAAAATTCAACAAATAGGGCAACAAGTGGACTGGTGAGTGTAGGCCTGAATTGACTGCCAAGGTGGCACATGGGACTCTTTGTCATGCTGCATGTTAATTTAACACCCTGCTTGATTTGCTATCTTTTATTGCTGCATGCAGATCTGTGATATGGGAATAACCAGTACAAGATGAAGTCAGATGTGTATTCTGTAGTCTTCTTTTGAATGGAAGATTTAGGTCAAGTATATTCTCTTTAATCAGCAGTGAAGCTCAAAGCAGAATTCTCATATGCAGTCTCTTTGAAATAGGTAGGTGTAAATTATTACATCTTACAGAATTTCCTGGAATGCCCTACTAAGAGTCAAGTAAAGTCATATGGGTGATGCTTATTCTCATTGCTCAGGTACAATATGGATATAATTTTGTGCATATTGTGTGCACTGTAACACAAGTTACAGAAGTTTTGTGAATGACTGCTACTGCATGTTTCTGATTTGTTTGTATTCCTGCCAGCTGCTATGCTTGAAATGTGAATCCAGAAGTCCTGGAATGGCTATGGAAAAATTTCAGCACTGGGAGACAGTAAGAGGTGGTATGTAGGGCACTGTCCTTCAGGTCCCATATGGCTCACAGACTGTTTTGATCTTTGTGTGACAGCAGTGGTCAGGGGACTGAGACTTGTCTGTGGCTGGAGCAAAACTTCACTTACACCATGGTGTGAGAAGCAGTGCCCTTGAATTTCTGATTTTCCTCTGTGGTGATGATGAGCTGCAGCTTTCTGAAAAACTGTTTCCTTGAACATGGATTTTATTTTCCATGGTTAAGCGTGTCCTTACTTGCATAGAGTAGACATTTCTGTGCTTCCAATTGCATTTCAAAAAAAAATTCAGAGGAAACTAGAGCACAGGCCTTCTGTGTTACTATGTAAATGTTACAACAGGTGCTAGTTTTAAAACAAATAAGTTGCATCTGTTAGCAGTTATGATATTGCAAATCACCCAATTATATTAAAACTTCAAGATTTGCTAGTTGCAAGAATTCATGTGACATCCAAGTAACAGTTTTTTTTTTTGCCTTAACTTTGAACTGTGGTGCAGAAATTACTGCTGAATGTGATTTGTACAGAGTGTGAAAAACCAGCTCTTTGTTGTGTTGATTTTTCCCAGTTTTTTGTTTAAAATTGTTATATTGAAAATATATTTTACTTTTTCATACCTTAAAATTAATTTCAGGGCATTTAAAATTGGTTATTTGGTTTGAAATTGACATGGATGCCATTATTGTCAGCAAATTGCCCATTCTCCAGAGGAATCTGTATCCTGGAATGCCCATCTTCCCTTCCCTGTTGGTGCTGGAGCCACTCCCATCACATGGGAAGTATCAGAGCAGAGTGGAAGAGGCTCTGGTTAGCCCACCAACACAGGCTTCTTCAGAAAATGTCAGCAAACTTGGCCTGGTTTACATTTGTCCCTTGCTGGCAGGGAGGGAACCACCACAGCTGCCCACCCCTGAGAGCACAGGGCGCCTTGGGCAGTGCTGTCTTCTGCTGGTGCAAAGTTGCCATCTGTCTCCAGAGTCCCATTGCAGCTCCCTGTGACCTGCTTGGTTTGCACCAGTTTGGGCAGGGTGGTGGAACTTGCTGCTGTGCTCCTTCAAAACCACCTTGTTATAAGGCTTTTGCAGTATTTATGCACAGTAGAAGGAAGGGAGGAAATACAAACTCTAAGTATATTGGAAAAGTATCTGACAGCAATCCTGGATGTACTTGGGAAATGGTAGTAATAGTAGTAATGTTAAATGTGAAAGAAGAAAGCTTGGATGCTTCTGCACTATAAATAATTACTAACAAAGGCGATTGCCAGTGTGGGGAGTTGTTTGCAGAGGGATTCATTTCTGATTGTTAAGTGTAAGTATATTTAGACAGAAAATTATTTTTGTTCCTGAAAGCCAGGGAGTTGTTGTAAATGGGAAGAATTAGCAATTTGGACTCCACAGAGCAAACACCAGTCTGGTTATTACAGATGAGACTTGATGGATGTAGCTATATTGAAGTTAGCTCAGGAAGCTATTCCTATATTTTACATTTTAATGACCAAACTCAGTCGTTTTATTGTCAGCAGTTGAATTTACACAGTTTTCTTTAAAAATTGCTCAGTTTGGCAGTCTCCTTTTCTGAAATGCTGCAAATATTTCAAACCCTTAATGTCCCTCCTGCTAAGTCACATTTGATCCAAGAATCTCCATTGAGAAATTTGTGCATGTGGCCACAGACTACTCTAGCACAACAATAGAATCCAAATAATTGAAATTGAGAAAAGGAATAAAGGAGTTTACCAGAGTCTCCTATTCTTTGCCTTTGGTGGTTTTGCACTGCAGTCCAGAAATTGTGACTTCAGAATCCGAGATTTTATTGTGTAAGTGAAACCCCACAGGATTTTGCAAGGCAAGATATATTAGGGAAATAGTGTTAATACCTGCAAGTTTAAAATAAATTCAAGTAGTTAGATGAGATTTGACTACATGTGACAGCAAGAGATACCTAAACATTTTAACTAGGACATGCCATTATAGGTGGAATGTGACACTAGGAAAGCTGCTGCACAGTTCAAGTGAACTTGAGCACAATTTTTTTCACATGAAAACACTAACTTCACTAGTTTAAACATCTTAAACAAGGAACTTGTTGAAGTCTTGTGTTTTAGCTTGTAAAAGGTGGTTCTTGTGAGTTTATGTAAAGAATATTTTTTTTTTCTATTCCTTGTTTTGTGCCCTGCTGAGAAACCTTCTGATGAAGCACAGAAAGTTTTTCCTTTTTTCAGTTTTATTTTTCAAAACCTGCTTCTATAGATGGAAGGATGATCAGAGTTTATTGACAGAGTTCAATAGTAGCACATTTGGCTAAAGTAGAGATGGGGTCAAACACCTGTTCATCATAATAGTTCTTAAAAGCAGTAGTCCAACAGTTCCCTTTAGCATTTCTACAAATCAAAGTCCCCAGAGCTCGTCCCTTCAGCTCTGGGACTACCCAGATCATTTCCATGGATTTCCATTTCTGTTTTCAAAACTAGCTGCTTTAAAAACTGGACTTTTTTTGTTGTGTTTCTGTAAAATAACTGATTGCTCATGCCTATATCAGATATTTACAACAATAAATGTAATATAAAGCATGAGCTATAGATTATCTGTATTTAAGGTCTTTTAACTCACAGATAGCTGTCAGACTGGCTATCAGATCTTCTTTTTTCCCCAGTCTGATTCTCAGATCTAGTAACATACCACACTTGAAGAACTGGAAGAAGGCTACATTGATCAGTTCTTTTAGTTCAGAATTTGGGCTGAATCTAAAATAAATCTGTTCTCCTAGATGTCTGACATGTGGTCAAGACTGGAAATTATGTAAGAGAGCATGAATTTTTTTGGACTAAATATCTCACAGGAATAATTAAAATTTTCCCCTGGTTCACACAGCCTTCTGGGTACCCAGAACAGATGGGTAACCTTAACTCTTAAACCTAATGATCTGTCTTGAAGTTCCTTTTCATGTACTTCTGGTATGTGTCTTCATACTGCTAAAGTTCCTTTGATTTCCTTTTGGCCACTTTCCAGAGCATCTTTTAATTCCTTTTGTGAAATTTCCATGCCAGCTTTAATTCCTGCCAGAAGGCAACTGTTCCATCTCTGTTCAAGCAGGACCCTAAAGCTTTAAATTCTCAGAATTTCTCTCTCTGGAAGTGATACTCCCTGCTCAGACTTCAGAGACATCAAGAATATGTAGATCCAAGCACTGCTGGGGAGAGAAATAAGGACACAGAATTCCTTCCTTGACTACAATTATTCCCTTTCCATTTGCTGCTTGACTTGATTGTAGTGATACTTGGCTTTTATCTCCAGTACTTGCTACTGAATGAGTTCCAGGAATCTTTATTAAAAAAAAAAACAAACCAAAAACCACAAAAGAAGTCCAGCCAAAACCACAACTCATTTGGCATTCTTTGCCAAATTCTTTCTGCTATTTGTATGTGTATCCATTGAATCTTGTAAGGGCAAGACTGGAAGTGTCACTTAGTACCACTTTTACTGTCATTAAAGGACACAGGTGTGACTCAAAATCATCTTGGACCTGATTAATTGATCTGTTGATGACCCTCAGGTGCAGGGGGAAGGTCTTTTTTAAATTGGAAGAGTCCCTTCTTCTGCATCATTTTACTGAAAAGCAATTTTTTGGGGAGGGTCTGGTGGCCTTCTTGGTTAAGGTCCCAGTTAAATATGTTAGTATCAACAGACCTGGTTAAAGGACAGGGTCAGGATTTTACCATGTTATCATAAGGGAGAAGCTAATGGCGTTTTCCCTTTTTTATTTGTTTTATATATATATTTGACTCACACCTGAAGGCGAGGGTGGCTGTGGTTCTTGTTAATAGATCTCTTGTGGCAGATTAGAATGAAATGACACTGAATGACTATCTATCTATCTATCTATCTAATATATATTTATGTAGGGATTATTTTAGAATAAAGTGTTTGCCATGGAAAGAGGAGGTATGTAGCCATTTTGGTTATTATCTATCTGTAGTAATGTAACAGTACAAAAGTATAAAGATACCCCTTCAGAAAATACATAAGGGAAAGAAAGAATGAGAAGAAAAGGATAATAGATAGTGGAGAGGAAAGATATCACCACTCATCTAGCAAGGAGACTTGATTGTTATTATTTGGTGTCTGTTGGTTGAAGTGATGATCTCCATCTTGATCAGCTGGGAAGAAGCTGGAAGCCCCCAAAGCACAAAGTTCAATGTTAATAAATGTTCAGGTTTATGTCAGACACCTCCTCACTTACTGGGGGGTCAGTTTTACACTGTCTGATGTAACACTGTGGATTGTGTGCAGTCCTCTGGTGAGGAATTTTGGGAAAGCCCCCAAAATTTGTCAGGGGGCACTCTGGAGGTCTTTAATGGTTTATGACACCTTCTAAAACCTGACAATTGCCTCTCATACCAGTGTGGTTGAGCCAGTTGTGCCCCATCAGAAGGAATGAAAACCTTCAGGCCTGTGTGTGAATGCCTTGTTCTTCCCCAGGGAGAAGTTGTACAACTGAGCCTGTTATCTAAGGGTAATAAAAAGCATTATCCCACCTCTGCAGGGTCTGCTTCTTACCTGCCTTCTCCCTCACATGGCTCAAACCCCAGCTTGTAGCCTCTGCTGGAGGGTGCTCAGCCCTTCTGCACCTGGGCTGTGGCCTTGCACAGCCAACCTCAGCAAAGCACCCACTGCTAGTGCCAATGGCTGATTGTTTGAGTCACTAACCATTAACAATTCAGGCTTTCATGCCATTCTGCTATAGAAATGGTAGTGACTGAATAATAGAATTTTTTATTTTATTTTAATTTTATTTTTTTACTCTGGTAAGTTTTAAAAAACTGCAAATGCACTACCTAGGGTTTTTTAGGACGCCAAGGTTACTGTACATATTTCTATTAAACAGCAACATCATCTTTAAAATCCTGACGAGCTGTTAACAGCCTTTGTGTGGTTTAATATCTAATGAAGTCTGCTGAGAACCTGCCACTGGCTGGAGCAGGGTTGGATCCAGGTGCATAGTTTTGTATGGCTGTTCTCTATGTACATACTGTAAGTTCAGAAAAAAAAATCTATATACAAACCACATGTTTTTCTGTGCTTTGAGTCATGATTTTAATCTTACAGAATTATACAATGGCTTGGGTTGGAAAAGACCTTAAAGACACCTTCTGCTAGACCAGGTTGCTCAAAGCCCCATCCAAGCTGGCCTTGAACAGTTTCAAGGAAGATACACAGCTTCTCTGGGCAACCTGTTCTAGTGTCTCACCTCTACATCTATTCTGCATCTATATGTCTATTAATCTGTCTTAATCTCTTTATCTATTTGTTCTAAATACTTTCAACAGTAACCTTAGTTGCTTTTGTCTTCAGTACTATGTTGTTTAGTGTGGGGATGTAGTTCATAACCCCTGGTACTGGAAGAGCCTTCTTTTAAAGAGTTTATCTCAGTGCTCACAAAAACCTTTCTGGAAATTTCAAGTGGCTGAATCTTCAGAGATTCAATACCATTGCTGTCTCTGTTCTTTAGGACAGCAGTAGGTAAAGGTGAAAATGTGGCTGAACTCAATCTACCGTATTCAGAATTGTTAGAATCTACAAAGCTTATATTTTCCTACTACTGTCAGGAAATGTAAGTACATTCTGCAGTTTAGCACAAAAATTTCTGAAGGCTAAAATTATGTGGATTTGTTAGTTTTATTAGGGTTTACTGCAATTCTGTTCATCAGTAAACCATATGCTGTCCTTTAACCAAAAGAACAGATTTTCTCTAGCTACTATAGCTATTTAGAGTTATCATTTTGTTCATTTGCATAATGAATTAGGAAATCTACTTGGAAATTCCCATGCATAATATGATTTATTAAATTTAAGGTTAAAATCAGGGTTAAAATTATCCAGTTGAGTACTGTGACCTTAATACTGTCTTTGCAAGTTTCCTTAGGAGCTTAATGCATTCGGATTTATACTAACTTGAGTATAACCCATTTATTTTTCTTTGACTTTTTTGTCTGCTATATGATTTACTCATGCTGCATATTGTTTTCTTTTAAATACTGTTAAGTCTTTGCTTGAAGCAAAACTGCTCTCCAGATTTTCTCTAGGAGGTAATTTGCTCCAGGCTACTTTTTAACTTTCTGAAATGTAAAGTAATTGCAGTTCAGGTTTTAATTGTATGTCTTTTTCTCCTTTTCAAGAATATGCTGCCTGGACACATCACTTTGTTATTTAAAGGGCTGATAAATGTGTCTAAGTTGTATTAATTTATGTGGCAATAGAATTCAAATTAATGCTAACCAAAAGTTCTTTTAATGCATGAGTAGTATGAAAGGTATAATTAAGTCTCTCTCAAAAAAAATTACTGGATATTTCATGAATGTCAGTAACATAGTTTTAGCCCTTAAATAATTTTTCTTTGTTACAGATGCTTTTTAGGGTTGTGTCTACCAGAACTTTAAAAATGTATGTCTTAAGAAAACAGTAATTTTTTTCTCTTCATTTGCCCATTTGGGTTTGTGCTAATTTGTTAGGTTCGTATTATCCTCCTAAACTATGCTTAGACAGATTCCAGGAAGCTCACGGTGTCATTATTACACAGAAGGGTTTTTGAGCTCTGTGCAGAACATTTAGGTCAACACTTAAGCTGATGAGGAGTCTTTCTGTAGTTGAGGACAAACCTGAAAGATTAACCCACTGTAAAGGAGCAAACTGGCTGAAGAATTTGCGCACTTGCGTTTTTTAGAAGAAAAATTGTGTGCCACATACACAATTACTGGCTCCAATTAATCAGTCTTTAAGAAGTGGTTAACTTTGTCATAACCTGGTTCAGTCACTTGTGGAAGAGCACTGAACTCTTACTCACTGATCAACATGTAGCACTACTCAACATGTAGCCCCATCAGGTGTGAGTGGAGTGTGATTCCCCTTTCTTCTGGCCTTTTTCTTCCTAGTGCTGGGCCAGCATGTGGTTTGCTGATGTCCAGCCACCGTTGGCTCATACATGGCCTAGCATCCAGGATGACCACAGGTCCTTTCCAGACAGTTGCTTTTCAGCCAGATAGCTGGAGCTCTTCTGCTCCAAGTGCAGAACTTTGCATTTCTTGCTGAACCTCCTGAAGTTACTCAGAGTCCATATAGATTTTTTTTCCCCATTTCTTGCTTTCCCTTAGTTTGTAACTTGGAGGTGAAGCACTGAATTTGTAATGTTAGTTATCACTGTAGATATTTTAGATTGTTTTAGATGTCTTGCACTCCACAGTGCACAGTGAACATACAGAACATACAGCTTGGCTGTCACTAGAGTGAATTTTCTGTGAGCTTTTTCATGAATAAGCTACCATCACATTTTTGTCTATCACCAGCTGCCAAGATTTTTTGAAATATACCAAATAGCTTTAGGCATTTCTGCTTCAAAAAAGACTTGTTGATTCTTTTCTTAGTAAGAAAGATGGCATTTTTATCTGATATCTCAAATAGCAATGGTGGAAAATTATATTTAGTGCTCAGTGGACTTGAAAGAAATCAATATTCTTTTTAGCTTGCATTAAAAAAATCATAGGTTCTTAGCAAAATCATACCATGTAGTATATTGAAACTGCCATTTTCCTTTTTCTGTGGAGACTGGATTAAAGTTCAGGTACCAGCGGTATAATTTCTTGATGCTGGGGTTTAAGTATGGGCTCTGTAACAGTGATGCAGTCATGACTCAGCTGTAGGTACAAAAGGTTTTATTTTATTTCATCAGCAGTAGGTTTGTTGGAGACACCCAGGTGAGACTACAGTCCTCTCACACCTGCAGGGAATGGAAAAGGTTATGTTCAAGCACACTTGAATGTTGTCCCTTGGGAATCCACTGCTGCAGCCATAGATGCAGATATTCATTCCTGTAAAGGCCCACACAATGTACTGGTCACCGTTTCTTTTTCCAAATGTGGAGACTGAGAGGTGGCTTTTTTTCATTTTTTCAAAGGGAAGATGAACTGAAGAAAAACCATGATTTCTGTAGGACTCACAGGAAAGTTTCTGGTGGAGATATAAGTCAGTCTGAGAGTTGCATTAGAGTTCTTATATGCACAATAGATTCTACATTAGATTTAAACAAGGAGGGAGAAGAGGTATTCTAGCTTGGATTTGGTGGCAGGATGCATATTTATCCTAAAAATAGCATGTGCTTTCTGTCATAGGAGAGCTTTCTATTTGAATTGGACTAATCTCTGAAATGTATCTTCCTTCAGACAAAGTTGCTTTCTATTTTTATTCCATGAATTTCTCTCCCAGATGGTGAAAGTGATCCTACCTATTAGAAATAGCCCATATGGTTCAAGTGCCTCTTGAAGTGATTGGTGTACATAGGTCAATGCAGACTGTAGGAGGCTGGAGAACAGTAATTTGTGGGGAGAAAATGAGGATGATGTAAGCAAAGGAAAGGCTCTTCAAAGCTTTTAATGCATAAGGTGTTAGTTTTTGAACACTTAAGGGTTTTTTTTGAAATAAATGTATGGTACCCTCAAAGTGTGAAAACCATGGCATGGATATCTTTGTAGATTAATAAAGTACAGAAACAAAAATCTACACTGTGACCAATTCACCTCTTGCTTTCAATTGTAGGGGTTCCCCTCCCCACAGTTTTAGCATTCACCAGTTTGCATTTCAGTGAGGGTAAATGTATTAAAAGTTCTAGTCCTTTCAATGATTATTAGAAGATATTGCCAAGAATTTTGAAGTATTTAAATTCTTTTCTCTGGAGATCTAATCAGTACTATTAATGTATTATTACTGTAATATCTAGATTATTCATGTATCATGACCTTTTGCTGACTCTGAGAGGGCTTTAGGCAACACATAAAACCCAAAGTTGTCACCTTCTTTTCATTTTGCTTCTTTCTGATATTCATTGTTTTTGTCACGTGAAGAAAAGGAGCAGATTTACTAAAATTCCTGTTAATGTTGAGAATAATCACCTTCTTAGAAGGTGAAGAGGACATTGAACTGTAGTACCCACCACAGAATCAGTTCTATTTATTTGAGCCAACCTTTTGTATCTTATTTTATATTTCGATATACAGATTTATTAAATATGCTACTATGTATGTGACCAATCGTTATTATTTCTCTTGGAGATTTCTTTCAAATATTTTGGCAAAGTCTATTTATAGTCATAGCTCATTGACAGCTATAATTATACTGCAATTAACAGATTCTGAGAGACACAGACTGTTTCATTGCTTTGAAGGGGTTAGTATATTGGAAACTGGGAACTTTAGAGAAAAAACAGTATGCAGTTGCAAATAAATGATAAAAAAAGAAGAAGAAAACAGCTATATGGAATTTTGTTAAGGAAGTGATTGATGCATGAGTCTATTTTGTCCAAATAAGAAGTGAGCAATTCTATTTACCCCTACATTTACTCTTCAGTTGAGGTAATAGATGCAATACAAGTTTGTGTGGGTTTTTTGGGTTAGGTTTTTTTTCCTTAGTAGAGTTGTTCTGCCATATAATTATCATGTTTTTCTTGTCTTTCCATTTTTTTCAGCAGTTCTGAATTATGTATAAATCTCACATGTATAGGGTTTGTCTTGTCTTTCAGTTCACTTGCAAGATTAACACTGCTGTTGACCAAAGTTAAGCAAATGCAATGAAGGCTGATATTTTTCCAATTAATTATTGGAAATTGTTCCTGCCTGTGAACATCAGTATTCGGTGCACACTCATACCAGAATAAAGTGGTTGGTCATTAGCTTCCAGTCCTTGGTGTCTAGACTTGACATTTCCTCAAAAAAACCCATCTTGGTACTCCTGAAAGATACAGAGAGCACTTTTGGAACAAACACATTTGTTTTAGTAGGGCTTTGGAGAGTTGGTTTGGAAATTGAAAAACATTGCATTCATCACCATGCTCAAAAGAATGATTTATTCATGTGTTTCAGATAGAATTATTTTTGTCTCTGTCTCTCTAATGGACTGCACTTTGAGATATACAAATCATTTGAATGTGTCATACTAAAAACTGGTGGCCGAAAGCTGTTATCCCAGCTGGAAACCAGGAGAACTGTGGAAAGTTTCCTTTTTTCCTTTAAAAAGGAAAAAGTCTTTGTTAGGATAGATTCTTGTGGTAATCCTATGTAGATTTATGTGGAAGTAAAATAAACTGCCTCTATGGAATATGTTGGACAGGAGAGGCAAAATAACTGTTCCTCTATTAGGTAATTAATATAGTAATGGTTTCTGTAAAGGAAATGTATAAAGAGCAGAAAACTGCCATTTTGAAAATGAGGTAGAACATTTGATGGTTATTTGTTCATGTCAGAGTTGAGAGATTATTTTAAATACGATTTTCTTAATTATTTTATTTAGGCTATCTTGTTATGTTGGTTCTCAATGACCATATCTCAGCTTGCAACATAGGTAACTGGCAAGAGCATCATCAGCTCATGAACCAAAGAATCCAGCTTGCTGCAAACGGAGCTCCACGGAAGATATGAAAGTAATCCAAATACTTCTGTAGGAACTGGGGGTTCTTCACCACACCCCGAGATGTACTCTCTCAAATCAGGCATTTTCAAATTAATTCCTTTTTTCGTCACTTGTGATGTGGAAGGTGCTGTCTGACAGCCCTGGAAATTAAGTCCTCTATTTCTCCACAGGACAGGTATAGCAAGGGCAGCAGCAATGCAAGCTTCCCCACACTGTCCTGCCAATGTTCCTCAGCCCAGTTCTGAAGAAGTCACTTCTGGAGGTGAGTGGGTCTCTGTCTGTGCAGAGACTGCTGCAGGGCAGTGGTTCCTGCAGGACAGGCTGTTGGATGGAGGCTGGCCCCTTGTCTTGAGTGACCACCAGTCTTTAACAGATAATCAGTTTATATATCATAAAGCAGCGTGGGCTGGATTCGTTGACTTGCATTATTCTGCTTGACTGTTGTCACATTTTGATATTTCTTTGTGGTTGGATGGCACCTGTACATTTTTTTCTTTTTGCACTATTTTGTTGTTAAAGACGTTGTCAATGCTTTATGTACACGTCTCCAAAGTGGCATGTGAATAACTGAATGCAGCCTGTAAATGTGATACAGAAAAGCAGTTACTGGTGGCAGGCATGTGTGCAAGAGGAGCTGTAGGGCACTAGACCAGGAGGCATGCTTTGAAATGCACCAGAAATTGATAAGAAAGTGTATGTTGGTTTCCAGTATCTGAATGAATGATTAGGTTTCTTTTGCAAAGCCATATCTTAACCATTTCTCTTTTCATAATTACTATGTAATTTAGATATTAACATCAATTAAGCTGGTAAACTAATGTTCTTTTTAGATTATTTTACAATTAATGAAATCTGCCTATCTAAAGCTAGACATGCAACATTCTACACTGAAAATAAAGAGCATGTATTGCAGTTACTATAGACAGTAGTCATCCAAACCAGAAATATGTGATAAATCATGTGAGAGGAATTAATGACAGATGCAGGTTTTCAGAACAACAATAGTGAGTGCTTACCAGTTTGGCAAATTAATTCTCCTATGCATTCCTGGAGTTACTTAAGCACTACATACTTCAAATACTATGTGAAGCATTCTGTTTTCAGCCAAATGTACATCTCTTAACCAAGAAATAAATCTGAGAAAGTGGTAAACAAAAGGCTTAGCAAAGCTGTTAGGTCATGGCAAATTACTTTTTTAGTTTCAAATGCTATGTGAAGGATATGTAATGCCTTTATTGTCATTTGTAGTTGAGGCCCTTAAGTCAGTTTAACTCTGTTTCTATGGCTGTTTCTAAACAGTGTGATAACAAGAGACCATAGTACAATTCAATTATTGTATGAATTGAGCATTGTTCCTGTCTGTTTCCATGAGATCATAGAGTAAGAAGAGTTAATTTTCATAGTCAAAGTAGACTTCCTGAAAGGATATCTTAATTTTTTAACTTTAACGGGTATGAATCAGAATAGCATTCATTCCATATACAGCTAAAACAGTTCCTGACTTTTAATTTCTTTTTAAATTATGTCAGGTAGCATGGGCTATGGACTTGTGTTCATAATTAAAATTAATGACTAAATCCTGTTGAGAAGTCATTTGAAACTGATCCATAAAATGGAAAGCATTTTGAGAATCCTTGTCATGAGAATACATGGAATTAGGACATTTGCTAATAAGTCACCTTATTTAATGTTCGTATGGTGCCAATAAACCATGTGGATTTGATTTTTTTCACCTCTTTTGAATGCAATGCAGAGTGCTAGTCTCTTACTGATCTTGACAAAGCTGTAGTGAGGTCCAGAGTTGGCCTCCCACACACTGAAGTCCAGAATTTCAGCTCAAACCTCCCTCTCTTGCATGTACACCTTTGAAGATAATTATATACCTTGTCACAATTAAATCTTTTTTATAATAGACTTCATTTTAAATTCAAGTACAGAAATACATTTTCAGTACAAACACAAAAAAATGGTTCTAGAGATTGTTTTCTTCCCACAGTATTTATTCATACCACATTCATCTCTCTGTCTCTGCATCTGCTTTCTGTGAATACTAATTAATAGAGTCTGATTTTTTCTGCATATTTACATTGAATAGTGGTGATCTAAAGTAGCACACGTGTAAACCAGCATATGGCCCAGAGCATCTAGAGCTCCTTGATCCTGAAGCCCTAACTTATACAAATCTGTTGTTTCTACTGTGACTGCTTACATGAGAAGAGACTTTGCATTACATTAATAGTTACGGATCCCTACCTTAGGAGCTCCCACTTATATCAAGTTGTGTTTACCTCCAGTTATATCCTAGTGATTGTACAGCCTCTCAGAGCTTCTGCCCAGGGCCCGGGAGTAAAGGAAGATTAAACCAGACTTTCAAGAGTGTATAGAAATACTTTCCTGAAGATAACAGTAAATTGGTTTGAGGCTTCAGGGTCTATTTAGAAACTCATTTTTTTCACTAGCGACTAGAAAACAGAGTTTAAGAGACATAGTCAGAATTTTGGATTAAGTGTCAGAAACAGAGGCTGCAAACAAGGAACAAATAAGAAACACTTTAGGTTCATATTGAATAATGTGTGGTCTTTGCACAGTTGGGAAGCCCCCATGCTAAAATGTTGTTCCTTTTTTTACTTCCTATCTGTGAAGATAATATAGATCTGTGTTTATAATAGATTCAGAAGGGTTCGCTTATCCCCAGTCTTCTGGAGATACATCTTAAAAAGCATTTGCCTAGCAGGTTTGGAGTTAGGGTGAAGTACATTGGTCTGTCTGTGATGATCTGGAAGGAATTGTTCAAAAAGAAGTGTTTATTTGAGGCACCTAGAAATGTCTCGTGTCAGCAATGGACTTCTAAAAGTAAATTACTGAGATACAGCAGAAATAAATGTCTTCTAATCAAAGCTTTATGCCACTGGCATGTGTAAGTAGAAGGGAGACTGGAGTACCAGAGCTATCAGAAATGAAATCTCATTGCTCAGTTATCAGGCTGTGTGACTGGTTTCACAGACTTATCACATAGTTATCTCAGGCTTCTATCATGTTACTGTTCAGAATTATTGGGGCTGTAGGAAGGAATTTGTCACTTGCCTCTCTAGGTTTCGTGAAGGACTAAGTTTTTACCATCTATTAGTCTTTAGGTTCACAGTTTTAGTCCAGCGGATTGTGACAAGATACCATTAGCAATGACCAGCTGCAGAACAGTGTATGAAAAATGCTTGAGTTTAAAGGTTTAAATTTGTTTAGGATTCTACAGAAATACTGTGGCATCTTGTAGCCCTGGTTCATGCCTGAGATGTTTTGGTTTTCTGAAATTCCTTTTGAATTTTCTGTAAACAAGAGACCTGTTTTTGTAACTCCAAATTTGCTTACATTCTTTCCCTAGGAGGGACTACTTCTTGATGTCCCTCTGGTCTGACCAATGTGATTGAGGAGGTTTGTCTTTGTTTCACCAATCAAATTGGTCTATGTAGAATAGTATATAAGGGAGACACATCTCAAGAATAAAGGAGTCATTTTCAGCCTTCTGAAGTCAGAGTCTTTGTGTCGTCGTGGTGTACAACAGCATCAGCATCTGTAAAGGTTTAAGTGTTGCCACACATGCAACTCATTACAGAACCATTGCTGTGAGCTCCTACAGGTCAAGGAATGCATTTTTCTATGCACACCTAAAGCCAACCCTCTGTACATCTTTGGATACACCAGTGATGCAGGTAATATGTGTTTATAGCAGACTCTGTGCAAGGAAAAAACAAGCAAATGCTGCCCCAAGTCCCACAATAATGATTTCACCCATTTATTTATTTTCTTTTGAGTGCCTAGAAATTTTAGGTCTACTGAAATTGCTTTTGACAGTGTCACTTTTAATCTTGTAGCAGAGTATTTGAACTCAGATGTTGAAAACAGTCCAACCAAAAAATTGCCACTTACAGAAGATCAGATATGCAGACAATAAATGAAAAGGTGATACAGAATGTAAATCCCCTTTCAGGAGCTTATGAGAATGCCATCTGATTATCATAACGACAACACAGGTAACCATCATTCTCTGCATTCCATATAATCCTGACTCACAAATGAGCCGAGTTTTCACAAAGTCAAACTATAAGATCAGCTATGAAGCCCCATGGTTTTTGTTTTTGTCATTCTTCAATTTCTAGGAAGCCTGATGAGACCTAACAGCTCGAGAGCATTGAGGCTGATGGAATCTAAATTTTCTGTAAGTTTCTTCTACTTTAGAATGCAGCAAATGAAAAATTAGCAGAGTAAATACTGAGACTTTAGAACTGAGATTTTTTTGGAGCAAAAGGAGGGTTTGTGTGTACTTAAGTACTGTTTGCAGTTTCTTTCTTAGGCTCATCTGATGTGCATTTGGACTTAATAGTGAATTTATCCTGCACTTTAATGGCTGTTGTGCCAGGAGGCTGTGGATTTTTGTATATTTTCTTTTGCTTGATCAAACACTCTGAGTTCTTACAGGGAAATGAAGCAAATTAGGAAATGTGTTCTTTTATAAAAAACATTTAAGAACATGCTTCAGGAAAAAGAGAACTTAATTTGTTTTAAAGGACAGATGCATCTTAAAAAGCACTTACATGTTAATCAATCCTTTAATTTTTATTAATCTGTAATGAGAAAAAACCCCAGTGATTAAAATCCCAGGAAATTGATTTGAATTTTTAAGCTGAGTTGTTAGCTGGAATTTAGAGGTTTTGCTGTAACAATCCATCAGATCCTATCTGTGTGTTAAGTGCTGAATGACCTTGTGTCATTTATGTTGCTCTGTGGTTCGTCAAAAGAAAAAGAGCTTAATTTGATAATTAAGTAGGAGAGAATGAAAAAGTGTTCTGGCAGTTTGTGACCAGGTTGGGAGAGATTGATTTGTTCTTTATGATATAAGTAGTGGAGATAACTTAAGAATTACATTTATTCTGCAGAGCAATTGCCTTTTTAATTTTTTTTTTTTTTTTTTTTTAATTCTGAGATTTTTTTTCCCCCTAGTGTTTACACCAGTGTTGTTGGTTTGTGAGGGAGTAGTCTCTGTGCTAGTTTTGTAAGAGTGCTGGAGTAAAGGTTGCCTATTTATGTCAGGTAGAGCACAATAGGACAGTATTCTCTAATCTCCAGAATTATGAAAAAAAATTCAGAAGAATTGAAGTGTAATTGGAAAGGAAACTTTAAAATTGTAAATAGGTTTTTGAGGTTGTGTTTCTCTTAGGATTTTGGGTAGGTATTATTTTTTGTTTCTTTTAATTGAGGTTTTGACTGCCAAGTTCTGAATGGTTGGGAGCAGTTTGAAGGTCTGATTGAAAGTAATTGATTCAGTGTTGTCTCCTGCCCCACTCCTGCCTGGTGGCTGATGGGTTGTGCTGTCCCCAGTGGTGCAGAGGACACTGGGAGACCTTTGGGGGCCCTGTAGGGTGAGTGCTGCTAGATTAATGCTGATGCTGCTGCTTCCTTCCCTCCCCCTGCTTTCCTCTACATCTCCCTCCTTATAAAATATCCTCTTGGCTAAATGCTTGTGCAGAAGAACTGATGTTATGGCCTGTATGTTTTGCCTTTCCTGGTTTTACAGCTGACAGTGCAGGGACTGTGACAAGTGCACTGTGAACTTGCTGCTTCTACCCTTGAACCTGTTAGTAAGTGTATAGGGATTTCTTGTGTGCAGTAATATCCTTTGCTGGGGATAGTGCAAGTGTGTGTTTTCTTGTAACTTGGATTGGAATCTGACACAAGTTCTGAGCAGATCTCATGCTGATTTTGAGCTGAGCATAAAGTAAAGGAAGCTGGGAAGAAAATTGAATTGAGCCTTGCCTGCAAGTAATAACATTTTTATTGTGTGGTGGTGCTGGTTTCACACTGACAGAGATCATTATTTTCTAGTACCTTTCTAATGATGCTATTTTTGTTTCTAATACTTACACCATTTTGCTGATGCTAGTAGCTTGCTATTACATAGAGTCTGTGTGCTGAAACTACTTAGAGATGAGGCTGTGTTATAGAGATCCATTCCACACATTGATCCTGCCCTTGACTTCCCTTCACAGGAACAAGACAGAAAGGAAGAAAATGCTACTGTGTTAATGTTAGATACAGAAAACATCTTCTCTGTTCACAGGATCAGTTTTGTAGTATCAGTGTGCAAAAGAAACAGCTGAACTGATGTTTCAGACAGTTGGCTGTAGAACTGCATGGAAATGGGAGTGGAGGAGTGTCTGATACCAACAAATGAGGAAAAGCCAGTGTAAAACAAACCTAGAGCCTCTTCCATCCTGGAGAGATTTCTAAATAGTGTCAGCAAGGAGATCTACTTCTCACCTGGCTGAGGCTTACAGGTTAGCTTAGAATTTTCCTTGCAGAAGAGAACTTGGTTTACATTGTCTACAGACTGTGTCACCAGTTACACTGTGCTTCATCTGGACAGCCAAGTATGCCTTTTTCTTTCTTTCTTTCCATGAGCCAAGTAAACATAAAACCTAAACTGAAGATTTGATGATAGGGAAAAACCTCTGTTGTTTCTCACTCTTTTATAAGGTCTGGTACTGTGCTAGAGGGCAGAGAGCACTGTGGTATGAAACCAAACATTTCACTGAAGTCAGTTTTGCTAATTTCAAGTAAAGGTTTCCATGGGCTATGTCTAAGACCAAATATAATCTAAATGTTAGATGTCACTAAAAAGTATGTGATGAATAGTGGGATAGAGACAGAGATGCATGGTGGGAAGGAAGAGAAGACTTTAAAAGTAAAACTGTAGGGTGTGCTCATTTACAATCTCCATACTCTTTGCCCAATACCATAGAGGGAGAAAATCCTAATCATGCCAAGAGCTGAACAGCTGTTGCCCTTCTATACAAGCTGATGCCTTCAAGGGTGCATTTACAGAAAAATAAAACTGGGAGCATGGAATGAGGGTACACATAACAGGACAGGCTAAGCCAATTAATCTCTAACTTTGCAATATGTATATATGTACATATATATAAAAAGGGCATATATCTATGTATTTTTAGTATATGATCTTTTTTCTCAAATCATAATAAGGTTTTACATTTAATTTTAAATGTTTTCTCTTTTATCTACCTCTTTAAATCTGATTGAGGAAAACAATGTTCTCTTATTGGAACATAAGCGGCTCTGCTATGAACTTCTATTTTGAATGCTTTGGGATTGTTATGTGTTTTTATGGTAGTAAGTTAAATAAATAGACCTGTATCAGCAGTTTTGAGGATATGAGCTTAGTGTGTAAACATTTGTTGTGTATATTTGATGTGTCCCCCTGTATTTCCAGTGAGCCTTTTGAGATGTATCTTTTCAGTATAGTTAACCTGCGGTGCTTGATAATGCTAAGCATGGTTCTGTGAACAGCAAGCATAATATTTTGAAGATATTTATAAAAGATAATTTTATAAAAGAGAAATTCTTTTATCTATTCAGTTTTCTTCTTCTCTTTTTATGTAGCCTCTCTGTCTCTTCTGATGGAGTGCTTCTATTTTGAGGACTCCACAGAAGAAAAAACTGGCATACTGACATCTTAAATATTGCTTGTGGTAGCTTCTACTGTTTGAAGTTTTTGAGGATAGGAAAGGACTTGGCAGTACCTGAGTGTGCACATGAATGATTTCCCCCTCCCACCCCCCTCGTCCTTGCTGGCAGATGGTCCTTGAAGGACTTTTGCCAGCAAGTGCAAGTCAGAATAGCCCCTAGGAGTGACTGATACCAGGCAGCCTTTCCCTCTTGCTGAGCTCAGCAGAACAAGCCTGCCAGTGAACCTGATCTATCATTTTCAGAGTTATTTCATGTTTTTTGTCTCAGAAATCACAGTAGCAGCAGAGCAGAGTGTTTAGCTCCCCATGAGAGTTGTCAAACATAACCAAATATGAAATTAAATGATTGTTACAAAATAAATGCCTAAGAGAGTGAGTTTCCAGTCTTAATGCTGCAATAACAGAAATACCTTTCAAAAGTATATGCTTTACATAAATTTTTTATTCAAAACGTTTTCTTCTGAAAAAAGGCACAGTTGAGTTTTGCAGGTTGGGATGATCTTCAGGCTGCCAGTGAGTGTTGCTCTGTAGCACCACTCTCACTGCCATAATAGTTCTTTATACAACTGTTGTGATTTCACCCCCTCTGGCAGCCAAGCCCAAGGCAGCTGCTTGCTCACTCCCCCACCTACAGGATTTGGGAAAGAATTCAAAGAGTGAAAGCTGGAAGACTCATGGGATGAGATAAAGACAATTTAGTAGGGAAAGCAAAAGCTGTAAACACAAGCAAAGCAAAACAAGGAATTAATTCACTGCTTCCCATGGGCAGACAGGTGTTCAGCCATTTCCAGGAGAGCAGGGCCCATGATGTGTAACAGTGACTTGGGAAGACAAGCATAATCACTCCAAATGTCCCCCCCCTTCCTCCTTTTTCTCCCCATTTGATGTACTGAGCATGATGTCACATGGTCTGGGATATCCCTTTGGTCAGTTTGGGTCATCTATCCTGGCTCTGTCTCCTCTCAACTTCTAATGCACCCCCCATGTCCTTGCCAGCCTGGCCATGTACCAAAAGCAGAAAAGGCCCTGGCTCTGTGTAAGGTCTGTTCAGCAATAACAAAAAACATTTCTATATTGTCAACCCTGTGTTCAGCACAAATCCAAAATACTCCATAATAGCCACTGTGAAGAAAATTACCCCTGCCAAATCAGTGCATTAGCCCAGATTTAACCAGCAAATATGTATTTAATAATTAATGTGGGTTTTTTGTGTAAAATAATAGAACTTCATTTTGCAGATGAGAATTCCTCTTTTGTATTAATTCTTTTTGAATTCACATTTCTCATTCCTTTTTAGTTGTTCCAAATCCTCCCCTGAATGCTTGTTCTCTGCCTGACCTCTAACACTGTGGATTAAAAGAGAAAAGGACTCCAGATGGTTCACTTCATAGAATGAGGGCACCTTTATTTGTAAGGCATTTACATGAGTTAAAAATCCAACAAAGAAAATAAACTATCTTTATCAATGGTCCTTAAAAATTATGTATGCAGTTTCAGACAACCACATTGTAGTGTGACATTAGATAAGCATCTCCCAGACTTCCCACAGGCTATCAGACCTAATTGGGCTGCCCAAGCCTGATGAAACCGTGTTCCATTGGTATGTATCCCATACCTCCTGGTCTCTATTGTAGTTACTGCAGTAGCAGGTGGTTTTCTGCAGCTTTGCAGAAGTGTGGTTTGGTATCTGGTCATGAGTGAGTGGTTACAGAATATAGCAGAGGTCAGTCTCCTGTGTGCCCCTCATGGACCAAAGCAGGTATCTTTTAGTCATCTTGTGATGAGTATCCTTCAAACTGCAGAATTCCAGTCTGAATTCTGGGACTTCCTCTCTATGACCAGGCTTGGAAGAAATGCTGGAGATAAATAAGAGATTATTTGACAGAATTGCCAGTGAAAATGCTACTCTTACTCGCATTTGATGTGGTTGTGGTAATAATAGCAAGGTGTCAGAACTGATGGTGACTAAAGCTTTTTTCTTTGAAAAACGTTCTTCTTTGTACCAACCATGAAAAACCCTAACCTTAAGAATGAAAATGTCCATGGACTTTGATAATGCAGAGATTTAATCAAATGTGTTGTTCAGCTCTGCCCTGAATCAGTATTAGATGCGTATCTTTCTTGTTATTTAAACTGTGATAGCACTGAGTCACTAGGTGCAGCTGGTTCCATAAACACAGAGGGAGATGGTTTTTGCCCAGAAGAATGTAGTGTTAAGTATGAGACAAGAAAGAGACAGTGTGAGGATATATTAAAACGGGGGGAAAATGAGGTCATGATGACTGGTCAGCACAAGAAGCAGCTGTAATAGGAACCTGGCTGCCAAGTGTCTTTATTCTGTGGTAATCCATTTGTTGCAGTGCCCTGAGGAATATGATTTGTTTTAGCAGAGCACTAGAGTGGAATGTAGATCGAGCTGATCACCCAGTCTCTGAAAACATCCTTCACACTGAAAAGATTCTCTATGTTGCCCTTCATCATTATTTTCTGCAAATAATGATGCAATAATAATAATTATTATAATAACTGAGTAACTGTACTCATACTCAGTTGTGTGACAGTGTCCTTGAATAACCTGGCACTCCTGTGATTGCTCAAAAAAACTTAAGATTAGCCAGAGAACTTCCCTGGTTACCAGTGATCTGTGAAAACATTTCAGCAAAATATATAGAAATGCACCTGAGGATTCCTCAAAAATCTACAACATAAATATGCAGAAAGAGAAAATTCATGGCAGACATCTTTGGAGAAACTTAGAGGGCTTCACATGGGTGACAGAGTCCTAAGCATTTTAGTCTTAGTGTGAGTGGATTTGACATGAATGTTTTTAGGTTTATTTAAGAGGTATGTGCAGTAAAATCTGTCTCTGTGTTGTGTAGTTTGAATGTAATGCAGTAAATCTGTAAGCCTTATCATGGGGACCTGACATGTCTAAAGTGCTCTCTCTGTCCACAAATGGCCCTTTAGTGAGGTAAAGGACTGGTGATGTAGGGGTCAGGACAGAGTAAAGTGCTCTCCAAAGTGGCTTTTCTGCAAAGATGTTATTTTCTTGTCTACTACCACATTCCAGGCAGACTCAGTCTCTCTCTCTCTCTCTCTCTCTGATGGAATTCTAAGCCATAATTGATTCATAATCTATCCTCAGAGATTTTTTTATGACTCTGTCAGTTATTCCTAGCTAAACCAGATTTGAATTGAGTTCAGCTGGTCTCAGCAACAGATGTCAGGTATCACTAAATAATGAAGGGTCATGTAGGAGAAAGCCAAAAATATTCACTCTTTCTGTAATCTTGACCAAATTAATATTTTACTCACTGCATGTTTTTCAAAATTGTTTTGTATTTTTACTGTTAGTGAAATGCTGGGGTATACATAGTGTATGAATATTGCTGTGGAATTGAATAAAATCATATTGAGAATATGTATTTTTCCAGTTTACTTTTAATTCATTTTCACCCATTATTAAATTTAAAAATAAGAGAATTGCAATTAGTGCCATAAATCAATATGTGTCCTGAAATGCAGAGCAAGTGATTTTTATAAGAGGGCAAGCCCCTGTGTTTATAATAAATCAAGTTCATTATCTTTTGAGCCTCCTGATTAAAGTAATTAGTCATTTATGCTGATACAAAGCCACCAGTGAATTCTTTGCTTTGTTTCACAAATATTAAATCTTAACTTGTTTTGTAAGGGTCATTGGTTATAAACAGCTCCACATTGTAATGTAAATTTGGTGCTTTGTAAGTGGGGAAGTAGTTTCTGCCGATGCAAATTAATACACTAAGTGACTCTCCTGCAGTTAGAACAACCTGCCTTTAAGACTATACTCTGCAAACTAATTTCAAATGCCCGACAGGGCACAGCAGGTGGAGCCGTGTAGGGTATTGGGGGTAACTGGTGCTCGGTGCTGAGGGTTTCAGGTTAGTGAGGGGCTGCCCAGGAAGGCTCTGTGGGCTTCCCCACTTCTGCAGCAGCCCTGCTGACAGTGCCATTCCCACTAACCACTGTGGAGAGTTCTGCTTACTGTCGTTTGCAAAATATTTGGGAGGTTGAGAACGGAATGTGCTTCTTCTATATGTACAGAATACCTCTGTTACCTGAGGGGCTTCAGTTTGGAAGGTGAGTGTCACGCTAGCTAGGTGAGGGTTTTTAATCTTAATTTCTTCTGTTAGTGCTGGGATTAAATGCTCCAGAGATGCAGTTGCAGTTTGTGTTCGGACTCAGATGTTTATTAATTCTTATCTCTAGTGCAGTCTCACAAGTTGTGAGTTCTAGCTAACAAGGTGAAAAATGGCTCTGTTTCTATCTCTTTACAAGGTCTTTTAAGCACAAATTGTCCAATTATAAAATGACACCTAAATTATTTTTACTTTTAATCCAATAACCAACTACCCATGGTCCACAATGTGGATTTTCCCTCTCATTTACAAGATACCACCCAAACCCATGAAGAAATTAAGAACTTAGCCTACACCCTAAATCCTCTATCTTGCTTTATATATATTACCATAGTCTAAAACCTTAAATTCTAAGTTTTCCACCATGTGATATTACACACTTCTATTCAAACTTCACATCCACAGTCCCAGTGCTGTCACTCAATTTTGGAGGCCTATTCCATGGCCTCAGGTCAAATGTAGTGTTTTCTCGAGGGTCAGTGCCTGTCAGCACAGAAAGCCTGAAATTCTCAGGGTCCCAACAGCTAGCTATTGAAAAGGCTTTTGCCAAGCAAAAATAAGTGCTTTTGAGAAAAGCATGCATGAGATTGTACTTCTTCCTGCTCTTCTGTACTTGGTAACAGTAGTCTCTTCTAGGATAGGGTTAAATACAGCTTAATTTTCAGTATGAAAATGACTGTGTTCCTCTGGAAAACTTCTCTATTCCCAGGCATCAGTTCTGACCAATATGTGCTTGGCATCATATTTGTAAAACTTGCCCTTAGTTTGGAATAAATCCATACATTGAGGACAGAAGTTCAAAAGTCTCTGGAGTTATTTTGTGGATCTTAATTAGGTGTGCCTATGCTCACAGGTAGAATGAAGTTGGATGAGCCGGATAATTTCAGTGTAAGCCTAGCTTTTCTTCTGAATATCAAGTGTTACAGGATCTGTGAAAACATAACGTGAGAAAGCACCTAATGATCTACCTTAACTGCAACTCTTACTTAAAGAAAACATGTCTTCTTTCTGCTTTGTTTCTTTGTACAATTCCAATTCAAGGGTAATTGTGAGCCTCCAAATTCTTTCTTTTCATATTAGATTACATCCTTTAGGGTTAAAATAAGGGAAACCTTTCCAGCAGTTACTTTGGTCACCTGCTGTGCAAACTAATAATGCCATGCTAATCTCAAAAGGACTGTCAGTCACAGTCACATTTGAATTTCAGTGTTTCAGGAAGGAGACAATCAAGAGAGGGAAATTAGCTGAACTAGCACTGTGTTGTACTACTTGATTTTAAAATCTACAGTCAATCAAATACATCAAGAATGGAAGGCGTGTTTTGAAGGAGGTACAGATTTGTTTACAGGAATTTTTTTTTGTGAATTTTAATGATGCAATATTTATAACAAGACATTACTGTAGGTTCTATTTTCTTTTAGCATCTATTCCAGTGAGAAATAAGTAATAACATATGGGGTAAGGATTTGAGAGATTCAGCTTATAAAAGAGGGTAATTATGACTAAGTGCAGGTTAACACATGAGCTCTGGCATTTGTTTTCCTGTTGTTAGTGATGAAACACTGCACAGTGTTCACAAGGAAGCTTAAATGTGCTTTAAAGAAAGACTTTTCATATGCTGGGTAAAAGAAAACAGATCTTTTCAGATATTTCTAAGCTTTCTAGCATTTTCCAAAGTAAAAAAATGATGGGCTACAAGAAGTTGTCTAAAAGGATGAACATTGTAATTTGAAAAGAAAATGGGTTCTAGTGACTGTTCACCACCTGGATATTAATGCAGGCAATTACCAGGTCTTGCCTTTCAAACATTATTATGTTAGAGCAAGAAAAAAAAGCCTGTATTGTATTTTATATGACCTTTATAATACTATAGATACACATATAGATTTGTGTTATTTGTCTCTGATTCACCAAATGTTTCTTATGTGTGGCTTAAGGCATTTATTTATTGCAAGGCTTCAAGCTGTGGTAAGCAAGGTCATAGATTAAGAATTGATTTCCACAGTTGCTCTAGCATACAAACAAAATTTCTCTTGGTTGGTTATAAAAACTACAGCTGTGTATAAATTCAGCTTTTCAACACTGTCTTGAAAATTAATGTTAAGACAAATGAGAAGATACTCTGTATGTATTGCATGCTTCATTTAAACATTCAACTAAAACCTAAAGAAAGCAAATTGGTTTTGTGCTGCAAACTGCTAAGTAAAACTATGCCAATAATAAAGACAGTGGATTTTTTTATTTCACTTGTACTTTCTTGTTATGATTTTATTTTTTAAATTCAGATTTCCTACATAGTTCCCATCAAATCATGTTTTGATCAGTATCCTGATTAGTCTTTTTTTACTGTATGCTTCTATAGCCATTGCTAATTGCAGTAGGAATGTGGGTTTCAAAATAAAATATAGGTTCTCTTTTTTGGAAACAGGCAGTCCTATGAGAAATAGAAAAATCTTGCTGTTTTATTAGCATCATCTCTAAAGTGAAACAGATGACTTTTTTAAACGGAAGACTATATTTAGACTGAACTGAAAATTCACCTTATCAAGGAGGTGTGTTATGGGGGTGTGTTTTTTTTTTTTTTTTTTGTTTTTGTTTTTTTTTTTTTTTTGTTTGGTTTGGTTTTTTTTTTTTTTTGTGGGTTGTCACGTTGGGTTTTGCTTTTGTGTTGGTAACAGCAGTAGAGCTTAACTGAATGCAGAAATCAATTTGTGTAAATGTCAAATTCACTCCTTCATGAATCTTGGCAACAATACACAGATTCCTACTGACTACATGGTAAATCTCAAGTTGGAGAAATTGGCTTCTTAGACACATCTTTAAAGAAAATATTTCTGATATTTTATCCTGCCCTCTGTTACTGAATTCGTATGCCTTGAACAGAAACCATAATATATAGTTTGTTTCCAGATCACTATCAACATCATTAGGTGGCTTTGAAAAATACTAGCTTGGCCTCTTCATTTCTGCATGCGTTGTAGGTTCTGCTTCTGCTATTAGCAAAATCATTTTTCTAGGATAATAGAGAATATTGTGTTAGCTTGATGGAAATTGTTTTGCAGTGCTCAGCCCACACTGTACCTTATGGCACTGGCCCACACAGGACTAGTGTGGCAAAGGTTTTGTGGTACTCTGTTCTGCTAAACCAATGGCTGAGTTGCCAACCCTTTTGCACATTAGTGCATGAAGTAACTTTCTCACAGTGGTCACAATGTGTACATAAAGAAAAGCAGTTGGGAAGTGAAGTACTGTGTGATGGGAGCATAAAACAGTTTGGTTAGTAAAACAGGTAAGGATTTCAAATATAAACTTTATTTAGGATGATGTGCATGGAAGTGAAGTACCTCAGAATTTACTCCTCTTGCCAATTCAGATGGATATTTTTGAAGAATGAAGTTGTGAAATTCATCTGTTGGTAATGATCTTTATCCCCTCCCTGAACTGTATTTTGCAGGATTCGAATACTCATATCTCCTTTCATGGCTGTTCCCAGCAAACTGCTTAGCACTTGACCATATTTTGCAAAATTTTGAGTGGCAGCTTATTTTATTGTATTGGAAATTGAAGATTTTGTCAGTTTTTTAAATGCCCATGTCTATAACAAACTTCCTTTTGACTTCACTGAGATTTCCATATGGAGATACCTCAAAAAACAGCTTTGTGGTGAAATACAGTGAATCAATTAAATTTAGACTTTCTCAGAATAATAAAGTCTCACTGAAAGCCTTGTTAGGAAGGAATTATGATTATCAAGTCTGGTAGTCAGGGAGGCTTGTTGTTAGTGTATTACTGCAGGACAACTCAAGCATGGTCATGCCTGACTGAATACAAGATTTATGCCCATTTCTAAAATGTAGATCTCTTTTTTAAAAAACACTGAAATATGTATGAAGATTTTTGGACTGATTCATTAACTTTGAATAAATTCCTACAACAAATGAGTGAAATGAAGAGAAAGCAAAAATAACTAGCTTAGGAAAATGCCTTGTGAGGTTGGCTGCCTGCAGAGACACAGGACTACTAAAGAGAAGTCACTGATAATTCATTGTAGATCCATTTGATGGTAAACTTTGAGAAACAACCTTTTCAGAAGCAGATATGGCACCACCCTCTGGGATTTATGGGCAGGAGTTGGCTGTGTACACCTGAGAAATGTTTGTATAGTGGCAGCTTAGAAGTTTGGGCTTATGCAGGAATCTGTTGTGAAAAGTTCTATTTGAAAAGGTGCACCACAACATGTATTTGAGACTACTGATGTCTGAGTTAGCAGGGAAGTGTGCTACTGTGGTGACCTAGGCACTCAAAGATGATCAGAGGGCTGGAGCACCTCTCCTGTAAGGAGAGGCTGAGAAAATTGAGGTTGTGCAGCCTGGAAAAAAGAAGGCTCTGGGATAACCTCACTGTGTCCTTCCAGTACTTAAAGGGGAGCTGGAGAGGGCCTTCTAGCAGTGCTATATACTGACAGGACAAGAGGTAATGGCCTTAAAATGAAAGAGAGAAAGTTTAGGTTGAATATTAGGAAGAAATTATTCTCTGTGGAGGTAGTGAGACACTAAAACTGGTTGCCCCTAGAAGTTGTGGTTGCCTCATCCCTTGGAAGCATTCAAAGACAGGGATAGGGCCCTGAGCAACCTGGTCTAGTAGAAAATATCCCTGGCCATGGCAAGTAGCTGGAACTAGATATCTTCAAGTTCCTTCCAATCCATAGCATTCAAAGATTCTGTGATTCTGTGACTTGAGTCTTCCCTTTGCCTTTTAATTCTGGCATGTTTGTTATCTCAGCACTTGATTTGAAATGTAGAAAACTGAGGTCTTTCTGACTTTAATTGGAGAATTAAACTTGACAAATTCTCTGAAGGTTTAACGTGTGCAAATACACATATTCTTATCCTACTCTGATTTTTGTAACACAATTTGTGCTTCTTCATTTGTTGTTATCAAAATGTACATATACTCCAGTGGTAATATTACATTACATTAGTGGGGATTAATGCTGCAAAATCCAATATCTGCAGCTGGAGGGCAAACCACATCATTTCAGAAAGATCAAGGGACTGCAGTCATTTACATTTGATTGGGCTTTCTTGGATGCATATGCAATTTCTCTGCACCCCACTGTACATCACTTGCAGCCAGGCTCTGGTCTGAACAGGGTGACTAATGACAGTAATTATCTATTGCTCTTTCTTCTGCACATCTGCTTGGCGACATAACCCCTTGGCTTGGGTTAAAACAGCACAGGCTTTTTTAACCACTCTGAGAGAAAAATATAAGTCATGCAAGTGGTTAAACATTCCTGAGTTCATCTTTCTGCCACCCACTGCCTTGCTCTGACATGGATGGTTCTGTAAAGAACACTGAGGTGGAAGTTGTGAGCAACTGGTCTTGTGGAGAGACTTCCTGAGCCACCTCCTGTGTGGAAATATCTTGCCTAAGACTTCCCTAAGACTCAAGCAAACATGTTCATTGGGATTTTTTTCCCCTCTCATGATAGCATTTTCATCAAGGACCAGATTACAGCACCAAATGATGGTTGGATTGCATGTGGCTTTCTTCTGTTTTGATGATGGAAAATGGGACATAGTGTATTATCTTAGTAGGGAGAAGGACTGGAATGAGCAGGATGATCAAGAAGCTTCCAGACAATGGAACTATGTGACCAAAGGAGTCCTGTAATGTAGTAGTCCATCATTCTTATGTGCTTCTCTTCCTTTCTACTGTGGAATTTTTCCTTTGTGGAAAGGCTGACTTGAAACGTTTCAGGTTTTTCTCTCTGTTGTATAAGGGGTAAACACACAGCCAAGCATGAAGCAGTTCTTTTCAAAGAATTCCACCTCTGTGGTTACTCCATTGCTGTGATTACATTTGAGCAGCTCTAGATTTCAGTGCTGTTGCATGCTTTTGCTTTCAGTTTTTAATTAAAA
The DNA here is from genome assembly GCF_965231275.1 of Zosterops lateralis. NCBI lineage: Eukaryota > Metazoa > Chordata > Aves > Passeriformes > Zosteropidae > Zosterops > Zosterops lateralis. Next base: position 12,309,995 of record NC_139766.1, read on the forward strand.
GTTTTCATAGCCAGAGAACAGAACAACAGGGGGTTTCGTATCTACTAACAGTGCCTCCCCCCCGACCCCCCAAAGGTTCAGCTATGAGTGAAATGCTATTAAAAGCAGTGTCGGTGCAGATGCCAAGTGGGAAGAGACAGCAAGCATGTAATAACGAACAATTCATTTGTTTCACAATGGAATGTATATAAAATAATAAATGATCTAAACCCAGGTTTTCTTCTGTTTATCTTCTTTTAATCTCAGTTTATAAGAATAATTATAGTAATTTTCTAACTAGGCAGCAGAGATTTTGGTTCTAGTTACTGTCTTAGTAATCTTGCACTGAAATGCGTGTATTTTTCAATGGTGATATTTAATTTTAGTAATCAACACTTACTGTCTTGAAATTTAGTCCTTTATACAGCTACAGGTTTTAATAATGGCATGCAGATTTCATTTAGTTAATCAGTATAGGACACTTGATGGATTTTTCATAAGGACACATTTTTGTTTACAGACAAGTGAACACATTAGGTTGTGCAACAGCTGTATCTAAGTAGTTGTAGGAGTAGGCATTTATGCTGGACACAGATTATTTTTCTCCACTTATGCTGGACACAGATTATTTTTCTCCACATATGCCAAGGTAGAAATGTAATTTTTAGTTTCTAGGTGGTGCACAATGTCCTTTGGTCAGTTATTTTATACAAACATGTTTCTATATTACTGTGAAGGAGGACTGTAGCATTCATCATAAAAACCCAGACCTGAGCAGAACAAGGTGATCTTTCCAAAAGCAAACTTACAAGAAAAGTTCTTACATTTGAACGGCTGTGGTTGACTTTTCAAAATTATGGTTAATTGTTCATCAGACCTACTGGTCTAGAAAAAGGAGTAAAATCCCGTGACACTGACAGTAGAACTTTGATCATGGGAATCCAGTATTCATTCCTTGAGGGCATTTGCTTTTATAAACAGGAATTATGATTGTTAATGTTCTTCTGAGTATCCTAAATCAGCATTTGGACCATACATATTTCAGATGTAAATACTCAGCCAGAGCTTGATACTATTACTGTTATATCCCATTTATTTATTTGGTAAGTATTATAATATTTCTAATGTAAGGAGTATGGATTTTGTTTTATTTTTTACCAAATTTTTGCAATGGCTACTTCAACACTAAAAATCAGAATTATGGTGGATCCTTTCTGAATCTCTGCTTTTTGGCAAACTGTAGTAGCCCACTTTCTGAAAACATGCAGATGGGTTTAGAAGAACGCTTTCAGTTGCTGATTAAAGTTTAAGAAGAGGCACCAGCTGCGTAAGATGGCTGTACTACAATTCTCACTCCATTGGAATTCTGCTCAGTGTTTTACAGTGCCATGCATGCTCTGTTACATGGCATACACCTACACTGGCTCAGCCCACAGAAAATCAACAAAAACATGCAGATGCTGAGAGAGATGCATGAAGAAGCTGAAGAAATAGAGTTCATCTGGTGTGAGACTTCTAGGTATGCTCTTTTTTTAATCAACAAAATGACTTGAACTATTGATTTTCTTTTACCTGATGTCTGAATACAGATTTGTTGATAGTATTTATTGTTTTCTTGTGATAGAAAGTTGAAGAAGGGAATTAGTGTTGAATGCAGGGCAATTTATGTTAATACAATTTTTCTTTCCTTTTTCCACACCTTCAATAAGACACAGTCGCATGGGACAGTTTGAATGCTTTCCTAGTAACATGGAAAAGCAAAAGAGAAGTCAAAGTCATACACTTGCAAATAGAAACTAGTTGTCATTTGCTCATTTGAAACTGGCAAGCAAACAGCTAATACATTGTTGCATGACTAGCTCAAAGTTACTAATGATACCTGAACAGTTTTTTTGTGTCACATCATTTGTATACTTATCATTGTTCTCTCATTGTGTTTTATGTTCTTGGCCCGTCTGGAGTTCATTTATGGCAGAGAGCTCTTTTTGGATGCATTCTGGTTTCTATTTCCCTTTGTTTTAAAAATAATCGTAGCGCAAATCTTACACTTAGATGATGTTGGAGCTCATTCTTGCTTTGCTGTCTAGATCATGAGCATCTGACAGATCCTGACACAGTTCTCCACTTGCTGCAAAACTAATTAGTAACTCCATGCTGTTCTGATTGCTTTTTGTCCGTTTTTGCCTCTCAAAGGCACTAATATAAGGATGTTTCCTGACTCCTTAGTACTTACTTTAATTCATTGACAGTTATTTCTTTTTTATTCAGAAAGAGAAGGTGCTGGTAAAAACTAGCTTCACAGAACAGTAATAGCAAAACAATCAGCTATTTAGGCTCAATTTAAGGGAAAGAAATTTTGCTCCCTTATTGTCCTTCTCTTAAATAAAGCATGAGGTGGGTTTATTCTTTTATCTACACCCATCTTTACACTTTCCTTCTTTATACTTATCTGCAAATCAAATCCATTGCTAAACTGAGATGCTGTCTCTCTACCTATACTTAAAATAACCCTAGGAGTTGTAAGAAAGAGAACCTACATGAACTATGTGTTTTCAGTCTGTGTAGTTATTTGCAAACTGCATGTAATTTAGTTTCACAATACTCAGTGTGCCAGAGAAGAGCTGATCATGTAGATATGCAAATATTCAGCTCCTAGTCCTGTCAGGCCATGTGAATGGGCATGGGTCTGTGCTGAGGCTTTCCACCTTAATGGAGTCCTGCAGTTCGGACTGATGTAACCACTTTATATTGAGGGAGAGTTTGAACTGTGAATCACCAGGGAATTTACAAGGGAAAAGGAGCTCAGATACCCAGTGAAGAGACTGTATTGATATAAGGAGCTACAATGTTGGATATAGAACTAACTGACACACAGTCTTTAAAAGCTGAGTGTTTAAGGGAGAAATTAAATGAAATTAAATTAATCTGTTGTGTACCAGAGGTGGCTTAATAGTTTTGTTTTTTTTTTATGTTTTTATTTGAAAGATATCACCTGCTGGCTGCAGAGTGGGTGGATTCAGCTTCCTTCTGGAGCCTGAGCAACTCACTTGAGGAAGATCTTGCTTTCTGCTGCATCCTATAGACAATATAGAAGGGGAGAGCATCTGTGAGGTTGATTCTGGAGATGGACTGCGAGGTTGGGATGCCTGTCACTTACTTTTGTTTTCATCCCAGATGGCTGGTTACAGGAATCCCTTATGACAATGGACCTTGGAATTTACAAAAAGCAAATGTGATAAAGGTGTCTGCATTTCATTGATTGTATTTTGTCACTTTACAAGCAGTGAATAAAAATTTTTCAAAACAGCTGTGTCTTAGAGGAAGTGGTACATATAGACAATCCATGTTGTGTGTTGTTACTTAGTCTGAGATGTCCCAGAGTTAATGCAAACCCCAAATACCTACAATAAAAGTAAAGCCTTTTTTCTCTTTGTTTGTTTTTCCTTTTTCTGTATCTCCTGCACTAACTCTTGTGCACACTGTTTCATTTGTACTTTTAACTGAACTACAGAAAACTGAATGAAGTGATACTGACTGTCTTCTATACTGGTGATCCACGTGTAGATGTTGACGTTTTCAGTGATCTAAAATAGTCTTTTTTCTATTTAGCTACAAATTCTACAGATGTCCTTTGGCAATTATAAACCACAGCAACCACTGATGTGGTTTATAATTTTCATAGTAGGGTGAAAAACTTCTCAGAGAGAGTGATATCACATATTTCTTCAGGGCTGCTGATTACGCGTATAATGCAAGGGGTCTTTCACAAGGTGTTTGGGTAGACTTGTCTGTTTTCCATTCCTAGTTTAACACAGCTTGTTCTGAGACTAACCAAGCAAACATATTCAGTTTGCAGAACATCTTGAACTGCTTTGGTCGACGCAGTGTTGAACTCAGAAATCTAAATATTACAGGAGAGAATGAGGCTCTACATTAAAAGGTTGTAATAACATAAGACTTGGCACGCTGCACGTCTGTTTAATGCTTTAGATGTTTTTCTGTAACTGAATTATAATAATGGAGATTATTTTTTATATGAGTGTACTGTGCTCGTCTAAGATGCCTTCTTTTGTGTTTAAGAGTTCTGTAATTTTTTTTTTCCTGGGCCCTTGATGTATCAGCAGTACTGTTTAATAGGAAGAGCAGTTTCCACGGTGTTACCACTGAGTTTCCTTCACATGCATTGCTTCCAGACACCCATCAGTTGGGCTGACATGCAGATAAATATTCTGAAACAGTTTACGACTTTTTTAATTTTTTTTTTTTTTTTTTTAAATAAAGAAACTGGTGGTTCAAGTTAGTTTTAAAATTTCTGATAATACTATTAAATAATAATTTTGTCATAATTAATTGTAATAAGAACAATGGAAGTATTTAGGCTCAAATGATGCCTTTCTGCTAGGCAAATGAAGGGCAACAGAATCTCAGCATTGTTTTTGACTTTCTGAGCCATTTGTGCTGCCCTCTCCCAAAGTTTTGGAAACAGCTGGAGCCATTGTTCTGATGGTTACTCCCGAGCACTAGTTTAGGCCTTATCTTTGTGTACTTCAGTCACCAGATCTCTGCTGCGTTTTTGTCATGGATTTCCTGCCAATTTGAGCATGGAGGAATTGCTTCAGACCTGAGGTCACTGACAGCTTTGTATTCCAGTTCACCTTGAGTTTGACCTTTTTTGTTATAACAAGTTACTGTCCTTGTTCCACATTTTTCTAACTTACATTGGCAAGAGTGAGCATGTACATTTAAGTATATAGAATGAATAATCTTTTTTCTGGCTTGTCCTCTGCATTCTAGATTTTGACTTAAGATTGTAAACTCTTGAGAGAAAACTTATAGTTTCAGGGAACAGAATAGATTGTCAATGACATAAGTTGAATAGAATATTGGCATGAGAACAAAATCTGATCTTGCCAGGGCCATGCTTCCAGGAGCATGAAAGTATTTCCAGTGTACATTTATGTATAGATCTTTCTTGGAAAAAGAGTGCTTGTTTGAATAATAGTAACCACAAAGTACCATTTCATATTTTTTCATAAAGCAGGTGATGTGAATTCCTGGGTAGCAACTCAAGTGAAAAAAAAAAAAACAAACCCTCCTTGCTTCATCCCTTGTAAACAAAACAAAAATAAATCAAAACAAGCTAACCATAAAATCCTGTTCTAAAAGTATGAAAAATGGGTAAGAGTGATCACTCTGTGGTAATCAGCCCATCAAGCATTCTTATCTGATGAGCAAGGGAAGTATTGAAAACTCACACGTTTTAAAGTCAAGGGCAAATAAAACTCTAATGTAGCACTGCTAAGTTTCTTGGGCTCTCTTTGTCCTATTTTTCTTATTTTACTTACTTTTGACATCTACTGTTTGTGGAGCCAAATTAGCAATTTTTTCATTGTTTTCTAAAATGTGAAGTAAATAAAAGTGTGACTTTGAAATAAAGTAAGTATCTTTTGGAAGATAAAGGGCATGCATGCTTTTGAGAGAGTTTAACAAAGCCTATATTCATCCTATATATATATGTTTGCATTTATAGTATATATCTAGAGATATGTACAGATCAAGCACAGATGTATGGTTAAAATTAGGCTGATTTCACATCTGAATTATGATACAACAGAGATCTGAGACAAAACAGAAACATGCTCATTTTCAACATGTACAGAACATGTCAAACAGTTTACCAGTATGGTGGAATCACCTCCCAAAGCCAAAGTATATCTTGTTAATTCAAGGTCTGTGGTCTCTGATGTGGGAGTTTCTTGGGGATATAAAGTTCCTGCAAGACCACATGAGTTTGAGTGTTAAAAGATCTTAAACATTTTTTGGCCAATGTCAGATACAGAAAACATAGTATAATACCTATACTTCATTATTTCCTTCATAGAATACAAGACCACTATTTTTAGGAACCCAAAGTAAGGCTTTTCCTCTCATTTTAGTAGCAAAAAAGTACATGGATTTTCATAGATGTGGGTGGCTTGTACCCCTGCATAATGCCAGTAAAAGTTCAGAAATTATGCTTGTATAGCAAGTAAATCAATTTGATACTGTGTAGTTATGGACTTAACTCTGACTCAGTTTTAAAATTAGCCCTAATATTAAAAGCAGTGCTGTGGGTATTGTATCTTTTCTTCACTTGATAATACTTTATAGGAAGTTTTGAATACCTCTTAAGTGATGCACAAAGAGGAACGGAGCTGACATTTCCACTGCCTGTAAAGCCAAACTCAGAGAGCATCTTTCAATGCTGGCAAATAGTCTCCTGAGTAAAGCCACCCTAAACGTGGTTGAAGAAGAGAGTTAAAACCTATTAGAGCTGACCTAGAACAGATGGTTACTTTTACTTCAAAGCAAAGACTTCATAGCTTAGGTTGCTGAGAAGAAATTTATTCTTTTCCCCAAATCCAAGAACTCTGTATTGGAGTGACCTTGGCTGGCTGCCAGGTGCCCAGCAAGCTGCTCTCTCACTCCCCATCTGCAGCAGCACAAGGAAAGAAAGTAAGATGAAAGGATAAGGAGAGGACATCCCTCACCAATTACTGTCACAGGCAAAACATACTTGACTAGAGAAAGATTAATTTATTGCAAATTAAAAATATAAAAATTTAGTGATGAAAAAATAAATCAAACCTAAAACCACTTTCCCCTCACCCCTCTCTTTTCCCACACTCTGCTTCCCTCTTTCCTTCCTGTATTTCCTGCCACCTTCTGCCACTCCTGATCAGAGCAGGGGTAATGGGGAATGAGTTATTCTCAGTCTATAACATTTCATCTCTGCTGTTCCTTCTCCTTATGCTCTTACCATGCTCCACCATGAGGTCCCACTCAAGGAATGTAGTCCCTCATGAACTTTTCCAACACAGGTCCTTCTCCACTGCTTCAGTATGGATCCTTTCCATGGGCTACAGTCTATCAGGAATGTGCTGCTCCTACAGGCTGCAGTTCTTGTCTGAAAATCTGCTTCTGTGTGGGCTTCCTGCATGGGCCATGGCTCCTGTCAGGAGCCTGCTCCAGCCTGGGCTCTCCATGGGCTGCAATTTCCTTTAGGGCATCTCCTCATGCTCTGGTTTGGTGTTCTCCAGGTGCTGCAGGGTGGATATTTGCTCCACTGTGGTCTTCCATTGGCTGCAGAAGGACAACATGCAGTGTCATGGTCTTCTCTATTGGCCACAGTGGAATTTCTGCTCTGGTGCGTTTGCCCCTTCCTTCTTCAGTGACCTTGGCATCTGCAGGGCTGGTTCTCTCATGTTTTCTCATTTCTCTCTCACAGCTTTCAAACAGGTCTTTTTATCCTTTCTGAAATATGCTATCACAGAGGTGCCACCAGTGTCACTTGTGGGCTCAGCTTGGGACAGCAGTGGATCTGTCTAACATAGGGCAGCTTCTGGTCTCTACCCACAGAGCCAACCCCCTGCAAAAACCTTGCTCTGAACACATACTCTTGCAGTAATTCCAGAGCAATATGCTGCTTCAAATGTATTCCTTATGGATTTGATGCAGTTCTTAGAGGGTATTGACATTAAGTGACTACTTTGATACGTTCCTAAGAATGATCCCTAAATCATTAAAATTATCTGTATTTAGAAATGTTCCTTTAGAAACTTTTAATCCTTTTAACTATGGAGTGATATGACTATTAATTATAACTGAAGATCAAGCACTATTATTGTTTTGCTTCCATTACTTGATTTTTCACCATTTAATCCTATTTGTTCTGGCAAAGATTCTGCCACATATTGATGTATATGTAGAATCAATACCATGGCACATGTTTTAATTTGCTGTTTGAAGTGTATTTTAATAAGAACCTGAAGATTTGCTGCTGCACAGAAGATATTACAGGGAGGAGACTGGGGAGGCATCAAGTAATTTCTGTGTTTCTCTTGTGTTGTTGATATTATGCCAGATCTGATTTTGGCCTGGTGTTTTCACTTGTAGCTCTTGTTCAAGTAAAAAAAGCCTTCCTGCATGTTAGCAAGGCTGCAAGCCAGTTGCTATGGTATTCAGCATTCTTTTTTTATTTTTAACCAATCAGCTGGCTTTTGTAATGATTCAGCCCAGAATAAAAAATTGGTCACATAGGCTAGAGCTGTATCAAAAGAGCAGGTATTTTTGGCTCAAAGACTCTGGTGAGGCTGGGAGAATGGCAGAATTTGAATTTCAAGAAAATATCCCAATTTATGTGTGTGGTGTATATTGTGTGGTGTAACTAAATGCTAGTAATGGTGGTAAAAGGCACTCTTTCAGGATGATGTTAAGTAGTGAATGACTGAACTAATTTCTCTATATTTTTTTATCACCCAAGGGTATCAGTAATTCATACCTAAAAAAATATTAGTTTTTAAAATTCTGTATCCATGTTTGATTGTTTTTCATTGTGTTACTAAATGGTAGTATGTTTCTGACACAGGGTATTATTTGCTCATAGAGAATTACCAGGCTGCTGCTTGTCTGCTCAATTTTAGTGTTGCTGTTTGGCTAATCAGAAAATTCCGGACTACTGCTAGATAATCTATAAGGATCTTAAAGTTCTAATGATGCTGACATGTAGCTGGCAGTGCTACAAGGATAAAAGAAAGACAAGCTAGAGGGAGAGATATTCTGACAATTGAACTACTCAAAAAAGGAAGGTGGACTTTTACTGTTGTTCTGAAGGTTTGAAGCTTCTTGGCTTGAAGGTAAGATAGTTCTACCCACCCAGGCTGCTGTTGTATCAGCAGGAGAAATAAAAGACAGAGCTTGTTTTATACAAAGAAACTTACTGCTGAACTCTTGCCTATATCAAAAATGAAACTTATATTTCGATTAAAAATGACATTTGCAAAAAAACAGTGCTGCTAAAAGTCCATCAAGATGTAGACAGTACACCTGATGAGTATGTGGAAACTGTATGTATTTGAACTTGGAATTAACTAGACAGAGAAGGTAGTTCTTCTAGAAATGCTTTTTTTCCTGTGTGCTCTGTACGATAGAGAGCCATAGTCCTTTCTCTGTGGATAGCAGGATATTCTGAAGAAGCCTTTGCCTTTTCCTCCCAGAAGTGTCATGAGAGCTTTTGTTTGCTCTCCCAGAGCCTTACATGCTACCCCTTCATTTCTGTATGCAGGTAATAATGTCCCACTGTGGAGTGAAATGCTGGCAGTGAATAATGGTATCTCTGCTCTCACTGTGAAAGTACAAAAAGTACCTCCTAGTTGTTAGGGGTTTGACCAAGAATAATAACTAAGTGATGAAATTGAATCTTGGAGAGGCTTTAAATGATGCTGGCTAGAGACCATGAGCTGGTAGACATCTATAATAGCTCAACTTCAGTGTTTGAATTCCTCACTGTCACTGGACATCCAGGTAAATCTCATTTTGCAGCCACCAGAATAGTAAAGCAGAATGGTAAAGCCATAATGATATTCAGGAAACACAGGTTTGTAAGCATGTGGTACATGACTTTACAAGAGATCAAGATGAAGATTTGCATCAGCTCAATAAACAATGAAAAGTCCAAGTCCCCAAGATAGTACTAAAAACCAAAACAAACTGAATACCAGTAGATCTTAAACCAATCGTGTCACAGCAAACTAAAAGGAAGAGTAAAACTCTTCTTTGCTTGTAATATGGAGTAAGTATCAATTTATTGCACTGGAATTCCTCTATCCTAATAAGTAGAGCATGGATTGTTCCCACTGACTGTGTAACTAAATAGGCTAAAGTTTTTTTAGGTCTGTTATTAATTTTTATTTATGTCAAATCTATGCTTAAAAAAAATATTCATGGAACAATCTCCTAAATTTTTTGAGTGAAGTGAAAACCCTAGAAAGGTCTGGGTGGATCAGCAAATATATTTTGAGTTTATGGGTCTGGATGCTCAAATTTAACACGTGGTTCACATTTGTTTGTTGCCATTGGGTGCATGAGTACATAAAAACCACACATCTAGGAGATGGTTTTTAATCATGCCCTCTTTTTACAAATGTGATTTTCATGACAAAGTTCACTGATATTTTGTCTTCTGATATTTTCAGTTGAGATTTTCATTGTTATGTGAGCTTTTGGGGTTTATTATTAATTTTTAACTTACTTTAAGAAACTATATGCTAAGTTGCAATATACATACAAATGACCAGCAGTCATTATGGCATTATAGCATTAAAGTGTGGCAGATACTTTTACATTCTAATAAACAAGGGAAATTTTATATTGATTTTTTGACTATAAAAAAATTTGTATTTACAGGATGGAGAGCAAAGAATGACAGTTTGTTTTTTCTTGAACATAGCCTTTTGGTGGCATGCATTTAAAATGCATGGAGGGCCCTTACTGAAAGCAAGGCTAGTTTGTAACCATTCTGGGTATTAAAAACACCAGGGAAGACACCGTGAAGGTGATTGTGGAATCAAAATGTTCATAAGCACATGGCCAGTATTTAAGTGACAATTGTTCTCCCTGGTCTGGATTTTCACTTGGTATCAGGAATATAGTGGCTTTATTAAGGGATGATGGTTTGAAATGTAAATGTGGAAAACATCAACAAATGGCTTCCAGAGAAATAATAGAAATATAACTTGGCAGAGTTTTTGTATAATTGTTTGCTGTAAATATTTATATTAGTTTTTCCAGTGGTGGTATTGATGATCCAGAAATAAATTTGGTTTTGATTCAAGAAAAATCTATTATATCATTTAAAAAGTGTTGAGCATCTAAAATTCTTAAGCCAGAAAGCAGGCAAGAATGTTCAAGCTCTTGAAAGCAATTTCTGCAGTGTCCCTTGCATTACTTTTCCAAGAACATTTATGCAAGATACTTATTTTGGTTGGTTTCTGGGTCAGCCTTAAATACATGTATATTCCTATACGACTTAGAAATTGCCCTTGGCTAATAATTCCTCATGTCCACTTGCCACCCAGCTTGCAAGGCAAGTCATAAGGAGTGGGATTTCATTTAGTAGAGCTCTGCCTTTTTAAGGGAAGTGCAATGTGAGAGATGGGAAGTGTGCTCAAATTTGGTTACATAAATTATTCTCTGTGCTCTGATTGGTTGCTCCAAGCCATGGCTTGCTCCATGTTGCTTTGCTGACAATTCATTGCAGACACAGGCTGATAGTTCTGCACTGCTGAAACTGAATCTGCAAGTGGTGATGGACACCAGTCCCTTGCTGGTGTAAGCATTGCACCTCCACTGATTTTGGAAATTATGTATTAGAGGTGTGATGTCTACATACCCAGAGAACTTGCCTCATTTCCACCAAAGGAATACTGTGGGCTTGATTCAGATTCACTATTTATTAAAAGTACTGCTTTTAAAAGTGCAAACATAAATAGAAAGAAAACTCTCTCATGAGAGTGTGGTGCATGCAAATACACACCTGAGGAACTAACTTGAATGGATTGCTGCTGTCTGGACCAGATTCACATAATGCCTTAATAAAAAGAACTGCTTTGATACTTCATCTTTCTGAATTTCAGAGATCTGCAAATTTGAATATAAGCATGTGTAAATAGCCATAGAAATCAACCTGGAACGTATAATCAATATTCTTTTTTTCCTGCTCAGTGCTTGCATGTATTTCCTTTCTGATGTAACTCCTAAAAAAGAAAGGCTTTTGAAAAATGAAAAATGCAAATTAAAATGGAGAAGATATTTCTTCATGGGTCCAGACTTTTTCTCTTTGATGTTATACAGACCTGGAATGAAGCTGCTACTTCAGACTGCTTTGGTTTGAATACCAATATTAATATAAAATCCACTTCCTTAATTTCCTCTCCTTATATTTAGATGGTGGAAATACAGTTTATTTCTATGAAATAGGGCATTTTATTTATATGCTTGTGTGATTTGTTTTTCCTTACCACTCTTTTCTTTCTCATTAGGAAAGTCCTGCCTTTAAAAGGGAAAGAGCACCTGTTCTCTAGATCCTGTAGAGTGATTTTGTGGGCTCCATTTTAAATTTTATTGACTGAAGCAGCTAATGCTTCTTAAAACTGCTTCAACAGGCATTTTGTTTAACTGTTGATGGAGGATAAACTGATTAATCTGAGTTGAATCCTTTCAACAGCTGTACAATGGGTTTCACATTAAGGAATTTTCAAAGTACTTAATTATTTCAGTGAGTTAGATCAGGGCTGGTAATTCTAAAGTTAGTTTTTATTTCTTTGGGATTATAAGAATGAGAGAGGAAACTCTCTTGAATCTCAGCTAATTGCACTGATGTAGGTGAATACAGGAGTTAGAAAGATCTGGGCCACACTTTGTAGCTCGCTTTTGTAAGTCTGGGAATGTCCACTGAGGAAGTATTTTTCTATTATTGAAAGTGATTGGGAGAACAAGGTGCTTGCTTGCTTACAGGGTCAGCAGTTTTATTCCTGCTTGAAAAATTTTCATTAGATGAGGAAAGTTTTCACCATTTTTGTCTTGAATTTCTTTGTTTTTTAGGGAAAGCTATAAGGAAGCTTGTGCGCAAGGCGACTCTGGTGGCATCTAGAATCCTCAGATTTCCTTGACTGAATCCATCTGGGTTTAGCCCTAAATATAGTAGACAAGCTGCACTGCTTGCACTGATAGATTATATCTTCCAAATGATAGACCAAGGTACAGTCATGTATACTAACCGTTTTTGATGTCATTTGACTCTTGATTCTGTTGCTTTTTGGGTAGTTGTGACACTACAATTTGTCCCCACTCTTGTGGACTTTCTTTTCCCCAGCACTCTTAAGAAAGTGAATTAAAAGAGACTTCTGGCCTGGCTCTGGCATTTGATGTTGACAGCTCCTTATGAGTCTGCAGCTTGGTGGGAAACTTAGGCTCTCCTGAGATTCACAAACTTGCCTTCAGTGGCAAAACAATGGGATTGTTGGTAGCACAACTTTATTTGGTTTTACTACCCATGGAAAAGTGCAAACGTAAATCAAAACTTCCTCTTTGACACATAGTATCATTTTAGTTTGTATGCTCAACAATCGAAAAATGAACACAGACTACATTCTAACAAAGCATAGATTTTGAGTATAAAGTGACATCTGTATTATCCAAAGGAAAAAATAGATCAGTAAGTACTATTCTAAATGATAGTTAATAATTAGGTTTCTATGCCTGCTCTGGTATCTCAGCTAGCTGTTGGAATGAGCAAGAAATCTCAGTGCCAACCAGCTGCTTTCTGAGGTCAGAACTCTTTGCTTTTTTGTTTTAGATGGGAAAACATTCTATCTCCTACCTATGTCTTTCCTGCACTGCAGGGACATAATTTTCATAATATAGAATGTTACCAATTTAAAGATGTTTTGGGGTGCTACTGTTAGTTCACATTTTAAGACTTTGATATCCAATAGAGTATGTCCCTCTATTTGGATTGTCCATAACACCTAAAAATTAAGACTGATTAAGGGAGGGTTTTAAATGTTTTATCTGAACATGACATTGGTTGAATATAAATCCAGTTGCACAGACTATTACAATTTCGATTTTTATGCAGTTTAGATATTGAGTTGGGAGAATTCAAAGCTGTCTTTTCTTTTGCCCAAAGACAGAGGGGATGCTTTCTCTGTGTATTTTCCTGGTTCTTTTGTGCTCCTTGTTGGGCTGCAGCTGTTCACTGCTTCCACCTTCAAATGCTGAGCTTTATCCTTGTCTTGGTGGTGTGCCCAGAGAACAAATCCTTCCTGTGGCTTCTTAGTGCACTAAGCACTTGAGAGGGAGCCTGGATTCTCCAGTGAACCCTTGACCAGATTGGCTGGTGCATTTGGCCCCCTGTCCATGTCTTGCTGAGGGAGGTCCCCTCCCAACCACAGACTGAACCATCAACTGACCACAGTGAAAGGTCACACTCAAATTATGAGTTACTTATGGCTTGGAATTTGCTGTATAATTTTTAAATTACTTTTCTGTGTTCCGTTGTCTGGCAAAAGAATATTAGATTTAAAGAATGGGTGCCTCAGGTGTTCAGCCTTGCAAAATTGGTCTATAGATAATTTTTCTTTTGATTGTAATTGTTTTGAAAGACATGTACTTTCTGGGAGGTTAATGAAAGCTTTCAATAGTTTTCCTGTTTAATTTGTACAATACAGGACATAATTGAAGAATATGCCTATCTTTTCAACTGACAGCAACAGGTCATGCTTTGGCACACAGATAATTGATAAATTTTCTGTCTGTATCATTAGTGGATAGGAAGATGACTAGACCTTTTTTTGCTGGGTTGTGATGCAGTCTATGATGAAATGCAGTAGTGGTCTGTGTCAAATACTTCCTTATCTTGTCCACTGCCAGGTTTTTGTGATAAGTCTTTATATCTATTTTATATCTATCTGTTCAACATCTAGGCAGGTCAAAACATTTGAATCATAGAATCACAGAATGAGTTGGAAGGGATCCTAAAGATGATCTAGTTCCAACCTTCTTGTCATGGGCAGAGACCCCTTCCATTAAAACATGGGTGAGGTAAAATAATTTTCTTAGTTCTAGGAAATTCTGATGGTATTTTAAGGTGGGTTTAAGTTAAAAAATATCATGCTTCTGTCTTTATTTGCAATCCTTAGGAAATTTCTGACTGCCAATAAAATAATTTCAGAAGAGAAAAGGCCTTGAGAAAGATTCCTTCTTAAGAGAAAAAGTGGGCACTACATTGGAAATACCTGGGAGCTGCCAAGAACTGAAAGCTAACTGTATGCTTTGGCATGAGGCTCTGGAGTTGAATGCCTGGTCTAGATGTGTCAGGTGTGGACAGGCTATCCTACAGCCCCTGATAAATGAGAGAAAGGAGGATAGCTTAGGTTCTCCTTAACCATACATTGCACCAAGACTAGAGCATGAAGAATTTCTGTTACCTTAGGTAGTACTACAACAGCAGTGAAATGCTGAAGATGGTTTTAAAATCCAGCTAGTAAGTGAGAGTTTTAATAGTCACTAATTGCAGAAATTAGAAATACTTGAGACCCAGGGACATTGCTACTGTTAAATGAAAAATATGTTTAATGAAGTTAAGTTAAGCAGTGAAAAGTAGGAAATTTGCTTGTTTTTTGTCGTTTGCTTTTGCATTTGGCTGTATAATCACAGACTGATTTTATGTTAGCTCAGTAGTCACTAAATGAATTAATTATAGAAAGATGTGTTGAAAAGTATCAATGGCAAGTTTCTTCCATGGTTGTTTTTCAGAGCTTGATCCATAAAGTTTCCCTTTATTTGAAAGATCTTCATATATAACTAAGTTTTTAAAATGAAACTCAAGATGGTGCTCCATCTGGAGTTAAAATGTGATGATATACACATCATGTTATTAGCTCCAGTCCTTCAGTGTCAATAAATATGCTGGGAGATATTTAAGTAGGAGAGGATGCAGATTTCAGGTGCTTGTTGGAAGAAATGTCTAGGTTGGTTTGGGAGAGGATTGGCTGTACTGATGCAATAAGCACACATTTAGACAGACCTTAAAATATAAAGGAGATAAATTTTTCGTTGCTGTCATTCTGCCTTGCTCTGTACAAGCAGTGAATATAATACAGTGTTTCGTGGTGTTTGCTTTTGTAGTGGTTCATTTTCTCTCCCTCTATGCCCACCTGGTAGCAGAACAACCATGGAGAGCAGCTCAGGGGCTGGTTCTTGAGCAGCAGCTCACTGATGGGAGCTTTACATACGCTCAGCAAGGTAACACCACTGAGCACATGCTCGTCGTGCTGCTGTTCAGTGCTGCTCCAGCTGCTCCTGTCAAGGTGATGGGCTGGCACATCAGCATCCTGTATTGCCACATCACCAGGAGGTCATCAGCGTGCTCAGTGACCACTTTCCCTTGCAGGGCTGTGGTTATCAATACACTTCAGGAGGAGATCACTGCTTAGCTCTCTCTTCTTGCTCTTTCAAAAAGACATCTTCACTTCCCTGTGATACAGAGAAGGTGCTGACTCAGTGTTATACTATACATTTAAAGATTCCAAAAACCCAGTGTGCTGTCACATGTCTTTCATCTGCAGTGCTATGGTTTTTGCCATTTAAATGTACAGATTTGATAACAAATGAATTTACATTTCTGGAAATTTACATGCTTTTCACTAATCTTTTGTTTTAAAAGTTAAAAGTTAAATACTTGGAATTTCCTGGGGACAATAGATAATTCTGATCTTTAAAGAAAACACAGACAAGCTTATATCCAATAAAATACAATTATATTATTGTATTTTTTTAGTGTTTTTTTTTCTGTTAGGGTTGTATTTCTTCACCTATTGATGTAATGAAGCCATTAGAAAGCTTACATTGGGACAGCAATTAATAAAAATTAGTTTAAATATTAGCATATAAAAAAGTTATCTGCCACTTACTTGATGGGAGAAGTCACAATTAAAGAATTAATAGGATGACTAGATAGCACTTGTCCTCTTCAAAATTTTAAATACTGTATGAGCAAAATTTTAAAAGTGACAATTGGTTTCCGTAGCTGATGTACCCCTAATATATTTAGAAATCTAAGGAACTAAACTAATTTCTACCTTCAGAAGTTGTGTACAGTCTTTGCATTTTTTGTCTTGCAGGTAGTCTGAACATGCTCTAGCTCAGGCTAAAATATGAGAAACTGAGCAGCTGATGCTATTTTGCACAGCAGTTACTTTTAAGCCCTCTTATAACTACCCTTTACAACTTTTTTTGTCGGATATTTGCCAGTATAATTTACCTTGCTTGCTTTAATAATCATAGTTAATATATTATTGCTTGATTGCAATGAGGACATATTTCTTTTCTGAATCTTAGAGAGATTCAGACTAAAGCATCTGATCAATAAACTTGTAATAAAGTAAACATAGTCAAATGAACAAACAACAGAAGTGAAAACAGAACAACAACAGAAAAAAACCCAACAAACCAGAAGCCCTCTCTCAATCTAAAATTAAAAAAAAACCCTCAGGTCAGCTTCTGTCAATTTCCTAATGAAATCAATGCACACAGATGAAGTAGTGTATCCTGTTTATAAAAGGTCTGATTCTGGAAATGGGTGTTCAGGGCTCACTGAGCTGTACTTTCTAATGCTATCAGAATATTCTGCTAAAAGGAAAAAAAACCCAACCCTAAAAGGATTGTTGAAGGAGATCTGCTTTCTTTCTGTTAAATTTAATTAGAGATTTAGAACATGTTTATTTAGGCTTTACCCATTGACCTTCATGCCTGATAAATTTGCAAACAGTTATGTGTGCAAGGTAACTACTTTTGTTTCTGTTAAGACTGCCAAACAGAAAGGCAGTTATGTTTAAATCATTATGATGTCTACACATCTATTCCTCAGTGCTGTTTGCCAGCATTTTCACTGATCCTACAACATCAGTAAAAGGCTGTGTAAGCTCACAATATCTAGTTACAGTCTATGTTTACTGTATGTTGCAAGCAATTTTCATGCTGCCTCTGCTGTGGTAAAATTGGGATGTTGTCATCCTACTCAGTAAAAACTGGGTGTCCTAGGGGCACTGAATTACAAATTGGTGGAGTTCGTTCACTTTGTTCTATATATCAATTAATTCTAATTTAAGCATAAAACCTGTTAACAAAAACTTGCCTTTTAATTAAGAAGTAACAGAAGGCTCAGGTTAAATAGTGGGTCATTGCTAAGTCTGAGCCATAGGATAGTCTGTGGTATTCATGGGGGTTTTTTGGACTTTTTAAATTCCTTTTTGTTTCCAAGGGCCCTTACTCTTCTCTTACAGTTATCAGAGTCCCATGGCAATAGTAGCTCCTGTGGAGCACCAGCTGGGGCTCCTCACAGCCTCCCCTGCTGGCTTATTTCTGAGACCTTCTTGGCACCAGAACTGGCTGAAACCACACTGTTCTTGGGACACTCTCCTTGAGTCAAGCTGTTCTAACACCTGGTGTCAGTATGTGGAAGAAAAGCAAAAGAAAACAAAAATTGTGGGTGTGGAGAAACAAGAGGGCTGTCATTACACTGAGCGTTGTGTCAGCTTGCTGCTTTGTTTCTGCTGCACTTGCAGCAGAACAGAAGCTCAGTGTGCTTATTGATGTCTCTCAAGTACTACAAATCCTTATTTTTCCTGTCTGTTGTTTAATTCTTAATAATTTGTAATAAAATATTCAGCAATCTGGTCAAGGGAATAATACTTAGCTTATCTGTTTTCTCTACAGCAAAACCCTAGCCCAATCCAAAACCTCATCATATGCAGTTATATAGCTCACTGAATTCTTCAGCAGATTTTTTCCATTTGTTTCCTACTGATATGACCAGTAATATATTGGATTTTAATCCAGCTTGTGGAAAACTATTTGATAAACAAATGTGTTATCTAGGAAAAGGACCATCATTTTATCAAAACCTTTATCAGTGCTTTTATCAAAACCTAATAGGTATGGACCTCCTAATAAAACAGCTATAAGGCAGGGAATGAGAAGACTGCTGTGGAGATGTAGTTTGATTAAAATGTTTTGGTAAGGAATCCTTAATTATTTTAAAGAGAGCCACAGTGGGGTCTTTTCTCCTGCACTGATAAGAAACTGAGAAGTTTTCATATTGCATTCAAATGTGTGATGTGAAATGAATTAGTTATTAACTATATCCCCTTGGGGCATGTGCACTATAAATAGCTTTTCCAAGTCTGTGGCTTTATTCTGCTCTGCACTGTATTCTGAAATTGAAGACCAGCAAGACCAGAGTAAAATGCCTGCATTCAACTGCAGTCTGAAGCAGTGCAAATAATACAGCTTTGGATTTTGCAGATTAAGGTTTATTTATTTTTGTGGTACACAAGAAATAGAGGACTCTTCATTCAGTGACTCCTAATTTTTCAGAGTCCCAGGAAAAACAAAACACCTGTTGTTTCTGTTACATCTGATTGTTACCAACAACAGCAAGGGGGAATCTAGGTTTAATTATTGGGTAAGATCTATAATAGTATTGGTTAGGATGCAAAATGGCTTTTTACTTAGGTCTGTGAAAAGCCCTTCCTGGGAAGCCAGATATCAGCTGTACTGGCTTTAAGTTCTGCCATAGTAGGAAATACAAGTGAACTGGGGCTATAAATTAGTTCACAGCTTTGGACTTTGAAAAGCAGTCTGATTATAAACCCGGAAACCTGTGTTCTTTTTTTGTGGTACATGAATTCTGGCATCTAGAGTTTTGTTTTGTAAGAAGTTAGGCCACCATCCTTGCTTAAAACTTCCCTACTTTTTAACAAAAACCCAATGGTCTGCCCTGGACAGCTCCTTGCAGTTACCAGAATCTGGGGGTGTTAAAATGCCGTGAGCTTAGTTCTCTACCTTTTCATTCAAAATTTATAGAAATCCAGGATTATACCCTATGTGTTACTCTTTCACCGTTCCAGATGGGAAAGGGATCACTGTAAGGAAACTCCATGTTGAGGTTTATAAAAGCTATAGCTGCTTTTTCAATGCTGGAAATAGTAGTTTGATCAAAAATGCTTTTCACCATGTTTTCTGTTTCCTTGATTTTTTTGGGTCTTCCAGGACTGTCCATAGTTGTGTTAGTGTAGGCAGCAGCAGTGAAGGATTCTGTGGCAACCTCTGCCATGCAGCCAGGCTGCTCATACTGCCCTTTGAATTGTGAACATCTGAGGAGTCCCAGTGTGTACAGTAGCAGCAGCAGCCTTACCTTCTCATTTGGGTAGCAGTGACTTTCACATGAGGTACTGTGAGAGGAGTTTGTGAGTCAGTTGTGCAAGGAGGACAAGAGAGTGAAAGGAGACATCCCCAAAAGATTGACTTGTGGCTTTCAGTATTGCTGAGTCCTCAATAATGTGTCATTTTTTAGTCCTTTTTGGTGTGTACACAATTAATGGTTCACTGCTAGCTGTTTAAACCTAAAAAAACCCCCCAAAACAAAACAAAACAAAACAAAAAACGATGTCTCTACCACATGCCATGTAGAGGTTTCTAAAAACATGTGATGCAGCTTCTGATTTGAAACACAGGGTCACAGAGTGCTTCGGTATGCAAGTCACCAGTACCTTGGCCTAAAGTCACACAGTTCTGACTTAATTCTGGTTGACGTAGACTCAAACTCTGAATCTGTGGAGCATCCTGAGCTATAGATGTGTTCAGATTCTTGGTGAATTCCTGAACCTATGCTGCTCTCTGTGGAGATGACTTGTGAGTGTTCACCTTGTTTGGTAATGCTGTAGGAGAGGGGAAGAAAATGGCAGGAGTCAAGTGCATACTCTGCCTGTGATGAGGCACCTTGAAAACTGAGAGCCTTTAGTTTCAGGCTTAAACCAGGGGAGTTTGAAGGTGTTGGTTCTAATTTAGCTTTCTACCAGGTGAGAGGCAAAGCTCACCTGGGACTTTCAGCACCTTTGCTGTCAACTGAGACCCCAGCCTGGTAGTGATGGACAATCTGCCAGCAGTCTCTGCTACCCCACAGCTCTAAGTCTATCCTGTATCAAATGCTCCCCCAACCATTTCACACCAATTGCAGTCATTTGTTATGCTCTGTGTCCCTGGCCTCATTGGAGTGTGGCACTTGGTGACACTACAATATTTTTCCATCTTGGTACCTTGAGGTTCAAATTACTACCATGCAGCCAGGGCCCAAGAACTGAGTCAGAGAGAGAATAACAAAGGTGAAGAATGGACTTTGAGTAAGTAGCTGCAGTGTAGGGAGGTAAGCAAGTGTGCTTAGCTACTCCTCTTGTTACATTATTAAGCAACATACTTCTTTATTTAGTTATTCAATAAAATGGTATAAAGGTAAAACACAATACTGCTTTACACGAGCTGCAAATTTTCTACTGAAGTGAAAAGTAGTAAGTACAGGTTTAAAATATATTAAATATTTTCATGTATTATGGTGTACTTTAGCTTTCTGGAGTGATCTCACATGCTGCCTTGGAGGGATATGTCATAAATACAATTATTATCCTTTATGCCAAAATGAAATTGACATTGGTTGATATTCTCATGAATAGAATAGCTCCAGTGAAGGAAAAGGACAGACCTTCTGTTTAAGTACCTTCTGTTTAAGTTGTCAAGGTTGGCTGAATTCTCAGTTAATTTAAAACCCTGCTTTATGGCCTCTATTACACAGGTTTCTGCTCCCTCCTTGAAATCTCTCTTCTGGAGCGACAAATGTAACCATAAATGTTGTTGCATTTTGTTGAGGTTTTTTCTGTGGTTTTGTTCTTTTTAAAGCAGCAATCCTATTGTTTCATAGGATTTTAGGGAGGTCTTTGTGCTTCTTTTTACTTGTAATGTAGGTCTTAAAAGCTAGATATAAAAACAGAAGATTCAGTTTTAAAATACAAGGAGAGTCCTCATTTTCTGTGCCTGGCAAACTTTCTCCTTCATCCTTCAGCCAACTTCTATCCAGCCCACTGGTTCTCCTCCTCTGCTTCATGCTTGCTAACTTTCACAGATTAATTTTTTATGAGAGGTACTATTAAAATGACTTTGGAGAGTCACATAAATTATCTCTGCAGCTTTCGCTTGCTCTTTGTTGTTGTGTAGAATTTGCTAATATTTCTCCAATGCAGCCTGTATTTTCTAAATCAATTCTGAGTGTTTTTCTAATTTGTGCATTAAGTAATTTCAACTTGATTTTTTAATGAAGTAAAATATTAAGTATCTTATGCAGACTTTAATCCTGGGGGAAGGCAACCAGAGAGAGTTGTGTCTGTCATTTACACAGCTACCAAGTCTTCATGAAGGAAACTCAGCTGAGCCCTGCCTGCCAGGAGCAGCCCTGGTAGCTCTTCTGTCATTGAGGTGCCTCTCTGAGGTGCAGTTCTTTTTCTTTGTTCTTTCAAAATACAGGGCAGCAGAAAATGCTGTCCTTTGTTAGAAGAGAAAATGAGGCTTTGCTGACTTCCCTCCATGGGTTTGTTCCTGCCGGGAGAACAGACAGAGCTTCCCTTTGTATTTGAAGAGATCTGTCCTTGAGTGCTCAAGTCTGAGCAAGAATTTATACAGGAGGAAAATTTTGATCTGGCAAACATGAAGATGAAGGCTAATGGGAGGCCTGGAGGGTGGCTGTAGGCGGCCTGCTCTGTCCTAAACTTGTAAAAGATTAACTGCTGTGGTCTCTGAGATGATTTTTTTTATGTGAGACAAAAATGATGAGTGTTCTTTCCATTTTTAAGGGTCAGTGAAAATGATGTAGTTTTATATATTTATGTATTTGTATTGGGCAAAGTCATGCCTAAGATGTGCGTTAGCTATCTAATTGGTTCTGCATAACAGAAGACATTTTAGTATCTAGAGGTCTACAAAGTTGTCTCTCCTAGATTATTTTCATGTTTATTTTTCTTCTAGTAAAACAGTAGTTTTTTATTGTTGTGAATGAATCAATTCTGCTTCATTGCAATTTCATTTAAAGGATTAGATGTTAGGTTTAGGAGTGGTGATTTAGGGCCAAATTCATCATATGAGTTTTTATTTTCTAAGGACTTTAAAATTTCCTTGCTGTTCACTTTTGAGCTGCCAAACAACACAAACCAAACCTCTGTTACTTTTGTAATGTAGCTCAAAAGCACCACAGTTGATTTAAGGGGTTTCCAACATTTATGATTGGTAGGTAGTGCATGTGTAGGTATGAAGGTTAATTAAATCAAGAGGTGAAGTTTGTAGAACATGGAACGCTTCATTAGGCCCTGTGTGAAGTAACATGTACAATCTGTTCGCAATACCCCAAGTGCCATTCACTGAGACAGTGTAATTACAGCTTACACACAGTTTCATTAGTTTGTGTTTCTTCTGCTGTGGTTGACATGTATGTTGTCTTCACTGAAACCCTGGAATAGAGGAGAGACTGCTCGCTGGTGGGCATCTGAGCATGCTGACATTCAGCAAATCATTTTTCCTTTGGGTTCTAATACGTCTTATCCCAGATGTAATTAAGCTTGTAATTCATCAACTGGCACTTCTTTATTTCTCAGATTCCAGATCTAGCTAAAGATGTGAGATGGCTCTTCTTGTATGCTTTTTCTTTGTTGTTGTTGTGGTTTTTTGCTTTAAACAGGGGGAAACAGTACCTCTCTTTCCCCACTCCTAGTAGTTTGTTTTTTGTCTCGGTACTTTTTCAAATAGATTCATTCATTTTTATCTCAGAGCAGGATATTATGACAACCTAAAGTTGCAATCTTTAATACACATCTCTCATTAATGTGCATGGGTTTAGGCAAGTGTAAAATCTAGGTGGCTGTGAAGATATGGGGGCTTCAGTGAAAGCATAACCATACAGATTCCCAAGGGTTTATTTTAATAACAATTTATACTACTGAGCACTGTGAATGCACTTAAATAGACTGACGTGTTATCATGAGTCCAGGCAAATTATGCATTTAGTTGATTCCCAGAGAAGGAGGGTTAAAGCTCCAGTTACGATCTCTCAAAATCAGAGACTGCATAAGTACATGAAATTCTTGGAAATGCATGAACATAACTTGATATTACCTTTGAGATAAGTCCCACAGTCCTATTCAGGTAAGAGAAATTGAGGAAGTGCTTGGAGGCGCAGGTCTGTAGACAGAAAAGCAATATTAATGAGGGCAATAAAGAGACTACCAAGGAGAGATGACTGATGAGCTTTATTGCAAATCTTATCTGTACATAATTTCTTTATATTAAAAAAAAACTGCATAAATGGTCTTCTGCAAATTTGTTGGACTAATGTGAGAAGAGAATACAGCAGGGATATTGCAGAGGTAGTAGTAAACCCAACCTTCTGATGTCCTCTTGTTGTCCTACTAATATGTTTACGTATCTTTAAAACATTTATGTTTAGAACTACTATATTAAGACAATACATGTTACATCTATGCCATGTGGTGTCCAAGCTCTGCCAAGCCATGGCAGCTGCCAGGGTGGTTGTGATCTGTCATCAGTTCTCTGACTGCAGTCTGAAAACACTGAAAAGCACAGGGCCTGTTCCAGAACTATTTTACCCTTTGTTAACTATTATAATTTTTTGGTGTCTAGTAAAGTAAATATTAAAATATTTCACAGAAGCTGCCTGCCTAAATTTCCTCGTGCCAGGAATTGGTGTTCTGTTTTGAGATGACATCCTGAGTTAGTATATGTGTTCTTTACGTTTTTGATAGATTGTGTGTTTCTCCTAATTTAATGAGGTCTAATATTGTATCATACATTTCATGAAAGGCCATTCCACAGGAAAAGTTAGCAATAAAACATGTGTGAAATTGTACATGGACTTAATTGGATCTTAGCAGCATATAAATTACTGCACAGGCCTAGGCTGATGTCCTTAGAAACCAGTGTCTGCCAAAACCACCCTAAATCATCTGACAGTGTTTCAGGAGTAGCATGTTTTGGGGCAGAGCTTCCAACCTTTGCACAGAAAATGAAGAATTATAGGAAAGCAGATGAGGAAAAAAAGGAACTAAAATGTCATCCATTTGCACCATGTAAGTGCAGAAATGGGTCTCAGTGCTGCTGCAAAGCACGAACTGTGGCAGGCACACTGTGAGGGGAACAAACCAGTGTGCCAGCTCTGGCTTTAGGCATGGTGTTCTGTGAATTCATGCATTTGGAGACTGTCAGCAACTTCAGCTTTAGAATGATTCATAGGAGCTTTTAAAATATATGTACTTTTTAGTATTTTGGCTTCCAAAGGAAGAACTGCATTGATTTGAGTTTTATTTTGATGAGTAGAACATACATCATGACTAAGAGCACTTAGTTGTGTGTTCTCAAAATAAAAGGCCTCATGTTATTTATTCACTTCAGTGCCACAGGAGTGTATGATGCCTTATAGGTGATTAAAATGAACATGCCATCAGAATTTTGTAACTTACACAGTGCACAGCAAGGGGTAACAGAAAAAGGCAGATAAATACAGGAAGCATCAGGGTTACAGTGGCAAGAGCTCATGAAAATGCTTTCATATACCAATAAAAGCTTTCACTTATGCCTGACATACGTTTCCTCACTGCATGTTGCCTCTCTGTCTTGCTGGTTATTTGATTTTTGGTTTCGTTAACGTATTCTACTCATACATTTTGGTCCTGATACTGTTTCCCTTGAAATCTCTAGAAGGAACTCCTAGTGATTTAAACAGTGTTGGATCAATCTCAGTAAGCAAAGACTGTAGGGATGTGGTAATGAAGAAGCTGGCACTTCAGACTTCTTTTAAAAGGAAGTGTTTTTAAGAGTGAGTAATGAAGTACCTGTAGTATTTGTTGTGCATGTAGTATGTGTAATATTATGTACAAAAATAATGCATTCTTCCTCATAACTATACAAAGTGGAAAGATTTGCTGTTCTTCCCCTGTTACTATCCTGTTATAAGTGGGTATTATTTGTCCAGAAAAATGTTTACTTTTCCATGATATTGACATGATTGCTGTGAAGATATGAAATTGTTTGGGGTTTGTGTTTTGGTTTGTTTGGGGTTTTTAAAAATCTGTTTTTCTTTATATACCTTTTTCTTCCATATGCCTGTCAATTAGTAAAATATTGTCATAAGTTATTTTCAGTTATTGTCATTATTGTCATAATTTTTTGTGGATAAGTGCATGAGTATATATATCACTTGAATCCTATTGATCTCCTTGTTTCAGTGATGCTTTGTAGTAGATTCCTAAATGCTTAGTGAAGAGCACTGTTATTATTAGCCTTATGTATGGTTTTTTAATCCAGTGAGGTTTTCCTTACCCTTGCATCATAAGAAAGTTTCCAGTCATTATGTTTCAGATGTTGTTTTATCATATCTATGACCTCTCCAGTTTTATACCTCTTGCTTGTGTCCCATCTGTCTACTTTTATCCCTTTGTTTCTCCCACATTTTTCAGTAATGTTTTCATTTCTTCTAAGTTTATGATAATTTTTCTTCACTCCAAAGAGATCCCATCATCTTGATGTGAACTTTTCTTAAAAGCTGTGTGCTAGCCTTGCCAGAACACATTCTCAAATGCATAGGGCAAACAGGATCCATGAACATTAAAAGCTGTAAAATGTGGAGAGAAGGAGCTGTCTTTGACATCAGTGTCAGAGTAGCAAATGGCTGCCTTGTACCCTGGGCTTGTGTTTTAATCTGTACATGAAGCAGAGACACAGAAGTGGAAGTGGACCTATTTGCCTTCTTACAAAAATGCCATTATTTTCTGTTAAGTGTATTTGAGGGAGATCTTTCTTAACCATTTGGACATGTAAACACACAGACATACAATTCAGGACAGCTGCAGAAATATCTGACTCTCTTTAAAATATTTTTAAACCCTATTTGTTTATGCCTTTTTGGCCCCATGCAGAGATCCTTCAAAAATATATCACTGCTGATTAAGGTGATGGTGTATACCTAAGAAGCACCAAACAATACAAAAACATTCAGTGGATCAAATAGAAACAGATGTGTTATTGAATATAATGAAATTTATTCACCTGTTTATGTGAGTGCTGCACGTGTTTGATGGGTATAACTATTTATTAAACAGCTTGCCCATGTGTTGCCAAATTGTGAATTACATTCTAGTAAGTCTGTTTAAGTATCTCCATGCTCACGAATATGACATTTCATCTATTTGCACCTTTCCAACTGAGTTAAAATGTCAAAAAGATGTATTTTTGTAATATAAGTACCTCAATTCTTTTTGACATTATTTTCTGTAGCTCGTTTCATATGCATATCTTTCTTTTATATTATCATCATGATGGTATTAATTTGGATGTGCAAATTAGCTCTTCATGATGTTGTCATGTCAGCATCTGGATTCAAGATGTGCTGTTTCATAAGCATTGCATCCTATTGCGTTTCATCAGAGTCCCCCTTTTCTAATCTAATTATTCATAAGGAACCTTGGGGATTGTGCTAATGGGCATCTGAAGCTATAAAGAGTAATGAAAGTGGTTGTGTTACTGCTATGCAATTAAGTGTATACAGAATACCATTCATATAATTAAATTCAGATTTTTTTTACCACTCTTCTTCTCCTTTATAGTACATCAATTATTTCTCTGAAGTTAGAATAATATCAGTGCAGTTTAAGAGCTTTTTATGAGAATTGTACCATTTATTGTGACAAAAGTTGATTTTTGGCTTTTATAATTAAAAGCTTCAGCAAATAAGGAGACAGTTTTATGAATTTTTAATGATTTTTTCATGTTTTATGTGAAAAGATGGAGGATGTTTGTGATTGAGGCAGAATTTGAACTGCTGGGAAAGCAAGATGGGTGTGTGGGGGAGTGTGTGTGCTTCCCATTTAATATTCTGTCCATTGGTTTGATTGGATACAATGCACATTATGCTGCTGCTGCTGCTGGTAGTGTGCATCAGCACTCATTGCAATTTGTAAGTTCAGCCTGACCTTTGGTCTGGGTTCAGTTTTCTGTCTCTGTTCATTTGGATTAAGTGTTTTGATGAATGAAGATAAAGTATTTAGATCAACCAGTCAATATGTTTTCTGCTGATAATTCCATATTAATAAGTGCTGATGGTTAGTATCTTTAAGGTCTGCTGACAATCTGATTGAAATCAATGGCAGTTTTGCCTCATTTAGTTCAATGGGAGCAAGAATGAGTCTTTAACCAGCAGAAAATTATAAACACCAGTCTCTGTTCATGTGTCATTCACTATGAACAAGAGTTTTTATGGTGCTGTCAGGCTGAAAAAAAAAAAATCTTTTCTTTTTTGATAACAAAGCTGCATTTAGCTGAAGTAATCCCTAGGTAGCCTGTTAGAGGTGTTCCAGCTTTGTTATTCCCAGACAATAGGGAATGTGGCCTCTTGCTGATTCTACTTAAGTAAGTAGTTGCTGCTGTTAAAAATAGCTTGAGACTGCTGTGCAGCTGAAATTCTGCTGCACACATCCTGCATTAACCTAGTTATCTTGAATTTTCTCATGAAATTCAGACTTCATTTTAATTCTGCAGAGCACATGATATTAAATAGGTTCTTTTTCCAGAACACCAGTGACAGCCATGATGTTCCGTGTCAATGAAGAGGCCCAGGCATCCTGACAGCATCTTCCATCCTCTTATCTTTGATTATACACAGCTGATTGGCATCTCATCCTGTTCTGAGCTGCCTTAACCATAAAAATCCCACTAGCATTTTAAAATTGTTCATCTGCCAGGTAACCTACTACAAAACAGAGAGGTAGCTTCATAAAACAACTCTTCCAGGGTATCCTTTTAGTTTCTCCCCAGGTACTCACCGGGAGAAATGAGCTGTGAAGTTCGAATGAGGGTTTAATAGGTCCAGGTCCTGTCTGACCAGATGACACGATGGCTGAGGGAGACTGACAGCTTCTCTCTAATCATTGCTGCAAAAGCAAAAGGAAAAAAGAAAGAGGGGTAAAGAGCACAGAAAGCCTGGTCCCTTGCCTCGATTTTCAGGTTGCTCAGGGCTTTAAAGGTCAAATGCAACATCTTAGGTTAGTACCTCCTTAATTATGAGGAGACAGTCTTTAGAGCACAGGAGTGGCATGCTTTTGGCATTACTCAGCAACTGTCTGCATTCTCCTTTAGTTCATGCTTTCATATATTCGTGAAGTATGGCCATATGTTTGTAGGTCATTAATCTGCCCCTACAAAGACAAATAAGTTTTGCCTCCAAGAGAATAGTTATATTCATCTTACTTCCTGTACAAAATACTCATGGTGATTGGTCATCAGTGATCTGCAAAGTCAGGTTAATGCTGCCAGATTTTCTACCATGATTAAGAACTCTGATAAAATGGCTGGTAGATTTTCTGGTCATTTTCTGTAGTTGGTCATTGCTCTTGAATGAAACTCAGCATTACTTTCACATACCTTCTAAGCATATTCTCTGAGATAAATTACATGTCTGAAAATCAGTAGATGAGAAAAGAAACCTTCAGTCCATTTAAACATCTTTTTTATTTTGTTTGTGAGTTTTTTCCTTTTTATTTTACTGTGGTAAATCTTTTTTTTTTTTTTTTTGGTCTGGTAATTTATGTTTTTCCACATTATTTTGGCTTCTTTTGATTATAGGCTAAAATCCTTATTTCTCAATTCTAATGTATTAAATAGAAGCTAGTTGAAATAGCATTTTCACTGAGTATTGGTTGCTTTCTACTCTCCCTATTACTTTTGCATATTTGTGTCTTTATATCTAGTGTGTACATATCTTTAATCATTCAAGTAATCACTGTATTTCTGGATGTTTACCTGAAAACTTTCATAATGAAAGTCTCTCTTTAAATCTGGCTTGGGGTTAGTCATTGCTTTGATAGGCTTGGCTTGAAATAATATTTTGTTCTAGCACTTCATATACAAATTGTTATCTTGATGATCCTTAAGTTTAATTCTGTACAAATCGGGCGGGGGGGGGGGGGGGGGAGAGGTATGTGCTGTTTTTTACTGTCAAATCAGATTCTGTCTCTCCTTCTAAAACAAATTTCTACATACAAGTTCAAATCCCTTAGATAAAGAATATGCTCATTTACAAAGATTATAATTGATTTTTTGGCCCTGTTTTTAATACTTTGCACTGTAAATGACATCCCAGTGGAGAATAATCATCATACAGATGTTTGAAAGCTCCTTCCTGCAGAGTATGTTAATTGAAGTCTATAAAGTGTCATCAGGCTGCGCATTGTTTCTAATTAGTACAAGGCAGTTTCTCTTAGCTTTGTATAGTTTTGCTGGCCTCTTTCCTTCATTATTTTACCAGCTAGCTAGTAAATCTTGTCAGTTACTAAGAAAAAAAAATCCAGAGTTGGAAATTTTTCTGTGTGCTTCATAGTGTCCTGCTTTCCTTTACCAGAAAAATATAGATTTTTGTATGGTTTGATTCTGACTTTCTGAAGCTATCAGTATGCTTTTAGCTCCAACAGGCCAGGTACTACTCTGACAGCTTTTGAAAGACTCTTTATCTCACATTATCAGGAGAAACATTAGTGCAACAATAAACTTCTTTTCTCATAATAGGGCCTTTAGGATAATGATTGTCATTTGTCTAGTTTCTTAAAAAGGAATATTTTAGTGACTGCTTGATAGTTGGATGTTTATTGCAGACAGTTTCCTAGGGTATACAATCAGCTGTATGATGGAAGTGGGCAGATAAAAGGGTCTCTTTTATTGAAAGGAGCTCAAAATTATGTGCAAAATTACTGGAAAAAGAAGCTCTGCTGCCTGTTTCAGCTTCCCTGTGTGAGTGTACTTGGGTACTGGTCAGGTTCTGCAGTTCTTTTAGGGAGTCTTGGATTGTGCTTTTAAAACTCTGGTAAGTACTTCCCTCTGGTGTGTTAATTTAACCTCAAGCAGTGTCCCTGTATTTCCTCATGTCTTTTTATAAGGATTTTTTGCCCTAAGTAATCTGGGAGTTTATAGGACTTAAGAAGGGGGACAGATGTATAGAATTTTCAGGGCTTGGCTGCTTTCTTCAGGCCTCCATTCTAAGCATGGAAGAATGAAATAATAGCTAGTTCTCTTCATAAGACTCTGAGGAAGGACCCATGATACTGTTTTTTAAGGTAAAATTTATATTTTTCCCTTGCATGTACTGAACACTGTTACTGAATATTCAGGAAACACATTCAAAATTAGTGTGACACATTATTTAAACAATTTCCTGTGGATTTCAATTGAAGTTCACTCTCATAATGTAAGTCCACACTTTGAAGATTGAGGAGGTTCAAAAACACTTTCATGAATAACTACAGGCAATAATTTGTTGTATATTCTGAGGCATCAGACTAAGTTTTAGGATGTTAACTTGATCCTCTCTGAATGACAACATCCTGAGGAAATAATTTTCTTTCTTCCATCTTAGTTTTTTATCTGTGAATGCTAATATGATACATCTCTGTCTTCATGCCTAGGTTCTTTTTAGTGTTTGGAGAATAAAAGTACAAGACAGCTGTGATCTGGAGAAGACCACAGAGAATTAATTAAAATAGAGTACACTCCTTAAGTTGGAAGGGATCGGCAATGACCATGTAGTACCAATTGCCTGACTGATTCAGGCTGACCTAAAGTTAGACAATGTTGTTTAGGGCATTGCCTCCTAAACACTGAGAAGAGATGCTTGGGGCATCTACCACCTCTCTGGGAAGCCTGTTCTGATATTTGCCTGCCCTCTCAGTCAAGAAATTTTCGCTGTTGTCCGGTCCGAGCCTGCCCAGATGCAGCTTTGATCTATTTCCATATGGCCTGTCACAGAATACCAGGGAGAAGAGATCAGCACTTCTCTCTTCACTTCTCAGGAAGCTGCAGACAGCAACAAGGTCACCCCTCAGCCTTCTTTTCTCCAAACTAGAAAAGTCCAGAGTCCTCAGCCACTCATCACAGGACATTCCTTCCAGCCCTTTCACCACCTTTGTTACCCTCCTCTGGATGCCTTCAGAGACCTGAACATCCTCTTAAACTGCCCAGCTCACGGCACTGCAGGTGAGGCCACCCCAGCACTGGGCACAGCAGGACAGTCCCCTGCTCTGACCAGCTGGTTGTGCTGTGTTTGATGCACCCAGGGTGGAGTTTGCCCTGGGGCTGCCAGGGCACACTGCTGCCTCACACTGAGCTGCTGTTGGCCAGCACCCCCAGACCCTTCCAGGGCTGATCTCCAGCTGCTCTTCTCCTCATTTGTACTTGTGCCTGGTGTTACTCTGTCCTTCGTACAGAATCTGACATTTTGACTTTAGAAATTCCATCCCATTCATCATAGCACAATGCTCCAATCTATCTAGATCCCTCTGCAAGGCCGATTACAGAAATCCTCCTTATTGATTGTGGAAAATGTACTTAATCCCTACAATCTACTCAGTATGGTACTGATTCACAGTGGACTCTCCAGTTAGCGCAGAGCATGTGTAGAGGCAAACCTCTTTCTCCAAAGAATTAATTACTAATTATGCAAGTGCATAGGAGGCTATTAAACTGAAAAAAAAAAAATGAGGTATTTGATCAGACGTGGCATTCCTGGAAAAGTACAGTGATGTACTGAAGTAAAAAGAGGAGGTTTTTTTACTTACAAATATTGCATCACTAAGGGATAGCAACATAAAAGAAAAATATTGTTATAGAGAGATAAGTTCTTCCAGGGTTAGGAAATGGTGCCAAGGTCTGCAGCTGTCCTCTTCACTGCAGTGTGAGGCCTGATGGCAGCTGCATGCTGGTGCAGGCGTGGGTAAGACAATGTCTCTCTCCACTCAACCAGTCTTTGGCAAATTTTCCAGCATCTGCTCTGTGGTTCTGACTTGGGTAATAGTACTTTTCCCTTATCATGGTCCTTTGAACAACTAACCAGTGTGTTTCTCCTCTGTTTTGCCTTAGAGAAACCTGTCAACACCTTTTCTCTTCATTCTGTATTTAATGGATGTGTCAACATTGCTTAATGGAGGATGGTGAAAAGGTCTGTTTTGTTGTTAGCTCTGAACAGGGCAGTGAGTCCAGACAGCAGTGATGTCTTGGGCACAGCATTGTGCTGTTGTTACAATGGCTCTGATGCCAGTTCAGTCAGTTCAAGCTCAGATATTCCTCTGCAGTGTTCCTCTGCAGTGCATAAATACACCCTCATGCAAACAAAAATTCAGAAGCATCTTGACTACATATCCATAATTTATAATTATAGTGGGATTAAAATAGACTTGAGGCTTCAGTTGGCCTCATGTCTCAGAACTGCTGTATTGCAGCAAAGGCTGCTCTGCCTTGAGAACACAGCAGTAATTACTGTGGACTGCATTTTAACAACCAGCAATGATTGCAAGGCACAGCTTCAAGGATATTAGGGGAGTTTGGGAGCCTTGCACTTCTGTCAAGGGCTTAGGTGTGTAAATGTTACCTGTGTGGGCTGCAATTAACAGTTCTCAAGCAATATGGCTTCAGGAGGCATGGCCTTAGGGAAGGTGCCTGCAGATTTGTGAGCCACCAACATTTGCTTTGATGCCCCCCTGATTTGGGGAGCCTCCTGAGGAAATTCCTCTAGGTCTGTTTTGGTGCAGGAGACAGAAATCTGATTAGTGATGTTTATTTTTCCAGATGATTTTTTTTTTGACTTTTCAGTTTTAGCGATAGGATAAAAAAATTATATTTTGCATTTAACCTTTTGATGAAGGACTGATTTTGCTTAGTGTTAAAACATAGGTTTGAAACGTTAAAGTCTCTATTCGATAGCTGTAAACACAGTGGGAATTGTCTGATTTCCCACTTGCAATATTGCATGATAAGACTGGAAAGAGCTTTTAGGGCTGTTTTTTACATAGTGACTGGGTTCCCTGCATGCTGCTACTTTCAGAAGTGGAAAAAAACCAAAACCCAGAAACTGCCTGACCAGCAAGTCGTTCCTGTTTTAGACATTGTCCATAGCATCTGTAATATTTGCTGCTCTAGTCGTGTTATGTAATTGATGTCCATTGAGAATATCCCAAAACAGGATGTTTATTTCCTGAGGCTGTTAATGGTGTTTGAAGTTTCTTTATCAGACACAGACTGGGGAAAGGTGCATTGATTTTTAGTGTCTTCTGCTCTTTAAGTAATTTTTTTAAATGAGTAATTATAGAAATACGATGCCTTTAAACTTGAGGGCAAATTTAACATTTGGTTTTCACACTGCAGCTGTCTGGAATTCAATGTTTCGGGGCCAAGAGTTCATCTATTTCCTGACAAAATAGGGTGATTTAGCATGCTTTTAATTTTAAGCATGTGAGCATTCCCATCTTTCCTCACATTTATTTAGTTTGATACATACATGTGTGTGTATTCATATGTATATATAGATAGGTAAAAAGCAAAACTTTGGCCTTTTATGAACTGAATCTTATGAAACAAGCTTTTAGACCAATGTAAAGTTGTGTAAGGCTTTTTTAGTATCATTTTCACACACATATGAAACCTTTAAGCAGTAGAGTGATAGTAAAGCTGATACAGTTATCCTGTTCATTTTAGACAAGCTTGGGGGCAGTCTGTGGTGTTCCATCAGTAACAGCAACCCATATTAACACCGAAAAAACTGATTTTTATCTCCTTGGGATCATAATGTAAACTGGCTGAAGACACCTTGATGCAAACAAGGGCTACTTGCATGAGCTTTGAACTTGGCTTTAGTTTACACACTTAAACCAGCCACACAATCTGAATAATGCTGAGGTCATAAACACTGATTTCAAGGGATGCTTAGAATGGAGCTAATATATTATGATATGCATGATCTTCATCAAAGAGGTATCAAGCATTCCCAGAAGTCCTAGAGTTATATGATCTGGTGGCAGACCCAGAGGCAAATTCAGAGTTGTCAGCTGAATTGCCTTTGGAGCCTGCCAAGCAAACAGATGCTAATGTTAGATGAGTATCTACATGGCTTGGCATGGGGCTCCCATGACAGGCAGCAAGCCCTGTGTGTGACCTTAGTTTGCTGGTCCACTGCTGGGAATCACAGAGGAGATGTCTAGTGATGTGTGAGTTAGAGCTGTCTGTTGTTCATGGTATTTGAATATGATTTATTTGGATGCTGTAGTCAGAATTTCTGATGAGAAGATTTAAACACTGCCATCCACCCTCTTGGGTTACGACTGAGAAAAGCAAACACAGTTTGTTTTCCTTGTGCTTGTTCTACAGGCTCCAGAGCCCTTTGTATGCTGGGAAACCCCAGCCTCTGCCAGTTGAGGAAATCTTAATACAATATTATCTAAAGGAGTGTTAATGTTACTGTGTGTTGCTGTGCCACACTAATTTTGATGAGCTGCACTCACTAAGTACATCTGCCTGGGCAAACTGGATGTTTGGGAGCCCTGGGACCAGCTGGCACAGAGAGGCCCATGCCCCTGAGGGTGACATTCTGCAGCTTCCAAACCATGGTGGCCATGTGTGTGCTGCCTGTTGGGAAGTGGCCTTGCCTTGTAGCCTCTGAGCCACCCCACAGTTTGGGGGAGAGAAGTTTATTACAGCCAAAAGCCTCTCAAGGTCCTCTCTTTATCAATTTAACAGTGTGAATCATAGTGCTGCAAAACCCAGGAACATCCTGGAACTCTTCATTTGCTAGCACAGATAGGGCTGTTATGTCTCTGCCTCCCTTGTCACCACTCTGTGCTTAAAGACTCTGGCTCTAGTCCAGCTTCTAGCTCCAGCTCTTCATGATTTTTAAGATTATATGCCCCTCACTTCGCCCAAAAGCCTGCTCACTGGGCTTTCTCTCCCTGGGTGTATGCTGTTCTGAGGCTTTGTTTGTTGGGACTCCATCTGTAGATTCATTTAGCAACATGCATACTCATTTGAGCTGAATATAGGAACATTTAAGTCTCTAGACAAGTGATTAAGGGCTTTATTAAATAGAAATGTTTTGCTAAGCCACAGCATGGATTATCTGTCGCTTAGTATGTGTATAATCAAAACTGATTCTCTGATCTTGGATAAAAACTCTGGAGGATCTGTTTAATTTTTTTTTTCTTTTGTGTAAAATGGGAATACTGACATTTCTTTGCTGACTTCTTTGGGTTGCTGTGGAGTTTAATGCCCAGAAAGTGCTTTGAACATGAGAACTGCTGTGGCAGAATTACTGAGAGCTGTGCTTCTAGAATTTAAT
This sequence comes from Zosterops lateralis, assembly GCF_965231275.1. Taxonomy (NCBI): domain Eukaryota; kingdom Metazoa; phylum Chordata; class Aves; order Passeriformes; family Zosteropidae; genus Zosterops; species Zosterops lateralis. The sequence continues at coordinate 12,345,387 of NC_139766.1, forward strand.
TGCTCAGTTAAGGAGGAGAGGGACAAAAAGTTTAGAACCAGCTGGCAGTGAAATTCTATTGAAGTTTGTATGTAATATATGGAAATAGCATTCATATTGAATCTGGTTATTGAGAATTGTATTTTAAATTTTGAATGATTTTTCATTAGTCTTTGATATATTTTAAATTAATTATTCCCCTTTAAAATTCTAAATATGGATGGGATTTTTTTTTTGTCTTTGTTTTAGAGTAGGCTTTTAGCAAAACTTGATGTTTTCTTATTGTAGATCATTGCAATTATTATGCATGAGCATAATCACATCTGACAATAAAAGTAAAATTAGTATATATTAATAATTTGTGCGCTTTCTATATTTGGCTTATATTTGCTCTGAAATGAAGAGTGAGGTTCAAGGTCTTTCTGTGCTCTCATAAAACCCGGTTGCCTAGCATTTTTAACACTTGGCAGCACCATTTCTAATCTGTCTGTAGCTGGCAGCCAGGCTGTGCAGCTCCTCGGTGGGAAGTAACATGGAGCTGAGCAGCAGCTCCCAGCTCAGGCAGGTTTCCTTCTGTGGGTACCAGTTTGAACCCCTCTGGAAATTATAAATGCATGATGTGATGCCCGTGGCAATTTTTTCTCTTTTGTCCTTCAGCGTGGGTTGGTAAGAGGAGTGGACCGGCACATTTTGTAAATATGCGCATGTTTATCAGGCAGAGTGTTTCCAGCCTGTTACTGAGTCCTTTGCTTGGATGAGGGTCTCATCTGTCAGCAAAGAAAGAAAGAAAGATCTGGCTGCAATTTTGGTTTTCCTTTTTTTTTTTTTTTTACCCCCCCTGAAATCTCAGAAGAGTGAATGACTAGCATGTGTTACACAATGTAAGCTGTGAAGAAGATTTGAGGGAATGTGAAATTTAGAAGCTCTCTGTGCATATCTTTACTCTAAAATAGATACTGATCTGCAGTGTTTTCTTAGTTTTAAGCGTTGCTTGTAAGAATAGATACAAGCAGTTACCAAATGGCTCAGATTTACTGAGTGAAAGGCTTTCTAGCCCTTTTTTTTCGTCTCGTTTAGTCTGAACAGGATGGAGGGCTCAGTGCTCCCTGTTTTTGGCCATCCCAGTGGCCTCAGTGCTGCTGGAGGCAGGGCTGGAGCAGCCCCTCCATTGCCTGTCAGTGCTCAGGGAGGGCTGCAGGCTCACAGCACAGAGGGGGCTCAGGGGCTGCAGGGGTGCAGTGCCTGCCACTGCTGGGGGGGGCCTAAATAGCTGTTAAAAGGAATCTTGGGAAGCTTTTTATCACTCCACTGTGTGTTTCAGATTAAGAAGGCACCTCGTGACTTCAGCAAGGATAATATTAATAAAGTTAATTAGCCATTCTGCCTTTGCAACGTCGCTGGTCTAAGCAGGTCACCTTGAACATGAAGACACTGAAGTGTATGAAGACTGTAGCCAAATTTTTGAGAAATGTGTCCTAATTTTCAGCTATGCTACAACTGACAAATGTTCCTTGACCTCATTTACTATTTAAGTGGTGGGAAACTTTGCATTTACCTCAGTGGGTAGAAGGTCAAGTCTCTTGGGCCTCTTTTCCTGGAGGCCTTGTCCTCTGCAGGTGGGAGATGGGTGCCAGAACCTCTGAAATAAGAGCTTTGAGCTTTTGAATGAGGAATACATATGTGGGAGGGTCAGTTTATGAAACACTGAATCTCAGTGACTTGTATTCAGTATGAAGTGTTGTTTTAGCACAGAACACTGAACCCAGATAATCTACTTTACATATTTGTCCTGTAAGCAGTTCTTTTCTACGTTGACTGTGCTCTAATAGTTGATTTTTCTAATTTGAGAAATACAGCTAGAAATTAGCATCTGATTAAAAAGCTGTTGAAAAAAATTTCTAGGATCTTAAAATAAACACGTACAAAAATACTGGAGGAAAAACCCAACTCTATTAAATCTCCAGGCTAGAAAGAGTAAATCACAGTGGTCATAAGCACTCACAGAGGGGTAAAGACTTTACGTTTGGTTTTTTTAGGTTCTGTTTCAAGTGAATTTTCTCTTTGAGTGAGCACTGAACATACGTTCAGATGTTCTGCATGGGAAGATGTTTTCCTTGGTCCCTGAGGATAGAGATGCATAGACTTGTGAATCTCAGGCTCATACTGGACTCATGATCACCTAAGCCTGATGCAGGCCACCAAGGTGTGTATGTGTAGCATTTCTAAAACCCGAAAGTTGGAGATTGAAGATGAAGAAAAACTAAAGATTAGCACAGTGCTTGCCAGGATTTGAAGTAAGAAAAAATTGTGGCTTCCATTCTTTGGGGTTTTTTAACTTTTATTTAGTATCATTGCTAGCTGAAGTGATCATGTTTCAAGGAGCCTTTCAAGACCTGTTCAGCATTCAACTGTATGGTTTTGGATTTCATGTCAGGAAGAGGTTGTGCTCTGGAAGAAAGATGATATTTAGCCTGATAAACTTTGTTCTTGCCTGACAAGATTAAATGGGGCTGTTTGGTTTTTGCCTTTGATGTATTTGCCTGCATTGGCAAAGAAGCTAGGCAAGGTGGCAGTTAACAAAATAACTACCTGAAGTGTAGTGGACACTCATCTCTGGATTTTATTTGAATTGACCACCTTTACCTGAGGGTTTACCACTGTTAGCAGCATCTGTGTTTAAAGTTTGCCTTCGCCAAAATCAACTTCCTGTTGTGTTTTGCATTGTCCCTACATCTAACATGGAGAAAACATTTGCCACTTTTCAGCACAAACTCATCAGACTTTGAAGCCATAATAAGTGAAATAAAAAAGTAAAATTAAGATTTGCCAGGATGACACTCCTAGGGGCGAAGGGGCAGATAAATCCTTCTTTTCAAACTACTTTTTTTCTGTATTCCTTGTACTCCTTCATGCATTCTAAAGCTCTCATTGTAATTTCTCAGGTGCACTCTTTTGCACCCTTCCTCATGGTCTTTTTAACATTTGCATCTCTCCATCTCTTGTCATCTCAGGCATCCTTGTGCTCTCCTTTTTCTTATTTTCCTCATCTGGCCACCCTGCTTGTGCATGTAACCTGTGTTTTGGTGCCTTGGAGAGGTGATCAGGCAGTTTGTGTGTAGGTCAAGGAACCTGTATCTTGTGATGTGGTATAGGGGTAACAGTGGAAGTGCTGGGCTGATGGTTAGAATTGATTAGAATTGATTAAAGTCTCTTCCCTAATGATTATGGTTCTTTGATGCTCTGTCTTGTCTGCCCAAGAGAGGATTTGGCTTTCTGGTGTGTTGGTTATGGGTGTTTAGTATCTGACCCACACAAGGTGGATGGTGTGATGTGGGAGAGTTTGCATTGTGCTGGCTTGAATTTTGGGGATGTCCTGATATCCTACAATCCCTGGATCCAAGATGGTGAATAACACTGCTGTGACCCAAAGTGAATGCACTTTACAGAGACTGCTACTTCAAACAGAAAATTTTTCAGTTGTCAATGATCTCTCTGCCAGCTATTTCAGAAAAGAAGGCCTTCATACATTTGAGGTTTTGCATACTTTAATTTCTAGCTGTTCAAGAAAACCTTTGAAATTTCAGCTTTTAAAAAGGTAGCAGGTTTTTTCTTTACATCTGTTTTTTTCTTTCCCTACTTTTTTTTTTTTTTCTTTCTTAGTCTAGACTAAATTCTGACAGCACAACTCTTTGTATTGGCCTTCCCTTCATTCGAGATACTGTAATACCACTCCTCTTTTATTTGCCATTTGTCCTTTTGTTTTATGGTTCTCTTTGTTGGAAGCTTCTTTGTTGTTTCTTCCAGATTATGCTCCTCAGGGACTTCTGTATCAGTATGACTGAACATTGCTTGCAGCCATGCCAGATTGTGCTGTGATCTTATTGGATTTCACAAACCAAGGTTAGGCCAGGTCAGAACTTGGTTGAAATAACGTAGACGACAAGCTTGCCTGTTAGCCACTGGGAACACACCCAACAAAGACCTGACCCAGATGTTGATTCAGTCGGCTCAGACTGGCACTGTTGCTGTGCTCACTGCGGTGGGTGTGATACTAATGAGAAATTCTGACCTGTTCTGGCTGGTAGGATTTCACAGCTTTTTTTAGAGAAGAGTACTGTTGTTAATTCCAGTGTTCTGGCCCATTCCAAATCCTTTAATTCTCTATCAGGATTACACTGGAATTCAGTTGAAGATTATATTCTCTGATCTTCTTTTCCCTGCACTGTTGCATGATGATTGCCCTCAAAACTTGCTGTGCTGTTCAAAAAGCTGCATTTGTGTGCTGGATGAAATAATTACAAAATTTTCTTCGTTTTCCTGATCTTCTGAAGAAAAAACCAAAACAAAACACAAGCAGACAAAAAACCCTCACAAAAACAGACAAAACCAAAAAACAAATCCAAACAAACAGAAAAACCTTCTGATATCATGTCTTCAGATTAAAGGTTCCAAAAAGGTAGAAATTTTTAGCAAAAATAACACATCAAAATTACAGTTGAGCTTTTCTTAGAGCTGCTTTAAGTTTCTGATCAAAAGACTGTATGAGGATGTGTAAGTATGTTCACACTTAGCTTCACTGAGTGCATATTAAGTGGAAAATCACATGCTATTATGCTTGAGTGCCTCAAAATGATAGGAAGATTGAATATAAGATAAGGCTTTTCTAATTCATTGTAGAGGTATTCATACCTGTTGATGTTCTGTATGGTTTTAAATAGCTTATTCCTTTAAATAAAGCTGTGAGAGGCTAGAAAGTGAACATAGAAAAATATATAATGGTGTGAAATAAAGGCCAAAATTAACTTGGGCTACATGTACCAACCTTTGTTTCATCCCTGCACTCAGCCTGAGGGAGGGCTGCTGGAGAGTTCATTTGCCTGTGTCTGTGCTGGAACAATACTCATGAAGTTGTGGAAAGAACAGTACAATCAGCTTGATTTACCTTGATGCGCCAGATGTACAGTGATGGACTTAGATCTCACAAAACCTGAATATATCTAGCTAGGCAGCAGCCATTGACAGCATAGCCATTAAGAACATTTAAGGAGTGTAAATTGTGAATCTGCCGAGGAATTAGTGAGGTATGAAAGGTCAGGGGCGACTAGGAGTCAGTAAATCAAATACTTCACAGGCTGGATCAGGAAAAAGTTCTTGTCAGTTTAAGCCGTAAAGTAGTGTGATATCTTTCTGTGTAGAGTAATGTGGTATCTTTCTGTGAATATGTAAAATAAGTCTCAGGATTCAAGCCTGTAATGCATTTTACACACTGGGACAATTTGCAGTGGCTGGATGTGGACGAGATAATCAGGTGTTTATGCCCCTGGGGTATTTTTATCTTTTGATACTTTTGGGTCTGCTTTTCTCAGTCAGCATCTGTATATTGAGGGAAAATATTGAATATCCTGACTTTAAAATTCAAGTTTATATACATTTCTACATAGACAAAATGGAAAATTTAAAAATGGAGTAGGAAGATTAATGTTCTATAAAAGATGGGATTTACAGTTTGATTGTCAGTGTGTGGCATTGAGGTTACCCATAATTATTCTTAATAGGTAAATTATCTCTGTCTCTGATAATCCTAATCATCAGTGCAAAGCTTGGCACTGCCAGCAGAGATATGGAAGGTGTAGTGGAGAGTAAGGCTGGAAGAAGTCTTTCATCTCTGCCATCCCTTGCCAAGGGCTTACTGTACATGCAAATTCATCAGCTTTTCTATTGTGGTGCATTTATATATCCTGGAGAGGCTGAAATCTGGGAATTAATTGCTCTATGTGCTCAGGGGGCCAGTCTGCAGTGGGAGAATCTGTAGGATTGGGACAGTAGTGGTTGATGTTGCATTAATAAATACATGGGGAAATGTCCTGCAGAAGAGTATGAAGGGCTTTCTTGATTGATTCTGTCCTTACCTCCTCTGTTTAAGGAAGAGCCAGCCTGGCTAACCCTTTGTAAGAAAGCAGCATGGCTGATGTTGACCTGCTGAACAGATATGCTGGCTGTGTTTGGGGGGTAGGGGGGTGGTGGTGGTGTCTGTGCAGGGGACAGATATCTGTTGTTTTCAGCTGTTACTTACAGGATCAATAAAACTGATTTTCCCATTCAAGGATAATTTTTACCAACAGGCTACATATTGGATCTGCTCTTTTTCAGAACAAGTTAATTTAAAAATGATAGGTAGTTTCCAGCTCAGGATTAGTTTTTCTAATAGAAAGGAGAGATGTATCTGGAAGAAACACCTTGGGAGGGGGTAAGAATTTTGCCTCAGAACAACATTGTTGCACACTGCCCACAGTCCTTTTCTTTGAACAATAGTCATTTAACTGTGCATGATATTTTAATGACAAATGCAATATGATAAGAAAAGGCAGAGCTGTTCTATTGCAAACCTAGTTCAGTTGTTATTGAAGGCTGTGCAAATACTGCTGTGGACTTGACTGGGCAATGACAGATACCCTCTGTATGGTGCAATATATTTTATGACCACTGTCACTGTAGAGAAGAATATTTTGTGATTTTGTGGAATTATTCCAGGCCAATAGCAAGTGTATCCACACATATGTGTTCAAATGCCATGCATTCCTTTTGCAGTTACTTTATCTTATTCTTTTGTGACCTGTTGAGAAAATCTCATGGACATGACCCATACATAGACATACACACATATTTTACTACTACCTTCCTCCCTCTGCATTTGCCCTTCTTGCCCATTGTACACTTAAGGCACAGTTTAAAAGGAGTATCAGTATGAGGCTTCTGCAGTTGTGCCTGTGTGATTGGGGTGAAATACAGCTTTGAATGAGTAAAATCGTGCAGCTATCATTTTATAAGCAAGTGACCACACCTACAATCAGTATGAATTCTGCAGGGTAAGGAGAAAATAGCCAATAAGTGTTCTTCCACTGAAAGCAGTCTGAATGAACTTTACATGCCAGAAAAGTTGAATAGATTTTAGAAAAAAAATATTTTTATTTTTGACATCAAACTCAACCCATTGCAAACCCCAGAGTGTCATAAAACGTTACCAGACTCTCTGTCCTTGTCCTATACTTGAGCAAATCTCAGGCTTTTGTAGTTATTACCTGTGAAATACGTAGTCTGTGGAAGTCCACATAAAAATCAAATGCCATTACCTTTGAGAAGTGTTGGGTTCAGACCCAAAATACTCTTAAGTATTCATGTGCCATTTTTCTCAAAGTCTACACATCCATTTATGATTCCCTTTTCCTTCTTTATGTATGGAGTGGTGGAGGAAAAAAATGGAGATTATGTTGGTTTGACTTAAAAGAATTTGGTGGTGAAGATTTGTTTAAAAAATGAAAAAGCTATTTTTCTTTCCTGTGATTGGAGCAAAGTTTTCCTTTTTTAGATGGTAAGTAGTTTATAATGTCTGGCTTTTGGGTGGCTGTGTTGCTGATGAGAGCTACTGGCAACAGAAGCTTTCTAACACCAAACTGCTAGTTTATTAAAAGAATAATAGGAACAGATGTTTTCAATTCATAAAATGTATCAAGTAAATGGTACATCCACTTGTTATTTCAATTCCTTTGAATTTCTGTGAACTCATTTGGGGCTAGGTTTTCAAAAGAGCTTAGCCCACTGTCACTTCATTGTTCTCACTATGAACTGATGGATGATGAACATGTTTGGGAACTGCAGCTTTTTATGCCTAAAGGGGAGCTCCTAACTACTGACACTTCTAAAATCTGGCCCATGTTTCTGATGAGTGAATACTGATCATTATGGAGGATTCATACATGCAATCTCTGAGTAATACCCTGCATTTGCCTGTGATTATATATATGATGTTTTCTTAATTTACTATTGCACTAGGCATTTTAATTCAAATTATGCTAATAGTGTAGGATTAACTGCAGATTATGATTCTAGCGTGTACTGTCATTCAAACAGAAGAACCGGTTCTTTAGCTCCTAGAGCCTCTTTCTCCCTCTCATCCTGATGTGTAGTAATTTGTGCTCAAGACTGGCCTCAGGTTTTGATGAGGTTTCTTGTTTAAACAGATGAAATTGCTTAGGGAGAGGCAGTTGTTGAAAATCAGGAAAAGAGAGACTGAGATTCTTTTTGTCTTCTGATGACACATTTTTATGGTGCTGAAATGATTTTCTGAAAACAGTGATTAGAATGGGCTCTTGCCAGCACTGCACAGTGAACAGTTCTGGTTTTGCCTCCATTACTCAGTGCTAGGACAGGCTGCACCTAGTTTTTTGCACTCTTGGCTCAAATACATATTTGGGAAATCTAATGCTAGGAGGTTATGTTAAAATCACTAGAAAAGTCATAGAATAAATAATGCATGCAGGAGATCTGATGTTATGTTGGTCCTTGCTAGAGCACATAGCAGGAGGCCAGTTTTGTTCTTTGCCAGTACTGAAAAAAAGCTTTATAGCCACCCAAGATGGCTCTTCTTGAAGCATAACCTCTTCAGAGAGCTTCTCCTCCCCCAAACTGCAGATGTGCTGGAAACACAAATTTGCCTCTTTAATGTTTGCACTTGTTTCATTACAGTGTAATGGCATGCAGCCTGTTTGCATTAGTGAATTCATCTGTATTCCTTCAAATCCCTCATTTGTTACATTTTTTTTGTGGAGTGCCTGATATTTCTAGGGATTTCATGTTGTAGCAGCAATCTAAAATGTGCCTTTCTTTTCTTTCTTCCTCCAGCTGATATTATTTCTACAGTTGAGTTCAACCACACTGGAGAACTGCTGGCTACTGGTGACAAGGGGGGTCGAGTTGTTATATTCCAAAGGGAACCTGAGGTATGTGGGTTACCCGTGTAGTCCTTAATAGCTTGATAAAACCTGGCTTAACTTTTAATACTTTATTTGAATTGAATTAACAGACTTGTTTACAATCTCAAGATTCAGTAAAACAGAGTGTTACCTCTTTAGAGAGGAAGAGAAAAAGGGTAAGGATTTTTAACTTGTAAATTTGCGGTATCAAATAAAAATTCTTTCACACTCCAAAATTATGATATAAGAAAAAAGAAGGTTATTTTTGTTTTACTTCTGTCTTGTTTTAACAGCCTTTGCCAGATGACGGAACCCCATTCCATTTAGAAGAATACCTTCACTTACCTTTATGTTCTACTTGTAAATTCCATCCATCTGCAGTGTCTTTTGTAGCAGTCTTTATTGTATAGCTGGCATTTCTTCAAAAATTGTGATATAAAGTGTTTCAATACTCACAGGAGATTTCATTCTTGCTGAAACAAATATGTCAATATCATGTTTTAAATGAGAAATTAAATAAAATTTTCAGTATTTTTATATTTATAAGGGCTGCTTGTACACCTTTCCTAAGAGATGAAGATATATTGCTGTTGCAAACATTTCTGTTGTTCTTATTCTCCACAGAGTAAAAATGAGCCTTACAATCAGGGGGAGTACAATGTTTACAGCACTTTCCAGAGCCATGAACCTGAATTTGATTATTTGAAGAGCTTGGAGATAGAAGAAAAAATAAACAAGATCAAGTGGTTACCACAGCAAAATGCAGCTCACTCACTACTATCAACAAATGGTGAGATTGATGAGAATATACAGGACATATCAGGATTTACAGTATTTGCTGTATGTGTTTTATTGCTGATGGTATATATTTGCTCATTTTAATCTACTGTTTTAGTAATTTCCTCTTTCAGAGTTTACCAAAACTGTCATACTGCCTCTGATATCCGTCGTTTGTATATTTTATTCATAGAACCATGAGGTTTTTCCAATTCATTATTCATAGACATTTAAAGTGCTGTCCATTTTTCTATTAATATGCAGTGCTATCCTGAAACAGATCTCGTGACAAAGGCATCACCTTGCTCAGCAGCTTATGTTCCATGGGAAATTTAATTTTTTTTCCACTGTGTTTGTCATAACTTTTATTATTTGTAGATGTGTAAATGAAGGTAGGTGAGAGAGATTAATTTATTTTCTTTTTATTCGTTATCATCAGAATAGTTTATTTAAGTTTTAAAAAGATAGACAAATTTTGGGAAGACAGGAGGTCTTCCCAACACTGGGATATTGATACTTTCTCATATTTCTAACCTATCTGAGGCCTACTGATGAAAGAAGAGAGTATTACTACCAAGAGGGGATATTCAGATATGAAATAAGGGGAAAAAATCTGAATGTAACCTAACATGCACAGGTGTCATTTAGGCAGCATTTAGACACTCACAAACTTTATTATTGCAGATGATGCATGAGACAAAATACCTGGGTTTAAATTTTAGATCTAATGGTAATCAGAAAAGAATTTTTTTTTGTTCTAGAAGTTTGAGTGTAATTTGGAATTGCTGATAAAAAATAGAGTAATCTCATCTTTGGGAATTGACACAATCACGAAGTGATTGCTTTGCATTAAAATACATAACATTAAATAATGTTTACATTAATTCAAAGTGGATGGTAACGTTTTACTCTTTTGTAGTTTTACTTAATGTTGCCTTTGACTTTTTGGGGGCACTGTTACTTATTCAAAATGAAACACCTGTTACAGACAGATGATTTATGCTAATTTAATGAAGTTTGGGAGTTTATTTCTACTCTTCTCTCTTGGTCAAAATATCCCTCACCTTCTTCAGATGACTAAGAACAGCTTCTTCTGAGTGTGTGGTACAAAAGCAGATTATTGAAAGTAAACCTTTCTCTTTTCATTATAAAGTTTGTTTTTAGAAACACAGAGGAATACAGCCAAGTCCTCAGATTTTCAGCTTTTACAGTTATAGATAATAGACCATTACATGAGTTTTCTGGTTCATACTGTCATGAGAGGGGAGAAAGGAAGAAATAGTCCTAGTGCTGCTGTGGTTAATCCAGTTTCAATCAACACTGAGCAAGCTAGGACCTAGAAAAATACTTTGGTCTCTGTTTCTCCCTCTTAGTTTTGGAGCATCCCAGCAGACCTCTTCATGGTGAGAAGAACAGAAATGGTTCCATTGGCACAAGCTTTGGGTTTTGGCTTTGAATTGCAAAACATTTGCCTCTGCCAAGGAGGATTCCTAGCTTCCTGGCACAGCAGGGTTGAAGTCTCAAGATTCACCTCCTGGCATATTCTTAAAGATGGTTTTAACTTCAGGGTACAGACAAGCCACGTTGAATTATTCACAGTCTCACAGATTACCTGGGAGAAGCCTTTGACAATGTATATCAATTCCATGCCTATAAAAAGGAATAATAATATGTTTCCTAACTAGAAGGCACCACCTGTCACACATGCTAATATTGGACAGAGTGTAGAAATATCTTGAGTACTGTTTTTTGTTTACTAAATTCCAAGCCTGCTATTTTAATGCAATTTTTGATATTTTGCTCTCTGGTAATTTAGGAGCTAATGCATGGTTTTTTGCAGAAAAATGAGAGCTGTGAAACAGCATCCTTTCCATGTGTTCAGGTGGACAGTGCCCACTGAATGTGTTGGAAGGAGCTTCCTGCTGTTCAGGAACATTAGGGGAGAGTTGGTCTAAATCTAACCATCAATATATGAGACTTGGCATGTCTGCACCTGCCCAAATCTGTTTCTGTCATTCTAAGGAAGACTTTTGTCTGAAGTTGTTTCTGCACAAGTCACCTCTCTCAGAGGTGATCTTGGTTCCTTTCCAGTTCACATTATCAACAAGTTATCAGCTAAGCTTTGATTGTGGCATCTTAATTAATGGAGACAGAAGGAAATCACCAAGGCTTTCAAATCCCACTGTGGACTTACAGTGCTTGCAGTTAACAAAATTGTAGTTTGCACTGTAAAATGTGCAAACTGATTTTATAGTATAATAATAACTTACTATGATTCACTGGTATCTTCTGTACTAGAATATTTTTGGGCCACTGTCAGTGTGAGCTGCATGAAGTAGATCAGAATTTGGCCCATACAGATTCTTTCATCTGAGGATTTCAGACTGCTTACCAGACATTAATTAATTTAACTTCAAAACACCTTTGAGACTGTTTCAATGTTTTCTATATTTTGCAAAATATAAGCATACTTAAAACTTCTAAGGAGTATTTAAAGTCCAGAGGTGGATAAAGGAGAAGAAAACCAATACATTATAACCTTACCCACTAACAAAGCAGTTTTCACTCAGGAAAGAGGTAGATTTATTAATAGCAATGGAAAATTGTTTGTGTTTTTTGTTATAATTCATCTTACAACTGCTGTATTTATAATTTTATTTATTAGATCAGCAGGAATGCACTATTTACATGTAATAAAATATCCAAGGGCATGGCATGACCTATGTGTATTTCTAGTAATTAATTAAAATGATATACAATACAAATGAGGTTTATTGAATATTTAAAAGGAGCTTTTTAGTTACACATCGAACTAACCTTTTGTTCTGTAGATTGACTGTAATTGTATTGTGATATTTTTTTTGCTTGTATATTAGCATATCAATATCGTTAAGAGATGCATAATAGTAAAAAATGAGTAATGGAAGAATTGATTTTGAAACAAAGAAAATTCAAAGTTAAAACTTGCTATAGAAATGTAAGTCAATTCATGTTTTTTTGTATATCCTGTCTTTAAAATGATTTGTACTAGTATTTGAAAGTAGTATTTTGAGCAGTCACACTGGGGAAATTATTATGTTTGGCTATGTATTTAGGGAAAGAAAAGTAAAGGAAGAAAGTGGATTAAATCAGAAGTGATGCAGGAACTGAAGGGCAGAAGCTTTGGAAAGACTTTTGGTCCTGCACAAGCAGATGAGAGAAAAAATCATCAGAGTCTCAGGGACAGATTTTTTGCAGAAGAGTTGGCAACTTTTCAGTCTAGAAAGTGTTAGGGTTGGCAGGTTAGGAGCACAACCACAGTGGGAGTGGACAATCAGCATTAGGAAATCTGGAGCTTCAGCTTGTACAAAAAAATCCCCCAAAGACAAATGCAGTGAGAAATGTTTAAAACATATTTATTGGTGTCGTGGTTTGAAAGCAAAACAAGTGAGAGGCTCCAAGTCAGAAATACAATTTAATAAGAAGGTAAAAAGATAAGATAAAATAAAATAAAATAAGATAAAATAAAATAATACAGAAGACCACTGACAGAGTCAGAATACAACCTGAGCAGGGTGGTGGAAGCAGCCCAGATGAGGTGCTCTTCCTGAAGCAGTGATCCTGTAGAAAGGTCTGGTAGCTCTGGTCTTCTGGGAATCCAGGGGGTAAGGGCTGCTTGTACTGTCCCAAATCCCAGATTATATCCAGGTGAGAATGCTGGGCTCCTCCCCCTGGGCAGAGCATCTCACAATGGGATGATGAGTGTGAAGTGGGTCCTTGATGGCCCATTAAACAGAGATAACTCCTGGAGGGAGTTACCTGTGAGTCATGGGCAAGGCATTGGTGGGCCATTAGCAGAAGAGCCCAAAGGCAGGGGGCCTGGGAAAACACTGCCCCACCTGGTTCCAGCAGCTCATGAAGATGGTGATAAAATAAATACTTTGTGTACATCCTACACTACAACCCAGGACAATTGGTTTCAGAGACTCTTTGCTAACTGAGAGACCTCATTACTCTCTCATCACGTGCTTCACCTGTCATGAAAAAGGAAGGATCTAGATTTTATTCCATTCCTTGCAAGATTAATGCATTTTTCTCCTTACTTACCTCTCTTGCCATCACAACACATTTCTCTTAGTTTGGTTGGGTTTTTTTCTTTTTCATCAGTTGTTTCCCAGCTGCTTTCCATTAGGAGGGAGAAATGCCTTGTTTTTCACACAACCTTTCATTTGCAGGAGCTCCTGATGTTACACCAGTGCACCACTGCCCATTCCCACAGTGGGCCAGGAAGGGGTCATGGGTCTGGCTGTGTACTCCAAGCTATTTTTGTGCTGTTTATCAGTATCCTAGCAAACTGGCATTAATGCCAAACTGATGTTAATACTGAGGTTATTTCCTTGCCAAGTGAAATGGTTAAACTGAGCTTCAGCAGTGATCCTCGAGTAGTTTGGGTTTGTTCCACCTGCAAACTGCCAGGTTGTATACATGAGCAGCATGTGCTCTACGTGCTCCACAGAGTCTGTGAGCTGCCAGGAACTCCTGACTTGGTGTCAAGATCTGGGATGTGCTTTATGACTATTTTGTCTGTTGGCAGCGTTTTCTGGATGTGCAGAATGAAGTAACCAGACTGTTTCAGCACAGGACTTGCCTAAACCAAGGTGTAAAAACTTCTTTAAGGGATATTTTGTGAAATGTGAGTAATTGTATTCAGAATTCCTAAGCTGACAGTTGCTTGTCTTTTCTTTTAAAGATAAAACAATCAAATTGTGGAAAATTACTGAAAGAGATAAGAGACCAGAGGGGTACAACTTAAAAGATGAAGAAGGAAAGCTTAAAGATCTTTCTACAGTAACATCACTGCAGGTAAGCTTCTGTCCATGTCCAAAATTCAGTTGTTTCTGTATGAAAAAGGTAGTGCTAAGTCAGTAAAATATTTAAATATGTATCTAATGCTAAGCATTTCTGTGATCATTCTAACTGAAGCTTTAGCTGACTAATAACTATATTGAATCTGCCACATATTTTCAAGTCACAAATGCTTTAAGATATATTGACTAAAGTAGTTTTGAGAGTTCATATTGGTTTTATTTTTCCTGATAAAATTTTCTTATTGTGACTTAATGTGCTTTCATAAAAGGTTCTTTAACCTCTTGTGCTGGAAGCATTTTACTTGTAATTAATTTTGAACAGATTCTTGCCACATTCAGAGCAACTGAATGTGTATTAAAGACAGTACCCCAAATTTCAGTTTCATCTTTTTTGCTGTTTTATGAAAGAATTATTTTAAGAGTGGGATTGCAGTACTCTGTGCTCTGGTAGACATGAGGTGCTACACTGCTGAAAAGAAACAGTCATGGAGTTCATATAAGCATTGTTTAGTTTGGAAAAGACAATTAAGGTCATGAAGTCCAACCATGAATCCAGAACTGCCATATTCAATAAACCATGTCCCCAGGTGCCACTTTAAAATCCTTTAAATACCTCCAGGTATGCTGACTCTACCACTTTCCTGGGCAGCCTCTTCCAGTGGTTGACAGAAATTTCGGTGAATAAATCTTTCCTAATATCCAATTATAATACAATAACTAATTTAATCCAATTATAATGAAAAAAGCTTCCCAGTGCAATTTAGAGCCATTTCCTTTTCTCCTGTCACTTTTTTCTTGGAGAGGAGACCCATCATCCACATGTTAATGACTTTTTTGGCTGAATTCCCTCCAGGTGTTTTGGCAAAGGAAGTGGCTGAAGGTTAGAACTGGAAGGCTATGTTGTATAAACACTAGTATGTCTTTATTAGTGAAAATAAAAAAAAGCCAGTATTGACTGTTGGGAGAAGAAGCTTCTAAAGTGTAAACATGACTACATTAATGGAATATTTATCTATTCTGTATGATTAGGCAAACAAAACTATTCCAAATTGCTTATAGTCTGAGAATTCTCTGAGAATTCAGCATCTCTTGAGGGGAAGAGGAGGGGCAGCCCTGATCTCTTCTCTGGGATGACAGTGACAGGACCCCAGGGAATGGCCTGAAGCTGTCTCAGGGAGGTTTAGGTTGCATGTTAGTCCTTCACCCAGAGGCTGGCTGGGCACTGAAACAGGCTTCCCAGGGAAGTGCTCAAAGCACCAAGGCTGGCAGAGTTTAAGAAACATTTGGACACTGCTCTCAGGAACATGACTCTTGGTGGTGGTGCTGTTCAGGGTGGGAGTTGAGCTCTGTGATCCTTGAGGGTCCCTTCCCACTTGACATACTCTGTGATTCTGTAATTCAAAGGTTGAGTTTTGTTCCTTTAGTAGAAAGTGAAACTCAAATGTTTAATCACTCTGTGTTCCTCTTTAAACTACCTTGTGGACTGATGTATGATAGATTGTTTCTGATGCATGTTTGACAACATCGAATAGTCCCAGTCATGGACCACAGCTTTACAGTGTTTAATGCTTTATTGATAGGGAATAAATTTAGTGTCTACTTATTGAAGCATTACTTTGAAGCGACACACAGGGAAATAATGAGGGCATATTGACAAGTGATAATCTGTGATATTGACTTTTCAGGGGTACATTGTATATACAGTATGTCATGTTGGCTTTGTTTTGCAAGCCTTTGTTTATTATGTTTCTCTGAGACTACATCCTTTTAACCACTTGAGTTTTTTGAAAGAGAAACATCAAGTAGCAAAATAAATACAGTGAAATGATTTACAGCTAATGGCAAACCTTTAGCAAAAGCAAAATATGAGTGCTGCACTGCTTGCCAGAGCCTCCCACACATGTGGGACAGTAGCTGTGCAGTGGGACTGACCTGTTCTGTGGCAGCTGGCAGTCCCTCCCTTCCCACAGCCCAGGCTTTCCACCATTTTACCTGCCTCTCTTGTCTGTCCTTTCCTCCTTGGCAAGGAAGGCCTTGCCCAGCAGTTAATCCATTAAGGGGAAGTTCAGTTTGTGCACACTGTCGAGAAGTTTTATAATATCACAGTCTTTGAATGCTTTCTCTCTATTGGAATTCTCATCATCCTAGCAAAACAGTATTTAAGTCTTACTCTCCTTCTGGTTTGTGTTTTGCCTTTTTTTTTTTTTTTTTTTTTTTTTTTATTTTTGCCAGGTGCCTGTATTGAAACCCATGGATTTGATGGTAGAAGTCACTCCCAGGAGAATCTTTGCTAATGGTCACACCTATCATGTCAACTCAATATCTGTCAACAGTGACTGTGAGACGTACATGTCAGCGGATGATCTCAGGATTAACCTCTGGCATTTAGCTATCACAGATAGGAGCTTCAGTATCCTTTATGGTGATTCCTTGCTCAGTGTTCGTGTTATTAGTAGGGCTTAAGACAACTATTTTAAAATATTTTTCTGTGGGTTTTAAAATACACCTTTACTTACCAGAAACCCTGCAGTATTTGTAACAGAAAATGCTGAGATATTGTAAGAGACAGCTAAGAGATTGAAAAATCAGGGAATTTTAACTGAAAAATAATGATGTTGGTTAAAGACATTTAAATAGGAAACAGATGCCAGCTGAATGGTAACTATCCACCTGACTAGAATACTCTGTACTGTTATATTCTGAAGACATTTCATGCTGAGATACTACACCTTGTTTTGCTGCAAGGTCAATTCTTACCCTGCCCCTGCCCCTGCCCCTGCTTCTCCATCATCCTGCTTCCCAGAACACTAGTGCCTGAGATGTGCACAGCTTGGGGAGAGGCTCAGCTGCTTTGGGTGAGTTGTGTCTGTGATTAATGCAGGCATTGATGTTTCAGGTGCTGGTGTTATCCTGAAAACTCCGTTGTGGAATCATTCCAGCCGTCTGAGGCTGCCCCTTGCACTACAACAGGGTACCTTGGAGGGGGAGCAAAAGAGAATGTAGCCAAGAAAAGTGATTCTTTGTGTTTTGCAGAACATAAATAGACTGGTAAGAAGAGAAATAGGTTATGGGGCCAAGTCAGAATGTTGTGTTCCTTTGGCGATTTCTTTTTGAGTGTATCAAAAAAAGTTTGAAGAGTATGTCTCTGTGGGTTTATATGAGGGACTATTAGATGTCAAAGTGAAGTTGTTCTGTTGGGGTAGATTTCCTCAGAAAAGGCACAAATGTGAACACCAAGGGGTGTTCTCCCTGTCTCTGGGGATTGTGTTTCTTCCTTTGTGGGCCAGGTTATCTTTGAAACTTAACCCATAAGTTTGCTAATGTCACAGGAAACAATGTTCTCTAAATCAAATGACACTTAATGTCCTTAAAGAATTACCTTTGCAGGGTCAAGTGACAAGTGCCCTTACCCTGGAGATTGTAGTGAATATCTCCTCAATTTGTTTCCAAACTCATACTGGTTTTCTGTCCTTCACCTGCATAGGTTAAGCAAGCTTAAAAGGGGCCCTCTTTAATTATGACTGCTTATTTAGGAACAATTTATATGTGGTACTTCAAAGTCCAGCTATGTCTGCTTTGATATCCAAGTAACAGTACTTCCATTCTTGAGTAAGACAAATTGAGATTATTTGGCAGCACACCTATCTGGAGTAACAATATGGCACTGACAGTGTCTTTCTCACAGCAGCTTCACTGTCCAGACTTCTCTGTCCTGGACACTTTTAAATGTGACTCTACGGTGTGTTCTCCTCTAGTCTGTCCCCTTCTAAGGCAGAGCAGTGGGTCAGACCAAGCACAGCAATCTCTGTATGCCTGTGTATGATTACCAGATCACACTCCAGAATGCTTATGCAAGGTAAGGATTTGTCTTTGGCAATTCCTTTTATTGAATTAAAGCTATTTCATAATCCATGGATTGCCAAGACAAATGTTCCTGAAAAGTTTCAAAAACCAAGTAAATGGTCGCTATTACAGTTCATGAGGACAACATGAATTTTTAGTGTCATTTGCCACACTTAAGAGCTTACTGACAGAAGTATCAACCATAAATGAATAGCTGTATGGACTCTGTTTCAAACATTAGCCCACTCCTGTGGTGGAGTATTTACTGATAAAATGTGTTTGAAAGTTTCTGATAGATTCATTGATTTAGCTCTTAAAACATGATAAAGTTTATAATGACACACTAATTTTCTGAGTATGTTCTAAGAATGATGATGAGAGGGAAATTAGGAGTGTGCTTTTGAGTTTTAGGATGGGAAGCTTTTCCTGTGTCTGAGACAGTGGCTTTGGGATACTTGGATTTCTGTCTTGGATTGGGATACAGATATTGCTGCTTCTTTTACACTTGAATGAAAATCTGTGAGGACTGTCATGAGAGAGTTCAGGCACTGATAGGAGAGGACACCAAGTAATGGGATAATCAATTCTAGAGGCAAAAGGCTCCTGCTAAGGTGGCCGAAGGTTGGCTTTTGTGGCTGGATACCTGTATGTCTTCAGGAGAATAGGCTGAGTTAAAAGACTGTACCCACTACTCTTTCAGACAATATAAGCTGTACCTGTCTGTACTCAGTTGTCAAAAACAGGTCATCAGACAAATTACTTTTACCTAATTCTTTGATAAAGAGAAATTTTGACATAGGTAATCCAAGAGAAGGTGAGATAGTTACAGAATATTGCTCATATTGGGGAATTAACTGGGAGGCCATGATAACTGAAAGAAGTGGATGAGTAAGTTCAACTTGCATCAGTCTCCTGACAGGTATCTTTCTGTCCATATAGAGCCCGGTACATCTCGTAAAATTGCAGGGATGTGTTCTTCCCTGGATAACAGCATCTGTCCCTGAAACTGCATTTCTGTCCCACAGAAAAACAACTTACATAAAAATCTCCTGGAAGTAGATGAGTTTCTGGTAAAATCAGTGGGTGTGCCAGTTATAATTAAGACTAGACATATTAAGGTGAAAAAATTCTGCCAAGCAAACAGTTTAAATTATAAATGAATGTTGCTGGGCTTGGTGCCTTCTGTAGCACATTTATGGGGATAGGCAGGAAGAGGCTGAGGCTGTTTTAAAAATGCTTGTTCCACATCTTTTTACTGAATGCAAAAGGGAAATGAAGCATCTTGCTGTTTTACATTCAAGGCTTGGTTCCTTGAAATTCATGTTTAAAACAATAAATAGGAAACATTTTGGTTTGAAGTGGATTTTGTTAATGAGGGATCTGGCAGGGATAAGTATTTGTCTTGCTATTTTCCCTTAGAGGCAGCACTGCTACATATAATGACCTACAATCTGTTTACCCAAGAGGCTGGTTGTGACAATGACACAAACAACAAATACAGTGGTAGAGTTTCTGGACATTCACTTCATGTCTGAACATCTTTACAAACTGCATGGGAAATGCTGGAGAAAGACTGAACCAGCAGCAGTGTGTTTGGGTATTTTACAAGTAAAGTACTTTGCCCTGTAGAATTTAATTTGAGAACATTTTGGTTACAACCATAGTTTTAGCAGTTTTACAAATCACTGATAATTTTCCTTTATTTGAAAATACAGAGCAATGGAGATCTTAAATTAATTCTCTTTCTGTAGTCTTTGGGAAAATATTTTAAATCAGCTTTGCAGAATTTGACCAGAATATTTACCTTAGGTAAAGTCTTAGGCAGACAAAATTCAGCTAATGCTTTTCTAGTTTGTTTTTGTATTAGTGTTAAGCACTAACTGTGGTGAAAAGCAGAAAAGTGAGTATGTGCTATGCCTATGTAAATTGTAATGAGGAGTATGCAGGCCTTCTGTACATTGATTCCCGCTTGCAATGAGATCTGTTCAGTATTGTTTGGGCAGGAGGAGGCAAGGGAGAGAGGTGGAGGTGAGAGAAAAGGAAGGGGGAAGGTTAGCCTGATATATAATTGCATATACTAGGATTTTCTTCAGTAAAATGTTTAGTGTGTTTGGTTGTGTTATGGAGAGCAAGAGTCAGTGACCTTAATATGGATGATATTCTGCACTGGAAGGGAAGTAAGGTAAAGGTTGCTGTATTTGTTAATGTTTGGTCTGAAATGGTTTAGCAGTGTTGCCCATAGTTTAAGCCTTTAGATAGTCATCTTGGGTGAAGTGAATGAGAAAAAAGGACTGCCAGGAGCATACTGATAAGGCTTACTTGCCATTAGCAGCAATCTTTGGACTATCTAGCTGCACTAACTGTTCTTTATGAGAATGTATTTGGATTGCTCACAGAACTGCGTAGCTCATAGCACTTGAACTCCCTTCATTTCCTGGTAGCACACTATTTCACTCTAGAGGCTGTCATGGCATTGCTATGGAAACAACATCGCTGTTTCCAGCATGTGCTCATCTTGAGACTCATCTTGACTAAAATACTCATTTCTCAGTCAGATCAATATAGTCCAGGGTTATCCTGTTTTAATAAAAAATTCCTTCTTCTGTGTCCCCAAAGGGTTAAGCTAATTAGCAAATCACCATAGGGCCCTCTTGTAGTCTAATGTATTCTGGTATTTGAGGCATATCTTGGACAGTCAGTTTGTTAGGCACCATATCTTGGGAAAATGAATTTACTTAAGAAGTAAACAACAGGAAAAAAATGGAAAAACCCAAAATAACATGGTACAGTGATAGAGACCAAGTTTGTGGCAGCCCACTGTGCATCTGAATATAGTGCATAAATAGAGCAAGTACAGAGTGCTCAGTATGCTCAGTGTTAGTATGTGAAAGCTAAACTGAAAGCAGATCTGCAGTATTGTCTTGTTATTTTTGGAGGAAGTTGAGTGAGATAAGTCTGTTTGTTGTATAAAAGTGCCTGAGCCAGGATAACTGTGCACAAGCTGTGTGCACAAGGATGCATTTTCTGTGCTCTCAAATTCATGTCTGTACTGTGTGAGAAACTGCTGCCACCCCCACCCACAGCACTGTTTTCCTACAGAACCACCTTCTGTGGGAGATGACAGACCTTATTTCTCTTTTGAGAGCTCTGTGTAAACCATGTTAGCACTTCCTATTCTGTCAAGAAGAGTGTGTCAATCTCTATCAGGTATTTAAAAGGTGAATGTTCTACTATGGAGTCATTTTCCAGCTGAGTTGCTACTAGCAACGTTTGAGTAGCTTT
The DNA here is from genome assembly GCF_965231275.1 of Zosterops lateralis. Lineage (NCBI taxonomy): Eukaryota > Metazoa > Chordata > Aves > Passeriformes > Zosteropidae > Zosterops > Zosterops lateralis. The sequence continues at coordinate 12,366,865 of NC_139766.1, forward strand.
TCCTCAAATTTGTGTTCTTTTGTTCTTTACTTCCTAGTCTCTCCCTCTCTGGAAAAGGAGAATGAAGATGCCTGCAAAGCTAAAATCAGGTCTGTAAGTTAGAGGATTGCAGAGGTGCCATGTACACTGATCCCATGGTTTGGAGAGCTCTCTTATTCTAACTCTTGAGAAATGATTGCTTTGCCTTTCTCATTAAAACACTCCTATGTGAACAGCTGAGGGGGAAAAAAGCTGTTTTAATGAGCTGATTAGATTCCAGGTTGATGGGATTCCCCTGCTAGACACCACTTTTTCAGAACAGAATACTGTCTGTCTAGTAAAAGAGTCTTCTACAAAGAGTTTACAGTGGCAAACCCAAAGATTCTCATATCTGACTTGTAGTCCTTAAGCCTTGTAGACACTTGTCTTTCCCAAGAACTTTCCATTCATGTTACCCTTATCTGAAGCAATGGAAAGATTTTTCGTGAGAAAAATTACTATAGTAGAGGAAAATTCATTGTTTACCCATTTAGCAACAATTCAAGATCTATTTCAGGTTTTTTTTAAGTAATCTGATTCTTAAAACTCTGCAAAGTTGCACATTCCGTTGACTTTGCCTTTTAACTTTTGGGTTTGAGATCTTTTCAGCTTATTAAAAATAAATAATTTTGAAATTGCAATGAAACTACAGATACCAAATCACCTGGTAATTCGAGGATCATTTACACTGGTGCAGTTCAGTAATAACTTTTGCTAAGATGTAATTAGTAGAGTAGCAGCAGGTGCTGTAGTTCTTATATAGGTTTTATTCCTTATGCTTATTTTTTCTGTGTCAGCAAAGGTATGTATGTATGAGGGGTAACAGGCCATAAATCATGTACTGAGGCTTAGGATAGGAACAAACTCCAACATAAAGCTCCATAAAGTGCTGCTGATGGGACCACAACAAAGTGCTGTATAGATATGATGGTATTAAGGGTACTTAAAGGAATTCTTGAAATAATGAAAAATAGCCCCTTATTTCTGGAAAGATTCTTTTAATTAGGTAAGCAGAAAGTATAAGCAATTCAGATCATCTCCAGAACTGGACACAGCACCCTGGGTAGAGTCTCATCAGAGTGGAGTAGAAGGGCAGAATACCCTCCCTTGACCTGCTGCCCACCCTACTTTGGGTGCAGTCCAGGGCATGGTGGGTGTCTGGGCTGTGAGTGCACCCAGCCTTTCATCCACCAGCATCCCCAGGTCCTTCTGGGCAGGGCTGCTCTCCATCCCGTCATCCCCCAGCCTGTGTTGGTACCTGACCCAGATCAGCACCCTGGTGCAGCACCTTGTACTTGGTACTGTGAAACCTCTGAGATCCTCTTGAGCCCTCTCCTTGAGCTTGTCCAGGTCCCTCTAGATACGTCCTTGTGTGTTTTTAGCTGCACATTAGGAAAAATGCAGTTGGGATTCTTTTATTAAAATCACACAAGAAATGTTTTTAATGTCAGTCAAGGGTTTAAATTAGTCAATAGGTAATGGTAATAGGTAAATAGTACATGTGACTGTAAGTTGTCATCTTCTCTGAACTGCACAGAATCCCAATAGTAAACTGAGCCTTTCATGAACTCTCAATAGACTCATTTGTAAGAAAAATTCTGTGTGTCCCCAGTGCAAAGTGCCAAGAGAGAACTGCATTTCTAGGATTACTTAAATGACTTTAGTAGGCACTAACATATATAGAGCTTCTAAAAAAGGCACTGAGTTGTCTTGTGCTTCTATTGAGGTAAAACTACATCCAGTTCAGATACACTATTATTTCTGATGTGGCCATCATTATTTAGAATATCTTAATTGAGTACAGCTTTTAAGCTTTTCAGAGTAAGAGCAGTTGTGTGTTTATATGTGAACTGGTGCAAATTGCAGTCTTTATAACTAGCTGTGTAATTCAAATACTAGATAATAATTCCAGCAGTAAGGCTATGTGAGTGGGCACTATGAAGACCTTGCAGATTATTTGTGTTCAAGAAGTACTGAGAAGTCTCAGCATCTTTTAGGATATCTCTTAAGTATCTAGAAGTTCAGATATAGGGAGCTCTGAAAACCATGACTAAACCTGCAGAAGGAGTCTTCCAATACTTTGTTTGGTTTTGCTTGTTGCCGGAGGACGCCTTGTGATCCCTGTCAGAAACAATTGCTTTTAACTATTCTGATTACCTTAAACTGACTCCCATCTTAGGAATTTGACTGTCAGCCAGTCAGAGAGAATTGGATGACAGAGCATGACTGATAGCCAAAGGAGCAATATCAGAGCTAGTTAAGCAGCGTCTTACCATTGAATCCCTGAGTGAGATCCTTCTGGCCATGCAGTTGAAATGTGTATTGCAGCAAAAGCAAACAGTGCGTGGCTGGAGTGTATGATACCAGTGTCATCAGGGCATGGGATAGCATCATGAAATATTCCCTATCTAGTCTTCCTCCAATAGAAATAAATTTGAAGAGTTGAATCTGGCTATGAAAACCTAATTACAGCAGAGGTGTATTTGGCAATGACCAGTCTCTTCCTTTTTCTGCAGTTGCTTTTAATAAAGGTAATTTAAGGTGATTTGAGCATAGCTATAGCCTTGAGATAATTACTGCACTGTATATTTATTGTTTAATAGAAATATTAATTTGTTAATCAGAATACATAATTTTCTTACTTATCAGTCCTGTCCACACACAACTTGAAGTATGTGATTGTGTTATTCTTTTAATAGATTTCTTTATCCAGCCCTCTGTCTTCTCTAACACAGTTGTCCCCAGACAGACACCCATACCTATGATTTCATTTTTGCAGAAGTAAGGAAAAAACATAGCCTGAGGCTTTAGAATACTCTTGCTTTTTTAAAATGTACAGTGAATTGTGAAAAGGAAAAAGAAAATGGATCGAGGTTGTAGCAATTGATAAAGAATAGTGTGAAATTCTGAGCCTGTAAAAACCATTACCAGATTCCTTAATAGTGCATTAAAGGTCACAACTGGGATTTCACTGAATTCATGTGTTTGTAGAGTGATCTAGGCAATGCAACTCTAGGAGATACTTAAAATTTTGCAATAGGTGCAAAGATGTCTTTTCACAGATCTCTGTAGAGGCAATTGCTTTCTGATTTAATAGGGATGGTGGCAAACAAGTTACTATTTTGTATCAGGAATGCCCTTTAAAATGTCCTTATCTCAACCTTTCTCAAGTTTATTGGTCTGGAAGAGAGAAAGAGCGCTTAATAGAGCTGGAATGAATGTTAGCAGCAACCACCAGATTTCCTTTTCCACCAGAGTAATTTAAGGTGTTATCCAGAATCTGGGATCCTTAGCAGAGAGGAACTTGGGAACTGTGTCAAAGAATATTAAATTACAGATAAAGGGTCATGTCATGACTGATCCTCATCTAAGTAGCACTCATATTTTACAGTAATGTGGCTGCAGTCAATGAAGTTATTCCTGTGGAAATGGGTAACAGGATTCAGTCCAAGATTTATTGTCTTACTAATTTTATTTCTTCAGCTGATGAGTTTTAATCAGTGTGTTGTCATTGTGGAAGCTTTTAAATTGCATGCTTCTGTTTCCCTCTGGATTAATTTCTCATTGAAGCATTTTGAAAATGAGCCATTCTCTGTTGTCACAGGTGCAGTCAGTGTATCCAACTTGAAAAACGTGTATTATGAATTTATTGAAAGTTAGACAAAAAAACCCATTTACACAGTTTTAGGTACAATTATATGAAAAGATAATATATAAATAATTTAATCAGCTCTGCCAGAGGGGAGAATTCTCTTAAATGAGTCTAATTATTCTAATTCCCATGCGAGTTTGGACTTGAAATTAACCTTGCAAAGCACAATCTTTCTCAGAGTATTAACATAAAAAAAAGAAGAAAATATAACTTGCTTTGCTCATTAGCTAAAAAGTCTTTAGCTTGAAGAGTACTCATACAAAGACAGATGTCACAAAAATGCTCACGTGGTCATCTCAGGTATTGTGTCAAGCTTGAAGTCTGTACCTGTGTGTTCTGTGTGAGCTGTCAGAACCTGAGACCCTGGAAGCTTTTCTCACTATTAAAAGAGCTGGGGCACTCTCATTAATGCACAGATTACTTTATTTTGTGTTGTCACAGTACACATTGGTAAGCACTGCACGTGAAATTGCAGCAGTTTGCACATTTGCACAATACAAATGCTCTGTAAGTAAGGCCATATTAACTTCCACAAAGTTATAGCACCAGTTTTAAGAAAGTCTGTTTTGACTGTTGTCACTGCATGCTGATGGGCGTTTTTGAAAATTCTTTCAAGTGAATTAAGCAACTAGATATTATGTCCTGCCACAAGATTTTATTTAGGTATCTTATGTAATCTGTATAGGTGATTTGAATGTAACTTTTATTAGTGTTTTTAAAGCAGATATTTTTCAGAAGTATCTGGCTATTTTTGAAGATAGTTTTATTTCACTCATTCCATAATGAGCATGCAGGGAAGGGGGAAAGCTTTATGTTCTGAAAGACACTTCTAGCTAGCTAAAGTTTGCAAAAATGTATCATTTGTGACTCAAATTGAAAAATCAGTGACAATATGGAATTACTCCAGTCTAGTGCAGTACCAATACTACTGTATTTAGGTTTTCTGAAATGTATACAAAAGAATAAGTTGCATATTGTGAAATAAAAATACCCACCAAAATGCTCTAAAGAGTCTGTACCCTCCAGCTGGAATTTCTATGTCTGCTTTTAAGAGACAGATCTTGCTCATCTGCATGGGATTTTCTTAATCACCAAGAAGAAATTTTTTGATAGGAATTATGTGTTAACATGTAGGTTATTCATTTTAAAAAAAGAGAAAAAAAAAGAAGAAGAAGAAGAAGAAAAAGACATTTTATCTCTTATTTCCAAGTTATGTGGGAAAAAATACCTGGCTATTTTTAAGATGGAGTTTGGGGAATTTTATATGTTATAGTTCCCTGTACTATCAGGGATTCTATTTGGTAAACTAAGTAGATCCCTCTCAGTTTTCTGTTAAGCATCTAATGTATTTCAGGAAAGATTTGTCAACTATGAGATTATACTGCTTTTGTTTATGAATTTTCCTTGCCTTATTAATTTTGAATCACTCTTTTCTTGGAACCTTTGCCAGTATGTAGTACATGATGCCACTTAACCATACTACGTAGAACAGCACTGCCTAAGAGAAGCTCAGCTGGGGGACTTAATAGGGCTCCTCTATTAATAATTTATATGTACCTGAGGCTCTTCTGGTACTTATGTTCCAAGTGTAACATTAAGCATGCCACAGTAGTTTCAGACAAATCATAATCAATTCATATGCAAATATATGAACTAAATATGACTTCGCAATCTTTCAGTGACTGAGTGACTCCAGGTGTACATTTACAAATTCAGGTCTTCCTCTGTTGATTCATCCACTTAACTTTTCTTTCAGCTGTGTATATGCAGATAATGATGCTTTTGCTCTTGAAAATTTGAATTTGCATATGGTTGTTGCTAGAGCAGGCATGTGACTGTGTCTACAGCTGAAAATCCAGGCATTCCATTCAAAAAAACAAGCCAGCAATTCTGTTCCTAAATAATTAAAGTTTTCCAGTATCTACTTCTAAATTCATTATACTCTAAGTAAGGTTGCAATGTGTATGAGCAGGCCTACCTGTAATAAAGTTTGGATGTGACCTGCAATATTTAAAATGGTCTCCTTTCTAGCAGTGCTACTCTACAATTCTCTGCTTTCAACACTGAGTCAAATGTTTCAGCTACTCTATAGGAAGTTGTTTTTTTTTATATAGTAGAGTTGTTTTTCTGCAACTTGCATATAGCAAAGTCTGATGTTTACTGTTATGACAGTGAAAGCAATTTCCTAAAATTTTACTAAGTACATATAAAAGATGTTGATTCTTTTTTCAAGTAGTATTTGTGTAATGGAGGTTCAGGGCTTTCTTGCTGGTGTTTCTTTTTATCCTACTCAGATAATAGGAATGCAAAGTAATTCTGTTGTTGCAAAAATCAGAATGAGATCTCTCAAATTTGGAATGAGTTTTTAGATCAGTATGCATTCTGGGAGAAAGTTGCAAAAGACAAATGTAATTATGAAAATAATAATAACAACAACCTCTCAAAACCAATTAATCAAGAAGAGAACTGAGTGAATACTCCCATGACAGCTGCAGGTAGGAAGGAGAGAGACCACTAGATCAGAATCCAGTCTTTCTGGCTCTTAAATTAACCTTTGCCAAGCCTTTGCCACTTCCTGCCTCAGTTTCATTTTCTGTAAAGCATTAGCACTGATACTGACTCTACTTTGCTTTAAACCTAACAAATGGAAAATGTTTCTAATACTGCTTTGAATTTCTTGCCATGTATCTCCAGTTCCAAATGAAACTTGAGACAGAAATTCCAGAAGTTTCAGCTTTGGCTGAGAAGTTTGATATTTAGGTTACATTCTTGGACAACTCTTGTCTCATCATCTTCTGGTTTCTATCACTGCCAGATAAATTAGTAACACCTTGGTTCCAAAACACATAGGAAGGGTCTGAGTGTTCACCTTTGTGCTCCTCATGTGTTCTAAGTGTTATGGTGTTAGAAGGCAGAAATAGAGAGCAAAATCAGGCATGACTCTTGACTGGAGTGTTACATACTAGACCGTGAGGAGATGAGGGCCAGCTTGTACTGACACTGGTATGCTGAGGGTACATGTGAGGCCATGGCCCAAGGAACATCATTCCAGTGTGCAGAGCCCTTATTACCCACACTGTATAAAAGTGCACATCCAATAATACAGGAGGATGTACTGAATATATCATCCTGTCTCTCTCTGGATGGGTAGATCTCAACCTCTTGTTTAGCTAACACGGCCAAATTCTCTTTTGTGGCTAGTTCTAGCTGAATAGGTGGAAAGTTGATTGCTACTGCAACCTTTTAGCTATGACCATGACTTTCCTTCTTCCACTAACAGCTCTTTGTCTTCTAGCTTAGCCTGTAATCCTTGACTTAAGAAACCTCAGAAGTCCACAGAACTGTGTTAACATTACTTAATCTCTCCTTTGTATGCTCTTTGTATGTGTTCTTTATATCGTGAGCAATCCCTTTGTGTTTGCACAGCACCTAACGTAATTGGCTATGGTTTGGCCTTCCACATAGAGCTAACAGGCGCCATAGTGGTTTTTGCTCTTTCTGTATCTCATAATCCTGATATGAGGAAAACTAGAGAAGCCTTTGTACTATTGTAACGGCACTGCCAGAACGCCTTTGACAAAGACATTTTATTTCCAGTCAAAACCAAGTCATTTAGATTGGTATTTTCAGCAAATCACCACCAATGTTAGACTGTCGCCTAAGTTCCCAACTCCAGTATGATGTCTGAAGGAGCTCTATTACAAATACCATGATACCATGAAGTTAAATATTGAATTGGACTGACATTGTACAACTTAGTATGGATCAATACCTTGCATTAACAGGTATTAGGTTCAGGGCAGCTGGGATGAGCAGACACTTATGTAGTTCCTGCTTTTGTGGTCCAGAAGAGTCAAATGATACAGAAAATGTAATTGCAACTCTCTGGGCTTCTAATAAAACCCATATAGTACATGCTTTTAGTGGAGTACTGGGCAAATGCCATGCAATGGAAAATATTGACAGTGTGGCTATTAGGAGTACTTGGAATTTAAATACTCTCTGTGCCTAAGGTAAAACACTGGAATTTGAAGAAAAGGTCACATCTATTAACCTATTGACAGTTCATTTCAGGACCCCTTGACTCTTGGACAACAGGCCTGAAATACACAGCTTGAGAAGCTGGATCCTATCCAATGCTGTCCATACTGTCAAGTTATGCCTATTATAGAATTGTTATTCAACAGTGAAAACATAGAGTGTATCTATAAGGAATGGGAGGAAAGGAGTTGATGGTTATTGAGAAGTTAGGACTTGCTTCTTTCATTGATAATAAGGTTGATGTAATCATATCATGATGTTGTGTAGCACACTGAGGCCTTGTGTACCCAGCCTGGAAGAAAACTGGAGCCATTTGGACTTCATTTTCTTAACTGTCACATGGTGTAGGAATGATATAACCATCATGTAGGAAGTGTAAAACTGGTAGAGCTTGGTTTGTAGGCATCACGGTTCCCTCCTTGTAATGAAAATAGTGCACTAAATGACTAACAGGGAAAACCACTCAGAGAAATGCGTATATTAAAACTGTAGAGCCTCAGCAGGACCACAGTAATCAATTACTCTAAACTGAAGCCCTGGCAGCTTCCATGAATTGCTATTGATTTCAGCTACTAGTCAGTGAATCTTTCTAGGGCTAGGCTGAAATGTAGGTGTGAGATGCAGACAAAATTAGTAACCTGAACAAACCTCTGTGGAAAACACAGGGAACAGCCAGGTTTGGTAAGATATGCTATGCTGAAGGTTATTTTTTGAAAGTGCTTAAATTTGCAAAAACCTAAGTCCCACGCAGGGATAAAAATGAAGTGTCATATCAGCATATATTGAAATAAGAAAGATGAGAGTTTAATTTTTCTTGTGAAGTTAGTATGGAAAATTTTGTCTGGCTTTCTAAAGAAAGCCTTTCCTCCTCCATTGCAGTTTAATAAAGGGGGGAGGGGGCAAATAATTCCTTTTCTCGAGCCTTCTTCTGACCATAAATACTATTTCTTTCTTGCAGTGAACCCACAAGTCATTTAAAAATTATTCCAAAATAATGATAGAAGATTCAATCCTTTATATGCCATAGCTTGTGAGATACAAATTTGTTCTCTACAAAATTCAGTTTCTTGTAGAATTCCTTGATGGTTTCAGGAAGACGAAGCAGCTATTTCTTTATGCATACTGTTCACTTCAAAGGGAATTTAATCTGTTTTGAGGAGGCTGCTATGTTTCCATTATCATACAAGAAAACTTATTCTGAGACCTTTTTTGCTCAGCAGGAACCCTGTGTATTTTCCACATTCTCATTATACATGTTTTGGCATGAGCATAAAGCAGGCATGCTCATTTATATTCTAGCTGATCAAGAGGAGAAGTCTGATTAATATGAATTTTGGATCAAGGTGAGGGTCAACTTTGTAACCTGCAATAAAAGGAACTTTTGGAGTGACTTCTCCCAGAGGGGAATATTTCTGTTAGATCAGGGGCCCAGAGGCAATGGAACAAATTTTCTTCCTCCTGTTATCCTCCTTTTGCTATCAGCTGCACAACAGCAGCACACAATACTGGATTAGAACTAAGCATACCATGTAACTGAATTGTGTACTCAGATCACATTCCTCACACTGCATATCATTGCAGGTTGTTAATCATGCCTTTCCTTATGCTCTTTCCTCTCTTAGAATTTTTCTTCTCTCCCCCTCCCCCCTTCCTCAGATCTTTCCCTGAAGCCTCCTCACAGCCAGGCCCTGCCCTGCTCACTCTCTTTTGTTATTCTTCTGTTCTTGAATAATTTGGGAAAGGCAACGTAGATGTTCAGCCAAAGTTAAGGTTACATTGCCTTGGAGTAGCTTTGTTGCCTTTTCCAAAATTGCCTTTCCTGGTCTTGTAGCTCAACTGTGAGAACATCATCATTCACTGTTGTAGCTGCCAAGTGTACTCGACCTTTTGTTTCCATTTTGCTGTGGAGAGCACCTATAAAGTCTGCTGGCCTCTTCACAGCTTTATCCTGTTTCATGGAGCCAAGCAGTGGAGAACAGGTCTGGTATGTAAGACAGCAAATAGTTAAGGGGGAAGGACCTTCTGTTCCTTGTTTTAATGTTAATGTATTAAAAGACTGCCAATGTATTCTAGCCCATCACTGGCAAGGTGCAAGTTCAACCTTCCCTTGGTACAACTATCTACCAGGGATCAAAAGGCCTTGTTGTTGTCAAGTGTGTGTGGGAGTCAAAGAAATATGAACATCTTTTTCATTTTCTTAGGGGAAATTTCTACCCTGTTAAGGCACAGAAACACTGACTTTTTTAGGACAACAGAATTATATCCTGGTACACTGCCAATGGTGAACAGAACTCTGTTCTTTCTGTCTTAGATGTCTTTGATCCTAAGTGTTTTTTCCATACTCTGAAAATGAAGCAGATCACATGTGGTACAACAAGAGTGAAATGTGACTGATATTTCAGAGGTGAGTGCAGTGAGGGAGAAGGACAGTGCCGTCCACAAGATCTTATTGCAGGGGAAGGCAGCAGTGTAGGAGACAACTACAGATTTGTGCTATTACTATAGTTTTCTCTTTAGCAGTGAAATTTTCATTTAATCAGTTTCTGCCAGATTCCCTCTGTTTCATGCTTTTCGAGTTCACCAAAGGCCCTTTTTCTGAAGCACACTGTCTGGTCCAGTTTTTAAAATTCTAATATTTTTTCCTGCCATGCAATGCTGTGCTTAAAAGGAAGAAAAGACACAAAGGGAATATAGAAAAATAGAAATGAGAAATGCCTCTTGGGAGATGCTTGCCCTTACCATGTCATGCTAGTTTAAATACAGTTCCCACACATCACATGTCGAGCTGTACTTGATTGTTTTCAAATAGATGGCAAAAATCATGGGAGGAGGAAAATGTTCTTTTGTGTGACATATTCTTTTGATATATTGGATTCTGTAGCTGTCAAAACAAAGGCTGTTTTTCCATCTATTATTACAAATGCATTTGGGGTAAATTTCATCTGCAACTCTCTAGTCCCTTGGTTATTTACTTCAATACAGTGTTACTGTTTTAATTTTTCTAAATCTAGTGAAATGATGAATTTTCATTTCTGTTATGATCCTCAATAGGCAAATGAGTTCTTTCTCAGTGGAGATTTAGATCACATCTGGAAATGCAAGATGTTTCAAGTATTTTCTGCTTTTCTGGCAGGAGGATGGAATATTTAATTTCATTATTCGGCATAGGTTTATTCATTTTACACAATGAAAGGAAATTCATCAATAGTGTCTTCAGCATCCAGAAAAATGATACTTACCATGACTGTTTCATATACTCCATTTATATTTTATATCTTTTCTCATCACTCAGCAATTATTCATCCCTCTGCTGAGAGGTGAAATTCTTCTATTGAGTAATCATAATTTCTCTGTACTCCACAAAGTAATTCAGTCCCTGAAAGCAATTGCTTTTACTTAAAGGTGTTTCTTGAGACAAATTCACCAAATACACATAACTGAATAAAGGTTATTTTTTTTTCTGTTGATTTTCGTGATTATTTAGTGATCCTTTATAAAAGAGGTAAATCAATGTTCTACATCTTAGCATTCATTGCACTTTTATTAATCATGATGAATTCTTGGAGATGGATGCAAATGTGATATTACAAGTGAGTAGGAATGCAGTTAAAATGCAACATTAATTCATTCCCAGTTGTTATTAAATGTCACAAGATATTAATAGTTTTGCTGATATTTTCCTTTCTAAACCACATGGGGAAAAAAAGAAAAAAAAACCAAAACCACAACAGTGTGATGTATGCACAGTCATCAAGATAATTATCTCTGAATCTTTTGTACTATTTCACTGTAGTGTTCCAGACCTGTATTTTTGGTGAAGATCAAAGTATGGAGTGTAAAGGTGATGATAGACTGTATCCCATTCCCACAGAAATCAATCAAAGGTCTTTGATTGGTCTTCCATTTGGGAAGTGGTCACAGTGGGAACAGAAACAGGCTTAGTACCATGATATATGATTTCTCTCACCATCAATAAAACAGATTTCCTCATTTATCTTATCCACTGAGATGTTTAAATTTTGAACATCAGCTGATTCAAATTTTATGTTCAGGGAATCCAGGCACTGAAATGATTTGTGTTTAGGGCACTGCACTGGGACTCAATAGATCTGGGTTTGTTCTGACATGCATTTCCCATATGATCTTATGCAAATCCTTTATTCCATCTTGCACAAACTCATCAGTAAAATAGGGTAATGTTACTCTTCTTGTTTGAAGGATTTGTTAACATTTGGATGGCTTATCTGTAGCAGATTGCTGAGGGCCATGTGAAAATGCCCTATTTAATTTAAAATCTTATTTAAATGTAGTGCTTTACATATATATTCTTCTTTCATTTTATGCTTGTGTATCTATTGCTTTCTTCCAGCCCCCTCATGAGACTCCTACTTTCATTCTTTTTTCTGTAAGCAATCTTTCACAGACAGGCCTTCTCTTCCAAACAGGGTCAGTGTGGGTCCTGGGTTTTAAGGCAGGTATTGTGTACAAGTGGAGATATAAGTGTTGGAGAGGCACCATGTGAGTTTCACTTCATGTGGGTAACCTTTGGTTATCCAGCTGACAAGTTTGTGCTTGGGAAACTAGATATTTGATATATTTTTATTCCAGATGATGTTCACTTAAATGATTCAGGTGTATGATTCTCAGTCATAGAAATTCATACTGATTTCAGTAGTGGGCATCATTTACATAAAAACCTAAGAATGCCATTTCTCTTACTTCTTTTAAAATAGCAAACCTAATATTGTGTATTGTGTGTAATTTTTAAAAGGAAAACGTATTAGTATATATTCACCCAAAATTATTTGCATAAATACTTCTTCATGTATTTGCCACTTGTGCCTTTGCAAAAAAAGTACCTCTTTTTTTTTTTTTTTTTTTTTTTTTTTTTTTTTTTTTTTTTTTTTTTTTTCTTTTTTCTTTTTTTCTTTTTTTGTCTTTTACATTATGCTACATGTATTTTTTAGCTTAAGTTGCATAATCATAAGAGCCGCTGATCCTTAGTGGAATGAGCAGATCTGAGCTGTGCTTTGTTCCCTCTCAGTCAGCATTATCTGGGATAGAGCAGTGGTTTCATTAGCAAGTGCAGGAGATATAGCTACCTGCTCTCTGTTAGTTTCAATGAAGAATTGAAGTGAGAATTCTATGTCCCTGCAACACTGTTGCTTTGATGTCTTTGCAGAGCATGAATAAATGGTGACCTGCTAATGGCATCTGCAGTAAAACCATGCAGACTCTGAGTTTTACATTGCACTTTGGGTTTGGTGTAAGTGGGCCAGGTATGAAAATTTAAAACTGCTACTGCCAAACAAATGAGGATATCTTTAAAAGCATTACATGTGTGTACATTTGCATTCTTCCTTCAAGTAAGAGTCGTGGTTAACCTGCAGACAACTGCATTTTCCTTGATGAAACTTTCATTCAGACATTGTAGATATAAAGCCAGCCAATATGGAGGACCTGACAGAAGTGATTACAGCCTCTGAGTTCCATCCCCACCACTGCAACCTCTTTGTCTACAGCAGCAGCAAAGGATCCCTGAGACTCTGTGACATGAGGGCATCGGCTCTCTGTGACAAACATTCCAAGCGTAAGTCCTTGCTCCATGGAGCCCCAGATGTCATTGAAGTCTTACTATTCACAGACAGCACGTAGATGGGTGCATACCCCAGTGTATTAGTTTCTCACTTGCAGGCACATTTGAAAAAAACAGCAAAAGGAAGAATTTTTTTTTCACCTGTGCAAGTATTAGCTATGAACTTGGTAACATGTCTGTGACTGGTTGGCCATACAGTTCTTATTGCAGGGATCAGAGGAGAACCCAGAAGTCTAGTGAAAGAGAGGGTTCCTAACAAATTAAAGAGGATGAGGGAGTATTTAAGTAGATGAGCATACTGGTTTGAATACACAAGTACTGTTCTGAATGCTGCAGCAAGTAAATTTTGATTGTCAGATGGCCTTCAAATTTTGAATCTCTTTTCTGGATTAGGAAATCTCAATATCCTTCCTAAAGATGTAGTCCAGCATTTCCTATATGTACTTTTTCAATATTATCTCTGAACAGACTCAGAGGAAATGCAATAAGTAATCGAGTGAGGAGGGAGAAGGAGAAGAAACTAAAATTGCATTGGTATGGAAGTTGTCATCAGTCCTACATGATTTTATGTATTCTGTGAAATTTTGAGATGACCCACCAAATCATGATAGTTCACATCTGAAATGTATATAAGAAGAAGGAAGTAAAATCTTAAAATACGTGATTATCTTTGTTCTCAGAGTAAAATTTGAAGAAAAACACGTTTGCATTGTCTTACTATCAGCTCTTTATGGTCTAGAGAAGACAGACTGTGGTTCTTCCCACCAGTAATTTGGCAAGCCTGGGCACTTTGCCTTGTGCAAACCACCTGCTTGTTCCTAATCTCCTGAGACTGACAACGCCCAGACAAAGGCATCGTGTGGGTGCTTGCTGAGAAGCTGAGACCATCATGAATGAACCGTGGTGGCTCTGCTTTAGTCACCTTCAGGACAAGGGCTCTTCCAGGACACCTCCATCTCACAGAACTGGGCCATCAGTTTCTTTTGCAATGCTGAACCTTTGGAAGAAAATTCGGGAAAAATTCTTTCAGTACCAGAGCACATAAGAGGTTTTATGCTATTCAGTGCCTACTTGAACCTGTTTGAGATAGGCAGATCTTATTAGTAGGGGCAAGAGGGGAGGAAAAAGGGTGTGAAGATTTAAATGAGACATAAGTTTTGCACAGATTTCATACATACGGTATTTTAAAACTGAAGGGAATTTAGTCAAAAGCCTATGACTAGGCCTTTTGACTGCAAGGAGAAGTGCACATGCTCAGAACCTCTTAGAATGTGGTGTCCAATTATAAAAAATAAACTTCAAGGGCAACTTCCCAAGAAGAGAAGTGTTTTACCTTTGTTAGCTGTATCTCCTTGTACCTGCAGGCAGAATTCAATGCCATGAAGGGAAATGTGTTACACAGTCTGACACAATGCTGTGAGTTATCCTGTCCCACTTAATTGTTTTGTTCTGTAATACTTCCATTTTTTCCTGCTAATAAGGCCTCCATGCCCCTGTAACTCAATGCCAAATGCCAATCAGAACTTATTAAAGCCACAATACAGCAACTCTGGATGAAAGAAGGCATTTTATGCCAGAAGAGAGCGCAAGGTCTAATGGTCATTGATTAAACCCCATTTTCCAGATCTATGAGTTAGAAAATAGTCATTTAATGTAGCATTGCTGCACTGAAGTCAAGTCAAGCTCATTGAGAATCTGAGTGTGTACAGTACAAAAGTGATACAGCAATGATAGAATTTCCAAAGTATTGAAAGTAATAGGCCCATGTACTGCTGATTGGAGTGGTTTCAGTATAACTCTCAAAGACATAAATTATATGCAGCCCATAGCAGCCTAAAAGGATATATCAAAACCAGTCTGCAAAATCAAGTTATTTGCATTATTGTCTCTCTGGTACCTTGACTGAGCATCTGATTCCTCTTTACAGTTGCTAAATTTACAGCTGGTGCACATGCATGAGCAGTACCGTGCTCTCCGAGCTTGCCTTGTCTTTCAGTCTTTTTCCATAACTGACTTCACTTTTCAAGCAAAACACCACAACTGGAGTCGTTGTGAACCCTCATCTTGTGCCATGCATCCCTGCTTTCTCAGCAGAGTCTAGTACCTGCTGTATTCCAGATGCTGCACCAAGATTGTAATGGGTGTACATATTTCTAGTGATGAAAGATACAATGTAACACTTAACAAAAATACCTGGATAATGAGCATATGTTGTGAACTTTTGCATTTACTCCTTTTCCCCTTATTTATTCAACTCTCAGTAGCTCTCATAAAGTCCAGTGCAGCTCTTGGGGGAAGAGCCCTTCCATTTGTACAGGTTTAGAGAGTGCTATGAATAATTACTGTGCCATACTGTAAAAATAAATTACATATTAATATCTGTAGTGTAAGTCAACCAACACAAGATGCTAATAAATTATAATGTCTTGAAGATTTCTGGTTTTCTAAGCTTAGTGGCAGAATCTCTCTTTTCAGCATTAGTGACAGCAGCATTACAAGGTTTCCTTTATAAATCCTCATGGCTTTGACATGGACAAGATGAGACTATTCCATATGTACTCATCCTTGATGCCTATGCTGAGATTTAATAGCAAGCTGCCAATTTGTGTGATGAGTTGTAATGGGGCTATCTGTCCCTTAGAAAAATTATCTCAGACCACCAAATCTATTTATAAGGCATTGAAAGAATATCAAGTCAGTAGCTGAATTTTAAATGGTCATTGAGATACTGATAAGCTGTGATAAAATGTGTTGTGTCTCTAATAAACTACCTGGAACTGCTTCTTATAACAGCCTTATAACAGATTGTGCAGTGCTGAGTGAGGATCACAAGAAAAATCTTATATAGCCTTTGCAAATATGTATCAGGGAGACACCACTCTGTAACCATAGAGCAGGTTCATAATGCTGTTCCATGTTATTATCTGACTTGGCAAGTAGTGGGAGAGGAGGCCATTAAAAATGTTCTGGAGAGGAGGTGCCAAAGAGATGAATGTCCCTGCTTGTTTAGAATATTGGAGGAGTGGGACTGAGGAAGGTGTTCTTGCAGTCCACGGTGTTATAGGGAAAGATTAAAAACATTTATGGAAGTCAGACTCAAGCAGCAACAAATAGGGAATTATTTTAAATAATATGGAGCCCACCTAAACAGTGTACTTGTCAAAGCACCCAAAGATTGCCTTTGAGATGTCATCAGGCAACATGCATGGCAGTGCAGGGTAGAAAAAAGGCAGTATATGAAAATCTTTGTCAGCAGCAAAAGTATCATTGTTAGAGCAGTCAGCTGGGAACATTGAAGAAATAAAAGACTAACCCCCACCTCAAATTCCATATTTTTTTATGCAAGAGTGATAAGAAAGACAAGCATAGGGATACCATTGCAGTAAGATCATCCTGACTAAAAATATACTTACAGCAGCATTTGTTCAATTAACAAGTAGTTGCTAATTTGGATTTTATTTTTTATTGCTAATATTATGCTCAGAGATCCTTGTAAATGTGCATGGAGTTAATATCATTCTTCCAAACAGCTTGTAAGCTAGATGGGTACATATGGCTGTTTCAACAAATCATACAATAAAGCAGTCAGCTGAAGAAAACTGAGCTTGAGCATGTGAAGTCAGAAAAAAAGAGCTTTTTCAGTAGTTCACCGGAATTATTAAAATCATTATTAAATGGTAAATATAAACTGTATAGTTATGAAATATGGAAATTTAAGCCACTCAAGAGTATAACTCCTACCGATATTTCATGTAATAGCCTTAACATCTTAAAGTCATTGCATACTTCAGAAGCTGTAGTAATTTATTTAAATTCTGTATGTTGCTTTAAGGGTTTTTTAGTATTCATTTCTTAATACGTATTTGTAGATTAAAACCCTATTTCTAATTATCCATTACCCATGTGCAAAGTTTACAGCAAAATACTTCAAGGAAAGAGGAGCTGCAGTTTCAAGTTTATTGCTCAGTGATTGTGCCATGGTGATCTTAAAAGCACAAATTTTGGGGTTGTAAAGCATTATCTTCTGTCACCGTGAGTTGGTGCTTTCTGTCCTCCAGACAGACTTCTCATGTCCTCTGGGTCTGTAGCAGGAGCTGTTTAGAGCCCTCCTCCCTTAACCAAGGAAGCATTTGTAGGTCATAGGCAATCCCAGCAGCCCTCCCTGGACTCTCCCTGATAGGAGCAAAGCATCTCAGCTGGTGCATCCCAACCCCATGGGTTGGACAATCAGGATCTTAAAAGTATAAACTGGTTTTTGGAGCTGTGCAGAGTGAATTCCAGATTTGGTTTGTGACTCAGAGATCCCACCCAAAGATGAGGGGGGTGTTTTTTCTGTTGAGAATCCTGTTCCACATTTTTATTTGAAATCCAGGCCTGAAAGAAATGCCAGCCTTTCCCCAAGGATAAATGCCACTGTCCAGTCAGTCAGGCATGTAACTCAGTTTGGTTATCTGCTGGGCTTTTTTGAGATTACCTTTGATTTTAAAGAATTCAGAATCATGGAAGCAGCCAAGACACAAATCAAGGATGATCTACTTAAACATGTTGAATTTTAAAAATTAAATTAATTGCCTTTATCAGTTGTTTAAAGCATGCTGGATTTTCAGAGACAAGACACCATTCAGACCTCTGACTGAATATGGATTGTCTTTCGTTTGCAACAGAGAACAACCAGATGCACAAAAAAACCTGTGACAGACTATCCCTGCTGGATTTGCTAATTAATATTGACCTTTCCAAATGAATGATGCTTATTGTCTGACTGAAAAAGAGACAACTTGTTTTTCTTCTGCATTAGCTTTACATCTAAAATACGCTTTTTATTTCTGCATCTGGTCTCATGTCAGGGTATCATCTGTGAGAGAGAGACAGTCATCACTCTCCCTTTAGGCACAGAGAGGGCCCTGTCAAAGTGATGTCCACTTCAGGCAAAATCTGCAAGGTTTCATGTGACAGGAGTGAAACTTATTTGAGCTTCTGAAATGACTCGACCCTGTGCTTGATGAAGGCTTGTTCTCCTCATCCTAATTCTGGATTTATTTTTAAGCATACACTACAAAGGCAAATATGCATCATAGATTTTATATCCCCAATGAAGAAATGTGCCTGTATCCTGACAGTTTTGTAATTATGGCTGTTACTAAAGGTCTGTTACGACAATTTCTTGCATGCTAAACTAGAACGGATCCTTCCTTGTGCAGGAATCCCACTGAAATTTGGTGACAGATTGCCTTTAGCATGGGCTCCAAAGCTTCCATTCTGCTCAGTTTGGAGGAATGTATAATAAAGACATTTAAAACATGCCTAATGAAAATTCGAAGATGTTTCTACAGAAATACAATTATGTCTATATAGTATTTCCTCCAGTTGTGCAAGATATGTTAAAATTAAATCTGAGGAAGAAAAAACCTGATTTATATACTTCTAGCTATCAAATACTAGGAGGAAGGAGAAAAGCCTGAAGCGATGGTAAATGATTTATTATTGAAGAGGTGTTTCATTAACCCCTCTCCCCCAACCACACAGAGATAAAGCAAATAATTGCTGAAAGATTGATTTAATTATTCACTCTATTAAAATTCCTGTCTTGTTTGCTTAGTTTTTTTTATAGCAACAAATGCTGCTTTTTAATGTCTCATAAAACCAGATTTCAAGATTTTATTTCACTGGGGGAGAAAAAACCCACTTATCACTAATCTTACGTATCAAGATCAGAAAGACTTACGCACCAGTTTGGCTGTAGAGCAGTGGTAGTTTTATGTCCCATTAACTCCCTGAGATTGTTCACAACACGTGGCATTAAACATGCACATAAGTCTTTGTGAGACCGAGCTTTAAAGAGGTTTGATCTTCTAGATTGGCTTTGTGTGTTTTCAATTCCTTTTCTCTCTTTAGCACCATTTCTCTTTATTAACAAACTCACTGGCAAAGTTATATTAATCTAAGTAACTCTGTAGTGAAGCTCCCACCCACTGATCTTTAGCTATTGATCTGGCTTTGCCTTTCAGCACTAATGCACCCTCCCTTGTGGTTTGTGACAAGCTGCAGCAACTCTGCAGATGGTAAAACAGATTCTTAAATATTGATTTGAGGCTCCACTTTTAAAAGCCATGCTCTCTAGAGGTATTGATGAGAAGCCTAGTTTTAATACTGGGTCATTGGATAAAGGAATGCTGTATGGTAGGTCAAATTTCAGCCTCGTGGTGTGGAGGTAGGGTCAGAAATTTGCTTTGAGTAAAAGAAGGAAAATGAGACGTGTAAGTCACCAGGGCACAGAGGTGCCCTCTGAATTATATACAAGTAAGTGAAAAATGGAAATATGAAAAAATATCCTGCTCTAAACTCTTTTTAGTTTAGAGCAGGATAAACAGCTACAGGCTGTGGCAATGTAAAATGTTAAACAAATGTGTCTCACAAAATAATTGTATTTTAGATTGCTTATGAAAGCAGATTCAAAAACTCCCTCTCATGTATAACCATATTAATCAGTGTAGACCAAGAAGGCAAGATTGTCACATTAGCAGAATATTCTATTATTGAAAGAGAATTTCCAAGGGAGATGAATTTATGAGTGGATTGGCTTAATACAAAACAATAAAGCATTCAGAGATAGTGAAAGATAGAGTAAATAATAATGGCAAATCAAATTATTATCATGAATAATGAAGCTAAAAGGTGTAAAGAGACCATGAATTTCAATGGGAGCTTACAGTTAGGCTTGATTCACTTAGAATGAACTCAGGGAGTCTTTTGTATTGAATACTAAAATAGACTTTAAACAGTGCATAAAAATGACCATACCCGGGCAGACCAGAAGTCCTTTTAGCCCAGTGTTCTGGCTCTGATATAGGCAGTAGCTATATCAACAGAAAATTTAAAAGCACACCAAGTGTATAATCTTTACCCTCTGCAATTTGCAGCTGGAAACTTGAGGTTCGGGGACCTTAGTGGAAGTGAACTTACCATGTTCAGTAATACTGAAATGGATGTGTGGGGGTTTTTTCTTTAAGTTGTGCAGTTACTTTTGATCCTGTGAGGTTTTTTTTTTATTTTTACCATTCACAATATCTTTCAGTAAAGTCTTTAGTAGCTAAATTAGGTATAGTAATGAAGGGTCATCTTCTCTCTGCTTACCTTGTCCTAGTTTCAAGTGGTGACCCTTACCTTGTGGATTGGAAGAGACAGTGTACAAAGTGAACTGCCATTCCCTATTCATCCTTTCCATGCCACTCCTAATCATGACCCCCTCAGTCTTTCCTATGTTGAGAGAACTCAGTCTATTTAGCCATTCCTTGCATGGAAGTAATTTGGTACTTGTGGTCATTTTTATTGCCCATTTTTGTCTTGAGATCTTTACCACATTAGTGATAAGCCCAGAATTATGCTTAGCTCAAGATGTAGCATTTCTTGACTTGAACAGCACAAAAAAAAGTGCTTTCTGTGTTGAACATTAGTAACAAGTGTCATGTACTTTAAAAAAAAAAAAAAAGAATATTAATGTTTTCATAGATGTTCAAATGAAAATTAGTTTAGGTTTTTTATGCTAAATGATAAAATATATGTGATAGAGCAAATCACTGCTGACCTGGCAATAGTGCTAATTTGCCATCTAAAAATATTAGAGTATAGTTAAAGAATTTGTTATTTTGGTTAATTTTTTAAAATTTATCATCTATTAGGAAAGCATATTGATTCTTGCTCTTTTTGTTCCTGTGGCTAGTCTGTCAAGACCAGTGAAATCCCATACATTTCAAAGTACTCTTTTCCAATATGTTCTAATCAGGTATTGCAGCCATTTTCATTTGGGATCTGGAATTACTTAGGGACTTAGTTTGAATGATAAATTATTTGGCCTGGGACTGAATCCATTTTCAGTATTTATGAAATTAAAGCCCAGTGAGGGATTACCTGAACCACCACTGGTATTTCCAGTTCCAGTTGAAATTCACCTGTTTGTGTACCAGTGTAACCCAGAGGTTTATCTGTAAAAAGTTCTTAATTCAGTCTAGCTGCAGAATGTTTACTTGCTTATATAACAAAAATGAAAAAATGTTTTCCCTATCATGTGCCATCAACTTTGTTGGCCCTGGTCTCCATGGTCATCTCCTTCTCATAACCACACTGCCTCTGTTTCCACTGTTGCTAAAGCTGTTTTCATCCCTTTATAGCTGTGACCCTTGAACAGGACATGGATGATTTTCTATATCCATAATCTGTCTTTGGAGGGAGGAAGAGATTTATATCATGGTGTAGGATTTCCAATTATTTAAATCTAAGTAACAACAAATGCTATAAAATCAGTTGTTTTCAGGACAAGATACAACTATAAACAGTATCCTCTTAAAAAACGCTTTAATAAGTTATCATTTATTCCTAAGTAGAAAGAAAACAATGCTTTTTTCTGCTAGAGGGAATCAGTCTTCAAAGCTGTTTATAATTTTATCCTGACTTATGGAATTTCTTACAATATCTATGGAGCAGATTTCTCTTAATCTGCAAGTATTCCATCCTGTGATGATTTCAGGAGGAATACAGAATTTTGTATACTGTATCAGATTGTGACACTGCACCCACCATATAAGACAATTTTAGCATTATTTTTAATATTTTTTAAAGTTCACGTATGCCAGAATTTACATCCTGCAATGATTAAAGCTCTGCCCAGCTACTTGTTTAGAATTGAACATGAAAATTACTTTGGGTTGGATTTTTTTTTCCTTTATTGGATGTGTCTTTTTCAATAAATAGCAGTTTCAATTGTGTGGAATCAGGCCCATATTAATGGTAAGTTGAGGTGACAGCACCTGTGACCCCCCAGATTGCAGATGGCAGCCACAAGGTGTTAGTTAGAGCACCACACTTCTTGTTGGCTACTGCCCAAGGCATCTGCTTTTTTTTGGCCAGTGTCTGGGAGGGAACTGTGACATGGACCTTTCCACCTACTCTTGCTGTTCCTGGCTGGTTTATTTTTTTAACTTTAGACGTCTGCATATATTTCTGCATGATAAATGCACGCATTAGAGATGCCTTTCCTATCCACTGGAAAAGGAAAGTCACCATTCTGCATTAGATCAGAAAAATTCACAAGGAAACAAGAATATTTTTTATGAGGGATAAGAGTTTGTTTTTCAGCAGATGGCACTTCCTTTTAAGAAAAAAAACAGCATTCTGTTTTTTCTGAATCTGAAAAAGATTTTCTTCAGGATTCAGGAAAACAGCGCTCTGGCAAGTATCTTTTACCAAACCCATCCTTCTCTACAAAGTCTGGACTTCTGTGAGGAGCTATTGTGGGTTTGAACTTGTGAGCAGGAAGCCGTGCAGAAAGGAATTGAGCATTTTTATTTCCCTGAGCAGACTTACCCATGTATCTGCTGGTGGCATAAGGGGCAGGAGCAGTGTCTTCCTGGCAGGCTCAGAGATATGCTCTGCTTTCCTCTGTAATCCTGTGATATTTCTCTATGCCACAGTCCTGTCATCAAAGTCACATTTAAGTTAGAGCAAGTGTCACATGAGAACTCAGCACATCACATCATTTGTGATTCCTATGTTCATTAGGTAGCTAGACAGGTAACTTTGTTTCTTTCTTGTAATTAGCACTGTGGCCATTATCAAGAACAATAGTTCTTGATTTAATGAAAGTAAATACCCTTTTATATGGCAGGTGTTTGTTATTAAGAAATTAACGACAAAATTAATTAAAGAATATATTAGATCTAACAAGATTTAGATACAGAGAAGTAAGCTAGATTTGAAATCTCGTGTTTCAGGTACTCACTGCTCCTGGGAGCAAGAGCAGCCTCCAAAAGATAAGTCTTAACAGTAATAAACAGAAAATGTGTTTTGGAAACCCATGGTTTTTTTCCTGTCAGCTTGGAGATGTCAGGGCTGAATTTGAATTTCTTGCCTGAAGTCCAAGTCACAAGACTATCCCTTCACTGCTGTTCTGTCTCCAATTACTCCACCTGTATTAGGCAAACTGAAGGAAGATTGTGCTTTTTTGCAGTGTGGATAACCTTATGTTGATGCTAAACCAGAAGTAGCCAAGTCCCAAGAACACTCTCTCTCTCACTTCATTTCCTGAGGCTAATGCCCTGTGCTGGTTGCTCAGGCAGATGCTGGAAGTTGCTAAGCTCTTTCTTCTTTTCACTGGGAGCTGCTCCTTAATTTCCTGTAATAATTTTCCTGTGTTGGTTATGCTGACTAGAGAAACTATCCAAAGAATTGCTGCTACTAAAATTTCTACTGATATCTTTCCTTCTGTACTGATACAGGACTTTAATGCCTCTGTTAGTTCCAGAGTTAATTAATCTAAGTCTTTCTAATACTTAATGCAGTAAGCATAGAAAAGCAATAAATAGGGCAGATAAAAAAATTGAAATGGTTTAATCTCATTAATTAACAAAATGCAGAATATTCAGGTACAAATATCACTCCTAATCACTGGGAGTTGGATGAGCCACATAGTGCCAAGAAAATGTATCTAAGCTATAAATGAAGGTGTAGATCAGTTAGAGTGGGTTTTGTTTTTTTCTTTCCTGGTTTTAATAGCAGCTTCACATCATAATTAGGAGGATGAAATTCCTGCCAGCGAAGTCTATAGTTTGGACAGATTAAAGGGAAGAGGTATGAGAAATGATAATTGCTTTGTGCTCATCAGACTTCTCTTGAAAATCTGACAGGATAATTACAAAATACCTGCTTTGCAGAATGTCTAGGCAAAATTTTGAAGAGCTATTTAAAGTTGTTCATTTACAGTCTATCTGAAAAGTTTTTTGCTCTTTCTGAAGTAGTTCATTGCCATTCAGATGTGTGGTGCATGTTTAAATATAGACCTTATTCTCATGTGCATGCCTGGCTGCATTCCACTGCCCACCCCCAAAGAAAATTGCCCATAATTTTTTGCATTACCCCACATACTTCACCCACGTACTCACCCTTAACTTTCAGCAGAACATTATTTCACCTAATGGAAACTAACCTTTTTGCTTCCAACAGTCTGAATCATAGTCGTGGATAAAATAATTGAGAGAGAAATGTTCCAGTGGACTATACAAAAAACTTCATTTTGACTGACAGTAAAAAGTTTTCCTACTTTCAGCATGCTTTCATGTTTCCTCACATGGCTTTTCTGCACCTGCTTTTGAAACTTGAAAATGAAATTCACTAAATGGCCAATTTTCAAAGAATATTCTAGGAATAGGTCCCCAAACCCTACGATTTTGTGAGAGTTAAAAGACCCTGAAAGCCCGACTTTGTACTGAAGTTCACCATAGAGGTCAGTTGGATCACAGGGCCACAGGCATCTGCAGAAAGACCACAGAATTGCTCTAGGCAGCCCTAAGGTAGGGGTTGAGTCATCCAGTATCATTCTTATGTACAGTTGAACAGGGATGACTAATAGCTACAAGAGCTGGATTTTCAAGTATGAACATCGTGTAAGGAATATTTCATGACCTGCTGCTTTGTCAGATCACACAGAAATGCTGACCATCATATTCAGGGAGTTCAGTGCTTTCCAGAACTGTCAGCAATTGCACACCAACTACATAGTTCATGCATCCATATGCTAAAGCCCTGTCTATTTTATGCTCAGCTCTCAAGAAGAGGTAATTGCAATTTGCAGTAGCTTTTTAAAATTTTTGTCCTTAGCCTTGGATGCCTTCAGACATGGACCAGCTAAGCCAGCTGGTTCTGGCAAGCAGGACAGCTTTGAGTAACCACCTCTCCCAGGGATGCCATGTCACTGTTGTGACATCACATTTACACACCTCTCAAGTGACAGGGACACCTGGATTTCGGGTATGTCAGGAAATGGGTATGCAGACCCCAGAAAGGATGAAGGCATGAAATGCCTTGCTGTAGGTATCTGTAATCAACTAACCAGTGTATTTGCACAATTTCCCAAAGTCATGCTTTGAGTCCATAGCTATAACATTAATTATGGTAATATTTAAAGCTTATAGTTTGCATTTTTATATAAAGTTAAAAGAATAAATTAAATGCTGGATATACAGTTAATTCTACATCATGTTCCTTGGTAGGTTGAATTACACGTTTCAGAAGAAATGGACATTTCAGATTGTACAACAGAGCATCAGCAACAATCCTGATTTCTGTTTCTTGCTTCTTTTTCTTTGAACAGTTTATGAAGAACCAGAAGACCCCAGTAACAGATCATTTTTTTCAGAAATTATCTCTTCAGTGTCAGATGTCAAATTCAGTCACAGTGGTAGATACATGCTTACAAGAGATTACCTCACTGTCAAGGTTTGGGATCTGAACATGGAAACAAAGCCTGTAGAAACATACCAGGTAAGAATCTCCTACATCTTAAAATGCAACATTATAAAAGAATCTCAGTGTTCAAAACCTGGATGTTTCTGTAAATTTCTCATAACCTTATCTGGGAAGCAGCAAGGTAAGAGAATTAATCAAGGTGGTTAAAATCCTCACAGTGGCATCCTTATAGCAAAAAGGGCAATTGCAGCATTAGTAAGGAACTGTAAAGCCTGGGAGTCAAGGTAGCACTCCCTGTGGATTGGGCTCTTGAAAGAAATGATTATTCTAACAAGAGAAATCATCTCTTCACTTTGGCATCTGCTTTTAAATGACATATTTCACTACTAACATTTAAAAGGAACTGAGGAAAAGGTTTTGTGTGATGCTTAGCACTCTGGTCCTGGTGTGACTGCTGAGAGTTTACACCTTTGTCATTTCAGAACTACTTTTTGCTACTTGATCTGTGTGTTTCCCCTTGTGCCTAGTTCTAGAAGTGCTTCATGTTAAACCCTGGCATCACCACTGACACAGCAGCTCACAAATGCCAGACACATCTGGTTGCCTGAATTCATTGAGATGTTACCCAGACAAAATGCCAGTGGCTCCAGCCAGCACTAAGTTTGTACTCTGACATCTGTTATGCTTGGCAATAGAGGGATGAACTTACATTTTTTGACTCTGACTTGAAGAAGGAAAATATGTCTGTGTTACAGAAACTGCTTGTTATGAAAATGCAGTAAGAAAAAAGCTTGCTAATTTACATTAAAAAAAGTGTATGCAAAGTAGGAAAAATGCCATTCATCGGACTTGTGCTGCTTACTGAGAGACAATTCTGTGACAGTGCTGGATCTGTCCCTTGTTTTCTGTGTCTAAATAATGGCAGGTGGGATACAGTAGTTCACCGTAACTATAATTAAGATTGGTTTAAAAAAAAAACATGATGAGAATTTGGTAGCATTTCTTGTCAAAACAAACAAAAATTTCCAGTATTTTTTAGCTAGCATTTAGTAGACAGAGTGGGCTCCAGTGTTTTTCAATGCATCCATTACATTTTGGTGGATAGTGTTCACTGCTCAGTGTGCTAATATTGGAAAGTCTGAGCCTGTTTATCTTTAAGACTACAGAATTGGGGTTGCTCTTAAAATGGCAGTGCTTTAAATGCTGAATGTGTTAGAAATGTTGATATGCTGTGAAAATGGAGTGGGAGGCTAAGGGCGAGACTCTGTTTTATATAACAGAATAGAATCTCAGTTTTTGGGAACTTAGGTAATATATTACTTTATACCTATGCTAATTTAGTAGGCAGCCTTGTCCCTGGGGAGGAATAGCTGGTCAAGCCAACCTGTTTGTCTTGATTTTGACACCTGCTTTTATTTCCTCATGTAGGCAGCTGTGAAACAAGCTGGCCACTTTTAAATCAGTCTGGCACCCAACAGTAGGGCCAATTAAAAAGTTATATTTCTTCATGCTGAGATGGGCAAAAATGAGTACTGATAATTGCAGTCAGAAGTTTATAGGAAAAAACCCAAGACCCACAACAACAAAACCCCTTATATAATATTTTTAAAAATATAGCAAAATATAACAGTTTTCTTAAATCTTTGGATTGCCTTTCATTTTCAAATATTTATCCAGTGCCATGTAAAGAATATACAAAAGTGTTGCTGGGCATTGCAGTAGAACAAAGGAGAATCTGAAACTAGGAGCCTTGGGAAGCCAGTACCACAGGATTCCATAGGATTGATGTGATCCAGCTGCTCTGAGAACCTTTCATGTTTGTAAGCTGCAGAGAGTAGAGAATTCTGTCCTAAGCAAAAGTGATTTAAATTACTCTCTGAAATAATTTGTCTCAGAGATATCTCTCTCTCACAAACCTAAATCTCATATATAAACCTGGGAATTTCTCAAAAGGTTGTTTTGGGGGTAGATCATTGGAAGGCAACAAATAAACCTAATATTTTCAGTTACGTATCCACATAATTATGATGACAATACATCATTAAAAGACTAAAATTCATTAGAAGATTGAATTTCCCATTTCATCCACTGCATGGTAGGCACTTGGATATTGCCTAGCTGCAGTAGTGAGGGTCACAACACGAGATTTCACACAGAGTTGTAATAAAGAGCAGAGTCCATAACTGTACTGCTTCATTATCAGCTTACAATTTTAATATTAAAAACCTGACAAACAAAAATGAATTCCTCATGCAGGTTCTTTTTCATATCAATGCTGAGGCTCAAAGAGTGCTACTGCACAGAGCAGCTGTTGCAGCCCTGCTGAATACATTACCTGCTGACAATATTTCAACATGATTTTCTCCTGTTTGTTTCACACAAAAGAAACAAGGGCAGAGTATGGTCACTGGGCAGCACTAAAAGAGCAGTGCAGGGGAATGGCCAGTGCTCAAATGTTGCAAGGCAGCCTAACAGGTTACTCTTCTGATGCTGCCAGGTGAATTACCCCAGCAGAAGCCTCAGGAGCAGCAAGGTGAGCACAGTCATAGCTGGTAATAGCTTGATCCACTTTAGGCAGGGTCTGTAGCATAGGGATTTGTACCAGTGTGTCACTTACCAGTGCAATTCCTGGTTATGTCTATTCAGTCCCAATAAAACAGGTCCCTGCATAGCTGTGTTGCTGTGTTAGACTGGAGCACAGAATTGCTAGATAATTCCATGAGGGTCGGATGTAAAACACTGCAGTGAAAAAACGGTCCTTCATAATTAGTGAGGAATGAATTTGGTTTGCCTTCAAGTACTATTGATAAGTGGTAAGAACAACATATAAGAGACAAGGCAAATCTGATTTTACCCTCAGTTGTAGAGGCCTATGAATATGCAAACAGTGAAAGTGTTTCTTCTGACTAGTTTTTCACAGTCTCTCTGAATTGTGCTCAAATGTGGTAATCAAAAGGTCCATATAAAGAACAGGGTGGTTGTCCAAGGCAATAGGGTGAGTCTGACAGTCTTGACAAGGTAAGACATCTGAGAGGGGAATTGCAAAATCCTTTTTGACAAAGCTGATAGAAAGGCACAGCTCCAAGCTGTGGACTTGGACACACTTTGCAAAGGGTGTGTACATGACAGTGGTCATGACAGATGGCTGCTGGAAATGGTAACAAGAGAAAGACCTAGAAATGACATTTAGGGAGGCAAATGTGATCTACTTCCTTCTGCCTTACCCAAACCTTTCTAATTCTTCCAAGTATTGGGAGCTCACAAACATGACAAAGGAAAGAATTCCAGTTCTGTAACAAATTATACTGCTAGCATAAAAAAGTTTTGAGTAAAGAGAGAGGGAACAGATTTAATTACAGAGAGTGTAGGAAACTGCATCAATAGTAAAAGGTCCTGACCTCACTGTGATGGTAAATGCATTTAATTGTGGAATGTTCTATCTGCCATTTACCAATTAATTGCTGTATAAGACATTATCTGTAATGAACAGTTCAGTGTTTATTTATTAATGAAAATTGATCCATAACTAAAATTTATAATCATTAATAATCTTACATTACAAGTATTCTTTCGATACTGTACAATTTGACTATCAAAAATGGGTCAGTTTAAAGAAAATCTAAGTGAAAGGTCATTGTCTCTCATCTGGTCTTGGTAGAAGTTATTTTACTCGAAGAAATGTTTGTGCCCTCAGGCCAGAGGAGGATGCTGAGCATCCATGAGCAGGAACAACTTCACTGGACTTGCCAGAACCTGTAACCTCAGCATGGCAGAGCCAAATTACACTCCTGGGCCACTGGATTTGTATTTCTCCAGGAGGTCACCTACACATCTTTGTTTTACACTTTGTACAATAGCTAGAGGAAAATATCAGGAGTGGAAATGCAACAGTGAATTTATCTAGGCAGGATTTTTTTACCTTATTATTTCCTTCTGGAATAAAACAAATCATCCAGAAGAAAAAGTAATCAAACAAAAGACTGAAACAGTTTGCATGAGATCTCTTTATGATAATCCTTGTTCAGCAGAGGTGTGTGGTCTAGAGGAGAGAGATGTTCTGCTGGGTTAGTAGTGTAATACTTACTAACTAGAAAAGTACCACTTTTCTAGTTAGTAAGTGAGAATTTGCAATTTTTTTTTTTAATTCTCAGCCAAATAGGAGAAGTCCTTGGGCTAAATTAATGTTCTTGCTTGCAGCCTGTGCAACTACAACCTTGTGCTTTATTTAGCTTCTAAAATGTCTTTCAAAAATAAATGTAATACCATAAAGGTTCTTTTAATAGAGCCAAGTTCTTTCTGCCATAAGTGAGAGTCCACTTATCTTGGAATATGGCATTTTTGTTACTATTTAAATTAGATTTCTTGCACATTAATTAGCCCATCTCGGGTATCAGCTGGTGAAATGTCTCTGGGAATTAGGCTAGCACTGAGAAAATCACCCAAGCAGGAAACAAATATGTTGAAGAGGGGTGGTCTGCAGCCTGCTGAGGGAAGCCTGTTTCGTGCCCTCCTGCAACAGTAATTCTGTAGCACCTGGTTAATTGGGCTGTGGAGAAGAAGTGCAGTTAGTTTCTTTGGAGTTTAAACATGATATCTTCTGCAGAGCTACCAATCTATGCAGCATATTTTGAAAGTGAACGTGGGAGATAATGCAGAAAGAGTAGGGCTGGTTGTGGACTTTTATATTTTCTTTGATTTCAAGAATGACAGTTATTTTCTTTAAAACAGGTCCATGATTACCTTAGAAGCAAGTTATGTTCCCTCTATGAAAACGACTGCATCTTTGACAAGTTTGAATGTGCATGGAATGGATCAGACAGGTAATCAATCCATCCTTCTGTCCATCACTGTCCTCATGTAGCAGAAGACCTCCCATATGATGGGGAGCAAACTGAAAGTAGTTACACATGGTTATTTTCCACATCAATGTACAGAATCACATGCCAGTGTTCGGGTTGATAGAAGATATTTGGGTGTTTTTGCAGTTGTGTCTCTGACTGCCTTAGACATGATGTATGCCTTAATAACCTTGGCTCATGCCCTAGGGGAAAAAACCCTTCGAATTATGTCCATTTTCACCCAAGTCATAAATAGGCTGCAAAAGCTAAAAAAGAATGATGCCAAATCACACAATCCCACCAACATACTAAGAAAACTTTCATGATCCTGTATTTGCACAGGAGCTGCCTCAGAAATTCAGTTCATTTACTCTGAATGGGTGTGAGGAAGGACCATCACAGGCACCCACTGAGTCTCTACAACCTGCTGCCAAATGACATTTCTGATACCTCCCTCCATCAGAGCAGTCCCTTTCCCTATGCACTGAGGGAGAGAGACATTCTTGTTTGATCTTGGGCATAATATCTTGTTGAACATTTTAATGAGAAATACTGACACAAGTCAGAGAGTGTGAGCAAGGATGGAGTGGGCTAACGCCCTAGTGCTGGCAAATGGTGGCAGTACTTTGTGGAGTAGGAATATGGCACGGGAATAGCTGAGCAGCCAAGAGGACTGGATTAATAAAAATGGATGAAATCCAAGAGTGTAATGCAAGGTGAGGATTTTAGTTAATAAAAGAGCACAAACCTTCATCTTATCAGTTGGAAACAACTCCCAAGGACATTCATATGCTAGATGACTTTGGAAGGGATTAGCAGTCTACAAAATGCATGTGAAAGAGAGCACAGGAGCCAATATTGAGTGACACACAGTGACTCCTGGTTCAGCAGAGTTAGGAGCCAAGAGGCAGAAGTTTGGCACTGAGCCTAGAACTGCTCCTTCAGCTCAGCCTCTCATTTGGGAAAACAGTCTGTCTCATTGTATTGAAGCAGGTCTACCCACCCTGGAGTGGGCAAGGACTGTGAAACAGGCACTCTGAGACATCTGTGAAAGACAAATATGATCCTTGAATGGTCAAGACCGGGCTATCCAGCAGAGAAGGGAGTAGTGGTGACATTATGTTGGGCTCTTATACAAAGACCTTTGAACTGCATTTATGCATTTCCTGTCCCTCATCACCAAGGTGGATGAACTAATCAAGCAGATGGACAGCTGCTCTAAAGAAGAGAGGCCAGGACTTTGATTTTCATCTGCTCAGCAAAAGAGAAGCCAAGATTTTAATGGCTTGTAGTAAGTATACCAATGAGATAAACATAGGGAGGAAGAGAATCTAGCTAAAATAAATGTGAGTGATAATGACACAGTAGCAAGTGGATGTTGAGAGTCAACAGGTAGTTATAACCTGGAAATTAGAGGTAGTTCATACCTGTCCAAACAGTGACAAGCTGTCTTCCCATCCTGAGTGTGGAGATACAGGAAACCCAACTGTTCTGGTGGTGGTGCCAGGAAATTTGTGAAAGCAACATTGGTCAAAATTACAAGTCTGAACTTGGAAGTGCAGTACAAAGTCTCTTCTAGTCCTGTATTCCACAAATGCAGATCAATAGAAATTATGGTCCACCTGACCAGTGGAAAGATTATGTCTTTGCTAAAAAATGAAACTTTTACCTTGTAAAAGGTATGAATGATACCTTGTATCATTCATTGTGCTAATGAAAATACATATATATTCCATTATCTCTGTTGCCTGGGTGTCAGAGTGATGTGTTTTTTGACAAGAATTAACTCAACTCTGTGATACCAACTTCTGGCCATTTAAAATTACATAGATGGACCACACTGACCAAAGTATTTCCCAGATTGCTGTCATTGCAACTTGGGCACTAGCTGTTGTGGCTTTGGTATGGCCAAAGATTGGGAATGACTCACAGAAAGTTTAGTGGAAGATCCAGGTTTTGGGGCTTTTCTCTGAAACTCCCAAACCAATGCGTGAATGGCTGTTTTAGCAGAGGGTTTTCTCAGTGTGGTTATAGCTTGAGTTTGACCCTACTAGAAATACAAAATTTAAAGCATTTATTGGAAAACAGACAGCGCTGATTCCTGCCTAAGTCTGGCACAGGACAACAGTGCATTCAAATCATGTAGATATTGGGAAACTTTGAAAAAGATCCAGGACTTTTCAGGTATTTTTAAATCGTTTCGCTTATCCTTGCTGGGAATTCCTAGTGTATTTTACAGGATGGGCAGCCACTTACTCCCAGACCTAGAGTCTCTCTCCTCTGGCCAGATGAAGTGCTGCTGTCCTCATTAGTGTGGTAAGACCACTCTCCGGATAGTTGCCTGGTAGTAATGGAATTCTTGTTCAATATCAGGGTTTAAAGTGAGTGTAATATTTTCATTCCTACTTGACAGATCAGAAAGATCAATGCAGGGAGTAATTATTAAGTGGGAACATTAGATTGTGAGGGCTTCATTTATTGTACTGCCCAGACGCTGAGGCGTTATTA
Organism: Zosterops lateralis; assembly: GCF_965231275.1. Lineage (NCBI taxonomy): Eukaryota > Metazoa > Chordata > Aves > Passeriformes > Zosteropidae > Zosterops > Zosterops lateralis. The sequence continues at coordinate 12,399,755 of NC_139766.1, forward strand.
GTCATGCACAATTACCAAACCTGTCACTAAACACAATGTGCTGCTCTTGATTGTAAGAAACTCTCGAGTAAAGGAGCTGGAAACATTTGACAAAGAAAAGGGCTCTCTTTAATTTAGTTATTTCTTTTTAGGAGTTAAATGTATCAGAACTGATGCTCATCTTTTGATTCACTCCTCTGAGCTCCTTGCTTTATGAATATGACAAGTATTGCTATATGTTACCAGAATATTTTTTTATTGGAGGGTCATATTTTAAATAATATGTAGGTACCAGTACCTCTTAAAAAACAGTTCATTTGAACAGTAAGGTCACCTAATTTGAGTCTTTGGGTATGCAGTTTTTAAAAAAGGACTATTACTAAAGGTAAAAATTGCGTATTGGAAAAGCATATTGTACTCCAAAGAGATGCTGCAGTACTTAGGTTATTAATCCATCTGCATAACAGTAATAACTGCAGTTCTAAACATATTATTTTTATCTTTTGCAGACTTCAAAGCCACAATGACAATTTGTAGTGACAGGATTGTTCAGTTAAAAATGGTAGTGTTTTTATTATTTAGGTGAAAATACTTTTTATTAAGTTTTGTCATTACTAAGAAGTTAATCTAGGCTATGATAGAACCTGATGTGAGGCTGTTCACAAAAATAATCAACATACATGAGCTCTGATTAGAACGTGATTGATGCTCAGTTACTCCAATGAACAGGAACTAATACAATCAGACAGAGCCTATCTCATTTGCTGAAGGGCACATTAATCACTATGTACTTTGGCAACAGTGGTCAGGGGAGGGAGCCAAGCAAGGGTCTCACACTAATTCATCCAGATGAGCATGTATTAGCTGTAGTTGAGTGTATTACACAAAAATCATGCTATCTTTATTGTATATACATCATTACATGACTATATAGAATAGGTGATTTCTACTTATACAGCAATTTAATTTAGCTCTTCCATTCACATCCAAAGTCAAGTCTTTTAATAATGACCTGGAGGACATTGTTTTCTTCCCACTGTCAACAGCTTTCAGATTTACCTTAAAAAATAAGCACTTTAGTAGCTTTTTGTGAGGTAAAGAAGCCAGAAAAAAAAACCAAACAAAGCCTTATTTTACATGATAGCAAGTGAATACCTTAGTTAACTATTTTTTTTTTAAGATTTCAAGTGAATGGGTGTATGGGACCTCTGCCAGGGAGACTTCTAAATACCATCAAGATAAGTGATATGCTGCAAGCAGATGAGTGAAGTCACATACAACTGTTCAGTCAGCCCTTTCCTACTGAACTGTCATTCATCCCCCTGAATATCCTTCAGCCTTCACTCTAATCGGGAGGAGTTGGCAGATCCCATTGGATGAGATGTTAAGAGTCTATTCCTGTCTGGCAGCACACTCCATGCTGGCGTGCTAGAAGACATCATTTTGTTCTCAAAGCTTGGCATGTCAAATATTAGCTTGGAAGTACTTGGGGATCCCTTGTTCTTATTCCCAGTCTCATGCCAGCCAGCTGTAACAGGGTGCCACAACCCTGAATCCTGTGTCTCAAGTTTTTCTAGCAGCCTCCTCCCCAGGTTTAAATAAATTCTTTCTTTGTGATGGGGAGTCAGTGCATACAGCACATACAGCATAGTGCATTTACACAGCACAGCATACAGGAAAATTTCCCAATGTTTCAGGAGTTCCTCATTGCTTGCAACAATCCTTCTTCCTTTCCCTTTACTATAATAAATCTCCCTTTTTATTCCTATGGAAAATGTTGTTTAAGAGTTCTTCCAGAATCAATCCTTTCTTTCATTGGGTCAGCTTGCCATGAAACCAGATCTGGTGGGCCTTACACATTAATCCTAGGAGGCTGCAGATGTTCTCTTCTGCACTGGTACACATGGCAATGAAATACTGAAAATTTAGGGGGCCAAAATATAATTGGGAGACAGTTTCAGGTCAAAGAACAGGTCTCTTTTCGTGCTGGGTGCCTGAGGGATGTCTTTGCTGAGATTCCCAAGTGTGGGGGCAGGCTCTGGTGGAAGCTGCCCTCTGAGTCTCCTCCCCTCACACCTGCAGAGTCCAAGCCCTGCCTCTTGCACCGGGGAATGATGCTCTGCTGCCACCTCTGCACTGAGGGGCAGGGCAGCTGGTTTAGCTTTTCTATCACCCTTAAGCAGGGTGTGTGTGAGTCCTTGTAGCCCTGCCCAGCCTTGTTCTTAATCCTGTCACCGTCCCATGGGTTCCACGGTCTCATGAGCAACAGTGAAAGAAGGGAACTATGAAACGAGCTGAATTTCTCCAGACAGTAGAAATCTGAGGGTGAATAAATCTACTCTGCATCTGGGAAGACTAATTTGGGCCAGAATTAGCCCAAAAATTATCAAAGAGTTAAAAAAAAAAAACACAAAAAAACCCCCAAACAAAACACCCTAAACAAGAAAAACAACACAAAGCAATGTGGAGCCAGTAATGGTTTGGTTTTTAAGCAAGCCTTGATTCCATCTGATACCCCAAATCTTCAGGGCATTCCTTCATATTCAGCAATGCAGGTGAATGGAGTGATTTTGATGAAGGTTGTTGTGTGCAAGGATGGCTGCAATATGGATAACATTTAAGAGGTTGGCTTGAAGTATGGGAATAACAAACCTGAGAAATATGCCAATTCTTACTGACTGACAAGTTTGATGAAATCTCATTGCCTAAGAAAATATTGTGGAATATCTCATTGCAGGTTAGCGAAATGGTGAAAATCCTATTCAGATGCCTTTGAAGTTGGTGAAGTAGAGAATTTGTTGACCACCCAAGAGAAGCAGAATTTTTAGTGGGGGAAAATCCTATACTGAAACATTTCATTTAACAAAGTTGCTACGAAAACCAAAATATCAAGACTCAGATGCTTTAAAGTATTAAGATAATTAAAGATGCTGAAGCCATCAGTAGTTGAGAGGTTGTTTCTGTAGACCCTAAAACTCTGGCCCAAAATTAAACCTCAGTGGTAAAATGCTGGTGTCATATTTAATGAAATCATTATCCATAGGTAAACATCTACTCCTTTTGAGCTGTTACAATGCAAACAGGAAGATTTTTTCTTTTTTTCAAACAATTTTTTCTTTATTTCAGACAATTTTACAGATTGAAAATTTACTTTTAGAAAAAACAACCCCACCTGAATTATTGCTGGCTACCAGATCAACGTGATGCAGGGTGAAGAAGCCTGAACTGAATGGGAGGTGTACAGTTAATGTTCTGCTAGTTTGGGAACTACCTTCCCTGCCCAAATAAGCTTTGGTTCTTGGGGATTTGCTGTTTCCCCAGCCTTCAGCCCAAAGAAGATAGAGGTGCAAGCCAAAACACTTGGGGAGCCAAGCAAGTTGTCTTCAAGACTGGCAGGTAGAGGAAGATAACCAAAAAAGGGTGAACAATGAGACTTACAGAAGTAAAACAGAGATTTGAAAGGGGTGGGAAATGGAAGAGAGAAGCAGATGAGAGTTTGTTTTTTTTTTTTAAAGTTGTAGAGCAGGATAGATGGAAATGAAAGAAGAGGGGATCATGAAGAGAAGGAGAAAGGAAAACCTATCTGGGAAATGTGGTATAGGCAGAATCAAAATCAGAGGGGAAGAAAGGGAAAAAGAGAACAGAACAGTGACTAGGGAGGGAGTGAAAAGTCAGTAAAAGTAGGGATTGCTCTGCACTGCCGTTTTCCCTTTCCCCTTTTAACTTCTGTAAAAATACATTTGCTATTCTTGTTTAAAAAAAAATAAGGAGGGGTAAGATTGGGCCCCAGTGACCCCATGTGAGGACTGAAGTTTGGCAGTGAGGTCCTTGCTTACCATCATTTGTAAGCAAGTATGCCCAGTGTCAGTGCAGGCAGGAGGGATCTGCAGCATTTTGTGTTGTAAATCCAAACACACATACCTGAAGAACAGCCAGCACCTTGCTTGGAGGAGATCAAACAGAGGAAGCAGAGAATACTCCAGGTGCTCTGCTGAGAGGAGAACATTCCCTGCCTGGGACTGCTCAGGAGGGTTAACATGGAGTTGAGTGAATGCATTCAGGGCCCTGCAGGTATGGAGTGTTGTCTCTCCTTCCAGAGCACTGGCTGGGCTGCAGATGGAATACATACATTTCAATGTAGGTAGTGGCAGTCATGCTGCAGCCATTGGGGTTTCTCCCTGGTTTTTCCTTTGTTTGGTTTGGGGGTTTTGTTTGGGAGGAGGTGGGGTGTGGTAGTGTTTTATTTGGGATTTTTTTGTAATCATGCTGCTGTAGCTGTGGTGTTTTGAGCTGGTGCAGTCAGGCTGCAGCTTTTCTCCAGCCTGAGGTATCAGTTCACTGCTCCTCAGGGTGCACTGGAGCATGTTCTGCATCCTAAATACCTCTGCATGGCAGAGATGATGGTACCTCTGACCTTGTGTAGCACATCCTGTAAACCTGCCTTCTAAGGAAAATTATAGGTGGTTAGACAGAGCTTTCCTGGGCTGCTGCCTTACACACCTGTGAAGCAGTGTGGGCTGTTTTGAATGAGGGACTTTGGTTTCTTGAACCAGCCTCTCCTGCAAGGGTTTTGTGCAAGCCCTTGCTTTAACACTGCTGTGCGGAGCAGTGTCTGGGAATACAGAACAGGCTCTTCCTACATTGAGCTACAATTTATATTCTACTATTTTAAAAAAAAATCTCCTTATCACATAGACTCCATTATTGTACATTGTATTTTCCTGAACAGGAAAAAATTGCAGGCTTACATCTAGTTTTCACTCTCTTTTATTACTTTAAGCAGCAGGTAAGGTTATAATCCATCTGTGTTTGTGACCTTGAACAAGAATGGGCAGTTTCTCATTTACATAATGTTGTTTTTTACTGAGCCATTAAACTGCAGAAAAATAGGGCCAGCATGAAAAGTAGTCATCTACATATGTTAAAAAAAATAACTGCAGTAAATCCAACTGAAGAAAGCAGACTTCTAAAAATATGCGAGAGTTCAAGAAATTAAAAAGCAAATGGACTGTAAAGGCAGTTTTACTGCAAGCAAAACCTTCTAAAATAAGACCCTTAACAAACACCTCTCTCTGCATTTGGTGCACTGGTACTCTGCCAGCATGAAAGCTGCTTCTCTGACAGTTCCCACTGCCATCAGGGAGATGCTCCTTTTTCCCCTGGGAGCCACAGCTCTGCAGCCCATGGCACAGGGGTGCCCCAGCGTTATGAACTTGTTTCAAAATTTTGCCTGGGGGAAAATATACAGATGGACCGTTCGCATCACAAATTGTGTGTGTTAGTGCTGAGATATGAAATAACCTCGACTTTTTCATGTTGCAAATAACCATTACAGCAGGAGCTGTAATGACAAGACATGGTGATTTGGAAGGAATGAAACATTTGATTTACTGCTGTTGATTCAATTTCTGAAATGGGCACTAATCTTGATCAATAGGCTTTCTGCAGCTTCTGGGATACATTTTATCAAGCTGTCACACTGACTCCTGTTTTTTAGCTTGTGAGGTTAACTTGTGCCTTGCTAGGCAGGATTGCGCCAGGCCTTTTGCGGGTGCAGAAGGAAGGAGAAACCTCCCTGCAGGCTGGATGGGGCTGCATGTGGACAAGTGCCCCTCCCTGTGCATCCCCCCAGCAGGGAGCTCCTGCAGACCTCCAGGGAGCAGCCCCACTCATCTCATGCGATGAAGGCTGTAGGGGAGCTCTTGCCGAAGGCAGCGTGTGCTGTGTCTCTGGCTGTCTGGTTTGCAGCAGCTCCCTTTGGCACTTGAGGAGCTGCCCAGAGCTCGGTGTAGGATCAGCTGCCATCAGAGTGCAGTATGCCGCCAGCAGAGATGGGAGCAGGGTGGAGCTGGGTGATTCCCGGCATGCAAACCCGGCTCACCCACTGCAGTTACCCTGCAGAGGCTCTGGAGCCTGCGCTGCCCCCAGCCGTAGTCACAGCAATGAGGGGCACAGCTCACATTTGTACTTTTACAGTGCATCATTCATTTGTATTACAGTGGCTCCTAATGCCCCCAAATGAGATCAAGGCAGCTCTGGCTGGAGGCTGTGCTCACACTGTAAGGCACGCCTGAATCCAGGAGCATCTAATCTAATCAGCTGGAGATTTTTTGTGTGGTGGAGAGTATGGCTTGTGCCTGTGAGTTCTCCCATTTTCTCCCATATGCTCCATGTTTCCCTGGCCAGTCTGCTGCTCAACAGAGATTCCCCCCACAACAGCAAAGTGTGAAAGCAGCTGTCATTTGAGATGGAGGTTTGTTTATTAATGCCACACACGACAAATATGTTCTTTTGGGCTCTATTAGAAAGGCAAATAGTTACTGATTGCCTGAGTCTTAAAACTGTACAGCTTTCTCTGTGGAGACATGAACATTTGGGGTGAATGCCCTCTTACAGAATGGAAATTCAGAACAAAACCACCCTGTTTGGGATTGAGATAGGAGAGTAGAGAATAGCTTGGTTTCACATATGGAAAAAGTTCACTGGGGATGAGCTTTCAAACAAGGCTCTGAACCCCATGATTATGCTAATCCAATAACCTGAGGGCCATGGATGAAATCCTGAATTCATTAAAGTTAGTGACAAAATATCCTCCCCTAGGGACTAGGGGAATGAAGCAACTGGCAATCTATTATTTCAAACTGCTAGCTGATTAATGAGGTAATTTTTATACAGATCGAGGTATGTTTTCTGTCCCTTTCTCCCAGACCCAGAAATATATCCTGACTTGATATTTCATTCAAAGTTCATATAAGAGGTGCCAGAATCCTGACACCAGAGTGTTTATTTCTAAGAAGCATTGTAGATACAAATTTTAATGATATCTGGACTTGCAAGATCTGTGGCTTCAGCAAGGGAAAGAGTTTCATCTGGAAAGAATTTACATATGCAAATTCAATGTGATTTTTCAGAACCTTTCAAAACACACTTCTTCAAAATACTCTTTAAAATATATCATTATGTACTAAACCTTACTGTTGTTGTATCAAAAGATTTGAAATATGTGTAAATTTTTTAGACTATTTCTGAAATCATGGTAAAACTCAGCTGTAATTGCCTGGTAAAGGTAAAGTTCCAGAGAAAGGGAAAAAGGCTGAAATGTATCATCCTTAAGCACTCATAAAAAGCTGGAGGGTAATGAAAAATAACTTATTAAAACATGCTGCTTTTATTATCTTGTGATGTCATTCTCATGATGTCAGGGAGTGGACATTATTTGAGGTAACTGTAATTTTCCTTGAATAATATGGGAGGGGAAGGCAGAGGTAGAGAACACCTCATTCTGGGGAGTACTGGGAAAACCCCTTTTTGTTCCTTACTCTTTCCCATCTGAAACCAGGAGACAGCCAACCCTAAGGTCAAACTCTGCTGTCCTGACTCAGTCATGTTGGTAGGCTTTGCACAAGCTGCTGTTTAACCGCCTCTGTTGTCTCTCTCTCTCTCTGTCTCTCTGCAGTGTGATAATGACAGGTGCATATAACAACTTTTTTCGAATGTTTGACCGCAACACCAAGCGGGATGTCACCCTGGAGGCCTCCCGGGAGAGCAGTAAGCCACGAGCCATTCTTAAGCCCCGGAGAGTCTGCGTTGGAGGCAAACGGAGGAAAGATGACATCAGTGTTGACAGTTTGGACTTTACTAAGAAGATCTTGCACACAGCATGGCACCCAACCGAGAACATCATTGCTATAGCAGCGACAAACAATCTGTACATATTTCAGGATAAAGTGAACTCAGAAATGCACTAGATTTATCAATATCCCTCTATATTTACAAACCAGCCTCTTGAGAGTTGTAGAAGGATGTGATCTTCACAAAAAATTGTGGCTTCTGTGGTGGGATTTGTAGGTTGCATCCTTTCATCCCTCAGCCTGTATCATTATTGGTGGCAAGCCAATTATTTTCCATCACTGCAACTGTATGAGTAAAAGGCACGAGTGCAAATCCAGTGCTGTGGTCTGTATTGGTTCCTTTAAACAAACAGGGGTATTTATTCAGTTTAGGAGTGTTTCTGAGGAGGGCTGAGGCTCCTCAACTTCTTTCCATCTTTTTGAGGGTCTCAGTGGTTTGCAGGACTGTCGTGTTCTGGTGCCCTTCCTGCTTTTGCAGTGCACAGCATTCACCACATTGTAAGAGCTTATTGCCTCAATCTCCTGATTTTTTTTTTTTTCCAGTGCTGTTTTCCTGTCTTTCAGTTAAGCCAAGCCTGTTTGAAAGAATGAATAGCCACATTCCTTTAGAGCATGTGGCACATTGGAGGGACCTCATGAGAGTTAAAGGTGGAAGCAGAATTCCTGCTGGTGAAAAGCTGCTCCATCTCACCTATCCCATTTCCTTTTTTACAATACCCTCATATTTATTTATTTATTTATTTATCTATCACATTACTTTGTGCTTCACCTCCCCTGTGAGTAAGTGACAGACTGGTATAGTTACTCAGCCAGCTTATTTTAAGAAGTTTATTCTCCATGGTTCTCTTTGCTCTGTTTAAAACAATAAGTAGTATCTTCATTGTGTGAGGACTATTAAAAAACTTGGCATTGCAGCTCTGGAGGGACTGGCTGATCAGACACAGCCCAGAAATTCACACACAAACCCGTGCTACTGTTTGGGGTTGGAGTTCTGGAAACCTTGGCTAGAAGTGCTCTCTTTGAAGGCAGCAACCAACTTGAGGGGGAACAAAGTTACATCCCTGCTAGACACTTGATAAAGTCCCTTGTTTGTTGTTTGCAGAATGGTTATGTTAATCCTGGCCTTTGGGGAATACAGGCAATGCCTGGTATCTGTAACTGTGAAAAGAATGGTACTGCAAGAGGCAGCACCGCTCAGTGAATTTTAACGCTTTTAAATGAGGCCACTTCTGGGAGACAAAGTTAGTCCTGGAGAAACGTGAAAATTCGAAAAATCCAAACCTAACAAAACCTTCCTCCACAGAAATGTTGTTAGATCTATCTCTGTTCTGTAATGATGAATGACATAAATGGAAAAGGAAAGTACACACAAAGTAGGGCATGCAGGAATGGTACAGGAATGGTGCAGTGGGCAGGAAGTCCTCTCAATACAGGAAAAGAAAGTTCTGCTGCACCCTTAATAGCTCTGGCAGAAAATTCAATATCCCAAAGGATTCCTACTCTAACCATGAATAAAGGAGCACAACTCACATGACCTGTTAATCTGCCCATATTAAAACTCCTCAGAAAAAATAAGTCTTTAAGCCATTATGCACTGATTTCTTGGTAAGTGGAGAATGTACTGATGAAGGGAACTGCATGCTTTTGTATTTTGGTTTGGGGGAAGGGTGGGTGAAAATCTGCTTACAAGAAATAAAAAAACAAAGTCTAGAGCTTTTATATGACATCTCAACACCACACCTGAAATCTGTCTGAAGTTTTCTAGATCAATGCTGTATATTTTGTGTGTAGAAGCACAAATACATGTGCACCAGTTTCAAGCCACACTAAACACATACGGTATGAAATGTGTAGGGTGATTTTAAAGGGAACAAAGAATGTTTGTTTATAAAATACTGTATGCTGTAGCAGGCATGGACAGTATATGTACATATTTATTCTAATGAAATTTAACAAAATTGCCTTTTCCTTTTCTTTTTCCTTGTAAAAAGGTTTAAGAGTGTGGTAAACTGTATAGAGAACTTGTTAATGCCAAACTACTGCTTCAAGGGTGTCATACAATTTCTTTGACTTTTGGCCCCCTCCATTAATCTTTGCAGCTCAAAAAGGAAAAAAAAAATTGCTATCAGCTCATATTGGCATTTACAGCTAGAGATACTGTAAAACATATATTTAGCTTTTAACATTCTCAAGTAAGATTCTATAGATAACTTATTATAAAGCAGATCTTAATGCAACCATTTTTTGTTTTTAATTTGAAGTACCTTACTCTGTTACAGCTTTGGGTACCAAAAAGAACATCTTAAAATGAAATAAACAAATATATCTTTGGAGCTTTATAAAACTAATTAAATACCCAACCAAAATACCATGAAGTAATTATAGAGGAAATAAATAGAAACTTTTCAAAGACCAGTATTCCGTTCCTGTCTTTGACATCACTGTTACAGATCGGTTTCCTGGTTTCTTGAATGTATGGAAAGTTAACATAGTCATTGTGAACGTTTCCAACTTTCTTTCTCTTTTTAGTTTGAGCTTTCAGTGGTGTAGAGTAAGTGATGGTAAAGTTGGTAAATCTGATTGTTTTGAAAGCTGTTGTTCATGGCTGCATTTTTTTGTGTTGCACAAATTAGCTAACTGTTGTTGAATAAAAATATAAATATGTTAATACCAGCTTTTTCAATAAAACTACAACAAAAAAAGGCATAAATAGATGACTTCAAGGCACAGCTTATTTTTAAGCTAGGCAAGAAAGTGCTGTTTTAGCTCCTCTTACAGAGGAGGAAGAGTCACAGTGATCAGGACTTGGAGGGCAAACTACTGTGGGAACCTTAAGTGTTGTAGCAGGTGGAGGAGGGAACACATGCCATGAGTGGGATTAGGGTGTTCTATGATGAAGAGTGTGGGCAGCAATAGCAGAGCTGGAGACTGCTTTAGGTTCAGTCCTGGGAGCAGCTTCTTCTTTTGCTCATAGCCCAACCTGGACTTTAGGAGGCTTGAGTCTCAGTCTCCTACAGATGGAATCAGAGATGTGCAGTGTGAATTGACACACAAAGCCACAGGTGAAAATATGGCATTGATGTTCTCACTGAAACTGTGGGGGGAAAAAAAGCCCTTCAGCATTTTTTGTGTTAGAGAATCAAGGCATTACTTTATTTCTGGCCAAGATGTTGTTCTGGCCAGAATGTGCAACAGAAATAATTTCATTCACAAATAGCCCAGGTGTGCAGAGAAAATCATTCCACGACCCATCAATTTTACCAGATTTTTCACAGACTTTATGCAGTCAAGACCCATAGAGATTCATAGAGATTCATTGGCTCCAAGTTAGTCCTTAGTATTTGGTTTCCTAGAGGATCTGGATTTCTTCACCTCTGATGTTAATTAGGTCCTCACTCCCTGATTTCCTTATCAGTCTTTTCTGGACCAGGGGTCTCCCACCATGTCAGGGGGCAGCATCTGAGATAGATGTTTTCTGATGTTTGCCAATGGCCACTGATATTCTGCTGATGTTTATTATCTTTTGGGCTACTCCCAGTCTGTTGAGATGTTAACCTCATTAGGCCTTCACCTGGTGAAACAATGCCCTGGAAGGAAACTCTAATCCCCTTCCCCTGAGGTAAAGGTGAACATAGGCTGGACTTGATGATAGCAAAGGTAACTAGGTTTCCAACCTAGTTCATCCTGTGTTTCTGTAAAAACTGGCTAAAATTATAAAATTTTTTAAAAATTAAACTTGTTATATTTTCCAGCAGTGTCATCACTGGCCGGGTTTGAGACCTTCCAACCATGGGAGCACATCAGGGATACGGCCAGGCCGGCCTCCCAAATGAGACAGGTCCTGGTCCAGGTGACAAACCAGAGTGCTATCAGCAGAGCAGCATCCTGCTTTCTCCCACCATTCAATCTCTACCACTGGGGGAAAAAAAATGTAATAATAAAACAAACAAAAAAAAATGCTGGCTTGGCACACACACTTGAGGTAGGAAACCAATCTCTTTCCAGTCCAAGCAAATGCCTGATGCTCCATGGTGATCGTGACACTTGGGGTAGCTCTCTGGAATCTCAGTCCAAGGCAGCTGATCCTGCTTGTGCAGGGGTGAGAAGCCTCCTGCCATTCTTACATACGAGTTAGACACTGAGAGGCTGAGGCCTTTTTCTGGATGCAGACCAGAATAAATTTGCCTCAGCTGTTACATGAGGCAGAGTGTGGCTTTGCACAGCTCTCCCAGAGCTTACATGCTAATTTTTTTCACCTCTTTTTGGGAAGACACAGTCAATCCCACTCATTTAGATGGACAAATATGGCTAGGCACTGAAGAGAGAAATCTCAGCTGAAAATCAACACATCAAGCAATACACTGTTTACCTTTCCAGTTTCCCTTTTCATCCCCAAATACCCAGTAGGAACAGGAGCCAGATGGCTCACTCTCATGCTTTTGAAATTTTCACACACATACTTAATAGCTACATAAGGCAACTTAACCCTTTGTGTCTTGGGGAGATACTGGCATGAGCCACCTGCTTCTGCTGTTTGCAGCCAGGAAGTTGTCCTGCTTTGTCTTTTGGAGCCTTTGGTTGCTCCAGTGAGAGGGCAAGTAGAAGGATTGTTTGCCTTTATAGCCAATTTTCAGTAATATTATTATCAATTTGTTCCCGTTCCCAATAGGAATTATTTTCCATTTGCAGTGTTGTCAGCAAATTGTATTAAGTCTAAAATTAGAGCATAAAGTCACTTACCCTGCTCATGTGGCAGAACCAGGATTACGGGAATAGGCCTAATTTTAAAAGGATGGGGCATGTTTCATAAGTGAAACCATTAAATGGTCTGGAAATTCTGTACAGGCCAGCTCTGAAAAGGTTTGCTCTCAGAGTGCACCATGAAAAAACATTTCTTAGCAGTGAAATTTTATTTTCCTTCACTCTCAAGTTGGATGAGGATCAAACTTTTACTCACGTGAAAGTGAACACAACTCTTAAGGCAGTCCTAGATCCTAAATGTGGCCCATGATACAAAGCAATTTATGTGGAGCTTGACTGCGTAAACTCAGTTCCTTCAGTTCTGAAAGCTGCTATAAGTATGGATCAGCCAGGCAGGATACAACTAATTACTTGTCTTGCCATTTGCCAGCTGAGGCAGTCATTGAGTAGGACAAGATCCTTAAACCAACAATTCCATTAAGCAGTTATTTGTAGTACCATGACAACACTATTCATTGTTTTTATAACATGGCTGCTCAAACAAATAAATCCTAGATCAGTGACTCAATCAAGTATGCAGGATGGTTTCCTGGACAGCCACTCCTTGTTTTAAATCTTGTACTAATCATACTACTAACATGCATATCCCATGCAATAGCCTGATCTAAGCAGATCAACTTAAAATACAGGACCAAATTCTTCAGCTGGCAATAGGTATGTGGATATGGCACTATGTGCTTCAAGGAGAAGAGCACTTAGCTCAGAGAACTCTAGAAACCCCATCACTTCTTTGGCTTTATCATCATTTGTTAAACAGGAAAAAACAATTCCAGAGAGGGGAGCGAGGGGGAGGATAACTGTAAATTATTTTTTTAAAAAGTAACCAAAATTGGGATTTGGGTGTCAGACTGGGAGAAAATAGGTTTTTATTCCTCCATTCTATACCTATAATATAAATGGTGCCCAAGCAAGACACTAGAGCAATACCCCACTGTTGATAACTTCTGCTAACGTCCCAGCTCTGGCAGGTTCTGGTTTTCATTTCCTCTTGGTGGGGCTTGAATACCTCCAGCAGCTCTGCACGGTGCTCTGCACTGGGCTCCTTCTCACTTTAGTGGGAAGGTGCAGAAAGAATCAGAGGTTTCCCACAGATAGGAGAGATCCTATAATTGTGATATAGTTGCAATATAGGAGGTCATGTTCACAGAAAATTTCTGCACATCTTGGACTGCCTTGTGGAAGAGGTGGGGAGGAGAACATAATTATTACCCTCTGACATCTCTGCTAACACCTTTCCAGGATGAACAGATGCACTCCCTGTGTCTCACAGCTATTGATCTGCAAATCCAGAGAGATGTTGCTGCATCAATTGAGCTCTGTCAACATGTTCAAAATATTCTCTCTGTAACCCTTCCAGGTATAGACTTACTTTACCATGAAAAGAGAGATAAGCTGCACTCTTTTATTCCGCCTTCCTCCACATATTTTGTAAGGCTTCCTTTTAAAATACTTGGCTATTTTGAGCTGCTTATATTGTAGCAATATTGTAATATTACTAATGACTTTTGAGGGGTCTAGTGCTACTTTTAAATATGTATCTCCTAATCACTTTCTAGAACTGCAAGAAATCTGTCCCTGCACAATTTTTCCCCAAGGTCTTGTCAATCCTGCCCTAAAACCACACTCTCCTGAGATCCACTCTTCATTGTCAAAGAGCAGAGAAGATGATTCTTGCTTGAGAAGGACAATTGAACCCTGAGGCTGTCTAAAGAAGGGGACAGAAAGATTTCCCTTGCTTTCTCTATAGTCAGTCTCCAGTCTTATCCCACACACTCTCCTAGCCTGTTGTGCTGACTGCTCTCTCTGTGCTTTTCCTTCTACCGCATCCTATGACTCCTCACATTCCCTCTTCAGCCACATAGAGTGGCCAGAAGTCAACAAACCCCACCAGTTATTCCTACCAGTGGACCAAACACAGCCCCCTCGGGCGGCTGCAGGGACAGTTTCTCACTGGCACAAGGGTAAGTGCCCTGTCAGCTCCCCCTTCCTGGGCTGTCAGAGGGGAAAGCCCCATTTTCCAATGTGCTATATTTCAAGAGGAAGATCTACAGAATTGAAGAGGTTGTATCTTAGCAACCACAAATGCATTAAGAAAGCAGTTTAACTGTTTAAACCTTCAATTATAAAACCCACCACAAAGAAGCAGCTGTTGTGCACAAGACACAAAGCCTGTGCAGCAGTTCCCCCTGAGGGACACAACTGCCCTATAGCACATATACCTGCCAAAGGCACCCAGGTGAACCTTCTCCCTTCCCTGCACAAATGATGTCATGGCTCACACCCACATTCTTTGCTCTCCTGCAGGAAGAAAAATGGAGAAAAAGCATCTTTTTGCCGAGAAACCCTGAGGTTTTGTATATTGATCTTATGCCCATAGGACCAAAGCAAGATCTTCAAAACTTTCTGAGGAGAAATAAAAGAGTCCCACAATGAAATCTCAGAGTGAAATAGGCATAGGGTTGTGATCACTTCACAAGAGTTGCTGTGATACAGGATGTATACCCTGCTTAGAATTCCAATCTTTTCCCTTCCTGGGTAATACCTTAATTATCAGTCATCAGATGCATGTTTTCCTCAGTCCTTTTCTACCAGGGATTTGTACAACTGGAGTCAGGCCTCTCTCTGCTTCATGTGGACACCCCATACAACAGATGTTTCAAGGTCTCCTTACCAAACCTGGATTTCATCCTTGACCTGACTAAGTTATAACAAAAACAGCAGGGCATCTGCAAAAGTTAGTTTAGACAATTCACCATTTTCTGCCTCAAAAAATTTCTTGCCAGTATTTAGTGCACATTCTGTTCCATTCTACATTGTTCTCAGTGGCCCAATCCCAGCTGTGTGATGACACACAGGGATGGACCCCATTGTCCTGCAAAGGGAGCTCCAAGGGCATAATTAATTCCTCCAACGGGAGCTGCCTCAGAGGAAGACGCAGTAGAAGTGGTGCAGAGTCCCTCATACACAGACTGAAAATATTTCACACAGAAATGTAGGACTTGACCCAGAAGCTCAATGCATAATCAATCTCTGAGGGGAGTAGAAGCACATCTGGCATTGCAAAGGCAGGTCTTTGCACAGCCCACAAACTTGATGGTCGGGAAAGGTGGCAGCCCTTGTCTTTCTTGCTATTGCTTCATAGATGCACTATTCTGGAGAAACTTAATATCTTAAATAAAGCAATAAAGAAATTCTGCCAGGGCAACTACCAGCCCCAAAGAAGGCCCATACTAATGAGGACTGTGATATAAGGCACAGGTATATACTCAGTGTATCCATCTGCACTTAAAGACTGTGTATGTCTAAGCTTAGATAGATGAGCTGCCCTGGGGTAGAGAAACTTTGGGGTATAGGATTGAAGCACTCCATGGAGATTCTCTTTTTAAACAACGATTAAAGATCAATTGAACCGTTACTAGAAGCAGTATTAGGAGAGATTTATTAATCATCCATTTATAACTCTAGGAAAGCATCTTCTGTAAAGAGAAAACTGAAAAATCCATTTATTGCAAAACCAATTGCTGGGCTCATCATCTGTCTGTCACACTGGTGCAAGGGCACACATGGGGAGCGTGTCAGGCATGGACTGCCTTCAGTGAGGAAGTTGGTAAATTCTTGCCAGTACCTGCTTTGAACAAAGTTAAAAATTAAAAAACCAACCAAACAAAAAAACCCCAAAACAAACCCAAACAAACAAACCAACCAAACCAAACCAAACCAAACCAAACCAAACAAACAAAAACCCCCAAACAAACAAACAAAAAAAACAAAACCAAAATGCTTTGTGTTGCATCTTCAGGATTGAGTATGTTTTGATCTTGAAGGATTTTTTTAGAAAAGATGGTTATTAGAGCATTCAGTGATATCCATCCTGACCTTCAGATGGCAGCTTTGGCTTTGATTCTAGACATATTCTTGATTAGAACTTGGTCTGTAGACTACTTCCAAAGCATCTAAGCCCTATTAAAATAAAATTGCCATTACCTAATTAATTGTTTGAAGCTATTTTCACTGATTGTTTATTGAAGTTGTAGTTTGTCACCTGAGGCAACAGCATGGCTTGTTGTCGTGGAAACATCTCTGCTGTCACCAGCCATGAATAGGGAGGGAGGAACAGGAAAGGAACTTCAGAGGAGATGCTTTGTTTAAATGCCTTGCTCTTTAAAGTGACAAAATTATTTCAGATAAAGACAGGCCATGCTGAGATCAACATACACTGATTCCCAGGATATTACAGGCTCTGTGGGCTTGGTTCAAGCCCTTTCTAATTTAGCATGACACAGCTCCTGCTGTCAGGCACTGATGTATCCCATGGTTAACAGCAACGTTTACAGGGCCCTTTCTGTTGCCAAACATACTATTATTTCACAAAAATCCTGCCATCTATAAAAACAGAACAAAACGTCTCTAGCAACCCGCTGTCATCTATCTATTTGATTCATAAAAGATGAAAAATCGGTATTGCAGAGTTTTTCTTATTGGTCTTTACCTGGTGTGTGATCTTACCACAAGTTTTCTGCATGCCCAAATCCTTATGTTAACTGTAGTCCATGGGTATCTCTAGCAAGACTTGCAGATAGAATTTCCCTTAAATCAGCATGGCTTCTACCTAAGTTTTTATTAAACTCTGCCACAGATTTTCTCTGTTTCTGGTTGTGCAGATAACAGAGTTAAAAAAATGTTTAAGCTCTGATAAACCATGATTATTATTGTTTTTGGATCTGAGATGTGAAGATGCAGGAAAAAACAGGGTTTCCACCAGCAGCACCATCAGGACTGTGTTTTTTCACTACTCACTTTACTACAGAACCAGACAACGTAGACTGATGTTGACAGGCTTATTTTATAAGATCTTAGAGACAGGAGCACTCTCAAAACCTGCTGAGCTGCAAATCTGCCAGGCTGCCCTTTTCATAAGTTTGCCATGCACTGTTTCCTATGCTGTTCATTTATCATTGTTCAGTTTTTTATCACACAGAAAAATAGATCTTTTTCCTCCCTTTTCATAGTCATGGATTGCAGGCACACTTCACAACGATGCCTTTGCTTGGCATATGTTTAACTTCGCTCGTATCCAGCAGGGAATCGGCTTCACAAATGATTATCTATTTTTCATAAGAGGCTTTTTTTCTAACTGCATTTCCTCTTCGAAATGGAGTAAAACCAGACGCTGATTCTTTTGTTCCTTGGCGGTGCCCTCTGGAGACAGCGGCAGAGGGAGCAAAGCGCAGCGTGAGCCTGGAGTGCCACCTGATGGCACGGGCGGCGATGCGCCAGGTGAGGTGTCTGCCAGCCGGGGACACCTGCCCTGTGCCAGCCGGGGACACCTGCCCTCTGCAGCCAGGGGACACCTGCCCTCTGCCAGCCAGGGACATCTGCCCTCTGCAGCCAGGGGACACCTGCCCTCTGCCAGCCGGGGACACCTGCCCTCTGCCAGCCAGGGCACACCTGCCCTCTGCCAGCCGGGGACACCTGCCCTCTGCAGCCAGGGGACACCTGCCCTGTGCCAGCCGGGGACACCTGCCCTCTGCAGCCAGGGGACACCTGCCCTTGCCAGCCGGTGACACCTGCCCTCTGCCAGCCAGGGACACCTGCCCTCTGCAGCCAGGGACACCTGCCCTCTGCCAAACTAGCAGCCACATCTTCCTGCAAAAAGTCCTGAACAGACAAAGCAAACCAGTGTACGAGGCTCCAGGCAGAGATGTGCTCTCTCTGGAGGTAATGCCCCTGCGTGAGCACAAACCTCCTGAATGCCCTAAGACTGGGCTTTCTGACTTTTTAAAGAACATACTGAAGAAGTGTAACTCAGTAACAAGTGGGTGATGCACTGTGATGCTTCTGGCATCTGACATCAAACTCCAGATGAGAACTAAATCTCTGCCAACAATTAATACTAGAAACGTGAATTGGTAATAACTTTGTACATAATTCACTATAAAGCCAAGGCAGATGTCACTAACACCAACTAATCCAGCCTCATAACAAACAAAAATGCCAACTAAACAAAGCTACAAACTTGGCAATGAAATGAAGGGATTTTAAGTGAAGTTTAGGTTTTAGCCCATACAAACCACTTTTTCATAAAACTTGATTTGTTTTTCTAAAATGTACACCAACATGTAATTATAAGATTCATGAACAGGGTTAAGAGAAATATCAGCTAACATGAAAGTGTGAATAAAATCAGATGCACTGGCAACACCACAGGAACTCAACTGGAAATAGAGCAGCTGTGACACGAGCTGTGTGGTTGCCCTGTGCCTTGGTGGAGCTGCAAAGGAAGCAAGAGAGTGTTTCGTGGCAGAAGACAGTGTATCCCCAGGGCTGCAGAGCTGGCACAGCCAGAGTTCACAGTGTAATCTACATTTCCACTTGGGCTGAATTGCCAGAACTCACACAAAACCCTCTATCCCAGGCTGTAGTGCTGTTTCTGACAAAGGGTAGTGACAGGTCATTTGCAGTAGCTGCCCAGGGCACACCCCAGGCTACAAGCTGGGTGTTAAATGAGATAAGGAAGAAAAGGCAAACCCAGTGAGGCAGTGTAGTGTTTCCTTTTCTCCACACCAATGACTCAGCTGTGATAACTCCCCTCCTAGGAAGCACCAGCATGGTCCCACCCATCCTGAGGGGTTATCTCTGCTAATGGGCCATCTTGGACTTAATATCCAATATGGAAAGCCCACCTCTTCCTTAGCAGCCTGGGTATGTGAATTGAAAAGAACAACTGCTGTAAGAAGCTCATGCATGATAAATGCTGCTCTGGTCTCATATGGACCACTCCAGGTGGTACAGGAATGATGATATGACCAATCCTCTTGAAGGATCCTCCAGGTCATACTTACAGGAAGAGCCAAATGTGTACCATGACCAGGATTAGAGGGGCCCTCCCTCTAGCCAGGTAGAGGAAAAGGGCAATCAGATCCATTGGACTGTGTGGATCTGGTGGCCTGGCACAGCTGACCCACAAAGGTATATGGTAAATGTACCCTGATGCCATTGAGATATGTGGGGGTGGCCATAGTCTTTCAGCCACACTCTTTCTAACTTCCAAACCTGTGCTGTTAATGGACTAAAGTGGCTTTGGAGGCACAATGCTTCTTATATCACAACTCTACAGCTTTTCCACTGCCAAACAACAAGGGAAAGTAATGAAAGGAGCATTCCCACTGGCTAACCTCAGGCACTGAAAAATATCCTACATTAAGATGCCATCTATACTGTATATAGAACAAGCCAGGCTGAGCTGGGGAAACTCAAGCCTCTCCAAATGGCCCCTGAAAAAACCCCAACCTGATGCATGTTATCTAGAGGTAGGTCAGGAAGGTCTTGGCACCTTAAAAAGACAATGTGATTAGAACAAAAGCTGCAACAGAAGAAATTTCCAGGATTGAGTCCCCAGCACTGCCTGGGAGCAGAAATGGCCCATGCTAATCCTCATATTTTGCACACAGGAGTATCAAAGACCTCCAGGTGCTGGTGTTACAAATGAGAATGTTTCAGATTGCTTAAAAATTCCCTAGCAAGAGTATGAGCAAAAGTCAGATTTAATATTAAGCAACTAAGCATGACAAGTTCATAGGCAAGATTCACTCTACTACTTACAGGACAGCTAAGGCACAACAGGGGAAAGCAAGCAACAACAAACCAAGCAAAATCCAGGCAATCACAACAAAAATAAACTGAGAACTATCTAGGAGGGGATGTGTCTGTGGGGGCATGAGTGTGTGTCTGTGTGACAAAACACAAGCACAGGCAAGGATGAAAAGGAACATGGCCTAAAAGCTTAACAACACTCAACAGTACTTTAACATAACTTATGTCTTAAACCTAGACATTTAACACAGGAGAAACACTTAACTTATACCCAGGATAACTTATAACTTATTTTATAGCTTAATCTTAACAATCTAACAGAAGGGTAATGCTTAACAACTTCTTACAACTTCTACATTGAACTTAGCACTTAACAGAAGGACGTTTGGCAATGCTTAGCTTATAACTTCTGTTTAAAAATTTAGCAAAAGAACAACACTTAGCATCATTTAAGTTAGTTTAAAACTATAACTTAACCTTACCTACAGGCCTAACTTACTTAGATATCTAAGGTACTTAAACATCTAAGAGGGCAGTACTTCTCTCAGATTTGTTACAGCATATGCCTTGCGGCATGCACACAAACAAAAACAGTCAGTGCAAGCAAGATATCTGTGAAAAATAAGTGAGTTTGCTTTAGTCATGAAAAGTGTTTCATCCTGGCTCCTGTTTGGGTCAGCACTTCCTTTAAAATCGTGAGAACAGGAATGTTATGCCATTCAGGCAAGAGCAATATTTTCCAGCACTGGTCATAAGGAAAACAGGAGCATGTTAGCAATTCCTGGGAGTGGACAATGTTTCTGATAAGTTTGGAAATAGCTGAGCCCAGATGCTGTTTTCAAGGCCAAGGCCTACCAAGAATTTCTCAGATCATAGTGCAGGCTGGAAAGGAAGAGGAGGGAAAGCACCACCACAGGTGGCAAAACAGCTGACCACATTCTTGGGGAGTTCAAGATCTCCCTGAAAACCCAGCACTACTAAAGCACTTTGCTCTCTAGAGCAGAAGCTGCTGTCACCTCACCATGGCTATACACAAAGTCTTTCCAGCACTGAGACTCAACCTTGATAGCAGCACTTATGAGGCACCATTAAAAGATAAACAATCTCCCTTCCCCTGGAGAAGTCCTGTTGGCAATGGACCCAGGATAAGAGAAGCACCAGCACAACATGGCACTGGAATGGGCACCTCTGCATGTAAGCTGGACAATTTTTATTATTGGTGGCACATGGGAAAGTTCAAAACTAATGGAATGCAGCCTCCCTTGGTAAATCCATCCCCATCAAAATAGAGCATTCACAAACCTTCGAGTGGAGCCCTCTCTTTTCTCTGTGTAGTGGGGACCTCCAGAAGGGAGGATACAAGAGGCTGTAAATGTGTTGGGGCTGAGGATCCAGCCAGACCCTGTAGAGGGGATGTTGTCTTTTCTCCAGCTTGTTAAGCAAAGCAAGTCCTCTGAGCAGGTACTGCCACGTCTCCAGGTGTGCACCCATCAGCCTAAGGCAGGCTGTCGATGTATGGGCTGCCAAGTAATGAATTATTGGTATTGTCACTGCCCTGGGAAGAGATCTTCATTTTTTTGCAAGTGAAGGTAGTGGCCCACTGTTTGGATACAACCACAGGAAAACATGCTTGTCCTTCAGGACAAGCAAGTGGGAATGAACCACAAGGCACTGGAGTTTCACTGCTCTATTTTCCTTGTTGCAAAGTGAGACAGACAGCGAAGGAGGAATTCACATCTCAACCCAAAAGTCATCTGGAAGGTGAGCTTGGGCTAAAAGAGTTTACCAGGTAGCAGAGGTGGGGGAGGCACAGTTCATATCTGGTCCTGAGGGCCCCATGGACAGGACAGCTCCAGGGACCACTTACCTGTGCAGGGTGTGGGCAATTGGAAGCAAAAGATCATTCACCTGATCACACTGCAGACAGGCTTGTTCTGCAACACCCCCTGGTACCACTGATAAAACACTCCTCACAGGAAGGGGTCTGGACAGACACATCCTTTTTTGAGTGTTCTATTTGGCTACATGCACTTTTAGTAACTGCAGGTTTTGATAGTGTAAAAAACCATTACTAACAAAAAATACCCCAAACCAACCTGTTGGAACCCTGGAGGCTGAAAATTTCAGGCTTTCTGAGCTGAGGGATGCTGACCCTGAGGCAAGCACCACATTTGGCTTGAGGCCTTGGAACAGGCTTCCGAGATTGAGTGAGAGCATGGGGGTTGTGGGTGTGTGGTTTGAATAGTATTGTGAGATCTCACAGGGTGAAAAACTTGGATTTAAGATTTTAATATATAGTAATGTGTCTGAGTCAAGATGGAGAATTTAAGGCATTGTCCTTCTTCTTCACCTTTTTCTTCCTGGGTTTAGTGGTTTTCTGTAATTGGGTGAAAAAAGTCCATATTGTGGGCCTTGGGTGGTCAGGATTGGGTCACAAGTATAAATAATACAAGTGTCATCTCATTATTGGGGGATTATCAATTAAATAACCTTGGAAAGAGTTAGAAGCACTCCACTTTACCTTGTTTCTCTAGCTTGCTAGATTGATCTCACAGTTTGCAAGTCTGTAAATAGGTAAAATAAACAACCAAGTGCGAACTCGAAATCTGTTTCCCATGTTATTCATCCTGACCTTGGCAGAGAAAAAGAAACCAGAACTGTCACACCAACGAACCAACCAACTAAAATACAACCAACAACAAACTAAAAACCCCACTAGCAGGAGGAAACCTGGAACCCTGTGTGCTTGCCCTGCCTGTGCGCACTGCCCTGCCACGCCCTCAGAGCCGTGCCATGCCCGTTTGCCTGCTCCTGTTCATTGTGCTCCCCAGAGCCCTCTTTTAATTGCTTGCCAGGAGGAAAGCCCTGAGAAG
This sequence comes from Zosterops lateralis, assembly GCF_965231275.1. Classification (NCBI taxonomy): domain Eukaryota; kingdom Metazoa; phylum Chordata; class Aves; order Passeriformes; family Zosteropidae; genus Zosterops; species Zosterops lateralis. The sequence goes on from NC_139766.1 coordinate 12,422,592, forward strand.
GAGGAACTCACCTGCTCAGTGCTCTTTTAATCACTCCACTACTCGCCATGTATACACACAAACACATGTACACGTATTTTTCAGTAGGATTGCAAAGATCCTCAGCTCCATCAGTAGCAGTTCAGCCCAGAGGAAACAGCCCAACTAACTTAGCACTCAAATCACGATGCACAGTAAAAATCACCACTTCTTGGGCAGATTTAAATTAAAATTTTTGTCACATGAAAGTGCTGAAGTTAGTGTTGTGAAGCTGCAATCTTACAGAAGGTACTTCATGTAGCTGTCAGTAGGCAGATACACATCCAATTTTCTTCCACACTCAAAGTATTTTTTAAAGGAAGGCTATAAGCAGTGTTTCTATGTTCCTGTTCTGCTTCAAAACTTGAAGTTCAAGCTTAGTTAGAGGGAAGGATAACACAAGTTTGCTCAGTGCTTAACATCCATACTTAAGGGGAAGGTGACTTATCTTTTCCACATCAGGCTATGATTTGTAACAGGAACTGCAGGATGCTAATGCTTTTTTTTTTTTTCTTTTTCTTTTTTTTTTTTTTTTCTTTTTTTTTTTTTTTTTTTTTTTTTTTTTCCTTCCTAGAGTAAAAGGTAATTAAAGCTTTTGAGTAGTAATATGAAAATAAATGAACCATCTTTATGCACATAAACAGTGATGTGATTTGGTGTTTGGTATCCAGACATCCTATTTGCACGCAACACTTGCTTGTATGTACGTGCCAGAGCAGGTATGTTATCTCCTTACAAGTTGGCAAATTGCACCCAATTTTTGCTGCATGGATTAATATATTTCTAACTCAATGGCATAGCTGTTGGTTTTCCGTTATATCCATCTGCTGTTCAAACAATTGCAGCTGTGAAGCTGAGGTTGGAGCACAGCTTCTTTCAACCTCCTTCAGCTGTTACTGGATGTGAGCCTTACCCTGAGAGGCTGCAACAGGTTTCAAAAGTATTGAAAAGGTATTCACTATCTGGAAATTTCTTTTGCCTTTTCCAGTAGAAATAGAGAAGCCACAAGGCAGACAAGCATTTCAGTGTAAGAATATAAGAAAGCACTACACTACCCCAATGGTAACACAGAATGGTTTGGGTTGCAAGGGACTGTCAACTCCCCGCCATGGACAGGGACACCTTCCACTAGACCAGATTGCTCAGAACCCCATTGAGCCTGGCTTTAAATACCTCCAAGGATGGGGCAGCCACAGCATCTCTGGGTAACATTCTTACTACCTGTGTTACCAAAAAAATTGCAATAAATTTCCAATTAATAACAGCTGTTTTATGGCACTTAAGAGATCCATTAGTTCCAAGAAATAAAACCACATGTTAATACCGACAGATCTATCAAATTTTTTCTCTGGGAGAACAGGGCAAAATTCTGCATTCTTGCCTCCTGCAAGATGCTGTTAGTCATTACAGAGTGGGCTCTTAACTTATTCAGAACTTCTGTATGTGTTGTGTTGTTTTTCTGTGGTTATGGAAAAATGTACCACTTTGTAGAACAAGTAGTGCTTTTTCATGTTACATTGAAGATGAAATTCAAATGAATATTTTTTCTAAATTCTGTATACCCTAAATGCTAAAGCTGAACTTACAGAAGAACAGCTGAACCTAATTTAGAATTGTCACTAGCCATATAATCTCTTCTGTTAATTAATACTAATTCAAAAGAATTAACAGCCTAGAGAAAGGGCACCTGCCTTTGGAACTGTTTATAATTCATCATACATTGAAAACTGAGTAAGTATAATAAATATAAGGGTAATTGAAAAATTAACAGTAGCTGCCAGATTCTGTGCCTCTCCAGCCTAGAAGATGGACTAGATTGGAACACAGAGCTCTAGCAGGAATAGAACAAAGATATTTTGTGCTCTGTTTGCTTGCAAGGTGCAAAGTAAATAGAGCCACCCTTTGCAAAAACACCTTGATTATTAAATTCCAGGAATTTTGTGCTTGTCAGCTAAGATACACTTTAGAAAGGAAAGATTTATTTGGTAAAGGTTTCAGAACACTGAACACTAGACTGACAAGATAATGGAGTATCTATCCATCATGTTACCATTAATGTATCTTCTTTTTCCATAAAAAATTAAAAGCATCAAGGAGAAACACTTGAGAACTAGCACTAAAAGATATTATTTAAAGGTCTTGTAGTAAAGTTTGCTTCTTCTGTCCCTTGTGGCTGCACTGAAGAACTGAAAATATATGGAAAATGACCCTCAATGTGCTACTGTGCAAAAGTTCCCACCTGTGCTGAAAAGAGGCACTTGACAAATTCAAGTATCCCCATTAATCCATCACTACAGAGCACATGAATTATTTTTCCTAGGATCTAGCTAATTCAGAGTTTGGCTTTTGGGTCTTGTTTTTCTTCATGTAAGTGCATAAAGAGTAATTGTTTAACTTTGAATCTGACCAATATTAATATGAGTATTTTTGAAGGAGCTCTCCCCTCTAAGGAACCAGAGATTTTTAGCTAATAATTCTAAGTTTGCAAATTTAGTAACAGTTATATGCCAATATCCCCAAACAGCATGACAGTGGGACTTTGGGTGGTGGGGGCTTCTGCCGTAGGCACTGGGCACCACACCTGTAGGTGCCTTTGGCATCCTGCCTCCCAACTGCAGCTCTGGGTAACCCACCTCTTGAGGGTGCTCACAGCTGGTGTGCAGCCATTGCCTCACTGTTCCCAAAAGCCTCCCCTTCTGTCCCTTCTCTATCAGGTTTTCACTGCTAACCCTTCTCTCTGGCCCTGGTGATGACTGACACACAAAGGCAAAAAGGAATCTAAAGCAGGCTCAGTGGAGGAGTCATGGAAATGGCAGGATGTATCTGTGACATGCAGCCGCAGTGGCCAGAAAAGGTCCAAAGTCGTAATAAAACCAGGGCCAAGCAATATCTGTAGACTGCAAAGCTACAAAACTTTGTGTTTTTACTGGTGTTTTACACCAGATTTTACTGTTGGCTTCAAAACCATCAAGTGCAACCCCAAGTATCTCACACCAGAATATTTTATACATTCTAAATCGTAGTTTTTAGTGAAAGCTGCTATCAGCACAACACAAACAACTGGTCACGCTGTCAAAGCATAATGAACAAATGTTGTACCCATTTAATTCAAGTTTGTACTTCATGTTTATTTGCAAAATACAAGTAATTAAACATTCTATTTCCACTTCCACTATAGACTTTTAGGTATAATTTCAATTGCTGTAGCTTGTCCATTACTGGTACCATCTCAATACCAGCCTTGGTATTTGCCTTTCACACATCAGCATGGACAATACTTTAGTGTAACCAACCAGAAAAAACGGCAAATTTCATATACAATATTTAATGCAAAGTAGAAGCCTGGGAACTTTGTAAAACCTTGCTGAGGTGTGAAATGTTGTGCCCTTTCAAAAAACAGTGGTCACTATATTCTGGACAAATAGTGAAACAGTGATTGCTGTACGCAAATATCACCACAGGTACTGACTCTAAGATCACTTCTTTCTAGAACACACTAAATAAATACAAGCAATAAATGCAACAAAAGCTGTTGTCAGCTCCCTATTCTAAACCATACCTGTGAAAATACAAATGGGCACATTGTGAATACTTAAAAGAGTAAAGTGCTTTTAACATTGAGCAAGTGAATGCATCTAGTGCTGTACCACAGGCAATATATCCATTTTAGACACAACAGTTTCCATGTAATTAGTCAGCAGCAATCCCCTGCATTCATTTATAATACTAAAGTACTATATATTACAACAGTTGTACAGGGTTTAAGGTCAGGATACGGTGTGTACACTTGCAAATCTCAACCAATGCTCTATATTAGCACAATTTTTGAGCATTGCTACAGCAAGGTAGATTTTTGTTGTTTTTTTTTTTTCCCTCTTAAGAAGCCAAACCTTTGGTAGTGTAAATGCAGTAGACACTGAAAATACCACTGAACCAATATGTGAGCACATTATACAGCTGACAGGAATGGGAAGAAGAAAAAATCAAAAGCAAATTTAATGGCTTTTTGCACTGTGCTCCTCCAGTCCTGCTCTATCTTCACATGCCTCCCTGCAGGTAAGAGTTTAGACATGCAATTCAAGCAAGTGATTGCTTTCAGTTCAAAGACAGGCCATTTACTGCCAAGACGACCCTCCAGAATTGTGCTGAATTCAATTATACTCCCTTGCCTCAAGTTCAGCAACACCTTTTTAAACTCATTGCTTGCCTTCAGCACAATATCTTTCGTTATATCATCCTCCTCTATAGGCTTGCTTCCATTTTTGCTACTGAAAGGCATGCCCACAGTTATTTCAAATTTGTACCGATCAAACATTTTCATGTGGCATTTATGCTTTGTCAAAAACTTCAGACGGCACAATTCTTCTTCCTCCAGTGTAACATTTTTGGGATCACAAAGAGGGTAGGTTTCACCATACAGGCACCTCATCCAATCACCAATAAAAAACGGAAGCATATTTATTGCAGATTCTGCACTATTGTCGATCTCTGTCACGCGCACGTATTTGAACCGCCCGGTCCATGTCACTCGGTGTCCTTCCAGGTGACTGCACAGAATCTGAGTACGTGCCATGTTAGTCTCCTTCCAGGCCCGGGGTCCACAGAGGAAACCATACTGATTCCACGTCAGGGTGGAGTTGTAAACTTTCATTCCTTCAGAGCGATACACATAGAACCAACAGAACAGCACTACAGCTGTAATCCACACCAGAATGAGTTTCACAATCGAGCTTCGAGTGAGCGATTTAACCACTTCAACTACAGAGAAGTTAACCTTTGTCCACCATCGGAAGAGCAAAGGAACAGCACACAAAACCAGGGTCACTACAATTTTCATGAGCTCCAAAGACAAAAACCACTTAATTAAGTGGGCAAGACACATCAGTGCAATGCCTACGCCCAGCACTGGGAGTGCAAAGAGGAACAGGAAGTAACCGATGGATGCACGAACAAGCCCAATGCCAGAGGACTCCCGTAGAATGACCACAGAGAGCTCACACCACATAAAGCACACCAGGTATGGGACCAGGTAGCAGTAGGTGCCTTTAAAATTCCGTAGCTGGGCCATTCTAAAGAAAAGATAGAACAAGTACAAAAACAGAAGGCATGGGATGCTTAAATTGATCACAAAAAAATGGCCTACAGGAACTGTAAAGAAGGTTTTACCTAAGAATTTCAAGAAGCCAAAATTCCCAGGTAATACCTGCAACAGGGATAAGCAACCTGCAGCTATCTCAGTCATTAATGCTCTTCGTGTGTAAGGTTCTGCACATGTGCTTAAACTCATGTAACTTGTCACTGTGAAGAAAACTGAGACAGTAGCTAACTCTGAGCATGGTATCCAGTCTTTGCTTGCTATAGGGAAGGAAAAAATTACAAAGAATACTGAGAGTAAAAAATAAATGTACGGCTCTAAGTGATTCCATCCAAAGTTCACCTCAGCTTGCTCAACATCTAGGTTTGGTTCAAAACGAAGCAGTAAGTCAGTCAAAGCACGGAAATTTTCCCAAGCCTTACTGTCCTGAAAAACTTTCAGTGTGCAAATCACCATAGAAATGAAGGACAAATAGAATATTATTAATGGAATAATGAAGGCAAAAAATTCAATTGTCAGATTACTGATGATGAAGAAAAAGATGAGAGCATTGATATGGTGTGTTGGGACAATGGTAGACAGCCAATGCATTCCTGCCTTTGATGCAATATCTATAAGGTATTCTTTAATTTCCATAATGGCATGAAGTGGATATTTTACGACCTGGAAAAAGAGAAAGAAGCATTTTATTAATGAGCAGTTTTGTATCTTTACATCACAGACATTCTTAGCTGAAGCAGTAGCAGCCAGTTGTGTAACCTCAGCTAATATGGAAAGATTTATATTTCAGATCAATGTTGCCAATAAAATAAGATTACTATGTCCGAGATTATTAGCTCCATTTTGATTAACTCAGTCAGACAAAGCTCAGTGGCAATTTTGATTTCAGGCAAGATGTATTTCATTACCTTTGACACATATAATTAAATGGCTTCCTACTCAAATATTCTGCTCTGCTAACTTCACACTGAAGATAAACTACATGGCTACAGCCCTGCACTATCTTAAGTCATTATTTAAGCTGAGATTAGTGTACTTTAAAGCATGTAAATGCCACATTCTGCAAGGATTATGCTATACATTCTACACATATACACTGCAGGAAGTACTGCCTATGATATAGGCATATACACATACAGGAAGTCTTTACAGCTGTGGTTTTATCTTTAAACAATCCTTCCCAAGCATCTAGGGATGCAGCTGTCAAAACCTGTTTTGGAAGCAGCAGCAGTATGTTAAATTCAATTACTACGCATTTACAGATTCTTTTAACTCCACAACAGTAACTGCAGAGGATCTTAAAATTCTATCTATCTTACATGGCATTTTCTACCACAGTCACTGAACAACAGAGAAACTACTGGCTTGAACGTTCTCCGCATAACCAACCATACACTCAACAAAAGATTAATTAAAAGGTACTGGATTTTTCAAACATACATTCAAATATTGCATAGGGATTGAAAATATTAGATGCTGCAATCAATCCTCCTTCCCCGATAAAATGACAGTTTTTATGTTTTCCCAGATCTTACATTTTTATATTAATTAGTTCAAAGGGAAAAGCAAAGAATGTTCCAGCAAATATCTGTGGCACTGTGATGAACTGGGACAACACACGCCTCAGTGATCTGGGCAAAAGCTTGTTTATCTGTGAAGGCATCACTGTTCTTCATAAATGCATCTCTTTCAGATAATTAGCCATGTAAAAGCTTGGAAAGAGACACCTTTCACTCCCCCTTTTTTCCCACCTCTACCATATGATAATGGACAACAAAATTACAGCAAAAACTCTCAGGTCAGCAGCCACACCCCCCCCACCTCACCTAAATTTTATGCCAGTATTGAAGGCATGCACTTTAATTTTCCCTTCTCCTTTCACTGTCTAGAAAAGTACCAGTATAAAAGGTAACAGCACGTTTCATCTTTCTTGAATTCTGTCAGAACAGAACCTTTTCATGCTGTGGATAATTTTTCCCACCTGCTTGCTCCTGTCTAAATCAGATACAAAGCATATAACAACATCTATAATAAAAATAGGGCAGTGATGACAGGTACATTTAATCCTCACTGAAGATATAATGAAGGTAGATTGTCCTCTTACAGGGAAAACTGTTGTCACTTTCTTTTAAATAAGTGACTCATATTTATGAAACTTAAAACATATATATGAGGTCAAGTCCAAAAAGAAGTTACAGGAAGAACTCTTGTACTGATCTATACAGACTAAACATCAGCACTGACAGAGAAGTGCAAGTCACTCCTGTTTTTTCTGCGATGCCATTCAACATAACCTGTTCCATATTGCCTTTTTACCTTCAGTCGTAGGGGTAATTCTTCAGGACTCTTCCCTGCCAACTCATCATCTTCCTCTTCATGCATAATCAGGTTAGATGGGATGATTCCCTTTGCATACTTCTTGGTAATTTCAACGAAGTCATCCAAAGCAATAAATTTTTTAGCTAAAAAAATGAAAATTTGCAGTAAATTTCATCACAACACTGTATTGATTATGAATTGGAATATTAATTTTCTTTCCTGCCGGAATCTAGTCTACAAAAGCTGAACTACTGACAACACAAGTTTACCTTGCAACTTGTCCTGAGATCCCTGCTGAAAACAACTATCTCTTTGTGCCAGCAATAGATATAATACTCTTCACCTTGCCAGATCAGTAGGTAAGTTTATTATACTGATAAGTAGGATAACAGAATGAGTGAATGTAGCTTATCTGCAAGTATTCCACAGAAAAAAGACTACTGGATTAAGTCACAGTTTTAAATAATAAACTATTGTAGCTGCTTCAGAGAAATATTCAACAGCTGCATTGGAAAGAAAGACTTGTACAGAAGCAGTAATGAAGTATTTGTATGTCATCAACTGAAACACTGACTTCTGATTTGTCATTTAACAGTCATTTTTCTGAATTCAAAGTTACAGATATATAATTATGAGAAATACACAAGTATTGTATCTATGGGACTAAATATGGATTACTTAAAGTGTATAAATTTAATATTCTATGTGGCTATGCAAAAGGCCTCCTGTGATCTGAAACAGCAGCCAGCAACAAAACAGACCTTGCTCAGTTACACAGAGACAAAATTCACCCCTCTGCCCTGGAAGATCTTTATCCACTCCTGTGAGCATAAGGGAGGCACAGGGTTACTACTGAAAACTCTAGGGAAACAGTAGGACAGAAGATGATTTATACACTGGCTCAGACTCTTTGCACCCAGTACTCTACATCAGCATGGATTAACTAGTTTCTATGGCAGACAAGCTTGATGCAGTTTGTAAAGGAGAATAATTAACAGCAATTTTTTTCCCATAAACTTAAGTAAATGACATTGTTGTATACATGAAAGAATTGAATGACAAAAATCTGTAACACACCTCCTACACAGTAAATTTAACTACTTAGCTGATGCAAAGATATGAAAGCTGGTCTGCTTACTAGTTTGAGATTTTAAAAACTGCTTCATCAAATTCAGAATCAGAGGATTAATGGGTTTGGGCCCAGAAAATTTTTAATTTAAATATGCTATATTTATAGAAGCAACATATAAACAGCTCAGTATTTAATACTGAAATCACTGGAGATAAAGAACAAAATAAAGTATTTGTATCAAGACACATACTAAAAGAAGAGCAATGTTAAGAGTTCAAGAGAAAATCAGCATCTTACCATCTATCTTCTGGTTTAATCTCACAATATGGATGCTGCCTTTGGCTTGGACTTTTACCACTCCCCCTCCTCCATGCATGAACCCTTATGTCCCACAAAATACCATCTGGCATGCCTCCCAAGAAACAAGAAAAGATTTATTTTTGCTAACTATTCTTATTATTGACAGACTGTAAGGCAACTTTACTTGCATCAAGAAATCTGTGAGACTCTTCAGCTGACTCGGTGGGCTTCAAATTAAGCCTAATATGAAAGGTGTCATCTAAATTTACTGTTTTATTGGGAAAAATATTTAGTGCTGGAATAGTCTTATTTGTGTAGAATCAGCAAGCAGACATATTAGAACTTCACAAAACTACCTTAACAGCACTTTTACAGGATCATGGGACATCCTGAAAAGGAAGGAGCTATTAACTTACTATGTATAGATGGCCTATCCACTGCAATGACACGCATCCTCTTAGGCATGCAACAACTGCCCATTGACAATGTCACCTCTAATTTTCTGTTTATATCTCCATGAAGGACAACCCAGACCAGATATCTGCAAGCACATATCTGACTTAAAAATTATCTTCCAAGTATTGGCAATGTCCTAACACTGAAAGAAGAATCTCCTTCTAGCATGGTAAATGAAGAAACTCAGTGAGTCAGAGAAGTAAATGCTGGAGAGGAACAGCTTTCTTGCTCCTCCATGAAAAGGTAAAAGCTCTCTAGAGAAGAGGTAACAGCTTAACTCCTACTTTAAGTGTTTGATGAAAACTTTTCATTTTAAAATGTCATTAGTATTTTGTCACCCAAGTGTCTCTTAAATTGATATAAAAAGGGTATTGTAGATTCTACTTTATTATTCACAGATTTTTTTTAATCTGGTTATGACAAATTCCCCTGCCTCCCCCCATCCACCCCAGGAAAAGAAAAATACATCAATTTCTGCCTACACTTACAAATAGGTTCATTTACTGCCCTGCTATTTTATCTGCAATTTAAGGCTTAAAAAAAAAATCATATCTACCAGTTCCTTTTCTGATTACTCTCTGAATTACTGAAATATCCAGAACAAAATGATTTGCTGTGCACTCACTCAGTAGCAGCACATGCCAGTTCACCTAAAGGAATGGAAAGAACCCCAATGCAACACAGCTCAAATGAACCCAAATACATTTGCATTATGATACAATGACTGGACAATGAAACACAACAGTCTTGTCCTTGAGGGACTGTTTCTAGTTTGCCAGAAGCAGCAGCCAAGTCACAAGAACAGCTGACATAGTCTCACAGAAGGTTTGACAGGACCACAAGCCTGCTTTCCAAAATATTATTTCTCACATCCCTTAATTCCTTATTCACATGCTCCTGCTCCTCTTTTACTTCTGTCAAAGCTAATGAAAATTAAAATCTTCCACTCTTAGAAATGCTATTTTTCAAGCCACCTGTGTAATGAACACAACTCTTGAAGGTAAAAGCCAAATTTATCTAATGAAATGTAAATCTAATCTTTCAAGGAGTTTAAACGTGAAAACCTCTGGATTTGACTCCCTCTTCCATGCATGACACTTTAGTTTCATATTATCTTAAGTACAGATGTATTAGGAAATAATATGCTTTGTGACATTTAAAAGTGTTTTTCAAGTACTGATCTAGATTGCACATGAATTATTCCATATGACTTAATGCATTTCAAGAAACTGAGGTTTTCCTGACAATGAATAATTGAACTTTATGTTAAATACTTCTCTTGAAAAAACTACACACGCTGCATTGTTGATAATTTCTTTTCATAATGTAACACTGACTTTCCTCCTAAAAGCCCAAAAGCACGTCAACATTTCTCAGTTATGCCAGCCTGAGGAGAACTTTCATTTCCAATCCCCATCCCACCAAACTTTACAAAACTCACAGAGTTAGATCTACAAATCTGACCCTGTGTGTGTTAAGGGGTTTAATTCTTCTCAATATATGAACTAAGCTGCCGTAAATAATGAAAAAAGTATCTTGCTGCATCTTTCCTAAATCATTAATTAAACAAATATGAAAAAACAAATATTAATTATAAAGGAAGGGCAAACGGAAGCAAGGCAAATAGAATGATCTGCCCGCACTAAATTGGCGCATCATTCATTCCCTCACTGTAATCAGAAACCTTACTGCATTTAGAACTAAAAAAAAAATATTGAAAGCAAAAATCTGTGCTGAAGAGACTTAAGTGCTGAAAGGGCAAGAATATAAAAATAACAAATGACACACAAACTCCCTTTAGTAGTTGACTGTAATGGTGATGTCTTCTGTGACTTCACACGCAGATTAGTTATTTGTTTTCCACATGGAATAAACTGACACTATCAGTTTATTGCAATCCAAACCTTCTATGGATTCTTAGTCTGGTAGCAGAAAATTGTTCACCAAAGCAAACTAGAAACTAAAAGCACTGGCCAAGACTGAAAGCAGCATCATGCACTCACATTCACTGTTCACTAATCGCTCCAGCATCCTTCTCTGCTTCTGCACGGACTTTGGGACTGGGCCAGGCTGCTTCTCACCATCTGTTTCAATAACAGAAAGTCAAAGCAGTCAATTAAAGTGATCAAACAGTAACTGCAACATCTGGTGATATTTCCTCAAAGAAAGAAAAAGACAAACTTACACAGAAACAGGTAACGAGTGGCTATATAGTTTTCTATATTCCTGTTACAGTATTAGAAAGAGAAACAGGACTGCCATAGCTAATGTTTAGTGCTGTAGTGGCAGATTGTCTTGAAATCTGAATCTGTAAATTGAAACATCTAGTGAGGTATCATCAGGATCACTGTTAGATGGGAAAAAATATCAAATACAGCAAAGCCATAAAATACCTATTTTCCAAAGACAGTGCTAAAAAAAGATATTTTAAATATATGATCACTTGAACAAGTTCTTATCTGACCCACAACCTACAGCAATTGTTGGTCCAGAAAGCATAGTTAAAGAGGGTTAGTCATTGAGAGAGTAACATTATCTTAAGTAGACTGTACATTTACTATTATCTCATTCCTGATTGTTCATAAACCCCTTTAGGTTTCTAGCTGTACTGTGCCCAAAAGTCTGTATTTTATCAATACCATAAATCAGCTTATGAACAAACCTTCATTGTCAACTTGCCCAACATTTTCCAGCAGTTCAGAAACTGCTAATTGCTTCTTCTTTTTTGGATTTAATTTCCAATACATGACCAAGGCAGCTTTTCGTACAGCTCTCTCCAAGTCAGTCTCAGATGCTAACTTTTTCACCTCTTCCTCATTCTCAGAAGTTATGCCTCAAGAAAAGAAAAAAATACATTACACACTTAACCCACACCCATGCAGAAATGATAGATTTGCTCACAATTTATTTTTCTCAGTTTAGTCTGAAACTTCTCAAGTTTCAGTCACATTCTGACCACCTAAGTAAATTACTCAAATGCCCTTCCGTGTCCATTGCTTATCAAAATCTCACCACATTGCTTAGGTATAAACTGTACTTCATGCATTATACCATGTCTTGCTTCAACTTTTGAAGCACAGTAAATCAGGCAAAAGGTAGGGCAGATAGGCATGGGTGACATGCAGAGGCACCAAGAACTGAATAAAAGTTGTTTTCCCTTTTTTTTTTTTTGTTGGGATTTCCCCGCCCCCGCCCCCCCCCCCCCCCCCTTGTAAGAGTTCATATAGTTGGCGGACGAGAAGAGACCATTCCAAGCATGGGAAGTAGCATGAAGGAAGGTGAGGATCTTAAATTTGGAGAAGGCAGTGAGCAAGATCAATTAGAAGAGAGGTTCTAGAGGGGCAAAAGAATGAGAAACAGCAGATATGGAGCTGGTTTATGGTTATATTTGCTCTTCAGAGCCAGAGCTTCCATGATGGGTGAGGATGAGAACTGTGTGCATTTCATGAAAAAAATCATGCAAATAATAAAAATGCTTTAAGAAGCAGTATTGGTAATTAATGCTTTTTAAATTACCTGTTGGAACAGTCTCTTAGTAACTACTCACACAATTTTGCCACAATCATTTCCATCACAATTTAACCCCTCTTTTCAGAGTTAAAATGAGTACACTATTGTTTCAGGTAATGTGGGAAGCGCAAGCAGGAAGCCTCAGAGCACCCATACCTCTTCTGTCATCCAGGCATCTACGCAAGAGTTTGACGGCTTCTCTTCGACCTTGCTTAGCAGCACGGATGAACCAGTCAACTGCACTACAATTGTTAAGTTCCTCATCCTCCTCTTCTGCTAATTTCAAGAAGTGCTTCCCCACCTATAACAACAGGAAATAAAATTCCTTCAATTACTGAAATATAGTCTACATTGTCTTTAAGTCTTTTTCTCTTCTTCCCTCCCACCCCCTGGAACTCAGCTAAGATAAATTATCTCTGAAAAAAAGGTTGAAACATTTGCTCCTAGCATTAAAAAACATAGTTGTAAGCTGATCTTCTGATTGGAAAGACTTGGAAGAAGTGGAAGCAAGAAGGAATTGCAACACATTTGGCCAGGTCAGTGAATCAGTTGCTGCGGGTGTTCAGGCATCTGGCAGACTCTCAGGTGAAGCTCATGGTGTTAGAAGTTTTCTTGGATTCTTTTTCTCCTACAACAATGACCAGACAACACTGCTAACTTCATTTTAGAGCCAGAGAAAGTCAGTGTAATATAATCTGGTGCCAATGACAGTCGGAAATTCAGATGAAGCTATTGAGAAGGCCTTGACATGGAAGCAGGCTTCAAGAAGGGCAATCCCTGACTCAGACCAGTTCAGTCACTAAAGGTCAAAGCAAACTCATGATTATTTGGTGAATGGAATAATAATAATACTGCTTAAGCATCAAGCAAATTCAATGAAAAAGCTTATAAAAATTCTCCTATTCAGGATTACAGAAATTAAGCAGGTGTCTATATTACTGATTACTGGTAAGAAAAATAATCACCTTTTTTCTTCCTTCTAAAAATTAAACTATATTAAAACATACTAGTAAATAGATTTATGCAATAGTATGAAACACTTCTGCTTAACACAACACAAGGCAACAAAAAGTTAAGTTATAGAAAATGACCAGAACTACTGGATATTTTATCTGCATACCTTGGGAATCTGGGAAATGTTTTTGCTTGGCTCACTGCACTATCTCTCTCTCCCTAATGTTACTTTAGCTACATTTTAGAAGCAATTAACGCAATACCTTAATAGCTTTTAAAATCCACAATATTATCTGCTGGAACAAAAAACCCTGTTTGAAAGGTTCTCTGAAACTTTCATTTGTTACTGCCACTAAAGGTGACTAAAGAAATACTGCTGAAAGATTAAAAAATCACATTATCCTTATGTAGATTAAATGCACTGATATAATCAGAAAGGTCTTTCTTCTTCCAGTAAAGGTTATTTCTCCAGCCATTTAATGTTTCATCCACTTTCATACACTTTGAGTGCTTCAACAACTTCCACACAGAGAGCTATTGGGTAGACATTAATCCATAGCACATAGAGTGAAGCTATCCAAAACCATACAGAAATGAGGAGAAAATTAGACTACATGATCCAAACATTGATTAAAAAGTCATGCCAGAGTTCAATGGAAGGTGCACACCAAGAAGAGAGTGTATGAGACAACAAAAGAAAAAAAGATTTCAGCAATTGCATGGTAATCTACCACTCAACTGAAGATGTACCTGCAGCTATTTATTTCAGAAAGGAATTGCTTGAACAAGTTACATGGCAAATAACATCCATCTGACAAGGACAGCTGTTTCTGAAGCATGTTTGTATTTATAGCCATCAAGTTTTTGAGCAAAGCTTCAAGAGTAGCAGCACTTAACCATGCAGCTCTTAAGTTTCTAAGGACCTCTTGGACATAGAAACATGTATTGCAACATCACCTAACAAACTGTGGGGCCAGATATAGCACAAAAGGCTACTGCACAAGCAAAATGATAGCATAACCTGATTTATGACTGAATTGCTTTTTGGCTTCTCTGTGTTTTTAACAGCAAAGTTCCTACATCAAACCACCAGAAAATGGCTGCAAAGCTCTGGCCTGTAGCAGTCAAGGGAGGATGAATGGATGAAAAAAGGTGTTAACTTCAAATCTGTCATTTCAGCAGTCTGGGATTCTCTCTTTCCCATGAGCCAGAAGTGTGAAATAAAGGCATCTTTGGTAAGAGCTTAGCACAGACCCTCACACTGTACTTCTCTAAAGGTTTCTCCATCTCTAGCTTGGCTAAGTGAAGTGGTCATCTCAAGCAGTCCCCTTGTAGACATCCTCCTCTCCGTTACAGAATTCCAGTTGTGGGTGTTTCTTTTATGTAACTGCCATACAGTTACTTCCTGATTAAAAAATTTATATATAAAGTTACAGTAATACATGTTGACAACTACTCAGAGTGCATTTATTTCCATAGTCACTGCAGAACTATTTTTGAAACAACACAGAGTAATAAAATAACTACAAGCCATTGAACCAGCTGATTTTTTGTCTTTGACTTTGTAATTGTTAACAAACAGCACAAAAGTGGCATCTCAGCATCTCATTCATACTCCTACAAACGTGAAAAATACATTTTTCTAATTGATTCTAAAGGAATGTAGTCAACCATAAAGAAGAAATAAGTTTCTTTTCAGGTTTTAAAAACTAAAAGCTAATTCTCTCTCCACAAGTAACAAGAAATGTGACTTCACAGAAAAAATTACTGTATTTTGGGCTCCATTTCAGGCAGTCAATTCATCCTGAGTGCATACTGAAGCAAAATCATATGCTGTATCTTTTTATAATAAGAATCCTATTATTGTGTGTGAATAGAAAATGTACACAGTTAAAGAAGAGAGTGAAAATGGAATTAAGAGCAAAGGAGAAAAATCTCCATCATTTATATACATATGTATGCATCACAGACTTAGATTATGTAAGTATTTCTGAGTACTCTTACTCAACTGGAAATTATATCCTTTAAGAATATCGTGGACTTTGCTTTCTTACGTGTGGAGGAATAGAGCCAAAAGATGGATTTTACAGCAATGATTCCTGCAAGGATAATGTTTCATCCTCCACAAAGCTACCAGCTGTTTCGAAGTGAAAAATTTGTTACTATCTCAAGTTACAATTCCAAGGTCAGCCTGCCCCTCAAACAAGTTGAGATAGAATGGGGAACGAACTTAGCGCTGCTGTATTTTTTTCTACAAGCTTTAAAAGAATTACTTTATTATTCCCACCTCTTAATTTTTATTTACAATAGGAGTGGTGATCTTTAGGGAAAAATCCCAAGCATCAATGAGTATGGAGGAGACTGCAACCACTACCATTTGGCATCAAAGCTGAATTTGGAAAAGAATGCTCAAGTAAAGCACTAACCAAGTTAAACACAAATTAAAACCCTTCTATAGACAATTTTAAGCTATTTATACTAGACCACTATACCAGGCAATGGAATGCAGCAGAAAACTGGTACAATTTTTCTAAAACCTAAGGGAAAACCTGAAGTTCTAACAAATGCAGGACTGAACTGATATTATTAATTCAATTTTATCTGCCATTAAGTAAGTAAACACAGCTAATTTCAATAAACAAGGGGCTTCTTTTCTAAAATGTGTAATTCAACAGAAAAATGGTATATATAAGCAAAACATGGGCAATCAACCTCTGTCCCTGCTGAAGCACCTCAATGGCAGTTTTCTCCAGAGTCCAGCCTAAGAACCCTCCTATCTTTATATACACTGTAGTCCTGTACCAACAGCATTCAATAGTCCCTATCTGCACAGCTCCACACATGGTTCTTTAAAAAAAATGAAAAGCAAAATCAGTTCTGTACCTTTTCCATGCTAAAGAGTTGGACCTGAAGCCACTCGCACTCTTAAGGAAGCAGAATTTCTCAAGGCAGACAAACCATATAGCATCACCTTTCTTTGAATAGTTTAGCATCTAAACAGACACAGTTCAACTGAGGAAGAGATAATAGTTTTGCAGCAGGCAGTGCTATTTTTGGAATTAAGAGCAAATAAGACTGGACAAACCCACATAAAATTACCTCTGTTTGTGCTTTTGGTTCTCCAGCTTTGGCCCTCTCAAGCAGTTCTTCAAAGAGCACTTCAGGTTCTTCTTTCATGCCCTCTATAAATTAAAGAAATTTTTTTACTAACAATGATTTAAAGTATTTTAAAAATCGTTGCTGTATGTGGTTGAAAAATCAAATGATCGTAACTAAAAAAATCCAACACAAGGGCTTTGCAAGAACAGTGGAAATTAACTTATTACAATATTGACTCTCCATCACAGTATTGTATATCAGCATATTTACCCTTATTATTTGGTACATGGCACAGGAGGCCACAGGTTACAGTTTCTCATTTACTTCCACAAAATTAATTTCTCAATAGAATATTCATTACAATAAACAGGAGCACATGTGCAACATGTAATATGGATCAGCTTTTGTACTATTACTATTCTTTTCTTGATATCACTTCAGTTTTTTACCTGTCAATCTCTTTATTTAGCACTGGAACCTTTTCTAGGATTTTGAAAAATTAATCAGCCTTTAAAACAGTGTATTTGAAAGCTCAGTCCCTCAGTCTCTGGAGCATACAGAAACTAACAACAATTACACTTGCTAAACCTTGGGGTTTTTTTCACTTTGCTCCACACTCCACCTTGTATTTTTCTTCTTTCCCATCTACTGAACACATAGAGACTTAAACAATTTGTTTTCTTCAAAAGCATCATAATACTCCACCAGTCAATAAAGAAAAACTTGAGAGCTTTATCTGATATCCAGTGTTTGTAAACAACATCATGCTGCATGCTACTCGATTAATAAAGAGTTAGGTAATAGCAAAGCTGACGAAGGCCAGGACTGCTACTCTTTTGTGAGATGACTTCCCATAAATTAGTTCAGAAAAAAATTAAAGAGAAAAATCAATACTACTTGTATGTTTTAAGTTGGGTAAGAATGGACAACTGACCACTGACTCAGAGTTACAGCTTTCCTAACCAACCAATCTAAAATTATAGTTAGAAAGGTAGACTCAAATTCTACTCGAAGCACCAAAGTCTGACCCCTATTGACCACATTACTCCACACAAACACCCTGTGACACTTCCGGACACCACTGCGTCCTGAGGGCAGTGGCAGCATGAAAAGTGTGCTTGGGAAGCAGTTTCCAGATGCAGGACACTGACTTTCAGGCATCCAGTCCAGGTTACAGTCCCTACCTGACTGGGGCAGCAGCAATATGAGAAGCTGCTCAGCAGCCTTGCCAGATGAGGGGCCAAGCAGTATCAGCTCTTCTTCAGAAGATGGCAGGAAGGAAGAGATAAACCCCATCCCATGTGATCTCCTGAAGAACAGGGTCACTTGCAGTCTTTAACATCTCTCATACTGGGACCATTTTCAAAAAGGAACAGGCTACAAGCCAATACTTTCATTAAAATGGATGTATTTAAAACAAGAGCAAACCATGAATTAAGATTTCTTCTTCACCGTGCCACAGTTTTGTCTGCCAAGTTGCACTTGGAGAAGTTCTAATGCCAGATTATAATGTTGTCTGGCTAAACAAGGCACATAATGAAAAATAATTTTAATTTAGTACTTGGTCTTTTCAAAAAGCTGTAAAAATACTATTGTAAAATAGGCAAACAGCATCCCAGCAAAATTAACTACTTAATCTCCTTGCCCTGATATATAACCAACATAATTTGAACTCTAAACAAGTCAGAAGCCTGTCTTCCAGATGGCACCATTAACACCAGCAAACATCATTCAGGGGCTTTATGCTAACAATAAAAAGGAAGTCACAGGAAAGAGCATATTGTTTGAAAGAAGTGAAATATTTATCTACCTACCCCACTCAAATAAAACAAGCCAGGCAAGTCAGTGCTTTTCTTTTTCCTCCTGTGCTTTCAAATTCATTAAAAGCTTCAAAATTACAGTACTAGCTGACTTAGGAATGCCTTTTGGTTGTTTTTGTTCAGAATTTTCTCCATGTTGAGAACACCACAGATATTTCAGTGATACTCTGGATAATACAGGAGGCACCATTTTAAGTCAGTGTTAAATAATTAAGTGGAATTTACACACATAAGAAAACCAACAAACTACAGAAAGCAGGCTGCTAAACTGATAAAAACCCTAATAAGAAAGGCAAGTCTGGCAGCTTATATGGCAAAGTCTCTTCCTGTCTGTCCTGCTCCACTTGGCACGCAAAAGAGCACGGCACACCTCTGACCCCTTGTAGATCTTCTTGCTCAGGAGAATGTTAGACAAGAAAATGCATTGCAACAGAAAGCTGAAGAAACAAAATGGGAATGTTTTATGACACCAGGTTGTAATTACTTTATTGCAATTACATTGCAGATTAACAAGTACATAATGGCATTTGCAAAGATGGGGAAATAAAAACAGAAAAATTAAAAATATGAGCCTTATGGTCAACTACCTCCTTCAATGAGAGAAAAAAAAAGGTGTTATTGCAGTAAACTTGTTAAAATGTTTGTTCTAACATTTCTGTTAGAGCTGAGTGCCAGGGGAAAGAAATACTTTCTGTGTTTATTTCCAACCTACTGCCCAATCCTTCCCACCCAGTTATCAATTCTATGTACTTGCACATGTGATCTATGAATATAAACAACAGATAGTTAATTAAAAATATGCCTGTGGGTTGATTCTGTACTTCTAGGGAAAAGGTGGAGGAACAGAGGTTGTGGACATCAAATCTAGACTATCTTAGTATATAAAGTTCTTATAACCAGCAGTATTTTTCCTTTGCTTAAATATAAGCAAGAGAATAATTAAACAGGTCAAGCATGAATGACTCTAGTTTCATGGCTGCCATTATCAATCTACTTTTTCATAAGGTATATAGGTCAGTCTCTGAAGGTAAAAGGTCCAAAACGGAGTCAAGGTGTGTTTTAGAACAAGGACAGCCAACCCATTCTTTCAATTAAGCTCAGCACTGAACAACTACACAAGAGTACATACACCCCTCATAAGAATACCATAAGAAGTGGTGACTGTAACTTATCACCCTTGTTCTTAAGCGTGTTTTTAGTCAGAAAATGTCTTGATGTGTATTCCTCCCACATAAGAGTATTGTAATGGAAATGCTGTCAGTGGAAGCTTTTATTTTCCAGCTTTGCTGAAAACTCATGCCTTTTTAATGTCAAATTTTACTCTGTCTTGAATATCAAAATTTCCAGAAGACAGGAACACTCATCTTGCAATACTTCATATATCTTTTATGACAATTAAAATAGACTTCACTAGCTGTTTTGTGTCAAGTGCGTTAATACAAGCCAGAGAAGTCTATCAGTTATCCAAGGCTCACAAGCACTGCAATCATTCAAATGAAAGCAAGCAAGAGAAAGAACAGAAGTTTAAGACAGCACAAAGCATTCATACAAGAAATCAAGACCAGGGGTGTAGAAGGGTGGTTGGTACTTAATATTTCCTGTAGTTCCAACTCTATCACCAAGAACCTCAAGACCGTGTAAAGCTTAGTTCATCATCAGGCTGCTCTGTAGTTCCCAATATAGGTAATTCTATCTTCCCAGAGACAGATAATTCAAAATAAATTAGTTAATGGATATTGTAACAATAACATTATTAATAAAATTTTAGTGATTTTGGGTTTTTATCACACACTATTCTGTGTGATAAAGTCTTAGTTTTAAGACTGCATACTTTCATTTTTCTCAGTTTCTGTTTTCCTAGAAAAAAGTATGTTTTATGTCTCTCTTATATATAAAGTCTAAACACAAGTGTTTATGTAGGGAGGTTGCAAACAGGCTGATGAAAAGTAAAGATAACTACTTACTTTTGGAAACTTTACAAATTACTTGGCACACTGGCCATATAAACTAAGATTCCACCTTTGATGCTCTAAGTCCAAAAGGGAATTTAGCATTCATTCTGTCATAGGCAGGCATTTTTACTATTTCTGCTAGGTTTTGATCAGAAATAGGAAATGTTTAAAAAGGAAACATTTCAGTTTCTTAAATACTTTGCTTGGATGCAATTATTGTCCCTTACCTCTGAAATTTAACCATTAAATTGACAAAAAGGCAATAAATCCACAGTAGGGGATTCGTCCAAGTGAGAATGTAAGATACCAATGCTTAAAAATTTGAATCACAAAAGGAAAACAGGTTAAAGATTAAATAACATATCTAAACCTCATCTTTGGACTATATTGAAGACTAAAACCCCACAAATTCTTCAACATTCATACAAGGTTTTGAAGAATGGACTTACACAATCTAGATATTTGTTCAATGCAAAAGACTTTAAAGATAAATAAACTGGGGTTGTCACAAGATTTCCTTCCCAGTATTCTAGTACAAATCAGAAATACATGAAATAGATTCCCAACCCTTTTAATACCCTTAATACCCCATACACAGCTGAATCACATCACGTGAGCATCACTGTAGTTTGCTGACTTACTGCAGTGTCTGATCACATATTTAGCAAAAACGTTTTATACGCATTTTAGAAAACACTGCTTCTAAACTCCTGGCATTTTAAGTGATATTGTGTATGACACTTCCATTCTTGAATTCTGAAATCTTTAAAGGCACATAATAGTCCTTTCACTTAAAGGAAGATTTTTAGTTGTATACACATGCACACAAAGTGGATGATATACATCCCCTCCCATCACATAGAACACCCTCAATTTTCTCAGTGCTCTTCTAATCACTGCCTTCCTTCAAAAAAATCTACTAAAGTAATTTCAAGCAGAAAGGATCAATAGAGTGCATGCTGAATAATAAAAGTATTTGTAGATTTACTTTCCTACCAACACAAACACATTAAAGCTCTCAGCAGTGGATTTACACAGCTCAAGGGAGTTTTAGCCCTTTGCCTGCTAATATCACCCCCTGGCCAGGTGTACACAGCTTTCTTCTTAGGTCACCTGGATTCCAGATTAAGCAAGAGGTCAAAGACCACAAATAGAGAATAACAAAGCAAGAAAATGGTATTTTAAAGGATGACAATTTCTTATGCCTTTTGAGCTTAAGATTTTATTTGTTCACACAGTTATTGGAGGCTGGCCCCATGACAGTGATGCTATCACACACAACAAGCAATTTTTTTAAACAAACACAAGTTGGGGACTTCTAAGTGCTTTGAATGAAAAGGTGACAACCTAGTGAGAACAGGATAAAAGGAAAACTGAAAGCACTTTCTCAGACAGGAAGCAACAATGAAGCATTCACACAAAATATGTAAGTTAAAAGAAATTAGAGGTTTTACAAGTGAATATTAAAGCTCATGGAAACTCTACTGAACAAAAGATTAATGCATTAAGCAACACCCACACTAAGAGTATGAAGGAAAACTGTATGGAAAACACACTTTATATGATCATGACTTCATGCATTCATTTGGGCTCAGAAAAAGAAGTGACAGGAACGTGCAGTAGAAGGAGGATAAAACCCCTCCTACTGGAATGGGGAGAATAAAGAATTCGAGATGACAAGATACAAAACAAGATTTCTGCATTGGCCTTCCCATTTTATAGTACAGGAAGAATTCCTGAAGTGACTGAAAAGAGTCAGGAACAGCTAAGCATATGCATAACAAAATAGCATGTTCACACCTCCAAGCTCACTGAGCACACACCTAGAAAAACATGTAACCACTTTCACTATTCCATGAGAAGATCTGACAGTTGACACAAATGCAAACTGTTATCAAGGTGGCCCAGCAAAGCGATCCAAGCAAAGGTAAGTAGACAGTCTTCCAAATGATCTTGCAAATTTTAGGTTTAGGTATAGAGTTTTAAATGTAGTTTCCTTAATCTTTTGTTTGAATAAACGTGACTAAGACACACTGACAAAAAACAGAAGAGCAAAAAGGCCAGAAAGCAACAATAATGACCCTCAACTACATCCCAGAAAATTATACATTCAAAAACAGGATATAACTTTAAATATATTAAATAAATAATTGTATATGTTAAGTAGTTCCTCCAACTAAAGAGGATATATATAAAAAAAACAAACCCATTTTTTTCCCTAATTAAGATAAAAAGATATACTGGATTGCACAGGTGGATCCAGCTCATATTTACATCTCTAAAGAGAGGGAGCAAGGCTTCTTTACGTAAGTCCTCTGAACAAATTAGAATGCAGTTTACATGGAAAAGTCAGAGACTGAGAAACAGAGTATGAAGATTAGAAAAACACAGCTCTCCTTCTCCCGGGGGAAAGATTATGAGTTTAGACACACAGGCATATAAAATAAGGCCTAAATAATTCAATACATTTATATGTGAATTAAAGAAAAACAGCTAATACCAAGGTGCAAAAATCTGTTGATGATTCTGTGTTATTCAGGAGAAAAACAACAACAAAAACCACAAGCAAAACCAGCAGAAAGATTTAATGACTAATTAAAGTGATAAAAGGCTAGATGAAATGCAGCAAACCATGAAGGCACTTTATCATTACGCACACAGTGATAAGCTCTGAACTATTATCACACAGCGTAACACCTTAGAGTTGAAATAGTGTTTTATGAAAAACACAGTTCAGTGCTAATAAGACACGATTATCAGAGCTTTATAACCTGGGGAAAAAATGGAGAATGAAATGGAGATGGTAATTTAGTGTCTTTCCACTAAAGGGCATAAACAGATTAAAAGTATTTGGCCAATGCCAAATATTTCTAAGAGTCTAAAAAGACTTTACAAAAAATGTCTAGGCTGCAAGTAGCTAAAGAATATTCTGAATAAAATAAAGTAAGGATAGCCCTAACACTGCATTTAGAAAAAATACCCTGGCTCTAAGAGTAGTGCTGTAAATAACAGTGTAAATGATTCTCACGAGAAAGGTAACAAGAATCTTGAACCTGAAAAAGCCTGTCACCAGTCTCTAGTATTAGCACTGAGTATGTACAGCAACTTCTTTGAGCCTTCCTAAACTGGAACAGACTCCTGTTAGTTCAGGTATAAGAAAAAGCTGGATGGCATGCAGAGGAAGAAAGCACTTCATGTTTTCATTAGCTTTATTCCAAAAGCTCACTATTTAACTTACGTGGGTTTTCTACTTATAAGAAGTCACAGGATGTCAGGCACCTCCCTCAGTGTCATGTTATTAACTGACAAGAGTAATTGAGACACTTGATGGAGTAGTATGGAACAAGATTTCATCCCCAGGCATTTCCACCAGCTAAATTACTGGGCTGGGAGCAGGGAGTGAAGAATGTCTTCTCTGACATTAGATCTTCTCCCACATATGAACAAATTCTCTATATAACATGAACAGCACTGATGTCTGAATTCAACTTTGTCACACCACATAGCACTGTATGTTAGAGCTTCAGGCATACATCACTTTACTGCTTTAGCAGGAAGGCTTTACTGTAATTGAATCCAAAAGGGAGTACAGTCTAAATTACAAGGACAATTACTTGCTTCTACTGTGAGAGGTTACTAGTATGAATAAACTATGTTCACTGCTAAACTCCACTCCTCCCACCATGCTCCACAAGGTAAGATGAACAAATGAATGTGTGGGTGGAGACTGACATGGCACAGAAAATACAAATATAGAATTATTTGTATTTGAAAAAGCCTCTTCTGTGACTTCCATTATGACAGACCTGAAGCTAGATTTTTACTTTTTTATGTCTAAGAATTTCCATAAAAATATGTCTCTGAAGTGCAACATGCAAAGCTTATCCCATTCTTAGTATTAATAAATGCACTTAAGCAGTACTCCCAGATAGGTTCTAACTGTTCTACAATGAAGTTCAGAATTACAAATGCAGTCTTTGCCACAAGTTTCGTCAGAGAAAAAATTAAAAATGCAGCTATATATATATATCCCAGCATTGGATTAGACTGAAGAAGAAATAACCAGTAAAAGGTCAAAACCATGCTACGTGCCAAAAGAATTTAAGGTGGTGCACCAAAGCACCTACGTCACCGTAACTATTACCATAAATATTTACAAAGACAATCAGTTAGCTGGAAGCCAGTCAGATTTTAATACTAATTTTTCACCCTCAGTTTGCATTCAACAGCACTGAAATGTGTTCGGTTCCCTATATTTCAATGCCTTTGATACAAATAACCCAAAATGAACTACAAGAAAAAGCATAATTTGGTTTCTTACAAACCAAGCATCCAACTGCAGAAGACAACCCATCTGCAAAGCCTCCATATTTGCAGACTACTTTGAGGCACTGGCATCTTTCAGCTCTGCATGACTGAATGGGATTCTCAGACAATTGTTGAAAGGTAATCCTTCTCCAATAACTCAGTTTTCATCAGTTTTGTTCTCCATTCATCCAGTTTGCTGTAGTACAGTCAGAAAATGTTATAGCTTCTCATGAAGTCAGTAGAGGTCTTACTGCACTGTTCAAAACTATGATAGGACTGTATCATAATCATCTGATCTTACTGTGGTACTTAAAGAAACTTAGAAAGCAAAAAACAACAAAACCCACACCCCAAAGCATTACTGAACCATCAGAAAAACACCCTGTCACACACGAAACAGATAATTTATGTTAGAAGAGTGAATGAACTTGCTTCAACAATTTTCACAAATTAAATATACTAGCGAAAGGAAATCCTTTTGTGGTGGACTTTCAGTAACAGCTCATTTGCTAGTATGAAGGAAATTTTACAACATGGGTTTGGAAGCAGGCAACAAGAATGCATACACATACAAAGTAAATAACTGAAGCCTATTTGTCAAGCAATAAACAATCAAGAAAAAGTAGAAAAATGAAAGCTTATGGGGGTGCCTCCCTGTGGATATAAACCAAAATAGATAGAGCACCACATTTTGTGCAGTATCTGGCTAGAAGTTATTTCTTTTGGAGTTACATCCTATATAATATGTCCAGTTCCCTTTGGAAATGCATTGTGGAAATTCTGATAGTGTTACACCGGATTTTACGCAGGAAAATTTCTTTTTGTAAGCACACATCTGGTACATTAATAATAAAAAAAAAAACAAATGCAACAATTTCAGTGAACAGCATACAGCTTTTTATTGCAGATTTTATTTTCACTATGAAACAACCTTTCTAGAATCTAGACACTCTTAGGAATAAAGGCATACACAATTAATGCAAAATAAAAATAATTTCTTTTGTTAGAGTATGCTGTGTAGGCTCATCTCCTAAGTGAAAGATGTCAGATCTCTTTCATTCAGCCACAGGCAGAATACATAGTTTTAGAAAATGTTGATCTGTACATTTTATAAAAATAAATGCAGGTTCTAACAACTTTCTTGTGTCACTGGATTGTACTGTTGAGCTTTCAGTACTGTTGAGTTCAGGAGAGCCAGCCTGAGTCTCTAGAAAAATCCTCCTAACTACTTTTCACAAGTTCCAACAGCTCGGTGGTATTGTGTGCAGTAACTATGTAGGAGTAAAGTTTCTGGAAAGACTGACATTCCACTTAAAAGCTGGCATCAAATGTCATGTCATAAACATGGTTTATACATATCAAATACAATGACACAAAGGAACTGGCTGGAAGAGAAGAAGAAATACTTTGCTCAACAAACATTGACGATTTGAAAAAAGTTTTAGTAACTTCAGATGCTCAGCTGCTCATCCATGAGAGCTGAATCCTTTCATCCATTCAAAAGCCTCCTGAATTCTTAACTGCATAGTAAGGGCTTGGTACAATTAAGAGTACATTGCATGTATTTTTTTATGCCTTTAACCTCCAAGGTCAGATCTTAAGATCGTTCTACTTGTCCCAATGACAATTCAGAGTTCTTATACTACCATACTTTGGCAGGCATCCTATTTTAAAAGGTGATAACAGCGATGGGAGAGAAGGGAATAACATTCGTTTACAGAGCTGTTCAAGTCTAAGACTCTACTTTCCCTGGGAGGAACAATGCATTTGTAGATATGGCCATAGTCTTAGTCACACCACAATTACAAGTCATCAAATAGCATTAAATTGAAATGGGAACAACTTTTGCACCCCCACAAAATGAACGTAAATTGTAAGGAGTGAAAAAAAAAAAAAAAGAAAAAAAAAGGAAAAAAAAAGGGATGAGTGATACTACAGACTATAATTTTAAAACTGGATGAAAAATAATTCTTCAAATCTGTATTTTTCTAGCATAGCTATTACTGTCCAATGATCTTTTAAAGTCATTAAAATAATTTTACATGTAAGTAATAAGCCAGTCCTGCTGCTTTTTCTATGTAGGCATCTCTGATTGAATCCTTTATGGATGAGCTGGGATAAATCTAACATAAATCTGCAGTTCCAAAACTGTAGAGTTAAAAATAAATAAGCATTTTGTAATTTCTTAGTTGACAGTCATCAATATTAACCCTTTCCACCAAAAAAAAAAAGGAGAAAGCAATGAAAAACAATGTGAGAAGTTGAGACCATAGAGCTCACCAAGCAAAGCACACATATTTTTGTAGGTGCAGATGGAAAGTTATCATAACAACCTGCACAATGCACACGGAATTTCAGCAATTCTGCAGTTTGAGCACTTCACCGCACTGATGCTCCAGCAGTTCAGTCACTGTCAAAAGAGGGGCCCTTAAAAAGGAACATTCAACTTCTCTAGCCAATCCACAAATCCAGTGGCTTAAGTAAGCACTACTAATAATTAACTTTTCAAAGGATTAGCTTTACTTCCCAGTTTACTGTTCCCAGTCTCACCTAATTTTCACAATGAAGTGGGGATGCTGCTGCTGCGAGCAACACAACAGCTCCAAGTCTCTCCTTGATTACTGTACTGTAACAGGGATTTGTTTGCACAGTGGAACACACAGACTGGATCCCTTCTGAAGGAAACTGAATTGAAAGATTCTAACCACTAGTTAAATTTTAAAATTTGCATAAAAGGAATGTCAAGTCCTTTACACCAAAGAATTTATAGGGCCACTCTCATTTCATTACTTAATTCACTAATCTGAGTATAGCTCTTCCCTTTCTACCCTCCTTTCTTCCAGCACCCTGGGACTACACTACAAATTCTGTTATCATAAACAGATTAGGAAATTGATCAACCTGGAAAATAATGGATGAAGACTGAGCTAGGGCACCTTCCATAATCTGGTTCATCATGTGAATGTAAAAAAACTGACAGCAGTAATACTATCTTTGTTATCAGCCGAAAAACCCATTTATGTATTTCAATGTATTTCAAAGTAGAGGGAAAGATGGAGACTGTTTCCTCAAATAAATGGGTGTTCAATCCTCCTCCCATCTAGGGTGAAACTACCAGCATGTTACTGACAGTAGTAGCAGACATGAAAAAGCCGATTTCCACTGTTCTGCACCAACTATGATGATGTCCCAAAATTTATCAGAAAATACAGTTACTAACTTTTGTTTGGATAGAATCCTTTCTCTCTCACAGCAATGTCTGGCAAATGAGCTTGCTAGAAGCCTGAGTATTTAAAGGTAAAGTTTGAAGGGGCATTAATAAACTGACAGATAAATTGTTAAGTAATTAATACGTCAAGGCATAATCCTCCCCTTCAAATAATCAAAGGTTTTTCTGAAATTTCTCCAAGCTTTGCACAAACAGTTCATTTTGCCTCAAGAGTTAGTCTGTAATAGCTAATTGCCAAAAAGTAAAGACACAGAAGTGCTAAAACAGTTTTGAAGCAAAGGTTCTTTGTAACCTTAAGTGGAAGAGGGTAACACTTACAAAATATTTGTAAATTAGAAAGGTTCTCTATTTGTTAGCTATCATTTAGCAATGCCTTGGGACACATTGTTGTAAATTGTTGCAGTGCATTGTAAACTATTTTAGAGATCTTTTACTATTTATAAATTTGAAGTCAGTCAATTAATAAAATAATTCTCTTCTTAGAGGTAAAAAACTTCTCATAACCTAAGTACACAAAGATCTCTGTATATCTACAAACAAAATATAAGAAATTGTTTTCTGTCTGCAAAGCTCTCTTTATAAACACTGTCCCATGTGTTCTCAATTCTAGAACAAGAGATTACAGCAAAACCATGGACAAAAAACCCCAACTAGTTCCTTAACCAAAGCGACCTTTCTTCAAGCACTGCAACTTAGCTTTGCAATTTCTCCTTTCCAACCTTATTGGCTCGCAAATGTTCATGAATGATGTAATAAACCAGTAATAATCTGTTTCATACACATATGAAAAATTACCATCTTCTCCCCAGTTTCTCCAGTATCCTAGCATGACCTCCTTTACCTGCTGACTGGCAGACAGTCAATTTTTAAGAAAGACACTTTACATGTTTGAACGTACCTAAGCACTACAAGAAATAGTAACTTCCAGATAACCTGCAGCACAATGAATGTTCACCTGGGGTGAGAGTCATCCAGTTCAAGTTATCACTGTGGCTGAATTGAAGCAGTTATTTGAATCCAGACATCATAGTCAAGTATCTGATCACCACTGTATTGTGAAAAGTTTCCCTCCATTCTGCTTTCATCTGAATCAAAATATCTCCTGGGACACACAGATCTACTTTCTAACTCAGCAACACAGGGCACTTCCCTTGACTGCGCACTTGGGTATCTCCTTCAAAAAACATAAATAGCAGCAGTACTACAGATACTCACATGCTAACTAAGTCACCACATCGCCACATTGAGAGAGTGCTTTTTTCCTAACTCTGCTCTGTAAATAGAGGAAATTGTTTCTCTAACAAGAATGATGTTTTTAAGCCTACTTGGAGAATTTGGCATTGGGAACTCCAGAGCTCTCATCCAAGTTCTGTCTTTTCACATTGCTTTAAGGCTGTATCTAAAGGAAGGAGATTTTACACAGTGGATGAAACACAGAAACCAGAAAGGGGTTTTGAATGAAATGAAAAACCTCAACCAGAAACTGAGGGGCCGGTGCACCTGAGAGACATAAGTGTCTTATGAGATTAGAGTCTTTGTTTCCAAATATTTCACTAGCAAGCAGACACTGGTCTTCCCTGCTATACATGAACTTTCCTGTAATTTGCTTACGTGGACACTGATGACTCCATGGCTTTAAAATTTCAGGAGCTCTAATTAGCAGTGTATATGCTTTGCTCACTAATAAGCTCCCTGTCCATGAACATCCTTGAAAGAGTAACCATTTTTTTTCTCATTTATTTTTAAACATAAAAGCTGATATATTGACATTAACTCCATTCCTACATCCGCAAGGAATGGAAAACCAAAATCATTCATAAGCATAATGCAAGAGTTTTGGGTAGAAACAGAATTTTCTTTTTTAACACAACAAAACATGTATCTATAAATTTTCCTATTGATTATTTTTTCATTAAATCCAAATTCAATTTGCTCAATAAATTCCCAAAGCACTGTTACCTCCCATTGTGAAAGAAATTATTCAAGGAATAACATAAACACTACCTAATGATACATTAGCAGAATAGAGACTGAAAAAATGCTAAGGAAAAAAAAATGGCAGTGTAAGAGTTTGATCCACCTGTGCTGCTGATGATGCGTGTGTGTTTAAGTGCTTTACTGAGTCAGAGCCAAGGCATTCATTAATTTGCTGAATTACACTGCAAGATATGGATAATGCTGCAGGAATAGATGATGTGATGTGTGCTTCCAGGAAACTACTTAACATTCATTTTGATGCTGTAGCCTTAAACACAGTGTATATTAACAAAAACCGGAAGAAAAAGCACAGATCAGGAATACAGATATGGTGTCAAGAATATGACAAGAATTAGTAAAATGGTTGAGGTTAGAAAGGACCACTGGAAGTCACCTGTTCCAACCCCTTTGCTCATCCAGCTCCAGCTCAGTTGGCTGCCCAGGACTGTGTCCACACAGTTTTTGAGTATCTCAAAGGATGCAGACTCCATCACCTCTCTGGACAACCTGTGCCAATGCTTAGTCACACTCACAGGACAAACAAAAAAGTGTTTACTGATGGCCAAAGGGATCTCCTGTTTGCACCAGCTGCCTCTGGTCCTTGTGCTGGGGACTACAGGAAAGATCGCGGCTCCATCCTTTTTGCACCCTACCTTCAGCTTTTTATGCACATTGACAGATCTCCCCTGAGCTTTCTCTCCCTCAGGCTGAACAGCCCCAGCTCTCTCAGGGGTCTCCCACAGGAGATGAATGGACTGCAGCTCATTCATCATCTCTGTGACCCGTTGCTGAACTTTCTCCCTGTCTCTCATGTACTGGGTAGTCCAGAACTGGGTGAAGCACTCCGGTGCTGACTGGAGGGGAAGGATCTCCTTTCACCTGTTGGGCAATGTTTCAATTATTGCAGCCCAGGATACCAGTGACCTTCTCTGGGGGAAGGGCACATGGGCCTGTGGTAGATATTCCTGAGCTGAAACTGCCTTTCCAGATAATTGAGATATACACAGCACATTTCCCCTTCTCAAACAGAAATCTGATTTATTAAAAATGATGCAACCTTAAATTTGTACCAGTAATTTAAATTTGAGTAATATATTTACGTCATCATTAAAGAGGAGTATTCTAAATATTTAGTAAGCTTTCTGCATATCAGTGTGCTGGTCTTTTCTGTCCTCCATCACTCTGAGTTAGTCAAACTAGTCATCATAGTGACTATTAAAAATTACCTGACTTCTTAATCTTCCAAGAAAAAAAAATCACAGCAGCCCTTCCCAGAACCACTGGTCTGGAGCATATTTCCTTTAATCCAACCAAACCACAACATGCTCTTGCTCAGAGTCCAAATCCTTCACTTTTCCTAGACTTGTGAGAAACTCAAATGTTAGTTATCGGTAAGGGCTCTAGTGATTCCAAGGTACACCTTCTCTGTCAGTTCAAATATTTTGAGAATTTCTGAAGTATCAATTTTCTGTTCAACTTACCAATTTCTTTTGTATTTGTTTTCTCATGTACGTCTTTGAATTTTTATTTTTACTTGCACTTCTTTCTAGAGTCCTACTAAAATGCCCATTTTTAAGTTCTGATAACCAGAATTTCCTTTCTTTTAACAAAGTTTTCAGTTCTAGAAACTGTTATCACTATGACAAATGGCATAACTCTAAAACAGCCATACAAGAACATATTATACTATATGTTATTGAAGACATGTTCTATCTAAATCCACTAAAATGTTGGGTTTTAGTGACTCCAGTAAGACACTATGGCAATGGTAGCTCATTCTGCTGCATTAAGTACTTGCGTATATTAAGAAGGGCATGGCAAGGGCAATGACAGCGGCACCAGGCACCCATAATATTTTAATGGGAAGAGATTTAAAGCAATCAGGAATGAGTCACAACTGAAAAGGAGAAACACATCAATGCTCAAGAGCCCTCTTTTATAGAAGCACAAATAAGAAGAATCTCTAATACAGGGCTGCATAGGTAGGGATCATTAACAAATACACAAGACTGTAAAGAGAACCAAGATAAGAATCAATGTGATTTTTAAAGTCCAACATTTGTGTAGAGTAAGAAAATTTCCAAATTAGCTAGAAAAGAAGATCTGACAAAACCCATGTGCGAAACACCATTAAATAGCTTGTGTTGATTTCCAGAATCTTGCATGAATGTAGATTGAATGCATCAACAACAGAAACTTATGTATTTCTTTTTCAAATCATAGTATAACTAAGCCCAAGACAACTTCATACCATAATCCTATTAAAGTTACTATTCTTTTCCTGTTGAAGCATACTAAGAAACTGGGAAATGAAGAAAGAAAATGTATCTTTTAGCACTGACTCTAAATTAGCAGTCATGTAGGTAACGTTAGAAGTGTTAAATCTCCAAAACCTCTCAGTTCTTTTACAGGTGGGCTAGATGACAAAATGGGGACTGAACACTGAGGCATGACAGAAATTCAGGTATCCAAAAATATTCTCCCTCACTGGGAAGAGGGAACCCAGAAGGTTCCAACAGCCAATTTTGAATTAGATGCAAACAATAGATTTGCTGACAAGTATCAGGCCATAATATTGGCCTGAACTATGTGCAGAGCTCAGCTGCATCTGGTATGTGCCACACAGACAGCCACACATTTAATAATTTTAAACTCTTGGACAGTCTTATTATCTTCAATAGAGAGACTCATATTTGTGAATATAAGGGCACGTACATAAGCAGTTTAACAATCAAAAGCCCAATTCTAAACAAAGTTGAAGAGCAGGAGACTTGCTAGACTCTGAGCACAAGACCATCTTGCACAAGTCTTAGATTACAAATGGAATAAAAACTGGAACTCAGCAGGTGAATACCTGAGCCAGGTATTTTTTGTTCTTCATTTTGCACAAGGCTTTTCTCTCATCCCCTCAGTTTCCACAAGCTTTGAAATTCAATGGTTTCACAGGGAGTGGGGGAAAAGAACCCCATCATTCTGCCTTTCACGGTGTATCATGACTGTAAATCAAAATTCTTATCTTACTGCTAATATTAACTTCAATTTTGGCTTCATGTACCAGCTTATTATTCCCTCAGTCTACACTACAGTAATATCTTATAGCATATTAAAGCTATAGTTATAGCATGTGTTCTAGCCAAATAAAGAAATTAAATTGAAACATTATTATGATAAATTTAGTTAAATCTCCCTGTCAATTTTTCAAATAAAGTTCTTTCCTATTGCTTTGTACAAACCTGAAAAATCAGATAGGAAAACTTGAAAACAGGCACAAAGGAAGCTGAAGTAGAGAAGACTCTTCCACAACAACAGTTTAAGAGAAATTGGAGAAATTTATTTTCCTATTTTACAGTGTGTTTAAACAGAGTTTAGAATACATAAACACACAACAATCTCCCAGTGTTTAATGCAAGCTGATTTTGCATGAGAATTGCTATCATACTCACCCTTTTTTTCTGTTTTCTCCCTGCCACGGGAGTAGCCAGGAACTGAAGAATTTGCAGAATCTGCTGAAGATGTTCCAGGTCTCTGACTGTTCGCACCATGGTCCACAGGAGCAGCATTTAGCTGGGACCTTCCAAGATGCTGCTGGGGGTGGGAGGGACTTGAGGTGGGATCAGGATCTGAATTCATTTTAGCTGCCAAAGAAGAAAATAATGATTAATTATCAGAAAGCAGGGTTGCAATGTAAGACTGAATAAAATTTGAAATCTGAATGCATTTGTATAATTAAGTAAACAATAAGCCTAGAAAACAGCAAGAAGACTGGTAGTATCTTTGAGATTTATACATTCTTTAGTAATTCCAAGCATGAGAACCTATACCTGTCTGACCACATATACAGCATTGTGCCAGAACAGCGACTGCTTTTTTTTCCTAAGTAATAATAACTGGGTTTCAAGTGTAAACAAAACCTAAAACTAATAATCAATCCTGTAAATGCTGCATATAAATTTATTCTTTAATTTAATGTTCTGCTTTTACATGCTAGAAATAAAGATAAGCCTCTAACTTTTTATGGATAAATCTGTAGTAACAGAAAAATTCATCTCATATCAAAAGCCTGGTTAACTGTCATCACCTAATCAGGAGACAGAGAACAATAATGACAAGAAATCAAAGGAGGAGGAGACACAGAACTATTCATGGGAAATCAAAGGAGGAACACCACCAAGGAGGCTGTTTTCAGACATAACCAACTTAAATGCCCATGATTCAAAATAAACTTACTTTAAATACCTTTATGTCCCATTACAAAAGAAAAAAAAAATTCATACATGGCAGGAAGGCAAAGGCCTTAAAAGAGAAAGCCTTTTAACTATAAGTCCTGTCAAAAATAAGAAGGGATCTCTGCTCTGTAGTAAAAAGTTCCTTAAATAAATAAACTTGCATAAAGTTTACTTTATGCCTACTCAAAGTTTAGCTTTCACAAGACAAAAGTAGCAAGGTATGCGTATAGCACCATAGCATAACATACAGTAACTCTTGCTGCTTAAGAACTTCCCTTCAGTTAAGCAATTTGCAAGGAGCATTGTAGAATATTTCTGGCAATAAACAATATTTTTTAATTCTGTATAAATACAGAATTAATTCAATACCGACTTGAAGATGTCCTTATAAAGATGAAAGTAGCATAGCCAAAACCACAGACAACAGTTAACCAACAACTTTTTCCACTCAAAGGATGCTAAAATCACGACAGAGCACTAAGAGTACTAGCACTGTCACCACAGCCAAACATATTACCTGTGATTTGACAACTTGGCTGCCAAAATTAAGCTTCTCTAAACCAGAAAATATTTTACTGATATAAGTAAATGCGTTTCTATATTATATTTCTACATCAACTTATAAATAAATCAAAACAGTTCAGTTCAACCTTCAAACAGTCCTCGGAAAACACAGAGATTAAAATGCCTTCCCGGTAAACCAGCATGAGTATTTTTAACCATTATACAATCACAAAAGTTACTGTGCCTCCAGTTTTAACTTGACCTTAGCGCTGTGTAAGAGGGAGGGCGAGGGCGGCCAGGCCGCGCCCGAGGCGCCCGCGGGGGATGCGCCCAGGGCCGGCTCCGGGTCCCTCCACAGCGGGCAGCACAGCCGCGAGCAGGAGCTCACCTCGCTCTCAGCCCGCTCCCAAAAACAGTCCCGTCCCAAAAGTCACTCTGCGCTTGTCCTACAAAGGGCACCACCAACTTTTCCTCCGGGTTGTTCACAAGGCAGCGGGCGGTGACTCCGCACCCACCCCCAGTCGGGAGCACCAGAGTTGGCTCGGCCTCGCCCCCCGGGAGGTCTGGGAGTGCCCGGGCGGCCCCGGCTCTCGGGAAGGCCGGGCAGCCCAGCGGGGCGCGAGGGGCCGGCAGCTCGGGCCGTCCTGCGCGGGGGCCCGCCCCAAACGCTCACCGAGCCCGGCCGGGCGAAGTCAGCGCCGCACACGCCCGATAACAAACCTCCTCGCGGCTCCGGAGGCGGCCGGGCGCCGACTGGGGCTCCGCCGGCAGCCCGCAGCCCTGGGGGGCGGCGCTGTCCCGCCCATCGGCCGCGGCCCCCTCCCCTCTGCGCTGCCACTCACCGCCCTCCGCTCCGGGGAGGGCTCCGGGGCGGCCGGGCGGGGCCGGCGGCAGGAGGCGGAGGCGGTGGCGCAGGGCCGGCGGGGCGAAGGGGCGGGCCGCAGTACCGGGGGTAGCGGGGTGTGCGGCCGCGTTCCGCGCACCCACAACGGGCGGGGGATGACCGCGCACCCACAACGGGCGGGGGGTGGCCGCGCACCCGCGGGCTCGAGGGGTGTCGGGACGGGCCGGGCTCGGGCCGCTGCAAAATGGCGGTGCCGGGTGGGGCGGGCGGAGGGCCCGCGGTGCCGGTACAGCCCCGTCAGGGCTTGTGAGCCTGCTCCGAACCTTCCCCCTACAGCCCCCAGCCTTCCCCCTACAGCCCCGAACCTTCCCCCTGGAGCGGGGTGTCTCGGTACAGCAGCCAAGGGAATGGGAAAAGGGCGGCAACCCAGGAACTGATTTTTTCTAAATGGCCTCTTAAGTTACTGCTACCACATCTAATAGAAACTACTGTTTCTGCCACATATGTGGGAGGCATCTGGGCAGTATGTATAAGAATATATAACACTTATGTAGAAGTGTTGCTGTTGTTTTGATGGTGAAGTTAGTACTTTTTAGAAATAATTTTTATTTTCGAGCTCTTTAAATATGTCAAGGTGGTACTTTTGAATGGCTTCTAATTGAAACCCCAATCAAATAATCAAGCTACAAATTCAAAGTAGGAGTTTAAATTTAAACTTCAGTCATTCATATAAGTTTCTTTGTTGATTTTCTCAAGTTCCAAGTTTGCAGGAGATCGTGAAGAGCTTTAATTTTTTTAAATGTTGGTTAAATATTCTCAGTCACTACCTGTTGAGTTTTGTTAATCCCCACACAAAAATGTGGTCCCCAGTGTCATTTGCTTGCATTGGAAGGCATAACAGTTTTTTTATTTCTTTTTCCCACAAAGCAAACATAGCTAGGCTTCTGTTTACTTCAAAATAAACTTAAATTTGAAAAAAAAATTAAGAAGATCACTTATAGTCTGAGTGTAATGTGGTTTCATCAGGAACATGAAATGCCAGCCATGTGTTACCTGTTGTTTCCTTAGACTGACAGCATGACTTAACTCTGATATGACGAAGTTCTGCAATCTGCTCCCCCTGCTCTTCACATTTCCTTCAAGATACTCTTTTATACAATTGATTTGATATTTAGTGGGTGTGCTTAACGGATGTAACATGCTTAGGGAACAGGTGGAAATGAGGGTGGTAGCTGGAAAAGTAACTAAAAAGGAAGTGTAAAATAAAGCCTCCCCTGCTGCTTTCCAGCACAGGCAGAGTCACACATGACAAGCCATTCAGAGGAGCTCAGTTCAAGGGTAGAATTGCCACACTGGCTACTAACCCTCATAACAGCAAGGCTTGATGTAAAATACTCTTTAGTTGCTTATGTCTGATCCTACAGTGAAGATGCACATTAGTGCCATTGCTGAATTTGATCAGGTCCTTAGTTAAGACCAACTAAACCTTTGCAGTAAATGAATTGTCATGCATCACACCTTGTATACTCACATGTGTTACATAAATACTGATAACATTAGTGAGAGTAAACCAAACTCAGACATGATGACAACTTCCATTATCACTTCCACTGATTTCACTTTGGCATTAGTTTATCACAAATGATGAGTTCCTGTCTGGCATTATCAGAGTTGTAAATTGTTACAGCTACAGAGAAGAACCATGGAAGTACTGTAATAACATGGCACAGCAGCTATTTAAATTTCAGTTATGACTCATGGCATCAGTAGGATGGTTGAGGTTGGAAGGGACATCCTGAGGTCAGCTGCTCTTCCCTCCTGCTCATGCCAGGCCACCTAGGGCTGGTTACCCAGGTGGCTTTAAGACCATCTCTAAGGATGGAGGCTCTATCACCTTCTTAGGCAACCTATGCCAGTGCTCAGTCACCCTCTTAGAAAAAAAAAGCACTTCCCGATGTTCAGAGGGAATCTCCTGTTTTTCAGTTTTTGTCCACTGCCTCTGGTCTTGTGACTAACTGGACAACACTGGAAGGGTCCTGGTTCCATCCTGCTTGCATTCTCCATTCAGGTCTTTATGTACATCTGAGCCTTCTCCAGGCTGAACAGGTGTTATGATCAGGATTGTTAGAATGAGATGCCTCTGCCTGAATTAAGGTACAAATATGACCATATGTCAGTCAGTAGTATGGACTTTATTTAACAGTAAATGAGAGAAAAGAGAAAGAAAGAAATATAAAAAAGAGGTGGGGGGAGAGAAAGATAATGACAGAGAGACTAGGCAGAAAATATCACCCCTCTGTGTGTGATCCACATCACACACTGTGGATGCCAGTGGTGTCCTGGCTTTCTTGGTGGTGAGGGTGCCCTGAAAACATAGCGTTTGGTGGACTGATAAAATTTGTGCCACATGGGAATGCCCAGGTATCTTCCCTCGGGGTGGGGGGGGCGGGGGGAGCAATTTTGATATTCTCACAGCAGATCTGTTGCATCCCTTTGCATCACATGCAGTGCTTTGCTGCAAGTCCTCAGGAATCAGTCTGGGAAACACTTTTGGAGGACTTGACACTTTGATGGATTATGACACCTCCTCAGCTGCCTCTGACATGAATGTCCCATGGACATGGCCTTCCCAGGGAAGGGGTTTCACAGCTGAGCCAGTTTGTGTGAGGGAGGATGGGTGTTGAGTGTCTCTGGCCAGAGGTTAGGCCACGCACCCAAAACTCTCCCCCTTTGGCTGGAGAGCAGTCTGTACAAACCTGGCCTCAGCAGATGAGCCTGTGGGCTATGGCCTCCCCAGCCCGAACCCAGCCAGGGATGATTTCAGGACAGCTGCTGGGTTTGGATATCTTGTGGATGCATTCTTCTCTCTCAGCCTTGTTGGCTTTTCCTTAGACCTGAGATGATTGAGCAACATTGTCACCTTATCTTAAGTTCCCTAAGGTGGCTTTAACCCACAGTCCAAGGTTGCACTCAGGAGGCATATTCACAGTGGGGCAGAGTTCAGAGGTCACAGCTTCTTTGTACAGTGTTCCCATAATGGGCAAAACTCCTTCATAACAATGTTTAGGCCATTAACCAAGTCTCTGACAACAGACCCAGCTCTTTTGGCCTTTCCTCATAGGAGAGATGCTCCAGCCCATTCATCATCTTCGTGGCCTTTGTTGGACTGACTCCAGTGCCTCCATACTCCTTCCATGAGGGAGTCCAGAACTAGACACTTGTTTAACTGCATGAGGTTGCTGTCAGTCCAGATAAAAAAAAACAAACAAGAACAACAAAAAACCAAACCAAACCCAACCCAAAAAACAAACAAACAAACAAACAAACAAAAAAAACCCCACCAAAAAAACCCACAAAAAAACCCCCACCAAAACCAAAAAAACTACAAAGCCCTTGTTGCAACAAGAACAAAATTAAAAAAGCCATACTTTATTAGATAATCAATAATACTTTTACAAGTATTTTGAAGGTTTACAGAGTGATGTTGGACTTTAGGTGATTTCTGTAAACATTTTTTACTTGAGATGATGAAATGTAATAGAAATGGCTGTCTGAACACCTGAGGTGCAGTAGAGATACAAGCTGAAATTAACAGCTTTTCCATATAATCATCAATGAGTTCTAGAAATATACTTGGGATATCTAATAATCTGAGCAACTCATATGTTGCCTCTGTTAAACTGTATGTAATATAAACTGACATTTTCACATTCTGTTGTGAAGTTTGTATTTCTGTATCTAGGCATGTGCTTAGTATTGAAATGTTTAAGTCTGTCTTCTAGAAAATTAATTTGTTACAGCAAAAGATTATGCCAAGCAACATTTAAATACATTTACATTAAATGTACATTAAATACATAATAAATACATTATTAAATCCTTCAGCTTGAACTGATTTACCTATATTACTGAAATGAGATCACACTTACAGCATTGCTCGCCTACAAGTAGTTTCTCATCAGTCCAGAGGAAACACTAATCACACTTCCTAAAAGGAAGAGAGAAAACAGCGATTATCCAAGAAAACAGACCTGCATGAAGTGTGATTCATTCCAATGAATAGCCTTTAGCTTCATGTTTTTCACAACACCTCTGAACATGAATTTCTTTAGTCCATGGTATATTCAGAAACAGATTTGGCATAGTTACTCTGGATGGTTTTGGAACATGTTAATCCTAGCAAAAACCTTGTCAACCGTGCTCTTGTAAGAATAAGAGCTGAAAAATTCATAGAAAAATGCCAAGTGCATCTTCAGTAGTTATGAAAGGGAGTACATTAAGGAAATGGAAATGTCTGAGTGATGGCAACTAAACTGTCCTAAAACCCGTCTCAAAAACAATCTCTTTTTTTCTTGCCACACCTTACCAATTAAGACAAGAGCTGTTATTTCAAAATAATAGGTTTTGTTGTTTACTCTGTTACACACATTTTAACAGTATAATTTAATTGATGGAAGCATTACATCACCAAAACATTAGTGCAATAAAAGCTGTAGCATCCCTCATGTACATCTGAGTTTCATTAGACTGAGGATCACAAAACCAGATTTATTTTTAGGGTTTTTTTTTAAGCAGTGTGTAATTTTAAGTGGGAGGTATTTTTTGTCAGAAAGAGCACAATACTTTGAGCATACTGAGACAGAATCCAGAGAATCAACAATTTGATGTGAACAACTAAGATGTTTGGGCTATTTAGATGGACATACAGTAGAAATAATTAATAAAAGGTGAGGGTGGGAGGAAACAGAAGGAAAACCACAGGAAGTGGGCACAAAAAGCAGGTAAAAATAGGAATTGGGGAGTTTTGTGAAGATGATGATGAAGACTTTTCTTCCCAGATCTGCATATTAAATTTGTTACCTCAGGGTTGGAGTAGCTTCCACATAAGTACTGTTTTCATGCAGTAAAGTATGTAGGGTAATTTAAGCATCATTCCCTGTCCACTGCTCTTTTATTCTCTCTTTATTCCACTGTCCTTGTGCCAAATACTCTGGGTGGCAGCACAAAAGTATTGTTCATCATCATGCTTTATTTAGAAAAGCATCACTCTCATTCTCCCATTAACTCTCTCAGCCATGAGAAAAGGGTTATTATTTTCCTTTTCAAATTAATACCTCCACTAAAGGAAGCCATAGGTGACTTATGTGGCACCAGATGTTCAGTTTTGCACTTACTGTTCAGCTATCTTTTCTAATTATGGGCATGCACTGTGAAAGAGGAAAAGTTTTTAAAACTGGGCACATGTACAACCATATGCAGGTGAGACTGTGAAGCTCTGACACAGCAGCTATTGGGAGGAAAGCCCTGGGCTGGATGCATTCCCTAGAACAGGTAAAGGGGAGTGCACTCCTCTTCCAGTTCCTTGAATGTTCTAGATTTGTTCTATTCATATCTTAACTCTGAGACAACTAATGATTTCATTCCTAATCCACAACACAGATGGGACTTAGCTCACTCAACTCTGGAAGCAGCACCTGAATCAAAGTTGTAGTGTTCTGCTACAGTCTAGAGAAAGCAGGGCGGTTTAACCAGGGGGAAAGAATATTACCTTAAATTTTATACCTGAAAAAACAGCAGCAACTATTAACAAAGTCTGGAACTCTTATCATTAATCAGTTTGGTGTTACCAGAAATTAAATTTGGTCTAAAATTGAACTGGACATATTCAAGCACTAAGGATTTAGTGATAGGAATAACTTCTTCAACGGTTTTTAACTAGTTTATCAGTAAATGAGGTTACATTAAGTACCATGGCCCCCCTCAAATAAAATTTTTAACCTGGATGGGTTTGAGTCAATCTTTCAAATTGGAAAGTATACCACAAATTTCCTGTATATTGATCCATCGCTCTTTTTGCCTTTTCAAGCTTAATCTTTTCTCACAGTGACCTCTAGCGTGACTGGATTCGACAATGCAGTGGATCCAAGGCAGTGCACGAGGAATCCTCATACTCTTACTCTCATCCTGGTAACAGTATGAACACTTCATATGTGTTCATGCTGTTACGAGGATAAGGGCACACGTGTGTGTGCCATCTGTTTGATTATATGACACACTGCATTAAGCATACAAAAGATGAACGGGAAACTATGAACCCAAAAACACTCTTCCAGCCATACCAAATAAAGAATTTAAAGATTTTTCATTCCTGTCTCATTTTGATCAGATTTTAATCAAAAACTCCATGAATGGTTTGATACATTTGGTAGCAGGTTCAGGAAATTTTCAGCATTCCTAAGTGCAAGAGGTTGCTTTTACTTTCTGAAGCCTTGCACTGGACTTTGTATGAAAGATACAAATCGGAAGGAAGCAATGTAACAATTTCTGTAAGAACTGCTGTAAAATGTAAAGTTTCTTTAAATCCTGACCCCACTATAGCTATGAATTAACTTCAGTAGTTAAGAATTGGCATCAATATAGTACATATATTTTCTTAGAGAAGTACATTTAAGTGACCATTTCCCTCCTCTTTTCTGCAGAACAATTTGCATGAATTAGAGGCAGGAAAAAAGCTCTAAAGCAAAGATTTTTCTGTTTGGTTTCTCCAAAATTGGAAGAGAAAAAAGTTGAGGATATAATCATAGAAAGTAATTTAGTAGGAAATATTACATATTAATATGGTTGGCAGTGTTAAATTTCAATTTGGTAGTCAAAGAGAATTTAGAATTTTAGAATTAGCTAATTCAGTCCTTGACTACTAAGAATTAAAGCTGTAATATTCACACATTTCAGAAGGAAGTAATCTTGGGCTAACTTTGGACAAATAGAGATTCCTTTTCCAGACAAATTCACAAGGCTTGAAATACTGTCAGTACTCTGCAAAAGACCTGGAAGTTTTTTTTCTATAAACTACTTTCTGTTCCTCCTAGGATTCCACCTGCTACATAGCAGCAAACACGGACATGTTGTTCTCAAACTGCAAAACATTACATATGAATTTCTGACTGAAAAACTATCTCAGTTTTAGGCATGTTTAGTGTAAAAGAATTCTGTATTACAGATTATGCAGAATTTAATTAAGATTTCAAAAATGTGCAAAACTGTCACATTGAAAATTTAATTCCTGATGGGAAATATATGCTATTAGTCAGATCAAATTCTGTCATATGGTGGCTTTGGGGGATTAGTCAGAAGGCAGGACTTGCTGTGGTAACCATTTCCAAACATTCCATGTTCAGGTAAAGTGAATTCTATTTGCACACTCATAAAACCCTAGAGTGCCTTTAATGTCTCAGAAGGGACATTACACATCATCTAGTTCCAATGCCCCTGCAATGGGCACGGATGCCACCCACTAGACCTGGTTGCCCAGAGCCCCATCCCTGGAAGTGTTCAAGGCCAGGCTGGATGGGCAACCTCTTCTAGTGCCTTGCCAACCTCTTAAAAAATAATTTCTGCCTAGTATCTACCTGCCTTCTTTCAGTTTAAAACTGTTCCCTCTTTATGCAGTCCAGCTCACTGCAACTTTAGGTTTGGTCTAGCTGGGGGAGTGTGGTGAAAATAGAGGGTCTGATACAATGGACCTGCCCAAAAAATAAAGAACTTTAATGATAAAAATAACAAACACTGAAACTTCATGATCTGAGGAGCAACATTCAAAATTGAAGGGGTGTGGCAAACTTAACATTATATAGGGATATCTGAGGGTAGGGGTGCAATCCTGAACACAAAACAGGTACATGACCTTATATGTAATGGGTCTCCAACCGAGAACCAGAACTAGAAATCTGGCCTATTATGGAATGATTCTATGAGTATACCAACTCCCATGGTTACACTCTTCTCACCATAACCTAACAGATACCTCCTTTTCAGTATCCCACTTCCCACAGTCTCAGGTTGAAGTCTCCTGCATAAGCTACCTGG
The DNA here is from genome assembly GCF_965231275.1 of Zosterops lateralis. Lineage (NCBI taxonomy): Eukaryota > Metazoa > Chordata > Aves > Passeriformes > Zosteropidae > Zosterops > Zosterops lateralis. Next base: position 12,466,141 of record NC_139766.1, read on the forward strand.
ACTAAGCCCCTGCTCATCCCAACCAGTTCAGCTGCCATACCCCTTGTCCGATCACTATTGGTCTGTATAAAAAATTCTCTCCATGTTTTTTTTTAAGCTCCCTTTGGATTCTGGAAGGTAGTGCAAGGTCTACTCAGAGCCTTCTCCAGGCAGAACAACCCCAACTCTCAGCCTGTCTGCACTAGAGGTGCTCCAGCCTTCTTTGTGGCTTGCTCTGGACCTGCTCTAACAGGTACACACCTTTCTTGTTTTGGGGTCTCTCAAGGGCAGAGAAGAGAGGGGAGAAATCACCTCCCTCAGCCTGCTGGCTGTGTCTCTTTTGGTGCAGCCCAGGACAGGCTTGGCCTTCTGGGCTGCAAATGTGCACTGCTGTGGCATGTCCAGGTTCTGGTCCACCAGAATCCCCAAGTCCTTCTCTGACAGGCTTCCTTCAATGAATTATTTTCCCAGTCTTGGCTCATGGCAGGGATTGCCCTGACCCTGGTGCAGCACCTTGCACTTGGATTGTTTAATTTATGTTGAATTTATGATTATTGAATTTATGATATTCTCCTGGAACCACTTCTCAAGCTTGCCTAGGTCCCTCTGGGTGGCATCCACTCCTTCTGTTGTGTCAAGAAATTATTAAATGGAGAATTTCAGAATTATTTTCTGCAAATTTCACATTATTCATTGTCAAGTACATAAACTCATAAAGAGAAGGGATTCAGTCAATTTAAAATGCATATTTAAACCTCTGTTCTTTGTCCATTAGGCTATTTTCCCCAGACCTTTTAAGAACAATGTTTCTGCTATATATTATATATAATATAAAAATTATATTTTTCTACTGTATTTCACATTTAAAAGCTTGTTCAGATTTTATTTATACATGCCAGTAGTCCAGTTGTGTTGATTAACATCAAAAGAACTGATATTTAGTAACTTAACAGTGCCTTTACCTGACATTAAAAGGAGTGTAGGGACAGATTGCAGCTCTCTAATAATGCTGTTTTTTCTTAGCAAATGCAGTCATCTAATTATTCTTATGATGCCAGATATAGTTAGAGTGTATTCTTGCAGGATGGTGTTGGTGTGCTTGAGGTATTTCAACATCTTCCCAATCTTGTCTGCATTTAGTACGTGTTACACACAAGACTCCCACCAGGTGGCAATAAAACTCTTCATTCTTCAAAGCATTTGTTTTTATTTTAGATGGTAGAAACGTACGTTGTGTACTAATTATATGGGGAAAATCGTGATTTCTAATAAGGTGATAGAAAATTATTTTTCTGAACTCTCAAGGCACGAGTGCTTACAAAAAGTCTGGGAACAGACAGCAGCATGCTGGGCAATAGCCATTGTTGTGTACATATCAGCTATTTCAAGGTAAATACAAGTACTATACTTCACTTGGTTCCTGATAAACTGAAATAATTTTTCTTTTGATGAAACTGTAGAGACCAGACAATGTGAAATGCTAATTTACTAGTGGGAACTTAAACCTCATAGGAGTCTCACAATTTTAGTTCCTATTTAGACTGATCAAATTCACATCTTCAGCTACAAAAGAAATCTAGAGTTAATCCAGGTGTATTTCTATGAGTGCTGTACAGCTGCTATATTCCTATACTGTATTTCTATTCCTATCCTATTTTTGAAGGAGATACACCTTGCATACTCATAGCCTTAGTCGACTGCCACTAGTGGTGAAGTGCCAGTAGCAAAACCTGCATGAAGATGCACTGATTTGCCCCCAACTTTGCTTTGGTAGTTTCTGGCATACATTTATTTCTTGCCCCATTCATCCTAATTCCTTGCAAAAATCTCACACTTTCGGGTGCAAATTATCTTTTTAATTTTGGAACAGTTAATGTATAATGCAGATTAACAAACTCAGTGTGGCGAGTTGACCCTGGCTAAGTGCCAGGTGCTGGCTACAGTCACTCTATCTCTGCACTCAGCTGGGCAGGGGAGACAAAAGAAATGGCTCATGGGTTCAGAGACAGGCAGGGAGAGATCGCACCAGTTACTCTCATGGGCAAAACAGACTTAACTTGGGGAAAAATTATTTTAATTTATTACCAATCAAATGAGAGTAGGATAATGAAAAAAACCCCTCTTCTTGGGCTCAGATATTCTGCACGTCCTCCCCGCAGCAGCACAGGGGGATGGGCATTGGGGGACTGCAGTCAGTTTATCACATCATCTCTGCTGGTTCTTCCTCCTCAGAAGGAGAACTCCTCACACTCTTCCCCTGCTCCAGTGTGGAGTCCTTCCTGCAGGAGACAGTCCTCCATGAAACTTCTCCAACATAACTCTTTCCCATATGGTACCTGGGATCAGGACTGAATTGGTGCCTTGACTCACACCAGATGCTTGCTCTTTTCTATCTCTCTTTCTTTGTCGGCAAGAGCTACTTAACTACCCTTCTGAAGGACTTTACAAATTTTTAAATAAGGCAAATATTTAGCAAAAGTTACTATTGCTTTTTAGGAAAGTGATATATTTGAAGAAAAGGCCATCCAAGCTTGTGGACACACAAACACTTCAGGTATTATGAAACACTACAAAATTTGTAATATATTAAACACTAACAAAAACCCATCTAAAAATTAACTCATGTTCTTAGTTAAGCTTAGTTACTTGTACTTAAATCTGGCCTCATTTAGACTGTTCACAGTAAGAATAAAAAATCTGACATTAAAGGCTACTGTAGTGTTTTTCCTATCTCCTTCTCCCCCCACAAAAAAAGCCACCAAAAGCCCCCAAACCAAACAGCTATGCACAACAGTATCTGGCTTTTAGTACAGACAATTTGTTCCTCTCCACTGATAAATGCATTCATAATACACTTGCATCAGTCACAGCTAGAGCAAGAGATATACTTTTGAGATATATTTTCTAGCAATACTGCTCCTGATGAACAAATAAATCATGTAATTTTGGCTTTCATAAAAAGGAATACCAGCATATTTTCAACATATGACAAAATCTGCAGTGCTCTGTTTGCATTTCCCTGTTTTCCCCAATATACTAATCAGAAGATACCATTATATTCTGTATTGAATTCAGAATTCATAGGTGCATTTCACTGAAGGAGATAACCTAGTTTTTTGAATGAAATTAGAATTTATCGACATAGCTTAAAACAAACAAATTATGACATTTCCCAGATATCACTACTGACAATTGTCTTCAGTCAGTCTCCTGCTGACTTTGTTAACAGCAATGGAAACTGTTGAAAAAAAAAATCACTCTATGATTACAAAAACAGTACTGGAGGAGATTCAAGCCCATTTCTCTACTACTTCTTTCTCTATATTAATTCAGGATCCACTTTACTGTAGTTGATCCAGGAAAGGTTAAATAATATGACTCCTGATATTCAAAGACAATCTGCTACAGTTTTTTGCTTATTTTATCATTACAATGATGCAAATAGATTGGGAAAAAAGAAACCCCAAACCATCCAAGAATTTAAATTAACAGTATGTTACATTTTATAGCAGTAATCTATGATCTAGGATAGGTCAATAACAGGATGGCTCAAGAAGCCAAAGAAGGATGAGGAATAACTGGCTGTGTACTAGCACATGGGGGATTACAGTAGATTAAAAAATGATAAATCAGGAATGTCATTCTATTTCAGATAAAAGCAAGTGCCATTGTGGCATGCGAGGTATACAGGAGGTAATCCTTTCACTACTCAAGATTGTAAGGCCATGGCTGCCACACTTCAAAATCCAGGTCCATGCTTTGGAAAGAGGCAAATTACATGGATAAAGTCTAGTGGAGAGCCATGAGTCAAAAACCTAGATCAAATTTAGGAAAAAAAGTGGGAAAATTTGTCTTTTAGCCTCGGCAAAAAAGATACTTCAAAATATGCAAAATGTTTTGCAAAAAGGATGTTTTTAGTACTCAAAGGGGTTAGAACAGGAAGTAATAACTTGCAGTATATGAGATTTAGATTAGATATTAAAACTTTACAAGAACACTGTGACAGGCCATCTGTGCAACCATCATCAGAGGGGCTTTTTAAGAGGAGGCAATACAAACTGCTATCCAGGTATTAGGAATAATGCTTCAGAGAACAAGATAATTCAGATAATATATCAACATTTCATCCAACTTTGAGATTTTTATCAACATTTCCTTATTCTTCAGATTACCACACTTTGTGAATCACTCTTCTTTTAAAGAAGGTTTGAGGAGCTTCAGAACATTGATAAGTACTCAATTCCAACTGCATGTTGCAATATATCACTTTTCAAATATATGATATTTAGAATATTCCCTTATTACTTCCTATATCTGTTAATGTCACTAAGATTGGTGAGAAAACCTAAAAAGGTTTTTCTGCTGGACACAGCTGAGACTACTGATCAGAGAGTTAATTTAGTAAGAGCCAAATTTAGATATCCAATCTGCATAATGCTTTGCTAAAACAATGTTTGACAATATTCACAGTTAGCAATTTAAAAGCTGGTAATACATCTGCCTTTTATTTTTTGTGGTTTGTTGACATACTTATGTGAATTATTGTATTAATTAAGCTTCATGAATAGAGATCTGCTCTTTACACATGCTCAAGGTGTCATCTGGTCTTAAGATAAAACTTTCAGTATCAGAGTGGGAGTAAGAAACAAATCTTCAAGAAGCTCTTGGGGCACAGGGTAAAAAAAATGGACCAATTTAATTCTTGAATTAGACTCCCCTTAGTTGTCTAGCCTGGCATTTTAGTGGAGTGAGAGGGGGGCAGGGAGAGTTGGGGTTTTTTTAAGTTATGTGTTGTGGTTTCACCCCAGCCAGCAACCAACCCCCAGGCAGCTGTTTGCTCACTCCTCCAGTCAGCAGGATCAGGAAGTGAATTGGGGAGGTAAAAGCTGGAAAACTCATGAGTTGAGATAAAGACAGTATAACAAAAACAAAAGCTGCACACACAAGCCAAGCAAAATGAGGAATTAATTCACAGCTTCCCATGAGCAGGCAGGTGCTCAGACATCTCCAGTACAGCAAGACCCATCACGTGCAACGGTGATTTGGGAAGACAAACAAAAGCAAACCATCACTCCAAATATCCTCCCCCTTACCTACTTCTTCCTTGCCTCACTTCATATACTGAGCATGATGTCACACCATCTGGAATATCCCTTTGGCCAGTTTGGGTCACCTGTCCTTGCTCTGTCTCCTCCCAGCCTCCCACTGACCTCCAGCTTCCCTGCCAGACTGGAATGTGAAAAGCAGAAAAGGCCTTGGCTCTGTGTAAACTCTGCTCAGGAATAACAAAAACATCTCTATGTTATCAACCCTGTGTTCAGTAGAAATCCACAACTCAGCCCCACACATTGCACCGTGAAGAAAGTTATCTCTACCCTAGCCAAAACCAGCACATCCATCAAGATTAAAAAGATTATTTCATAAAAATGCAATTTGAGGTTCATAAAATTTTTTTGGCTATAAATTTTTAACTCACCTAAATCTTTCCTCTGGGCAATTCTCAAAGTCTTTAGAATATGCTAAGACTTTTTATGGTTAGGGCCCAAGCCTTGAAATGATTCATAAAAGAACACAGTCTAATAGGGAAAATTACCTAAATAATTCAATACTGTTATACCCTTTGATAGGTATGTGAGGAACAGAAAATGCCTTTGGAGGTTCTGTTTCATTTTCACTTTAGGCAAGAGAACATTTCTTTTTTGAAGCAGAGAAATTTTTTGCCTTACACTGCCTCATGTCTGGCACCACAAAGTGTTTTATACACACTGTGCCTGACTCATTCCATGTGGGCAAGAAAGGTTTCTGTAGGAGATAGGCAGGCTATATTCCAAATGCACTTGTACTGACATCTTAAATAAATAAAAAAATAAGCTAGGGAAACAATGCAGAAATTCTGAATATCTTCAGAGTGCTTTACAAGCTTTACCTTGTTTACCAGATTAAACACATTTCACACACTGAGCTCTGGGGTATGAACGGTGTTCTCTTTGCTTCTTTTTGCCCTGCAGCCTCCTTAGATGAGCTTTGGGAAACTGGAAAGACTGCACAGAGAGAGAATTGATTTGCATGCAGGATCTGCAGCCTAAAATTTGTCATCTTGGCAGCTCTCTCTTCTTGAAGTAAATCATGAATCATCACCAATGGAAGAGCCACAGAGGATGAAGTCCATGTTACAAAGTCTGTGGCTAGAGCCAGCCTTTGAGAGCCTGCATGGAGACCAACCATGCTGCCTCTGGAAGCAGCACAGCCCTGAGCCCCCTGGGCTGTGAGCAACCAGCTCAAACACAGTGTGAACTGCGGCGTCTCAGCAGTTTGGCTGCCTTTGCTGCTGACTACCCTTTCCTCCATCACACATCCTTTGTATCTTCTCAAAGCCTAATTCACTGATACCTTCTGCTATCATCTTCCCACTTGATCTGTTTGAATCCACTATGACATTACTGTGGCTAGACAACAACTTGAGAGCCTTTTTTAAACTGTTGTATTTATAATACCACCTTATGGGAGTACTCACAATACTTTCCTAGTGTTACCGTTTATCTGAGCCTGCAATTACACAGTTTAATTAAATTTTGTTTGACATTTATCCTTGTTTTTTCTTAGTCTTTATTTGCCATGTGACTTCACCCTCCATGGAAAAATGGTACTGGGAATCTCCACCAGCACATATTGCTGTTGGCCTAGAGGGTTGGTGTAGGTCCCTTCCAACTGAACTGCTCTATTCTAGTCAGTTATTTTTCTAAAGAAAAAAGGGGGCCATAAGATAAAATATAAGTGCACCCCATGTTATTTGGACAGAAGTCTGTGTTTACACACTCTTAATTACTCAGGTTGTTACTAGTCTCTGAGCAGTGTACTTTCAGGCAATTATCAATTTGGTACCTTTCCTAAGAAGAAACATTGTAAAGATAGAGCAAATGTCATTAATCCTGTCTAAACTTTCTGCTTATTGCAGCCTATTTTATTGAATTTAGGTGAAATTGCTTTTAAAGTGGTATAAGGAAACCAAAATTGTATGGGCAATTAATACAATTTTTTTTCTTACCAAAATTTTAATTATACCTGATGTAATTAATTTTTAAACTTGAGAAATGTTTCATCTTTCTCTGTTGCACATCAAGCCTTCACTTAACAGAAATTAAATACACTTAACAGAGATTAAATATAATTTTATTACATACAAAAGCATTCAAGTTCTGCACTACCAGAAATCAGGCAGCAAGGAACAATTCCAGTTATTTTGCTTCTGAGCATTTACAAGAATATGATAATACAGGAGGAGTTTTGGTATCTTCACTGACTATGGTAATGCATCTCTGGGGATGAGTAATGAAAGGGCCCATTTCATCTTCCCCAAGGTATAATCCCTGATTCCAGTATCTTTGGTTAGCAACTGCTCTTACCCAGTTTCTACCTCTGAAGAAAAGACCACATTCAGTATTCAAAGTCCTACTCTATCTTGGATGAGAGCTGCTTCCAAGTAAGAATCAGCAGATCTTACACACCTCCTGTGCTCAGTTACACACTGATTTCCAAAGATAATCAAGTCTTTGGCTCTTTTTCTCTTTTAATAGGGAAAAGGGAAGAAATTTATCAGACTATCTATTCACTTCCCTATCACCCTTTACTTCTTCTCAAAGGTCAACTTTATGAGAGCAACCTTTTTTCATTCTCTAAGAAAGATACATCCAGGGGAATTCCTCAATATTCCCCTCAAACAAGGACCTTGCATGACAGTAGTAAAGTATTTCTTGATTTTGCATATTTACATCAGTGTGCATAACAGAAGCTGTGGTAGATCTTAAAGAGCATTTCCAACTGGCTGCTATCCTTTGAAATTATCTGCTACGTTTTATTATGTCCTGAACCTGCAATTTTGAATCCATAGATGCAAGAAAAGTACACCTGTACTCCAAACACATACACTGCTGTAGCGTTACTAAAATATTCAATATGATTAAATTATGATATTAATTAGAAGATCAGTAAAGGATATTTTAATTTCTTTTTTCCTTTGCACATTAAGTTTCTATAAGAGGGTGCTACAACCCTAGAATTTATGAACTTATGTAATATTATTGATATATACAATATTATAAGATCTTGTCTTCAGATAGTCAAGGTGGCCATTAGCAACTCATTCTTAAAAAGAAAAAAAAATATGAAGAGAAAAAATGGTCCACCAAAATGTCATGATTTTAAAAGCTTATTTAGATTTTAAGATTACATTTTAAAAGCATATTTAGAAGCTTTTTTCGAACAAAGCTCTGACTAGCTCAGTACATCATGTAGTAAAACAAGTGTGAGTGAGCCACGGGCACACATCCTCAGAGAATTCCTACTAAGAAGTATAATGGCTGTTATTTTTACACTTTTAATCCCTAGCCTCTCCTTATTACAGCTAATCATCTCAGCATACGCATTAAAGAGGGCTCTGCAGGTAATGTAGCATGAGAAATCAATTGCCATCCAAAGTACTAGTGCTTGCTTCTGTAGCAGCATCTTTGACCACACATGGGTTAATATATTGTGAATCTTCAGTTTTCCCCTTTGTTTTAACATGAATCAAATCCTTTATTCCCATATTCCACAGTACAGTCATTAATTTAATCTATTTATATTGTAATTTCTAATTTGATATGTGACTGCACAGCAAGGCAGCTTTTAACCAAGTCAGCTGTACATAAAGGCTATAATAAATCCTAATTTCAGGGTGTATATTCCCAGAAGACTTCCCTCTCTGTTAAGGAATAAGTGACTTCTCTAAAGCAGGTGAAGAGAACATTAAAAATGCATACATATCTGCTCAGACACATGCTGACACACAAAAGAAAGGAATATTGTACAATCTATCCAGTACAATACAGAAACACAACTTATGATTGTTAAACTACATATTTCAACTCTTAATTGCAGTCTACTTCCTTAGGCTGCTATTTATACCCATGCATGGTAATTATTCCCTATTCAAAGCACGAGTTTGTAACACATGCTATTTCTGGATATTATACCATCACTCACCTAAGGCAGAACCCATCAAGAGGGTGAGAAAGACAAGAGAACATCTCCAAGAAGACACACTGCAACTTGTCATATCAGTGTTTCGACCATTCATAAAAGAAGATTAGATTCTGACTATGTGTTGTAGAAAGAATTTATACAATGCACACTCATCTCCTGGCAGGTGTGGCCAGGTTCTGACCTTGGCAGGCCTTTATGGTCCCACCTTGAGAGCTATATACACCAGCAGCACTTCCCCTTTGGTACAGCAGACACACATCCTGTGTGTTGAAACTCAGCAGCGTGGTAGGTGATTTTTTTTTTTTTTGGCGTATGTGGATGCCACTATCAATTTTGCACACAACTGCACAGCAAGACAGATTCTCTGAGAGTGTGTAAAAGGCACCTCTGCTCCAGGACCAAGGTATCCTTGCCAGAGATTCACCCACAATGCTGAGAGCGAGCCCAGGCATCCCATACACAGACACTTAGCAGCCAGCTCTCTGAGCAAAACACATCTCAGCTACAGAGAATCAGGCCAGCTCTTTCCAGCAAGCTTGAATCTGAAAGTAGCATTTTTTAAAACATTAAATGAATGATAAAACACGACTGTTTTGAATGAAAATCCACTGCAAGTTTCACAATGCCACAATAACTTAGAAGGATAAAGCTCATTCCATTTCAATGACTCCGAATCTCCCAGGCTTTCGGAAGGAGATGTTTTGAATCCAACTTTTCTAGAAAAATCATTCCCATAAAATATCATATCCAAATCCTTTAAAGTACATAATTATAGCCAGTCGACTTAAGGCTCCCCCTAAAAGAAAACTTATCTTGCTTGTCCTGAGCAGTATAAACATTCATAATAATCAGTGCTGAAAGAAGTTTTAAATATAGCCATATATTGTACATAATTGTGCTGTTGCTATGCACTATTATGTAACTGCCTGCAGATGGCTGCATTTCAATGGGAAAACAACCTCTGTTCTTTGAGTGTGTATTTCTGATTTCTAAATAATAATATTGATAATATTAGCAATAATAACAACAATAATAAAAAATAATCAATGCACCGCTTTTACATTTACAGCAGCAAATAGTCTGGTTCCCTCTGTGTAAATCAGTTTCAAATGTGTTCTAGTTTTTTGGTGTGGGTTTTTTTTTTTTTTTTTTTAATAAAAGACTGTAAAAGCTTAATGCATTACAAAAAGAGCTGAAGCTTTAAAAACTTCTCACACTTTGAGTTTTAACTGAACAGGAGGACCATCTCTGTTTACAAGAGATTTTTATTAGGGTTAAAAGGCAAATTTAGAGTGAGGAGTCTGATATTCTTCTGCTAGTCTGCAGGCTTAAAACTTTAAAATGAGAATATCGATATTAAAAATGAATTAACTTTTCAATTATGTTCTGTCCTTGAAATTTTATTTTGCTTTCTGCTTAATATAGTTACTGCAGCATGAGTGCAATAAAGTCTAAGTGCTTCTAATTCTAAATTGCATAGTTGTAATGTTACCAGAAGGTTTTTAGGGCATTTTTAAAGTGTTGCTTCAAAAAGTCAATTTTATTCCTCCTGAATTAAATGAAGTATTTGCATTGCTATTCAAGGAATTCAGAATAGAGCTGAGTATTTTCTTGCGGATGTCTCACATATCACTTTTCAGATTCAATACTTCAGTCTGCTTCACCAGTCACTAATAGCACAGGTAGGAAGCTGGTAACACCCTAGCTAAACCATCAGTAGTAATAAATCAGCTGATACCTGGGCAAAATACTCCTCTTCCTTTGCAGATATCTTCTGTATTTCACAGCTTCCTGCTCAGTTTGTGTTGTTCAGAAGCTTCCCACATCAGCAGGGACATCACAGTTACCAGGATATATCAGGACTAATTTCTGGCTGACCCAAGTGTGAACTTGGGCTTGACCCAGTATTCTTCCAGTAAGATACAACACTGCTGTAAATAAACAGGCAAACAAAACCAGGCCAGATTATAAATCTTTACTTTCACTTAATATGCCAGTCTCTTGTCTGTTCCATGACCACTAACAGCACCAGTTCTTTGGGGATGGGACCATCTTTACAGTAAATCTGTGCAGGGCAGACAGTGCAGTGGGTCCCTCAGCTTCTAGATATGAGTGGATATCAAACTCCAGATTCTCAAAAGAATGCTTTAGGGTTCATGAAATGGTCATTGCTCTCCAGCTGAATGGAACAGCAGGTTATAGAGCCCTGTCTGACAGGAAGATAGTATTCTTGACTCTGTGCAGACAAGATAATCACCTTATTTTTTAAATTAAATCAAATTTATGTTAATTAGAAAAAAAGCGCAAACACTTCTATTAATAAAAAATATGGAGAAACAAAGTGCTATCTAAGATATAAACTATACTTTCTTTTTTATTTTCAAATACTTTCAAGTGAAAATTATTTAATAAGAAAATATTTTGTATGTAACAACCCTATGCACCAACCCATTACAAGTAAATCCTACACAGAACATCCTGCCTTTTTTCAGAACACATCACTGCATCCTTGCACAAGATATAACACCAATACAAAGCCATGCATATATTATTTATGGGCTCCAATTTCCTCTCTCCCTGACCAGGGCCAGAACTAAGGCCCCAGATTCCTACTCTTATGAAGAACAGTTAGATGGTAGCTAAAGGATAACAAACTGCTTATTCTGGTTTCATTAATCCACACTTGGAACACAGCCACTAATAAATGTGTTGGCATTTTTTAAAAGCCTAAGTATCAAACATTTATACCTGAAAATTTCTTAGAAAATGGAACAAATTAACTATATGAAGTAATTAAGACCAACTGGGCCATTCAATTTGTATTGATTTCAAAATCAAAACCAGCATTTTCTCTACAGGGAAGGAACTATTGGCACTATTCCGGCTACAAGAATTCCTTTAAGTCCTGGTTGAAATGCCTCCCTTTGGAAAGAGATTTAAGTGTTGCTTCACACCGCCCAGCAATGCATATTCCCTTTTAGTCTCAAAAGGTGTTTCTGTTTAGTTGCCTTGACTGTTAAAATGTGCATTCTAATTTAGATTTTACTCATTCCGTGTGGCCATCAATAGAGTTAATTTTATCCATCATACTGAAGCGTTCCCTTCTCAGCTTCCTGTGCCTGTGATGCTGCCCGGAGCTGTGTCTCTGCTGAACTCCATCCACCTACTGCTTGGAGCATGTTCTGAGGCTGATGCATGTTCCTTGTATATTGTGATTACTGTTCCAAATCTATTTTCTCATAGCCATCTTGTGTTTTTAAACCAAGTACAAACCTAGCACTAGAGCAGCAGCAGCAACAACAACAGCAAGACAAATGGAATGGTAAACTTGGTTATTTTCTCCTTGATTCAGGGCCAATTTACACAGACACTGCACAAGCCATCAACATAACACTGAGATAGTTATCCTGACCTTTCCCATCCCCCGAGGTCCTGGCACTTGGCTCACAGAAACACATTTCTGCTGCATTCCCTGGGTCATCACTGAACCTGGACCAACAGATACAGCATCACGAGCAGCATTTTGGTAAAGCTGCGTTCACAGCCGAGGTACATCGGCACAGAGGAGTCACTCTGGTCTGAAACCCACAGCAAAGCCTGGGCCCGGGAGCTTCGAGATGATGTTCTGACCAAAGGACGGGGTTTTAAATGGCATCGGGATTTACAGGCGTCCGGCAGCTGGGCTGATCTGACAACTCCGTGTCTAATTCTTCTGTGACATAAAATAACTAAACGGGTCCATCCTCCCGGGCTCTCTGTGCCGGCCGTGCCCGCAGCGGCTGAAGCGGGGACCGAGCGAGGGGACCCGGATCCCATGGAGGGCTCAGTGCCCGGCCCGGTGCGGGGCAGCTCTCCCGGAGCCGCAGCCCCGCGGGACCACCTCGGGACCACCACAGACCCAGCACAGACCCCGCACGGCACCAGGGCGGCCCCACAGCCGAGCAGGGCCGACCCCCGGGCGGCGACGGGCGCGGGGCGGGGCCGCGGGAGGGCCCGGCCGCCGCCGCCCCCGAGGGCGGGCCGCCGGTGACAGCCGGGGAGGGACCGGCGGCGGCAGCGAGGTGCGGCTGCCGGGCGGTGCTTCGCCTGGGCTCTGTCCGCATCGCGCCGGCGGATCCCCCCGGGGAAGGAGCGGGCCAGGGCTCGGCCGGGAGTGGGTGAGTGGCGGCGGGAGGCGCGGGTGGGCGATGGGGGGCGGCGCGGGCACGGGGAACGGAGGGATGGAGGGATGGAGGGATGGAGGGATGGGAGGATGCCGCCGCGCTCGGAGACTTTGGTCGTGCGAGGTGCCTACGGGAAAAAAAGTGCATCTCGGGGCGGGGCGAGGCTGTGCCCCTCTCCGCTCGCCCGTCCGTGACCCGACGGGCGCGGAAGCCTCGCGAAGGGCGGCCGGTCCTTGGCGGGGCAGGGGCTCCTGTCCCCGGGCGGGGCGAGGCAGCCCCCGCCCCCGCCCCCGCCCTCCCGCAGCTCCCCCGCAGCATCGGCGGGCCGGGACAGCCCCGAGGGGCTCCCTGTGCTCCCCCAGCCCGCCGGTACCGCGGCTGGGCGGGATGAAGGGCCGGAGCATCCCGGCCCCGCCGGGCTCTGCCCCCTCCCGGGCTGTACCTGCGGGGCCGGGCCGGCACTGCTCCTGCGAGCCGGGTCCTGCTGGTAGGGCTGTTCTGGGAGCAGACCCCAGGCCTGCCCTTGGACGGCTGGCAGGATGAGGCCTTTTTTTTTTTTTTTTTTTTTTTTTTTTTTTTTTTTTTTTTTTTTTCGGGGTGCTGGCTGGCTGATATTTACATAATATCTCTGCTTAAATGTGACCTCGTCCCTAATTGGAGGCTTCCTTTCCATTTTCTATGGCAACACTACAGAGCAGATCACTCCAGGGGGCTGGATCTGAGGAGTATCTGCACACACTGTAATTTTTCTCTCTTGGTTCCCCATCAAGACTGGTTTGTTCTGGTGAATGAGTGAGATTTTAAAAAAAAGTTCTTTCTGTCAGCCCTTAAAGCAGTGCCTAGGCCTGCAAGTCACTGCAGATTTGCAGGATCTCTGAATTAGAGGAGGATGAACACAGGCTTAACTAACAATCAAGAATTAGTTTTGTTACGTATTTATATATTTACTAGCCTGACTGATGACTTCCGTGCACCACACTGCCTAATCAAACAATCATAAGAAATGATGCCAATTATAACCGACTGTATTTATTTATATTTAAATTAATAGAATTTTAAGAAGGCAGAATAAAAGAAATCCTAGCAAATTTTGTAAGGGAGAAAAAATTGAGATCCACTTCATTCAGGTTTTTGTCCATGAGATCCCTGCCCTATACTTAGAACCCATCATGTACACACAGTAAGGTCTGTTCTTACCCAGTTGGTCTCACTGACAGTAAGCTTGATGTGCCTATATATTTATGCAGGAGTTGGATTCTGTGATGCTTATTAGGGCCTGCTGTGTTTCATCTCTGTGAGATGCCAGCTTTGGTTTCGGGTTTTGTATGGCAAGGGATGAATATCTTTGTGTTGGTTTCCTTAAACCCACTGAAAATGTTTTGTGATTGTAAGATGCACTAATTCATGGTGCATTTAGGCAGGAAGGTTTTTCTAAAGACTTTTAAATTCTGCCTTAATTATCTTTTGAGATGGTGTTTTTGTTCTGCATTGAAGAAACACATGCCTTACTGTTAATAATGCTAAAATTAGTTACTGTGATACAGAAGCTGGGATACTCTGTATGGCCTAGAACATTTGTTTTCAGTCTCTGCTCTGTTTGTACTTCTTGGTCCACTGGGATGACTGCTTCTTGCACCTGAGGTAGTGTGGAGTCTTTTCAGGTTTGAGTTTCTTGTTTTGGATGGGTGCACGTAATTAGGTTGTTAATACAAATCTAATCTTTGAATAGATATACTTGAGATTTAAACAGAAGGGCCAAGAATCTTGGATCTCATGAAAGAGGTGATTCTTCTTGTGGGTGGAGAGACCAGTGTTTGGAGAGGTGCTCTACAAGTTCAAGGAGGCCATCCCTAGGACTCCTTTGCTGAGGCACTGGAGCTTGTCTGCTGCAGGCTGAGACACAAGTACTGTAAGAGACCATTGGTCTAGGGATTTGCCTAACGTATTTCAGTACTCCTACATGTAGATAAAGGCTTTTTATTCCATTTGCTTTTTGGAAATGCTCCGCTCTGAGCAATGCTCACTCTCCACTTAAATGAATGCTCCTTTATTGTCCTAGATTGTTGTTACAGGAATGCAAGAGTTGGAAATATCCTCAAAAGAGGCCATGTGTTGAACCTGAGGTATAAATAAGGCTTGAATTAAAAGATATGTACTCTGTTAAAATGTTAATGTTGGGACACAGTGATGGAGCAGAGTTTCCTTAAGATTCTTCTCTTAGAGGTCCATCTCATTTGAGCTCACTCTTTTTTTTCCATAGTGCATTTCCATAGTGCACAGCCCCACCTTTGATGCAGTTCATCCTAGCTCTGCTATCAGTTTCTGATTTTAAGTATTATTTATCAGTATGCAAATGTTCATACTTTCTTTCATGAATAGTTTTTTTCCTTGTAGAACATTTTGGTTAGATAATGATAGAAGATGGGAGAGGTAGGAGTAGCAAGTATATGAGGAAAGTAATGGGCCTGGGCTGTGTTTCTGGATAGTGCCAGGCCAGATGGAGCTGGCACAAACATGTGTCAGGGAACAAAAAATACTGAAGAATGTGAGATTGGATTGCCCATTTGTATAAAAGCAAGGTTGGTTGCATGCTGCCTCTTTCTAAGAGGATATTTGGACAGGTACCACTGATTATTGCATCTCCATTTATTAATGTAGAACAAAAGTTGCTCTGCCATCAAGCAAAGAAAACATCAAACCCTTCTCCTCATGTCCTTGTCTGTAATCCTGATTTTTTTTTCTATCAACTTTCATTAGCTGTTCTGCTTCATTTTGAAGGTACAATATTCAGCCTTAATTGCAGCTTTGTGTACTGATATGCACAAATACATTCCATCTCTTTTGTTTTTCATTAAAAAAAAATTCCATATTTAGAACTATTTAGGGTAGTACTTATTGCATTAGTACTTACTGCATTACTTATCAGCATTAGTAAGGAAAATCAGTTTCATGGTCATTGTTTTCTTCACATGTTACAATAAAATGTCTTGAGTTAAAGATCTGAAATGTGGGGGTTTTTTACCATCTTGGGAAGTTTTTCTCCTGCATGCAAATTTTGTTACTTCTGTTTAATTTTTGCTAAGGTTTTTTTAAATAGCAAACTTTATCGGCCATAACCTCAGTAATAGGGAAAAGATCTATAGTAGTTCAATAAAAGTGATACAGATTCATTGTCAGTGGGGCAAATGGAACCAGAGTAGTAGTTTAAACTAATTTTTCATTCATTCTTTTTTCTACGATACTTCCATTCTTTGCACATTATTGTAAATCATAGAACTTTGGCAGATGGAATGCTTTCCTATAGATCACTAAAACTTGGATGATTACTTCCTTACTTGCAATATTTAATTTCTTTGTTTGTCCAATAAGAATGGCAACTGAAGAGAAACTTCTGCCACCTAGGTGAGGTCTCCTCTTTTTCCTTGCAACACAGTCCAAGATCGTAGATCTGGCATTTAATAGATCTGGCATTTAATTCCACAGCTTCCTCTGGGTTTGCTGGTTCCTTCTTAACCATATAGGCTCTCAAACACATTGCATAAATGCATGTGAAGAGCCAGATGTATTCAGGAAGCTCCCACCTGGAGCTGTTAAGTTAGGCAGGAATGGATAAGGGCCTTGATGTAGTGAGGAATACAAATGGGAATTTTGTTATTTTATTTTTGTTCTGTTAGTTCAGAGAAACTTGTAGTCACTCTGTATCTTGTTCACAATGGGAGATTACATGTCAATGAAGACAAAGATATAGAGTGGTAATTTTAAATTTACCTTTATATCATTGATTTTAAGAGAGAGTTTCCTAATGTACATTTTATGAAAAACATAAACATACATATACATGAAGTTGTTTTTGTGCTGTTCTGTCCTGTTAACTTGCTGAATAACCCAATAAACTGAAACCAGCTTCTGGAGGTGAGACTCTGAAATTAAAGCAAAAATCACTGAAATTGTGAAACTTCTAGAAGTATTGAATAGACTTTTTTATAGTAGTTATGTCATCCTCAAAAAGCACAGTCAACATTGGTTTGCTTTGCTTTGAATTTACTTTGTTTTTAGTGGAAGATGGCTGAAGGACATCTTTGCTTTGTTCTGATAATAAGAGTACTTTGATGTAAATATTATTAATTTGTTTCTTGCAGATGTTTTTAAAACCTACATATTTAATGTCCAAACTGGAATTCTATAATCAGTGTAGAATGAAGAGGGAAGCTATTTATATTAAATGTATTTGTTCATGTGTTGCTTACTTGTTCCCTACTAAAGGCTGAATGTAGCCACAACTGTAGGAGGATCAAGATGTCTCTCCAAACTCTTTGAAGTTTCTGTTCAGTTTTCTTCTCACTTTCAGCCCATCTTAACACCATGTTGTCCATTTAATAGCACCATACCTCGACATTAAGGGAAATGAGAGCTGTTTCAGAAAGTATGTGTTTTTTCATATTTCCTAGTGCCATTGAAATTTAACTTGCATTTGACAAGACATTATTATTGGAAGCTTTGAGTTACCCTTGTGATAGCTGTTACCTTTCCATCCAGGAAGGAAGTGTCAGCAGAGTCACACAACTGCATTTTGCAGTTTCACTTTTGATTTAGCGCTGATGCTAAACATGTGCTGCAGATGAAATGCTTGGCTTCCTGGGTGTAACCTCGATAAATGATGTCCCTTTGGCTATGGTCAACATAGTTGTCAGCCTTCATTATGGGCACTGTCTGCATATCTGATTGCTTTGACTTCGCTGTGCAGGTGAGGAGGTGATTTTTTTATTTTCCCCTGTGCGTATAATGTACCAAAGTTTAATTCTAACATTATCTGTTTATTTTAAGATGAGGTGAGCCAAATGGTATATTGGTGCAGTTGAAAGTGAGGTGCTATTATTGTTATTATTATTATTGTGCATATGATGAGAATAAGAGTGAGCCATTGCAGAAAAATCCTCTGTGAATTGAATTCTTCCAAAATTATCTTATTCCTCTTCTTCAACAGTCAGAACAAGGAACATCTTATCTAACTGAAGTAGACTATTTTACTAAGACTTTCCAAAATGTCAGTGGCTAAGGCTGAGATTTTATTTTTTTTTCTATTTTCTATCTAGAGCAGTATCCAATGCCTTGTAGCTTTTTATTTACTGCTCTATAATGTTTCTGTTTATGCAAAAAATTGTCCAGTATTTTGCATTTCTTCTCACTAGCTTGCATTTGAACTCCCACCCAAAGGTGCAAGCCTTGTTTTCTTGTGAACTGCTAATTCTCTGAACAAGCTTATTATCCATGTTTATAAATACTTGCAGTGATGTGATGCATGTCTGCCCTGAGTCTAATCAGGGCATGGTTCTAGAGTGAAGGTTTTACTTTGTGAGACAGCGGTTCTCATTCTGTTTGAGTCCTTAAGATGCAGGTACTTCTCTGATTCTGGAGTAACTGCTTCCTGTAGTACTTTCTGCATCTCTGGATGTCTCTGTCAGAAAAGAAGAGTGTGTTGGGAGGTGCTCCTTCTCTAAATTGCTTAGAAATGAGAAATGAAACCCCAAGAATACACCTTTTTTTTCCATATCAAGGTGTAAACCAGCACTTCCACAATGTTTTTACCTTACGTTGATCTACTTGAGTCACAACTTGGCATTTCCTGTAGAACAGATCATGGCTCAATCATTCATTGCTAAGCTTGTTAGGTATAGACTATATTATAACTATACTCTGCTAATTTAGTGCTGCAGACTTTTATTTCTTATAAAAGAATTAATTACTTTTTCCTCTTGAATCCTTTTCTGGACTCCCTAGTTCTTAAACCAGAGAAAAAATATCTGCAAAAACATTTTATCCCACCTTCTTATATCCTTATATCGATGTTCTTTGAGATGCACTTATTTTAAGGAAGACCAAGTGATAATTTATCTGCACTATGACAAAAGAAAATAATTCAGCTAACCAGTAAGGATGATGGACTTAATTCTCACAAAGGCAGGCTTCAGCTTCTCTGTGCAGCATAATCCTTCTCAAGATAATCATCCTATTAGCTTTTGCATGAGGCTTTGGCCTCTACTACGTAGGGTGGAAGAGAGGATGGGATACTGTGCCCCAACACTTATTGTCTGTTCTGGTAGTTCTGAGTTTTTTACTAAAACGGCAAACCCTTATTAAAAACTTTAATTACATTTGCTGTAGCCTGGCTTCCTACGGAAATGAGCCTTAAATGCTTCTGCTGTTTCTGAGTCCTCTATGACTAGTTTTTGCATGTGTTGGACAATTTCAAATTACATGTGTGAAATGGTTGAAGTCTTGAACATAAATCTCCTGCTCCAGAAGTTAAGATGTATATGCTTGATTGCAGAAGTTAGATGAACCTTTTGTATTTTTGCTCAAGTTTCACTGATGAATGGCATGAACTTGTATTCTTTGCAATGAGTCACCTTGAAAAATGAATCTTTTGGACTATTTTATTCCTGACAACTCATTATATCCCTTTAAACTCATTATACCCCTTTATTAATGTTTTCTAGTTTGGTTTGGTGGTGGGGTTTTTGTTTGTTTGGATTTTTTTGGGTTTTGTCTGGCTTTGTTTGGATTTTTTGAATAGATTGCCATCATATGCTGAAAGTTCTCAGATTTTTTTAGATTCTATATTTGACCAGCCAGTAGGTTGGAGCTATTACTGCCTCTCCTAGATGATATGTAGTCTAAAAAGTAGATGCCAACTTCTGCATCAAAATGGGAGCCATGACCAAAGCCATGGTTAGGGATATCTGGGCTAGGTTTAATCTGTCTATTTAGTGAGCTATTAGGAATCTAGGTATTGGGTAAAAAAAAGCTGTGGTTTTTAAGAGTAAAAATTTAAATGCTAAGAATTTTATGTGTACTCAGAAAATACTTCAAGAATTAATATACAATTAAATCTATTTGAGGAGACAGCCTGTCTGATGAACTGGGTAAAATAGAAGATTCCTACATACTTGCACTTTAACATGATTGCATAATAATGGTAAATTATGCTTTACAAGGGGATGTGTTAGAGATGTGTCTGATTTAAACAGTGTTTAAGCTCTAATCACAGCACTTAGTGTACTTAATATATGTATTGTCCAGGAACTGAGGGGAGGCTAATCCTTCAAAAGCACAAAAGCAACACAGTATTCCAATTACTTGTTTCCTCATACGAAGTAGAGAAGGATCTAAAACCTTTAGAGGGTTCTCTTATCACTTCAGGTAATAAATAGAGTGCATTTCTTAAGATTTAGATCTGTAAGTATAAAATCAGTAAAGCAGAGCTGTAAATATCAGGATTGTCAAGAACAGTAATTCTAATCTGCAGAAACCTCCCTCCCCAATATATAACTGCACATTTGCTCTTTCATACCCAGTCCAATATGTCCAGCCTTTGCACATCTGATGCAAAAATGCATCTAAGGGACTAAGGGAGCTGGAAAAAAAAATCTATGGTCCTGCACTGGAATGCAGTAATTGCCAGCTCCTTGCTGGGAGGTAGGACCAAATGTGTGAATCTATCACAGCATGGAGCTGAGATCTGCAGAAAAACTCTCCTGCTCTAGCTATTTCAGATACTCTGGAATAACGTTGCTGTTTCTCTAGGAAATTATTTTTATTGGTATATAAATATAGCGGGAGAAGGAAAAAAAATTAAAATGGATACTGTATTCTGAACTGTCTAAGGGAGTAACTATTTCCAAGGTCAGTCTTCATGTGAAAACAATAAAGTCTGAAGAAGCTGTATGGGAAGTAGATAAGTCAAGAATTGTGAGAAAGAAACAGAAGGACATGCGTGAGTTAAAAGAATATGCTGCAGAGAAAATAAGAAAGAGTGGGTGTCTCTGTAGGCAGATTTGTTGATGTCAGAATGGTACATGTTCTTATTTTGTTGTGCTTTGTTGTGTTGGAGGAGTCCATGTTCTGCACAGATCAAGCTATGTCATTCTGTTTTCTGATTTTTTTTTTTTTAATGGGGAAGGAATCATTAAGTTTGTGATACGTTCTTTGACAATGAAACTGTATAATATGAAACTCATATTTTTAGGAGTTTTGAATTACGCAAACTGTTTTTTCTTTTTCCTGTTTCATATGGCCTGAGATATGCCCCACCCTGTGGGTGATAGAAATGTTGTCATGGCTTCTTCCTTGCAAAGGTTGTAGATTTTTAAGGCGAAAAATAAGAACCCTCTTGATACTGACTCATTTGATTCTGATCTCAGATACAGTCTGAATAACATGGATCCATATATTTATCTCCTTTATTGCAGGAGTTCTGAATTTACACTGGACGTAAATAACAACCAGTCTAGGCAGTGAGGTTGACAGTAGGAATTGCACTCATTGTGACCCTGACCTCTGTGCATGGGAAAAGCTGCTACATTTTGGGGCTTTGATTACATATATATCATTCTTTAATCAGCAGTAAATAATCTGCAGTAAAGCCTAAAGTTTGGGGGGTTTTCTCCAGCTTTTAGCTTGGCCCATGCTGCAAATGTTTCTGACTGATGAAACCTGCCTTGAAAAGTGGGACTGTAAGTTGGTGCTTGTATGTATTCTAAGGATTTTGGCAGACAAATGTGGCTTTGGAGCCACAGAAGAAAACTTTAGTGATTGAAGAAGTGCACAGACCTTCTTCTGTGGTACTAACTCTCTATATTAGTACAAAACTGACAGAGTACACTTATGAATTACAATGCCAATAAATATAATGAGGTTGTGTTGTAGTTCTGAGACTCATTACACCTTCCTGTGAACATCCATGTAACAAAGCTTTAGATCATTGATACCTGTGTTGTTAAGATTTCATTGGTTGTCCTTAGTTTTATTTTCAGTTCACGTGCCCAGCTCTTTCATTTGAACTGCCCTAGAACTTATTTCTTAACATTTTCAATAGGCTTCAGTGTTCAGGAACTGTATTCTTCATCCACATTTGACCTCCAACTGCGTGTGCTGTCTGTTTGAGTCTGTTCTGTTTGGTGGCAGACATCTGATCTGGATGAAGTTTTCCAGAAGGTGGAGACAACATGTAGAATGCACTGGAAATGCACAAGCAATAATTCTGTGTTTGTTTCTGAACTTGGAGTTGTTGACTCATGAAGGAGATCATCTGTGTGCTAACGTGGCAGACCACAATTCCTGGCTATGTGGTTTTGCCTGTGTTGATAATTGCTGTAGACTCTTCATAGACTGACACTTTGGGTGCATCTTAATCTCTAGTAGGTTTTGGATGATGAGAAATGTCTGTGCCTTTGAAGCAGGGCTATTCTCGCAGTGTGTATGTGCAGTGTTCCCCTCATTGTTGCCAGTGGGATGGCCAAGGCAATAAAGGAGGCAGTGACCATTGCCCTGAGGGTGCTGGTTTATCAGTTCACACCACTGCTGGTTTTGAGTTCACTCAAAACAGACTCTGTGTTGGCAATATCTTTTCTGCATGCTGTGTTTTTGCTAATAAACATCTTAGAATAAACTTGCAGTGTAGTATGCAATATTGGTCTCAATGGGACTGTAAGGTTAAAACAATGTTTTGGTTTTGGCAATTCATAGTTTCAAGCAAATCAATTAAATATCAAAGCTTCATTACTTAAGCAGTTCCATTAAATTTCATGTTTGTTTCTCTGGTTCTGTAATGTTGGAGTAGACTGTAATATTGTGGTATTTGTGTTGAAAATCATGTAAACAATCAATGTTTTTTACTACAAGAAAAAAAAAAAGGAGAGCATTTCTAAGAACATTGGGCTTCACAGGGGCCTTAACCTGCAGTATGTGGGCAGACTTGTATGAGTAATTTTTGAATTAGGTATGCCTGTAGTGTAGCTGAGCAATACAGTTCAGAATTGATGTCTACATCACTGCAACTAGCAAAGAGACAATCTGCCAGTTGGATCAGAATTTGACTCTGCTTCTCTTCCTGAGTGCGGGCAATGTGTGGGGAATAATAGTCCATGTGCAGAGATTTATTTCATCTTTTAATGCCAAGGAAATTTGATTTCCTATGTCTGTGTTTCGAGTGCTGGCTATGGAAGTATGTCAAGGAGACAAAACTATCATCCTGTCCCTGATAAGGCAGTAAGCAGTGTACTCAAATCTGATGGTTTTGTTTAGTTATTGTTCTGCCTATCCACATGGCAGGAAAGGAATAAATTCCTTTATCATCCTTCTGGACAAGATACTGAACCAGTAGGAAGACGCCACATTCATAGTGTTGATCTGTAGGTTGGAGCTCAGCTTTGCAATTTCTAACCTGGCTAAAAGTCATTCTGTTTTTGATAAATAGAATTTATATGCAGATGTTTTATATCACTGCACAATAACCTGCATTATTACATACCTAGTTGATACACTTCCTCTTTTTTCTTCATAGCATTTCTCACTTATTGAGGTTTTCTTCCTTCTTTATTCATAAAGCACCTAAGCCTCCTCTGTGACTTGAATTTCAGCTCTTTTTGGTATGTGTTTCTTTCTGTGTTTCCTTTTTATATAACTGCTTCTTTTCTTCCATTGATATTATCTTGCTTTGTAGGATATAATATATATTTTAGTCTGCAGACCGTCTTGCATTTGTGTAGTGCACTTTCATGAATATTCATAATGTCTTTATCTTATGCATTTGTAATATAAATGGTAGTAATCAGATTCAAATTTACCTTTATAATGCCAAAAAAGTATATTTTATAATAAATTTTACTGGTGCTAAGCATGGAATTTATATTTCTGAATTCAACATCAGCTTATTACTTCAAGATCATGTCATGTTGGATGGCTTTAAATTTCCAGAGTATTTACAACATTTTTGTTAAATGATTTTTTCTGAATTGCACTTACTTTAAGAAAAGTGACCTTTTCTTCTTTCTTTAAAAAGCAAGCTACTTATTTTCTAATTTCTGATTTTTGCTTTTAGTTATCTTACTACTGGCTCACTAATACCTATTTTTTTTCTCTTTGACTGCGAGCAACCACCCTTCTAAATTTTGAATATGTTATAAATACTTTATTCAGAGCTTGAGGCTCAGTCAGCTTGCTGAGTCATTGTTTAATGCCAGGTTTTCTACTGATTGTACTGTTTTCTTCTTGGACATACAGATTAGCTTTCTTGAGCTTGAGAGGAATGCTAAAACCCCAGTCTTTCAGTTTATCACTGCCACATTTATAGAAAATTAACTCTTAGACTTTTCCTTCTCAATCTTTCACTTCATTGTGCAGAATATGATGTACACAAAGATGTAGCTGCTTGTGAGATGGTTCAGTGCTTGGTCCCTTTTCTGCACTTCATATGAATGACCGGGTCACTGGAGAAGGATTCACAACTCCCTCTCTCCCAGAGAGAGCTGCATTAAAATTAATGTATTTCATGTGAACAGCCAAGCCAATGACAAAATTTCTGCTAGATTGGAGGCCATTATTTGTTGTTTTCCTGTCATCAAGTTTTTTATAAAATATTCAAGTAAAATAAATGTAAACTGTTTATCTTTGAGGCACCTCTTTGTTTCCTTTGTGAAGAGCTAAATTAGTAAAAGCACTTCCCGCTGGACTTCAGCTTTTGCTTTGCAAGGAAATAATTAGCATTTGAAGCCAAGATACTGTGTTTATGGTCTATTGGCCTTGTTTGGTTTTGGGAATGCCATGTCTCCCTGCCTAGTATAGTTGCTCTGCTCTGAATCTTGAAATCTGTGGACCTGATATAATAATAGAGAAAAGCATCCTAATACTCCAGAGAAAATGTGATGTTCAGAAATGACATCTCTTTGAACTGCATTTCTAGTACTTTTCCTGTATATGCAGTATCAGCAGACACAGTGTAGAGAAAGCAACTAGAGACACTCAAATTCAAACTATTTTTATACATCTACATTTTTTGTGTTGGGATCATTTGTTGAGATGAACTTCAAATGGAGAACCCTTTAAACACAATCAGATCTGTAAACAACAGCAACTGAAGCTGCATGATGCAATGAGAAATTGTAATGATGAATTCTTAACTATTTCTTCTGTTTTTAGTAATGTTCTTCCTGTCCTTGTTTCTTACATCACAGTTTTGCATTTCATGCAAAATCATCATGCCGTGTTTGATTTGAAGCAGCAGTATGATTGCATTTGGCAGGATGTTTACAGTAGATGACTTGGGTCAGAAAGCATGTTCTGAAGGGCTTCATCCTTTTCCCTGCTCCTTTTCCCATCTGTAATCATGGTGCTCTTCCCATACACCTTTTGTCACTCCAGCTGTCTGTCAGCATGCAGGAGTGAACCAAACTGCTTTTAGCATTTCATTAATGCCACTTTCGATCAGCGGCAGATGTTGCCCCGGCCCTGCTGATCCCCACGTGCCATATGTGCCTGCTGGGCAGGTGGTGGGATGCAGGACCCTCAGCTGGGGAAGCCCAACTCTCAGAGGGTGCTCTCTGAAAGATGAAGACATTTCTAAGATGGATGAGCATCCTTGTCAGTAGATTTTCAAGGCAAAAAGAGGCCACTGTGATAATAACTCACTTAACGTATAATTTCAGTCCTAAAGGATCTTTCAGTAACTTTTGCATGTGTTCATTGACTTGTAAATGCAGGCATCTGCTCTCTCTGATGAATGCTGTAATGTCAAAGAACTTAGTAATTTTTTAACTTACCTAATTCCATTGACTACCTATTTCCCTGCCTTCCCTGCTTTAATAACACTAACTATACTTATATAGCAAATATAATACAAATAAAGAGTCTGTGTTATAAATATGGGCTAAATTAGGCAGAAGTTTATTTTTAGGTTACTGATTATATTGATGATTGCCATGTTTAACAAGAGTACTCCTCATGCTATGCAGCAATTTTTACAATGAAATTGTACTCTCATCATTGAGTTGACATGAAAGAGCAGGGAACTTGCTGGCAGGTGTATCTGGGTTAGGCTTCAGTCTCATTAGAAGCTCCTAAAGTAGGATTACATAAATGGGACCCTATCTTCTCAGGTTAAATATAGTTCTGTAGTTTAATCTAATATGTGGTTGCCATAAAATCTATGTTGGCTGGCAGCAGTAGTCAGATTTGTGCACCTTTTTGGTGCTAGGCTTAAAACAAGACAATCAAAACATAAGAATCCATCTTTAATGGAATTCAGTGTGAGTTTATTGCTGTTATTTAGAGTGAGATGGGTTTTTTAAAAATGAAAATATTAACTAATTAATTAATTCCAGTCAGACTGGAATAAACTTGAAATATGTACATCACAATTTTCACTAATCTATTGTATCTTAATCAAGTTATAAAAAGAATTACTTACTTTTCCTGATTTAGGATATAATCATGAAGGGTATTTTGGCAAAAATAGAGATGATGTTAGTTATAAAAATCTATAAAATAAAATACATCATTTTGCATTGTATCACAATCAGAGAGTAAAGGAAATGCATTTATTCTATAGGAATAAATACTCTCCCTTGGCCTCTTTTTTTGAACTGCTAGATTTACATGAAAATTAGAAGTTCATGACATAGTTTATAGAAGCAGTGTTCCTAGTGAGATGTGGAATATGATTTTTATTTTATATTGCTGCTCTATACTTCTATTATTAGTATTAACATTATTCTCTTTTCTGCTTTCCATTCCAAAGGTTGAACAAAAACGCCGAACAAAAACACCAAAAAAACAAAAAAAAAACAAAACAAAAAAACCCCAAAAAAACCCAAACAAAAACAAAAACAAAAAAACCCAAAAAAACCAAAAAAAAAACCAAAAAAAAAAAAAAACAAAAAACAAACAAAAAACAAACAAAAACCAAAAAAAACCCAAAAAACCAAAAAACAAACAACCCAAATGCCCTTTATGCCCTTTAAAAAACAAGCCACAAATGCCCTTTTTCTAACATTAGTGTTTAGGTAGGTTTTAAACATCTTTATCAATTTCTTTGTAGAGGCCTACCTTGATCTGCAGTCAAAAATGACATTTTTATACTATAGTTGGCAGGATGCATATTTGTATGTGTTCATTTAGATAGACCTGTGTATGTTACTGGTTATGCACAGCAGGCACGTAGATTGAAAAGATTCTTGCCAGTGCCTTGATTCAACATTTTGATCTCAAAAAGCCTTTTGTTTGCACTGTGAGGTTCATTCTGCTCTGAGAAACCCAGTTCATTGGAAGGTGTCCCTGCCCACAGCAAGGGATAGGAATGATTTTTATGGTCCCTTCAAACCCAAACCAGTCTATGATTGTAAGCAGGACTGAATTTCACAGTGTTGAATTCTTCAGCTTCTTTCTGTTCCACCATGAGCTGCATTTCTTAGTGTAGCCTTGCATTTATCTGTGGATGTGTGGGGGCACACCAGAGCTGAAGTTCTGTTCCAAATATGTTGTCAGTGCCACGTCTGTTGAAGGTGCATATGCACATCTAGATTGGTTTGAAGTGAGTGAGAGCTTTAGCTGAAAACATACTGAGTGTAATTCATATTCATAATTGCTGTTGAAATTTTTTTCTCTGATAAAGATGTGCAAGTCTGATAAGGTTGTGCCATGTCCATTAAGTACAGTCCAGTTACAAGTTCAAGTCATAGTAGTAAATTTATTTCTAAAAGACCAAATCTGTGGGTAGCTGGGAATCTCAGTCTTTCTTTTAATTCACTGCTGCACGTAAATTCTCTGAGTTTTATTATGGCATCCTAAACAGATTGTTTACATTAATAAGTTAGTGAGAACATAAAGTAATTAATTTCATTCTCTTAATTTGCTAATGAAAAGGGAATGATTTATAGGCCTTAAGTCCTTTTTTAAAGACAAGGACCTGTGGAAATCATACCTCATATAAGTGGAATAAACCAAGTTCTTACAGGAGTATTTCCTTTATAAACACCTCACTGTTTTTATGACAGTCTTCTTAATAGAGAAATAAAGTTGTTTTATGCCATGCATTAGAAATGTAAAAAAGCAAGGGCAATATTTTTGGTGTATCTCAGAGGTTTTCTGGTAGAAGGAAGCTGAGATATCATGTAACGATAGTAAGAAAATTTGCCTTTCCGCTAAATAACAATGAGAATTTAATACTTGAGACCAAGTGCAGCTTGATATAAGGTATTTTCAGGAGAACTTTCCTAAATCCAGTATCCAAGATCAGTACTGGAGAAGATGTGGTATTTTTAAAAAAAAGTGTAGGAGACAAATATACTTGGTTACTGCAACACATTCTGTTTCCATTTACTTTAAAATTATTTTTTAATCCTCAGATATAAGAAAAAACAAGAAACCTGAAAAACGGAAAGGTTTTATTTTCAAATATCTTTTTTTTACACTTTTTATTTAAAATAGATTTCCTTATTTTTCCTTTATTTGGATTATTTTGCCAGGCACAGAGCAGCATTTGGGAAGGACTTCTAATTAACCAGTAAAATTTAAACAATTTTGGCTTTCTGTTAGCTTCCCAGAAAAACTCCTCAGATTTCATCTGAAAGTACAGCTGATACTTCTGTTGCTTCCTCTTTAGTTCTTTTGAACAAGGACTCCCCTGTACTATTAATTCTAGCTTTGTTGTCAGGGCAATAAGTGTGATAATGCATCTGGTATGTTCTAGCATGTGTTAAAAGTATTGTAGACATGTGACATATGCTTTAACAAGATGTGGCTTTGCTAGTTTGAGTCTGTCTCTCCTTGAGCTTTTTATCTGAACCAGCTTAGGTTGGGTTTTTTTCATCTGGACAAGACTTACAGTATTTTCACAGCTGTGTTTTTGATCACTAGATAAAGACAACATGTTTATGTGACAAGCAGTCATATTTTCAGTTAGGTTCTCCTTGCATTTATGGAATTTCAAGTAGTAATAATTGTTAACGCTGTAAGTAAACTACTTTGTCCAGCTTAACTTTGAAATTGATTGCTTTTAAACTCACACAATGATTGATGCTCTTAGTATATTTGGGTGTATGTTTAATACTTTGATAGATGCTCTAGAAATAAGTACCATAATAACAAACAATTTTTATTTTGGAGTAGGCGAATAAACACAAGTTGCCCTCTATAGTCTGGGAGGAATGCCTTGCTATCAAGGTATTTTGCAGGTGTTACTGTAAAAATAACTTATATCAGAAGTCCATTTATCCAATTTACATTTGAAATTATTTAGAGTACAGTATTTGCCTGAAATGTGATGCATGGACTAGTAATAGGATTGCAAAGTCACAAGTTTCATATTTAAGTTAGAAAATGTGGACAGAAGCTGTAAGAGAGTAGTTTGTAAGGGCTGCAGCCGCAGAGCAGCTGTATTTGTGTCTGGAATTTCTCAGGCAGAAGAATGTGCAGATGAACTGCATTGAATTGCTATTGTGTGCCCTAGGTGGTTATTAAATGCATCAGATTTATGGTTCATGGGCAGTAATTTCTGTTTCTTAGATGTCTTGGCTTGCTAATTGTGTTTCCTTTTTCTATATTATTGGCTAATGTGCAAGTTCTTTCTAGGCAGGAAAAATGAAAATATTCAGGTAAAATCCAGGTCATGGCTGCCTTGCTTTGTGTTTTGTATCTCTAGCTGAAAATGGTCCTTGCTGTGAGACAGGCCTTCTGTAATGCTTTTTGCTGACTGTGTCTTGCTCTTGGTGGTATAATTAGAATTCCACTGAACTGAAGTAGTTACTTGCAACATTTTTTAGTGTGAAATAAATTTTATTTATTTATCTCTCTCAAGATCACCTGATTTTAAATAACATGCATATATCTGTATCTCTAAGTCTATTGCTAAGGTAGCTGTTCAAAAGATCTCATGGTGTTACTCCATCTTCTTTTCTGACTTCAGGTTATGTAATATTTGTAAATATACTGGGTCAGTGGGCATGCTTGGATTGTGGCCTGAATATCAGTTTGTCTTCCCTTCACTTGAAACCAGGATGGGTATTCTTTGTTAAAATTCCCAAATCATGGTGACTTTATTGGGCCAGAGAGCAGGAAAATGGACGTAGAATTTTGATTTATGTAAAAGCATGAGTGACAAAAGGAGCAGCAACCAAAATATGGCTTAGCATTTTATGTATTACCTTTTTTTAGCATGCTGTCATTATTCTGGAGCTTTCAACATTTTTTTTGTTGCTGAACTACTGACTGAAAGGTTTGCACTCCTCAGTGTGTTTCATCATCATCATCATTCTGAATTCCTTCTTTCTTCTGCCGTGGTTCAGAAGGATAAAAAAAACAAGTTAATTTTTGAGACACAACTTGTCTTTTACAGGGTTATCCTACTTAACCCTAGAATCTGTCTGTTTCTGTCCTTATTGTATCTTACCAAGTCATACTGCTGCTTTTTCAAATACCCTGTTAGTTTTCTTTTGCATTACTCTATAAAGGTCTCACTGGTATTGGAAACTCCAGCAGAGTGTGCAGAGCACTAACAGAGGAGGGCAGCACAGATGTGAAGGGCCCTGGGGGAAGCTGAGTGAGGGGTGGCTGAGGGCACTTGGTCTGTCCAGCCTGGAGGAGAGGAGAATGAGAGGAGACCTCACTGCAGTCTGCAACTCCTTGTGAGGGGAAGAGCAGGGGCAGACACTGATCTCTCTCATAACAGTGACAGGACCCAAGGGAATGGCCTGAAGTTGTGTCAGGGGAGGTTCAGTTGGGTATTAGAAGGATTCTTCACCTAGGGAGTGGTTGGGCACTGGAAAGGCTCCCCAGGGAAGGGATCACAGCACCAAACCTGACAGAGCCCAAGAAGCATTTGGACAATGCTCTCAGTCACAGGGTGTGACTCCTGGGGGTGGCCTGTGTGGGGCCAGGAGTTAAACTCAATGATCCTGATGGATCCCTCCCAACTCAGCCGACTCTATGATTCCATAATAATATCATCTAATGCCCAAACAAATTACATTGTTCCTCTTTCTTAAATCTCTCCTCTTTCTAGAAATCTCTGTAGTGTTTCTAGTGACTAATGACAGGGAATTCTTGGAATGGTCTGTCCACTTTAGATGATTTAAAAATCCATTTGCCAAATGCATCCATTTATTGCAAATGGAAAGGGTTGAGGACACAGTTGTTAGCAGTGTTTTGGAACAGGGAGTCAGTTAAATGGTCTTAATTTCTTCCTTCAAACAAGAATGATGAATAGAAAGTGCCACATGTTAGGTAGGAACTTTATGCAAAATCAAAATCATGTCAAAATAATGTCAAAATAGGTCCTTGGGTCTCTTTTCAACAAGTTGTAAAGTATGACTTGTAATTTTTTGTCTAATTTTATATTTTCAGCTAGATCACTATGGGTATTTATAAATGTGGAAAAAATGATCACATCTATTGGACTACAAGTTTTTAAATTAAAAAACCAAAACTGTATGGGCTGTAGGACATTAAAATGTCATTAGATGTTTAGTAGGCAGAAGTGGATGAAAAAGCTGTAAGTGGCTGCTGTAGGCCTTAATTTTATAAAAGTTTTGGAAAGCAACATTGTGATGGAAAGATGTTTTTCCTCCTCCCCTGCCATACCCAGCTTCTTTTTCTCTGCCAAACTCTTCCTTGTGCTGGGTCCAGCATTTTACAAATTACAAGACAAATTGGCTCAGAGAGAAAGCAATAAATGTTATCGAGAAGGGAAAATGCCTTACTTTTAGCTTGAATTTGTTCTCGCTTTTGGTTTACCACAGGCAGCTGTGCTGGCTCAAGGTAGGGGCTGAATTATTTCTTTTTAGGGTTTACATTGGCTTAAAATGTCTATGAAACTATAGCCTTAATTGCAGCAAATTGCAAGGAAGGGAATGAGCACCTGTCACTGTGCATCCTGCTAGGGATTACCTCTAATATTGCTGACCAGAAACTTAATATAGATATATTTATGTAAAAAATATCATACCACGATATTTTCTTCAGGTACATGCCTTAGCACTCTTGCCTTGTATCCTATTCCTCTGCCCTTTTCTGGTGTTAATCATGACCGCTTCCCACCAAAACAACAGGGAGATAGGTGGCCTAATCGCTGATGTTCCACAACAGCCCTTGGTGAGTTTAATCATTTTCTCTGCTTCTGTGCTGCATTCTGCACAGCTGTGGCAGTGTGTGCTTCTGTAAATATCAGTGGTATGTTGTGGGACTGACTGGCTGTCTCAGGCTGCAGCCACAGTATCGGGTCATACCAGGGTGGCCATCAGTAGCTTCTGCTCCACTGAGGCGGTGGGGAAAGGCTGCATGCACAGACACATTGAATTACCCAGACCTAAAGGTGAAATTCTTAAAATGTCTGGTGACTTCCACTCTGGAAGGGTCTGGGTTTGTGTGCTCATAGGTGTTGAATTTTTCCAAGTTAATAGAGACTTTATTTATGGCTAAACTAGTCACTGTTTGCCTGCTTTTAACTTAGTCTGTGTCACCAAAGAGAACCAAATCAGTAAGTGTTTCTCACTAATATATGCTGGCAAATTTGTTGCTTTAAGAAATGCAATTACTGAACTCTTTCTCACAAATACCATCAGAGAAAGAGGCAGTAGAGGCCTTTCCTGTGTCTGTAGAAGTCTTTTGTTCAAATCAGAGCTAACCATAGAACTACCATTAAAAATATTACAGGATGCTAGCTTTCTATTGAAACTAGGTCACTTTGGATAAAATAATTAAAGATTTATTGGTCCTTAGGGAAGGACCTAGATCTCTAGACTAATGTTTGGGGCTCTCAGTGGAGAAAAATGAATCAGTCATTTGCTAGGAAAGCATTGCAATCATAATTCTGTGAAGGGCTGTTACAACATGGTTTTTCAATTGCCCCTGAAGATAAAAAAATTGACACCTGCTTTATTTTTTAAATAAAGGCCGTGGGGATCTGAACCACAAAGGGAGTTTAGAGCTGTGTTAAGTGGAGATGCCTGTTATAGGAAATCTTAGTCACAGAAATAGAGCTTACTGCCTATTTTCTGCTGAGGATTGTAGAGAGAGGAAAAAAGTGGACTTTCCCCCTTATTATAAAGGCAGAAGAAAGGCCAGAGGCTGCATATTCTGCATGTTTTGTAACTCTGCAGTTGCCAGACCCTCTGCAGATATATTCTGAAATCATTAACTGAAATTTAACACAATCACCATTATCACAAGGTGTATCTTCTAGCAGTCCAATGTGCTGCCACCTCAAATATTCACAATATTCTTTCAATTAGAAGCCATGTCTATTTTTTTCCTTCTCAGTAAGAGGTTCTAGACAGTGCTAGACACCATTACCATTTATCTCCAAAATCTGCTTAAATGACACAACTTGAATACTGGGAGTACTTAAAACCTAAGATGTTTGTTTACTTTTGAGTGATCTTAATTCACTGGGCAACTGGTGTTGTCCAGAAAAATTGCACTTGTTACCTGGTATGAAACAAGCCAACAATTACACACTTGAGAGAGACAGTGGCTATTTATTTCAGAGTTTCACAGGCCTGGGTGCTCAGTGGTATTTCAGAAATCAAACACAACAACTATCAAAACCTTTTACTATTTATACATTTTAGCAAAAAAAGGTATTAATGTTCTTTGGCTGCAAGTTGCATAGTTCTGTTGTTAGTTACTATTCTATCTTCTGGTGGGTAATGATTCTCTCTCTTATGCTAATTAATCAACATGCTCAGTCTTTCCCTTCTTTTGGGTTGGGGGCTTTCTTGGATTAGTGGTCTGTGAGTTGTTGGCCAGGCTCTGCCCCTGCCAGAATTACCCTTTACTTGGTTGGATCTGATGCAGCACAGTTGCTGAGTTTTATTAGTTTCTTCCTTATCTTGGGAGTTCTGCCAAGTGTCCTTGCAGCCTGTAAATTCTTCATTCTTTCTGTCCACTATCAGTGGTACATCTTGCTTCCCAGGCTTTGTTAACTTCCCACAAGGTCTGAGGTCGTTGAAACATGTCAAGCCCTAGACCTTAACAAGGCAATCCTACCCACACATAATTTGTCTTTCTAACACCTGGACATCGCTTAGAGCTTGCTTGGTAGCTGCTCTCTGTTTCATGGATTAAATCTTTCATCTTGTTGACTAGGCTGGAAAGTATACAAATATCAAACATCAAAGAACATTGTTTCTTGAGAAAATTTTTACACATTCCTCATTTTACAACACTGGAATAGCAGAGCCATAATTAAAACAAAACATTATGAGTTGTATCAAAAAGTGGTGAAAAGTTTAGTGTCAGCTTCTTTATCGAGTGCTCCTCATTCATTCAATCATTAATTGGAAGTGTTTCATATTAACTGTATTTAAAAAGACAGCCTGCTAAGTGGCAGCAGTTGGTGATAGTTCTCAACTGTAGCAGAACCTCAGAAAGTAAAAAAAATCTGTGTGTCACTGTTGTTAAGAGAGGACTTGATTCTGTAATAAATTATAAAATTTTCTTTCTACCCCAAAAAGTGAAGCAAATTTTTTTTTGGTTGCCTAATTTCAAATTAATGGAGGTACCTATATGTACATCACTATCAAATACTTTCTCTGTGTGCATGAAAGAATTTATTTTAGGATTATTTTGGAGATTGTTTTTTTTCCTCTCTAGCTGGGAACATCTCACTTTTTTATCTGCAAAGCTACTTGTGCCAATCGAGTAACTGATTCAAGTTAGCTTTCTGAAATGCAGAAAAACCAGTATACGTAATTCTTTGCAGCTCTGCAGAAAAACTACACTAAAATATGTTCTCTGTGCATATAAATGTAGCATTTTCTGGTATTCTAGCACTCCTGTCCTTTGAAACACTGTACTAATTTCAATTGTATCCTGCTGCAATAGTTTTCTCAAGGTTTTTCTTTTCTCCAAATACTATAAATTCACTGGACTGATGGGGACGGCAGACAGGATGACCAAATTTTCATTTTCAATTGTATCACCACGTCCAAGAGGGTTTGTATTTGTACACTGAAAGAACATAAGGTTTTTATTTTTACTTTTTAGTTTCTGTTATTTCAAGTGGAACAATTTCGGTATCACTGGTCAGAAATTCTGATTGTACTCTAAACTGTGGTGCTGTTGATACAACAGGAGGGATGCAATCCAGGGGAACCTGCACAAAACACAAGAGCCTCAAGTCCTAGTGCAAGGTGCTGCACCTGGGTCAGGGCAATCCCGGCCATTAGTGCAGACTTCCAGAAGAGATGCTGGAGAGCAGCCCTGCAGAGAAGGACTTGGGGAATATATTGTAGGAAAAGCTGGATATGAGTCAAATGTGTGTGCTTGCAGCCCAGAAGGCAGCAGAGGAGGAGTCACAGGAGGGGATTCTGCCCTCTGCTCTGCCCTCATGACACTGCACCTGGAGTGCTGGGTCCATCTCTGGAGCCCACAGCACAAAAAAGGTGGTGTCCTCTTGGAGTGGGTCCAGAGGAGGCCATGAATGTGCTCAGAGGGCTGGAGCCCTTCTGCTGTGCAGATGGGCTGAGAGGAATGGGGTTGTTAAGCCTGGGAAAGAAAAGGCTCCAGGGAGACCTTGCAGCATCTTCTGGTACCCAAAGGGGGCTTATAAAGAAGTGGAGGAAGGACTTTTTACATGGGCAGATAGTAACAGGACAAGAGGGGATGGTTTTAAACTAAAACAAGATTTCAATTCGATGTTAGGAAGAAATTCTTCACTGTGAGGGTGGTGAGACACTGGCATAGGTTGCCCTGAGAAATTGTGGATGCCTCATCCCTGGGAGTATTCAAGGTCAGGTTGAAGGGGGTCCTGTGCAGCCTGATCCTTGCCCATGATAGCATGGTTGAAACTAGGTGATTTTTAAGTCCCTTCCAAGCTGAGCCATTCTGTGAATCTGTGATTTTATGATTTTAAACTTTTTCTAAAGTAGGCAGATTTAAGAAGAAATATCAGTTGTGTAGAGAACTGTAGATAGTAAGGTTTTATAGTCACCAGGTATGCTATAGATGATGCTGATACTAAACTTTTTCTTTTGCTATTAGGAGGAAGACTACAAAGGCTCCTAAATAACTTTTCTTGTGGAATAAGAATTGTTACTTTTTAATTTGAATTTGAAAATATTTTGACTTATACTGTGTCATGATAATGTTGTATCATTCCAGTTTAACCCATCTATGATGTAACATAAAATTAAATTTAATGACTGTTGGAATCATTCTTCTCCTTCCTCCTCCTGAATATATCTCCCTGTAGGTGGATAGTGTGGGGAGTAGTGGGAGGTAGAAGTGATGCTGTGATACTGTTCTCTTCTAGCGTGGTGCAGGCCAATGTCCCCAGAGTCCCTTGGAAAGCAAGGCAGGACTTGCAGGTTAATGCCTGGGGTGGGAAGGCCTTGCAGAGTCAGGACATCCCTAGCAAACAAGCACATCTAGTTATGCAAGGCTCTGCTGGTACTTTGTATTGTCAGGAAGTCAAAAGTGTTCTGTGTCTGTCAATGTACCACAGCAAAGCAGTCTTTCTTGCAGGATGATAAATGGCAGATTTTTAATACTCCTTGACACAGATGCATTAATGCTGAAGGAATGAAAAAAAAAAAAAAATTTGTTAGATGAAATCACATTATCGTATAGCAGGATTTGATTTAGAGGGGAAAGATCCTGTCGTGTTACTTCTTATACTACTTATTCATCTGTTTGGAATATTGTTATTTTGATTTGAAGCATTTTCCAAAGTGTTAAGTTCTTGACTGTGGGTCATGAATATACAGATATTTGTCCCATAGTAAATTTTACTCTCCTTTTACACCTGAATTAATGCAGGAGAGAGTATCTTCTGCTGTGATGACATTCTGGCAGAGTAGTATGCTCTCATATCTCACAGACAGACACATAGATTAGCATTTTTAAAAATTGCTGGAGAATTCTGGTTATTCTTCTGACTAGTTGGAACATTGTTGTATACTCTAATTTATAAAAAAGAGAAAGGAAAATGAGGATGCTTTTTGTTCTCTGGTTAACAGGAGTTTGAAGGACCGTTTGTGCAAATATATCAATTTTGTGACAATGAAGCATTTTAGGTAAGTAGTGTAGCCCTTCTATTTCATAACACAAAAATTTCATAGTGATTTTAGAAGTTGATTTTGTAAGGCAAATGAAATATATTCTTCATTTTTTAATGATAATAAATAAATATACATTCAGATTTATTAAGCCATTTCATAGAAGGCGTAATTGTTTTAAATTAAAAAAGGGTACATTCAGACTAGATACAAGGAATTATTTTTTTTTTTTTACAATTAGGGTGGTGAAACACCAGAACAGTGTGCACTCAGGAGTGGTAGATGCCACATCCCTGGAAACATTCAAGGCCAAGCTGGAGGAGGCTCTGAGATACCTGTTCTAGTTGAAGATGGCTCTATTAATTTCAAGGGGTTTGGACTAGATGACCTTTAAAGGTCCCTTTTTAACATGAACTGTTCTGTGTGATGCACATTGTTAGTCCTTCACTTATATTCCATCCTAACAGTGGCTACCAATAACCAGAATGAAAGAAGGAAAACAGCATTTTGTTCATCTGCTTGCGTTTTCTCCTCCTAGTATTTTTAAGTTTCCCAACTAACTGTCCAGTGTCTTTATATATCTCAGAGCTTTTCACACCTCTTCAGTTTTTGAAGAAATAAACTGCCTCCTGAGATAAAACTGGTGTCAAATTTTTCATTTAATTCTTAAATGGACTCTGTTGTAGATGCTTTTGCATAATGCCCTTGGGTCCTATAGTAGCTGCTCTGTTCTTGAGTTGTGTAACAGGGAAGGTTGTCCCAGATAGTGAATGATTCCAGGCATATTTACTTCTGCTAGGGTTGGATTGGATAGTGATTCAAAACACTATTTTTCTGAAAATAACTTTGCTATTCTTGAAAAGCATAGAGCAGCTTTCCAACGTGTTTCTGGTGTGTCTCATACTCAGTCAAAAAGTGGTAATCCAGCATGGTTCAGTGTTCATGTCAGGCACTGAGTGCTCTGAGATGCAGCAGGGTTGGTGGTTGTCACCAAGAAAGAAACACACTATTCCACAAATGAATGAAATGCAATTCACTCTTCTGCCAGAAAGTGCTCCTTTCTTCTTTGAAAGACAGTTCAAAGCGCCAGTCCCAAATAGTTTTTTCTTCCAATACATACATATGCCAGTAGTTCAGATAACTTCCCAACCTGATCATTGGACTTTAAATCACTGTTTTGCTGACCGATTTCTAAGATAGTTAGACACCTTGTAGATGGAGAGCCAGATCTAAAGTTTATATTTTCTAGAAATGCAGAAGGTTGCTTTCTCTTAAATAGTGCTTCAAATGCAATAAACTAACTGTTTAAAACCAGCAAAACCCAACTGCTTGGAATTTCCTCTGTGAAATTCATTCTCCATGTGTATTCATTCTACAAAGTGTCATTCTAGAATGGCACTTTGTGCATTAAACTATCATGGAGGTCAATAGCAAAGTTTTTATTGTTCTTGATGGAACCAGGAAGTTCATAAAATTATTCAAAGCAGGATCTGTATACTGTCCAAAGGTAGCAGTGTAACCAGGATAGAAAATAAGCTCTTCAGGAGTTTCTTCCTCCTACCTGGATTATGGGTGTCTGTAAGAAAATTTTAAATTAAAATAAGAAACATTGTGAATCAAGTGTTGACTTTTAGATATCCTTTACTGTAGGAATTCAGTTACTTACTCTAATTACCAGTAAGATTTTATGTGGTAAAGGACTGGTTTTTACTTCCCTCTGGTACTTTGTAGTTTAGGAAGCATTTATTTTTCTTTTTAAAGGATGCATTTGATAAAAGGAAATGATTTTACAGAAATGCTCTATTGTAATTCTGCTTTTATAACCTATTACCATTTAAGTGTTTTATTTTTTACAGTCAAGATATTTCTCAGGAGTACTTAAATTTTTATTCCTCCTGCACTTTAAAGCATTAGCATGGATTATGTCCTATTGAAATACTGATGAAGGTTTTTTTGGGGGTAGGAGGATTGTAGGGTGTGGCAGCAGTACATTCTGCATCTCAACTGCATGCTGCTGTTCAAGAACGGCTTGCCATAAAAGTGCGTGATATTTTTGTAGTACTGAGGTATTGATAGAGTTTTACACCAGTCATCTCAGTTGATTTTTGAGGGGGTTAGGAAAGGCTGGATGGATGTGACTTTGGTAAGGCCAAGGCCAGTAAAGTGCACCTGGAAATACCAGGCTGGAGAGCTGCTGATGCCTTACCTTGCCTGAGAGAATTCCTGTTTCCACTATACGTAATGGTCTCCATTTCTTTGGGCAGAGGATGTCTGATGATAACCCAGGATGCTTCTGAGGATTTCATCAGATTAGTTCACACTTACGGGAAGCTTAGGGAGCCTTCCCGGTTGTGCTGGCATATGTGAACTGTTCTATTACACAGGAAAATTGAGAGAAAACTTGGCAAGAGCAAAGCTGGAACAACTCTACTGACTAAATAATTATCTCCACCATAAATCATCAATAATGTGAAAATTCATCTTACCAGTTGTATGAATTTGTTGCTGTTGTTAGGAAAGCCCACTGATCTTCAAATATTTGGAAACTTTGATTTTTTTCCCTTGGGTTTTTTTCTTAGTCTCCTGTTAGCTTATAATATAAGTGTCCAGTACCAGAACAGGGTCTTTTTTAGAGCTGAAAATATTCTCCAGATTTTCACAGGTTTTAAGAAAGATTTAGAGAACATTTTGTACTCACTAACATTTAGATATATTTTCTGAAGGTTTCTCAGCAAGACCTAATATAATGAGAAATAATGTGTTTAAGACATTGGAAAATAACAACTAAAGAAATACTACACTCAGTCAAGCAAAGTAAAGTTGTCAGAAGACACTAGAAACTTATTTAGAGATTTTGTTATTTATCCATCTCTTCCAAAAGAGGTAATTTACAGCAGAAAATAATCATAAAGTAAGTTCTTATTAACAGCAGCCTTAACCCAACAACTCTATGTGTAGATGGTTACAGGAGAATAGGAATAAATTTGCACAGCTAGCGAAAAGGAGGTAATAATTAGACAAAGTGTTCTGATATATTTAATAGAACTCCCTTTCATATCTTTCAATAAGTGAAAAATGGGTAATGCTGCAAATACAAGTGTATTATACCCTATCGGGATCAGTAATGCAAAAACTTAATTGAAAATTAGCTTCTGCTGTAAAGTGGAGCTTCTGAAGGGTTGTGAGATGAATGTGTGCCAGACACTGCAGGAGGTCGTAAATGTGTGACTTGATTCTTCTGTGGTGCTGTTATAAAATAAAAAGAACTCACCATGTCAGGGGGCAGCCTGCCAGTGAAAAGCAGACTGAAAATTATCTCATTAACCAAATTTATCACCACCTGTTCTGGCACTTTTGAAGCAATTTTAAAAGCAAAGAATAAGCCTGACTGGTCGGTTATTGTGGTTTCTTTGCCTTTGGGCTACCTGTCTTCCCAGTCAGGAAAATCCTTATGTTCACGACAGCTGTCTGTCTTCCACGCTAAGCAAACCAACAAAAAATGTCCCCTGTAAACCCTTTTTTTCCTCAAAGGGATTCCAGTTAGAAGTACTGTGGAAATCCAAGAAACCAAGTCCATCTTGAATTGCAGAAATGCTGGTTGTTCAGTTAGTAAGATCCTGAGCAATAAATAATCTCTCAAGGTGTGGGGTGAATCTCCTTAAGCTTTTTGTTAGTTTGAAACACTTTGCTTTTATGTTATTTCTTTGGAAGCCCACTCTATATAATGCTTTCTACACCAAGGGATTTTTTTTTCATGTGTGCACACAGAAATGCACTTTTTTTTTTTTTTTTTAATTTTTTTTTTTTTTTTTTTTTTTTTTTTTTTGTAATAAAGAGAGAGAATTGTTGTGTGATGTGCTTCTTTGCTTCTGTTTTCTCTTTTCAGGGCTGACAGCTAGTTAGGGAGAGCAGGAGGTACAAAGGTGTGTTATGTGTATAAGGGGAAATAGATGAAATAATTTATTTGGGGAAAACTATTTCAGTTTTTGTTACTGGCCTCTAATGAAAAGATGTATTCTTGAATGCTACCACTTCAAAATTCCTACAGGAACTTAATGTTTGGGGTCAGGATAAGTGCATGTGTGTTCCAGTGTAATTCAAAGATTTCAGGCTTTTTTATGTTAAAGTCTAGGTTTGTGATTTATGTTTGCACTGTATCAAGGGCAAGTGATCAAAGTATCAGTTACATTTTTCTCTAGAGTACTTGTGACCTAATTATCCTTCAGTCATGCAATTCTGGTGCTTTAAATTGAACATCCTACACAAGGAAGCACCTGCACAGCAACTGCAGATACTGATGGGAACTCTTGAAAATGAGGTGCATATTCCTCTTGTTTAGGGGATGATTTATTTGTCTAAGACTCCTTTGAAGATGGAAGATTTTGAGGCCTTGCCCTGCTACTTAGCAATGTTATGACTATTTTATATCATATCTATAGCCTTGCAGGGAATACTGCAGTCTCCTAACTCTTTGTACAGCCAGCTGAATTGGTTTGCAACTTCAGCAATGAGATCAGCTTTAGCTTTTTTAGCTGCTTTTCTTTTTTTTTTTTTTTTTAATTCTGGTGAACATGAGGATGAAAGCTTAATATCATGTTGTGGGTCTGTATGAAACCAGTAACTTAATATACTGTAGGGAATGTATGTGGGTGCATTAAAGTTTCCCAGATACCACTAGTAGCTGCAAATACTAGTAGTGAGTCTGCTGGCTGTCACAGGATTGTCCCAGAGGACTTTCTCTTTTCTCTCCTTTCTAAATGATGGATACCTTCACACCCTTGCCTGCTCTTGTGCTGTTCTCCTAGATTTTAGCTATTTGACCAGTCTCACATTTTCTTCTAAGCATCACTGCAGAGCCTTTTACACAGCGAGAGATCTAACTCCTGTAAATCAGTCTATCCAAAA
This sequence comes from Zosterops lateralis, assembly GCF_965231275.1. Lineage (NCBI taxonomy): Eukaryota > Metazoa > Chordata > Aves > Passeriformes > Zosteropidae > Zosterops > Zosterops lateralis. The sequence goes on from NC_139766.1 coordinate 12,508,037, forward strand.
CGTTGGCAACTGAGCAGAGAAGCTCTATCTCTATTGCTTTTTGGTTTATTTAATGTTGATGCAAGTTGTGCATGAAGATTGGAGCTTTTTTTTAAAAAATGTGCAATTTCTGCAAGGAAAAATATTAGCAAAGATGATATAGAAGAAGCAGCTAGACTTTTATGAAAAAGTAATATGATCTAATGATATGTCAGCAGGCGTGGAATTGAAAATACAAGTAATTTGTTTTTCATTTGTAGCCCATAATCCTGCTCTGTATAGAAAATGAAATCTTTGTAATTAAATGTGAAAAATTAGAGAGAATGGAATGGACTAAACCTCAGATGTGCTCTGAATTTTGGATTTTTTTTGCTATGAAAAAGATTTGAGAATGAAAAGTGTTCTTCTGTATTTTTGGCAGTGAGTTATACTACTTCATCCTAATATATGTATTTGAATTTTCTTTTGGTCCCAAAGACAAAAATTTGTAGTCCTTGGGTGAGTTCATTCCTAATGTCAAAAAGTACTTAGAAATCAAATGCAGCGATACCTTCAGACAGAGAAACCTCAACATGCCAACTTCTGAGAAAGATTCCAAGTACCTTTATACTCATACATGGTGTTTACTGTAAAGTCTAATGAGTTATTAAGAGAGGAAAGTTGAGGCAAATAAGAAATTTGTGCCCTACCTCAAGCAGAAGTAAGGCTTTCATAACAAGATTAGTAACAGTTGTTGATGATGAGATTTAATGGGATTGTCCTAGTTTGTTCTTTCGCAGACTACTTGTGTGATCTTGGGGAGGTTTTAAATTCTTTCTTTGCCTCAGTTCCCTATTCAGAGGAATCCTCATAGAAAATATAAGAAATGTCTTCTTTATTTTGTATGTTTGTTTGTTTGTGTTGTTGAACCTTTCAGGAAAAGATAGATATGTTTACATATATATGTATATGTATATTTAAAAAGCCAAACACCTTTTCACAGCTTTTCACAACTTTTCACAGCTTTTCTTGCTTCATTTCTCTGCTAGTGAAGTTTCAAGGTGTTAGTGCTTAGGATTTCAATAGAAGTAGGGTGAGAGGAGCTATAAGACAATGTGATTTGTATAAAACCTCATATTTTTGGGTGAAAGGTGGAGGTAATTTGCTGATTCTAATTATCAGGGTATGTGAATTGTTACTCAACTTACTGTTTTTGTATTTTTTTTTCCCCATCGGCTCTGGCAATATGCATTTTAAACCTTTCTGAATTTTTCAGAAAATTGAACAGCCCTGATAAATGTAATGGAGTAAGAAAAATCATGCCATACCTTAGCTAAGAATTTTCTTAAGTCTTCACTGAGAAGTAGTTCCAGTGATCTTCAGAAAAAGGCCTTAAGGCATGAGTGGAAAAAACAAGGTGTATCAAACAGGACTTGTTATTCCTACAGCTTTAAGAAATCTGCTGTATAAATTACTGTCATACTGCTTTTTCTTTTTTCTTTTGTGTTTTTTTTCCTACCCGTTTCAACATGACAACTTGACATGATAATGCAAAGATTGTAACCAGTGTTTAGGTAGTTACTTCATCCCTCCTCTTCCCAAAGCGTGCTTTAATGTCCATTTGTTTTCTTTTTTTTTTTTTTTTACTAAAAATAGGCTTGTTACTTATTCTTATCCAATGAAAAAACTGTATAAAGAGTTTGCTTGGAAACAGGAATAAACCGACACCACAGTTTTTTCAGGTGGTACTTTTAAGAGAAAATCATTAAAACTTCACTTGGTAAAGCTCATATTTGTAAGAGATGTTCTAAAAGGAAGCTTGTAAATGGTCTTCTGCTAATCTCTCTGTCATTCAGTAACTTGTATCTTATTAAAATGATCAGATTTATGAAATATAAGATATAAATTAAGGTGAGGTTGTTGGCTTTTTGTTTTTCTTTTTTTGTTCCTTTTAATAAATGGATGTTTGCAGCTGAACCACTGGAATACTGGGAGCCTGCTCTTGTAGTACTGGCTGTAATGCACAGATCTTTGGTCTAATACCTGCTCTCAGATAATGAGCAGGACCATAATGTTTCAGAGAAAGAATCAGAAACCTTCAGTAAAGTCTATTGTAATCGCCAGCTGATCCAGTTTATATGTTTTTGTGACAATTAAAGAGAAGCGATACTGCGTAATAATGAATTTTATCTTAACACACTATGTGTATCCTGAGCATTGTTAGGCTGAGTCTAAGGTAAGAAAGACTTAAAGGCAGGACAAGAATATGAGACACTTCCCCTTACTCTTCCGTTCTCCAGCTGTTGCAGCTTAGTGGTTTTGTGTACTGAATGTGGTTCATTTCTATCACTGGAAACCATCACTGGATTGTTTTTCTGCAGAAATCTGTCCATTCTCCCCCTCAAACCATATACATTTCTAGAGCAACAGGTCCTTGCCATTTTTTCACTACATTGCTACCTGTTCCTTGAAAACCCACCTCCCTTGGTTTTTTCCTAAGTCTGCACCCTACTATAATTTTTCCTAGAAGAGAATGGCCTGTTTCTTCTTAAACATCTGTATGAATATCCTCCAAATTGCTTCTCTTCTGTGCTTAAGAGATCTACACAAATTTTTCTTGCATGGGAGCCTTTCCATAATTTTGCTTCATTTTTCCTCATTTGCTTTGTTCTTATGTTTATCCCAAGGATCTGCTATTGGATTAGTACTCAGTTAGTGTCAGAAAAAATATGCTACACTGGATGATCTTGGTCTGGTTATGCTTGCATTCTTCAACAGCCTGTGTTCTTGTCTACCATTGCACTTTGCATAAAAATGCAGATGGTGAATCTGTGATTAATTTAGAAAAATAAACACAGAAGAAAAAGATCTGGTTTTCCCACCTACAGTAAAGTTTATCAAGGTTTATATTTGACATGAATTCTTCACATGGTCACTAAAGGCTCATGTTTGGGCCAATGATTTGATTGACCAGACTGCTGCTTACATATTACATGGATTTTGGTCAATTTTTAAAGACATACTACCCTAAATTGAATTCCTCTGACTTACCTGCTATGACAGCAAAATTTGAGAGGGTCTTTCTTGTGTGATGACTTTCACTGCATGTTGGTAATTTCTTTATGTCCTTTTTGTTCACACATAAATGGCACTAATACATGCCATGCACAGACAACAAAGATCTGCAAGCTGTTCATATCTGAAAAAGAAAAAAAGATTACCTTTGTATTGATATTTTTATTCCTGTTGCGTATCTTTCCAGCTTATGTCTTTGTAGCGAAGATGCAATGTTATTTTGGCCAAGGCTGGTGAAAGGAAGGGAATCCCTTAGACTCTGTGTACTTTGCATTCTGAAACACTTGTTTTGTATGTTGGTTTTTTGTGCATTTTTATTTTTTGATAGGTATTGAAAATCCTATCATGTCTCTTTTTCATTTATTAGCACTACTGTGGAAGTGACATAATTTCCTAAAATTCACAGCTCTTAGGCTTTAATGTGTGACCTCTGATTTTTAGGATCTCTTAAAAAAGTTTTCTTTCTTCAAATTAATTTCCTTCTCATAATTTGAAAACTAACTTTACTTAGAGCTGCCAGTTAGAAAGACGCCTAAAGTTATGCCTTAACTTTATTGGTATGAAATAATGCTGTGCACTATTCGTTAAAATCCATTGCATATTTAGAAAAAATACTACATAGTCTAAACACTTAGTTTGAAAATTGAGCTGTGCAATTTGACTGTCATACTTGCTGTTTTGACAGCATTGCTGTTTATATTCTTTCTATGTGATTTGCTGACAACTGAATATCGGCATTCATATGATAGATCTTGGATCTTTCTACTTATGCTGTGTTTCAAATGGTAATGTCTGAAATTTTATTCAATATTCTGGATTATTTCAGAGTCTGATTTTGGATTTCTTGAGATTAATGGTTTAAAAGGCTATTCTTGCTTGTGTTAGAAACACAATAGCAAGAGAGACAAAATAAAGGAATTGATGCCTGTAGCACATTTGGTACCAATGTGTGATGATCTTGCAGATACTGGCTGTGGGCATTTTATTTCTCATGTATCTATTCTTACATATTGTTAACCTTTTTGGTCAAGGCAAAATGGTTTTGACTGCTGTAGTCTTCATAGGAGTGGTACAGTTTTCTATCATTCTATCTACATAAGAAAGAAGCAGAGCTTGATTGATTATTTATTTATTTTTGTCTCTGCATTTCACATTCTAAGGAAGACCAAAGTGCTGCCAACATTATTTTCAGTATTTGTCCAGCTTGCCCATATTAAGTTATTTTAATATCCAAATACAGACATTTCATTGAACAAAATCTTAGCTTTGAGCAGTGAGGAAGCATTAATGTCAGTAGTAAGTCCTCCAATTTCTTTCGCATGTGGTAGATCCTTGTTGAACACAAGATCAGGAGCTTAACTTGTGTGATGTTTTTCGTAAGTGAGGAGATAGCTTTAAAGACTGAATTAATTACATGGTTCTTTTCAGTTGGGTGTGTGATTCCCAAGTGTGTCTCAAAATCCCTCTTTCTCCTTCATGTATATTAATAGAGAAACATGTTCTTTGATTTTACAATATGGGTTTCCTTAACAAAGATCGATTAATCCGGGCAGAAATTCATAGTGAAATCATAACATATTCTTGTGAAACAGAGGAATATATAAATAAATATGAAAAAGAAGTCAGTGTGGTAACCTGACTGATACACCATAGGCCACCTGTGTCATAAAATGTGCAAAAAACTCTTTGGAATTTGGTGTTTCCTTCTAATACCAATAAATAATACTGATATATAAGAAACATAGAGAGTGCAAAGCTGGTGATAATTTTCTTTGTCAGTCATGAACAAAGCAGGTAAAGTACAAAATCAGATCTTTCAATGGCATCTTTATGTTGCTTTCATTTTTTATTATGATAAAATGCATGACCTATGAAAGTACCAACAATTCTCAAATCTTTAACCCACTTACAAAATGCACTTTATTAAGGCAGTTCTGTCAAGCAAATGTTGTTACTTCTGAACATGTCAAGTCAGTTCTGGGTGCTGAAGGATTTGGTTTTGCAAAGTCTTGTGTATTATCAAGTGATAATACACAAGACTTTTGGAGTGAACAGGAGTTTGTGTTCTGTGTTTTGCTGTATCAAAGCTGCTGTAGATGAACTGTAGAACCTTGCAGTTAGTTGAACAAACACAGCATTTAAGTATTCTGTTCAGCCAGTGGAAGTTGGCCATTTCCAGAGCAATGCCAGTCAAATTAACGCTCTTAGTGTGTATGTGTCTTTTATTTTGTTTCTTTTTTTTTCTTCTCAGAAGTTATGCAGCCTACAAGCTTGAATAATTATAGATGAGTCAGTAGAATACTGATCAATTATTTATTGTATAATGAACTGATACTTACACAGCAGATTGTCTGTGTTGTCCTTGAACACATAAAGAAAAATCACTGCTGGTGCTTGTGCCAACAGGCCCACCATCATTCAAGATTTGAGGTGATAAGGCATATGCTTTTTGAGTTGAACTACATATTGAGATGGAATAAATTTGTAGCAGTCAGTGGTGGGGTGTTTAGCTCCCCCTCATTGCACTGTGCCCATGTATGCCCAGCTGTTAAATGTTCATGAGCTCTATTGTCTGCGCTAATCTGCAAAGGTTTAGAATAACATCTCTCAAGTGGCTACACTGGAGCAGGATTTTTTTTCTGCTTCATTTGTATTCGATTTTTATTGACTCAGATGAAGGATGTGACCACTAGTTTTGACTCATCTGCCCTAAAATCTGTGACAAAGTGGTGGTTTTTTCTAGCAATAAAGCTATAGAAATGTTATAACATTTGGTTTTGTTAAAATGTTTATGGTGTATTTCAGAAGTACATGAAAAGTGATAGTTGTTCACCAGCTGTGTGTTAAACAAATAGTTTTATTTCTCCTCTAATCTCCCCTATCCTTTGACTAAATTAGTGAATTAAAATGGAAGGATAACATGATCAAAGGTAATGATGAAAAAAATCAGTGAAACAAAGTGATTTGTGTTTGGTCTGTGGGTGTTATTTTGGTCTAGATTGTAATAATTGCAAGTTCAGTGTCCAGTAGATTAATAAGGAGTACAGGAAGGGAAATAGAGTTTGTGTTGGTTGTCTTGGAGGATGCATTGTAGAAGGTCTGCAGGATGCATCCTTGGAGGTTTTCAAGACAGACCCAATAAAACCCTGAGCCATGTGGTTGGACCTCAGAGCTGCCCCCCCTGAGCAGGAAGTTGAAACAGAGAACTCTTGAGGTCCTGACAAGCCATGCTGTCACCCTGCCCCATCACCTGGATAACCAGGAATTCTCTCCAACAGCACTGCACACTGATAACCCTCATGGCTATCCAAGCATGCAAACAACGGTACTACCAGAAGAATAAAAACAATATTTTTATTTTTAACCATTAGGCTGGTTCTATAACAGCAAACTTGACTCTTCCTTCCTACCCAGACCTCACACTGAAATCAGTTTACCTGGACCTGGTTCATTCAGATGGAGCCTATACAGAAATAAAAGGAATCCAGCACTTACCCCAGGAGCATTCTTCTTGATCTGCCCACTGGAACTGTCTTGGCCTGGCAGGAATGGTGTTATCTAAAAGTTATCTAAAACAAAGTACTAAAATGAGGGTAACAACCCTGACATGCATTGATAAATTCAGTGGGAAAACTGTATTTTTGTGCCTATTTCTGCGAAGAGCAATGGCTTAAGAATAGAAAGTACATTTGTTACGAAGTCAGTATTGTCAACATGTTGGTTTCATTTAGTAACTTCCCACTACAGATGTTTAACACCAGCCTGCCTGACAGCTATGAACTTTGAGGTGTTCACCTGTCACATTAGGAAGGCTTAGTGTTGCCAGGGACTTCCTGGAAAGCAAAAATACAATAGTCCTAGCACCTTGTTGGTGTCTTGTATCAGAGCAAGGTGTACTGCCAGAAGAACTGGAATTAAAAATGTGAAGGGGAAAAAAGAAAGACAAATATCCCACCCACCCGACTGGTTACTCAGTGGTTCCTGAAAAATGTGCCAGGATATGTGAGCACATCTCTTTGCATGTATTTTGTATGTCATGTACCGCTGATTTCAGAAGGCATTGAGTTAATAGATCTTTGGCATTCTTGCATTGCGCATGCAGTTTTCATCTTGATTGGCAGCTCATCAAAATATAAATAAGTAGTTCTCAGTTGTTCTGGAGTTCTGTCATTTATATGTTAATAGAATTCAAAAAAGCATATGCAAGGATAGGAAAACAGTGGATTTTCTGCCTCATTCGATAATCAATTCAGAGGGTAAATTTAAATCTGATTTACAGCGTAGTTCTGTAGCTGTGAGGTACATAATGGCATTTTCTTCTTAGCTTTTGATGAACCTTAATCAGAAATTATGAAAAACAGTTCACTGGAAAACCAAGGATTTTTAATTGGTTGGGGTGTTTGGTTTTTGAGACATTCTTAACATTTTGAATTCAATTAATACTTCTAAACTGCTTGTTTTAGACAAGCAAGATTTTATTTCTTGTGTAAGATATGCAAGTCCAGCTGATTAAAGATATCATAAAGTAATTTGTTAAAACCATTGAGGAGACAGTGTGTGGTTTAGATTGAAGTTGGTACTGTGACTTATTTCTTCCCTTAAAAAGAGAGAAGAGAGAAACCCTACTCTGCACTGCTGTGTTTAAAGCATCCACAAAAAATATTGCAAGTATGGTGATAAGGCCAGTGTAGTGAACATTAGTACATGGCCCTTTCAGAATGCCTTGAGAGTCCTCTAAACAAATTATCTTAGCCAGGCATTTAAGTGACCCTTAAATTACTGGAGAGGCATTTGAGAAATACTCCTAACAGAGCTGACATGCCATGCAGAAATAAATTCATATATATCCATACTGCCTTCATCCCCCCTACCCCCTTTGAAAAAAATCTTTAAAGGAATAAAAAATGGATTTGGACATTACATGGTTCATTGTTCTTAGCAGTAGGATGGATAGATGAAGCACCACTATATATTTGTTCAACTTGTTCTTAATTGCCTGCCTGATAGTGATGGCTTCTCAGGAAGATTTAATAGATCTTTTTAGGCTATTTCTTTCTAGGTTATCTCTTTCTGGTTGGGCAGCCTTAGTGGTTTCCCCCTCTCCCTCAGAGTATCAATCTCATCTCATTCCTTTATCATCTGCTTCCCAGTGAACTCAGTGAGGATTTTATTAGTTTTTCTCTTGGTTGCAACCTTTTACGGATATGAAGACTCTTAATACTTCGCTCTCTTTTTTTTTTATTCAGGGTTAACAATTCCAATTATTTTTAGCCCTGCCTTTTAGGCTGTTTCTTGTGGCCTCTATCTAGATGCCTTAATTGGCCTATTTCTGTGTGGAATTGGATGCAGTACTTTAGTCTGAAGGTAATGAAGGGGATCACCTCACACGTGAGGTTAATTCTTGAATATACCTGTTTGCAGTTGGTCTGCTTTTTGAGACAGATGCACAGTATGTTTTTAAATGCTTAATGACTTCTTAAAGGAGTTTGTATCTCCCTACACCACTGAATGGAAGAGGTAGAGCCGGAAAGGAGGGAAGGGGGAAGAGAAAGGTGTTTTTTTTTATTTTACGTCTCATTGTCCTAGTATGATTTTGTTAGTATTAAATTCAGTTAAAATTCCAAGGTGAGTCTGTTCTGCCTGTGATGGTACTGAGTGAGTGATCTCTCCCTGCTCTTAATTCACCTCATGTATCTGTCAGTGTATTTTCTCTCCCCTGCCCACTGGTGGAGGGGATGGATAAGAGTGTGTGTCTGGCATCCAGCCAGGGCCAGCCCACTGTGGTGCTACTTGGGACCTTCTATATAGTTCGGGAAAGATGTGGTAACATAAGAATTGCTTCTTGGAGCTCCTCTGCTTTACTTTTCTAGACATAATTCTAGGCTCTGGTGTTTCAAGCTCATCCATTTTTAATACTGAATTTTTTCTTTCAGATAAAAGGAGATTTTTTTAATGCACTATACACCATGGTTTGAAGTGAAATAGGACATTATATATAGATAGAATTACAGACTTGTTTAGGTTGAAAAGAACCTTTAAGATCCCTGAGTCCAACCATTAATCCAGCATTACCAAGTCCACCACTAAACTACGTCCCTAAGTGCCACATCTATGCATCTTTTCCATGCTTCCAGGGATAGCGACTCCACCAACTTCTCTGGGTAACCTATTCCAATGCTTGACAACCTTTTCAGTGAAGAAGTTTTTCCTATGTAAATTTTCCCTGGCCATTTCCAACTTGAGGGAAATTTCTCTTGTCCTGTCACTAGTTACCTGAGAGAAAGAAACTGATCCTCACCCGGCTACAAGCTTCTTTTAGGTAGTTGTAGAGAGTGATAAGGTCTCTCTCTGAGCCTCCTGTTCTCCAGATGAAACACCCTCTGCTCCCTCAGGTGCTCCTCATGAGACTTGTGCTCCACACCCTTCACCAGCACTGTTTCCCTTCTCTGGATACTCTCCAGCACCTCAGTGTCTTTCTTGTCATGAGGTGCCCAGAACTGAACACAGAACTCATGACCTCACCAGTGCCAGAGTGACAATTACTGCCCTCGTCCTATCTACTGTATTTTTGATACAAGCCATGTGCCACTGGCCTTCTTGGCCTTCTAGGCACACTCTGGCTCACGTTCATCACTGTCAACCAGCACCCCCAGGTCCTTTTCCACCAGACCACTTTCCAGACACTCTGCCCCAATCTGGTTGTTGTGACTGGAGCACAGGACCCAGCCCTGGGCCTTGTTGAGCCTCCGGCCATTGGCCTCAGCCCATCGGTCCAGCCTGTCCAGATCCCTCTGCAGAGCCTTCCTGCCCTCCAGCAGGAAGGAACACTCCTACCCAGTCTGGTGTCCTTTGTGAACTGACTGAGGGTGCACTTGATCTTGTCCAGATCACTGATAAAGATTAAACAGGACTGTCCTCACACTGAGCCCTGGGGAACACCCCTGGTGACTGGCCCCAGCTGGATGTGGCTCCATTCACCACCACTCTGGGCCCAGACAACTATTCCAGTGCACCCATCCAAGCCAGGAGTGGCCAGTTTCTCCAGTAGAATGCTGTGGGATGACAGTGTCAAACACTTCTCTGAAGTCTTGGTAAACTGATGCATGGTTTCATTTTGGTTTTCTTTAAAGGGAATTTTAATTTGTGGTCTTAGTCCCTGCTGGCAATCAGGTGAGAAATGGGAAAGCTGGCATTAGGACTCGTGAAAAACATTAAATTCCTTTGCTCGATGAGTTTTCTGGTTTGCAGTTACCTGAATTGTCTAAGAACTGGTCTGTTGTGTGTGATGCTGTGAGCAGTGGTGGTGATTTCTGGGTTGGGGAGGGCATTGGGGCTGCCCCTGAGCTGGGTGTCTGCCTTGGACACAGGGCTGGGGCTCAGGATGTTTGCCCAGAGCTGTGCCCTGCACTTGACACTCACTGAGAGGTGCTAATGATCCAACAAAGCCACCAAGCTGCTGTGCTTAATACAGTTATCATCTGTCCTGTAGATCGGACTTTAATTAAATTTCTTAATTAGGCCAAAATCCAATAAATCTAGAAATAGTAATTAGCAGTAGCCAGCTGTTTTATAACTTGTTATCCTGCTTTTGTAGTTTAGACAAGATCTGACTTGAATAAAAGTTGTTCTGTCTGCTCATGTTTGTGGTAAAAAAAAAATAAATCACTTGCTCATGTTGTTTTAATCCTTGCCTCATTTTGGAGACCATTAATTATTAAAAAAGGCTATATATAGTATGTTTCGTAAAGATATGTTTTGTGCTATATAAGAATATATATATCAACGTTTAACCTGGATTTTTTTTGATTTACACATTCATGTTACTGATTCATCAATTGCCTTTTTGTATCTTAGAAATCTGTGGTACTGATTGTGAATAAAGACCTCAGTTCTAAATGGTCCATTATCAATTTTTTAAATTTCAACAATTTGTTATTGGACTTATGTCCCTCGGGTTTAATGCAATCCTAACGAGCAGTTTTAGGGGGCTTCCATTCTCTAGCCTCTGGAATTAGAGCAGATTGCACTAAAATTTCCAAATACAATTACAAAGTTTAATGGAACTCAGAGTAATATATACAGTAGTAGTAGTATATACATGGGAGGATCTAGCTGTGTCTGTGTAAATAATTTTCCTCCCTCTGCAAGCATGCTGATGACTTGCTTGTATCTATACTAAGTCATATTTTATAAACATCAAAACCAAATGGGAAGGGATAATTTATCCTATTGTAGTACAACAAGAGGATCTCATGGAATAAAGTGATAATTTACTTTCTGTAACCCTCTGGGTGAAATAGTACAATAGTACCAAGCATCAGCAATCTTACAGGTTAATTTCATTTTTTCCCAGATGCTACTGCTTGGGTTGTTGTTTAAAAATTTATGATAATTAGATAGATGGCTATGTCATACAAATCATATCCAATAAAGCTTATTCAAGTTACTTTTTTAAATTTTAAAAACAATTTCTCCTTTGTGTTAAATGTTCAGTGGTCTGAAATTAATTAGCTTGGAACTCATCAAATTTGAAATACAGTGATATTTCATACTTAGCAATATTTTAGTATAAAGTTTAATTGAATTTTGTTTGTTTTACAGCAGCTGCTGTGCTTTCACCAAACAAATTGCGTTAGTTAAAAGAGCGTTGTGAGGAATCCCACAAGGATTTATAAAAGTTTCTATGTGAACTTTTGCCATATGATAGAATAAATTTAATGTAGATTTTCCTATAGTGATATGTGTGTAAATGAAGAACTGTAATGTCTGTTGGTTTTTAAATCATAATGGATACATGCAACCTCGAGCACAGCTTCCTTAGAAGCCTTTGGGCTGTGCTGAACCAAAAAGAACAAACCCAGCACCGTGACCTTTAGATGGTAGGCAGAGAGTGGTAATTAGGACACCACCACATAAATGCTAATATCCACAGCATTCAGACTCTATAGGCCTGCCTTGCAACAAAGGAAATGTCTGCCAGAAATAAAAGTTCAAAGTATACGTCTTCCCCTGCCATGTTGGTAAAAGAAAAATCCTGGATGTATGTATATATTTAAATATATATATATCTTTTTATATATAAAGATATATAAATTATTGCTGTGTAGATAAGGAATAAGTATAAGCCAGCTTTTACATGGCTTCTTAAATGTATTTTATCAGTAACAGGTGACTTCTGCTGATGGTTGCATTTTCCTTGCCTTTACTGTTCCATTGTGCCTAATAAATATGGATACTTTGATGTAGTAGCATGCATATGTTAGTTCTCTTTTTCTAGAGTATCTTTGCTGACTCAAGCAGCAGTCTATTTAATCTGCAACTTTATTTACTGGGAGGTGTTTATTTAAATACATAGTAAAAAAAGCCAAATGGTGGTATAAAGCCAAATGATTTATCCAGTATGGAAAAACTAAAGGATGAAAAACCCAAAAAACAAAGCTGAAACTGGACAAAAGCTTGGGGTTTTTTTTAAATATTTCTGTTCAGTATTTGAGTTAGAGGTAGTAAGTTCACAATTTTTTGAACAACTTGGTCTAGTGAAAGGTGTCCCTGCCCATGACAGGAGGGTTAGACCAAAATGATCTTTCAGATCCTTTCCAACCCAAAGTGCTCTATAATTTTATGGTTATTTTATGCTTTTCATTAAAGGTGGTATTATAAAGAAAGTAAAAAAAAAAACTTTTTTAATTGTCAGGAAAACAGGTCAGGTTTATATAATTGCAGATAATTTTATTTGACATAAATTGTCCTAATTGAATTGTAAATAAAAAATACTTGGTACAGTATGTTTGGTATTGCAAAGAGTTTCACTTGATATTTCTTTACATAATACTAGATTAATTAATATCAATTAATTAATATCAAAATTAGCTTGTTTTGGAGAAAACAGGTTGGAAGCAAATTTCTCATGGAACTGGAGTTGCTTTAAAAGGGGAGTTCACTCTGTCCAGGTGTGGAGATGACAGCACAGCACTGGGCTGTAGTTAGGGATGCTGAGTTTGAACTTCATGAGCTGGCAAAGTAAAATAAGCTGAGCTGGGCTAGTGCAGTCAGTGCAGCAAGGATTTTAAGCTCAGCATATGTCACAATAATGAGAACTCCCTTGTGGGAGAGTTAGAAGCAAGTTTGTGTCTGTTTCTGGTCTCCAGACTCGTGTACTTAAAAGGTGAGTATTTTGCAGGTTTGTATGAACAGATCTCTGAAGTGCTGAAGGAAGTGTAACAAACACAGGAAACCCCACCCTGCCTCCTGGTGTCACCTCTGTGGAACAGGGATGTTTTACTGGGGTATTGCACGTTCCAGCTCAAGTTTTTCCTGACCTTAGTGAACACCAGTGTAATGCTTGGTGGAGTTGCTGCATCTGAGGCTCAGACTGGGGTGTTATACATTGCAGAAATGAACTTTTCCTGCCAAATCTGTAGCCATTTCTGGCTACATCAGTTAATGACAGCATTCTGTTTTGGTGCACAGCATATGTGTTACTGCGTGTATATGAATATATATATATATATAGGAGAAAAATGTGTGAGGAAAGGAAAAAGGATTTCAGACACCAGGCTTTGGGAGGTGAGTTCCTACTTTTCATTTACTTAGCGGAACAAGATTAGTTTCTGTAATGTATCTTGAGAAGGCCATGGCAGCCGTATTTTTAGGATACTGAGATTTTCACAGCTGGTATTTTCAGCTCTTGCTGGGGAGGCTAGAAGCAGAACTCGATGATGTAATAGTGGAGGCAAAGCTCTGTCAAAGTACAGCTCAATGGATTCCTGTCTTTCTGTTCATTGATGACCAAAATTGCTCCAACATATTTTTCATGATTCTGATTGCAGATCAGAATCACTCCTCAGGAGAAGTCATTGACTCTTTATACTGGTAAGGTAATGTCTGCAGGCAGTGGCACTCACCTAGCCTTTGTTAAATCCAGTTGATGTCAGTGGAAGAGTTAAACAAGGTCTTGGGCATATGGCCTTTTAATCAGGTCTGAAACACAAGGGGCCACCTTCAAAGACCAGCTTATTCTCTGCTAAGAAGACCTCTTCTGACTTTAATTAGATATGTTTCAGCCAGAACATCTCTAGAAGAAAGCGTATTTAGTACTTAGGATGTACAAAAATATTAATTAGATGAAAAGGACAGGAAGAAGTGGTGAGGTATTGTCTGCTGTAGGAAGAAGATAATTCATTCTCTGTAGAATGGGAAGATGGAGCAGAGGAAGAATATAATCTAGTATATTAAAGAAACTTATATCGAATTTGCAGTTGTGGTATCAATAGTCTTGGGCTTTTCTTTATAAATGTGAGATGTGCCTTCGGTGCTGCTAGTGAAGAACTAAATGTATTGAAGTGAGAATGCCAAAAGCCTTTGCTCTTTCTGTGCATAGGTAAGAGTAACTGGGACAGCTAGTGTTCAGTCTTAGGAACTGAAAATTTTATGGTAGACAAATTGCACTTATAAACATATGTTGGTTGCTTGTTTAAGAAATCACATCATCTCTTTGCATCTCTGAATATCTAAATACTTCTTGACTGGAAGATGCATTTTCAGTAACAGCTGTAAAATTATGTTTGTTGTGAAGTGTGCCATTTATCAGACATGAAATCCTCACAGTCGAGACCTCACAGTAAGAATTCAACTGGATGATGAGAAAATAACTGGACTGGAATTAACAGAGAACTAGAATTTAGCAGCCATCATGCTTACACATCAGAGCACTGCCCTTACAGTGCTCTTGGCAAAATGGCCGGAGAAGGATGTCACTTCATTGCTTTGTAATTCCTCCCATAAAGGCAAATACATGGAGAGCATTTGAGTTGATTTTTTTCCTCCCATCCCCCATTACTATGATTTTAATTGGAAGCAGCTCTTTGTTGATGTAAAACTAGCATGAGGTCCTTTACTGAAAGATAGTGATGTCTTTGTATCAAACAGTGCCTGTTTCAAGCTGTTACGCTTGTCATTGTTTAATTGAACTTGCTGAGGTTTCTGGGAAAAGGAAACTTTTACTATCTCCTCCTGCTTTTTACCGTCTCCTCCTGCGAATCACTTTAACATGCTGTTTCTGAACAGAAAAATAGCCCATTTGTGAGTAGGTGGAATAATAGGCGATCTGGATTCTGATACTTATTAAATGTTCAGTCTTTGTCAAAATCTGCAAGAGAGCACTGAGAAGAACAGAATTTGCAGATGTGCGAGCTCGTGTAATTTCTATTATCATTCTGAAATTTCTATTGTGTGCATGGCAACTGTGTGCTTCTTAGAGAAAATGTAGGCATTTGTAACTTTGCTGTTAAAACTGAAGCAGTTTCTACTAATAAGCTGCAAACCTGAGGTCACTGAGTTTGTGCCTTGGCAGAGCTGATGGATGCTGTCAGGCCTGGGAGGGCAGGTTTGTTGCTGAGGCTGAGCTGCTGCTGACATCAAGCACAAGGCTGGACTGCCTCGAGTCCTTTTCCAGTTTGTTGCTGAGTCACTGGGTGACCTTGCGTAAACCTCTTCTCTTGGCATATGCTGCCTGCAAAGGAGGAGCACTAGCAATGACCTGCTTGCTTATTCTTGGGTGAGGAGTTCAGTGAGGCTGCAGATTCCATGTAAATGGTTTTGTTTGTTTCTTGCTTTAGGAATCTTATGATAGGCACTGTGTGTCTATAATAAAAAAGAAGATGGGGATATACATGTTAAGGGACAGAGAGGAGAGAGCTGGGATGGAGGACTGATAACTTGTCTGAAGGCAAGATGTCAAATGACCTTATCTTTGGCTTCCTGGATTTTAGAGCATATTCCAGTTGACCCTGCAACACTGATTCAAAATAAAGAGGCCTCTGTTTAAAAAGCAAAAAGAGTAATAGGAAAAACTGGTACTGAAATTTAAAAATCAAACTTCTCCCAGCTTAATGTTACTTTTAAGCTTTAATACGGCTTCTTGTATGCATACATGTCTGTTCTTAGGAATATACACATAGAAGTAGAGATAGTAGCATTATGGTGGACTATCTCTGTAGGGGTCTTTGACATCCTATCTTCCCCCTCCTAACAGATGATTTTATGCTGTTATATATATTTTAGAGTTACAGATATTTAATCTGTTTATATACTTATCTGCCTTTTTTTGAACTAACTTCCAAAAAATTATTGAGTTACAGGTGTTTATATACAGACCAGCCCCATAAGCCAGGAATTTGTCTAAAACAAATGAAAAAAATTAAAGGAAAGACTGTGATCCTATAAGATCTTTGTAACACTGTAAAGAAAAAGCTTATGCTTTCCCAGTTTTTCACATGATGCCAAATTCCAGCTGGCAGAGATCCTTGGAACAGCACTTAGCTTTCATTTGGGTTTAAATTTTAAATGCACTAATTTCAAATCTTCCCTTACTGAAAATCATATTTTAAGATTTCATGTAGCTTTAAGGATCTGGCTTATAAAGGGAAGGACTGCCACAGAGCTGCAAGAAGAGTTTTGTAACTAGTTGGTCAAAACCTCTGAAAAATAAAACACATACCATGAAGTATCACAGTTATGATGCAGTACAGATTTCTTGAAGTACACAAGGAAATGAAAAGTGAGCACTATTACTTGTAGCAGTGGTCACATTTGGCAAATTTCAAACTCATTACAAATGCTGATGTGAAAATTTGTTACTTTTTTAATTAATCACATTAAATTTAAGTTTGATAATTGAACAGCGTATGCATAAAGGACTTTCAGTTGGGATATGGAAACAGATTTCAGGTTGCTCAGACTTAGGAATCTGGTTGTTTCTTTATGGGGCCATTGTATGTATTTGCTTGTATTCATATAAATGTAAAATGAATGTCATGCATATTTATATAGTGCATGAACTGCTGAGGCAAAACAGCAAATAAAGAAGCCATATGTGAGAGAAGCTAAAAGGCCTGAATAGCCTAATAAATCCTGCATTAGACTTACATTTTATAAACACTAGGCCCTGTGGAGCACCATTGAAAAAATAGTTCTTTTTGGAGGGTGAAACCTTTGCCTTTTCCGTCATGTGAAGGACTTTGGGCATGCAAATACATGTAGTTTTAACAGTGACAGACATATGTAGAATCCTTGTTCAGGCTTTAAAACTGGAAAATCTCGAGTATCTAAAATACTGAAGAAGAGAGTGAGTTGGTGATCTTACATCAGTTTTATAAGGCAGCACTGGACACTGTGTGTGGGAGTAGGGAAGAAAAATGGTCTTTTAAACCTTCACTGTGCCAGCCTATGCCTGTGAGTAAGCTGGATAACAGCAAGATAAAATAACTTTGGTTGCTGGGTAAGTCCAGAGGACAAAAATAGTCACTCAGCAGCTTGAAACTGATCTGGAAGTAAAGCATTTCCAGTGAGCACCAAGCAAAGCAGAGCAGTGGCAAAACATCTCCCTTAATTCTTGTCCCATTTGACTCCCCGCTGGTGTAGCACAGGGAGACAGAGCAAGAGGTGTCAAGCCAAGGGATGAAGGTTACACAGAACTGTTTTTGAGGCCTGTGCATGGCTGGAAACTCTCACTGGATCTGTTCATCAATCAGAAAGGACTAAAGAGAATGTGTGGAAGAGCATTATTTTGTTCTTAAAAGTTCTCAAAACCTACTGGTGTTTAAGACTGTATAAAGAAAAGAATATTCTTGCAAGTTTCTTAATGCACTCGACACTGCCCCTACTGAAGTGTTAGACCCCCTACTTTTATACTTTGTAGGATGATGCTTTAATGGAGGATTATATAAAACTTTGGTATTCCTATCTCTGCTGCATTTGTATAAATCCTATGTTACCATAAAAATGAATGTTAACATAAAAAAATAGTCTATTTTGTAATGTCTGAGGAGCATAAGACCACTTTTCTGTATGGAACCTGTCTAGAAGCTTATTTTGTATGAGAGAAAGGGTCTTGGATGGAAGAGCCTCCAGGGGCTAGGCTGGCTCCTTTGACTGACCTGGGAACAAAAAGAGCCCACAAACATTTGTAAACAGGCTGAGAGGTGTCACCAGTCTTAGCCTTCAGCTAAGAAATCTGTGTAGGGGAAAACATTTTATGCTGACTGATTGTTTTTTCCTTTTTTTAAAGGTATAAAAAGACTAGTTCTTACTGTTAGTGAGGCTGTGTAGTCTCTGGCCATGCCCATTGAAAGACCATTGAATCTGTTTTTAAAAGCTTTAGTGCGTTTGATATTTAATGAATACAAAATGTATTGATAGGCTTAAAGGACATAATTTCACATGGATAGCTTTCCCTCCAATTGCTACTTCCTCCTGTTCATCTTAATTACTGGAAAAGTTTTTGTGTGACTATTACACATAAGCACTATGTAACATAGAGAATACAGATTAGCTTAATTATGTATGCAAAAGCAACCCTGTCCTGCGGCTTGCACACCGTATTTGTCATATAAAATCTAGTAAACACTGTAATTAGCTTGCTTTCCAAATGTGTTTTATGGTTTTAAATCAACTGTAGAAGCAAGTCACACTCAGAGTCTTCTGAAACACATGCTCAAGAATTCCTATTGCCCCCTACTTCAGAGAAAAAGAAAGAATTGGAAGATTTTTCTTTGCATTGACAATCCAATTAAAACAGCAAGGTGTCAGGAATGATACCAATTCCTCTGAAAGCACTGTTTCAGTCATTGGTAGTCTCTCCATCTGGGAATTGTGGCCTACTAATCTGCAGCAAGGCAAAAAGAATAACATGGAAACAAATTTGAATTGTTGACCTAATTTTGGTAGTCCACCATTGCTGACAGAAGTTCAAATGATCCCAAAGGGTTTCTTATTATGGGGATGCCAAACCAGAAAGATGTAACATAAAGGAGGCAGGAAAGTGAGTGAATTCTTCTATATCTGTCATTGCTTCTTGTATACAAATTAAAGTTCTGTGTTTTGTCCACCAGAGATGTCTTTTGCAATAAAAACAAAAGTTTGAAACAGATCTGGAACGTTTTCAGCTGTATTCCATGGTAGTATTTGTAGCCAAGAACTTGCTGCTTATCATGTTTTTGATTTCTGCTATATCAATTTCAAAATTGATATTAAAAATAAGAAGGAAGAGCAGGTTTCTTAAGTCTTTTTGTGCTCTTTAAGTTTGTTCACTATGTAAAAAAAGGTGATTGTGGCTGCACATTTTTCAAAGTGTGTGTTGCTCAGGATATGTAGAGTGGTCTATGAAGGTCATGCCACAGTATTTTCCTGCTGATGAGTCTTTGTGTTGAAAGGGGATGACTCTGTGGCATGATCTGTGCTATTTCTTCCTTGGACCACCATGCATTCACATTGAAGCCTCCCTTTAGACTGCCTTTGCTTTCAGGGGATTGTTTTGAATACCTCTTTTAATTTTTTTTTCTTTTTCTCCTTCTTTTTTTCTTTCTTCCAATCTGCTTTTGTTGCAGCCACAGCAGAACGCAGCACATTTCTGGTTGGTAATACTGTGCTGAATGGGTAAAGGAGAAAGCAAGGGATGTATATTTGGCATAAGTTTTTGTTGCTGACAGGTTCTGGCTGTCAAAATGTTAAGTCTCATTCATGAAGGGCTGCATCTGTGCCAGTTATTTATGTGTAAATAAGTTTTTGCTCTGTTGGAAATTCCAGGGAATCTGGTACCAAAGCAAGTATCACAGTCATAGAAATCCAAGAGCAGGGGCAGGAAAGGGAAGATGCAGTCTCCCTGCATGTATTTTATATGACTGACAAATAGATCTCTTAAAAAGTTGTAAATCAAATTAATATTTTGGATAGAAAGTTTTAGAGTAGAATAAAAGGCACCATAGTAAAACATCATAGTTTTTTTGAAAGAAATAGACCTTTTTAATCCTTGAACATTTGATTGTATGAAAGAACCCCTCCTCCCCTCCCCTAGCTGTTGATTAGAATAACTTCTGACAAAAAGTCAGTGGTAATGTACATACTCCCATTACAAAGCATTTGCTAACTGAAATTTCTAGCAACTACTGCAGAGAACTCACAGCTGTGTTCAGCACTGTTTTCTCAAAGAAACTGTCTTTTATTTTGGTCAATCTTCCTTTATGCTTAGTCAGTTTAAAGCCAAAAGCCTTGTTTTCACAAAATCTTTAAAATGTGGATCAGCTGTAGAAAGACATAGGGAGGACTTCCAAAACATTCAGGGAAACTGCTTTTCTGTTGCCATATGCCAAGGATGTGATTGCTCTTTTTTCTGCTCTGGGGATTATAGTTGAACCCTGTCTGTTTCTATTTGATGTGTGTTGGACAGAAGGAAGGTTTTGTACCACTCTCTTACAGAACAGGTGTTTCTTTTGAGATCCCCACCCCTTATAGTCTGCAGACCTTGCATATGTGGACTGAACATGACATTACTCCAGTTGTCAGAGAATTGTCCTCAGCTCTTCTGCTTTCCAAGAGGAAATCAAAACTAGCTATCCACCTTAGTAGTTATTTTTTAAAAGTTCTGTAAATAATGCACTCTGTTTAAGAGTTAAAATGGACTAAGATGTCTCATGTGAACAGGTATGGGTAAAATCTCTGAGAACCCAAGAGCTTTGCTGATTTTGGGAATCTCAAGGAAAGGGTGGAGGCTGGCATCAGTGTTTACTCTCTTACCTTTGAACTTATCTTGCTCTCAAGATGCAATGCTGCATGGCATGATGGAGGTAAAAGTGTGAGAAGCAGAACTTTCACCAAAGATTCTGTGTATTACACTTTGTGATTAAAAACCTGAACAAACAATCTGGAATACCTTCCATCCTTTCATAACTATCTGGGAAATGTTGACAAGTGTTACTAGTTATTTCCATGTAAACAGAGAAAACCCTTCATTTTTATAACACTGTATTTTTTCTAGAGAGCCATTGTGTGATAAAGAACATAACTGAATCAACTTTCTTTATTTAGCATGTGCTGCCATAACTACAGAGTATGAACATGTTGGTGACTTCAGTGTGCTGAGTGAAATTAGTAATGCATCAAACATCAGCTCATCTGTCAAATTATTTCTTTAATAGTTTTGGTTCTTTGAGGTACTTTTGGTGTGTGTGGTATATTCTGAATGAATTTGAACAGCTCTGTTTGTTTGTAGATTAACAGATATATTTCCACAGTAATAGCTTCCCCTCTTTATCCTTCCTCTCCACCATTAGAAATAGATTTAGCTTAGCAGTTACTGGAAATGAGAAATTAAGTATCCAATTATTTTAAGTTATTTTTGTATTACCATGTCTTTTAAGAAGCTATAGGAAGATTACTGAAGGATTATTAGGTTGTAGTTTTCCAGTGGTTGCTGGTAATTCACTGTGAATACCACTCTAACAACTTGTACTGACTGGCATAATTAAATGTTTCAGATTTGCCCCAGTTTTAGCAAGATGTACTGCCAATTAATCTTATTTTTTAATCTTACTCATATATTATGCTACTGAAACATCCACTTTCAGAAGCAGATATTGTCACATTGCTACACTACTTCTTTTTATTTGCTTTTATTACTGTAACTTACACACATTCTAGATCTCTGTTTCATTCTTCTCTTAAAACTTTTGTAAACACTATTCTTGTTATATAGTGAGGCCAGCTGGCCAAAAATAAAAGATATTTTTTATTTCCCAGTTTACTAGAGAACTCAAAAAAACTGTTAATCTTAACAATAGCTTTTTAGGATCAAATAACTTACTTTTTAGAAGAATTGGTATTACAGAATTCGTAGATATGCTAGAAGATAAGTACAGTTTTCAATGTACACAAATTACCCAGATAACTTTAGAATTTGGAGCTGTGGTTTTCTGGAGTTTTTTCCCCTTTTGAGTCTTGTGGGTATTGGCCTGTTTTGTTTTCATCTTATTGGCCTGATTGCTGTCTACTTGCCTTTTACAAGTAAATTCTGGCTTTGTCTTAGGTATTTCTATATTGGATGTTAATACGGGGAAACCTTCTCTTTCCCTTTTATTCAGATGTATTCAGATTGCTCAGTGAAGGCCAAAAGAAAGCATCAAAATGTTTTATGTGGAATAACAATATTGGAATATTTAAGAATAGGGCAAAAAGGATGATGAAGATAGGGTGAAGTGAGACATATCTGATGTCATAAAACATAGAGGCGCTTGGCCTGAGGAGGGTTGTTACTATATAAATAAATTGAATTCCTCTTTGCCAGTATTTTGTGCTACTTAAATATGCCAACTAAGCTGTTTTGGCACTTTGATCTTCTGCCATGATCTGGCCCGAGCTGTACTTTCATCCTTTTCAAAAGTATTCTCTCACAGCAGTGAATCTGGCCCTAAGGAAATGCAGATTTCCTTTCTTCATTAAATACTACCTGGATGCCTGTCTTTATTGAACAAATAATCTAGTAAATTCCCTAAGGATTTAGGTTTTAAGCCACTAGCATTAGAATACATGGTGTTGCCTTAAACAAACCCCTAGAGAGAAATGCAGTATTTCCCAGCAAGGGAAGTGGTTTAGAAATTATGTTTTTGGGACTGGTCCCGTTGAATGCAGTCCTGATGTATTTTATGTGAAATACAGATTTTTGTGATGATATGAACATTGTACATGATAGTAGTTAGATCCATCACATTTCAGCACAGTTCATATGTGGAATTCTGTCTGGCTCCCAGCTCTCTTGCTGAAAAGGCAAAGAGTTTGACCAGTTCTGTGTTGTATCTGCCAGCTCTCTGCTTTGGAGACTCCCAGATGGCCATGCCTGCTTTAAGCATTGCTGAAATCTGTTTAGCTTTTCAATTCGCTGGTCCTCAATCTCTAGCACAAGGGAAGATTTAGTACTGAGGAGACTTAACTTGCTTTTTTTCACTCTGCAGTGTAGTTAAAGGTGTTTAGAGACTCTAGGAAAACTGAGGTAGATGATACTCATTAAAGAACTTGAATTGCTTTCAGTGATTCAGCTTTTTTAAGAGTGATATTTTCCATGAAGATATCCCCATAATGAAAACTTTATTTCTGTAAATTTTTCTGTGCATGAGAAATACCAGTTTGAATTAGCATGCAGTGTACATCAACAAAAACTCACATGCTTCTGTTGTTTCCCCTTGCGATTAAAATATATTGAAGTATTATAAAGAAATATGAAGTAAGACAATATCGAGGCCCTGTCCATTGTCTTTTTATTGCTTGTTTTCAGAAAGGAAATTGTGATCATTGCCTTCAAGAACAGAATTCAGGTTTTCTGAAGTTTAGTCTTGTCCTCCTTTCAATATGGCACATAAGTTCCACATTATAAGTTCCTTATGTTGGTATACTTTTGGTATTTATCAAGATTCATGGCAGTGGACAGTCTATGTATAACAATTTATAGGTGGCCACCATGACAATTTAGGTATCCCAAAACCCAATAGCTGGTGTTGAAATGGAATGCAAATTTAGTGTTAGCTAGGCAGAGTTAAGAGTCTGGGCTGACCTCATCTAATTGCCAAGGGGTTTAGCAGCTTCCATCCTGCTTTCACTGAGGACCATCAAGCAAAGACCACCATTCCGTGTGTTTGTAATGGAAAGAACACGTCACACTTACAGTTTTGTATGATACCTTATTCTGCTGCATTTTGTTACCCTGTGTAAATGAATTTCCATTGCATTGCTACCATCAAAGCTGCTAATGAAATCTGATTTGTATTAAATCTCTTTTCTTTTGTTTAACAGATGATGTCACTAATATTGCTCAGGAAGCCCTCCTTGCTCATGAAAAGGAGAACGTTCCAACAGGACTAGGAGCTGTGGTTTGGGAAGTCCCAGAACAAACATAGCTTGTTACTTAGCTACCAGTGTGCTCAGTCTTCACCTCTTCAAATTAAAATCAAACACAACTGCCTCAGAAACCAGTGGACAAAAGAAAGGTACTGTGCATTGCCAGCATGTTGGTTGGGTAGGAAGAGAATAAATCTGCCCTACAGATAAGATGCTATCATTTTATTAGAGACAATACCATTTGAAGCTTCAAGTTTAAAAATCTTTTTGTACTGAGAGAGACTTTTAAACACAGCCATATTTCGCAGGCAATAAAATAAACCAAATCTATATGAAGCTTTTGTCTTTTTGTGAGGTGCTTTCGTTCTCTTTACAGAGACTTTCTGGAATCACTGAATAGATTCTTGATGTAAACATTTTCTCACTTGTGATTTCTTTTCTTTATTAATTTTTTGTTTCCTCACCACCTCCTGTGGCATCTAAGATGTGCAGTACGGAAGGCTGCTTAGTGTCTTACATTTATCATATACTTGGTTACTTGACCACTGTGTTACCTCAGCTGTATCTGTCACTGTTACTAAAGAAGAAGGGCTTTAGTTGCTTTGGTCTCAGTCAAGACAGCTAATCTCCTTTGACAGAGTTTTCCAACCTTCTGTTGACTTTTATGTGTTTATAATGTGGATATGTCTTGGTATTCAGCAAGCAGTTATGTATGCCATGCATAAACCCCAACATAATATTTTGTTTGCTTCAAGGGTCATCTTGAAATTACCTGTTTCTCCTGTTAGACAAGTATGGTAAGGATGACCGTTTAACCCCATGCCTAATTTTTGGTATTTTCATCTTGTAATAGTCCTGCAGTGAGAACAGTTATTAGGCTTAGAAATATTCGGAAGTATTAAACCCCCACTCGGTGTAACTGTTCTTTCTACCGCAAAATGCTGTTGATCTCTAGAAAAGACATTTTTATCTAGAAAGATATTGAGAATATAATTGAGATTTGCCAGAAAACTGTAGTACAGAAAGAAAAGTAAAGCAGCAGTAACCCAGGAAATATCCTTTCCCAATGACTATTTTGTAGTTTGCATATTGAAATTGTTGCCTCTTCACTACTCACAAACTTTGCTTGATTTGAAATATACTTTGTTATATATAGTATAGTGCACAGTGAACACTTCCTTCTCTGAATAGAAAAGTATGACACTAAATAAGGCAAGTGCTATGGGAACTGAGAGGTGTAGAATGCATGATCATTAATAAAAAAGTCACGAAGAAGGAAGGAATAAAGTAAAAAATGTAGGATATAGAATGAGTCTTAGGGCCCATCTGTTTTCTGTGACACTCAAATACAGCTACTACTTCATTGTAGTATCTTTGATTTTAACACTTCACAAAATTTCATTGTAGTATAATCATTATAAAGAAGCATAAGTAGTGAAAAAGCATGTCTAAAATAATTTAATATTTGCTAATGTAGTTAACTTTCACTATAGAGAATAATTATTTTAATTTGTAATTTCTAATTTGTAACTAAATTTGTTTTGGAGGCAACAGATAAACTGATGTGGCTACTAAATTCTCTCTTCTGTACCTGTGAGGGTAGTACATCCTTTTCTTCTGACTAGGTTTAACACTAAATAGTAAATGCATGAGGAACTTCAGTCCTAGATTTATCTAAAAAGGTTATTATCCACGTAATAATAACAGAAGGTAAATTATGTTAATTTTGGAAAAAAATCTAAACCCAGCTGATGACTATTATCACCTGGCTTTCTGCAGAGGTAAATGTATTTTAATTTTATAAATTTCAAAAGGATGCTATTTAAAGATTATTATCCCCCTGTTGTCCTTTAGACTGCTCTGTTCCTATACATCCAGACAGTGGAACATAGAATAAAAAATTGATTTAGACTTAATAGTTTGTTTAGCTGACTCTGCATAATAAAGATGAAGTGTTCCAAACGTGAGTCTTCACCAACTAATGTATTTTGGAAAGTGATTTTGTCATGTGGCAATTATCTGTATCTATCCTAAGAGTCTGAACTAGTTTATGAAAATTTGAATAGTGGGTTTTCATCTTCTGAATTACTTATGCACATTTGCCCAATGCTACAGGAAAAGAGCTTGCCTGTCTGGCCCTGTTTTTCTTTTTGATTAGTCAGATTTCTTGCATATCTATGTCTTGTTATTTGTCTAGACTATTCCTGATCTCTTCCAACTGTCTTCTCAGCCTGGAAGTGCAGACACAAGCATTCATGCAGGATTGGTGCTCCTGTATCATGCAGCTGTGAGCTGGCACTTTGCTTTAGAGAATGATGGACTGCTTCTGTGAAAATTTAGAGCTGCTGCAGCATGCCTGGCCCTGCAATAGGGCCAGGCATTTTTAAACGGCTCTTTCTTTCTTTTGCTGACTGACCACAAAATCTGTCAAAGATTGATATTTCCCCCTTTATCCAAATGCTGAAAATTAAATTGAGATAAACTTTGGTATTGCTTTCATGTTTCCATCTTTTTTTTACATCCTTTGAACAAACATCTGTGCTCACTAATCCTCTATAGAGATATTACTTATGTTCACTGCCACATGATTACAGATCCATCATTTTCCAAACACAGAAAACAAGTCCTATAATATGCTTGTGTCTAAAGAGTTTTTCTTACTTGCAAATGTAACAAGGTAGAACATTTGGGTGGCTGGTGGCTGTGCAGCTGCTGGCAGGATTCCCACACACGTTTTGCCATTAGATAAGTCTGTGGTTAGCAGTGGTCGTGTTGAGATAAGATAAGTGACATTGCACTTAGTCATCTAAAAGTAATCATCTACGTGCTGAGTGTTTGCAAGAGGTCTTAAAAAGAAAACTAAACAAACTTTTCTGACACCATGGAAAGGGCTCTCAGATGTATCAGGCTTGCTGTCCAGTATTAAAGCACAGCAGATCTTCAGTCCTTTCTGAAGCTCCTTGTATGTTCATAAATGAGTATGAATGGGAAAAAAAGGTATGAAATGTGAGAAACCTGTAGCCTATATGTTGTACATTCAATAAACAGTAGTGAGAGGCTGTAAACTTGGCAGTTCTGAGAGTTCCTTAGGATATACCAGTTTTGCAGTACCTGGTGCTTATTTGTGATAAATAGGCTCTGTCTTGGCTATTGTTGTCTTTCTAGCTTTTTGTTTGCTTTTCTCAGCTCCTCTATTCAATTAATTTGTAGTGCCAATAGCTCCAAATAATGTTTTGAATATTAAGTAGCTTTGATAATGGGATTTTATTATAGCAATTTATGTGTGCATGTGGGCAAAATCCTGTTTTATGCATAGCATTGTGCAAACATTGATTTCTAGGGGAAAAAATCTTGAAGGACACTAATTTTAATCTCAGCACCTGCATCTTATCCTTTCTGAAGGAAACGCATCCTGTACACATCTGCATATACTATATTTAAGCAGGTGTGCTGGATGTTATTACAACACAAGACAAAAATGTGAGTTTTTCTAGTAGAAGGGAGGCAGAGAGTATTTGGGCATTTCAATTAACTTCCAACAATCAGTGTAAGAATTAAAAACACACTCTCTGGGACAGTGAAAGGAAACATATAACCTTGTTATTTACTGGGGAAGACTTGCATATCTCAAAGCAAAGATCTAGTAATTTTCTATTCTTAATCCCTTACAACATTTGGGAACTGTTAGTGAAGATCTTTCTGATGTTTCCAGATGTCTCTACTGCAAAAAAAATCAATAAATAGTATGTGTTTGTAGTGCAGCTATTTGAATGGATATGCCCTGGGAGGGGAATGAGCATGATTCTACTTAAGAACTCCCAGTTTTCACATTGTTCACTGAAAAAGGCAGCATTTCAGCATTTCCCCTTTCATGTGCAAGGGCAATGTATGCAGGTAACAGCCAAAGTTGATTGATTTACATGAAGCTTTCAGTTTTGCTAGTATAGGTTTGCTATGTGGGAGGTGAAAAATTACAGTGTTACTGCCATAGCTGTGCTAACCTTAACCTTAAGGGAGATGGTGTAGAAAGAATAGTTCTTGGCAATACCTATTTCCATATTTTCCACTGAGTCTTCGTTAAGATGAAGTTTTGTCTGTAAAGTCACTGCCAGCATCCTAAATTTGAGGCTTTCCTCTGCCACCTCTTTTAGGGGATGAGATGGGAAGAGGAACAGAACTGAACACCAAGATCAATTAACAGCATAAATGATATGAATTACATGAAAAATATAAAAATTATATTTTTACACAGCTGGATTCAACTAGATAGATAGGATTGCAACTGTGTCAAATTTACATGATAGTACAACTTGAATAAAGATTTTTGTCCGTGGTCACAGGTGATTTACAGCCATTTAGACCTTCCAGAGAATAGCCTTCTTTGCAGGCACCATGGCAAGGAGGAGGTTGTGTTCTGAAGCATTGAAGCATAAACATTTTTCATTTAACTATTGGGACTTCTGTAAACTTTAGGTGACATGTCTTGGCCTCAACTTTCTGCAAAACACTGTGCCATCTTCATAATCTGCTCTCTGAAACAGTACAGTGAAATGAAATCTTGATTTCTCAGTGAAGGAGAGATGTTATATAGATAAAGAGACATAAGGATGTTTTCCTCAGAGTGAATAACAAATCACTTTTTAATCCCCCTGAATGACCAAATCAGCTTGATTATGACAGCACTCAGCAGTTTAGGATACACTGCCAGCAATGCTGTGCTCCCATAAATTGGATACCCCAGTAAGTTATGTGCACAGTTTGCATACTAAAGCGTTCAAAGTTGCATGTGCAAGTAGTCTGGTTCTGTCTAACTTTATCCCAAATTTAGGAAGCTTTTAGGGTGTTTTATTTCCATATATATATGTATGTATGTATGTATGTATGTATGTGTGCATGTGCATTGATTAATTTTTGAGCTTGAGGATACTTTGGGACAGTCTAATCTGGACAACAGAAAGTGTCACAGTCTATAGTGGTGTGTCACAGAGTATTTCTGGAGTTTTCAATTTTTATCTACTTGCCTTTTTTCCTCTTTTTAAGATGAACCATGACTAAATGTGTCTTTTAACATTCTGATCTACAAAATTATGGTGTTGATATATGTATCTGGATAAATATATTTTCTGCAACTGTTCATGGCTGCCACATTCAACTTTTAGTATCTTCAGAGACCACATTCTTTTTCTGGTGGCCAACTCGCCAATAACATTTCCAACAAGTTTGGAATGGTTTGAATCAAATTTGCTGGCAGTTACCAGAAGGGTATTTTATTTGTAGTCTTCTCACGGTGGTGAAGCGTTCTCTCTTTGTGCATATTGGAAGATGGTTACACAAAGAGTTCACAGTTCACAGTTTCTCCTCTGTGTTTTTCTTGTGCTTTGTCATGTTTGTCTCTGTCCTGTTTAACCAGAGAGAGAAACAAAAGTTTGTCTCCAGGCTCTTGCTGTGTTTGTATCTAGCTGTGCTTTTTACTGCCTGTAGTTTGAGGCCATTGCACAGCTCTCTTTTAGAGAGCTGAAAGAGGAAGGAAGCTACTGTCTGGCTGAAACACTCAGTTTAAATATTTTATCCCAGGTGATGCAGTTGCATCAGCCAGTTCCCAGAGTGACTTAAACCCTGTTCACTGCAATGAGCATTCACTCAAATACCAGTATTTGAAATATCAGTTTTAGCTGGCTGATTATCAGAGCACTGCTATGAGAAAGTTAACAGATCTTCTGAGGGAATTGAAGTTTGTGGGACACTAAATTTTGTTTCCTGCCAAAAAAAAAAAAAAAAAAAAAAAAAAAAAAAAAAAAAAAGTAAAAAAGTACTCTTTCTGGGTCTCTTAAGTTTCATTTCTAATTACCTGTATCCAGTCTTTTATTTCATAATATTGTCCTCAGATTACATTTCTGATAGTCTTTCTGCAAGTGTAATGCCTACTTTACTGAGAGATTAAGTGATTTGGTAGAGAAAATACAAGGCATCTGTGATAGAATTGTAGATGGAATAAAAATCCATCAAGCCTTAGCCTGTGTGTTGCCAATAAGAAAATAATAATAACAATAATAATAATAATAATAATTATCCAGCTAGATTTGAAATTAGATTTGCATGTGGGGTTCAAGAACATCGAAGCTGAGCAGAAGTCCTTGATGCAGTAATGAAACACAAGGTTGAGGTCCTAAATTCTTGAGCACAGGTAAATAACTTTTTGGGAATTCTCTTCAAAATTTAAGCAACAGCACTGCCAGTTCTGTAGTGTATAACATTACTTTGTATAACATAACATAACATTACATCAGGAGCTAAGGAACTTGGATTTAAAAGTGGACAATGATGGGAACTTTGGAAAAAGAGCAGCACATTCTTTTTTCAGTCTTCCTGTATTACTGGGCTCGGTTGATACCTTCATTTTGGCTAAGAGTCCTGACTTTAATGAGGAGTTGTGTGAAAGTTGAACCACTCCTTGGTAGGTGAAGAAGTTTTGTAATTCTTTTTTTGTGCTGACTGATGTGCTCGTGCTGCTCTGCACAGAGCTGTGTGATTGTTCTGTGCTGGAGCAGTGAGGTGAGAATATGAGCTGTCTGCCACAGCATGAGGGAGCTTACAGACTTAGTAGTCAACAGCACAAAATAATTTCTTAGATCAGAGACAGTGGAATGAAATCATGTCCCCTCTGTTTGCTTCACTGTTCAGCTGGTAATTAATCTCACATCCAGAAGCACTTTTTGTCTTCCTTACACCTGCCTGTCCTCTCAAGTTTATTGTATTGATTTACAAATAATAAATATTCAAGATGCAATGAAGAGTTAGACAACCCCAGGTTTTCTCTTACTGAGATTCTTTCTCTCTCTTGAGTCATCAAATTGGGAATCTGAACCTCTTCCCCCAAAGCTTTCAGTTGCCTTATACACTTTCTACGCAGCCGTCATCTCTGAATTTTTAATTTTTCTAGATTCAGGTTTTAGTTATTCTATCTCCTCACAATAAAATAAAATAAAATAAAATAAAATAAAATAAAATAAAATAAAAATAATAATAATAATGGGTTTAAAAAAATACCTGAAGTAAGCTTCCTGCAAAAATCAGGTGAGTAGCTGAACAAAGCTGGTCCAGTATAATCCAAAAGCCTAAATTTGATGAGTTGATTACATTTGTGGGGTGTCAGTGATAGTCAATAAAGATATTAGAATCTGTCTCTGTATTTGCCATTTATCTAGCCCTGACTGAGAAATGCTGTAACTTGCCTTTTCTTCCTCCTTCTGTTTTTGCTCTTAAACGTTGTTTTAATGAGAATGCACAGGGATCTCCCTGCCTCATACCCAGGGCACGATGAGAAGGTCCAGAGGCTCCTGCCCTGTGCCACACAGCAGGCATTGGGTCAGGTCTCCTGTTCCTGCTGGAAAGAAAGGAATTGGCCCAGGGATGAGAGGAACAACTCTGCCTGGAACTGCCTCTCTGGAGTTGCAGTGAACCCATCACGCTAAAGCACTATGGCTCTGTAACAGAGCTGAGTTGTGAAGGTTGTGGAGGGAGGGTTCTGTTTCCATTTTTTGTTGCATTTGAACATTGCCTTTCTGTGCTAGTGCCTCTTATGTTTTGTGTGTGTCACAGGACTCCTGTTTGTACCATTTTGTCTTTTATTAGGGCTGATTGAGAGATTTTAATGGTTAATGATTTGATAAATCGTTGAAAAACTGCTATAAGTGAAATTGGGTAAATATTACTAATGTACATGCTTTGAAGCCTGTGAATATTTTTTATTTACTTAAAATAAAGAAGTCCTGGGATCAAGCTCATAGCTTTTTGAGAAGGGATTCAGGTTGGTTTCAGTAACTCCTTGTGTGTGAAAGTGTTGTATAGTGTAGAAGGGAGGTGCAGGATCCCTTCCCTTCCTTGTCCAGTGTCCTCTTCAGCTCAGACATTCCTTTTTACTTGTGATAATTCCTTTTAAACTAAGAGCTAGTTTTTTTGAGGTTTTTTTGGTGGGCTCTTTATGTCCTTTCAGTAGAATGAAACCATTAATATACTGGCTGCTATCCAGTGGCATGGATAGTACCAATCAAAAATAAAAATTCAGTGTCACATGGTTGTTACTAGCAAGTACACACACATTTGTGTGTGTGGATAGGGTTTAAATGAGTTGGGTATGCTTATCTTTTTTTTATTATTATTTTTTCTTTTTTTTGGTGTGCAGTGACTTGGATGCATATTTTAGCTGCATGTGTTTTAAGAGATGTTAAAACATGTCACAGGCAACCAAGTCATTGAAGAGGAGATGAATACACTGGTGAAATCCATTTAGGAACTTGCCAAATAAGTTCTGTTAACTGCTACTGCTGTATAAGGACCTGGAAAGCAGTGATTCATGGTGGGAAGTTAAAACCTGGGTACTGATTCCTGAGGACATTGAGAATTTTCTGAAAGATTGTGGAGTGATGGAATCACAGATCACCTCTGCTGAGATATCATTGAAAAAAATAGGGAAGCAATTACTAACCCAGACAGAAGAGTTGGCTGCTTTACAGATCCTCTGCTCATCCGAAGGATGTCACCTGCTGTGGAAATCTGAGCAAGTGTCATAAAAGACTTACTCATGCTACACTGTAATCTTCACCACCGTGAGAAGACTACAAATGAAATATCCTTCTGGTAACTGCCAGCAAATTTGATTCAAACACTTGTTGGAAATGTTGTTGGCAAGTTGGCCACCAGAAAAAGAATGTGGTCTCTGAAGATACTAAAAGTTGAATGTGGCAGCCATGAACAGTTGCAGAAAATATATTTATTCAGATACATGTAATCTCAACCAAGGAAAGCTCTGTTCCACATGGCTCTGCAGTTACTTTGAGGTCTTCTGGCAAAACAAAACAAAACAAAACAAAAAACAAACCAACGAAAAAATGCTTATAGTTTCTTGGTGATCGCTTTCTATATAGTGTGGCCCTATAAGGTATATTCTTATTAAAGCAAGAATGACTCAGGACTTCAGGCTGTGAATGTGGGCTGTTAGTTAACAATAAAGATGTTTCTAGTTTTATCCATCAAAAAATCAAGTGACATTTACAAAGTGTTCCACTGTAAGGAAACTCTGTTTTTCCCTAAGCAGGCTGTGATTGAAAATAACTCTCAAATGTTCTACTGTTACAGAAATAGATCCGTCTTTGTAGGTAGCTAACAAAGGGGTATCAGAAAGGTGACCAGTCTACAATATACTTAGAAAACTATATTGATAATTTGCATTTAGATTTATTGGTGGGAAGAGTATTATTTTACAGTCCTGTAGAGGTTCTTCTGCTTTTATCCATTCAGTCATATTTTATTACATAGAACTGAGAACTGAAGCAGTAAATGTAGGTCATCTGAACCTTGTGAGAAGTGTGCCTTGAGTATCGACAGCTATGAATGTTGTCTCTCCCATACAGTCACTGGTTGATTATCACTGTTTTTTTAAACTCTAACATAAGTGGACTGCAAGTTACTCCTGAAGTTGACATTGTACCTGTGTCCACTGCATTTACTATTGTCAGATGCTGTGGTAATAAAAGTTATTTCAAAATTCTTGATTGTACGGAATTGTGCTATACTGAGAATGTTACATCTCATGTTCACAAGCACAGTGAGGGTTATTGGTGCTCTCTGCAGTAGGCTCTGTAGAATTATAAGAGAAAGGTTGAAATTTAAAAAGTTGAAGTAGAATGGTGCATTGTTTATCTGGAGGTGCAGTGTCTAAATGAAGAATCTTTATTATTTCCCTCCAGTACCTGAGTTACAGCTTGGTGTTTCAGCTGAGATGACTCATTGACAATTTCACCTTCCAAAAATTGTGCTGCAGCTAAATGATGTTGTTGAAGTCTGAAATAAGGCTGGAATGCAGAATTTTGGTTGATATAATTTAGTACATTTTTTGTGTTATCATGTATCCACATTTATTACTTGATTTTATGGATTTACTTAATATGCCTGTTGATTACTGTTTGTTACTGAAAAACTCACTGTCTAAAGATATAACCCTCCCTATATTTTTGTGTATTTCGTACAGAATCATGTTTAAAGACTTGCATTTCTTTAAATCGACTTAGTTTTCAATTTCAAACCTAAGTATTGGGTTTTTTCTCATTATCCTTTTTTCTCTATCCTTATTTCCCAGTATCCTTTTTTCCTTACTCTTATGTAATCAAAATTATTTGATGCTACACTTTCATGTTTCTGCAGTGACTGATTTTTTTTTTTTATTTTTTTTTTTTTATTTTTTTTTTTTCTGGTAAGTTTTATTGATATTTAACTCTAGAATCATCATAGCAACTAATTATGTAGTTTGAGGTCTTGGTTGATAAATCCAGGAGAGAGATTGAAGTAGTTATAAAAAGCATCCTTTAAATCTGCTAAGCAAATAGAAGAGAAATTGGAAGGTAGGACATTGTTCAGCTGATTGGTTTTCTAATATGTTAAGAATTTAGTGGATTTCCTAAAACATCTGTAAGAGATATCATGTTAAATATTTTGATCTTTTACACGCCAATCTCCCAAACTATTGAATAGTTGGTTCAGATCCAGTCAATTTATTTATTTTGTTTTTCTTCAATGACAATTGCCCCTATACCTGTCAAGTAAAGTGAGAAACTTGGTATGTTCCATAGACTGCTGAAAACATGATTTGTGATTTAGAATCCATTACTCTTTCCTATCCTTTATCAGGGTGTGAAATATAAAATACACTGAAATGATTCCAAGGTTTGCAAGAAATGTGTAGAACTCAGAATGCAGGAAGTAGCTATTTTTAATCATGGAGTGATTGTGGGACTATATCGTGGTGGCATAATGAATTTTTCTCTCAGCAGACATATGGGGAGTTAATAAATAGATTGTTGGTTCAAGTGTCTGCATCAGTAAAATTTTGTTGGAGTGGAGAGTGGAGTGGAATGTTTTATCCTTCATTTTTTCTCACAGTGTTTACAAGTTGTTCGGTGTGGATTTTTCGTTTTTGAGGTGTTTTTTTTTTTTTGCTAGTTGTTTTTTTGGTGGTTTTTTGTCCTGACCTTTATCCAAATATTAAATAGGGGCAGTCAGCTAGGAGAGGATCTGGGCACTCACTGGTTCTATGCCTTTCAATTGGGAATCAGGATGCAGTCTCTGCCTCAGGCCTTGTATGTCTGGGCTATGTGTCTCTCTGAGTATATAGATAGGCTTTGTGTTGCCATAGTTCCTGCTTTTGCAATAGGTAGGCTGGAAAATGTATCTAGGGAAGAGTAAAAACGGAAGGTTTTTTTATGCCCAGCAATGCCACTTGATGGGTGGCTGTTTCTTGTGGGTTTGTTTTTTTTTTATTTTATTTGTTTGTTTGGTTTTTTTTTGGGGGGGGGGGTTGTGTGTTTTTTGGTTTGCTTTGGGTTTTGTTTTTTTTTATTGTTGGTTTGGTTTTGTGCTTTTTTTTGCTGTTTCTTTTGTTTTGTTTTGTGGTTTTAGGGAATTTATTATGTTTAGTTTGGCTGGGAGGTGGTGCTTTTGCTCCCCTCCCCACTCTCTTTCCCTCAATGCCTATAAGAGAAGAAGGTGATTTTCTTCAGGTTCTGTGTCTAAGCTTTTATTTTACTTGAAAAGTACAATTTTCAAATATTGAGAGTTAAAGGAAAAGAGAATGAGAGCAATGCCTTGAGAGTTTTTTTTCATTCTGAAGACTACTTCAAAGAATAATGCAGAACTCTAGTTTTTAAGGCCATTTTGAATATTAAATGTAATTTGAGCATCATAGAAACTCCATAGATTAATAGCATGAAATTCCTTTATTAAGAACAGTAATTCCTCACATTTCTTCTACTCAATAAACAGTTTCTTTTTTTTAATTTACTTTAAGAATATTGCTGATTTGTTTTTCTTGAATCAGCTAATATGTGTAAAAGCACAATAGCACCAGTGTTTATTTGTTTTGTAAGGTAGGTCTAATACATAATGGAATTAAAGTGTATTTTAAAAAAATATTTTTTTTCACAGATTATATATTTAAATGCTTAATATCAAGAATATAAGGAACAAACAAAATTTTGTTGAATAGGATAACTTTATAGATTATTATATTTCGAAGGAAAGATACCTGCTATTACAGAGCAAAACAACTATTTCACTTAAGTTATTTCAGCAAATAATTGGTAAAGTTCATGTTTTTTCAATTGCTTTTTACAAATGAAAGAATTCAATGGGAATATCGTTGAACAGACTGAGACTTGATGTTCTGAGTTCTGTTCACTTTTCATCTGATTTGATTTGTCATTATAAGCAAGATATGTAACTTGCCACCTGTTCACCAGTGCTTGAAAAGGAGCATAAACTGAGGTGTTTAGTTTGTCTCTACACACCTGAGTTATTAGTCACTAACCCTTTAGAAAGTATGTGCTAAGGAATGAATGGAATTTTCATTCTAATACAATTTCTAAAATAACTCCCTGTTAGTACTAGGTTGGAAAGAGCAGCTTACTGTTTGATGGCAATTTGATAACAATTTTCTTGGGAAAATAATACTCTGGTAATGTTGTTCAGTTTTAAAGTAGGAACCTTTCTGCTTTGTCAAAATTTTAATGATGAAATTATGCGAATATTTAAAAATGCATAGAGGACATGGGTTTGGAAACTAGTTCAGCATTGATAGCCCTTGTTCCACAGTTTGGTCGTGTGGAGCACCAGTTTATTCTTAGAAATGAGCAGACAGGAAAAAAAATCACAGATTAAACGTCTATACTAACTACTCATGAAGCAAACTAATTATGGGACTTCCTAATTATTGTAATTAGGGTTCTTTGTCTGCTATCGATATTCTCCTTGAATATTACATAAAGCTGATTTAAATAATTGAATACTTTATAATCTTAGAGCATACTGGGAAATGAAAATGAAGTTAAATATCTTCTTGTTTCCATTGTAGCTTTTCAAACAATGTCTGCCCTGAACATAAGCAGGTTACATATATGATATTTTAAGAAACATTTTTAAATGTTTTTCCAGTTTTGTGATACCTTTTTCAATAGATGCTGATGATGTGAAGCTTGATGATAATTATGAATAATACAATTTTGCATTATAATTGATACATTAGGGAGAGAAATACCTTCTTCTTACTGCAGAAAATAAACTATTCCCACTGAAACACTATCTCAATTAATTTATGGTTTTCTCTGTGCCTCTTGGGAATCCTGAGCATCGTTCTAGTCAGGTCTTGAATAAGATGTAATTTCCGTTTATATGCTATATTCATCATAACTGTAAATACTTTTATTTCTGTGAACATCAGAACACAGTGGATAAAGTTTAAAGGTGGTGAAATATTATGTAACTTCTTACCTATTTCTTTCATACTCTGGTACGCTATGTTGTATAGTATAATTCAAGCAAGTTCAGTGCTTTAAAAATGGATGTTAAGTCTGATGTTTGATTCTGCTCAGTGCTGTAGCCTAATTCTGTTCCCACCACTTTGTTTCTTCCAGGCCATGAGAGACTGCTCCCATGATGGCAGAGATTGGTATGAAAGGTTTTGTTGACCACTGCACAACTCTTAAATGCTAACAGCAGGAGGCACTAGCTGGTAGCTCAGTGTGGAGCAAACATTTTATTTTAAACTTCAAAAACAATTATGTCAAAGAAAAGTCGTGCCAAGGGAGAGAAGTCCGACATGGAGACTGAAGCCCTGCAAGCTGCTAATGAGGAGCTGCGAGCTAAACTAACCAACATCCAGATAGAATTTCAGCAAGAAAAAAACAAGGTATTTGTCTGTCTCTATTTTGTGATCATTCTTTTAACAGTAGCACTGCTTCAAACCAACAGAGTTTGATACTAAATTGTGTTAGTTGTAAAAAAAAAAAAATGATAGAGAAGTGAAATCAGAAGAACAACTGATAAGCTAAAATTGGTGCCAATTCTTTTAAATACTGTGCAAAAGGGACTAAATAGCCCCAAAAACCCAGTCACTGAAATTTGCAATCACAGCAATACAAATGGCATTAGCTTACTGACAAAGGAGTTTTGTATTTGATCTTACTGCAAACTGTGTGTTGTAAAAAGAGTCGACTTCAAAATCAAACATCGGCACCTTATTCAAAGCATGTCACTTTAAATGCTTATGAAGAATATCAATTAACTGGAAACTATCTGTGTAGGAGTCCTGATTTGATTTGCTGAGGTTATGCGTGGCATTGTTCTGAGATATTCAATTTTGCATCTGATTGCTAATGAAACAGATCCATCAATTTTTGTCTATCTAGCATATGTTCGACAGGTCTTTGGGTAATCAAGAGGACACATAGGAGAAACTATTAATTCATCAAATGCATTCATATTTATGAAGATGAGCAGTTACTTTTATATATTTCTGTAGGTTGTATAAGATATGGACAAACCAGTGAGGTTATTTCTATTCTGTTATTCATTAAAATCAGTTAGTGCATTTGACTTTGCACAAGGCAGTTCTGGAGATTAATCCATGCGTAGGTAGATTTATCTGTATTTGCCTGGGGATAATGTACTTGCAGAGTCTCAAAGACTTTCCAAGTGGACAAAGTATACACTGAAAATGTGTTCTCTTTACATAAAGTATTTTTGTTCTAGCCTTTTTTCTTTTCATCAGTATAGAATGTGGAACACCTGAAAAACAATATTTCTGTACATTCTAGTTTCCTTAACATCTTTGTGTGATACTCAGCTTTGAAAGGTCTTATTTTTTACATTTTAATTTACAAAGTAAACCCAATACCCATCACAAATATAATCTTCAGAATTTTTTCTTACAGAGGAAAAAGAAACTGTAAAGGCTGAATTCATGTTTGATTGATGCAATAGGTTTAGAAAATATCAGCCAAGTAAGCTTGTGTTGCCTTGGAAATTTTTCTTCTTCACAGACTAAAGAAAAAAGTCAAATCTCTTATGGGTCAGGGGTATTGATAGATAAACAGATAAGTCAGGGGTTTTGCTATTGCATTCCTCATGCAACTTCTCTTGCTATTGATTGATATAATCACAAAAAAATTTAAAACAAGTGGTGCAAACTACTTGAGCTTTTTAAAACAACACACCATGAAATTTAGTGGTGGCTAATACCCTTCATAAATTACAGCTCAATAAGTTGCTGTAATTATTTCAATTATTTCACTGTCATTTTTAGCGTCTCAGCGTTTCTGTTTGGAGACTTAGGAGTTGATGGTAGATTACATTTACACTAGTAAGTTTTTATTTTTACTCATCTTATTTCCTATTTTTTTCTGTATAACTTCATATGTAGAAATATGGATGTGAATTTTATTATGACTTTTTAACTTGCATTAAGAAGAGCACATAATTCTGAAGTTGTACCTTGGACAGAACAACAAATTAATTTTAAGTTCTTAAATAACTCTGTTTTTTAAAAAAATGTATGAACAGTTGAAGGAGTTTAGCACTGATAAACAGTCTTACAGTC
This sequence comes from Zosterops lateralis, assembly GCF_965231275.1. NCBI lineage: Eukaryota > Metazoa > Chordata > Aves > Passeriformes > Zosteropidae > Zosterops > Zosterops lateralis. Next base: position 12,547,155 of record NC_139766.1, read on the forward strand.
TTTACCTGTAAGAGCATCAAGTTTAACTGTTGATTCAGCTAAGAATGAGGTGTAAGTGCAAGACCATGACAGGTGCAGGGACATTTTCAATAACTAGTCCTACAGCAGTCTAGGAAGATTTGTTTCAGCTTGATTACTTGTTCACTTTTCTTCAGCTTAAAAATTGAATATTTTCTACTGTATTGAGGTTGTTACTGGCGACAGATCTGTTTATTGTGCACATATGTGTGCAGAGAAATGGATGAACTCACATATGAAATCTGTGAAAAATTTCAGCCAGAGTGCACTAAAATCCTACAAGGTGTACATTGCAATCTGAAGTAAATTCTGTGTTGGAGTGCATTTTTGTGATGATGCAGCGGGGGGAAGAGATCTTCAACCTCTTTCCCCCATCTTTGCTGTGGTGCTTGCTCTAAATGATTTAACTGGAGTTGAACATGTAGTTTATTTCCCAGCCTACTCTTGCTCTGTGCAGAAGTTACAGGATGCCTTGACTGACAGGATGAGTAAATCAAAGCCATAGAGATTTTTCCTGTTTAGTCTGTAGTTCAGAAATAGTAACAAAACCAAGAGAAATTATTTCTTGGTATCAGAAAAGTAAAAACATTGTACCTAGAGAATTCTAAATAAATTAGATATATTTACTGGTGTAGAGGTAAGAAAGTATTGAAGCTGCTAAACAGACAGCTCTGTGACCCTTGGGATATAAACTGTATTAGGAAAGGTAACAAATTCTTATGGGGCCAATTTATTCAATTTGATTTTCCTAAACTATTTTTTCCCTCACGTATATGCCTATATTAATGATTTATCTGAGAGAGAACCTTCTAATTGATGAGAGGCATCACAAATGGAAATTAGCCATAACAGACTTTTGCCTGAAAAATACTGCTTTCTCTGAAACAAAATTTTACCCAAGAGACATTCAAAACTTTGTATGTATTTTCCTAGTACATCCTGTTTCATTGGTTGTTGATCCATGTTAAAAAATTTCTTCTGTAAAGTCGTTTACTGCATGCTTATGGAATACCTGATCCAAAATTGATATGTTTGCATATTTTTGGATGTTGCATCATTGTTGATCTTGCTGGAGGTGTTTTGGCCATTGGACCCCTGAGTAGCTGCGTTTATTTAGGCTGCCTAAAAGGTGAAGCAAAAGTTGTGGCCCTGCCTTATTTCCCATGTACTGTGTCTTGTTTTGGGAACACCTGCTTGATAGCTTTGAGGACCCTGTAGAATATAGGATGTCCTCCTGGACTGTTAGTTTGCTGCCATCTATGGAGAAGGAAATGCGTGAACTGAACAGGGTTCACATACCCTTGCTCTGCTAGTGAAAAAGCTTTGTTGGAAGACCTCCGAACGTTGGGAAGACATCAACAAAAGGAGTTGACTGAAGCACAAAAATTATACTTATTTTAACATGGCTGGGGACAGGACTCACTCTGACTGAACCTCAAAGTCCATTGCTTTGAGCACAAGGAGCTGCAGTGACTGAGCATGGTCTTGGCAGTCAGCTCAGTGATTTTATTAATGCTTGTGCTGAGATCCATGAATATTTAGGAACAAGTATTCCAAAGTACCTATTCCCACAGAGATAGGTAGGAAAAGCTAGAAGGTAGCCTTTCGATATTTCAAGTAATACTTTGTTCTGAATAGCAAGGTGTTATAATGTTGGCTGTCACTCTATCTTCACCAAGTTCAGTTATTGCTTTTAAATATCCATATTCTACTTGTTACTGTACATTTACAGGCTTGAGGTCACAACATCTAGGAATTCAGATAAATGAGTTGATTCATCTCAGTTACCACTGCATACCTCACCATTGGGAAGAGGAGTGATAGAGTGGCTTGGTGAAACTTCATGTGTTTTAGTTTATGGCCCTTGCTTCTCATTCTGATACTGGGTACCACCAAAAAAGCCTGGCACCGTCCTCTTGACACTCTTCAAGATACTTACATATATTGGCATGGTCTTGTCTCAGTCTTCTCATCTTTGTGGCCCTGCACTGAACGCCCCCCTTCTCTTTCTTGAACTTTGGAGCCCAGGACTGAAGACAGCATTCCAGATGCACCTCACCAGGGCCAAGGTCATTGATAAAAAAGTTGAATAAGAGTGGACCCAGTATTGATCCCTGGTGCTCCCTGGCCTCTGGCTGGATTCTATCTGCTGATCATAATGCTCTGAGCTCTGCCATTCAGCCAGTTCTTGATCTACTTTCCATCCATTGGATCCACATTCCATTCCATCCAATGGATCCACCATCCATTTATCTAACCCCCATTTCCAGAGCCTACCTACAAGGATGTTATGGAAGACAATGTCAAAAGCCTTACTGATGTCAATGTAGACAACGTTCACTGCTTCCTTCTCATTGACCCATCCAGCCATGCCATTGTAGAAGACTATCAGACTGGTCCAGCATGATTTCCCCTTGGGGAATCCATGCTGACTATTCCTGATTACCTTCTCTTTTTTTACATTCAAGTTTGCAGGTCCTGGCAAAAAGCAGTGTGGAGAATATCCCTCCTGTGATTGACTATTGTGCTACAAATTAAAAATCCTTGCAGTTAAATCCGAGAGAAAAAATGAGGCAGTAGTGGGCAAGTTCTTATTATAATGTTTTTATTGGGGCAGTGCTTTGGTAGCACTTGGAGATACATATGATTAATAGGTTATTATCTTTTAGAAAAGCATAGTTTTAAAATTATTCCATTGACTCTGATGATAAAACTGAACTATTATTTTTCTGTCTCAAGTGTGCAAAACAACTTGTCATAGAAAACAGCACCAGATGCAAATATCCAAGGAAAATATGATTCTATTGTTTTAAATAAAATCCTGCTTTCAGGCACTTTTTTGACATAAAAAGGAAAGAAGCAATGATGCTTAGCATTATTTTTTGAAGAAGATAAGTTCTGCTGTGACAACATTGTGTCAATGTGTGCCAACTATTAAAGTTTTAATTTAGAAAGGTAGACAAAAACTGGTTTATTGGTGCCTTGATATCTTGCCTGACTTTGTTTCTGTATTGGCTTAATTTATTGGATAGAATAGTTTTCTTGATATTTAAAAAAAAAATTAAAAGCGTGTCAGAAATTAAAAAAGAGAAATTGCTTTAAAATTTAGGTTCATTTGGAAATTGAGACTAAGGCATATGGGAAAATGCCACACCGCTATTTTCATTCTGTCAGTTGCTCTGGAAGCCAGATGAGTACAGAACTGCAGCATGCAGAAGAGAGGGACTGAGGGGTGCAGGAAGGACAGATTATGGCTTTCAGAGAAGATCTAACAGACAGATCTAACTTTCCATCTTCTCTGACAAAAAGCAGTAATAAGAAAAGACATTTAAAGACCTTTAGAATTGGGATGCATTTTTTTTCTGGATCATGAGGTGTAATAAGCATTTAAGATGCTGTGTAAAAACCCAGGGTTTTTTAAAGGATTCTAATTCTACTTGTTTAAATCCCTCTTACTGAAGCTTTTAGGTAAAATTAGTACTGATATATAATAGTACTCAGTTATGAAAAAAATGAGCAAGTGCGTTAATTTGTATGACTCAGCACTCCTCCAAAATGTCAAAATCCATTTTTTGTTTATTAGAAGTTCTTTTAGGAAGTTAGACTCATGAGTGTGTTGTATTGAAAACAGCCTTTCAGTTGTATGCTTTATGTACAGTATGACTAATTTAAAATTACTGGAGTTCTGGAGGTATATTATCTGTTTGTACGTGCCATTATGCTGTTTGTTTCCCTGCATTGTCATTAGTGGGTTTCATTGATCAGTTTCATTTCAGCTTTCTTGGTTCATCAGTAAGTCAATAAGTAAATAAGGAGTGTTGTTTCATTTGCAAATTTGTCTATAAACTAGTCTGTTTACTTCTGATAGTAGATTGGTGAGTAAGTGACTTGGCTTTGTTACAGCATTATGGAATGGTTTGGCTTGGAAGGAACCTTTAAAGATCATCTATTCCAAGCTCTCTGCTGTGGGGTTCTCCTATGGAATTGGGTACCCTAATGCAAGCACTGAAAATCAGTGCTATCCACTGTAGGCTTGGAACTAAATGTCATCCCACCGAAAGAAATAACATATGGATATATCCTACAGATAATTTCCAATAGCCAGATTTACCATTAGGAGAAAAACTCAACTTCTGTCTCTCTTAATAAAGATATGTTCTCAGAATCACTCTGGAACTGAGTGGCAATATCTATAAAATCTGTATGTGACAGTGTCTGATTCAGAGTTATTACCTTTTTAACAACTGTAATTATAGTGCTCTCATGGGTGGTGTTTAGTCAACAGTGCATCTAGGTTAATTTCATAAAAATGAAATACTTTTCCTCCCTTTGCTGCTCCAGTCTCTTCCTTTCTTTAAATCAAGGGTAGGTTTGAATTGGTTAATTCTCAAAGTTACTGTTCAAAATAAGAGGATTGTAACATCTTTTGCACAGGAAAAGTCTGCTGTCCCAGCTGTCTGAAGACTTCAGGTCAAGCTGTGGTGGGTTGATCCTGACTGGACACCAGTCTGACCAAGTTGCAATTCTGGTTTAATTTAGTGTAAATTAAATGCATCACATGGCTACAGATCACAGCTTTGTGTGGCACAGGTAGAAGCAGATGTGACAATGACTATCATTTTGCTGCTTGGTAGCCTCCTTTTACCATAAAGCACTATTGCTATATATGTTTTTATTGTCACTCAAAATTTGAAACCTCTGCATCTGATAGAGGTTTTGGCAGTCTGTCTAATGGGGACAGTAGAAAGACGTTACTGAAACTATGAATGATGAAATACATTATATCCTTTCTGCTGTACTGCAATGGAGAAGTGAGCCTTTCTCTTTTTTCTCCCTTTTTTCTAAATTAACATCTAATCCCACAAGGAAAAAGCATTGCTTTTCATGCAGCCTGCTGAGCATCATGTTATAATGAGGCTTCATCACAGTGGATATTGCTGTAATAGTCTATAGCATTTTTCCACTACTCCCTCCCCAACCCTTAGACTCACTGGCCTATATTTTCTGAAATGTCTGGGGACATGAATAGTCACAGTTTTGGGGTGAGATATGAGGTCCATTGAGTAGACTTGATTTTTCAAAAGGCCAGTTCTTTTGACTTACCTAATAAGGACTTTCCCATTAAAATAGCTAAGAAATTAAGAAATCCAGAATAAAAGTATTTCCAGCATAAACTCAGAGTCTTTTCTGTGTTTTGATTAATTTTCCATCTGCTTGTAGAGTGCAGTAGAGGGGTTATGGGTGGCAATAGCCTGGTGTGGTTGATACAGGAAATAGGGAAGTAACTAGATTGTATGTTGCTCAGTTTTATTTTATTCCCTAAATCTGTGAGAACCCACTGCCAGTTGCACATCCCTATAGCAGATTCCTTAACATAACGTGGCCTTTTCCCAGCCCTGCTTCTCTACTTGTTTACTGGAGAGAGGTATGCAGTCTTTGCTTTTGAATATTCAGGATAGGTTTTTAAGAACAGTTTAGAAGCAGCTTCCTTGGTAACTTTTTAAAGTGGAGTGGTGCATGTTAATCAATATTTTATATTTTGTTCCAGGTGGGTAAACTGAGAGAAAAAATCCAAGAAGTTAAGCAAGAAAGGGAGCAGGAGCAGCATAAGCACACTGCCTATGTTTCTGAACTGAAAGCCAAGCTCCATGAGGAGAAAATGAAGGAACTTCAGAGCGTCAGAGAGCTACTGATCCGGCAGCACGAGCAGGAGGTGGCAAGAATGGTGAAGATCAAGGATGGTGAAATTCAGCGTTTGCAGTCCACAGTCAATGTCCTGCGGGACGGGGCAGCTGACAAGGTGAAGACGGCGCTGCTGAGCGAGGCAAAGGAGGAGGCTCGCAAGGCGTTCGACGGGGAGCGGATGAAGCTGCAACAGGAGATCTTGGAGCTGAAATCTGGCAAAAAGCAGCTTGAAGAGGCTCTGAACAACATTATGCAAGCAGATAAAATGAAGGCTGCAGACCTGCGCACGGCTTATCAGTCCCACCAGGATGAGATCAATAGAATAAAGCGGGAATGTGAGAGGGAGATCCGCAGGCTGGTAAGTTCAATAAGTAATGCTGCTTATTTCACTTTATAGCAGGTATTGGTATATTGCTGTGGTATATGTGCCCATAAATACCAAAGCAGCCTTTGGCAGTGGTATCTTCCATCGATGCTGGTTGCTACAATGGCCACTATTTCCACTACTTTCCCCTCCTTACTGGAAAGGTGAACCTTGGCTCCATAGCCTGTCCAACACAGTCCAAAGCTTTATGTCCCACCAAATAAATACAAATCAGCCAAGATTTTCCAGAATGAATTTTCTCAACAGATCAAAGAAATAGCCTTTCCCCTTCCTAGTTGCACAACTATACTCCTAGTGACCAGAACAAGCCAGGGATTGTTCATTGGACAATGCAAGAATGCCTTGTGAGATGGCAACATTAAATTCACGTAGAGATTTTATATTTAAATTGGAGAAACCAGTTGTGCTGAAACAAAACAGTCTCGTTGCTTCTTCTGTATCTTTATCCAGGTCATTCAATTTTAAGCATTGTTGCCCTTTCAGAATCTCTGTATTTTTTGTATAGCAGCAGAAAAGTTAGGGCCTAGGACAGCAGGCTTTTTTCACGCTTCATAAACCCTGGGACTTCAGCACAGATGGCAGACTATGCTGTTTGTATAAAATCAAAATCCAGGCAATATTTCCTGACAGTGGGTGCCCCAAATTATTCAGCTTCATAAAATGTAAAGAATCTAAGATGGGCTGTATACAGTAATACATTTAGAGAGGTCTTCATCAGGTAGTACCACACTTCTGTTTGTGATATTTTCTATAAATGTGTACATATCTAATTGTTTATCTGCACAAACTAGGAGCGTAATAGCTATACAAATAAAATCAAAAATACAATAAGCATAATATTTATGTTATGTCAAGTAGTACAGACTTTTAATAGAATGAAACATCAGTTTCCTTACGAAAATATCTTGTTGGTTTGAATTTGCACAGAAATGACCTCTTATTTCTTGCATGCCTTAGGAAAAATTACAATGATGACAAGCTACAAACTGTAATATCTGCTTACTGCTGCTGATTTTCTGTCTGAGACAATGAAAGCTTGTAATGCAGTAAATATTTATGCTTTAAATTAACTGGATGTTGATCAAGTCTCAGGGGTATCATTTTGTTCATTAATTAACACTGCAAAGACTGACAAAGTGGTTTCTGCAAACATAATTTCTTTCATATTTTGTTCTATATTAGAAATGTAAAATTCAAAAATCATTGCAATGAAGTACAGACAATTATAAAAGGTATTAAAGGAGAGAGACGGTTGGTACATTCTGGCATATGTTTTTCTGGAGGACATTTTCTAAATGAATTTAACCTCTTCTAAGAAGTGTTTCAAAGGAAACACTTAACTCTTCACTTTCAAGAGCAGAGGTTTTCAGCCTGATGTTGTACAAAGGTGATGAAGAAGGGCACTCTGTTTTCTGCCTGGCACAAAAAAAATAATCCTGTGAAGTCATTCAAAATTTTAATCATAGCCTTGCTGGGCCTGTGTTACTCAGTATGTTACTCAGTACATCTGAAAAGGTGAATATATTGGGAGGGTGTGTAGGTAACTCTTGTTTCCTTATCCCAGCACCAAAGGATGTCTGCCACTGGTCTTATGGGCTTTCTCAGGAGATGTTTTTATCTTCCTCCAAGAGTCTGGTGCTGCCTTCTAGTGCCTCTATTCCTTTCATTTAATGAATTTCAAATTTTTCCTTAAATTCAGTGGTATGTGGGGTTTTTTAAGAGAAGAGTTTCTGCTAGGAATTCTTAGGAATTTAGGTAGTTGTTATTGCACAGGGCAGTCTTTAAATCTGTGATGAGGTAAAAAATGCTGCAGGGTTCCTACATAAGTTCTCTTTTCCTTTGAGAGAGCACGTGGGATTATAGAATGTGATCATTGGGATATTTCCCTCTCTCCTCTCCCCTCCATTTAATTAGTTCAAGGGATGCTTGCCTTCAATTTCAGATTAACCCTATCAGCTCTGGATTTGGGGTTCTTGGTTAGTTTCTGCTGTTGTGTGGGATGAAATGATAAGGATGTGACAGGCACTGTTATTAATATTAGCACATTTCTGTAACTGAGTTTCAGTTAATGTACTCTTTTGTATGTGTGCTGTGTTTTGTGGCACTATTAAAAAACCAGCATCTTCAGGATTAATGACCTAAATGGGCTGGCCATACTGTAATTCAAATTCAGATAGAGTAATTCAGGATGCAGTCTGATTGTCTTGTCACACTTGGCTGATTTATTTCACCTTTCAGATCACAGACTACTTTTGTGAATGTTTTTCTTACTGATATTGCAGCTAGAAAAAAAAAATCTGTATTTTGCCATTAACACCTATGACTAATCTGACTAAAATCTTATAATTCTTGGCTGTTACTAAAAAATAAGTTATGAGAAAGGAAAACAGCAAAATCCATTGTTTATGTGTATATGGGTACAATTATATTGACCATATTTTTTAAAAATGTGATTAATCAATTTGGAGATTGTTTTCATAGTTTTGAATTGAGGCATGAAAAGTAGCCAACAAACCTCAACAGAAACAAGACTGAATGGCTCAGGTCCTAGTGCTTAATACGGGAAAGTAATGTACCTATTTGGCAAAAAATATAACACACTTTTTCTATGTGCAGTATGAAATTATATCGGAATTTTTCAGTTCCTGTAATTGGAAATGTAATAGTGATATAAATGTTTTCATTCATTTAAGGAATGCTAATTGCTGTGGATTTTATTCCCCCACCTTCCAAGAAAATACATCCTTGTTGTATATGTGCACCAGCACAATGTGCTTGCAGCTATGAAACCAGAAGTAAAAATAGCTAGTAACAAACTGGAGGGACAAATGAAACAGATGTCTTGAAAATAAAGAGGCACCTTGGAGAAGATGAGAAAGCAAGAACAGCTATTACTTATTTTGTTCAGCCCATATTTTCTGAGTAGTTGAGTCTGAAGAGTTGTATTGTTCCACAGAATAAACTCTACAAAAAGTACACAAAATAGCAATTTCAGCCAATATTTTTTAGGCCTTGATTAAACTTCCCATTTAAGTGACTTCCTTGGTCTGAAAATCAGGTTTGAAGTTAGTTTTCAGAGGTAAGTAAGGTTGCTCTCTTTTGCCTGATAATCCTGAAATAGCCGGCTGACATTGTTGGTGATCCTTGGAAACAGACCAGCCTTGCTCTGTTACCAGCACAGGTGGGAAGGAAGGAAGCCATGGCTATTGACTACAGCATGTTAGTTAGAGGTTACTTTCCTTCTGGGGCCACTTGGACACCGTTTATAAGCTGGCCCTTACATTGCAAGGCACATTTCTCTAGGTACTGTTTTTGTGGTGACAAGATTAATGGACACTTTGCAGTGCTTGCCTTAGAAAATGCATGCAAAAGCCCAGTCATTAAAAGGATATTGAATTATGACATCACTGATGTACTGATTTTTAGTACTGGTGGAATAAGAAAAAAACTGATTTTTTTTTTTGTGAACAGTTAATATAATATTTAAACTTTGGAACAAACAAATGACACTTGCACCCTGCATTTTGTGGTACATGTTTTAGTAAATAGTGTTTCTTTTATTGGAAATGTCTTTAACACCAAGCCTTTTACTTATTTTACAGCTAAATACCATTCTACCCTGTAAAAATCTTTACACATATGGTCTTCCTAAATATTCTTTAACAGCTTGGATTGAAATTAACTGAAAGACTTCAGTATAAAATAGACCAAATTTTCTTAACCACAAAATCATTAAGATTCCACTGATTGTACTAGATGCGCAGTAAGGTTCCTGTTTAAGAGGGCACACAGGACACCAAATGAGTTAAATTTGCATATTTCAATTGTATTTTCAAGTAGCCTTATAAAAATTGTCTAAAGAGCAAAGTGACAGTACTGCAGATTCATACTTGCAAGGCAAAAAGACCTTTTGCTGCTAAGAGCATCGAAGTAAGAGAAATTGTTTTCAAAACGTGATTTTCAGAAGTTCCTGATCAGCAGTGATTTATGGAGACAGATGCACTATTTAAGTGTCTTTAATCTTCTTTGTTGGAATTACATTGCTGCATAAATAAAAAACTCCTTCCAGTGTGAAACGCTGTCTGATGTTTCCCAAACAAATATAATGCAGGACATGAAAGAATATAATTCAAACTAATAGATTAAGCAGTTTTTAAAGTTAGAAAGCCAGGCAGTTTCACTGAAACTTCTCTTCAAGAGAAAAACCTTGTTATGGAATAAGCTCATGTATCATTTATATTGATTTTTTAAAAATACTAATATTTCAGTTTTGTGTCTGTGTCTAACACGGCATCTCACGATTTAAGTGAAGAGTTCTAAAAAGTGGGGTTTTTTCCCAGAATTAAGAATTAGGCTGCTCCAGTTGAGGACAGCCCAAAATTTTAGCTCACATCCTTTACAAATTCTTGTTTTCTAACCTTGCACAGCTCTTAGGTTGTCTCTCTATCTGTCTTTAGTATGGATTATACTAATACTAATAAGGTATCTGTGTCTTTAGTATGCTTTAACACTGGGAGTAAAATACAGTCATGGAAAAATTTAGATGGTGAGGGTCCTCTAAAGGTGAGCAGGTGCAGTGTCCTGTGTGAAGCAGCGCTGCTTTGAAGGTTGGATCAGGTTGCCCTGGGCCTCCTCCAGTCCAGTTTGAAAACCTCCTAAAGATGGGAGTTCAACAGTGACAGCCTGCCCTAAAGCCCAGTCACGGTGAGAGTTCTTCTTCTTCTCTTGATTGTCACTATTGTCCTTTTGCTGTGTATCTTGGAGAAACACGTACTTTGTTCATCACTGTGTTCCCCTTAGGATGGCTGAATACAATCTGCCATTGTATCGCATCCTGCCTGCTTCCTCTGGGCTGGCTGAGCAAGCCTGGCACCTTCACCATTCCTTCAGTGCTGGATGCTGCAGCCCCATGGTGGTCTTACTGGCCCTCCTCCAGTTATATGGCACTTGGACCAGTATGTCAATACCTTTTTTGTGCTGGGGAGCCTAGAAGTGGCTGTGGTGCTCCTAGTGTTGTTTCCCAAATGCCTAATAAAAGGCTAAATCTCTTTTGGTACACCCCTCCTGGTTTGGCCCAGTATCAAGTTAACTTCAGTCGTCGCAAGCTCTCACCAGTGACCCATATCCAACTTGCCCTATAGGACACAAAGATCTTTCCTTTTGTCTTCCTATTTTTCCTCTTTTCTTTCTTCCCATTGCAAAATTACCAACTTCAATTGGCATCCAATTGTTGTAAGCACTTGAGCTCTCCCAGGGGCAGGACACTGTATCTTTCTTAGGCAAACTTCATGAGGGTTTCTCGACTCATTTCTCGAACATGTCAGAAATTTCCTCAGAATGGTCTTCCCATCCTCTAGTGTGGTAACAGCTCCTCCAAATTTGGTACCATCTGCAAATCTGGGGAAGAGCGCATTCCATTTCTTCTTATGGGCAATTGACAGGAAAAATAATAGAAGCAACATTTAACACTCCACCGAACCCCAAATTACCTACTGAGTGGAACAGTTTTCTAATAATATTTGTGTTCTCCTGCATTACCATTACTAGGATTTTGCCATTTTAAGGCAGTGGAATTCGTATTTTTATGTTATTTTCATCACTGGGGGCAATGCAGAGACATTTGTCTCTGAAAATTCCGGAGCACAGGGACATTTGGCTTTTGGCAGGGGTACTCCCTGCTGGCCTGAGGAGAAGGGTGGAGCTTGGCTTTCCTCGCTTCACTTGTGCAATGGCACATGTGTGTGAGTTTTGATTCCTAACCAGTGTTGAATTTTGAGACTGGAAAGCTGAGCTTTGAATCATCTGAGGCAGTCGTGCATGGTTGGGCTGAGCTGCTTCTTCTCAGCCGCTTAACCCCGCGTGGATTTCACACACAGCTGCTGATATCAAATTGTAGGGCTGTTCCCTGGGTTCTGCCATCTGCTTGAGACACGTGTTTCAGCTGCATTCCAAGGCTGATTTAATCTGCAGGAGAGACCCACCACCTCCAGCTTTGTAGGACTGCAAATAGTACTTGGCTTTCTGTTTTCTGAAGATTTATGCTTCTTCTCTTAGCAGCTCACAGGGCAGCATTCCAGCCAGAAGTTTTTCCCTGAATCAAGCAGATGTAATGAACCTTTTTCATAGTGCAGGCTCAGCATTTTTTTGCTCGTTCTTAATATTTTCTAAAAAGTTAGGAAGGTCACAAATTTGACTTCTGTATCTTCTTACAAAATTTGGAACAGTATTAAAAACCCACTAAAGCTACATATGGTGTAGCACCCGGAAAAAAAAAATCTCCTAAAGTTTGTATTACTTAATTTTGCTACATTTTTATCTTTTTGACTACTTGTTCAATTTGTCCTATTACCTATCCCAAGTGTTCATTGACAGTTCTTTCAATGAACACTTGGGAGAGGAAATAGGAAAAATCCTATTTTGTAGCTGGCTTTTGAGAAAGATGTGAGAAACCTCTTATTAGTCTGGATAAGTTCTGGGTTTTTCTGCTCATGTGGTGTATCTTTTGTAATTTATCAAAACATCTAATGAGATTTACACACTTGTGAAAAGTATGTGGGAAAAGCTACTGGAGGAAATTATTGACTCTTAGTTTAGAAGAATTACACTTGAAATTACGAATAAATCCTATCCACCTCTGTCTGGGACTTATTACTCCACTGAATGGTTGGCATCTCTTGTTCTTTCCCCCCTAAGTTTCCTAAATAAGCAGCAAACATTTATTTAAATAGCTGAGCATATCTGTTGTAGGGAATACTATGCACAACTCTGGAATATTTAATTTCTTTCTCCACATGGGCTTTCAGCTTGGGATATTGTTAAGTCTTAGTATCCCTTTATAAATGTAAACAATGCTAATTCTTTTTGGTTCAATCTTTACCTGTTTTTTTTTAGTAGCATGTTCCTTTTGTTCTTCATAGTAACCAGCAATCCGTCTGTCATGATAGCCCTATTTTCAGTGTTAGGCACTTAGTATTAGACACTTGGTAAGGTTAATTAAATTTCTGCTGGAGAAGAACACTGTAGAATTTTGTTCTGCAGTTGGCTAGGAGATAACTTTGACAAGGATGGGTAAAGAGGAAGGTCTTACACTTGGCAATGCAGCAGCTGGCTTTTTCCACTTTGGAAACTGAATATGCCATTGCCTTGATAGATGTGGCTTTTAATTCCCTGGGAATTTCTCTTTCAACTTCATGAGAGACTAAAGTTCCCCCAAAGGTCTCTGACTTTCTTTCACTGTAGCCATTGAAGTGTGGTGTAATTGGCAGGGGATGCTTTTTATAATGACCAGCTTGGTTCTCTTTCATGTTTGATAAATATTATTAAAAGACTAATTTCTGCTCTTTTCTCAAAGCTCTAAGGGGGCAGTTAGATACATGTTCTTATGAACCTGGGTAATTTTCACACAGGCTGTAAATGCTAGCTCTTCATTGACATAATGCAGGTATTGTCTCTGTTCAGCATCTAACATTGACAGCACAAAACCCCTGAAAAAAATATATTTAAAAAGCTCTAATTTTAACCAAGAACTCCAGAGTTACTCAAGGTGATTTCTCAGTAATTTGCCTCTGCAGCTGCTTGTGAATGATCTTATTTTCTTTAAATCCTCTTTCAGAGGGTATTTCTGCTACTTTTCTTCTCAAGGCCTATAATTGAAAATACCTTCTAACCTCATGTTCCACTGCCTTCCTACCACAGACTTTTTGTATTGACTTGTGCCAGCCTTAAATGTGTAAAGAAAAATAATCTCTAAAGTGTTCTAAAGTACTTCAAAATCCATGCAAAAGAGAATATTAAAGAGCTCATTTCACCCTCTTTTACTTGGTAGCTGCAAAAAGCTCGTAAATTTGTTTTAAACCAAGGATGAATTTGAAACCTAAACAACACTTGGAAGGAATTTCTGGGATTATATATTTGATTTATACAATATATGTGAGCCCAGGGCATGATTGGGATGTCATTGTACTGAATATGTTGGAAGAAAAGATGGTATCTATCTCCTGTATCTTACTGAGAGGTCTCAGATGAGTTGCAGAAGAGGCAGGAATCCATGAAGCAGTGGTGGGAGTTAGTGCACACAGGTTCCAGTTGTCAAATGTTCAAGTACAATGCCATGGTAGAAAACATGAAAACACTTCTTAATCTGATCTGCTGAAGGGCTTCTGTGCCTGAAGGCTTTCTTATCAACTCTGTCACTTAGTCTAATAAAAAATACTCCTTCTCTTTATGACCACGTAGATTCTTAGACAATCTTGGCTACCACAGTGTTGCTTCCACAGCATGTGCTTGATTAAAATAGCAAGCAACAGTGAAGCTGGATTAATCCATTTTGATTTTCATTTGCCTAATGGAAGATATGCTTCTCCCCACTGAAACAGAGACCATAATACATATGTCTAAAATACATACCTAATTCATACCTAATTACATTAGTTGGTTCACCTTTATGCTGCCAACTTTTTTTTTTTCCTTCATGTAGCAAACTGTAGCTCCAGTGGTTCTCCAGTGTGACAGAACTGACATAGAGACTGTTTGAGCTTTTACAACTATTAGAATATATAATACTAGGCTAAACTAAAGTCTTCTATGGCAGCTTATGTTCAGTTTAAACCTAAACCATCTCTCTCTTCTTCCTAGTCATGTGTCTCCTCTTCCATTGCCACCTGGGCCCTTGATCTCTTCCACATGTTGGAAAGTTGCATTCCTGTAAAATACTTACCTTTCTTTTTTTTCCCCCCACTCTGGACTAATTTCTACTCTCTGTTAAGAAAGCAGGCAAGGAAGATGAACGAATTTGCTCTGCCCCATGCAAGGCTGAAAAAGATAGTAAGTCTTTGGGTCAGATTGCAGTAGATGTTAGAAAATTGAGACATTAACTAGGTCAGTGCAGTTACATTGGATGAATAAAGGGTGTAACCATCCCCTTGAAGAGAGCACAATTGTACTGACCCCCATGCTTCTGAAGCATAATTTGGAAGCATTCTTGGTGCAGTTCTAGTCATCTTTATCAATTTGTGGTAAGTTAGTTGCTTAGAAATTCTTTCTTCTGGTGGTTTGTGCTTATAAAAAACTAAGCACTATTGCAGTGTTCTGTGTGTTTGTATGTGTATATGTGTGTGTGCACATGTTTAGTTTACATGAGTAAGAGGTTCTCTAGTGTATGCTTGTAATTTAAGATAGAAACCCAAAATAAAAAAGGATCTACAGTTTTTGGTATTTTATTATATCAGTGTTTCAAAGATTTGTATGCTTGATTTAAACATGGGGTATTTCTGAAAGATTCACCACATGTAGATTTTTGTGGTAGGAAAAAGAGTAGTAGGAAAAGCAGAGGAGAATTATGCCTTCCCTTAACCCTCACCTCAAAGCTATGCTCTTTTGTGGCATTTCTTTCTAATTTGTGTAAGTCTGTGTGGTTTGATCAATGTGAGAGGAGGGTGACATGAGTGTGACTGCACTGCTCACATCTGTTTCAAAGGATCAGTTCTGTGTCAGTTCAGCAAGAAGCAGATGTACCAAGATTGTTGCTTTCCTTTTTTCTTCCAACTTAAAGCCTATGTCATTGCATTTACCATTAAGTTGTGAGAACAGGAAGAATATGAAATATGCTACCAATTGAGTACCACAAATTAGGGCTGCATATGTAAGCTTGGGTCATCTTACTGAATGTGTGCCTTGACTGGGCAAATTCCTGTGTCAGTTATATGGATGTTCAGTCTGAACACCTGTGTCATTGAAAGTGAAACTGTCCACAGTATTTAGTTACATGACATTTTTTCCTCCTGAGGCCTCCCTGATAGATCAGTGTGCCTGACAGATAGCATTCAGTAAATGAGGCAGCTGCTTAATTTTTGTCATTGTTGTTTGCTGCACTGTCCCTCTGAAATCCTGCATGTTGCAAATTCTTCCATTTATAAAAACTGCATTCTTTCCTGCAAGTCCTTTTTTAGCATACTTGGAAGTCTCACAAATGTGAGTTGACATACTGGGAAGTATTGCTTTTATTTACTGTCTGAGGAGTTGGGACACAGCAACTTTTCTAAATCAGGGAAGAAATCTCCATCAAAACCAATCTTGGTCAGTTCCAGTTAGAACTTCAAGGTAGTCTAGCTCATCTTACTCACTTCAAATATGACCTTTTTATCTTTGATCATGGTTCAGCCAAGCCATCCCCTGCCAGTCAGGTTCTGTACACAAACTAATTTCACATGCTTTGTGGACTGTGAAAGGATTAATAAAAGAATCCTGAAGAAGCAAATTGCATCCGATCCTGTAATCTCATTGTGTTAATCCTGTAAATCACTTCAATTGAACTATAAATTACTTCTAGTATGTCTTTTTGGTTTTGGTGTAACTTGACATAATGGACTTCTATGGATGTAGGACTATAATAAACAACAAACATATGATTTAATTAGTTCATGATTTTATTTTTTCAAATAGGATTCTAGTACTCTTACTTTCAAAATTTCATGTATTTATGCTGGCCAAGAAGACAGTTTTGTAAACTGGAGGAGATACAGCACAGTTCCAATAAATATATTATTAATGGTTAACATTCTTGTTAAGAAATCTGTTTCTATAGTAACTGCTGCAGATTGTCACTTCCTCTAGCATTTGGAATAGTACCAAAGTGAATTTAACACTGATGCTGCGCGGGACAAATCCTATGAGAGCTGCAGTAGATCACTGTGAGCAATGTGCTTTATTTGCTATGGAGATGTATGAACACACAGTTCAGTAACCAGAGAGGGTGTTTAAGAACTGTTTCTTCCTACCCTTTATTCTAATGGTCTGTGTGCACTTACTTTTTTTCCTTCTACATAAAGACTAGTCCTCATTTGAATCTTATAGTAAGGGCACATAAAATACGTAGGTATGCTTAAGGTTTTAATTTTATGTATTGTGCATGTATGTGCTACTAATTTTAAATGTCTGTGAAGAGATTCACCACATGTGATACTCACTAATAAAGAGGGAGTCAACATGGGGCAAATGTGTGTGGCTCAAGCTTTGGAACAAAGCCCAGGTGAGTTTTAAAGGGTGTGTTTATCTTATCTTGTTCTGGTTGTGTTTCTTTGCTAAAACATAGTGAAAGCAGATTTTTCTTCTCCATATTGAAGTGTGTATCCTCAGATGAAGTGGATGTTTTCAGTGGCTATGTATTCTGTTTTACTGTATATTTGCATGGGGTTTTGTTTGTCTCTTGAGTTAAGACTGGACCAAGGAAACTCTTGATCAAGTGAAGGCTGAGCCTTTTTTAAGGACAGAGAAAAAGACTACAGAGGAGATACATTTTCTTTTTGGCAGCCATAGTTTCAGTGCTGGTGTAATTCTGAAGGAAACAGAACATTGTTTTTGGAAATTTGTGTGTTTCATGCAGTGAGTGTGGGGATCTCACAGAAACTTCCTACATGCATTATTTCTTTCCAGATGGACGAGATAAAAGGCAAAGACAGGGTGATTCTGGCTCTGGAGAAGGACCTTGGTGTCCAGGCAGGCCATACACAAAAACTGCTCCTTCAGAAAGAAGCTTTGGATGAGCAGCTTGTCCAAGTGAAGGAGGCAGAACGATACCACAGTAGTCCCAAGAGGGAGCTTCCTGCGGGAGTAGGAGATATCAGTGAGCTGATGGGAAGTCCGGTAAGAAAATGGTATTTTCTCTGAAGTTCAGCTCTGGATAACTGCCTGGGTGTTCACACTGGTTTTGTGGTTACTGCTAGGACCAATTAATGGTAAATGGCCTGTCACTGTACTGTGCTGTTTTAAAAACTCCTTGGACCTCTTAAATTGCAAAGAATATTGAGAAATATGTGGATTTAGAACTTCTGGAATTTACACTGTGATCTTGAGTTGTGAACCTCAATATTTTCTTACTATTTCATGACTTTAGGAATATTTTAGCCATTAGAAAATAGGTACTATACTTCTCAAAAGCTTAGCCATGTGATTTTAATCTGTGTCCTTTACACTAGAACTATTTTAACTGAGAGTAAGAAATCTGGTGAGAAGTAACCTGCTGTGTATAAAATATTATTTACCTAGCTAGTTTTTTTAATTGTTGAACTTTACATGCATTTCACAAGATGCTGTTGATGAAACAGCTCCCCAGGATGCTATTATTTAGTGTTTTAGTTAATTACAGTAAGTTTTCTAGACACTGATGTACAGGTCTGTTTTGAATTTACACAATACTCTTGCTAAGCCATGATATTGAACTATGGACAGTAAAACATTTTTTAAAAAGTAATTTTATAAATCTATATGTTTTCGATATAAAGGAGCAGCATCTGGATGAACGAGATGTGCGGAGATTTCAGTTAAAAATCGCTGAACTGAATGCTGTAATAAGGAAGCTGGAAGACAGAAATACTCTCCTAGCAGATGAAAGAAATGAACTGGTAAATTAATTAGTAATAACGCAGATGGTGACTGGGAGGGCATCTTTATGGCAAAAGATTTAATGTTGGAAAGTCAGTGTTATAAATAATTCAAAAATTAGTCTTGGTTGGCCTCAGTCAATTACATCTAAATGTAACAGAGATTTCTATAGAAATTAATCTTTTGACCATAGAAGACATGGATGGAATCTTTCCTGTTCTACAAAAATAAAAATTTGCAAATTTGTTTTGAGGTCATAGTAATCAAATTAACTGGTAAACTGCCTGTAGCACTGTGTAATGATGTTGTGTAAAACATGTATAATCCATGCACTTAAATTGCTGTACTCATCCTTTTGAAATTTGTTTTTGTGACATGCTTATGCTAACTAGGAGTTAAAAAAGCTTTCTTGTGCTAGTGATGAAAAATCATCAATATCTCAAGGGAAGTCTCTTAAGTAGGTGAAATTGTCCTAGGAGAGGGATAGTAACTTACACGAGAAAGAATATGACATGAATTTTAAGAATGGATTTTATTAACCTTTATCACTGCTTAATTGCTTGTACTGAGGTTAGTGGTAAAACTCCCATTGACTGCAATGGGAGGTGAGTTTCACAATAGGAATTTTTACAGGTGTCCTTTAATGCCCTAATTCTAGAGGCAGAAAAGATTTTTCATTCTAAAAAGATGGAACCTATATATGTGATTCTAAAATTACACTAAGGGCTGAAGTGGTGCCATGTGTCAGTCCTATAGATGAGTGAAACATTGACGTCTTTGTGGAACATTGACGTCTTCTTCCTTGGTAATCCTTTCTGTGGGCAGAAATAAAAATAATAATAAATAATAAATAAATAATTCAAAACATCCCTGAAGAATCCCAAAGTATTGTAATGTATCCTTCAGTGTCCCTCTAGATGGAGGGGCATGTATGACTCAATCAAGTGCTCTTCTTGAGTCTAGATCCAGGGGCATAAGACATCTATTTTGAAAAAGATGTGGAGCAGATTTTATGTTATGAGACAATAGTACACACAAAGTCATTAGTAACAGCAAGGCCATGTGATTAAGCACTGTGAAAAATAATTTTCTCAAGAATGAAACAGAAAACCAAATACTCAGTGAATGTATCTCAGGGAAAAAAAAGTATTATTTCTTTCTCCTTTCCAGATATAACTCAGCAAATTTAAAAATCTTTTGACTGAGAAAAATAGATATTTTTTTTCAAATGAAACAGCTCATGAAGTAAAAAAGTGAAATATTGAATACACACAGTTGCAAGGAAGAGCAGTAATTTGCTTCACATAATTGTCTAACATCATAAAACCACAGGAGCAAAATTGAGCAGCTTGAAAATGTCAGCAGAATGCTGAGATTGAATCTGTGCCCTCTGGCTGACTTTCTCATTGCTCTAATTATGCATTAGGTAAAGGGTTTTTTGAAGTAGAGAAGGAAAAGTGTCCTCCTCTTAAGGGATGGCTAAATTGGTGAAAACAACTTGTCTAGAGACCTAGTTGGTCACAAGAAGCTTATATAAATTGAGATTAGTTTATAAGAAAATCACTATGGACCATCATAAGTGTTTGCCAAGAGCAAGATCCAGTGACCAGATTTAGTGTTTTGGCAAACAATACAAAAATGTTACATCTTACTTGTTAGGACTGCTGTAGTTCGTAGTTCAGCAGTGGTGTATGCCATTTAGCAGAAGAGCTAAACTTTCTGAATTAAGAAAGGCAAATGAAAACACACCTATTTTTTTTTCCTTCAAAGGTAAACTAAAGCACAGCTAACCTTGTTCCTTTGCCATTTGCAGCTGAAACGTTCTAGGGAGACAGAAAGTCAGCTGAAGCCTTTGGTAGAAAAAAATAAGAGGATGAGCAAAAAAAATGATGATATGTTACAGTGTATCCAGAGAATGGAAGAGAAAATAAAAAATTTATCCAGGGAAAATGTAGAACTGGTAAGTAACCATCTTTGGTAAGTAATCATTTCCAACATCATGTTATGAGAACACATTGCACACAGTTACTTTGAGGTGGAAGTGCTTGTGAGGCTTTTATTCTAACACAAACAGATCAGTCTCCACAGTGGGATGGTGCAACTGTCAAATCCAGACAATACAGCTGAATACTCATATTCTAAATTCAGAGTGGCATGTGCTTTGTGTTTTGTCAATTCACACTGATTAAGGGAAGGGAGCACAGATAGATAAAATGTTTTTGCAGACTGTAAAAAGCTGTGACTAAAAATCAGCTTTAATAAATACTGCTTTTATGATTAGAAGTCAGAACTGAATTTGAGTGCATGCACTATGCTGGGTCACTGAGTTCACTTGTCTGCTAATTCTTTTCCAGACTGTTCTTTGATTCTGTTTTAAAATATCTTATGTGAGAGATTAACGCAGAGGCATATCGAATATGAGGGTTTTTTTGTTGAGAGGCCTTGTGTTGTAGTGGAGTATCCACTGATGAGTTCAAAGAATTCTTGGTTGCTACATCACACATAAGACTTTTTCTAGTGCAAGACACTTCAAAACATTCTTTATGTTTTTTTGTTTTGTAGAAAGAAAAGTTATCTTCACAACCAGCACTGAAGAGGCACACATCTTTGAATGATCTCAGCAGCACACGAGAGGAACAAGAAATTGAATTCCTTAGACTGCAAGTCAAAGAACAACAGCATGTTATTGATGATCTCACAGTGGTAATGTTTATGACTGGTATACACATGTGCATGCACACACATCTATAAGCAAGCTAAGGATTTGAGAGGAATGTTTTAACTCCAGTTGTAGTAGTGATGCAGAAATAGTTCTTTGGTGTCAAAGGGTTTTTGTTTTTTCTCAGGTAGTGAATGAAGTTTTTTTGGAATGTGTATGAATCTGTGTATTAAAAATAACTATTACGAGCTGCTTGTGAAGAAAAGTGCATAATCAGCCCACTGACCTTACTTAAAAACTGGCTGTCAACAAATGAGGAACTTGAGTAAAGGAGATTTTCCAAAACTTAATGAACAAAAGGTGTTGAATACAAACCCAAGCACTCCCCTGATCTAGAAGTTCTAAAAGAGAGAAACATGGTAGTTAAGCACCTCTAGCTGAGCTGGCCATATGATCTGTATGTAAAACAGATGGGGAGAACTCTGTGTGGTTCATCAAACCAAAGGCAGCAGCATGGTTTAGGATTAAATGGCACAGCTGCTGCCCTCTGACTCTGAAGGCTTATGAAGGTGATGCTCATAGATGTTTGCAGTGTTTGATCAGGAACCCTTCAAGTTGTGTTTGATGAGGAATCTTTCAAGTTGTGTTAGAGGTGTCTAGTGCTATTTAGTGCAATTTGTGATAAATCCTTCTGGTGCTAGCAGAAATTACACATAATCTCTGAGAGACCCTTGCCATTCTGCAGCAGCATCTGGAACTCAGGCAGACTCAGACATCCCAAATGGCACTAGTGACTGCTGCAAAATCATAAAAAGAATTTAAGAGCCTTCTGTCTAAACAGAAAATCAAACAATTGGATACATCATGGAAAATAAAAATAGAAGCTTCAAAAAGGAAAAACAAGAAGGTGTGGTACTGCTGTATGGAGATGGAGCATAGTCTCAGTTCCTGTCAGTTCCTCTGAGATTTAGATCCAAGATTTTCCTCTGAAATCAGTGCCAAAGTGCAATGCGTGTGTGCGTTCTCCAGTGTCACAGTGTTACAAGCAGTAGGATGTTACTCAGATGCTGTGATGTAGGGTCTGGTCCACAGAGCGATGCTGCTTTAGCTTCCAAATAAAACTGCAGAGGCATGGATGGTTATATGACATTAGATGTGCAGTACATGGCAGATATAACCTCACTTACATTTCAGTGCAAAGTGGGTATGAAAGGACTCTCTTTCTACTGTCTCAGCTAGTGATATGAGGAAATATATTGTATCCTGACCGTGGTCAAATAATATTAACTTGTGCTTAGTGTGAAAGTAAAATAAATAAATATTCTAAAATACTGTTTCATTTTTGCTTTGTTTCCTATTTACAGATACTATTCCACTTGCAGAAATTAATTAAATTTTTAACTAGGAAACTTCTTTGGTTCCCGTACAAACTAATCGAGCCTTTGCCTTCAATGTGAATGCAGTGGAATTCTGCACACTGTTGATTTTGAGCTCTCTTTTCTGGCCCAAACCACACCTCTACAGACTACAAATGTATCATAGTTACCAAGAATGACCCAAATGTCCCATATCTGATTAATATAAAAATCATCAGCTTAACTCCAGCTGAGAC
The DNA here is from genome assembly GCF_965231275.1 of Zosterops lateralis. Taxonomy (NCBI): domain Eukaryota; kingdom Metazoa; phylum Chordata; class Aves; order Passeriformes; family Zosteropidae; genus Zosterops; species Zosterops lateralis. Next base: position 12,569,892 of record NC_139766.1, read on the forward strand.
CAATATGATAAGGGAAATAAGAACATTAGTCTCAGGCAGTAGGGTTGTCTGAACTGATTAACAGTGTCATCTGTAGAGTATCTTTGATGCTGTTGCAACCTTGTGAACATGACTTCTCTCACAACAGTGGTGTTCTGGTCAGTTCTTAAAAGGAAAGCTGCCAAGGTAAACTCAGATGACTGCAAAAGATGCTAATTAATTGGCATTATTATTGTTCTGGTAGCTCGATTTATATTGAGACAGTAAATTAAACAGTCTTCTTACGAACAAGATTAGAAACAGGAAGGACTGGGATTTTGGAAGTGTTTGTTCATTCTGCACTGCATTTGTTTGGAGACCTGCTTGGGAGGCAGAATACCTTACTTAAAACAGGAATTGTGCCTTAAGTGGGCATCTGAGAAGAGAGCACTTCTCTTTAACAGTATAAAATTCAGCTGTCTGGGTTTTTTACCTTAAAATACTGTATTATTCTGCAGCTTGAAATACCTGCACCATTCTACCTTGGCAGTCGTAACTTTTCCTTATTTTTCAAACTACATGTATTCAAGGTGCTATGTAAGTTTTTGTACTTCTCTCAGCTATTCTGCATTTCCCAAAACTTATTTCCTGGAACAATGTGCTGATAAATAACTTTATTGTGATTTCTACTGTGAGCTTCCTATTTTTCCAGTTTCTGAACTGAATGCAAAGCAAATAACTGAATAGACTAATACCATGCAGTGAGCAATAACTGCTAAAGAAGCACTTGGAACTGCAATCTGTCTTTTAAAAATAGAGGTGCTGCAAACAAAGATGCAGAGCTAAGGAAAGAATCAGAAAAAAGCAAGAAGACAGAGCACCTGCCTCCTGTGTTGCTGGGGATTTTTTTGCTTGCTTCTTCGCATTTTTTTTACCTTCTCTTCCTCCTCTTCTCCTTTGGACTTTAAGGCAGTATTCTTGGATTTAGATGAACATAAATCTTGCATTTCCAGTCATGACCTCCTCATGTTATGGTATAGTTTATTGTGATCTTGCACCAAAACTGGAGTAGAAAAAAGACAGCGACAAGTTGACCCAGACTGAGAGTGCCTTTGGATTTGAGACTTTTGCCCTACAAGGATAAGTCAGATGTAACACTGTATCTGCATATGCATGCTTGTATATCAGAATATGTCTGATATAATGACTTTTAATTACTAAGACTGGACTAATGTCTGTCTCCCAACGTGCTTCTTCAGGATGGTTGAACACTGAAGTGACACTCTGAATTCTGTTTCCATAGTGAGCTTCTTGGTAAAAGAGTCAAAAGAACTGTCAGAAATCTGTGCTCAGTATTTAACAAAGCCTTTTCTTGCCAACTTCCCATCAAATGCGTGAAGTACATGGCTGAAGGTTTGTTTGCTAAAGGCATAAAGCTGCAGTTCAGTGTGGTGTAACATGGTGTTATTCAAAAGGTTAAAGACATCGTGTTAGCTTTACCAGAGGCTTAAAGAAAATGCTGATGATATTTCTCTGTGTTAGACATATCTAAGTATAGTTTTAAAACAAACCCATACCAAAATGTTCTCTTTCCTTCTAGGAAAGAGAACGGTTATTGCGGTCTAAAAAACAGAGGAGGAAAAGTCTGAAGCCTCCAAAGGTGAGCAAACCTTCGGTTTTTCATGTGTTTCTGTTGCTGTGGACACCACCTCTTTCAAATACTGCCTGAATTTAAAGCTCTGCTTACTGAGAAAAATCCATATAGTTTTTCTGCTTACCCTGGTGAGTGCTCCGTTCTGTAGGGTAATTCAAGAGTTTTGTACTTCACACAAGTGATGTTGTTTTGGGGTTTGTTTTAAATGAACAATAAAATTACACTTTTAGCCACTGTAACCTAAATATTCAAGTGGCTTGAGGCATAATGTTTTAATGGCTTGAAACAACTACAATTTCAAAGGGCAGATATTCAGTCTGTTTTAAAGAACATACTCCCTTTAAACTACTTGTACCAACACAGAGCTGAATCACAAGTAAAGAATTACCCATGCTGGGGATGTTACTGAAATAATATTTCTGTATGTGATATATAAGTAGTAAGACAATTCCAACTGTTATGCTCTAATAACTTTTCTGCTCTAGATACAAGGTTCAAGGCAAAAATTCAGATTATAAAAACAGAAAAGTTTTGCTTCAGAAAGTACCCTTAAAGTTTCTTGTAACATGCTTGAAGTAATTTGCTGAATAATGTTTTTTGTGAAGTTGAACATTAGCAGCCTGGAGCATGTGTGTGGGAGCTGGGAAATGGAGTAAGAGGGAAAAAATGGAAATGAAGAGTGAAGATATCATTATCATCTATATGGTAGCTTAAGATATATTTTGTCATAAATAGGTTCCTTGTGTCAGTGTTATCTGCATAGTCTATTCCTGGTAAGCTCCAGGTGGTGCTTTTTTATTGCTCTGCACTCTAATGCCTATATTCTGAAAAATTTATCCTTTGGGACTCTCTATTTTACTGGTGGTTTCTTCAAATTCTGTTTCTAATAATGATGTCTTTTACATAGGAAAAAAGAAAAGATCAGAAGTAGCAGTAGATCCTGCCAAATATATTTGCAGCAACTGTAAACCATTGTTTCTTGATGTAGTGTAACTGGAAATTTGTGTTTTGAGAGCAATTTTAAAAACAGAATGCAAAAGTAAATATATATATGTGTGTAACTTATACTGTACTTTTTATAGTTCTCTCTAATTACTAGCCTTTATCTGACTGTAAGTTAAATGTGTAAAATCGTTTGCTAAATTATAAAGTTCCTCGTGAAACAAAACTAGTTAAGTCAATTTTTAAGTATTGGTAACTGGTGATGAGAATTTCTGTAGGCTGAAATCTTCAATAAATATGCATTTATGTCTTGAAAATGCTCTGTGTTAGTTGAACTTCAGCTGACATAGGCTCTGGACCTTTCCAATATGCTTTTGTGGTCTCTTCTTCTTTTCCTTATCAACCAAAGCAGGAGTTGAAAAACATGAGGATTGAAGAGAATGGGCATGATACCATTAAAATTTTGTGGCAACGCTATTCTCAGTTTGCTAAGAGCATTATTTGCTATAATATGGGGAATTCTGCAGCATACTGCCAGAATTGTATTCATATGGACAGCAGAGTTAGTAGGGGTGTGCTTCTTATTTCAGCTATGATAGATTTATCAGAAAGAACAGATTAATCAGTAGCAGACATTTCTGCTACAAATTATTCCATCCTCTGTCCATTCACTCTTCATAGACTTTAATCCATCTGAACTTTCATGTGATGCCATCTCCCGAAAGGAAAAGCAGGATTATAAAACAAAAAACAAGTGAAAAAAGAGAAAGTTGTGAGAGAAGTGCAAATGGGATTCTATGCACTATTGTAGTTCTACCATATAAACACACTAGTTAATATATAGTTAATATGTAGCCATATTTAAACTTTATCAATGAGCTAATTTCTTAAGGAATGAAAGAAGGAATCAATAATACTACTGTGTCATTACCTGCCAGTGGATAAACCTGTAGACTATTCACATTTATATGCAGTGTTGACTGACAGTTTAACTACGGTTGGTGTCAGCTTCTAAAAATCCAATTCTGACATACGGGCTGATTCCCTTCCCCACCTGTGTGGTTCAAAATCCTCAAAGGAAGCTGTGTTTCCAACAGTTTTCAATTTAAACAATCTATGTGGAATGGGTTGCTTACTCAGATGGGTTGGGATTTTACCCTCTTCATCATCTCTGTTTTTACAGACTGTATGAGGAATCCAGAAGAAAAGGGTAGAATTTATTTAACCCAGTGTTGCAAGTGTTGGTTAGATGTCAGTAATGGACATGAGATACAGACATCTTGCTCTAGACAAAGTGGTAACATTAAGTGGTTGGAAGTTGTTATCTAAATAGGACATGTGAATTTTGTTCTAGAATTGCCTGGTTTTCTCCACAGACTATAAAGGCAGTCTAAGATGAGTTATTTTCTACATAGACATGCACAGCATACCTCTATTTCTGTCTATTGTTTGTGCAAGATTTTTATCTTATTCAGATGATATAACCTGTATAGAATAATAGTGAAATTATGTGTTAACCTGTCTTAACCAAACACTCAGAAAAACAAATTGCAGGTCTAAGTCTTTGGCTTTTTTTTCTAAGGTTTGTTAAATGTAAAATTAGGATTAACACAGTGAAATAAGTTTGGCTGGTGGAGTCGTATCTATTTCCAGATGTGTCTCATTCCTTGTGACAAAATGAAAGAGGAAATAACTCATGAGAATGAGGTTTCATGAAAGTGGTCAGATAAACATATTGTGGAAGGTATAGAATGATTCCTTTTCTATTCTAATAACCAGGAACGTGGTGCACAGGGTGAAGATTTACACTCATCTGTTGCAGATTTTCCTAAATGGGTGCTTTTAGACTCCAGCTTCCTTCATTCCTGAGATGGTCTGACTGCAGAGAGTCTGTGGTTATTTTCTAATGAGTCTGTGGTTGTTTTCTAATGAGCATTTTCCTGACATTTGTGTTATCTGGAACAGAATTCATGGAATGCCTTTCTCCATCTTTGAGACATCTTGTGTGAATGATCTGCCAGTAGCCTTTACAGCCCTGAGCATCAATTCAGCTGAGAAGCTTTTGAAAATTGTATATTTTTTGGTTTTGTAATTAGATATCAGTGCTATTTCTGGAGCTCTGTAGGCACGCTGGGTTACTGTTGCTACTGTAGCTTTCTCAGAGCACTCTTTTAATTCCCAAGGACCATAGGAGTCCGTGGAACAAGGCTCCTGAGGAAAGGAGCAGCAAAGTAGGATGGGCTTTATAACCTCTGTGCTTGCAAGGTCTTTAGAGGAGTGATGTAGTGACTCTATATAGGCAGATACCTGATTTTTTTCCAAGGAGCTTTTTAAAAATTTTTATTTCAGTTTTTGTTGTGAAATAACCAAGAAACTTCAGAAGCAGTATTTTATATATTTTGTTTATTTTTGACATGTGGAATGGAGTTACATTCATTCCATGATGGATGAAGTCATGCATTTGAAAGTAAGACATATTTACCTGGCTTATTTGGTAACTGCAGGACTCTGTGGATTGTGCCTTTTTTAAAACTTTAATAAATGAACTGTATCTGCAGTAGTGGAAAGCCTGCACATCGGTGTGATGGAGTTCATATTTCTTGTTTTATATTTTTCTTTTTTTCTCTGCCTCTGTGCTTTGGTGTGCCTGTATTTTTCTGGCTGCCAAGAAATGACATATAAGCATGAAGGTAAGAAGTTACTGATGCATTACAAGGGAATATATCTTGGATCATTTTCATCATGTTCAATTAAGTCCCTTAAAATGAAATATTTAAATGTAAAATGAAACTACTTTAGCAACAGAGAAATCAGATTATATTGAAATTTGCATATAATGTAGTTTATGTGTCACTTGATTTATAACATTCTAAACTTGGATTTTTATTGAGCACCATACTTCAGTAGAAGCATTAATATCTGAGTTATAAAGACCTAATGCTTAATTTTACTTTAAAATTATGTGAAAACGCCGCTATAAATCCACATGAAAAATACTTGTTATTAAATGCATGGCAGTAGTCAGTGGAAATTAGAATTCAAATCAGAAGTTTTCAGCAATTTACATTACTATTTTCTCAGTTAAGAGGTTGTGATTTAGAAATAAGAAATGTGCAAACAAATATAAAGGAATCTCTAAGTTGTTAATTGAGAATGTTCTCATTTAAAAAAAAAAAAAAAGTTTGAATGAAACTTGAATAAACATAGTTTATATAGTTACAGAAATCCAGTGAGTATTGTGCATTTCTTTAAACTTTTTGTAGTTTACAGAAATGCACATTGAACATTGTAGTACAGCTTTTGAGGCATGTATGGAATCTCCCTTGGAGTTGAGATATTTATTGATGCTTTATTATTTATTACAGTGTTTATCAACAACTTTATGAATCACATCTTTCTTTCAAGTTTTTTTTTTTCTTTCTTTCTCTACAGCTGTCCCCTTGTGAATTACTTTGCTTTGGTTTTGCTGGGAATCAGTTCTTGTAGTTGGTTGTTTCACATACTAGATAATCAACAGTAGAACTGGTTATTTTGTAATTATGTCATGAAGCAATTTATACATGTGCAGGTAATATACAATAATTAAATACTTTATCTCTATTGCTATGGAAAACATATCTGCTCCACAAAATTATAAATATACAGCTTTGCTAAAAAGGAAGCAGTCTTAAAAATAAACTTGTAACTCCAAATTACAGGCAGTGTTTATAGCATTTAAAAGTTTGACTTTTAACTCTCCTTTAAGTGTTGGGGGCTTTTAGTGTCATGGGAAATACTATTTTTTTTTCAGAATTCCCTCACATCTAATATTTAAGTGGCTTATTTATTGATATATGCGTGTTTTCCTCTACTTTTGCTGCAAGTGAAATGTTTAAATGCAGGTAGCGTTTTTCACAACATTGACATTGGTTTAAGTATTTTCTCCAGCCTTTATACCTATATTTAAAATCAAAATTACTGTTGTTCTGCTTATTTATTTTAATTTCTTGAAATGGCTTGTGTGGGTTTGTGCATGCAGGGTTAAAGGAAGACACCTTTTTCACCTGAGTTACCTAAAAGTGACTTTACAGCAGAAATGATGTAAAAAAATCCCGTAGGTTTTATTGTCACTTCTAACTAAGCTGCTTCTGACCTTCATGGTACTGTGATCTCTGTGCCATATGATAAGAAATTGAAGATTGTTCTCCATCTTTTAGAAGTCCCTTCTGCCAGCATTTTCCAAGTCAAGACTTACCACTTACTTTGTTTACCTGCCACCATCTTCTTTACCTCCATAAAATGTACCTTCTGCCTCATGAAACTGTACCTGCAGGTCAGTTTGGAGTCAGGACAGTGGGTTGAGCTGACTACTCAGGGTGTAAATTTGTCTTCCTTACAACTTGAAGTAGCAGCATTTCTTTAGCCCTATTTTCAACTTTCAATATTTATTTAGAGTACTACTGTTACATGGTTGTAAGCTGCAATAGTATTCAGTGGGGAAGAAAAGCTGGATGGGCCACCTCCCAAGGACTAATTACCCCTTGTTTCTGGTAGACCTTTGTACTTATGAAAGAGAAGTCTGAAATGGCTTTAATTCAAGTGCAAGTAAATACATTACCTTTCTGGATAAGTATTTGTATTTTTAGAATGGAGCTTAAACCTATTCCTTGTGCCCTTTGTTTAGTTAAGTAGGACAGAAAGGTAAACTGGTGAATGCTGGAGGAAAGGATTAAATTATCCCAGGGAACTGTTTGTCTTAAGCACCTTGGACATAGCTCTGCCTGGTGAAAGATCACAGTGCTTCCTGAACAAGTGAGGAAAGACTAATGTCTTTCCGACACTGTAGCACTATAACTGTGATCTTATGAATTCACAAAGCAGTGGTGTAGTAGCTTTCGAAAGCTGTTTCTCAAGGTTGTTTGGAAGCTCTTTGCCTTTTGTGCTGCATCATATTTATCTGCATGCATATGGATAAACTTAGTCTGTTTAGCAAAGATAGACTTTTTGGGTTTCTGAATGAGAATTTTAAGCACTGTTTGAAGGGCTCATCTAAAGTGAAGCAGTTGAGGAACTCAGAACATGACCTTGGAGCTGTCTTTGGCAGTTTGAGTGGAATTAGCTGTACTGTGAAACCATTATGGACTTGTTCAGCTTATGAGTGATGAGGTTATGACCTGGAGGACTGTGGTGACCAGGGCTGCAGGCTGTAAATGGAGCACAGGATGTCATGCATGCAGGCAAAAAGTCACACCTACAAGCTTGATTTTTTGGTACCTCTTAAATCAAGACAGTATTTTGACTGCTCATGAGAGCTGTGCTGAACCAAAAGAATATAGTGAGTGTTCTGGGGCTTTGTGAGAAAGAGAAGACCACATTTATGTAGATATAATGGAAAAATCTCTAAGGTTAGGAAAGTCTGGAAAACTAGAGGGAAAGGTAAATATTTGGAAATAATAATGAGATAGGGCATTATAGTTAAAACCTGTCAGTAACTTGAATTGAATTGATAGATCACAATTCCACTCAGGCAGTTTGGCTTTGCTGATGTGTAGGATTCATGATGTTTGGAATTAATAACAACTGATAACTTTTTTAATCCTTATGGCTATTTTAATGAATAAGCTATTAGCTTCTCATAGACAACCTCTGATATATATTTAGAAAAAAACCCAAACAGCAAACTGTGACATCGAGATCTGTGCTTCAGTATCAAGCAGTGGCAAAACAAAGAGAGATCTTTCTTCATCTTCTTACAGCCACCTCTCGCCACTACCCTCCCTGCTTCATAAACTGAATCCATTTTTCAGCAACACCCTTTAAAAAATATTCTGTTTTCTTGCTTCTCTGAAATTACGTTGGATTGTTAAAATGCTTGTGTGGTGTAAGAAGTTATGCTTTCTATTGATTAATAACAGGTGAAACCTTTTTTTTCTATTCAAATTTATAAACTATTTTTCTTAACAGTTGAATTTCCATGGAAATTTGCTGCTTTCTATGTCTGTGTTTATATAAAAAAATCACAATTTCACAACTGATATTGTACTCATTTCCACTAGCTACTAATTTTGTCTAATTTTCTCTAAGCATGCATTTAATTGATAATGTTGTGTAAAATTTTTAAGATCTGCAGTGCAATGCTGCTTTTCCCTAGACATGTTTTTTTGGTTAGACATAGTATTGGAGCAAACTTTTTTTTGGGGGGGGAAAAAAAAAGGTGCAAATGATGATATTGAAAAAAAATGGTAAACATTAATTTATACTTTTAAGTATGGTTTTCCAAAATAGATTTATTTGTTTGTTTGTTAGTTTGTTTGTTTTATTTTTGCAATTGGTATGAGCAATTAAATTAGTTCCATATTGGTCTCTAGAATATTTTTTTTCCTTTTGGTTGCACGTCTTATATGTTGCATTGTACTGGCTTACTTTATTCAGAATAGATATTGGATTTCTCTACTGTGGATCTTGTAAGGACTTGTGTGATTTTGGTAACTAGGTTTATAGTTTTGCTAAAGCATTGTTCTTTTGGTATTTACATCATCTCTGTTCTTTGTCCAGTTCTGTTCTTAGAGGTTCTTCCACAAATGATGTTGAAAAAGTAACTGATTTAATCAGAGAACAAGACTTTACAACTGAAACCTTTCTTGAACCCTAAATACTAAAATAGTCATCAGAGAAAACCTTGGTTGCTGCTTACTGGGTCATTGGAGATTTTCATCTGTTTTGCTAGTAACTAAAAAACCTAATTTTTCAGAGGCATGTTGTGGAGACATTTTTTGGATTTGATGAAGAATCTGTTGATTCGGAAACTTCATCTGTAACTTCATACAACACAGATAAAACAGACAGGACACCAGCAACACCAGAAGAAGATTTGGAAGATGTAAGTGGTAACTGTTTTGTTCTTCTTTCTACTTCTTGAAGTGTAAATACAAACTTTCAGATATTGTACCACATGAACTGTAAAAGATTTGGCAGAGAATTCCTTTGGTTTTTTTTCAAGTCTGGTAACATATACACTTGGCAATAAAATTAATAAGGTAATGTTCTGTCTGACATATTTGGCAGATATTGGGCTGGGAAATAATTTTTTTTCTTCAAACTCTTTCTTATTAGTCAAAAGAAAATGAATAGGCACATTGCTTTGCCAAAAGTCACTACTTACTAGACAATAGTTTGCCTTTCAACCTTATAATTTATTTGACTGTTTTGATACAATCAAAGGATTTTCTTTCTTTGCTCACAATACTCAGAGAGGCCTTTGCAATTCATGAAGGCTTAAGTGATCATAGGTAGTGAATACCAGTGACATGTTTTGTCTCAGCTCTGTGATATACAGTGCTGTTGGCCTACATTGGAAGATTGCGTGTGTGAGCACAAAGGACGAATTAGTTGCTCTTTTTCATCTTTCTTTCTTGTTCACTAACTTCTGCCTAAAGCTCCTCAGTCAGAAGAAGCTTCCTTTTTTCCTGGGTTTAGTATCTAATAATATTGTAGTCTCTTTTCCTTAGAACTCAAGTTCCTGGAGCAAAAATTAATTAAAGTGAAGGACATTTCTTGTCCTCAGCAGTATAGGAAAGACCTTTTAAGTGTTAAAGTTAGTGGCTCAAATTTCAAGGAAAATAAAACTTTGAAAATAGTTCATATTAACAGAATAAATTTAAGAAAATATCTTGCAGCTTTTGAAATGTAACTTCTGTGTCAGTGTGCTTTACCCTGGCGTTGTAGAGAAAAAGCATAAGGAAGGAAGGATGGACTGCATGAGAAATAGAGCAGTTACCTTCTGAAGCCCCTGTGGCTCTGGAGTTGCTGAAGACAGTGTTGCACAAAACTTTCCTCTCATCTTTCCCCAGACAGCTTTCCCATTTCTGTACATTGCTGTCTTACATGCCAACTTACACTGTCCTTAAATTGTGTGGTAGACATGGTTACTCATCATGCTTCCTTCCTTTCCTTTCCACTTGTTTTAGGATTTTATACTTTTATTAAACTTTATGAGACTTAGTATGAGTTGTGTTGCTTGTTATGTTTGCAAGTCTGTCTTCTATACAGACAAACCCATTATTATATATCATTGTACAAACCCACTTTTCCCCCTTCTTCATTAAGAGCACACCTAAAGAAGAAGCTGAACTCAGGTTTTGCCAGCTAACAAGAGAGTATCAAGCTTTGCAAAGAGCATATGCATTGCTCCAAGAACAAGTTGGTGGAACCCTGGATGCAGAGAGAGAAGCAAGGGTAATTTTTTAACTGAAATTCTTCTAACTCTGAAATAATAGAAAAAGCTGAAACAGCAGGAGGTATCTTTGCAGGTCATTGAAATGCAAAGCCCAATGTTTTTGAGGATTAGAGGATATTGTAAGTAAGGTCATAATTTAGATTCATCTGGTGCAATCAGAACAAAGATGTTGTTACACTTTATTCTAGCATGTATAATATATAAAAGAGTTCTATGCTATGAGAGTGATAACCCATTTGAACCTGAAATTTGGATAGTGACATGACGGATTTTAAATGAATCACAGGATAGGTTGTTACAAGTATTTAGGTACTTCCATCATGTGAGTATATTAAAAATCTGTTGCAAATCTGAACCAAATCTTGGTTCTGGCTCACTGGAAAGCAGTTTTGCACAACAGGAAGTGGGGGCTCCTGATGGATACCAAGTAGAACATGAGCTGGCAGTTAAAAAACCCCTGACCTTCTTCCCTCTACAACTTCCCCAAACCCCAAAAATGGAGAAACATTAAATACTGTGAATTATTACATGTTACTGCCTTGCTACATGTGGCCTTCACTGTGCTGTGCCACTGCAGTGTGTTGCTAAGAATGCAGAAGGACAATGATTTTAATGTGTTTAAAAATTACTGGTGGGAAAGGACTCAACCATCCTACCCTTCTTTTTTATTTTTATGTGTGAAATATAGTTCTTATAATAGTAGAATTACTGTTTTGTGGCTTTATTTATTAGAGTCCTTAGCATCTTACAAAAGCTTCATCTTACAGTTTTGACACTCTCTTTTTAAGTAGGACACTTAGCCAAGGAAAGCTATAGAGACTTTGAAGATCACTTCTCAAGATAGGATAGGGGGCATAATTCCATGTACTACTAAAAAAGGATTTCATGGGCAGTCATGTATTTGCCAATTATGAGACACCATTATATCTTTTCTTTGTCTTCATGGGCTTTTTAAAATATTATTTTGCACGCATTTACAGACTGTACTTTTTTGTAGCATTGGAAATTGTTGCTATCTCTTTTTAATGGCATTTTGGGGTTTTTGGCACATCCCTGCAAATCCATCCCTTGAGTGAGTCAGAAACTAGCTTTTTGCATGATTTATTTTGGTGGGATGCACATTTCCAATTACTTTTAGATGAGGCTTAAGGTAAGCAAGAAAGCGAAGATGCAGGGAAAAAAAAAATCCCTGTAGGAATATATAAACTGCTTAGGTGAAAAAGTACCCGAAGTAGGGTGGAGAAAATACTTGTGGCAGCTCAAGGAGCGTCAGTGGCTGAAGGTTTCTAGGAACATGCTTTGTTTTATATCCTTTTTTGGTTAGTAGCTTGTATGATCCAGTCCCTTTCAGGGCATCACTGGACTTAGGGGCTAATACTCAGTGTAGTGTAGTGGTGAGTGTAAGAATTGTGGAGATGAGGAAATGAGCAATTTGTGCTATTTATGGGATATGTATTGTTTTGAGTCAATATATTTCATTTACCTAAAGGTCTTTTTCAGTGCTTAATGCAATTCCCTTTCTGCCTTGTTCCTTTCTCAATTGCCTTAAAGCTTATGAATAGCTTCTTAGAGCTCTTTCAGTTTCTAAATTTATTTTTTCTTCCCTGCTAAGAACATTGTCACTGAATATGATATGTTAACATCTTTTTAGGCAAGGAAGGAAAAATCCTATTAAACTAGCAGCTTCAAATATTTTGTAACATAAACACAAAAGCAACTATTTTAATGAAAACCATTAAAAGCTGACGGCACAACCCATAAAATAGTAGATTTTTTAGTAATACTTACTTTTGATTTCTCCCTCCCACCCCAGACTCGTGAGCAACTGCAAGCTGATCTTCTCAGGTGTCAGGCAAAAATTGAGGACCTGGAGAAAGCTCTAATGGAGAAAGGACAGGTAAAAGGCTCTCTTAATGTCCTCTACCACATCATGTTCTCCATTGCATGCAGTGGTGCCCTTGCCATCTTCGTTGCTTACTGGTGTGTTGGTGTGAATGATGCAGCTTAATTGCTACTGCAGCATTAGATTGCTTAAATAAAGGAAAGAATTTTACAGTCCAAGAAAACATCATTACAGTCTCATTTTCTAACACATAATACACTAAAGCATAGTGTCAAAATAATCACATGTACATGCATATTCTGTTCCCAGTGTGATTTGGTGCAGGGCTTTCTCCTCTTTTCCATTTTGTTATTATTTTTAATAAATTTTAATAAAATAAATATTCTATATTTCTACTGGAAAATATTTTTGATGTGCACCAAATAAAAAAAATAAAAAACCCCACAACTTCTAGACACACTAGAGTTATGAACACTGAGCCTGTCAGGTTACTGAAAGCCACTTTCTGTGTTATTCTCCTGGGTTTAAAGTCTCAGAGGACCCAGTTGCTTTCAGAGTCCCAAACCATCAGAGTAAAATCAGGCCTTCAGTGTATATAATATATGTAAATACTCACTAAAGATGCGTTTACTGATGCATATTTAATATTGTCTAGAGTCCTCAGGAAGTCTGATTAAGAGTTATGAGCATGCATTTGCTTGCAATTGTGTGACTGCTAGAACATACAGTAGAAACTGGGGAGATGTTCTTTTATGCTTTATTTTTGAAATAAGAATTTAAGTTTGCAGGTAGCTTATAGTAGTAAGATAGACCTAGCTATAGATCTAGCTATAGATATATCTTTCAAAGACTGATGATGTTGTAGCAGTTAACACAACCTACATATAATGCCAAATGAACGATTACACTATTTTTATGGTTTATTCTTTGTAAGAGAATTTTCCTGTAAGATTCTGTATCAGTGCAAAGGTTTGGTAACCATATTCAAATTAAGGACAAAAATCATCTATGCTAGCTTCCACATAGATTGCAATTTGCTTAGTGCTTTTCATATAAATACAATATTACTAAAAATTGAGACTGTGTTGTCAATCTCAAAATGATGACCCACTGAACTTCTAGAAGAAGAAATGAATCTCAAGCATCTACTGTTGCAATTTTGGTTTGTTGATGAAAAAGATGTTGTGGGCAAATTGCTGTGTAGTTGAAAACATTAACAAGATAGTTGACTGTACAGTGTATAATATAAGTACTGTGTGTGTAAATAAGATAAATGAATTTTGATACCCATGTAATGAATTACATATGTGATCTTTTCTGCAAGAGATCAAAAAGGTATATCTGGAAATTAGAATTTAATTAGTTATCACTTTGAGATTCAGAACCACATTTTCAACTTTGTATCTCTTAGTAATCCTGAGAAGGTGAACAGGGATGTGACAAGGAGCACTATGATGTTGTTTCTAGTGGGCTGGTTTGTACACTGAGCATTAGTTTTCCACACAGAGGATCACAGTGTTCTCCTGGGAGCTTTAGCACCTGACCTGTTAGTATTTACAGTCAAAAAAATAAATGGTTGTGATGATAAACTGAATTCTTTGTGCACTATGTGATTTTTTTAAACAATTATTTTATTATTACTTTGTCATTTAGATGGTAGTGATGATGATTTAATAAAAATTGTGGAATGTTCATTCTGGGAGCCAGCCCCTAAAGTGTGTTTATAAAGAAAATAATGAATCAAAAGATCCAAGTGTATTATTCCAGAAAATTTCCTGCAGTCAATTTCAAAGCATGAGATTAGAAGCTTATTGTTAAAAAATTATGTGAAGGTTGGTTTATAACAATTTATGTGTAATTTCAAAGTAACTGTCAATGGCTTTTGTTGATCTTCTGGCTGGACCTGTCAGTATTCCTCCAGAAGTAACACAAAACTAACAATCCATTTCTGCATGGCACATTGAGGTGCATGCATATGAAATTTTATATTAAGTGAAGAAATTCTTTAAACATATTAGTAATAGTAAATAATAAATATAAAAATATTGGAGTATGCAATGTGCCAGATGGATGAGTGCCCAACTCTCTCAGTGACCTGGTGTGTAAGTCCAGTTCTGCTGGAGTTCAGGTTTTCTCACAAAGTGTAGTTAGACTCCATCAAGAAAGATGCAGAAATTTATTATCAATAGAGCAGATTAATCTGTTTTTTTTACTTGTGTGAACTGGAGTAGTTGAAGCTGCAGGTCTTATACAGCTGTTGAACCTTACCATGTGGGTATGTTTACCATTTCCCTGCATTGGGATATCTGTCCTAAGTCTGTGCATGCAACTCCTCATGCCTTGACCTTAGCAAAATGCTAGTTAAATACTAAACTAAATACCAGATTTTATTTTCAGCATTTCTTTCATTTGCCTCAAAAATTTTTGACAAGTGTAATGCCTTTCAGTACTCATTTAGTATGTTATTTTTGTAACATCACAACCATGAAGAGCTTCTTTATTACATGAAATGCATTTCTGTGTATGAGTGGAAAAAGGGAGAGAGAACAGTACAATATGAAATTGTAGTAGACAGTAAGTAGAAAAACTAAAATGTTAAAAAAATGCTAATTGGATGGAATATAATATCATAGTACTTTAGATTGACATTTCAAGGATATTTGATGGGTTGGGATATGCAGATTTCATTGATTCCTTGTGCAACATCAGTGTGCAAATACCTTTGTGAAAAAGAATGCATCATCCTTATTACTTTAGTAAAGGCATTTAGATTTTAAATAATCATCCCTCGAAGATAATTTGATCTAGAGTTAGTATGGCTTATTAAGTGTTAGATATTGTTTTAATAAACTTTTTAGAGCAGCATTTGCAAGGTTATGTAAATAGTTTTCTCTCCAGGAAAACAAGAGCAAATTTGGCTGTTAAAATCCATTAAATAGGAAAGTCCAGCTAAGGCTGGCCATGAGTTTTTGTAGCTTGGTTCTTTAAAGGGGTATTTGATGAGGCATGTTGAAGCCATGGAAAAACGTAAAGGGGCAGAAGTGTTTTGGAACAAGTGATTAATTAGAAATACAGTTTCCAAATGGAGTATAGTCTTGCATAACTTCCTTTCTTCCACAGCCTTGAATTTCATGTCACAAACACTGTGTATTAGCCAGACTCTCAGATTTTTAGCAGAGGGTAATTAACTTTATATTGCTGAAGCTTCTTTTTGGTCGTTTGGGGTAATTAAAGCATTTTCATCCCTTTCTCCCTTTGGATTTGTATTGCAGTACTTAAAATGGGATGATTTTGCAAGAAAGTTTCCAAACCTTTGCAGTGGAAAGCAATAGTTTTGAGTTCAGCTGAGTAAATGAATGTTTTTAAAATGACATAAAGTATATAACGGCGGTGACCCACAATTGCTACATGTAAAGATTTAAAAGTTCATACTAGCTGGAAACAAAAGGCTGATACAGGAAAGGAAAAAACTTTTATTTTCACTGTGGCATAAAATGCTGTACATCCTTGAAATATTTATGATAGCTTTATTTTTCAATGTGTGACCATTTTATACTTGAATGTAAAATGATGCCTGAAATCTAATTATTGTAGTCATTCATTTGTCTTGTTTAACAAAACATACGTATTTTCAATCTTCTTCTTCCTCTCAGGACTCAAAATGGGTAGAAGAAAAGCAGCTGTTAATTAGAACAAATCAGGAGTTACTAGAGAAGGTAAGTGGGAATATTTTCACCATGGTTGCCCTTTATTGTAAAATAAATTGAATGCACTAAGTACTATAAAATCAGCATGAAATTGCTTTATTTCTCAGCAGAAACAGAAATTTAAATAAAAATCTCTGTTTAAAGTACCAATAGACCTTTATATTCTTCAGGAATCGAAGCAGCTTTTTATTGTGGACTTCCATGGGGAGTCACCAGTACATCCCAGGCTGGCTGAGGTTACTAGTGTCCAACAAAATACACAGTTACACAAAGATTATTATTGTCCTGACCACTAACAAAATTGCCTGCTTCCTTCAACGTTTTTATAGTTTTTTTTCCACACATTAAATAATACTGGTTGATTCAAGGCTTATTATATTAACTGTCGGAGCTGAGCATCTGCATTGTTCTTTGTTGATAGTGGGAAAGTTGGCTGGTCAACTTAGGAAGACAAAGAACTAGTTTTGTTAATTAGTAGCTTCATATTAATACAATACAAATAAGATAACCAAATGAAAAATCATGATTAAAAATACCTACAGCCAGGTTAAATTATTTGGACACTTACATGGGCACTAGAAATGCTGAAGTACATTGTGCCAAATGTTACACTTCTGTTTAGTTCTGTACAAAGAAAAAGATCACCCAGTTAAACTAGACAGTAGACCAAAGCTATTAGTTGGCACAATTAATAGCCAGTATTGAATTTCTATTTTGTCATTGTTAGTACACCAAGGCAAAATTCTGGCAAATTAAAAAAAAGTCATTAAAACCACTCTATTATTGTCTTTCATATAGTGTAAAAATTAGATGTAGGCAAAGACAATGAGAACAGTCTACCCAAATGTTAATGCAATTCAGTTTCATTTGCTGGATTTTAAAAGAAAACTTCAATTACTTAACTTATTTAGATACAATATCCCTATCACTTTTATCCTACTTCCAGATTATTACTCTAAGAGAACATTGACCATTTTCTGCTGACAATTCTCAGAAATACTTTCTGATGTGATGTTCCTTTTTATCTCCAGGACACAGCCTGATGTGTAATAAAAAAATGGAAATGATTAACAGTTTTGTCTAAACCCCTGTAACTGTGCAGTATCTTTTCTAGCGCTTACAGGGTTTTACCATGTTGTGTTTGTCTCACAGATTTACAGGATGGAACAAGAAGAGCATCAGCTGAAGAATGAGATGCAAGATGCAAAAGACCAGAATGAGCTGTTAGAATTCAGAGTGCTAGAGCTTGAAGTAAGAGATTCTCTCTGTTGCAAACTCTCAAATGGAGCAGAAATTATGTTTGAACCCAAGCTGAAATTCCTGTAAAGATTACTGATGTCTGGTGCATGTTTAAGGGAAGTCACTTAGGTACCTATTTTTTAAATGTTGTATCTTGGAATAATGAAATTGATGCCACTGCCTTAATATGTTTTGGAGAGAATGCTCACTAATGTTTATAAAGATGTAATATAGCTAATATAAATTGCATATAGTTTTGTTTTCATTTAATAAAATATTTTGTTTTGCAATATTTTGCCTTTTTTATTTGTTTCATTTCCATAACTGCTCCTTTCCTGCATGTAAAATCACTTGGTATGTATACTACAGCCTTGGCTGGCATTGATTAAATTAACACACCTTCTCACATCTTGCATGCAATGATCTGACTAAAGATCTGACACATCCATCACATCAATGTATAATTGCTTTAAATTACATTGGTTTAATATTGACAACATTCATATGAAGTAAATTTATCTTAAAAAGAACACATTTTGATAGCACCTCCAAAGAATTCCTCTTACCTTAAATCCATTTTCTCATGGTTTAAAGTAATCATGGACTGGAAATAATTGGCTTCAGTCAATGAAAAATAAAAAAAACCCAGAAACCTCTGGCAACACAAAAGAAAAGTGGTAAAGCAGAAATACAACCTCTGTATTTTAAACTAATATGTTGCCTACAGCAAACAAATTCTATACTTTGCATAA
Organism: Zosterops lateralis; assembly: GCF_965231275.1. Taxonomy (NCBI): domain Eukaryota; kingdom Metazoa; phylum Chordata; class Aves; order Passeriformes; family Zosteropidae; genus Zosterops; species Zosterops lateralis. The sequence goes on from NC_139766.1 coordinate 12,588,202, forward strand.
ACAAAATAAGCAAAATTATTTGTAATTAACACTTTGAACGTGTAGCCTGTGATTACAATTGAAAGCAACAGTTCTCATCCCCTCACAAATTGGGCTCATGTCGAATTTAGTAACACCAAAGTATCTGTGTGTGATGCACAGCTGTCACATGGTTGTATTGCCTGATGACACATTGTTCAGTTGCAAAGATCACCAGCATTCTTAACATTGCTTAGAATAAACTCTCTGAGAAACCTGTCATTGTCACTCCTCCATTTTTATCACCTAGCACGTTTCACCAAAAATCTTGGCATGTGTATCTTTTCTGATAAAGATGAAAACGTCATGTCTTCCTGTTATGTGGACGTTCTTTTTGTCTGACATTTCTTAATCTTTTTTTCATCCTTTGTCAACCATATGTTTTGATTTCGTAGCCCATTATATTCAAAATCATGAATTTAGGTTATTAGAATTTCAGTAGATGTTCAGAAAAATAGATATGCTTTCTAATACAGGTCTTTATATTTTATTAAAGAACTGTAAAGTAAAATAGAGAATAATTTAGCATTTGAATTGGCCATTGCACTAGAAATTGTGTCCTAAAGTGTGAGTGTTCTTAGAAGTAAAACTGTCCGAAAAAGGTTTCTTAAGGAAGGAACAGCTATTCTTTAATACATCCTTCATGAATGTATTTTTCACATAGAAGAATCACATCAAAAACAGCTCAGTATGTCATGTAAGGTTTTGTCATGTGCCAAAGCTTAGAAAACTTCTTTCACAGAATAACAATGGAAGTATTTTTGTGTGATTGCAAGAAAAAAAAATTTCCTTAGTAGACAAGCTTGTAGACACAAATGTGACTGACAGTGCAGTGCTTCAGGGAAACCATCAGTTCTTCTGGTAATCAGGACAGTATTTTTTAGAGCAGTTATTTCAGATGAAAAATAGGTAAAGTATAAAACACATCTATTTATCAATTAAAGCAAGCAAGTTTAGGTAAGTTGAATGCTAAAGCAACTGATGAATTTTTAATATCAAAAATCAAGACTGAATTTGGAGAAGAATTAAAGTTCTGGATTCGGCTTACAACAGTCATTTTTAAAGCCCAGAATTAGACTGTTGATGTAAATATTATTTCAAACAAAACCTCCGAGGGAGAAGATTGCATAGACTACAGAGAATTTTCTCTCTACATTGTAGTTTCAAATTAGGTTTAACCTAATTAATGAACAAGATTTGCCATGCTTTGTAACTTGCTTAAGTGAATGGAAGCAGCCAGCCTGCCATATCAGTTAAAGCACCTCATTTGTGATTTAGGAAATGGATTAATACATGGATGGTCATAGGAACTAAAATATTTGTAGTAGTTTTCTCTAGAAGAAAGCTCATGTTGCCAAAGCATCCCCTTATAATATGGAGATGAAATCTGGTGTTTCTTGCTCATGTTCTCATGGCCAGAGAGAATTCAGTCCAGAGTCACCCAGAGCCTTCAGTCCAGTCATTTTTCACAGGCACATTAAAACTGAATTTAGGTAAAATTGCTTATTATTTTATGTTATTTCTGCCTTCTGAAGAAATAATAGGTTGGTATTTTGAAGAAATGTGCGGAAGTTATGTACATGGACTAGTTAATTTTTAGATATACTGTAGCTTTAGATAAATGGGATTTTATAATTTTTTGTTTAGGCACAAAGAACATTATAACTGTAAAATAGTGCTGCCTTTGAACATATTCTGACATCCTGGCTTGTGGAGTGAATATGAATGGGGGTTTTAGATGCTCTTAAAGGAAGGTAGACTGTAGAACAAACAGGGAACAGGCACACAGGTTTAATTTTAGTGAGAAAATCTTTGATAATACTATTTCATGACAGAGTTTATTTTTTTTTTCTCTGCAGATTCTTCTTTCTAAATTGTTTTATTGTTCCATGAAAGAAAACAACAGTTAAAGAAGGTTATAATCAACATAAAAACCTGCAGAGTACTTTAGGGCTCCAGTCAATTAGAGCCAGTGTTCCAAGGGTTCTGCATCTGGGGAGCATCAGGTAGCTGTGCAGAAACTGTGCATGGAATCAGCTGGCAGCTGACACTGTGTTTGTATTTAGCCAAAATTCTTCAAATACAGTAAAAGTAAGAGGAAGTAGAATAGATTTGGAATGAGAGCAGGAATCTGCCTTTTTAATACACAAGTATGTTTTGTGAAGGTGGGGAGTAAATGTTAATACATAATCACAAATGTTGTTTTTAAACAAATCTTTCCTCAGGAGAGAGAGCGAAGGTCACCAGCATTTAATCTTCATATAACCAACTTCCCTGAAAACAATGGAAGTGCACTTCAACTGTTCTGCCATCAGGAAGGAATAAAGGTATATTCAGAGCACTAGAAACAATTGGATGGCTAGGAGCCTTTCTTGAATGATCAGACTAGTACCCAAACAAATGGTTTGATACCAGGGAAGAAAATGCAAACAAACAAATTAATAAGAAAAGATATTTCTAACTGGGGAAATGGTTTTATAAGACTATGATCTGGTCCTCTCAGGAGCTCCTCAGTGAAACTGAAGGCTGGTTGATCAATATAATTTACATTTGGTCTAGGGAAGAATGTGGATGTTGATATGATTTATTGTCAGGCTTGCTACAGTACATGGTTCATGATATTAAATGTCTTCATCTGAGTTCAGAAATATGACATTCAGTCCTTAATTTACACTCAATTTAATTGAAGGCTTCTCTTTGTTGAATGAATATGCTGAAGTTATTTGCCAAGGCCAGGGCCTTGAAGTGCCTGACCCAAAATTCATTCAGATAGGTGGAACTCTTAGAAAAAGAGCAAGATAAACATCAGGATTCCCCCTGATTACCTTCTGATAAAAGGAAGCAAGAGTTACTCTTTTCATTCCTGGTCCCCCATGAACAGGCTATTTGTGCAACTTGATTTGCATGCTGGTTCACTTAAGATTGAATTCAGACTTGTGTTATCAGTAATGTTGCACAACAGGCCAGGGTAACTTCTCTACAAGTAACTAAAGCATAATCTCAGTGACACTCACTAGTGATTTATGGTCAAATTTTTAGTTGTGTTTACAAGTCCTCCTGTAGGAGGCTTGTTGCTATTCAGTGCTTTAATGAGCACAGCATGATCTCTAGAGGAAATAAATGGAAATTGTCTCTGCATTTTTTAGAAGGCTGAGTAGTCTGAAAGAAAAGAGTTAAAAGCTGCTTCTTACCTACGGATTTGGTCGGATACTCATCTCCCAAAGCACACCAAGAGTCATCAGTTAGCATATCACCTACAAACAGAGCCAAAGCCCCTTTTAGCTTACCTGTTATTCTATTCTTCATGTTGGCTGTAGCAGCTACAGTGTACCAGGATCCATAATTCCCATTTCTTTCCACTGTCATCTGTGATACGCCTTAACAGGTGGATTCTTTTCAATTTGCCTCTCAGTTCTCTTACCTGGAAGGTGGGGCAGTCACCTAATATGGGCAGACTGAAATAGTTGACCTTTTATCTGTTTTCAGTTCTTTTCAAAATTATTAACCATCAGTAGCAGTGTAGATTCCAGAATGATGCAAAATCTGAGTTTCTGATTCTTCCTTTATGCATCATATAGAAATAAGTTATTAGAATGATTATTTCTGGCTCAATAGATGCAAGAACTTGCAAGTCTTAGTAAATTCCTTTCTTCAGTAGTGTAACTTGTTGGCTAAAGAAGTTTCTGTTCAGCCTTGTCCATGCTGATCATAATCAATAGTTTTGTTTTTAATATCGATCCAAACACGAGTGTATTAGGATCTGCAACATCCCAGACTTAGTGATGTGCACAGTGAAATAGCTCATGTAGCATTTGGGAAGTTTTTGGAAAGAGAGGAAAGGGACTTCTCAAGATAGAAAAACTTGAACACCGCTCATGGCCCTGTGACATGCTGGCCTCTTCTAAGTGCTGAGTATGAGTGGCAGTTGAGGGTGGCAGCATTTAACAAGGCTCTTTTGCTGTATGTATGTGTATTAAGCATTTTGGACTAATATGAACAAGTCTATTCCCATGCTCTCAAGGCTTCCTGCCTTCAAATAGCATGACTGCATACAGGTTGTCACTGGAAATTATCCCTGGTCCATGTTAACTTGCAAACCAAACTTGGGATAGTTCAGGAAAATAAGATTACCTCTGGTTAAACCATTCCATGACCCTTTCCAAAAACTTTTTAAACCTAGAGTTTTGAGGCCTAGGAATGGATCCTGGCACAGTGTTAAATACAGACATCATGTGAATTTTATCTGGAAAAGGTTCTTCACTCCTGGTGGTTGGGCACTGGCCCAGGCTCCCCAGGGAAGTGGTCACAGCACCAGGCCTGATAGAGCTGAAGAAGTGTTTGGACAATGCTTTCAGGCACATGGTGTGACTCTTGGGGATGATGATGTGTAGGGCCAGGAGCTGGGCTCAGTAATCCTAATGTGTCCCTTCCAGCTCAGCATATTCTATGATTATGTGATTCCATTAACTTACTCCTCTCTTTTTTGAATCAGAAGAGTGGTTTTCTTCATTTCAGTGGCTTGTTCAGTTGATTATCTGAGAGCTGAGTGGCAGAGAAATGTGGCTTTCTAATCAGAAAGATGATTATGAGCTGATAATGTCTGGAGGAGGATGTTCAGTCCACTGTGCACGTTCTCTTCTGGCACTGTAAGGCTGATTTGAAACTCCATGGTTTTGTTTAACAAAGAAAATAAAAATCAAACTACCAAGCAAACCTTCTTAGCAATTATTTGTTCATGCTCTCTGTCCTTTTAACTTCTCTAGCTTGATGTGGTTGATGCTCCACTCCAAACAAACAAAAAAGTCTTTTAAGCCCTTTCTCTTGTTTATCAGTTTTGATCTTTCCTCTGTACAAATTAGCAGCATGATAAGTGTGAATGATACAGGAACATTCTGCCCTCATGCACAGACATCCAGGTTGCTAGTTATAATTGAGAGTAAGTTTTGGTTTTATCTTAAAGTATCAGTAATTACTTTTATAATTGTGATGCAAAACTGTGTTTCACTTACATTTGAAATCTTTTCATACACAGAAGTGAATCACAGGTACATAAAATGTAGCATATAAAAACTGTTTCTGACCTACTTCATAAAAAATAAGTGTTCAACATCTTTTTCAGGATGTGAATATATCTGAACTTATGAAGAAGCTAGATATTCTTGGAGATAATGGGGTAACACTTTTTTACTTTTAAATGTACCTTGAGTTTCATGGTTAATTTAAAGCATTTCTTATTCCACAGCAGATACTAACGTCCAAGACAGTGCAAAGGGTGATTTTGACATGCCTGTATTTGTATAAAGAATATGAATGGTTAGGAATGGCTTTTACAACATAAAATTTTTTGTTAAACTGATGGTAGTGAAAAGAGTATTTTTTTAAGGTAGGATTTGGTCTTGACTGATGGATACAGAAAATAGGCACTGTAATAGGCAAAGTGAAAAGATGCAAAACAGAAGTCAAAGCCAGACTAAGTTGAATGATCCCTGTTGAGTAGTAATGGAATGGGTTTTCTGGGAGAAAGATAACTGTCTCCCCTTTTTCCCCTTTATTGCTAAATACAGTATAAAACCTTAGTCACACATTTGGGGCACAAACATCCAGGGAGATGAGTCCAGTTTATAGCTAGATTTAACAGATTGAGATCCTTATGATACTAGTTTTAAGTTCTAGATTTGCATGTTATATTGCAAGTCCTGTGGAGGTTTCTATGGCACTTACTTTTTGCTTTTTTTTTCCTTAATTGGAAGTCTGAAGTGCATGAAGGTGAGATTGACTTGCTGCAAGGCTTAGTCCAGTGAAGTGGCAAAACCAGGAAAAAAATGGCAAAATCCCTGACTGAAACCACTTAATTTTCATTGAATAATCTGTTTCATTGAATCATCTGTTGAAAAGGTGTTGTGGGGCTGGTATGCTGAAATAGAGTAGAACTAAGCATCCTTGGTTTAATTTTCAGTACTTTCAATCATGGGATCCTTTATGGTCATGTCTATATTCCTAAATGTTATAACTGATTTATTTTTTGAAGTATGGTTAAAACGTACTGCTTGTGTAAATGGATGAATTTTTAATCCAATTTAAAATGCATCTTTTTGTATTTTAGAATTTGAGGAATGAAGAGCAGGTTGCAATAATCCAAGCTGGGACTGTGCTTTCCCTCTGTGAAAAGGTAGAATTCAGTAAATATTTTTCTCTGCTAAAAACTGACCTCATAACTTCCAGGGAAGCATGGCTTTCCTGTTCAGGTCATTTGGATTGGAGCATGTATTCATCCTTACGTGAATGTTGTGACTATGATGTCTTGAGGTAAAGCCAAACTTAAGAAAGAAACCCAGTTTAAAAATAAAAACATGTTTTGGAGATATTCCCTTAGCATAAAGTACTAAAAATCCACTTAACACCAGAGGCTTCATTCCCAGAAATGCTGGTGTCCTCAGTGCTCTGGGAACAGTTGTAAGGTCCCCTCTGTAGGGTGCCCATGGTCCCTTTTGGGCTCATTTCTGTGGATGACTGAAAAAGCTCAGAGTAGTCAATGGTCCTTTCCTCTGTAAATTAGTAGACATAGAAAAAAAGTAGTTTGCACAAGATAAGTAATCAATCAGGTCACTAATTTCTGCATGGCTAGTTCTTTACTTCCAGAGAATATAATCTGTATATGAAAGGGGTGACATTTAGAACAAAGAAAGATTTGCATATTTCTCTGAAGGATCTCTCTGCATCCTTTTCATATGCTTCCATTAAATCTTTCCTGATGTATTGTTGAAATTCAGAATCAAATTTTAAATTAAAATTTGAGCAATTTTAATAATTGCTTTAATTGATATCATTCTGATAATCTAGTTATCTAAATACCTTAAAGTAAATAATCTACATTAGGTAATTTAATAATCATTAATTTAAATGAGTAATTACTGTAAGTAAAATAAAAATGGGGAAAAGTGCTAAAATCCCTATGGTGTTGTGGCATTAAAAGAGAAGGTAATGATTTTAGCACTTCACATCCAAAAAATGAAAGAGGAAGAACCCCACTATAAAGGGCTAAGATTCAGACTCCAAAAAATACTGTTTGTGTCTCCTGTGCCCCTTGGTTCTTGGAAGGCTATCAGACATAGTAAGATCAGAATCAAATTTTTTTTGCGTATCACTTGCATACCTTTTAAAAAATTAGATCTCTAATTTTTGCAAATAACCCTTCACTTGATTGAGGGTAGCTGTGAGAGATGCTCAGGATTTCCCCTTTCCATTGATTTCAGAGGTTCAGAATGCCCACAGTCTTGTTGAATATCCAGGTGAGGCTTTCCTTAGGAATATCTTCACCTTGTCACCTTCGAAATGAGGAAAACAAAGATGGTGAAAATGGAATCTCTGGGGAATATGGTGTTCCTGTTAATTTTTTTCTGTAGAAAGCTAACCTGCTGAGCAGATAAAACAAAGTTCCGTTTTTATTCATCCGTTTCTTAAATAGTGGAAGGTTCAAAATGATGAAATAATGAATTCATGTTTCATAAGTTGTAAACTTATGTTTGAAACTTCCTGTGTAAATCTTGGGGAAAAAAGCTAGTATGTCATTAATTCCTTTGAGTCTGAGGCCTAATGAATTCACCAAAACACTAAATTAAATGAGTTGATGTGCAAAGGTTACCAAAAGACTTAAAGCAGATGAGTAGTCCAGCGTTAGTAAACAAGGCTTTTCAAGAAAGTGATAATTATGAGTGGCAAATCTGCACTCTGTGAGTTAGTCATGGGTTCTTATTGAAGACAGTAGGGAAGTGAAATGCAATAATTCAGAACTGATCGTTCCCATCCATTCCAATAAACTTAAATGGAAATTTTAACATAATCTGGTGATGGTTAGTAATTAAGCAAGAACCTTGTATCCATGCATTTAGCTATTACAGTGTGTAATTTTTGCCTTTGGAATGCAGTGGCTGTTCTTCATTCTGATTGTTTTGAATGTCACCATAATGGTAAGGGATTCATAGTAGCAACTACAAGAGCTTCTGTCTGTCTGTCTTTTATTTCTCCCTCCACATTACCAGTGTTTTACAAGTGACCCTCTTCCCACAAAGGGTGCAGCAAATTGCAGAAGTAATTGTTGAGTTTTTCACCTTGTCTTTTGTTTTAATTGCCCTCTGGAAAAATGCGGGACTGGAGGCCTGAAGTGAGATGATGGTTTCACAAATCAGGCCAACAAGCATTTGAGTAAGAAACAATCAGGTTGATTTTGCATTCTTGACCCAAGTCTATTTATCTTCTTGAACTTTACGGAGGAAAACCCCATTTAACTTATTGTAGGAAAGCAACCTCCAATTGTTAGTCTTTAGTGTGTCTCTGCAGTCCTCCAGTCTGCCTGTGCTCTCACAACTGGTTTATTCGTGTGTGTCTTCAGAGTGAATAGATAGCATGGGAGGAGCATATGCCTGCAAGTGCTGGCAACAAACTTGCAAAATGTTTGGTAGAACCCTTTTCAAAATCTGTGTTCCATTTTTATTTTTTCTCTTCACACTGCTGTAGTGGTTGAAACAGATAGAGGGGACAGAAGCTGCACTGACACAGAAGATGTTAGACCTGGAGAATGAAAAGGTAAGAAACAATAGCTAAAAGCATAATTCATTTAGCTAAAATTCACCTCAAGGGAATGTGCATATATTTCATCACAGGAAGGTTTGCTGCCTTTCTCTGCTTAACAGAGATGGCTTCATGGTAAAATATGCAAGTGGTTTCTAGAACAATCTATTGCACGTATTCTTTGGGGTGAGACAGAACTTTCAAATCTATATAGAACAAAAATAGCAAAAAATATACAAATAGGGCACAAAGTCATAACTGGAGAGCACATTAACCAAACAGTGTGAAATTTTCTCTGTGCTTTCTTTGTGTATTAATTTGTCAGGCAGCAGCATCAACTTTTTAATGTTGGGGTAATACTGGGAGAATTGGCAAGGGTATTTCTTTGCTCTCTGGTACTCAGCTTCTAGACAAGCTGTCAAGACCTCTTACTCCAGATGACCTTTCTTGCCCCACGGCCTTTATGCCTAAAGACAGAATGTTTTCTCAAAGAGCAGTTCTGTCTTGAAGAATGAACTGACCTTGTTTTTCCATATGTTGAACAGTTTTAGAAGGAGTGTTTGGTTTTATTAGTTTACCTTGCATGCTGTGCTTCACATCTTCAAATGGTGTTCCAAACACTGATTAATCCTCACCACACCTTTTACAGGTAGATAAATAAGCAGCATTGCATTCATCCTAAAGAATGGGACAATGAGACAGGGAGGTTAAGTGATTTGCCCAGGGCCACTGAAGAAGTGTATGTTTGAGCCACAAACAAAAATAGAAGTGCTCAGACTGTGTTCTCTGTTGAGTGTAACCTGTCATACCAATTGTACTTTAACATAGATAAGATACTTTCCACATTTACTGTTTCTTTATTTTTAAGTCTTGTTATGGAAAAAATACAAAGGCTTGGGGAAGGGAAAGTGACCACAAATACTGGATTCTTTTGTAAAGAAAAATGGAAAAATAGGGGGATTTATAACTTGATCTATTATCTTCCCCCTTATTATCTATGATGTTTTCAAGTCTTACTGTGGATGGACCTTGCATCTATTTGATCTACAGCAATATGAGAATCTGCGTCCCTAATGATTGACTCAATGAGTTGAGAAATTATGTTCTAGCATGATACTTTTAGAAGGACTGAGCACTGGTTACTTTTCCTTGAAACCCTTGTTAAGGGTTTGAGGTCCTATTCTTGTTTCCTTCCCTCTTGCTTTCTGTAGGCAGCCTTTACTATCCCTTTGAGAAGTAACATGATCAGGGCAGCTGCACTGCTGTTCTGGGGTCTGGTGGTAGCTCTGACCCACTTTATAGTCTCAGACAAGTCAGTCTTCCTCTGTGGTGTCAGACACCTGTAAGAAAGTCAGGACCAGGCCTGTCCTTTGCTGTGCACTCACAGTGCATGGTGATGTTTCATCCTGTACAACAGCCTTGCAGTTGCTGTAATTCAACCATGTCAGAAAATGAGCCACCTGGGTACTCATGGTGGGGTTCAGTTGCATAAATGTGGTGTCTAATACCATATCACATTCTCCAGAGTTCTGAACTCAGAATTCTGAACACAGAGTTCTGGAGATGTCCACAAAGGGTTGAAAAACATGTCCTACAAGACTTGCTGGAGGCTCTTCCCAGTAGCATATTTAAAATATGCTGGAGCAAAAGATTCTAAAATGGCTATCATAGCAATAGATGGCCATCTGTTCCCAAACAAATTCCAACCCCAAGATCAAGGCCTGACTTAAACTTTGGGTTTTCCTTAAATATAAATTAATAGGTAATTAAAAGAACTCCAAGTTTAAAAAATAAATTAATAGTAAATATTATACTTCTTATACAGAGAAGAAATAGCACCTTGTTCCTCTGGATCCTCTAATACTGGTCTTATGTGTTGCTACTTTCACCAGTTCTACACTGGCAACTGACACAGAAGTTGTCACATATATGTGTGATGGCAAAATTTGGCCAAGTAAGTGACTTTGAGGCATTCCCATATCCAATAAAACTAACCAGAGCAACAATATTTGAATTTTTTAATACTGTTAATAAAAGCTGCAAATAGTGATCTTAAGAGCCCTATGTATTTAATTTGGCATTTATTCTATATGTTGAGGAAACGCAAAAGTGTGTTGATTAGAAAAAAGAGTGATAGAAAATATTAAATTCAGTAATAAAGCTTTTCTGCTTTTTGTTCTATGACTAATTCTTTTGAGCATGAAAACCTGCTTTGAAATAAAAGCTAATAAAATTATGTACCTATTTTATGTTCTACTTATTATCATCAAACCTGGAAGCTGTCCCTGCCCATGGTAGGAGGGTTGGATCAAGACGGTCTTTGAGGTCACTACCAACCCAAACCATTCTGTTTCTGTGATTCAAAACACTCTAAAGGCTGGACTAATCAGGCAACAATTTGATGTTTTGGATACTGAGTTCCACCAAAGCCCCAGTCTGTGGGGTTCATATATAATAACAGTGAAAGTTGAGCAGTTTGATTTTTAAGAACAGAAGTAAACAATCCCTGTAAATCTTAGGTATCTTGAAAACTTCTTCAGCTTCTCAGCTACTCACTCAACCTCTCTGGGCATCACTTCACCTGTTTCACACTAATCTCCTGCCTGCACAAGCTGAGGACCGAGTTGTTACTTCAGCTTCAGTAGCACGTCATGGGATGTTGCTGCAGAACCCAGCTGTGGCCGTGCATGTTTGGCTTTCCTCCCTAGAAGAGCAGATTAGACAACAGCAATTAGGGCTTGCCCCATGATTTCCTTAAGCATTATATTTCCATGAGATATTTTCATAAAGTGCCCTCTCTTGTGTTTCTCTTTCCCCTCCTTTGGCTTGCCCTGTGTAAGTTAGAGCTACTGGACCACATGCATGTACATCCCCACTCACCTTTTGCTGCTTTGTGCACTTCTGTCAGGTCCAGGCAGGTTTGTACACTGGTGTAGAGGTCAATGCTGTCTAGGTACAACTTGTTAATGTGACACACAGATTTGAAGTGCTAGTATCATAAATATGATATTCCAAATATTCTTAGGATGAACGTGGTCATTTGCTATGGGTTTTCTTTTGTTTTCAAGTGGAAAGCTTGCATAAAAATGATAGCATTTATAATTCTTCATGAATTAGGATAAAGAACAAACACTCCCTTGTTTTTATTGTTGCTCAGGACCTGTTCAGTAAACAGAAGGGTTATTTAGAGGAAGAACTCGACTACAGGAAGCAAGCTCTGGACCAGGCATACATGGTAGGAAAAGAAAAGTCATTAAGTTTTTCTGTTTCAACAGATCTAATAAAATACAGGGTTTGTTGTTGGGTTTTTTTTTGTTTGTTTTTTTTTTCTTTTAATTATAAATTAAATATTTTTTTACTTTATATCTTTTTTTTTCCCGCTGTACTAGAAATCAACTATTTCTTAAACAAAAGTTTAGGAAACAGATTATAGTACTCACAAGTGTAACATTTTTGCATTGCATTTTTTATTCTATGATATGCAAACCTCTTGTTGGTACAGCCGGAATGGGAAAAACTGGTTTATATATGAAAAAAACATGACTGCTAAAATACACCAGAAATTACTTTAGAACTTTTCCAGCATTTCTTTTCCTGAAGCATTTGTAAGTATTACTGCTGCTAACCTATCCTAAATCAGGAATGCCTGTTCTTCCTATGCAATTCCTTCCTGCGTGATCCTATCCAACCTTACCCTTCCTTGTTTTCAAAAGGTAAACTGCAACCTTGCCTTTTCTCAGGCTAAACAACACTTAGGAATTATCAAGAAACTTGTAAAATTATACACACAACTTTGCTAATAGTTAGACTTTGGGAAATCAAAATAGAATAGCCTGAAGCACTATTTATACACTGTAAATGTTTCTTATGTGGAAAATGTTTTCAGAGAAGAAGCAAGGTCTAGTGCTCAGAGCAGATAACAGGGATAAAAGCAAGCAGGCACTATTTCTAGCACTGTGACCTTGGGCAAGCCATTTAACCTCTGTGCAGCTGTTTATGCATCACTAATATGGATGGAATTACCTACCTCACAAAGGTGTTACGAGGGCCAAAGGGATGTGGTCAGATGCTCTTGATCCAAATATTGTAGGTCTGGATGCTGGTTTTTGATAGGATCATACTAACCCCAGTAATCAAGGAAACACTGTCATGATTCCTTCCTTTCCTCTCGGGAGTGCAATTCTCCATGTGAATGTGAAGTTCTCCTGTTTTCTCTGCTTTGCAAAGTTTTGCAGTTTTGGTCAGTGCATAAGAATCATGTTAGGAATCTGGCAGACAGCAGGAGACGGATAAGGGATTAGTGTATACAAGTGTTCCTTCCTTCATTGCTTATGGCAACTTGGAACTAAGCCACTGGTGTAGACTGTGAGCCGTGGATATCAGGTCACTAGGGCCACTGAGAGGGAGAGCGAGATTTCTGTTCACAGATTTTCCTGTGGTCTTTTTTATTTTATAGGATGGCTTAACAAATCAGCTGCAGTAGAATGAAATCTGATAGTTTTAATTAAATTTGTAATGTTCAGCATCAGGATTTGGAGTTTTATCAGGTATCGAATGCAGACCTATGCTCTGAATCTTTGTTAAACGGAAGGATCAGTGGTTTGCTAGAACAGGACCCATCTCCTGGGTGTCAGTCCGTGCTGGGAGGCTGCGTGCACTCTGTGTGGAATGCTCCTCACTGCTCACGCTTGCTGCTTTCTGTCAACTTGTCTGTGTCCATCCTGCCCTCCTGCCTTAGCCTCCGCTTGCTAGCCTTCTCCTCTAGCTCTTGGTGGGTCGTTTGCTTGCTGGATTCAAACGTCAGCCTGTCTGTGTGTGATTTGGGTTGCACTAGAAAATCCAGGAGCTGGAGGCCACGCTGTATAATGCCCTGCAGCAGGATCCAGGCCGGCGGGCCAGCGAGTCGCTGACGGAGGCGCAGCGGGAGGATCTGCGGGCGGCGGTGGAGAAGGTGCGGCGGCAGATCCTGAGGCAGAGCCGTGAGTTTGACACCCAAATCCTGCACGAGAGGATGGAGCTGCTGCAGCAGGCCCAGCAGGTAACCCCGGTTCTCTCTCCTGCCCCTCGGTGTTGGTGTTACCTCTGTGGTTGCCGCCACTGCCCGTACGACAGCATCGCTTCACCCTCACCTCGTGGAGTTGTGTTCAGTCCGGTCTCTGTACAGCTCCTGCGCCAGGAGCCGTGTGGTGTCAGGATCTGGTTGTGCGGGGCATGGTGCACACACAGAACACTGTCTCACCACAAGGTGCTGTTGCACAACCTTTCATGTGTGAGCAACCACACTGTCTTCCCCAGGACTCCAGTGGGAGCTTTTTGCAGGTTTAAGGCCTAAAGTAGAAAAAAGTTAGTGCGTAACACTATGAAAAGAGTAAAGGCAGAAAAAGTAGTTACAGGAATCCAATTTATTTACTTTCCCCCCCTTTTTATTTATTTTAGCTATTTGTAATAGCTTTTAAATAAAAAATAGGAAGTCTCAGGAAGTCTTTTAAGAGGCCTTTAAAAACTTTCTTTCCTTTAATTTCATTCAGAAAAGCCTTGTCTGTCCAAACAGCTTCCTTAAGCACAATTATTGACAACTTGAATTTGGCAGGGTCCTGGTAATTATTTAGTATTATTTAGTATAATATATTTAGTATTATTTAGTATTTATTTCTTATTTAGTATTTATTACTATTTAGTATTGGTGGCATTGCTAGCATTTTTGTGCAAATATTCAGTGAAAGAAGAGAGCTGCATGTCTCAGGGTGTTAATTAATTACTACAGCTGAAATAATTGTTTCCAAGGATTTTGGTTCTCCTTTATAGTAGACTCTAGAAGTTGTAGGCAGATGTCCTAGATCTTGAGGACTGCTTGGCTACTTTCTGTGCAAGTCTGAAATCACATATTGGAGATGCCAAAATGTGCTATGCAGACGTGTCCAGAACACTGTTGCTATTTCAGGTGCTGATTCAGGTGCTGGGGCAAGAACTGCTTTTAGTTTAGTCCAAGTCTCTCTCTCTTCAGGTTGGCTTTGTAGATGAATATAGATTAAACTGATGTAATGTGACCCAGCACTGTTGTGATCATCTCCTGTCATCCTGCAGTGGGGGGAAGTGCTTATGGTGGCAGTGCTAGACCTGACCTCTGAGTTCCAAGTCCTTTCTTGACTCCTTGACTCTGTTCCCTTGGTTTGGGATGTGTAACATTGAGAGCAGGAGATGAACTTGTTTAATGGGTGTCACCTATTTTTAGTCATCAACAATGGTGCACAGAAAGCTGAAGAAAGCTGGTAGGTACCAGCTGGCACTGAGAGTGTCAGAAAAAGAGAGTAAATGTATTAAATTTGGTAAATAAGGATGAAGACAGAAGATATTAGTTTAATGTTATTAGTGTAGCTGAAAATTAGTGATAATGGAGTTTTTTGTTAGCCTCTCAGGCAGTCCAATTTCTAGCCCGACTTGGTGTTTTACTCAGAACAATAACACAATGCTTTTCAGTTGGGTAAATATTGTTTGTCAATGACATTTAATGGGTATGACATTGTGTGTTGAGTAATGCCTCTACACCTAAATAATTAAAAATTTCAGATTTTAGCATCAGACTAGATATAGTTTGGTCCTTCGCTTTCACCAGGAATGTGTTTTGACACATTTTGTGTCCCTTGTTAGAGCGTATTTTTGGGGCACCTGGGCAAAGCCTCCAAGTTGAGCTCATGTAATAGTGGTAAGTAGAAAGGAAAAAATAAGAATAGATTTGTAAAGTGAAAAAGTTATTCCAGAGGACTCAAAACCCCATATTTTATGCATACCTGGGGTTTAATTTAGATTTTGTTCCAATTTGTTCCATGGCCTGCTTGCTATCAATTAGAACACTTTATATGCACATCTGGAACACATCTTGTGTTAGTCCAGTTCATGTATTCACAGATTGCTTTACATCATAAGGTTAAATATGATGAGTGCATAGGAAAACAAAAATGGTGGCATAAACATAGCTTCATTAGCCATGGAGATGTTTATGTACCTGTCTCCAGATCCATTTTATAGGATGTCATTAGAGTTTCCTCTTGTGCCCATCTCATTAGACATGCTAATGTTACAGCCCTGCAGGACATGTTAAACTGAATTCCACTGCTTAATAAGCATCTAAGTATTTTAGTCATCTATTTTTAACATACACATATGCCTTCCCCCCCCACATTCCCTATTAAACAGGAAAAACAAAGGCAAAGATGCTAGTTAATTTGCCTGGGATATTGGAGGGCTAATTCTCACTGGATTACTTTCATCTCACTAGCAAATGACAGAAGCTGAATGTTACACAAATGAAACCCCACTTGTGCTGGCAGAATCCTAATGAATGGATGAAGCTGCACTAAGTAAAGTACATCTCTGAGAAGTACCCTCTTTCCCTCCTATATTTTCATCCAGGAGAAGTTTTGCTGACACTGTGACATCAGCAGGCACTCACTGCACTTTGTTCTGGCAAAACAGTAGTCTAGACCCAGCCAGATTTTACAGTCTGCAGTACCTCTACAGTATGTGCAACTTCTTCCTCTGCTGAAGTGGAGGTTACAGAGAATGATAGGACAACGTGATGGACCTGCAAGGCTTAATACTGAGTTTCCTTATTGCAAACACTCTCAAACTTTCCCTGAAACAGAAACCATGTACTAAAGACTCCAAATTCTATGAAACTTTGGAAGTTGAATCACTTCAGAAGGCCTGTTTCTTTGCTTTCCTTACTCTCTGGTCTGCCTGTTACAAGGGCTTCAAAAGAACAACTCTGCTTATCTGGCAGGCTGGAAACAATCCTCCCTGAGTCAGAATTTCTGTCATAGAGTGAGGGTTCAAGGAGATCTGATGATGAAGAAAGAGTTCCCTCCTCCTGCCTGTAAATGCTCCTTGACCATATGTGCAGGGTGCAGAAGTGGTAAGGCATGTGGTGAAAGCTATAGGTTGGTATGCAGAGTTTCTTATAGATTAATTGCTTCATGCAGGGTCTTTGAGGATTTAGTGCATGAGGTGCTGGTTTTACAGAGCTGGTAAATGTCCTTCCTGGGGAATGACTCTCTGAAAGGGACAGGGATGGGCATAAGGAAATGGGTAAATGGCTGCCCAGGTATGAGTCTGTGCTGCTTTATGTGTTCTTTGTCCACATGTAAAAGCTTGAGTTCTTGGCCACTGGCTGTTGACTTTGTTCCAGTGAAATAAATATATTTTAGGAAGTTAGGCTCTGTATTACGTTGCTAGGTCTGTTCTTCTTGGGCATCTATAGCCCCACATTATTATTGTTCATTAGTATATAAATGGAACCATTCATGTATACCCATTGTGCATTAAGGAAACCAGGCCTCTGTGGAGCCAAATTAGACAGACTGCATGATTAGATCTGCTTGTTAAGGCACACAACACTTTGATTAAATCCAGAGTGCAACATGCAGGGCTGGGGGACAGATCCTCAGCTGAAGCATGTTGGCAGTACTCCCTCTAAGTCAGAGAGGGTGCTCTGATTTACACCATCCTCTCTGTTTGGAGGAGGTAAAACATGTTAATTAAAAATCTGTCATGAGCAGCTTGTGATATTTGCTCCCAGCAATAGTGCATGTGCGGATATTGCCATCAAAAAAGTCTCATTGTGCTACACTGCTATTACAACCTTTCAGAAATCAATGTCTGGTTTATTTTTAGCAGGATTTCATTTAAAAGTAACATTTGTGCTCTAATCAGTGCAGTGGTGTGACTTTACTGCTTTTTTTGAAAATATGAAGGTCATTACTAGGAAGTTCTATTAAGAAGAGTAATTTCTTATGTATTTACTTTAAATCACTTCTAGAGAGAGAGAAAAATGTGTTGTGTAGCTATAAAATCCATCTCTGAGAAAAGATATTTTAAACAGAGCAATGCAGCATGTTTCTGAAGTAGTGATATAAACTTCCTAATTAAGCAAACTCAAAAAAAAAAAAAAACAAACCCAAAAAACCAAAAAAAAACCAAAAAACCCCCCAAAACAACAAAAAACCCAACAACAACAACAACAACAAAAACCAAAACCAAAACAAAACAATAAAAACCCCCAAACAAAAATTCAAGAGCAGCTCAAAAAATCCAAGTATGTAAAATTCACACAGCATCATGGTTAGTCCACCTTAAAATATATATTGTAATTGTCTTCTCTTCTAAAACTAGTAACTATTTAAATGTCAAATTGTGATTTATATAAATCAAACAAATTAAAAACCAAAATATATTCCTGTTGGTTTTTACTGTAGCTGCATCTGGAGTATGAAACTGGGGAAAGTCAGCAGAAGCAGGCTTTAAATTAGGATAGATTTATTCAAATTGCACTGTTGGCAGTATTCAGACATGTAGAAAATTGATTATAGAAATGTAATTTATTCTGATTTCATCTGAAGTTATTTTAAATCCAAAGAGAAGACAGAAAATCCTTGAAGGATAGCAGATTGACATGCACTCAGTTCCAAAAATGGCTGTTGCCAGTCAGAAGATATATGAAAAACAGGTTTTATTAATATAGTCCAATAATTTCCCAGAGGAGTCTTATCTTTGTATAAAATCGTTAGGAAAAAAGAAAGATAAAAGACAGCTTAGTTCATTGTGTCATCAAAAAGTGTGATTTTTTTTTTTCTTAAGTTGTACTGTAGTACTGTACTAAGCTGAGTGTATTTTATTCTAACTTGAGTTAGAGTATACTTGGGTAAAGCTCAGTTTTACAGAGAAAGAAATCATTACTTCAGTTCTAGACTTGAATATAAGGCATCAATGAACTTCTGAACTCATCCAATTCCAGCTTTAACTAGTTGGAATATAGCTGTAAAAAATTTGACTATGTTTTCTTTAAACCAGGGCATTTACTCCTGTGACTAGATTGGATTATTCAACAGTAAGAAGAGCAGAAATTACCACTTTATTTGCATGTTTTACTAGAAGAAGGCAAAGCTTTAGGACAGAGCAGGTACTGACCTCCATGTGCCACTCCATAGAGAAGGATTCACTACTGGTGCAATGCCTCAGGTGCTGCTTTTCATGGACATAGAGAAATCAGAAGCACCAATATCTTTTTTCATCCTGAAATGTCAAAATATTGCTTGAAGTTGAGAAACAATGAACTAATTCTCTTCACTAAGTTTCTTAGTTCTTTTTCTGACCAACATTTAATGTTTGATGAGAAGGCTTTTGGGGGAGGGAAAGAGGGAGAGAGAATGCTGTGTTCAGTGTACCTCGTCTTAAATCTGCCCTATTTAGCCCAATGTTTTGTGACAGAGAGGACAACTTAAAAACAACCCCTCCTCTGCCATGTTGTCTTGTGCCAGAGAGGCAGGCTTGGTCAAAAACTCACAGCTGTGTCAAACAGTTTAGAAATTAGGTTGAAGTACTACTATGAACCTTGTTATAATAATAACTAGGGAGGGTCAGATAATTTTCCCTCCAAAGCTACATAGATTTAATGGTTTAATGTTTTTATTTTGAATCTCAAATATTAAGGTGCTAGCTGTTTGCATACAATATGAAGATGTATACACAGGGTAACCACTGAATTTTCTTTGTTTCCCTTAGTATTAATGATCTGTACTTTGCTGTTTAAAATGTAATAGATTACTGTTGATAATACGATTTTATATTCATGAATCACTCTTAAAAGCATCTGATATACCACAGCTGTATAACTGTCATCAATATTCATCAAGCACATCATGATTAGGCTAATCATTGTTGACCTGTGATATTGATTTGTCATGCAGGAGTGAACATGGAGTCTTTCAGCACATTATTGCTGCTATAATGACAATATCATGAAAAAGTTCTGTAATTTCTCACAGCTGACATGCATGGCAGATGAGAGTTAATTTTAGTAATTTCTATGTGTTCATCTTACAGTGTTTGCCTATGTTTTCTTCATATAGTCTTCAACTGTGTCTGCTTTGCTTATTGCTTTAGTGATGCTACTTGTCTGAATAGGTGGTGATAGGACTGCTGTAATACCTAATATATATATATATATATATGAAAGGTCTGCTCTCTTTGTCCTAAACAAGGTGTAGTTGAGGTTCTACTCAAAGTAAGAGCAACTGTATGCCTTGCAATAATATTAGTATCAAGAAAACTCTTATCTGGAATTTGAATGCTGAAATCCTCTCATCTGAAATCCTGAATACCCTGTTTCTTAGGAAAAGCCAGGGGGACCTGAGGAAAGGCAAGTCTAAAGAAGAAAGTATGTGAAGTTTGTTACAGAAGTTAAGGATGTGTATTTTCATAGGCACAATGCATACATATATCATTATAATTAACTACATGGGAATTTGTTATTTAAATAATCTGAATATAAAATAATCTAAATTTAGTG
Organism: Zosterops lateralis; assembly: GCF_965231275.1. Classification (NCBI taxonomy): domain Eukaryota; kingdom Metazoa; phylum Chordata; class Aves; order Passeriformes; family Zosteropidae; genus Zosterops; species Zosterops lateralis. Next base: position 12,608,132 of record NC_139766.1, read on the forward strand.
CTGGATAAATATTACATTATACTTCTGGGGTTTTTTTCTACCTGATAATGTGTCTAGGCTGTCACAGAGTCAGTTTTAAGATATTGAATGTGTTTTGTCTTTCGAGCTCAACAGCCGTTCTGTGTAAATATAAATCTAATATGACTTAAATTATTTGTTTTCCCTAATGAAAAGCAATAGGACTGTGGATATTCTTCTGTTAGATATCAGTGTATGTTTTTGCATAAATTAAAAGATTCTCAGTGTTAAAAAAGATTAATCAAGTGTACTAATAAATACTACATACATATAGTAATTTGTATCAGATTATAACAGATAGTTATTTGGGGCTGAATGCTTTTATAAAATTCACTGGTTTACTACTAAAAATATGACTGAATACATATGCTGAAAAAGGCATCAGTGCTGCTGCTAAAAGGTTCTTTCTCCTCAGAAAGGCAAATAATAAAACTACAGATGCATAATAAAGATTAAAAAGAACAATTCTCCCACGTCAGTAGCTATTAATTGGATTATAATGGTCGAGACTGCAGAACAGAGAAAAGAATGAAATTTTTACCTGCTGTGCAAACAAAATCATGGTAAAAATCAGAGAGTTACAGTCCATCCAAAATGACATATTATTATCATATGCAACTGGCTGAAATTTACATTAAGTTTTCATTCATGAGGAAAAATAGGATGTCAACAAAACCAGCTGAAGCTAATGCTGTTGCAGTGGCATTTTTGTTTCCTTATGACCATTACACAAAATCACATTCTAGGAATATGGGATTAAAGGGAACATTGGGATTTCTGAATACACACCCCTTCCAGTAGTAGATCCAACAGCTTGAGTAATGCATGTGACAATTGCTTATGCAAATTGTATTTTTAAAACACTACAGGCTTTTAAACAGCTGTTAAAATGCATTAGATTTCAAAAAAGCCCAAGAAAAGAATGTTTATCCATCACTTTAATTAATTGAATAATAGCTAAAGGCAAGTCAGTTTATATTAATCTTTTTTAAAATTTATACATCTAACATAGTTATGCCATTAACACTACTGAAGATCTTACATACCTGTGTCTTAACAGTGATGAGAATCTTCTTCAAATAATGATATAATAAAACAATATTGATGCTTCCCTTTGTTGGATTGATAAAATATTTCTCATGCTAAAGTTTGCTGTAGAAAGAGATACCTTCATGATCATCAGATGGCTTCAGAGATCCAAAACATGGTTCATGTCAGATATAGTCTGTCCATGGTGCCTATCCTGTGAATGTATATTAACCTGAACCTTTCCAACATTTCAGGGCCAGGCTCTAAGCAGCTTAGCAAATCCTTCTTTGTCTGCTTTGTGCTAAAATTATCAAATTGTTTTCTTGGATTTGCTGGTGAATGTAAATCCAATAAGAGTGTGTCACAGGAACTGTTAAGGTGATTTCTAAACCCTTAGAAATTTACATTAGTACATTCCTGTATTTTCACAAGTACAATAGCATGGCAAGGAGCATATTTTGTAGCTAGATTAATTGATCTTGGTGTTGCTGTCTGTAAAACAGTACATTCATAGGGATGGGCTCTTTACTTAATTATTTAGGGAACAAGAACATCAGTTCTGCAGTTTGTCTGAAAGATGAAATTTGTCACAAAAGTTCTTTTCCTGATGGATTTTTTTCTCCATTTCACAAAGCTTCTTAAGGATTTGAAGCCACCCAAGATGTTGGTTCAGGACTGTGAATGTCTGACTAATGCTGTAGGTGAATTGCAGAGGACAGAAGGCTTGGATGAAAAAGTCCTCTTTATCTAGCTTGCATCACTGCCCAATAGAGAGAAAATGAAGAAATTCTGTCTATGTTTGCAACTAAAGAGGCAGCTGGGACATCAAGTGAAAAAACCAAAACAAAACAGAATCTGTGAAAGGCACCATGTAATTGTAGAGTGACACAGTCCATTTCTCATCAGAACCTGAGGTAGCTTGAAAGACAAGTTTAATCAAATGAGGAAGTGTACACATTTTGGCTGCTATGGGGGGTAATCTGGACCTGGCATTTAAGTGCAGTGGGGCACTTCTGTACATTTCAGATCAATTTTCCTTCTTTATTTTGCTGAGCTTCCTCCCATGTCTAACTCTCGAATTTATGAGAAATCATTACTGTGCTGAAATGTTGCCTCCAGTATAAAAATGATAGCTCTGAGACTGAAATCCAGGGCTCACTGAGCTCAGCCTAAGGATTTCCATTTATTTCAATGCTCCTTTACAAGGGGCACAGCATTAATGGGAATGGCACTTAATGTAGATGGATTGCTATTAAAACACATGCTGGGCACTCATACTTCATGTGTTCTGTGTGGGAATGCCATTAACCTTCCTTTTTTTTAATGGAGCAATATTGTCATTTTGGCTAAATCACAAGTCTTCTAAGCCTGTGTTACTCAAATGACTCTATTATTGAAAGTAAAGTAATATTTCCAGGCACACATCCACCATCCTGCTGCTTGCATTTGGCCTAAACTTTGGTTCCTCAGACTTCCCAGAGATGTGGCTTGCAACCTTGAGGTTGCAGTATAGCTGCAGGTACCAAACCTACAAATTGCAGGAATTTGCCTTTTGAAATCAGTACCAGGCTGGTTCTCCACTGGAAGGGTACTAATACGATTTCATTGACTCTTTGTCTTCAGTTCAGTTTTAAATACTGTTTTATCCTTTATGTTGTGTCCTTATACAAGGGATAATGACAACAATCAATCTGCATCCAGGATTATCTAGCCTCTTGCTGGATTTGGATGCAGAGTGATTATTGTCACTCCTTCCTTGCACAAGGGTGCTGGAAATTTTCCAGCTATCAGGAAAATTGAGCTGAAGGTGCAGAGATACCTGAATTGGTCCCCCCAAGGCCAGTTCAGGTACCATACTGCCCAGAAAGCAATGCTTCTAGCAAACTTAGACATTCCCGCCCTGTAGGAAGGTCAGACCTGCTGGGAGTAGGAATTTGTAGTCCTATCTTGGTGTCTCAGTTCTCTGCTACTTGAGGAAGGAAGAGCTGACTTATCTTAGTTTCCCTGACAGTACTGGAAGGCACTTGTCATCCAAGTTTACCAAAGAGAATTGCTTAAGTGAGTCACTGTACTTCAAGAAGTGGATCCCGTTTCCCAGAAAAATGAAGTTTTCCATCATGAGGTAAAAGGAAATGGAGGGTTATGAGCAATTATGGGGAATATTCTGCACATGAGGAATCTTCTGCTGAAAAAAATGTCAAATTTCTTGCTTCTGGGGCAGTTGGACAGCCCTTTGTGTTTGGGATCTCTCCAAGAAGTAAACTGGAGAGGCCTGCAGTCAGTGAGCATATAATTTACATAACTGTGGTTGATTGATGGCAAACATCTCCTTTGTGACTCTGTTAGTAACATAATGTCATATCTAGTGCCTGCCACATTAGGGGCAGTCTTTGCCTGCCTTTGCATTACAGATTTCCAAAGGAAATGTGTACTTTAGCTGCCTGACCCTTCTGGATGCGCTCTCCCTTACCTAATTGTTTGCATTTTTAGGCTGTTACACCTGTACCTCCTACCTTTGTACAAGTGCTGCCTGTGTTGCTACTATTAAGAAGACTTTTCTAATGGAACTTAAAAGTCTGTTCAAATCGCAATTAAGTAATAAGTGAAGCATCTTGAGCACCTTTTTTTCTGTGGATGTGTGGCCATGTGAGTGGCCCTGTGAGCTGAGGCCCCTCCTGGCAGAGCTGCAGCTGCTGTTGAGCACAGCCTGGCCAGCAGAGCCATCTGCTGATGGCTCTGCACAGGGAACGCCCTCGGCCCACGACAGTGTCTGCAAACTTCATTGTTATGGAAGGATGATTTATTTATCGATTAGGTGCCTGACATACTGCCATTCTCTCTTTGGAAAGTCAGGGAAGCTTCATGCAAGGAGTATTTGCAAAGGCACCATCTATTATCCAGGGTTTTTGTGATGAGATTTTATTTGCTGTTGTGGAAAAATCAGTGACAAATTATTAATTATTTTAGCAGGTTGGTTTTGAATGTAGGCAAGGTGGATGGTGTTAAGAATCCATCCCTTATGTTTACACTCCTCTCTTCCATGGTGGCATTTCCCATTGCTCTGTTTTTGCCTGGCTATGGCTGTTTGCCTACAGTAACTCCACTGTATGGCCCCATGATTTGACTACTCATGAATCCTGTCAGTCCCAAAAAAGGTGCACTCGTGTGACTGAGGGGCAGCTATTAAATGCAGGAACACAGGAATTGCTAGAACCCAGCAAAGCACTGCTCCACATTGTCCCTAATCCTGGCTCTGACTGTGACCAAGCTGGGGACTCTAAAGGAAACACAAACACTGTGCTGAATTCAGATTGCCTGTCCATATCTTCTATCCCTCTCTTTTAAAAAAAGGAAATAAAGAGAAGAACAGCCTGTGGCTTTCTTTTCAGCTGAGACTTATCAAAGTTCTGAGAGCAAAATAGAGTAATTTATGTTGCTTGCTCACATATTTTTGTGCTGTTGAATTAGACTGGATTTTCAAGGTTCCTGCAGGCCATGTCATGGGTAGAGCTGAATGCATCTTTTATAGCACAATTGGTACAACTCTATACCACATAGCAGGAAAAGCTCAACTTAATGATCATTAATTTACAGCCTGAAGCATAAAAGTATGTAGAATTCCATGATAACAATGAAACAGATCTGTGTGATTTGTTGTCATAGTCACACTTTTGCAAACATAAACAAATCAGAATATACTGAAAGCATGTAATCAAGTGTTGGAATCTGAGAATGAGTTCACAGCTTCTTGATTGGTAATTCTTGTAAGTGAAGGGAACAGTAGATTAAGATGTAAAGGCTTATACTGAATCTCAAACCATCGTGCCTTGGTCTTAATTGGTATCTCTAACTTTTGTGTAATTTCCTTCTCAGTAATTATAAATAGCCTTTGACTGATGAACATGTCTTGCTACTTCTAGAAGATACTTTTTTGTTACAGCTATGATTATTTATCTTACATGTATTTTTTTAAGTTTTATTTTGGAAATTGTTGTCTTTATGATTAAGATAATGCAGTAAATAGAGATAGGTACACTAAGGGAAAATAATTATTTTTATGTGTTAAATATTTTATGCAAGGGTAAATCTGTTGTTTTTTTCCAGCCAATATATTGCATCTACATGTATATATTTTTAAGGCTTTCTCTACAGTTAATTGGAAATAAATTATTATATCAGATTTTTTAGGATATATAAATAACTGAACTATGCTGATTATCTTCTGGTGCTGTCCTTGAGCAAGTAGAGGATATTCATGGGAATAACTACATCCTCCTGGATAATCCTCCAGGGGAAAGCTAGTAAACAACTAGGAGAAAACAGCCCCAAGCTTGGATACCTCATGAACAATTCCAGCCCAAGGTTGTGTTTTAATTTTTTTTGACCTGTCTAGATTTGAACTCTTTAATTTCTGCAGCAAAGTAGTTAGCTACAAAATTGTACTCATTTGCAGCAAAAGTACTCTCTGTCACTGTGATTTCCATTCATATGAGAGGAATACAAGCTGTTTAAACAGTCACTTGCCTTCAGCATGTTACCCTTCAGTGACAGGTCTGTAGCAGCTCTGAATACAATTTACACCCATCAGTGTCTGCCCTGCTGGCTGCATCCACCCTGTGCAGTGCAGCAGCAGTGCCCTGGCCACCTGCCAGCCCAGGCCCTGCCCATGGCTGTTATCAAAACGTTCCCAAGCACAATTCAGTGAGGTGATAAGCAGCACAGCACTACAGCAAGCGGAGAAGGCAAGAAGTGGCCACTACTGAGCAGTAAATTCTCATACACAATCAGGTAATCAAGCCCCATGGCAAGGACAGGAGCCTGCTGATTCCTGGCTGAACAGCACTGAGAGCTGTAAGTTCAATCTAGTACATCCCAGTCAAATCTGTTGTTATCCTAAACCCTTCACTGGGCCCCAAACAGAGCTGCTGTGGTTTCACCCCCTCCAGCAGCCAAGCCCTACAAAGCCACTCTCTCCCTCCCTCTTTCCCTCCCTCCCTCACCAGCAGGATCAGGAGAGAATTGGAAGAGTAAACCAGAAAACTCATGGGTTGAGATAAAGATAGTTTGATAGGGAAAGCAAAAGCTGCACAGAGAAGCCAGATAAAACAAGACATTAATTCACCACTTCCCATGGACAGGCAGGTGTTCAGCCATCTCCTGGAGAGCAGGACCCATCATGTGAATGGGGACTTGGGAAGACAAATGCCACCATTCCAAATGTCCCCCTCTTTCCACCTTCTTCCTCCCACTTTATACACTGAGCATGATGTCACATGGTCTGGAATGTCCCATTTGTCAGTTTGGGTCACCTATCCTGGCTGTGTCTCCTCCCAGCCTCTCATTCACCTCCAACTTCCCTGCCAGAGTGGCGTGTGAAAAGCAGAAAAGGCCTTGGCTCTGTGTAAGCTCTGCTCAGCAATAACAAAAACATCTCTGTGTTATCAACCTTGTGTTCAGCACAAATCCAAAACACAGCTCCATACCAGCCACTGTGAACTTTACCTCAGCCAGAACCAGCACAATCTGTCTTACTGTTACCAATTTAGTTGTTTTTAGGGTTTTTTGTAGATTTTCACTGCTATGAAATTCAATCCTTTGTGTATTATTCCTTTTCAGCTGGTAGGTTGTCTTTGCATTTTAAGTGATTTTTAAAAGGTATATGTTTCTGCACCTTGAAACTATTCTCTATCTTTCATCTCCCAAAATGTAACAATTATTACGGGAGGGAATTGGAAAATAGAAGCCTCAGCCTTTTTTTTTAGAACTGTTCCAAACAGTTGGAGAAAATAGCTGGATAGCTATAATCTTGAAAAGATTAAAAATTCATAAGGGAATAATAACATCTCGATTTTTACTTGATTAACAGATTTCCCAAATCCTAAAAATGCCATCTTATCCTAATTAACTTGTTTTTTTAGAGAAGAACACTTGCTCTAAACCCTGAGGTGAGAAAGCCACCAGATGTTCAGTGGCTTTTTTTTCTTTTTTTTTTTCTAAAGGCCAACTCTCAGGAGTTATTGAAAAATACCTTTGCATGATAAATCTTGAAGATGAAAATGCTATTTTAAAAAATTGCTTCTCTCCACTTATCTGGCTACAGTCATAATTTACCTCAGAGCATAGCACAACCCCCAGAGAAGTGAAGTCTGTCAGTCAGGTCTGGGATGTGGTTGTAAGTAGGAATCAGCATAACTGTAATGAGTAGAAGAGAAACAGGAGTCTAACCTCATGGATTAGAGATCTTGGAGGTAATTCCATCTGCCTACTTCTCATCCCATGGATTTTTACACTGATTGTAACATTCCTGGTACACACAGTATATGAAGGTGATCACTTGAGAGATAGCCTTGCCTTGAACAGGGTTTAGATGAGCTATAAATCAATTCAAATGCAATAGAGAAAAGTGAAATGAATACAGCTGGGCTTGAGGCATTTGTGATTGTCAGCAAAGGTGCATTCGCTTATGTCACATGAGAGTAATTGGTTTGTGCTGGTTTGTATGTTATCTGTGGAAATCTTTGAGCACTGCAATATGATTTAGTGTAGATTTTAATTGATTTATGCTGAATGTGTAATATTCAAAACAGTCTTTAGGCAAAATCTTCCACTTTGAAACAGGAGCAACAATAAAGTTTTTTGCTCGTGGCCTGTCTTCAATATTCGTGTGGAGGAATATGGCCTAGGAAAAGTGAACTGCAGGGTTGTGTGTACCTCATTTTGGGAATAGTTCCAGGTTAGATTTGTGACTTTTCAAGCCAAACTTTGTATTTCTCTGAACTGGTCTGGTCACTGAATCAGCAGCTGCCTTGCTGCAGCTGTCCTGGGCTATGAGTGTGGAGCATTTACCCCTATTTGAGGTCTTAGAGCTGGATGCAGCTGAGCAACTACCAGCATCAGTTGATACACACAAGTTTGTAAGTAATGACTGGATATTGCTTTCAGAGAGATACTATTGTTTACATCAATTTGAAAATCATAAAATAATTGGGAGTGAGGCAGCAGCAGCTGCATTAACTTTATTTACCTATGCCATCCACGCTAGAGGAGGTGATAATTTGTCTTTCCAAGTTCAGGAACTGTTAACACCCCTAGCTGTTGTAGGCAGGCTGAGATTGGGTAGTTAATCCTCCCAAAAATCTCACTGTGTGAAGCTGTTTCTTTATCACCAGTGACTGTCAGTAGATTTCAGGTTTCTGCCTATAGAAAAAATAACTTAGAACCTACTTTATCTGTAACAAGTACAATATATTGAAAGTGTAATAAAATGCATCTAAATTGTATAAGACCCCAAACATCAAAAGAAAAATAAAAAAATAAGAAAAAAGAAGTGTAACTTACAGAAAGGAAAAAAGGTGATATGTGATACAGAAAAGAACAAGATATGCAGATCCAGCAGCAGTCATGTTTTTGAAGAATTTTTGTGAAACTGAACAAGAAAAATCCTTGAAAATATGGGGAGCTACAGTGAAGGAAACATTCCATCTGGCTCTGGTGGGAGGTGACTGATAGTAGGACAGAGCTGAGTCTCCGGGTTGTATCTTCGTGATAAACTGAAAATCTGTGCGTTCTCTTTTCTCTGGTATAGCCTGACTATGCTAGAAGCATGGTTATGTTTTGTAGGAACAGAAAATAAAGAGTTAAAAGGAAATGTGATAGTGTAATCTGCTGGCTGTCTAGGTAAGGAGAAAAACAGACAGTTGCACAGAAGAATAATTTTGGTGCAAAATAGAATTGTCTGTGTGTATATATTGAAATTATGATTAATGAGTGATGATGAGTAGACTTTCTGGTAGTAAACATGATATTTTGAACATACAGCTTGTTTGAAATGCCCTGGGTTTATGGAAAATGTGGAAAGTTTTGCCATGGACACGCCAAGTATAACTGTAAAGGAAGTGTTACATTAATAATGGGCATTCGTTCTCTTTATTTTTAACCTATTTATGTTTTTGATTCATATGCTTTTCAAATTAGATACAATAATGTCTATTTTGCTTTTTCTGTTCCAGCGAATTCGAGATCTAGAAGATAAAATAGAACTTCAAAAAAGGCAACTCAAAGAAATTGAGGAAAAGGTAAATTTATGTCTGGGCAGTACCAATGGATTTTTTTCCATACAAAGTTGTTTTTCTCTGTTGCACTGATGTTAATAATACTTAACCTAATATCATAAAATCTATTTTAAGACAAGATAAATTTTGAGTTTGAGTCATTGCTGCATGAAATGCAGCTCTGTCCCTAATCTGCTCAAAATTATTTCCTATCCAGGACTTCTGTCAGTTACAGGAAGGAATCAAGGAGTCTGGAGAGACTCTAGACTAGAAGGAGGATTTGCTGTGGTTTAAATCAAGAAAGAGCTAAGATTTGTCTCTGAAAAAATTGGTTAGCTCAGCCCTGTTGTTTGAATAGCATTACTTTACAAAACTTTCAAGTACTGAAAATAAAATTTGTGAAGTGCCTGTGAAGCATTACAATTAAGGAGTATTTCTTGCTTTAATATAGAAACAAGTTAATATAATGGATCCTTTTTTTTTTTTTTTTTTTTTTTTTTTTTTTTTTTTTTGGAAAAAGAAGCTCTGATCAAAGCTTCAGACAGCAAATGAATTTGTGTCACTGTGGTTCCCAAGCAGGGATGGCACAAGGTTCGTGGACTGTGGGCTCAGGTTTTTCCCAGGTCTGTGGAGTTTAGGCTGCTCTGCAGTGGATGGAGTGACAATGAGGCCCCAGAAGAGTGTTTTAGTTATGTCACTTTTGCTGAACCAGTGCCTAGATCCCAACATGAGTCACATCCCAGGTTCTTTTTCTTCAGCATTTATGGGTGTGTAATCCTGCATGAACCTGCTGCTGAGCTCCACATTAGTGGAGTTTTTAGGCATTGTTTTTCTTCTCTTGGCCTGAGAATGGGGTAAAAGGGTGAAAGGAAGGCTTTTGCAGGACTCTGGAGGGAGTTGAAAGGGGTCAGTGGGGTTTGCAGAACAGAGAGAGGTTTTGGGGAGCAGCTGACTGGGTGTGGAACAGTTTCTGCCTCACCCTTCCCTGATCTCGGCATCCCTTCATCTGCTTTCAGGATGTGGCAATCCTCCCAACTTCCCTTCTAGCAACAACTCCAATTCCCTCAGCATCTTCTTTGGCCCCTTCTGCTCCCACAGTCGTTGTCTCCCCTCAGCTGTACCTTGTCCTGCACTTCTCAGACTGTGATAATGTCTGGGTTTGTGGAAGAGGCAGGAGAAGAGCCTGCAGGAGCTGGGCTGTCTGGTGCTTTTGCTAATTATTGCTTTACGTCACCCTCACAATGACGTGGCTGGGGCTGCTCTGTCTGTGCCCTTTGGGAGGGCAGTGCCCGTGTTTGCACTAGCAGAGAAACACAGCAGAATTCACCCTTAAAAGGGCTCTTTTGCTGCCTTTGCCCTCTTCTGCCCCAACCACATCTCTACCTGAAGCTGTTCCTGCTTAGCAGCCAGTAATGTCTAAGGTGCTACACTTGCCTCCTCAAAGCAGAGGAATGTTGAGAGATAGGCAATACTTGTGCATATTAATTGTTTCAAATATTAATGTTTATCCACCTATTCTAAAAAATCAACATCTCTAGATGTTGCTATTGCAAAAATGTAAGCCTTTAAAGCATTGCCATTACAGTTTCCAGAGCAGATATAGGATTAGCCAGACTGATAATTTTGGAAGTGGAAAATAGCATTATCTCTGCTGGTTCATCAGCCGGATGGATGCGGAAAAGCACTGGAAAAGAAACAGCTTAATCACAAGCTTAGCAGAAAGCTGGTAATGAGTTAAAATGATTAACATCCTCTTTGCTTTAATGTTACATTAGCAAGAGACCTCAAAAAAGCTTCATCTCTTTCTATTAACCTTCAGTTCTGGGTGGGTGGAGGGCTTCCTTCTATCTCTATTACATTTGAATTATTTTTTCCCTGGGATTAAATCCCATTCTGATGGCTCAAAGGAAGATTGTGTTGTCAGGGAATCAATGAATGATGTAATTTTACCTCATTGTTCTTCTAAAGGTTTAATATGTTAAAGGGTGCAGACTGATACCTACATGCTACTGATATTGAGCACAGTAATTTCTTGTGGAAAGAAGTCTAATGCTTTTGAAGGAACAGCAGCATTTATAGCTGAGCCCATTGCTGATGTTAGCAAAGGGCAATGCATCACTTACATTTACTGTGTCATGAGTATGACTTTTGATTTTCATTTAGGAATGGATTCAATTTTAAAGTTTTATGTAAAATTCTGTCAAATCAGAACATAAAGATTGCAGTATTTCTGCCTTACAGATTATTCAGCAAACTGTCCTGTTTCTAGAGGCTATACAGAGGAATGATATAAAATCTCAGTTTTAATCTGTGGGTTGATATATTAGGAACAAATGCTGTTTAAACATGTTCTTCTCTTCTCAGAACTGATTCTCAGCTATTTAGGTTGTGCCCTTGGCTTGGTAAATCTTGGTTCAGGAAAGCTTTAGTGTATGTAATTATAAGTATTTCTTTAAGTGAATTGCAAAGCCAAGCCTGATATATATGAAGTAAAAAAAATCCACAGATTTTGCCATTGTAAAACTGCCCTCAAATACTGATTTTGTTACTGCTTTTTAGAGTAAGATTGGTATACTGTGTCTTTCTTTCAGATCAACTCAATTAATGATGTAAGAATAACTGCTGTAATGTCACTGGATTTCATATTACATATCTTACATCTTCTTTCTTTTCTTTTTTCCTCATTTTCTTTTGATCTTATGTTATAGTTTTTGTTCCTTTTTTTGTTTTTTTCACTAGCATTCATTCTGTGGCCTTGATGACACAACTGAGCCAAGACGTGTGGTTGGTATTCTTTATATTTCTTTGTACTCAGTTTTCAGCTCCTAGATTTTGCCATGTTTTGGGGATTGTTTGTAAGACTCTGAAACCATGAGGAAGGGCATATTGGTTTTACCTGCACAGAGAGGAAGAATAATCTATGAAGTCCAACTTGGATACTTTCCTTCCTAGATTTCTGCAAGAAGTCTAGAATTGGGTTACCAATGAGAAATGATTTTGTATTCAAAGATACTGACTTCCAAAACTGCAGTGAATGCTTTCCATTCTTGCAGAGCAGGTACATTTTGCCTGAAAGTTCAGTTATTGCTGTTGGCTCCTGCCTTCTGTCCTGCTGAAGGGAGAAGTGACAAACAATGTTTGCCATAGATTTTGATTTCTAAGAAGCCCTGTGAGCATAACCACTCATGCAAAATAAGGAGTTGATTTTACTTCCTCCAGGTCCTTGAGTCCATGAAATAACTTAGGAAATGATAATGAATTTTCCCCTTTATGAGGCAATTTGAAGGTTGCAATGTGAATGACACAACATGGAAAGGGTGAGGATAAAAAACCCTCTGTGCCTCTCCCTTGAGACATTGCCATCATTCTCACTGTCCCTTCACAGTGTCCTGATCCTTTCAGCTCAGTGCAAAAGTCAGTGAATTTCTTCAGCTGTAGCAGGAGCTGTAGTGCCAATACTCACCTTTCACAGAGAGTAAGTGGGAACAGCAATTTAGAAAATTGGTCCCAGCCCTCTTCCCTGGACCAATGCAAGTTCCACACTGCCTTTCAGGAAGGATGGTAGCTCAGCAGCCCAACTGTTTGAGGGTTAAAGTATGCTCTAAAGCTATTGAATATTATACAATAATATTATTACTGTTGTTGGGTTTGGTATTTTTGGTTTTTAACCCAATAATACACAGTGCTTTTATCTTTACAAAATTTTCAGGCTTTTTCTTCTTTGTAATCTGCTGTGAATTATCTTCAAGGAATCTCCTTATAATGGGAGTTTATTCAACATCTTTGAAACTGCTGTCAGTACTGTATGACGAAAGAGAATGATGACAACAGTTACCTCAACCCCCTGTTATTAGCATGAAACAGTATTATTAATGTGAAACAGTATTTTCTTTTGTCCAGATCTCAGGTACTTTTGAGAAATCAGACCTGTATTATTATGGGCTCTTTCTAGGGTTTATTCAGGTCCAGTATGTTCAGTTATCATCCTTCTGTTGATGCTCTTTGGAATTTGCTTTGGGCTTTTATCACAAGCACTGCAGCGTATGCTTTTCATTTTTCAATGAAATGGTAACAGATGCAGATGGGTGGAATGTAATTCTTGGATATTATTGTTTTCTTAAAAGTGCAGGAGCTTTATTTTGATTATTAGAAGTTGAAAAGTAGTTGAAATTGGGCAATGTTTTTCAGTATTTCAGGATTTCTTCTGAAATGTCCTTTATTTTGTAAAAAATTGAGCATATGCTTATGGAGAGGTGTTTGAAGAAAGGTGAAGCCTTGTGGTAAACTATTCACCTTTCCACAGTTTGAAGTGAATTTTTGGATTAGATCATATAAGACAGATGCTGTTTTGGTTAAGATAACTTTGAAAGAGTAATGTTAAAAGAGTCAACAAACTACTGTCTTTGGAATTTCATCCAGGTTTTTATACCAGTCGCAGTTAGAGGTGCTAACATCTGGATGCATATATTTGTTTTTAAATATGTTGAAAGATACACTGGCCAAGTCTAGAGATACTTTATAAACATTCAATAAACACCAGAATTTTTAAAATTCCATTTAAAACATTTTGACATACTGTGTATTCAAGGGAGCTATAGATTTCCATGCTGATATTACCTGAAAGTATTCTGGGTTCCTCTTGGATTAAAAGAGGAAAAAAAAATTAAAAGAAATTGCAAATGTTAATAGTCTCCAGAAAATGCATTGTGCTGATATAATTTGCTACTCTTCCTGTTAACAGTAAGTACTTAAGTAATTAAATTCAGACTTGGTAACAAACATTTTGAGGGGGTAATGACTGTGTAGCCACATAACCACTCAACTTTTGACATTTCTGGGAGTGCACATCACATTGTGGTGCTGGTGTGAAGGGCAAATGTCCTTTAATTCATCTTGCCAGAGGTGAATCTGTCTCTGATTAGTCTAACACAGAAAAGCCAGTTTTAAGATACCTAATTATAGTTGGACTTCTCAACACAGTTAACTATTTCAAGGCAAACCAGGTGATTTACTGATAGTAATTTTAGTTCCAGTTATTCTGAAGGTAATATAAAACATTCGGAAAGACATTGTGCAGTCTGTGAATTTAGGGTTTGATACCAGCATGTATTTCTAAAGTAATGTTTTTATCTAAATCTCAGCAGACTTTTTCTTTTCTTTGTTGTTTTTGTTTCCTTTTTGGTTTCTGTTTTGTTTACAGGCTGTTAAAAGAACCTATGGAGTGAAAAGCGGAGTCCACGTGCAAAAATACAGAAAATATTTATTAAGCAGCTTTAAATTGGTGCATTTTTTAATAAAGCAGTTTGCATAATACCTGAAGCTGCAAAATATTTGAACTTAAAATTAGAGATTTTTAAAAGATATGGCTTCAAGCTGGAATGATTTCACAATCAAATAAGGACCAGCACATCATAAACACTGAAAAAAATATAAACAGAACTTACACTCTCACGCCAACCAAACAGCAGAAAAAATACAAGTGCAATTACTGGCTGCTATGTGAACTGTTATCTACCAAATGGTTTTCTTACAGTACTGAGATTTTTGTCTCCATACTGCATGCTTTCAACAAATGTGGTTTGCATTTCACCCAAGAAACACAGGATCTCCTTTTTAATACCTATATTAAAAAAGCAAAGTGTTTGACATTAAGTTGTCTATAGTAAATAGCTGACAGGAAGCAAACTGTTCAAAGTCAGAAATTAATAAACATTTACAACCCTGCAGTGGTAAAATTCATATTAAATTCCTAAGTTGGAAATCCACAGGTGCAGAAAGAAAGGGTTTTGGAGAAAGGCAAGATGTTAGATTGAAGTATGAAAACTTTAAAGTGGGTCAGAACTGTGTGGGAAGTATGATTCTTTGAATGTTTCTTAAAAAGTAAGACAATGTCTTGTAAAGACAGCAGTGGGAAAATGACAGATACCATGGTGGCCTGAGAGGACAGGAGAAGAGAATGCATGATGTGCTGTGCTCAGTTATCTCTTCAAGAAGAAAGAAGGACTTGGAGAAATGGGCATGGAGATAAATGGGATAAGCAGACAAGTAGTTGAACATGTATGTTTGGAAATCATGGCATCCTCTCAGGTGAAATAACAAAACGTCATTTGCTACCAGGAAGCAAAAATTATACAACCTCAACCAGCAGAGGTAGATAAACACTGACCACCTGAACTGCAAGAAAAATTTGGGGTGAAGCACACACTGAAAAAATGGAAGTTGCAAAGACCTTTTTAAGGGAATGGTTAGAAAATAAAAAATATTACTCCTTCAAAGAGGGAAAATCAAATCAATGCTTCAGAACTGGAAAGGCAATATGAATAAATAGTTAATTTTAATTATTTCTGAGATGTTGAGGCAAGATGAAAACATTAAGAGCACAATATTAGAAGATAACTTTCTCTTCCCTCACATTTTCTTGAAAATTGTATTTGTGTGGAAAGCCACAGAGAAACAAGTCTGCTCCCATGGACACACTGAACTCCAACATGAATAAGCTGGTTACAATAATACATCACATGAAGTGGAAATTAAGATTGACAAAATAAACATAAGGCAGTGAACAACTAAGGAAGGACAGAGAAAGCTGTTGAAGGTGCAGGAATCAGCCTCAGAAGCAGCCTGTTTTCTCAGATAGTTATCAGGCTCTGAAGAGAAGTACTCTGCACAAAAAATCACTGGACAAGAGCATTTACCTGCAGAAGGAGTTGAGACACTCCACAAGATTAATTCAGTCACACGCAGCAAACTGTGGCTGACATCAGGGTCAGAATAACCCTGGTGGAAAGCACAATTTACCTTGGAAACAAGGATCATGCAAAAGCCTGGAATCTCGATCCCCAAAAGAATGTGTTGCTCACAATATATTGTTCAAAAGGAGCAAGCATCTAGAGAATGTGTTTTCAAATAGAAATTTTTCATATTTTAGTTAAGGCTTTTAGCAGTGTGATGACAGAATGTGGCCTTCATTGCAAGAGAGAGTTCTGGCATCACAGAAGCAAAAGACTACAATGGGAGGTAAACAGAGCTTGAAATAATCAAACCTGGTGCCAGTGAAGGAACAAGGATTCACTCGGCAAAGAAACACTTCTCACAGACACAGATCTGCTCATCACTATTTTGAATATGAAACTACAAGCACAAACATGGGATGGTCAGAGCACGTGGCTGCCAGTGCATGCACAGACAGGAGAGGGTCTTACAAAGCAGAGAAGGTATGAACAGTTTCATTTCCTTATTTTGCTATGTGTTCTCTTATTACATTGTCATTTACATGTGACAGTTTTCTCAGGAAAACTGGCTGACTGAGCTGACTTTTTTCCATTGCATTTATGATGGGTTTTTTCTGCACTGAGCTAGCAGGATTTGTACTTTTGGAAAAATGGATCATTACAGTCTTACTATCTGTTGTATATTGGTATTTACCAATACCAATATACAACAATTGGTAGAGCTGGGAATGGGTACAGTGTGTTGACAGGGTGTTCAGGCTTTGGAATAGCTGTCCAGGGAGCTGGTACAATCACCATCCCTGGAAATGTTCGAAGGTGTGGATGTGGCACTTGGGGACATGGTTTAATGCAGGACTTGGCAGTGCTGGGTTAGTGGTTGGTCTTGGTGGTTTTAGAGGTCTTTTCCACCCTTAGAGGTTCTATTATTCTGTGATTCAGTCCATACAAGGTGGGCTGAATCACAGAATTTGGGCCTTGTTTTCCCTTTTTGTGACACAGCTTTCAAACCATCTATCCCAGCTGTGTAAGTGAAGAAGGAAACTGTAAGTTTCTCATAGCTTGTGCTGTTGTAACAGCTTTCCTGGTTTCATGCTACAGTTGCAAATGATATTAATTTGGCTTCCACTGTAAATTATTAATGAGAAAAGTAACAATGCTCTACTGTAACTATTATTATATTATATTATTATATATGCCTTTTGCAGTGCTGTTCAAGGATAACTATTGTCACAGAACAGAATGTCTGTTCCATTTACAAATAACAAGTACAGAAAAAATACTAATGTCTCAAGGAACTCTAAATTGAAGATAATGTTCCATTTGGGAAATTATACTATCCAGGGGAGAGCCATAATTATGTTAACACATCTCAGGCATGCATGGTCTCTGAGAAGTGACTGGACTTGGTATCACAAAGAGGTGTGAACTTTGCTGTCCACATGGATTTATTCTTTGATGTCTTTGGCACTTTTAAGTATCCTGGCTTTTTAAGGGGTTGAGGAGAGGCTGAATCATTTCAGCTCTAGGTCCTTGTGTGGCTGACATAAAGCCAGTGAGTTGATACAATTGACCAAAATCGTAACACTTTATGTAATTGACGGGACCTGTGAACAGCTCATCACAAAACATCAAAACATGAGGTGATAACGAGAACTGGTGTTTTAAATCTTTTGCATTGATTTTGTACCATTTTCTTCTCCTCAGTATCAAAAAAGTTACTTTTATCTTCTTTGCACTGTAGAGTCAGCATTTTTCTACAAAGAAAAAAACAAAAAACTAATTGCATTTTTTCCCTGGTAATAAATCCAAACTCTGTGGTTGAATTCCAGTTACAGATCCAATTTCAAATCAACACAAATGTAGCACAATCAAAGGGATTTCACAGGTGCCAGCTGGTTGAGGTTTAACCCAGCTGACAGCCGGGCACTGTGCAGCCACTCCCTTGCTCCCCCACATCCTCCCTCCACCAGGGGCGAGGATAATCAGAAAGAAAAGGTAGATCTCTTGGGTTGGAGAAACAGTTTAATAATTGAGACAAAATATTACTATAATAATATGCTAATGCTAATAATTGTAATTATAAGGAGAGAGAGAGAATTTAATAGGACTCAAGACAATCAAGAGTGCTTTGCATTACAGTTTCCCACCACCTGCTGACCAATGGGCCAGCCAGTTCCTGAACAGCAATCAGCCCCTTTCTGAGTAATTCCCTTCCACTTATATAGTGAGCATGAAGCTCTGTGGTGTGGAATATCCCTTTGGACAGTTTATATCAGCTGTCCCAGCTGTGCTCCCTCCCAGCTCCTCACTGGCAGACATGAGGCACTGAAGAGTCCTTGACAGAGGGTGAGCACTACTGAGCAGCAGCCAAAACATCAGTGTTATCAACATTTTTCTCATCCTAAATCCAAAACACAGCACTTGTGTTGTGCCAGCTTCTAAGGAGAAAATTATCTCTGTCCCAGCAGAAATCAGGACACAGTTATAGGAAACTGTACTTACTGAAGTGAGTTTCTGAAGAATTTTTAGATCTATGACTAAAAGAGACAGAAGAACCAACCTTAGCTTTCCTTCTCAAGCCCAGTTTTGAAAATTTCTTTCAGCTATGGTTTCATAACCTGTCAGAGATGAAGTAGATATAAGTAAGATACTGCATGCAGAATTCTAAAATACCAATAAATAAATGGAATGTTTTCTCTGAAATAGTTATAGAATGCCTTTTGAATGCCTCTTTTTTAGTCTTCTGTCTTGAAACAATAATAATGTGATACGTTTATCCAAACCAAACACACTCACTTTTATGAACTCTCATATTTAGTAGAAAATTATTCTCTTTTCGAAACTTTGGTGCCTAATTCCTTTATTAATTAGTCTGACTGAATTTTTTATGGGGATCTCATGTTGTGAACAGCAACTCCCTTCATACAGGCTAATGGGGCTAATGAGATGAGACTTTCTCATAAATAATAAATGTGTTCAGAATCAAGAACAGACTGTTCATCTGATCATCAGAGGCTTAGACTGTTACTGAATGCTTAGACTGTAGTACATTAAGGACCTAATTTGGGCTTTTTTTCATCATGGATCCTTCATCTGGAAGAGAACAAGAATTTTGTTACTGCATTAGAATTCCCAGTAATGAAAGATTTTCTCTCCTGAATTTCAGTGTTAAAATTGCCACTTCCTGGGTTTTACAGGAATTAGAAGATGCAGGCACACCTGATGAAAAAGTAAACAGTGCTGGAGAAGAGAATTTGAACCTCAGAATAAAAGAGCTGGAAAAGTCAGAGCAAAAACTGAAAGATGTTCTAGAGGACTACGTGGAATCAGATTCCATCCTAAGAAATAGGTAAACGAAGGGGGTTTGCACTAAAAGTTATTGTTATATGTCAAATATACTCTTCACTTTGCACTGTATACTGGTTGTCAAATGATACATGCACAGCCAGCAAAAAGAAAGACTTTCTGTGTTTTTAGAGTTTTGGAGAAGATGGATGTGTGTTTTGTATAGCTGTCAGAATAGAAATGCAATAATAATTTTTTTAAGAACCGAGATTAAGAACTTAATTAAGATTTACAACATGGTCTAACATATTGTTGCAAATAACCAGGCAGCTTTCTCAGGATGGTTCATTCTTAAATATTCATACAGCCTAAATTCTGTTTGTAAAGTGTATTCCTTTCCTTTTAAAATAAGAATTAATTTGGAATGTTTGTGGTGTAAACAAAGTTCCTTGTTTCAGAAAGCTTCATCTAATTTAGTGTGTTAATGCTAATCATTACAGTAGATGAAGGTGCCATTAAGCATTAATTATACATTTGACTAGAATAAAAAGGTATTGATAGTCAGCAACAGCACTGTTCTAAAGGATGTCAAAGTTAAAAAGGATAGGAAATATAAATGGTATTAAAACACTTATTTGTATAATTTTTAATTGCTTTGAATTCATCAAAGATTTTTGTCAGAAATATTTTAATAATGGGCTTTTTTCAAAATAATAATTAATCTTTTTTAACAGATTTTCATATCACACTTCATAATTTTATACTACCATTTGACTAGCAACAGGCAAAGCAAACCTGTATTTTGTCAAAACCCATCTTTGTGGTCAAAGTCAATACAATTATGCACTGTAGGTTGTAGGACCCACTGAAGGCATGTTACAAGTAAGATATTTTCACTTCAGCCCCTAAAACTTAGGTACTTTTAGGTTGCCTGTAATGTTAATTTTGATGGGAAGCATTTACTGTCATAAAAATTGTATTCACTGACTGTGAACCTACCATAATCCTATGATCAGGTATGTGCAGAGACTGAAGTGTTGTGGTTGTCTTTAATTTGTTACTTCATATAGAATGCCAACCTCCATTGAAATCTTGTAAATGTGTTTGCCCATGGTATTCTTATTAAGCCAGCAGAAAGGTGTTAGATTTAACAATTTTGACAATCTCTGGGATAATTTGGAAACCCCAGTAGTCTTGTTAAGAATTAAGTGGTATATTAGTGATCAAAAATTTGTTGCTATTTTATTTTTGGGAGACAAATAGAAAAATAAAGATAAATTGATGCATTGCTTGTGATTGCTTATCCATCTGGAACTGTACTGTGGCATTTACTTATCAGAAATGTTCATTCTCACTATCACAGGATGAAAGAGCTGGAGCTGTCCCACAAAACACTTCTTGTGATGATCAATCAACTTCATGTGAAGCTGGACCAGGTTGAAAACACCAATGTGCGCATTAAAGGGAAACTGAGAGACATTCAGGAGGACCTGATCAACTTGGTGAGGGGATATGGTTGCAAATGACCTAGTTTATTTCCTCTTTGTGGTAGTAATTTAAGTCAAGCTCATATCCAATGACCTGGTTTTAAGCAGTAAGTGATCTCAGCCTTTCTGTTTTTCTACCGAACAAATCAGAAGATTTTGAATTTTTTTTTTCCTCCCAGCTTTCTATTTCTCTGTTATTTTTGACAGCACTGCTGTTATTTCTCTCATTCAGACCCTTGATCAAATTTATGGTCCCCCTTCTTAGTTTCTCCCTAGGATCCACTCAGTGTACTCCTTCTTAGATCAGACTTTATCTTTGTAGCCCCATACAACAGGCATTTTTTCCTAGTTTGCTCATTTGATGGATTCATCAAAATGGAGAAGGAATGAAAATATTTCAGGAACAGTCTTCACTAAAACAATGTCTTTTCATTCCATTTATCATAAGATATACTTTAGTTTTCTCAGCATTTTAGGTCAAAACTGAATAACAGGACACTAGTACTGTGTGGCAAGATTCACAAGAATGAAGAATAGTTTCTGCTTTTGTAATTAAAAGTGAAATGTGTTTTTCAGGACTTGGGAAGCTTAGACATATATTCCCATCAAGATTTAACAACAACAACAAAAAAATTAGCCCACATCTACCAGACTTTTCAGCCTAGTGTTCCATCTGACCAGTCCTTGCCAGTGAATGCCTCAGACAGGAAAATACTGACAATCAAAATGACTGATCTAAAGAAGTCCTTGAAAAGAAAAAAGTCATTCCTTCATCTCTCTGTGCCTTCAGTCTTGCTTCAAAGTGGCTGCAAGGTCCCTGTGATACTGATGGCTCTTACTCTGCTCAAAGCAAGGGCAGTAGGGGACTCATGAAAGTGTCTTCTGCCTTTCATTGGCATCTTTCACCTCTAAGTCTCTGTGTTCAAACACACTGTAGTGCAAAGGAAAATACCAAAGTCTCTCTCAAACTGTTTCAAAAGGCATCTGTTCCTTTCTCCTTATTCAGGAGGCTCATAAGAGGAGCTGACAGGTGACAGGTATGGTGAAGAGCAAAAGGAAAAATCCTGGGCTCTGGAAAGTGTTTCCTCTTTTTCCATAACAGAACCACTGCTTCTCTGCCTGAAACACCCCAGTGCTACAGTACTGTCAGTGTTAAGGGTCTGTTGCTGTACAAATCAGAGCTGGATGTATGAATTATAGTTCTAGGGTTTATTTTGGTTTAATATCTACTGTAGAACATGCAAAAATGTGGTTGAGAAGTTCCCGTATATCATGCAGTAACAGATGTAGATAAGTTTGTTTTGTTTGCTTCCTACTGAGATGTTTTGGTGATGGCTGAAGTGACAAAACAGGTTATTTTTGCTCTAAATGCAAAAAATTTACTGGCTTTTTAAAAAATTCTACTTATGTCATTCTGAAGTTTTCAGAAAACAAGGGCAAAATTATCACTAAATTAAGAAAAATTATAAGGAAACAAGAGCTTTCATATTAAGATGTTAACCATACATCTCACTGAAATGATAGGTTGAAAACCAAAAGAAGTCAGAGAAGAAGCACAAGGAAAAATTGCATTGGCTTCAGGAGCAGCTGAAGACAAAAGATGATGAAATAAAAAGCCAGTCAGAATATTTTGAGCACTACAAACAAAGGCAGAGACAACAGACAGCAGTACTGAGGAAAAGGGACTGTTACCTTCAGGGTGAGGTATCCAGGCTGGAAAAGCAGGTCCTAGATCTTAATGCCCATATAGCTCTTTTGACATCCGAGTTAGAAGAGGGAATGGTGCAGCACCTCCAGCAGAAGCTGCAGTCAGTGTGCGGTGGGACTCAGGACTGTAAACACCCTGGTGGGGAGGAAATGCAGTGGAAGACTTGCATTGAAAATGTGGAGCATGATGTGAAAAGCCACCTCAAGCCATTTCAACAAAACCTGAAGTTCTTGAGGGAAAAAGAAGAGGACACTAGAAGAGAACAGGCAGACCTGCTGACTGAACTGCAGTGCTCTCAGAACACTGAAGACTTTCTCAGAACAAAATTGGAAGAACCTCACCATCATGTCTATAGTTTAAAATTATCTGAAATCAAACTACAGGGAAAAGTGGAAGAGCTTTTAGATGAAAACAGAACTTTAAAAGATCAAAATACTGTGAAATTGAAAAAGAAGGAAGAAAAAGACTCAGAACTTAGAAGATCGGTAGATGGGGACAACAGTGTTAACCTGGTAAGGCAACTGGTAAGTAAAAATAATGCACAATATAATTAGTTTTTATCTTTCTATCACCCTGGATTACACCTGTCATTAGAGGTACAGTCAAGGTACAAATGTGAGGCTTTATCCTGCCTGATTTTTTTTTTCCTTATTCTTGTTTCTTCATTAGTATTTTCCAGTGTCTCTTTCACACCCAGTAGACTCAGTAGTTGGAGCCTCATTCCCTCAGAGCTTTTGTTAGGTGCACATTGAGGACACTCAACAAACCTTTTTTCATTAACCACTGAAATGATGTGCCCATGGCAAAGGGTCTCAGTTGTCACTAAAAGTAGAGCCCAGAAGAACTTCTGAGACCTGCCTGGTGGGCACCATTCAGTGGGGGAGGACACATGGTTGGATGGGTTTTTGCATGTTATTCATGCCCAAATGCTGGAGCAAAAAACACTCTTGACAATAAGTTATGTCTATGAGATTTTCTGGATGATGGTAAACAAGGGAAGATGGATGCGGCGTTCATGACCAGGGGCGAGCTGAGATAGTCAATGGTTTGTGGCTCTGTAGCATTGTGATATGCCCTGAATACACTGAATAGGACTTGTTTGCTTCAAGCACTTCAGTCCAGCACTGCATGGGAAAGCTCTGCTCATGCTGTAATATGGCATTCAGCTTCTGCCAATTCATTTTGCTGACAAGGAACAATTCTTTTCACAGAGTGGACTCAAACAAAGTTTTATTCTTCATGCACTGAGGTGCAGAGTTTGTTTATATTGAGACTTTATTTAAAGTGAGATCAGCTATGCCTCACACTCATTCAGATTGTGACCTGATAGCCCAAGAACTCTCCTGATTTTGACTGCAATTGACCAAGAGGTAATGGGCATGAATAAAACCCTTTCATATTGGAGGTCAGTCAGACTGTGAGCACTTCCATAACTGGGAGAAACTGGAGAGGATCATGTACCCATAAAGCTAGAAGAAATGTAGACAAAATTTTTAACCTGGTAGTTGAATGCACTTACACAGGCCTGGTGATTTCATACCATTAGTGTTTCTATAGTCCCAAAGCAGTGAGCTCCAGAAGGTTGTCTCTGTGAGAGTGGTGGGATCATCCTGCAGTAACCAGCAGCACATGGGTGACCTCTGTGGAGAGCTCAAAAGCTGCACCTCACCTCACATGTCTGTGTAGCTGCCCCAAGGTGGCAGAAAGACCAGCTGCTTACCCTGAGCCATTGCTATAGTTACTTTAACTAGTGTGTTCACTTTTCCTTGGGAATGAAGAATACGGTTTAAAAACATGTTAAGATACTTCTTGATGGACTTGCACTGAGTTGTAAGCAGATACAACGAAGAAATGCACTATGAGGGTACTGCACTGCTAAAATCAAGAGGTATAAGGGCTTTCAGAGCCAAAAAAGAAGTAGTGAAGAATTACTATTGGTTTGATAAAATTGAGAAAGGGGGGGGAAAAAAGGTCGAGTTATTTAAAGATGTGGAAGCAAGATACACAACTGACTAATTGCCTAAGAGCAATGCAAGAAGTCTTCAAGAAACAGGAATCTTTCTATTCTGTACTCTAATAAAAGTCTATTTTTTTCCTCTACATGAAATTTTCCAACCATTTCTTTTCTAAGTGTTAATTTACATTTCTGGTGTCATGGGAAGTTAGAGTCTCAGTTACACAGTCTTTGGTATAAATGAGCAGGCCATTGTTTGTGTTTACTCTGCTGCAGAGTGGTTAATGTTCTTTAAATGCTGTGTATAGATAACATCAGCAGCATTAGATCTTGTGGCTTCTGCATTTCTGGTTGTCTCTTCCTCCTATTTTGGTACTACAAGTACACTTGCATTTTTTTCTAGTAGAAAATGAATTGGGATAGCAAGGGGATAATCAGTATCTATAATAAAAGGAGGAGGGAGACATCTGGTGTTTTTCTGTAAAACTGAAGAGAGTTTTTCCCCCTTGTCTGGAGTTTTACCAGCATGAATTAAAATAGAGTTTCTCAGTCTCGTTGCTTCAATCTTGTAGTATTTAAGCCAAAATAGTTACAAGAAAAATCCCATTTGAGCTCATCATACTCCATCAACAGCTATAAAAATGAGAAATTGTGTGCAATACAAGATCCAATTAGACTGAGCACCAAGAGGTAAACTGAATCTTATGGTGGAGTGTAGTAAATCTTGTAGAAAATTTGAATTTCCAAACTCAGTATCAGCATGCCGTCTGCAATATTCCAGTTGCAGTATATGACTGAATAAGAAATTAACATACACCAAAAAGCAGCTTATTACATGTGGCTGTATATTGACTTATCAGTTTCTAGATGTGAGCATTAGGGGGTTTGTTGAAGGTGAGGGGAAAAGTATGAAAAAATCAAGTGATGCATCTTTCTGCAGTTTTCACATGACGGCTGAAGTCTTGATTTCTCAGTGTGATGTTCTGCCACTTGAGCATTGGATCTTATGCATCATCTTGTGTAACTTTCTTTTTACAGTACCCACATATCACTCAAGAGTTGATATATGTAAAGACATAAATGAAAAGGTGCAGGAAAGGAATTTCAGGTGTTTCAAGTAATTGGCATTAGTTTCAAACAGGTTGCCCAGAGAGGTTTTGGATGCCCAACCTTGAGGACATTCAAGACCAGGTTGGATGGGGCCTGAGCAACCTAGTCTAGTGGAAGGTGTCCCTGCTCATGGCAGGGGAATTGAAACTAGATGGCCTTTAAGGTATCTTTCAGCCCAAACCATTCTATTAGTTGATATTATGACAAAATAAGGGAAGAAATCTTGGAAGTGTTGTGGTTTCCACTTAAGTTGCATTCCCAGTCAAGATCTTTTAATAGAGCACAAGCTGACACAGCTGACTTGGGTCGAAATGAAAATTATTTTCACTGATAGTACTGTGGAAAATCAGCAGCCTTTTCTGACTCACTAGGAGCTGAAAATTTGGAAGTCATTACCTTTCCCATTCATATGTAATCTTAAAATTTCAGCTCAGTGCAAAGAGACCAGGTTTATTCTCTGCTGGTGTTTGCTGCCGAGCAGTGCAGGAAGACAAAAGTGCCTATGTTGGTTTCTGTGGTGTAGCTGTTTTGGTTACTGTCTCAAGGATGTGTTTTGTTGAGACAATCAAATCTGATTCTTCTGTTCACTGAAAATGAGCACAGTGCATGTGAAATGTGATCTGCTGTTATCAAGCAATAGGGGTATCTTCTTTCCATCAGGAAGTGCCAAAATTTTCAAATTCAGTCAGGGACTTAAGATAAATGTCAAGAACAGAATATGAAATTTGTAATTAAATTACCAATGGAAAAAACAAAATTTTGTTTCGAATGATTACTCTACTTTGAGTTCTTTCAACCTAGGAACAATTGTCTTTGTAGCGGGGCACTGAACTATTAGTCTTATTCCCTACTTGATTGGATTTTCATTTGTCTCTGTTGATGACCATATAATTTTGTCACTGTTCCACCTGTGATCTGACATATTACATGCTTATGACTCAGATTTTTTTCCTTAATGTTTTGTAAAGTATGAAGGAAAAATTAGAGGAAAGTTTATGATTACAGCACTTACTGGAAATGTTGAAATAAGAAAATTGCATGAAACAATAACTAATGTACTAATGAAATAATGTGTATTTTGATGGTAAACTAGCAAAGGAAATCTATATGCCTGTTTTTCATATAACAAACACCATGTATGTATATATATATATATATGTGTATATATATATATATATATATAACCTGTGGGTTTTTTTCCTTCTCCTCCCCCTTTTCCCATTAAGAATGGAAATCTAATTCAGGATGAAGTTCAGAATCTGAAATGGAGGTCAGTCTCAAATTCACTCAGAAGCAGAGCAACTCAAACTCCAGTTGTGCTGCTACATGATGAAGATTCTGGTATGCAAAGAAATCTGAGTTTTGCTTTCATTTCTGTGCCATTAAAATGAAGATGATTTCATTCCTGGGGTATATATGACTTAGAAGGTGTAAATCCTTTGAAAATCCTCCTAATCTGTAAACTGTATCTGGGGAAGGTGAAATTATGACTGTTAGCCACTATTCAGGTATGAGCTTTCACAAAAAATCCTAGAACTTTCAAGAAACTACAGAGGTGAGGACTTTGTATGTCCTGGATGAAGTATAGTATTTGGGAATGCCATGCAGCAGACAGATTTCTGGTCTTCAGACCAAACAAAGTGGAAGTTCTTTTCTTGGCAGATTATGTCAGGTAAATTCTTCCAACATAAATTAATGGGAATCTGTCAGCCAATTTTAGTGTATGTAAATGCAGACCTGCACTGGGTAATTTTAACCTGTAAGTTTAATCGATAAATTTTCAACTGCCCACTGTAATGAAATGTATTTTCCATTTCTAAAAGCTTTGGGAACTGGAAACACTTTGTTTTAGACCTCAGTATTTATGGGGGTTTTATGAAGCTCATTTTCATGTTTAACATCATGCTTGTATCTGTATCAGTAGTGATGTGTGCTGCTGGTGGAGAAGGTAATTTTGAATATACTCTCAGTAAAATATTCTTCTATTTGAAACATCTGCTTGGATGCTTTTGGGTTTGTTTTTTGTGTAACTGTATGGGAGTGCCATTACATTTGTCCAGTGCTTTGCCATAACAGAAACACCAGCCTGTAGTTGTGATGGACTAAAGCAGACGGAGGAGCTACCAGAAGAACTTGTACCAGTTTTGGAACACAGTTCCAGTGCCTTTGCAAATGTTGCTGGTCTAGCTGAGACTGAGCAGGTGAGAAGAAAAGTTACTCTGCTGTTCTTGCTATCTTTGTGCACAGGGAATATGTGAAATTGGAGAGAAAATGAAGAGTTAGTGTATTTAAAGATTAATGTAAAAGTTGCTTTAAATCATAGCTACTACAGATGCTTTACAAGGTGAATACAGGTGGACACTAAGAAAATGGTTGACTTACTCATATCTAATTTGTAACATTACTCTCATTGCAAGTCTTTAAATAATTAGAAAACCCTTTGTATGGAAATTTTTTTTTCTCATCAATCTGTAATCAAGTATTTTGTGGATGAAGGTAAAAACAAATTATGATCAGTAATGTACTTTAGCATATATCTTTCAGTTTGAAACATTTCTCATTTGATATCATCAGGTCACCCTTGGACCACAGAGGGCAAATACACTGGAGGATAGTTTCACTTTGTTCAGGTGTACCCCAGGTCATCATGCAGAAGGGTTGCTTTCCACTTGTTCTGAGAAGTTACCCAATGATGAGACAAGTAAGGAAACCAAAGGTGAAGAAACCTTTTTTCTCTTGAAGGAATATGCTATAACTCTACCAGTGAAGACATTCCCTGCTTCTGTGGTTGAAATCTTAATGAGTAAGAAGCTCCAACTGATCTTGTTTGAACCTGGAAGATGCAACATAACAGTTTTCACCACTGAGAAGAAAGGGAGAAGCCTGAGTTTCTGTGAGACGAATACTGATCTTTGGTCTGATGGCCTTTGCATTGTTGCAGAAAGAGAATTTTATGACAGAGCTACTGAACAACTTCATGGAAAGTTGCCTTCCACTGCGGCTGAGATTTTCACAGCATCTCTAGAAGAATGCAACATGGAAAAACATTGGGGAAACAAGCGAATTCTGCCAAAAAGTGTAAGTGAAAACAAATGTCTGGATAAAGATGATGATGAAAAGTATCACCAAAAAATCTTTACAGGGGGAGCTAAAAGACAAGAAATACAGAATGACAAAGCCCAACATCAACAGGTGACCTGTGATCTTGAGGAAGGCACTGAAGTTTCGTACAAAACTGAATTATTCAATCCTGAGAGGCAAGGAGTGGAAGCCAGAGAGAGTTTCCATAGCATGCAGGATGCTCAAAGTTTATCTCTTGATTTTAAAGACTTTAAAGAGTGTTTTGAAGGGAGTCCTGAACGAATGGAGAAAGAAGAAAATATTTTGGAAAACTGCATCCCTGATGTGAATGGTGGATGTAATGGAGAATTCGTAATTGAAATGGAAGAGACAGGAAAGCAGGCTCAGAAACCGACTCACCAAACACGCCCCTTCAGCAGTATTGGCCTGAAAAAAAGGAAAGACCAGACCTTGAAACTATGTGAACCAAATGAGAATTTCTCATGTCAAAAAATAGCTGCTAAAAACGTGCAACATGCATATTCTCAGAATTTTTCTTCATCAGATGGAGAGAGGTGCCCACTAAACTTGCTGTTTCCTCTGCAAGAGAGGCCTGTGTGCTTAAGCAAACTATTCCAGCCAGGGAACAGTTTTTATGAGTGTTTCTGTCATCTGTCACCCCTGGAAGCTGGAAATGAATGTAATGTGAAAATATCTGCACTGGAAAAAGCAGTGGCTCTGTGTTCTCAGAGGATATTGGTGCTGATGCAAGAGAATGAGAATTACTCCAAAAAAGTCTTTATATTACAACAGGAGAATGACAGATATGCTCAGATGATGTGTGCCCTGGAAGAGGAGATGGATGCATATTTTCAATATGTTTTAGCAGTAGATGAAGCTAACACTGTTTCATTCCAAAACTTACTTAACAAGGAAGAAGTCGCTGGTGGATGTTACAATAACCTTACAGAAGAAGGCACCATGACCCCAGGAACATTTTTAGTTGCAACTTTTTCTAAGAATCCCTCATACGTTGAAGAGAAAAATAGAAATTCTGAAAAAGACTCATTGTCAGTTGCATCAAATAAATTTCACGGGAGCATTCCATTCCTGAATGAAAAGAAAATGAGGTATTTCCAGCTGCTTTCTGACCTGAAAGAAGAAAGAAGCAGATGCTTCAAAGAAATGGCTAAATTATTACAAGACAAGGAGAACTATGTAGCAAAATATAATGAATTAATACAAGAGAGAAAGAGAAATTTACAAAGAATAGCTCTTTCAGAAAGTGAAAAAGAAACTTTGTTGGGACATTTGGCAGAGATAAAGTGTGAGCAAGACAAATATAGGACCTTAGTTTCAGAACTCCAGGACTGCAAAACTAGCTGTTATCAAACCATTTCTGACTTACAGGAGGAAAAATGTGTACTGAAAAGAGAGATAGACAGAATTAAGCAAGAAACTTCAGAACAGCTGGATGAAATTCAGAAAGCAAATGCAAACTTTAGTTTAGAAAATAAAAATTTAAAAGAACTAATGTCTTCTTTGGGTTTCACCTATGAAGAGCTGAGAAAAGAGAAAAGCGTAGGAATGAAGAAAAATATAGTAAAACTAAAAGAAGAAAATCAACAACCTGGTCTTAAGCCAAAGAAAGTTGAAACAGCATGTAGTGCAATACAAACTGAAGATCAGGGAGTTCTGGCTATAGATCCTTCAGATTATTCCCCTGGGGAAAAGGTAAATAATAACAGTAAGGAATGCTATCAAGCAACATTTTCTAAAGAAAGGGAGATACAAATGTTATTTGGAGGGCAAAGCTCAATTTGTGATGGAGGAAACTGTAACCTCTAACATGAGCTGAGGTGCTAAAGTTAATTTTTAAATGGAAGGCAAAATACCAGAGAGGGGTTTTTTTGGAATGTTGTGTTAGACAATAAAATTATACAGCAAGCTACAAAGTGAAATATAATACTTAAAAGACTGCACTGTTCAGGCTTTTAAAAAATTATTTATGTTATTGCAGGA
Organism: Zosterops lateralis; assembly: GCF_965231275.1. Classification (NCBI taxonomy): domain Eukaryota; kingdom Metazoa; phylum Chordata; class Aves; order Passeriformes; family Zosteropidae; genus Zosterops; species Zosterops lateralis. Next base: position 12,638,587 of record NC_139766.1, read on the forward strand.
GTAAAAGCTTTTACAAGAAGCTTTTATTCTACCACAAGTTCTCCTAACTGAAGGAAACTTGTTATAATGGTGAAAAAAACATGTATTGGTGAAAAGTGTGGACATCTTCATTTACTAATTTTGATTCTGATTTGGTCTAATTTTTTTATTGTTTTGATGCATATGAAACGTGTCTCTAAAGACAGGATCTTAACTCTTGATGGATTTCTCGTCCACATTTTTCCTCTGTAGTCGTGTATCTTACACTACAGTCAATATCTGTGTAGATTATTATGTACTTATAAATGCAGAATTACTACTTCACTTAGAACAGTCAACAGGGAAATATTATATGTAATACCTTGATTTTATGCAACTTTTTTGTAGTCGTTTAGGAGGAAACCATATATTGTTCTATAAATGACTGTGCCATTTGGTACAGATGAGAGGAGTCACCATGTCTTTTGTCTATCCAGGGCAGCATGTTTGAAAGCTACAGTATGATGAAAGAGCAAGTCAGAAAGGCAGAAGAGGAACTAAAAATACAGCAAAAGGAATTAGAAAAATCAAAAAAAGAGGTAACCTTCTACTCTGATGTACTTCTGAGGAGCAAATTTGTTTTTGCTTACATGGCTGTCTTCTTTCTGCCAGGCTCTAACACTTTTACAAAACAGGGAAGTCTCTGATCTGCAGAACCAAAGTGTTCCTCTCATCTTTGAGTGATGAGTGGCACAGTCACTCTTGGTTGGCCAGAACATCAAGTGAAGTTTGATGCAGCACACTGTGCAGAGTCTGAGTGCCCTGAAAAAGGCACACACAATAACCTGCCTACCCTGGCCATCTCTGGGCAGCTGCTTCCCTCCACATCACTGGGAATAAGGAGAAGGAGGAGGCAGTGGAAACACTGAGGGTTACTGCAAACCCGAATTGAAAGTAGTTTTTGAATGAGAAGCCAGATCATGTGCAGCTTGGCCCTGTCAGGGGTTTGCTGTATCCAGAGGCATTGCCAGGTGTGCTGCCCCTTGTCTCCCCAGCTCTGTGGCAAACACCAAGTCCAGCACCACCTACTTAGAGTTCCGTGTGTGTGTGAGGTAAATCTGCACTTCTGACACCATCTGAGGAAGCTTTCAGTGTTGTGCCTTTCCAAATGCACTAGATACTCACATTCTTCATTAGGCAATCTCCACTCCACGCACATCTAAGCAGAATGTGTTGCTTTTATGGCAAGTATATATTTATGGGATTGTAACAGGCATCACTCACATGCCCTGTGGAAAAACCATTGGCAGCACTGGGTGTGTTGAGTATGTAAAAGAAAAATAGCAGCAGAGTTTTCATGGTGGTTGTGTGAAATTATTGTCCTTTGAGTTCCCAGCTTCCAAGTGATGCAACTGGAATGAAGGAATGGATTTAGATGACAGTTGGATGGTCAGACAAGAACTTCTGACCTTGTATTTTGAACATAAAGAGATAGTTTTATTTTTATTTCTTTTGTAAAATCTGATTAACTTGGATCTTTCTAATCCTTTGTGTGTTATAAGGAACTTGTGTATTAAAATACTCTCTTCAGTTCACTTAAAATATTGTGAAACATTTGCTTCCAGAAGGGAGAAAAATGATATATCATATTAATGAAGAAAAGAGCTTCCTGTCAGGCAACCAGCTGAACTGTTCAGGGGCTTGTTTGTGGTTTTTGGTTTGGGTTCGCTTTTGTTTTCAAAACTACAGTTAATGTACCTAAGTGGAATAAAGGCAGCCTAGAAAAAAAAAAGGTGGACATATGGAGGGCTTTTTTTCTCCCTTCTTTGCATTCTTCATTTTTGACATTTTTGTTTTGATTCTCATACTGAATTAAACAATACTTTGTGCCAGCTAATAAGGAGAAAATTTACTCTATCCCAGTTGAAACCAGGACACATTCCTCAAGAAAACTTTTTCTCCCTGCCCAGCTAATAAAAAACTTGCTTTCACTTTGCTCTGAGGGCTTTCAAAGATGTAATCTCTGAAATCATGTGTGCATAAACCACTGCTTTTTTAAACTTTATTCGGAATATTCATGGTACCTTCACATTTAGAAATAAGTTTAAATATTATTTTTGGCATAGCTCTAGTGAGATACTCTATAGGATATACTTCTAGAGTTGCTGTAATGTATTATGATAAGATTGTAGTGTATTGTATAACTTGATTTATTTTAATCCATTTATAAAAATTCAAAAGCTATGATGAAGAGAGCAGCCTCAAATCTGTAGATAAACTCGTATTGAAAGAGGATACCACTGCTGGACTAATTATACTCAGTAATTTTTATTCTTCCTGTTAGGCTCAGAAGTGGTACAGAGAACTTGGTTTTGCTGACACGAGGTATGAAGAAACCCAAACTCGTTTGATGCAGGCTCTCTCAGAATTAGACCACCTTAAGCAAGAAGTTGGGGACAAAATGCAGGGAAAGCAGCACTGCAAATTAATGGTATGTATGTGAATGGAATGGAGAAAAGCATGTTTCTCGGGAGGGAGTGTTCTGGCTGCAGAAACACCCAGTATTGGTATTGGGAATAGATTTGAAGCAAGTGTAGAGCCTCTCCAGCCCACTGGAAACTTAAAAGGGAGCAGATGTTATCCAAGGTAGACCATCTGTCTGCAGAACAGCCCAGAGTCTGGGCTCTGCATGGGCAATATAAACACTTGCCTTTCTTCTTTAGAAGGGCTCTTGTTCTGCTCTCTTTAGCCAAAGTAATTTTCAGGTGGCCTTAATGAAAGGTCTTGAAAGAGTCTGCAGTGTTTGCAGTACTTGGCCTTTTTGCCCTGATTTCATGCCTTGTAGCCCTGATTGCTGGATTTGGACAGGCAAAATGACACTGTGGACAGATGGTGTGGATTAAAGTCAAAGTCTTTAATGGACACACATGGCCCAAATATGTGTCCCCAAAATCCAGGCAATCTTTCTATCACATAGAGAAAAGTCTCACTGGATTGTGTTTATATCACAGAAATTCTGATTTTGCTTTAAATTAAACAGTTTTAAATTTTCATGTGGTTCTCTGTCTTCATACAGGTTTATGTTTTCCACCAAAATAAAGTGTTTTATGGAAAGATTTTTAATTACTGAATAATCTTCTGGAAGCAGCTTTTATAAAGACTTTTCAGCTAACCCTGAAATTATTTTTGCCCTCCTTTACTGGTAAGCTGCAAAGAAGAAATAGACAATTTCTACCAGCTAGAAAAGCTGAACTGCTACATTTGTAGCAGTCTACAAATATTTGCAAATTCATTTTGGACAGGTCGGATGGATATGGCTTTAGAAGAAAATAGAAACAAATTCTGGAAAATATAAGGGTTCTGAGATCAGTTCAGTTGCCTAAATGTCACTTTATCCCAGCTAAAGGCCTTAGGGCATCCTGGCTGAGGGTGTAGGTAGCCACCTGCAAGTCCTGGGCAGTTACTTCATGTTAGTTTGTACACCCTATGTGACACTATGGGCTGGTGTTTAGACAGCTGAATTCTGACTTTTAAAGGAAAAAGAAGTACAGATTTTTCATATCATTGTGATGTATTGGCAAGTAGCATCTTAATCCAATAGAATCTATTTCAAGCATGAAGAAATTCCCAAATAGTCTGAAAATAAAAACAAATGTGTCATGTGTTTTGTTTAAGCTAGCAGTTAAGATTTTGGGTGCATTTTTGGGAAATGGAGCTTTAATCCTTTGTTTAGGGACAATCTGGGGCAATTATTGTTTATTATGTTGGTCAAGGAAGTAAGACATTAATTATTCCTATGACTCACATGGGAATAAAATTAATAGACCTTGACAGAATGTTTTTACACTGGAAAAAGTGCAGGTCAGCCTTTCATTGGAAAACCCTGCCACTCTTAAAGCCCTCCAACAACTTATGTTTTAAAATTAATGTTTATTGATCACTAGTGTATATATATATATGCAATATTGTGATGCTGTTTGATTTAGGTCTGACTTCTTCATCCTATTGAACTACTTGTAGGCTTAGTGTCAAATTTTTGAATATAAGTGTCTCATTCCAGGGTCAAGGATTCAGTCCATGTACATCACAGAACTGGGTTTATCCTTCAGTTGCACTATTTGATGGCAGAACTAATTATCTGCATAACTCAAGTCCATTATGTTTTAACCAAATAATATTGATTTTATTGGCACAATTTAGCAAGTAGTACAATAGAAAATAGAGAGATATATCTTAACAAAGGTCAACTTCATTTCAATAACTTACTTTTAAAATAAACTTTTTTAATATACACCAAGCTGTTGATAGTGGGTGTGTGTGAGGCTTTAAAATGTGAGTTTTTCTTGATTTAGAAAAAAGAAAAAAAAAGACTTTTTGTCACAAAAAAGATCATGATCTACTTTTGTATCATCATGTCACTTCCTGAGGGCAGTTTTGTCGACTGTTAATCCAGTTTTTATTTTCAGTTACTTGCCACCCTTGACCAAAATTCTTTTTCATTACTCGGAGTTACTATTAAACCCTTATAGAGTAAATCACTGTAATTTGTGCTTTTTCCTGTTCTAAGCTTCATTTTTCTGGAACACCTCTTGCTGCAATGCTTGGAAGAAGTGAAGATGTGAGCACTCCTGGGCCTAGAACCCAAAGTGATTGAAATATGCTGTGTTTTGAGTGTGTCATTTAGAACTTTTTGCATTTCTTATGTTCTACAGGCCCTGCTGCCCAGGGAGATCCTAATTGTCACCTGAGACTCCATTAGACTGTCACAATATTATTCATTGCAAGTAAAAGATAGTATGTTTGAAGCTTACTGATAGGACTCTTCAGTGAAGTTGCTAACAGGTGAAATATGCTTTAGCCTAGGAGTATTTTGGTGAGTTTTCTGGGATGTTGAGGTGGCCTTCTGAGCAGTGGTGCTCTGGTTGAATTTAAGAGAAATAAGGGGGTGAGCAGGAAGGTGGCAGGGTACTATTTACAGCTTTAAAAATTAGTGGAAGAATTTTGCATGAAATGCAGACAGTGAATAAGGCACCAGGCTTCCCCAGTGAACTCCTGATGACTGTCTGTAAAAAAGGCCTGTAGCAAAATGGTCATATTCCTTCTCATTTTCTCACTGAGATTTCAGACAAGCACAATTTATATAGGAAGAAGAATATAGAGGTTTTATTTTTAACGTTTAGGCACAAACTTTAAAGACTAGTGATCTTGCCAGGTTTTACAAGAATGCAGTGTGTTAAATGCTCTGTTTTAGGCTTAGTTATCCTTTGATTAGTTCCCAGTCCCAACTGCTGTGTCTTTCATTTTTCTGGAACTTGACTACATAACCTATGGTCACTGCAAACTGGGACATCTGGCAGAGTGCTCATATATAAATCTTGTATGCCTCGTTTGGGCATTGAAACTACAGAAAACTGCTAGTGGGTCAGCAAAATGCAAAAGGAAGGAGGGAACTGTTCTCTGTCTCTAACCTTCAAGCAGTTGTTTTATTTCCCCACCTTTTTCCCATAAAGTTAGGGAGTGTTAGGGATTTCCTTCAGTTAGGGAGTGTTTCCCTTTTGGTTTTAACATACTTTTCGTGTGGGAGAGAAGATGAAATACCATGTCATGGACTTATCCTCATGGTTTTGTCCCTGCAGCCCTGTTCTAATCCATCTTGATGTGTCCAGCTGTTCCTATTGTTCTCTTGACACAAGAGGGAGCCAAAAAGTTTGGTACAAATCATTCAACCTGCTCCACTGCTCTGCACAGAGGACTCTCTTCACGAGGAAGAACACTGTGACAGTGTCGTATTTCCGTTTTACCCTGCCTTGCAATGATGGGTTGCAGGCAGAGTAATGTGATCTGTCAGTTCAGTTTGCTGTTCCCTATGGAATGGTGCCTTCAGTGTGCTGTAGTCAAGGGTGTCAAAGCCAGAAAGGCTGGGAAAAATTTACTGTGGTGTTGTGCATCAGGGCTGAGTATAAGCTTCTCCCTCCCTGTATCAATGTTTGTAACCATTAAAATCAAACATCATTCTGTTTTGTCAGCAAGTTGTGTGGTTTTACCACAGAATATCATGGGTCTGACTATAATTTTTAGCTTAATCTTTCAGACTTGCTTATATACTGGTATTTATATTATCAGAAATGTCAACCAGCTGTGTATATCAACTCAATATTTTTTTAATGTAATAGCATAACTGTTTTTTAGGATACTTCCTTCTCCTTCAGGTTTTCCTGATTCTAAATCTATATGTTTAATCAGGCAGTGTCACTTGTAGGAGTTGACCTTATGATGCTGACCATCAATCTAAAGCTCTCACTAATCCTTTCAATCTGAGTGCATGAAACTGGGGAGAAAAGAAATTGGAGAGTGGGGGAGGAGGACTTAAATTCAGAAGCTTCTCTTTCTACTTGTTCTGTATCACTATTTTTACATTTAAGGTAAAAAATATATTTTTAGAAAATTTTACCTAAGATCTGATTTGTTTATTAATAATCTTACAAAACAAATAAATATTTGGAAGAGTGGAATTATCTCTCTGAGATAAATATGTGTAGAAAAACAAGGGACATATTATATAGCTTCTTGTTGAAGCAGGAGACTGAGAACTTCTGAGGTTTTTTCTTGCTCACTATGTCAGCAAGAAAACCACAGGTTGGTCTCTTCATCTGTCTTTGCCCAGTCTCACCCTTTATTAAATCATTGCAATACATATGTTTACCTTGAAGAAATGTTATGACAGTCCAATTCCATACCTGTTCTCACAGGGGTAAAGTACTCTTTACATATAAAGAGTTTAAAGTAGTGCAAAATATTAGTGGTAATACGTTGGTGAAGTTTTGGGAACATACATTCTATAACAGCTTGCTTCCTTTTGATGTACAAGGTAGGTAGTTATATTGATTGAGTTTTGTGGCATAAGACATAATTACGAATATTTTTGTTATTTTATACACCTAATTTGAAAACTTGTGTATTTTCTCTTTGGCCTGTGTTCACTTTGAAGGATGCCCAGGAAACAGAGGTGAATAAAATAGCCAGTAAGAGATTGGAGCAGCAACTGTTGACCTTGAAAGCCCAGCTCAGAGACCAGGCTGCATTACAAAATCAATTTCATGACTTGCAGAATAAAGTGGAACTCCTTCAGGCTCAGCTATGTGAAAAGGTAAAAAGTTGTTTTCTGTGTGCTTAAATGTGAGCTTAGACTTCAGATTCTACATCTCTCTTTTAAAGGGAGTAGCAAAATAGTCTTCTTTCCTGGGAATGAATCTGAGGTTAATTAAATGGTTTCCAGGCATATAAAAGAACTGACTTCAGAGAAATGTAGAAAAGATGTAAACTGCCTGAGTGATCCATGCTATGGAGAAATGATAGATGGTCATGAAAGTTCAGTCTCTGCTCTAATTAATCCTTGTAGTGTAATGCAAGCAGTCATGCTGAAATTCGTTACAGAGCCACCTCCTTGGGTTAAATTTTCAGGAATTTTTAACATTCCCAAGTCTCTTGTTCCGCTATATCAGGTTATGAAATTCCAAGCTAACAATAGAATTTTGATAGAGTTTTCCTAACTTTTTTGGTTCATCTGCTAGGGTTACACATTAAGAGTAAGACATTTTCAGGTAGGTGTGTGGTTTGGATTTTTGTCGTAGTTATTCTGGTGAGAACTCCCATGTATGCACAGATGTACTTACACAAGCCGTTTTTACACTTTATTATATTTCACCTGGCAAACCAGAGCAGGTACATTAAGATTTGCAAAGCTGCTGCCTTACAGTGTGACAGCAAAACTGCTGCTGTAAGTGTGACTGCAGCTACTGAACTCTTGGGTGGAAACAAATTCCTCCTAGGACTTCTTTCTCTTAGATTTTCTTTCCTGTTGGGAACTATATTTTGGAATGAGATGATAGTTAACACTGTGAGCCAAATTGGAACTGCCCATCAGGCTGTGAAACAGCTAGTAAATGGCATGTTCTCAATGGTGCTCTTTGTTCTTCATAGCCTGATACGATGAGTAGAACATGCTTTTCCTCTGTCTATACTCTGAAATACAAGAGATTGTTGTCTTCTCCCTACTGGGAAAAAATTTCATTCTACTTTCTCCACAGTAAACCCATCTTTCTACAATTTGGTTTTTGTTTTTTTGTTGATTGGTTGGTGGTGGTAGTTTTGCTTTGTTTTTCCTGGCCTCATCATGTGCTATGGTTTGCTCTAAGCCTGTCCTGTAAAGAGGGTTAGTGGCTTCTGTCAGGCAGGGGTTAGGGGATGCCTCTTAGAACAATGGTGCTGGTAAAATGAAACTGTTTTGTACTGTCTGGTGTCTAATCAAATGGTAGGTGAGTAAAGAGTGAGATGTGCTGTCCAAATAAATGGACAAATCTTAATTGTTCTATTTCATCAGCAAGATGTGTAGCTCCCTGCCTTGTCAAAAATTGAATATATGCAGTGCAGGGAGCTACTGCCAGCTCTTTCTTTTCTCCCCCAGTGCTAGTGCAATGTAAAGACATGGTTCCCCTCTCCTGCCTGCTCTGATTCCTTTCAAGCCCACAATTTATTAGCTGAGGCCCATGTGACCTTTTTCAGCATAACTGAGTTCTCATAAAGGAGGCTTTTTTAATGATTAATATAATATATTTACTGTAAACTTCATAGAAATATAAATTGTCAGGCAAAATAAATGCAAAGGAATCTGTACTTTATTGTCAAAAATAATGTATTGATTCATTATAGTAATGGATTTTATGTGGGCAGATACTGTATTTTTTTCTGCATAATCAAAAAGGAGTTACCATGACTAGATTTTAATCATAAGGTACAGACTAAGTAATCTGGGCCACCCTGCTTCACCTCCTAGTAAAGGACATGGATCAATTCTGTTAGAGTAAAAGGTTGTTGATGTTTACTTTTCAGAGTAGAATATACATGCAGAAAATCCCTCCTCTCTTCTCTAATTTTACAATATAATATTGATAAGGAAAGGAAAATATTTCCCCAAAGAATGTTTTGGAAGATTCACAGAGTAAATATGAACATGAGTGCATAATGAAGGATACCAAGTCTTTAATGTGATGCTGCTTTGATTAAATAACGTCACTGATATAAGGCTCCATCTCAGAACATTCAAAAGCCTTTGTTAATCTTTAAGACCAATCCTAATGTGAGTAGAGCAGTTTTTGTATGCCAGAGCCTATCTGTGTGCAACCAATGCCTTACACTGATTCATCTTGTTTGTGATACACGATCACACAAATATGCAAAGTGTACACCTTGGAGTCAGGTCTAAAACAAATATCAGAAAACTGCTAGAGTGTTTCAAAGTGATTCTTGAATAAATTGATGCAGGATATTTTTCAACCTTTCAGGAGAAAGAACTGCAGAAGAGAAAATCTGAAGTGAAGTTGACATTAGCTCCTCTGAAGGTACTGTATTTCCCTGAACACTGATTTGGGACCTCCACAAAGGATTCTGTGTCTGTGCCTTCCTTATGCACTTGTCCCTGATTTAGCTGGATGCTGCTGGGCTTTCCCTTAGGCAAGGGCTCACTGACATTATTGCAGGGTTACTTCTAGCCTATCAAAAAGGGGACCTTGCACAAGCATCTTTCCAGTTTATCTGTGCATATATTTTGCTCTTGAAGGGGTGGAGGCATCTAATAATGTGGAGACATAGGAATACAATCTATAGCTTTGGGTCAAAACATTTTACAGATAGACACAAAATGTAATCTTACAGTCTCAGCAGGGAGTGAAATGACAGAAGCATGAAATGTTTATGTGTTCATGCCACACAGGCTAAGCTGGCTTGCCTCACCCAAAAGTGCCAGGAAAGGAACAGCTTCATTAGGAGAATGCATGAAGAATTCCACAGGCAAGGATTTATTAACTCTGCATTTGATGAAGAGATGAAGAACTTGGTGAATGACATGACCCTGGCAGAGTACATGGTTGCTTTTACACCAATGTGTGATCAAGAGGTGAGTGCTCATACTTCCTTGTAGGATCCTCGTGTTTACACTATTTATTTAAATGCTGCTTTTCTAAGTGTTTATTGAGACTTAATGTGTAAGTATATTTCATTGCTTAATGTAAGTATGGCTTCAGACCAATCAGTGGAGTTGGCCATTTTACTGTTGTTGTAGGCAGGGTCTAAATTTCAGGAGCTTAAAGCAAAGTATGTTGATATTCCATGCAAGAAACACTCCCCTGATATTTTGACTAAGTATCTGATGAATAATGCAATACATGTTACCCAATTTAATTTTAAATATGGATTTTGCATTTCTTTGCTGCACAATGCATTGTTTCAGATTTCTGAAAAAGTCAGGAAAAAAAATGTCAACAGTGAATATTTTAAGACTTAAGTCAACTCAGTGGACATTTGTATTTGAAAGGGAGTTAGTCACTTGTGTTCCTCTGGCAAGGCAAAAGTGGGAAGCAGCCTGTTTCACACCTGGTTCTTTCAATATTGTCGTTAATACCTTGGATGCTGGGAATAAACTTCCTAATTTTGATGTAGTGCCTACTTGAAGCCATTATTAAAGACAGGAATCTCAATCTGGCAACCTGAAGAAACAAGAATTCCCTTGCAGTACCTCAGTGTCCATCAACAAGTTCTCTTTCCTTTTGATTTTCTCTTCCTTATTTTTTTTTAAAGCCTATAAAAGTACCCAAACAATATTTGGTAATGTTTGTGTCAAGTACACTCAAGTAGAATCTTTTTGGTTAAAAGTGGGGTAGGGGGAGGAAATATTGTGTGTTACACATTTGTATAATATTGTGTGCTTGTCACAACAGAACACAGAATATTGATTCATACTATATATTGTACTTCAGTAACACGATGCACTGCAAAATGAATACATAAAAATTTATCTTAATGACACTTGACATTTTCACCAGCAGAAGATGCTCATAATGGGCATGTAGTATAGTAAGTCCACAGGCTTATTTTTCTGATGATTTTGCATTTTTACACGCTGAGTTGATAGTGCTAATTCTTACAGTGTGACTAAGTGTTGCAAGTTATCACTGAGTCAAACTTGGTTTTGTGGCAAAAAGCAATTTAACTGCATGGAAAAGGTGGATTGATTCCTGGTTGCAGGACGGGACAGGACTCTGTGTCTGGCTGTGTCTCCTTTGAGTACCTCACATGCAGGTCCACCACTGCCTCACCCAAGCTCCCACTGCACAGGAGTGTTTGATGTGACAGTGGCTAGGAACTCATCTGTCAGAAGGGAGATAGTATTCCACTGCCTTCAGACTTTCTCAGACACTACTGTGATAGAGGAGCATTAGTAAAGTTTGCCAACACAATAAATATCAAAATACTATTCACACTCACACCATCTCTCCAAATGTTCAATTATCACAAAACTTAGCAGATCCAACAAGAGAGAATTAGATTAAAAATATATTCTGATATCCAGTGAACTTATCTGCAGCATGAAGCCCCACATTAAATCCCCTGCTTTGGTAGATATTTAGCTGTTCATGCTAAGTGGAGCACAAGCCCCTTCCCATGGTGTCCAGCACTGTAGTGGCCAGAGGTCTCACTTAGGCTCAGGCACAAATAGAATTCAAGGCTGGAGTTTTTTGTCATGCAGAGAACAAACTGGCTCTTACTGGGTGTCTTGATGCTGAGCTTAAGACTCTTCTGGTCTGTAATAAGCAGTTCCACATCTAACAGGGAGAAACTTTTCTGCCAAGTGAGAGTTGTATGTTCCCATGAAAAACGTGTATTTCTATGCATCAGGTTTCCAATGGAAGACACTTCAATGAAAAAAAGTCCAAGTTTCACTATTATTAATTTAATAATGGTTACAATTTAAAAAAAAAAAAAAAAAGAAAAAATAAACTGTTTCATATTCATGTGATACATTCCTTTGGTTTAAAAGATCTTGTACTGAATTCTGTAGACATATGTTGAAGTGAACTGACTTTTCATCTTGGAAGTTTTATTTCTTGCTTTCAACTCTTATTCTCACTGGACTTCATATCTAAGATTCTAGAGTTATGCCCAACATCCACTTACATAGAATTTCTTTGAAAGCTCATTCCTTCCTTCCTTCCCCTCAGATTTTCACTGCTACAGCATTCCTAACATTTGAATTCTACTATAAAAAACATGGTGGACTGCTTTTGGTTTTGCTTTTATTTTCCTTCTTAAATTAAAGAATTTCAATTGACTTTATTCATTACTGGACCCAGTAACAAATGGAAGCCTGTCACACACTGGCAGCAAATCTCTGTGCCTTGACTCACTGATGAATTTCAGCTCAAAGTTTACAGTGATGCATGATGAGGTGATCCAGACTCTTTTGAAGAGGACTCTGTACTCAATTCAGGGCCTGGCCTTTTGTAGTTCAGTAAAAAAGTCTTGAGTCATGTTCTAAGAGAAAAAATTGGTTCATAGTTCTAATAAGAAGTCCTTTTTTTTTCTCTCTCTCTCTCTTTCATCTGTACATGAAATTACATATAGAGGAGATAGAGCTACTTCAGCTAGCTGGGATATCTCAGCTTCAGTGGGGGACTTATGGGCACCACCAAGTTACTCGTGCTTACAGACCAAGGCAAACTTCAGTTCTTTGCTTATTCAGGACACAGTGGTTGGTTGGTCATTTCCTTCTGTTTGCCAGAAGTATTTTCTCCCTAATTTTCATTCCAATTAAAATACTAAAACACAAAGATGGTGTTGTGCAAACCCCACTGTCACTGAGCATCTCCTCATATTTCCCTTTCACCCTTCAAGGCTCTTCTCACAGACATGAAGAATCCCTGTTGTCCCTATGGCTTTATTTTGCTGACAAACTCAAGACTTCCATCAGTTCAATTCAGTTCAGCAGAGCAGCATGCCTTTTGAGGCTCATCATTCTTTGATTATTTTCACAGCCCAGCATTACATTCAAATGTTTGTGAGTAAGAAATAAAATTTGCTTGAATCATATAGTATCTCATAATTTTGTTCCAGCGGTGCACTCTTCAGTGAGGTCAGATATGTGCTATAATAATATGTTCATAAAAGAAACCCAGTTTTCCTTCTCTTAATAAATCCCTGTAAAGAGGAATAGGTTTTGAATTACTTTTCCACACAATAAAACTGTACATCATGAAGCTCTTTATTTGTAATTTAGTTTAATTGAGTAATTTAGTGTAATTTAATTTAATTTTAGTGGGTTTTTATCATAATAAACATATATGATTGCACAGAGGGGGTTTTATTGCAATTCTTTTTCATCCACCACCTATGTCACTGTGGTGAAAGGAAAAATTCTGTGCAGGATGGTGAACAAATGCTGCCTCTCATCTTGGAAAAAATCATCTTTTGTGCAGGCATTGGAATGAAAGTGTATGTCTAATACAGACTTGAAATTTTTGGAGGCACGAAGAAGTTGATTTCCAAGGCTTTACGATATATTCTCTTTTTAAAAGACTTGAGAAATCATTGCAACTCCTTAGAGTGGAGCGATACTAAATTTTGGTAATAGAAATATTTGAAAACCTTACCTTGTTTTTTGTCTGAAAAATAAAAAGCATGTGGCTGAAGAGGACACATTCCTGGGACAAGGGCTGCCTCCAGCGGGTGCACGTGGCACTCGGCACAGGGCCAGAGCTGGGATTCACATGCCCAGTGTCAGATGCAGAATATGTGTCCACGTTTGGCCTTTTGTCATGTCCCATTTTAATCACCTCCTTTTGAATGCTGATTTTTTTTTTTTTTCTTAATTGGAAGGACCTTGGCCTCATCCTTCTTTTCTTGCTTTTGTAGAATGAATTCAACGGACATTATTAACAATTACTGTTTTTGTGGCTTTCCCAGTGAAAAGAACACAGGACAGCATTCATCAACTCATCTTGGACATTCATGTTCACAAAACTAACAAAAAAGGACTGGGGCTTGGCTTTGCAACAGCTGTTTTACTCAGGATGTGAAAGTAGGAAGCAAGAGAAGATGTTCCAGATGAGTAATGGAACATGTGAAAGAGGAGGCTCAATTTTTCCCTGAGTTTAGGTGTCTACTTACAGTTTAAGAACCAGGCTTTACCCATTCTGGCTGGCTTGAACATGAGGCAGTGTCCATGCTGCTTTTGATGGATCATAGAACCACACAGAGGAGCAAGTGAGCTTGGCTGCCCTTCCATATGGACTCAGCCCAGCCAGTACAGTTGTGCAATATTTTGGGCCTTTTCTCTCTCTTTTGGGCTAGGTGTGGAGGACGAGGAGTATGTTTGATTCTTTCCCTCAAATGTTTAAGCCAACAGCCTCTGTCCAGATGTCTGTAATGGAAAATGGTGCTCATCCAATTTCTCTTGTGCTGGAGCACTTCAGCCTGATGATGTATTTTATATATTCTTTCCATAGTGGATCTGAAACCATTGTGGCTGTTTGCCCTCATTTCTTGGGGCTGAAAGGGAATTTGTGCAAGGAATATAGGGATAAATGGTAGTGCTTTTTAATGCTTTTCATGCAGTCATCTTAAACATTATGGATGGAAAGCTCCAGGCAAGGAATGTGTCCAGTGCAGTGGATTGTTTTACAGAATAGGGATTAAATGCGCAGAACAGCATAGCTTAATTCTTCTTTCTGTCAAGGGATTTCTTCTGAGATATATTTTGGTAGAACAATGCTTTTTGATTGTTTATTAGTTTGTATTTCTACCTGTTACTTTGCAAGAAATCACTTACTGGTTTCCAGTGAATCGTATTTGAAGATAATAGGCCTGAAATAAAATTCTCTGATGCTTTCCTTAAAATGGTTTATGTGTGGCTGTTAAGGTCAGAGCCTTTTCTGATACTGAGGGTGAGATATATTTCCTATACGATGTCTATACTTCTGACAGTCACCTGTGGTAGTTTATCTATTTATTTTCATAGTTAAAGCAGGGAAAGACATACTTCCAAGGAATTATCCTGCCCATGTTACGTATCTACTCTAGGTAAGTGCAGGTGACTGAGCACTGACAAGCTGCTGAGAGAGATTGTGGAGTCTCCCTCACTGGAGATTTTCAAGAACCATCTGGACACGATCCTGTGCTCTGTGCTCTGGGATGGCCCTGCTTGAGCAGGGAGGGTGGACCAGATGACCACTATGGTCCCTCCCAGCCTGAGCCATCCTGTGATTCTGTGAGGAGGTGGGAAGGGCCATAGAAGTTGGACTCCAGTGGTTGTTGGGGGGGCAGGGGGAGATATGCTTTGGTTTGATGAATTCCACCCTCAGAAGGAAGAAAGAATTTAACTTTGGACTTTGACTCTTTCTGGGACAAGGCTGACCAAGAGCAAGGAATCTTTCAAGACTAAAGTCTTTGTTTTTTTTTTTTTTTTTTTTGCAGGAAGAGGCTTTTTTTTACCTGACAGTACAAAAAACATGCCTTGAATTACTGGCATTACAAGTGGATGAAGGAGTGGAATTAGTTATTTAGTAATTTTTTTAAAAGAAGGGTAAAGTCTGTTCCTGAGAGATATGTTATTTTTGACCATTAGAGAAATTATTAAAAATACTGAGCGGCATGAAATACAGATTTTAAAAATTTAGTGGCAGCTCGGCCTTTCCAGTGAAATAACTGATAAAGCGGTTCAATAATTATTTAAGTGGTTGTGTGGATAGAGAGGATCTCAAGAATTTGAGATGAGGAGACTGAGGAGAAGGTTCTTACTTACTCAAGTTTAGTGTCCTTTGAAAGTAAAATTTGGTTTAGGTGACAAGATATAGATCTATTTCCTGACTGCAAAATACAGATATTTTAGCAATAGTTTTTGCTGTAATTCATGGGCAACAGCACGTGTTTCTCTAGAGTAACACATGCCAGTACAGGAGAAGCCATGACTAAAAGAAAGAAAAGCTTTAAAAATTAACCTTCCTATTTTTTCTGATAAATGACAGAATTTAGATTAACATAAAATGTACAATTAAAAATATGCAAGTAAATTAAAACATTTTCATCTTCTCTCTGACACCACTGTCTTATTTTTTTGTAGTGTTGGAGGAAGCTGATGTTTTTTGGTTTCAATAGCAATTCTTTTTAGAACTTGGCATTATGTAAGTTTACACTCTTCTCAGTTTGGTCAAATATCACAATATTTTCATGTCTTCCTAGGTGGGGTAATTTGTGGAAAATTCAGATGAAAGGGAAAAAAAAAAAGAAAAAAAAGGGAAAAGGAAAATAGAATAAATATAGTAGAAATAATTATAAGAAGAAAGAACCAACCTGAAAAAGAACAAGTTAATGTCTGGGCACTGAGACAGAATTTTGCTTAGCTGCATCCTTAGTGCTATAGGAAATGAACTCTTTAGTGCTAGTCTTATGACACACCAGAGATGAGTCTTTTGAGAGAATCATACCAACTTTCAAATACAGTGCAGACTATACTGTGAAATCTTTGTCAGGGTAGTAGCATCTTCACTCACTGGGGTTTGCATTAACCCTGCTTTCTGCTGAGTATCACTTCTTTGGGTGCAGAAGCATTTGCTAATTCCAAGAGGCAAAAGGGTTTGTGGGGTAAAGAGTTGAAGAAAAATAATGACCCTGCAAGGAGGTAATTTTTCTAGAAAGGAGTTGTGCCAGTGTGACGGCTTTGATTTGGGTGTGTGTTTTTTTCTGGGAGCTTTACCAGCTCCCCTGCCTATGAGCAGGAAAGTGATTTGCCTTTGCATGGGTCATTGAGCTCCAGGACTTGTTCTGCTCCTGCTCACTCTCATCTATCACCACAAATGCCTCTAACTGTGCTTCCTGTAGGGAGGAAATTCTCATCAAATAATTTTGGATCCGATATCTTCATGCCTCAAAACATTTCAGGGTTGACTTTTCATTGCTTTAAGCCAGCTGGCATTTTTTCTGAGTGATGGGGTGAGATACTGCACTTGTAACCTTGGTTAGAAACCAAGGACTTCTGGAGCTGCCTTGGGCTCCTCTGTTTAGAGGGGAACATTCAAATGTATAGCTTTCACTGTCCAACCGATCTATGCCTGCAATGCTAGGATATGTTTGGATATTCACACCACCTTGCCTAAATAAATGCAATATCCAGATAGTATCGCGGGCCCCCTCTATAATCAGCATAGAGAAAGCAAATCTTTTAGGGAAGAGCAGCAATCTAAATTCTGTGCCCCAAACTGACCAGTATGAGTGGTCCTTCCATTCCTGGATGTGCCTGCCTTGTGTCTGTTGTTCATCCTGAAATAAAGGGTCCAGGTGGTAGCTGCTCATCTGGCCACTTACGCTTGTGTTGGGTACTTTAGGGAGACCAATGGCCACAGTTCACCAGAACTGGTTCCCTCTGGTCATGGTGGGCAGCCAAGAAGGGGAGGTGAAATGGCACATCATGTGTTCTTCTTCATGTCATAATAGAACTGTATTTAGATCCAGGAGCTTGTCAATAAATACTCATCTTTCTGTTGGACCATTTCAGAGTAATCTTACACTACTATTGCATTTCAGAGTCCTTTGATTTTTCTTTTTTTTAATGGACACATGTGATGTAGCTAAAACTCAATAAAGATGCACAGAGGAAAAACAATATATTATTTTAACTAAAATGTGTTTTCTTTTTAAGTAATTCTTCCTGATCTGGCGTATATATGTATCTACATTTCTGGAGCTTTTGCAAGAGGGCTGATGACAATGAGATGTTAATGCATAATGAGGTGTAATAATTTTAGAAATAAAAAAATAACTCTTCAAAAGCCGAAAGGCTGAAATGGCAAGGCTTGCAATCACTAAAAAAAAAAACAACACAGTAGTGATCTGGTAGCTATTATAAATTTGGTTTTGGATTATAAAATGCTACTGCCCTGTAGTAGTAATTAGGATTCAGAGAAATCTACTCCTGCTTGCAACTGTTATGAGCATGTGCATAATTAAACTGCCATTTTTCTCTTAAATTTGTCTGCAGCTCAGTGAAGATATTCTAAAAGGATAGTTTGCTGTGGTGTTAAAGTTGATTTGGAAATTAAATAAAATCAACTGAATGAATATTATTTTTGTTTCAAATAGGAGGGTCTGCCTAAGAGGTCATGGAGTTGAACTAACACACTTTTGGAGTCTGTTCAGCTTAACTTTCTTGAGCATTTTTAAGTGGACAAATCTGAACTAGTTGTGTAGTGTGGAGAAAATATGTGTGTAAAAGAATCCTGTTAGAAATTTTGAGATTCTTCAAGTGAACTGAGATAATTTTTAAGATTAGGAATTTTCCTAGTTTTCATTTAGGTTTTCTTAATATCTCAAGGCAAATTTTCAGCTGCAGTTAATGCTTAGAGATATTTTTTGTTTTGTTTTGAGAATGACTTGTTGAATACAGGATTCTTTATTTAGAGAGGTGCAGGAATGCTCCACATCTGAAATAATTGGTATGGGTTTTTTTCCCTTATTTTGCTAAATGTAGTTTATTTACAGTTAATTTCTGTGGATATTTCTTTTAGTGAACTCATCCAAATGGGTTCTACTGATCCAAAATGAGCAGCACTGGAAAACTTAATCTGTCTTGACTTTCTTAAAAGGCTATTTTCTCTTGCAGATGCTGCCTTCCTCCATGGACGTTTCACAGGCTAATGTGAAACATGGACAGCCAGAAGATCATGTGGCACGTGCCAAAGGGAATGAGATGATGGGGTCAGTATCTGCAAACTCTCAGGCAAGGATGGATGGCCCCCACTGTTCTCCCATCACCCCAAACATGTGTGCTGGTTCTTCTGTTGGAGTAACAAGCCCTGAGAGGATCACGGCCTCGCATCGAGAACTGAGAGAAAAGCATCACAAAAATTGCCAGGTCAGTAAAAGTTTTCTCACTGTTTTTAGTTTAGTGAAATCTCCTGTTCTTGGCAGAAGATACAGATGTTTGAGTGTTTCCTTCCAGAGATGGACAGTTGATTGTTAGTTTAGACAAACTGACAAAAATAAATGTTTATTATTTTTCATTATGCATTTCCCCCCCATTGTTTAAGAGGGGTTTGAGGCTTGTAAAAATAATTTAAAAATTCTGTTTTCATCTATGGTAAGATAACCTTTGCAAATTGTTGGATGTTTTAAAAAAAGTTGTTATGTTGATCTTGTCTTACCTTTTTTACCCTCCAATTCTTTTTTTTTTTTTTTTAGTGATCCAATTATTCCTATGCCCTGAAGCTCTTTATAGTAATTTCCATTAACTGCAGGAATCCTGTTAAGAACAGAGCTGATCAATTGCAATTGCATTTGTAACAGTCTGCTGCTAAACTAAACACGCAAGAGATTTCAGCCTCTCTGAGACAACATAACCTCTTCATACTTGTATGGAAACAAAATTCAAATATGCAGTTACTGGAGCCAGTTAGGTAGAGTAGATAAAAATATTACTCTAGTGAATTTCCTTTGTAATCTTGGATTAAAAGAAATGTGATGAAACAATTAAAAACATAGTTTTTGCTTTTGGCATTAATGAAAAGAACATGCAAGATACTGAGATTTCCTTTTAGTTAAGTAATTTATGAAATAGTGACTCAGAATTCTGATAAGATGTTTCTTAGTTCAGGGCATATATGTAACAGTTCAAATCAAGTTTCCTGGTCCTTTTTTCTCTCACACTCACACGTGAAAAAGAGAAATGAAAATATGGCCATAAAAGAAAACTATTATGAGGAGCAGAATGCAAGTAGCTCTTTGATAGATCTTCGTGAACTCAGAGATTATTTTTTAATATAAATTATAGGAGCTTTAGTTAAATCCCAATGAAAGCAGGACATGGGCCTCTTGTACAGTTATAAGAGAGGCTGTGGCTGCAATCAGCCGCAATGCACAGAGTGTCCTGTATACATCCAGCAACACACTGGGACATCCAAGGTCACCGTTTCTGTTCTTTCCTCCTCAGATACCTTCAGTTGTCCCCTCCAGCTCCAACCCATGGGCTGGTCCCAGGCTGCCCCTGCTCCAGGAGGAAGGCCCTTGGCCTGTGCTGTCAGGGATGGAGGATGCTGCCGTGCCCCCGGAGCGCGGCCACGGCTGCCGGGCCACCGAGGGGAGGGGAGGGATGTCGAAACATGATGATGTATTTCGGGGTCAAATAGGAAATCAGCATGCAGGTGCTGTTCCCCAGGGAATGAAACACAAAAATGCCATTATGAATAAGGCATGGCTCTCTAGAGAAAAAACAGATGGCTCAACCTCAGCTACCACAGCAGAAAGCTATTTGCCAGACGTGTTGTCAGCAAGTAATAAAGGTCGATATCCTATGGGGAGGAATCAGCTGCATAGGAAAGAATAAAACCTGCAGAAATAAAACAAGGTAAACATCTTAGCAATGTGATTTTTTTCCCACTGATACAAAAGCGCTAATAATTTTTTTAAAGAATCACAGATATTTTACATGATAAATCACAGATTTTAGCATGGCCTAAGAAGTAGTTTGAGATGACTGGAAAATTGACATGGAAAAGAGCTGTGATATTTTTATGATGAAAATTTCATAGAACATTTGATATCACTGAAACACATGGATTTTTCATTAGCCAGGCCTCCTCCCCATTTTCTTTTCACCTTTTGTTGGAGATTTGATTTTCTTTTAACTGAAACTGTGAAACAATCTATTAAATCACTTTTGCTGTTATGTGCAACCTATTTCTTCAGTGTGCAGTGGCAAGTTCTGAAAGAACATCTCCCTTGTGTGACTGTTTCCTTTGGGATTTCAGGAAATGTAGTGTCATGGACTTCCTAGAAATTAATTTTGAAAAATATTAGAGGGTAATTTTTCTGTGTTTCTTTACTCTTGGGATATCTTTTAAAAAATTATCCTTTTTTTTTTTTTTAATAGGCTCAACTACAGCAGGACACTCAGTCTATTGCTATAGGGGCTAGTATCTGTAAAATAGCATTCATCAATTGTTGCTTTGAATTAACAAATTGCAGCTTAGCTTGAGTAGCTTTATGTCCACAGCCTCTTTCTTTAGGGGACTGGATGGGCCTCATGGGTACAGAACTATCTGAGTTCACAGGAGGGATGATGCAGACTGCAGCCTGTTCTCCCAAAGCCCTGCCAGAGGGAGAAGTGTATGGAGTGCCAGGCCACGTGTGCTGACACCACCAGGACAGCACTTCCTCAGAGTCTGGCTCAGAAATAGTTGTGCTCTGGGCTGCAGGAGCCTTGGGTGGATCCTGGCTAAGAAAGGGAGGAGGGAATTGTGTGTCTGTGTAGGTACATGAGTGCACTAATGCTGGTTGGCTCTGGGAAGTTTAACTGAGCATGGTTGTAAATTCCTCAAAATACTGATTTATATTGTGATCTCACCAGAGGTAATACATCTGGACAACATCCATTATTCATACATGTTTATAATTTTTTTGTATTTTTCATCACTTTTATTAGAAAAGGGCATTCACACACAGTAATGCATGTCACACTTGCTGCACTTTTTCTCTGCCTCCATTGATAACCCCAGTTGGTTCATAGTACATTACTACTTGTTTTTCAGAAGGCAGAAATAAAATGCCTGGTTTTGATGAAATATTAATGCACACACTCACACTTTATTGTAGAAACCTGCCTTCAATTGCTCAGTAAGGTAGCAGTGCAGTTGCTTGCAGCAGTAACTGAATTGCTCTTAATCCAACATATCTTTACAAAGCACACACCAGATGCCAAGGGAAATAGGCCCTGGAAGTGATGTTTTTGAGTGCTGCCTAAGGAGGAGGCACCAGTCAGGTTCCAAAATGGGGGCTTTTGCTTTTATGTGTCTTTCCTGATGCCTGAAGAACTTCTGAAGACAGATATACCTGCTATCCAGCCTTGTCAAGTATTAAGATATTTTGGTATGTAAAACCACTTGTAAATATTGAACATGGTAACTGTTATGTTGATAAAACGATGCTTTAAGAATTAGCCTTGTGAGAACTTTTTGGAGCTTTATCTTGCTGACAGTAAAATACAGAGCCTGCCAGTTCAATCTGAGGTCAAATCATAATGCATGAAGTTTGCTAATAATAAGGGTATTAATAATAATACTCTGTGATAATATGATAATAAGTCTTTGTTATCCTAGTGAAGCGATCTACTTTGTATTTGGGGCTATAGTGACTTCCCATGAAATTAAGCCTTTGTCAGTCCAGTCCCTTTCTATCACAGATAAGCATGGTTTATTTTAAGTGTTCAGGCTTCATTTTAAGCTAATTAGGTTATTTGGCCCCATTCTTCTTCCTGCTGGAACTAATAATTTCCTGAACAAGGGCTGTAGACACAGAGATGTAGATGGAAGAACAGACATTTGCAAGGATATTGCCTGCATTGAAGCACTATAATTCAAAATGGACTCAAGCAATTCATCCAGCAAATGGATTCTGTGATGGCACTTCGTTGCTTTGCTTCACAAGTCATAGATTTCAGTTAAAATCCTGTAGTGCCTTGTGGTTTTAATTTTTTAAGACATCCATTCTCCTACTACAAAGCATTGTTTAAAGATGTGCAGATACCACAGTTATCATTTGGCCAGCTCTTTCAGCTGCTTTTCATTTCTCTTAATTAAAAATGTGCTAGTTTGGGCACTACAGTAGAGGAATGGCAATAAATGAACAGCTATCAGTTTGGAGAGCTGCATGCAGCAGCACTGGAAAAGGTGAGTCAGCTAAAGGTTTTCTCTTTTAAACCTCTGTCTTACTCTATTTTTCCCACTACTGAATGGACAAATGAGAAGTGGTAGTAAGATCATACCAAATAATTATACACTAGTTGATTTACAAGATGAGAGGGTACATTGCACCATCAAACAAGGCCCTTCAAATTCTTTAAACATGGTCATTTATAGGAACCTGACCCAAAATGTACAGTGTCAGACCAGATGGTTTCTGGTGAGCTGAGGTCCTGTGGGAATCACTGAGTTATACAGGATAATTAATTTTGGCCCTTATTCTCTAAGGTATTTGCTGGGTTTTTTCTATATTGAGAGGGATCAGTAGCAGTGTGTTTGCAGAGCACATCTGAACTGGCCTGTGTTGAGTCACCTGTGGTCTGCTGTTTGCCATCCATGGGCCTGCATCAGTCAAATGGCATTATTTGTACTTGACTGGATGATGAGGATACTTGGAAGGAAGCTGGATGACAGCATGCTGCCTGCTGACTGATGCTCACCGAGCCTGCTCCCCATTCAGACTCTTTCACTATCTAAGATATTATTTGAAACAGCACAGGAAACTATTTTCTAGGATCAATAATTAGTATCAAATGAGTGCTTATTAATATATACAGGCAGTAATTGCCCAGTTCTTTTTTCTAGATTTGAGCTCCCTAATATTGAAATCAAAATACCTCTTTTTAGCAGCAAAATAATATCTTTTGTCTCTAGTTTCAACAGAAGTATTACTTAGAAATAGAATTACATGGAAGCAATAACCTGAAATAGTGCATAATGCTTTCTAAAGGCTGTGTAATAGATAAACTTAAAAAGGAAACTCACCGTGTATCTGAGACTAAAAATGCACTGTAGAGTAGTCTGTACCCACTATGGGGGAGGAATTGGAATCTGAGGATCAAAAACCACGGGAAACTTTCTCCTATAAGAGGTGAAAAAAATCCATCACCTTCTTCCAACACTGAATGCACATTTTCCTGAAATTAAAGGAAACTAATAATCCTCCTGCAGTTGTGCTTTATCTGTTTTGCCCTTCACTGGCAGGAGAAGTCATAAGCAGGTAATGTAATGCAATGCCAGTTTTTATGTGCAAATGCAAAGAACACCTATAATGACAGATCATGCATATTTTAAAAGAGTTCTCTTTAGTCAGTGCAATTCCTGCATTAGAATCCTTCTCTTATTTTTCAGGAAAATAGCATTCATAATATATATTTTTTAAATGGTAGGTTGCCCTGTATTTTGTCTACACTCAGCTGTGCATGCAGTCTCACTTAACTAGGAAGAATTCATCATGCAAGTTAAAAAGGTAAAGTTTCCCATTACATCTTAGGAATGTCTACAACAGAAATGATTTGATCAGAATCAGTGGAAGGAAGATTTCTGCATTCCTTTTTGAGAATTAATACACTGGAGAAGGCTGGGAAAGCACAGGAAAGTAGGGAAGATGACAAAACTCAAAGCTGCTAGGATCCTAGGTTGTCCTGTATATTAAACACTTGTAAAAAATGCAGAAGGATTGCTCATGAAGCCTGATACTCTCCATGTATTTCTTACCTTGTGCTATGAAAAGCTTTCATACCCATAGGAAGTTTGGGAATCAGGTCTGTGTTCAGTCTGTGGTCACTCAGCTTCATCCTCAGGACTGGTATTTTTAAGAGTCAGAACAGGACCAAGTTGCCCATTATTCAATTTGTTCTAATGCCTAAAAATACCTGTTTATATTTTTTTCTGAGTACCAATTCTGATTTGTAAAAGCACTTTCTAGTACCTTCTTAGTAACAGCCTTTTCATTGAGCCTGTAAGCTGATGGATATTAAACCCCCTAATTAATACCAGACAATGCATGAAAGATTTCTACTTAAGAGAAATCTTTAAGAGTGCAAACCTTTCTCTTAAAGCCTGATTAAACCAAAAACCTCACACATCTGTTTGCACAAATGTATTCTCATCAGGTCAGGCATCTGGTAGCACTGACTTAGGTCCATCCTTTTTACAGTACCTCGTTCTTGGCAATAAGGAGAACAACAAAACCTGGGACACATTACATATTTCAGAAAGAACAGCCTATTACATTTAGCTAGGAATATAGTCTGTCTGCAGTCTATCTGGCTCTGATCATCCCATCAGTCAGGATAATGGTGAACCATAGAATAATGTGTTCATTTACATATAAATGTGTATAAAATATTTATGTGCATATATATACACCTGTATATATGTATAATTGCATGCAGTTTGGCATGCAATTTTTGGCATAAATAAATATGGTTTAAAATAATAGGGAGAAGTGATTTTCTGCAGATCATTCTCTTTTTTTGTGCTTTGTTCTTTCCTCTCTCTCAGGATTTGAAAATGCAAGAAAGGACAAGAGAAGAGACTAATTTCTTTAATTCTTATTTTAAAGACTGAATTTAAACCTTAAATTAAGAGGGAACTAAGACTATTCAGTGAAAGTTCTGGTCGTACCTTGACTACCCTGCATATTAAAAGTCCAGGTACATACCAATCTGTCTTCTCCTTTCCAAATAAACTAGATTCCATGGGAAGGACACTCACTTGTGTGTCCCCCATGCCAGCCCAAATGTGGGACCAGGCCAGTGGGGGACACTTTGTCCTGTAGCACTTTGGCTCCCTGTGTTCTCTTTTGCAGCTGAAAAGAGTGGGGGAAAAAAAGATCAGTGGTTGCATAAAATATTGTTGGCACAATTTTGCTTTTATCTGCATAAACCATTGAGCATTTTCTGAGTGGGAGTTAGGCACCAGTAGGGAAAGTGTCAAGCTCCAATGGTGGGAGCCAGACTCACTTGCACCCTTGTTAAAGGCCTCTTGAACTGCGGCCACTGTCATATTTCGTGTAATGTAAACTACCTGCCTTTGGAAATCTTAATGTAGTGTGAAAAGTTCTTGAGAGAAAAAGCTATGACTTGTGAAGTAAGCACGTCTTTAAAAAAAGAGAGAAAAAGAAAAAGAAAGAAAAAGGAGCTAGAGGATGCTGTTACAGATGGTGGGTCAGGTTCAGCAGGGTGCAAGAGCAGCTCAGTTTCAGCCTGGTGATCCAGAGCAGCTGTGAGCTTGGCTTCCCAGGCGCTGAGACTGTGTGTTCGAGCCATTAGTGAGCCAGGTCAAATATCTAAGGATGGAGAGAGAGTTCTTTTTTTCATGGGTTACTGGAAGTATTTAATCAGTGATTACTCAGAAATTATGATGCTATATGTTTGCGTGTTTTTGATTATGGTGTGAGAACATGGAACAAAGGGGAATTTTAACAAAGAATTGCTAGGAGTTTGTTGGTTGGGATTGTATTAATTATATTTGGACAATTTGGAACTTGAAGTGCTATGGTTTGTCAGTGTATGGCTGGCTGGCAAAGCCTCCTTTAAGGGCAAGCACCTGGAGCATGATTTTTATCATGTAGCTCCAAGGCTGAAAATTGTGATTCTTTCTCACCCTCTCACTGAAAGCTGCGGCTAAAAAGGGAGGACGTAGCTGTCCCTTGTCCCCACCATCTGCTGAGTGCTGCCTCCCTGCTTTCCATCTGTGGGCTGGGGACTCTGCCTCTCAGCAGCCACATCTCTATTTCCAGCTGGCTGCAGACAGTCCCTTCTGGTAAATGGGCTTTAAAATCTCGTGGTGAGGTTATCTAGCTGAAAGGTATTGATAACTTGTTACTGTTCGCACAGAGAGCTTTGCCTGGGGCCACAAGGCAGTTCTTGTCTCTTAGAGGAGCTGATTTGTAGGAGAAAGTGTACTCCATAATGTAAGTGCTCTGTGGATAGCAAAGGACTGGGCTCTGCTCATCCCTGCCACCCTTGCAATTTCATGTGCCTTTTCTGTGCTGGTTATAATCACCAATGTGATGTGGCGACTGAATTAACAGTTTATTAGAGACCTTTTGTGGATGAAAGATCTTTTTCAAATGACTGTTTATGAATGAGAAAGCAGGCTCATTTGAAGTACCCGGGCTTGGCAGAAATAAATAATAAATCTATTTTATATAGCTCCTAGATGATCTGATGATTCATCATTTTGCAAGGCTGAAGTATAATGTCTGTATCCTATGGCTGGTGAGCATAAACAGAAACCATTTTGGTCACAATGAACTTGCTAAAGAGCAGATGACCACAGAAGGAGCTGTGCAGTAATTCTGCAGAATTAGGGGTGGATAGCAGGTGGCTGGCCCCAAGTGAGTGTTGGAGAGCATGTTGAAGGCAATGACCTTTTTAGGGTTTTGAAACCTAAGAAAGCAAGCTGCAGCTGGTGTGAACAAGAATCAGAGTCTGTTACATGGACTGAATCGGGTTAATACAGGAAGTACCTTGTTGTGATGGTGCTCAGGAGAGCCAGAAAAAAACACTGCACGCTAACAAAATGATGTGAATGTCATTGTGGGACTCTGCTATAGACTGCCTAGCCAGCCAGTGACACTGATAAATTATTCTTTGAGGAACTAAGAGACTCCTCTAAATTATAAGAAAGGCAACTAAGAAAGATGCCCTCCTTGATTTGCTGCTTGCTAACAGAGACGGTCATGAGCGGGGTGGAGATTGGTGTCTGTCTTGGCCACAGCAGCCATTAAGTGACTGAGTTTAAAATCTCTGGTTTTCAACAGGAGGAAAAGTGCCAGCAGAACTTCAGCCCTGGACTGGAGGAGAGCAGACTTTAGACTGCTCAGGGAACTAGTGAAGGAACTAGTAAGGTCCCCCGAGAAAAAGCTTTTGCAGATGCTGGGGTCCATCTCTGCCAGTCAGTTTTTTAGTACCACCTCTAAGGGCTCAGGAGCAGGCAATTCCTAAATGTCTCAAGTCAAGCAGATGAGGCAGAAGGCTGGCTTGGCTGAGCAGGGGTTTTCCTTTGGAGATAAGGTGAAAAAGGAGGGTGTATGAGCAGTGGAAGCAAAATCAGGTGACATCCTGTGTGCAGCTTTGGGCTCCACAATAAAAGAAAGATCTAAAGCTATTAGAGTGTCCAAAGGAGGGTTAAAAGATGATGAAGAGCCTTGGGGGGAAGCTCTGTGAGGAGCAGCTGAGGTCACTTGGTCTGTTCAGCCTGGAGGATACTGAAGGGAAACCTCACTGCAGTTACAGCTTCCCTGTGAGGGGAGGAGGAGGGGCAGGGACTGATCTCTGCTCTATGGTGACAGTGACAGGACTCCAGGTAATGGCCTGAAGGTGTGTCAGAGGAGACTTAGGATTGCATATCAGAAAAATGTTTTTCACCCAGAGTGGCTGGGCACTTGGAACAGCCTCCCCAGGGAAGTGGTCACAGCACCAAGCCTGACAGAGTTCAAGAGGTGCTTGGACACTGCTCTCAGGCATGTGGTGTGATTCCTGGAATTGTGCAGGGCCAGGAGTTGGACTTTTATGATCCTGCTGGGTCTCTTCCAATGCAAAATATTGTGTAATTCTGTGGTTCTGTTACATCTGGCATCTACATCTTTCCCAGAACAACAATTCCTGTTGTCCCCTTTAGAGATTACTCTGAGACTGCCATTTGCACTGAATTTTTCATGTGGACAGACAATTGATTCAACATTTTCTGGGTCTTCCCTGGTGACAAGACATCTTTTTTAGGCTATAGAATTAAGCCCTTATTGTTTACATCTCAGTCAACACAGCAGACCTTCAAGCAGTGATTATCAGTTGAGTATCCCCAGCAGAGAGTTGGTTACCAGGTGTTTAAGAACTAAGTTTAAGTCATGCTCCAAAGAGTGGGACTCCTTGGAACATGTGTAAGTCTGAATTAGTCTCCTGGCATCCCTGCAGTCATGAAGAGAAATCATCTCTTCACCTACAGGACAGGATTCATCTCATCATAATGTAGGTCTAAAATAGGCAAGATGATCTGCACTCTAGAGGTGGCTTTTCAACTCACTGAACATAAAGATGAGTGGAATGGAACTACCTCAGATGTCAAGTGTACACTGCAGGAAAAAGGGGAGGTAATTCCTGCCCAAAGCACTTTAGTAGTGAAGTGACCAAGGTCATGTGGTCCTTGGTTCTGGTGACCTGGTTGTGCTTATCAGGATAAAGACTTGCAGTCTTCCTCCTGAGTCCTGGGTGACTGTTCTGAGCACCAGAGCAGTCTTCATAGAAGAGAGAAGGGACATTAACACTTGGGAACATCTCTTTTGTGTTGTTCTATCATCTGGGCTTTTTTTTTTTTTTTTTTTTTCTAATGTTCTGCCTGAGGACTTTCCCTCTGTACTTACAGCTTGGGTTAAAGGTACAGTTTTGTCTTAATTTATGGTCACAAACTCTGGATTCACTGTAAGATGTTTAGGTACCAGTTTATAAATAGATTAAACAGGAAATAAAATGAGCATGTATACCTGACACCTTGTTGACCTGACAGATTCTCCCAAGGTCCCAGGAGATCAGAGGCAGCATTCATCAAGTGAGGCATTGAGCCAGGTGCAGTGCTAATATCTGGGACTTTTTGCATGATAATAAGCTATATTCATTGTTCTTTATTTGTGAATTGTGCACTGCTCTTCACTTGTTCATACTTCCTCTTGAATATTGTAACAGAGGACAATGCAGAACAGACGGCAGCAGCTCAAAACAGAGTATTCAAACAGGGATTCAGCCTGAGCTGTGGGGAGTTCTCTGCAGTGGATTAGTGGCTGCAGCACTGCTGTTCTCCTGGGAAATCACCTAAGCACAAGTGCTTCCTTTAGAGGGTTTCTGACCTCTTTTGTGTTGTTCTTCTTAATTTCTGTGTCCTAAGATTAAAACTATTCCTTGTTGGTATGCTTCCTTGGGAGTTTTGTGGAGTGTACAGGAGGGAAGTGGCTTCTGCTGCTCCTGAATTAAAAGCAATTGCTCAGACTCCTGCAAGTCTACAGAAGATGACATGTCAGCTAAGAATGAGTGCTGCTCTCTGCACTGGCAAACTGGATACCAGGGAAAGAATAATGTGATTGTCAAGATACAGCTTTCATTTTAATAAACCATTTTGAAAAGAAGGCTTTGCTTTGATTTATTAGTGATCCTTGGGGAGAAAAAAATTCTAAACTCTAGCATGAAAGCAAACACTCCCTGTCTGTTTTGAAATAAACATCCTGTATTCTGCTATATGGGGCTACACTATAAATTTTATAGATAAATAGGTTATGAATAAGACAATTGCCGTAGCAGTATTATTAGGAGTAATAACTTCTGTTGTGGATAAATCTGACCCTTTTAAAATGTAAAAACATTCATATTTTATTATTCCAGCCTAGCTTTCCCCTTAGACGAGGTTGTCCTGTCTGTAAGTTTTATTAGAAATGTCATGATATACAACCTACTATGTATTACTGCTTTTGAGTTCTCAGTTGAACAGAGGTTGTAGCAATACATTGTTTTGCATGTCTCAACTGCATGCTCTGGAAACTTAATACTGGGAGCTTCTTCCCACTTCAGAATGACTGTTTTGGGACTAATTACCAAGTCACAGAGTTGTACAAAATATCTGACACTGCTGGTTGATATCCTCCTTGATTATCAGTACTCATGGAGTGTGGGGTCCTTTGTATTTTTGAATTGCTGCACCTGCACCCAGTGTTGTCTGTTAGTGACCACACCATTAAAAAATCAACTTCTAATTTATTGCCTAATTTATAGGCTCACTTGATCGAGCTGTGACACAGTTGAACTCATGTTCAATGATTAATGTGAAATAAAAGGTAGTGTTACATGGCCCAGTTAGATTAGACGCTCTTGATCTAATCCTGTCAAGTCAGCCACAGCTGTTAAACATTTTATGTCCTCATATAAGACTACGCTTGTGCTGCTGTAGGTTTTTGAGCTAAAAGAAGATCATATTATTATTAAATAGCTAGAGCTTATATAAGAGAATAGGGTAATTATCCATATATGTATAATCATACATTTATAGGAGGACATGCTTAAACAAATATGATTGTTACCACATAAAATGCTACAGAAATTTTTCAAAGTCATAAGAAAAAATTAAGAGTTCATATTTTGTTGCCTTTCTTTTCGGTAATAACAAATGCCTCTTTTGTCCTTGAAAATGCCCCCTAAAATATTGAATTTGATTATACATGCCCTACATAATCACTTAGGGTCAAAGATGAGGATTCTTTGAGATTTTTAAATTTAGGTTTTATTTAATGCAAATTTACAGTTGAAGTATTTACCCTTTGGACTGTATAAATAAAACTAGCTGAAGAACCTCAGTGTGATTTCACTGGGACTTGGTAGCATTCCCCTTTTAAAAACCTGGCAAGTGACAGGGCTACTGAAGGGACATTTCATCACCCTAGGCATCAGGAAGTGGCTGCAGATCAAACTGCTGCCAGGAAAGTGTGGGCTTAGTGGGAATTAACAGATTCCACAGAACTTAAAGGAATGTTCTCATTAGGAAGGATGCTTTTCTTCTCACCTTTTTTGTGTGTCAAGATCAATATCTCATCAGGGAACCCTTCAATACTGAGTATTTTGAATGAGCATACAATAAATAATATTCTTTTTACTATATTTGGGCTATAGGAAAAATAATTTTCCTGGTATAATGAGTGATAAGTAGAACAAAGATCATTTGGGAATAAAATGTAGCTGTTTGATCCATTTGATAATTTCCATCTGGATGGCATTTGCTACCCACAGTAAGGGGAACGGAAGCTGCCTATTTCTAGGCAATCTGTTGAGTTTTTTTCACAAAAAAGGACAGTTTAGCTTTTCCTTCCATATGGACATATATTATTACATTTACAAACATACTGTTCATCTTTCTTTTTTTTTTTTTTTTTTTTTTTGAGATCCTCTAAGAAGCCTTTATTCCTAGCTGGGTTGAGATGTGGGTCAAATATTGTTGTTTTGGTTGTTAGGTTTTCCAAGAAATCAGTAAGATAGGGGAATGACTGCCATTATTCTGTATAGATAGGTACTAGTTAATTTACTAAACCAAAAGAAACCTTTCTTGTTGGAGCAGAAAGCAAGTTAGCTGTAATGAGACTGGAATTATTGTTCCTCTGAGCCTGACCATGGTGGAGGAATGGAAGTCTGCAAGTGTGACTCCAGGCTATTGTGGAATCCAAGTCATGCAATCTCTGTCATAAATTAAGCAAGTTCCACCTCAGGATTCTCCCTCTGGAACAGGGAAGTATTCTAAACTTTAAAAGGATCATTATAATGTCATCTTGGATAGCCAAAGAGAAACTGTTTTCTTAGTACAAGGAGGTGACAATGGTTAATTCTGTGGTTTTGTCACTGCCCTGGGACTACTGGATCTTGTGCATTTGTATAATTCTTTACTAGCTTTTGATAAGACTTATGTATCGGAGGCAAAACATCAGAGCTGCTTCACTTTGGCACCCTGGGTAGGCAGGCAGGTCTGTATCCTGCTCCCCTTGCTGAGCACAGTCATTCCAGCAGGAATTCCTCCCTCCCAAAATGTCATGAGGTATCCAAGGGCAGTAAGCACATAGGCATTGATGCTTTTTCCTTGGAATATTTTTATTTGAAAAGTGATTCTGTGCTCTGCATCACATTTTGTTTTGAAAGTGCTTGTGTCTAAAATCTTTGGAAAAGTGTAGAAATCTCTTTCCAATATCCCTGCACATAAAAGCAGGAAGGAACAGTTGTAGTTTAAGAGGACAGCCCTGTTTCTTCATAAAAAATACTTGTGGAATTTTTTTTCCTTTGCTAAACCCATGTGATGGAATCCTGCAGAAATGGGATATTGTGTGACTGCCTGGAGTGGAGGAAAGGTGCAAAACTTAGGAAAAGGGTATGAATCAGTGCCTGGTGTTTTAGGGCCACACCTCCTTCATCCTCTTCTTACTATTAGGCCATGGATTTTGTTTATTCTCTCTTTTTTGGTCTACTGTGGTAGCTGTGCCCAGGCAGCTTGATTGCAAATTCATCCACACAACAGTTCAGAGTTAAAACAGCCTTTTTTGCTGCCACTGATAATCATATGCCACTATCAGCAAAATTGCCACCTGTAATCAGATCTGTAAGAGCACAGATGGCTTCCAAATGCACTAATTCAGTACCAGAGCTGTGATTTTAGGAGCAATTGCTCCTTAGCATTTTGCACCTGGAATTTTTTACTAATTTTCATAATTATCAAACAGCTGTGAATGGAGACCTCCGGCTTGCAGGTACTTGTGATCTAAAGAAGTTGGAGCATGATTACACTCCAATTTCAGCAGAGGCTTACCCTGATTCAGTTAAAGTTCTGTTAGGGTCCAGTCCTCAGAGAGTTTCAGTGCCTTGTCAATCACTTATTTACTTGGTGAGTTATGGCTTTTGGATTTCAAATTATTTTTTTTCCCCTTGTCCTGTGATTCCAGGCCATAGCACTCATGTTTGGGATGTGCAATTCAAAAGGCAGTTCCTAACTTCCAGAAAATGGGATTTTTTTCCATGATCTGACCTTTAACAATCTGCACCAGTGAGCAGAGCCATGTCACAGGCAGCTGGTAGGAAAGCACTTGCCACTTTGACAGTCTGCATCTGATGTGGGAAGGGGGACCCTGCCAGTGCCCCAAACATAAGGTTTTCTCAATAAGGTGATACAGATCTGTCTGCTGAGAGGTTTTGAAATTTCCTGTCTTTGGAAACAAAGGATTTATCTGGAAGAAAAGGATTGCATTCTGGCTTGGCTGCCTGTCTCCTTCAGGAGTGCTTGTAACTCTCATGTGACAGGAGGTGATGAACAAGGGTGTTGGTCAGGTTTCTGGTGACAGGGAGGTTCATTATTCATGTAGTCCACAGTGAAATTATGAAGGATTTAAGGCTAATGGGCTGAGTTGGGTAGAAGTTTCTTTCATACTCATTTTAAAGGAGGTGAGGAGGGAGAGGAAAAATATTTAAGAGAATAAGTGATGGATACAAGAATCTATCCAGGAACAGAAGCAGAGGCTGGTGGAAAAAGAGATTAAGTTGTGTTAAGGAAAAGCACTAAGACAAAAACAGGCAAATATGTGTTAGGAAGGACAAAATTTACATGTGAATCCTGGTTTCTCAATTATGATGATTATGTTTTATAAATCATATATATACTTAATTCCTTAGCACACATTTAATTCTTCATTTAAACATAGCTAAAGCCAGAAACATTATGATTTGTGGTGAGGATATGAACAGCTTCTTTCAGGGGTGGAAGGATTTATATACTGCTAAATGACCTGCTATGTCAGAAAAAACCATAATTGCTTGTCTTCAAACTGGTGTTTACATGAAGCATTTTCAGCAAAATAGGTGAAATAATATTCAGGGTGAACCCTAGTTCTGGATTATCTTGTGAATATGTTGCTCATGTAGTAAGTCAAAGGGAGAAAACCAAGTTTTTATTAGATTTCTTAGAGATGCATTTGAAGAAGACAATGTCATGTGATGCATTAGGCTAGTCTTCAGAATGGGGAGAAAAGGAGGAAAAGTGAAGCCTCCTTCTGTCCCCCAGAGTTTCAAGAATTCATGGCTGAGACAGTCAATGTAAACATTTTTCATATGAAGTTCAGTCTCACCATGCTGGAGGTGATTGTTCCTCCACAGCAAATGGCCAGAATTGGAAATCTTCAGGTGGGTTGACTCAGATGGGAAAGCACAATGTGCCTGGCTGAGCCCAGGTGCTGAGGGACTTCTTGAGGGAGGGAGGGAATGTGTCAGAATGAGGAAACAGATGTTGTCTAGGCTGGAATTCCCATTCATTTTGTTTGGTCACCTGGCTGCTACAGAAACCCTATGACAACGTGTTTTCGGCTGAGAGCCTTGTCATAAGATTAGCTGTGACAAATGCGACACCTTGTTTCTCACAGAGAGAGCTGATGTGGGTTACTTCTGTGTCACTTCAGTTGCAGTTGTGGATTTTCTTTTTTTCTTCTTCTGAAAGTATCTTCAAACGAGACAGAAGTAGTGTCTGGTTAGTAGTGTCTGGTTAACTTGTTTAACACAAGTTAAACAGCCAGCTGAAGTTTCCTTCCTTTGCCAGAACACTTACTGCACTCTAAGAATTTATCCAGACAGACCATGGCTTTTTCAGTCCTGGTGATGTGTAACAGTTGGATCTGGATAATATCTCTGTCCTTAATGAGTTATTAAAGGGGCAGCATCATTAAAATTTTATTTCATGCCTTTTTCAGACCTTTTAGTTAGGAGACAACAGTGGCTACTGCTGCCAAAAGTGGTTTTGCTGCTGCTGAGTCATGGCAGGACAGGGCTTGTGCACGTTGTGCCTGTGTGGTACCCCCAGACATGCTGATACTGTGGCGTGGACATCCTGTGAGCAAATAAGTTACAGCATCCACATTACTGTAAAGGCATCATGTCCTAAAAATTAGCTTCATTCTTACTTGCAAAGTTACCGCCTCATATATTTTGCAGGCATATACTAGAACACAACTAGTGAAGTCAAAAGGCCAGATTGTTGTGGTGTTTCTTTTACTTAGAGAAAGGAAACTTGTTTGTGAATAGGATAGAAATACGCTTATTTTCAGAAAAGGAAGATCCATAAAAAATGGGCTAGAAGCTGAAAGCAGATACCTTGGGGAAGATACATGGGCAGACTGGTTCTCTCCAGGGCTTTCATAATTTTCTGCTCAAGGACTTCCTGCAGCAGAGTTGGTTTCTATTTGTTCAGTAAACCCTGATGGATTTTAAGTTGTCAAGGCTCTCTTGAACCTGTATAAAATTTTTCTCTTAGCAGTATTCCATGGAAAGGAGTCCCACCACTTAGTTACGTGTTAAGAACCACTTTGTTATGAATTTGTTACCAGTCAGTGCTTCTTGGATCTTGTCATTCCTGGTTTCCCTCTCCACTTAGGTGTAGTCTTACCCAAGAATCAGTCTTCACTATAGAGTGTAAAGTTTGCACAAGAATCTAGCAAACAACATCTTAGTTTACTCTTATAGTTTGGAATCAAATTTCCAAAGCCATTTCATGTCAATATCTAGATCTAGGATAAAGATTTTTGCAAAGTCCTAAAACCTCTCTCCTCCAAAATTACAGTCATTATTGTAAATGGTCGCTAACTTTTTTTTTTTTTTTTTTTTTTTTTTTTTTAAATCAAGCGAGAGAGTACTCACTGGGCCAATTCCAGACCACAGGAAAGTTTTGGAGGTGTAACTAATACTGTAATCTGTGTTCCTTGTCATAGGAACATAGGATAAGTAGTGGGATGGTGAACTAAATTATGAAATAAACCCCTTTTTTTTGTTGTATTTCAGTTAAGTACTTCCATTTGATATACTTGACATTTCTCATGTTCTGTGTCCTGTACAGCTCCGAAGTATTTTGCATTCTGGAAATCCTCAGTTTCACATATTGTCTTAGGTTACTACAGTCCAGGGCAAAGTAAATAGGAAAAACAGAATGAGAGTCTTTTCTTGTCCACCCTTTTATGCTGTGTACGCACAAGTAACATCTCCAGGCTTCTTCTTGCCTTTTCAGTTGCTGCCCATCCTGATAGAAGGTTTCAAGCCAAAGTCTTTATGTCATTAAGTCACATTTCTACCCCAAATTCTTACTAGTTCTACTGCTGAATATTAGGAAAGTCAGCCTTTTCTGCTTGAGGTATTGTGTTTCTCACATTCCTGCCTTGTGAATTTAGCAGCTATTTGTTTCAAATATTGTTG
Source organism: Zosterops lateralis (assembly GCF_965231275.1). Lineage (NCBI taxonomy): Eukaryota > Metazoa > Chordata > Aves > Passeriformes > Zosteropidae > Zosterops > Zosterops lateralis. The sequence continues at coordinate 12,674,690 of NC_139766.1, forward strand.
TTTTATTCCATCATAGTCTATTACACCTGCGTCTTTTCATTCACTATTTTGTCTGTTAAATAAAAGTCCCATTTTGTTAAAGTTATTGTACCACCATATATTTTAATGCAAATTTTATTAGACTGCCTGTCTAATGTTGAAGATAGTGACTGAGATATGTAATGTTCTGCTAATCACCAAAATACAGAATTAAAAAGTAAAAATCACAGTGTTGATCAGGAGTGGTTGACACTGGAAAGGTATGTCCCTGTTGAACCAAAGCATTTAAAGCATTATTTGAAACCGCATTGTAACTGGAAAGCTGTATTGGCCAGGGGGGTAACAATTGACTTAATAGTACGAACTCAGATGAAATGTGCTGAACTGAGGATGCTGTTAAATTGACTTTTCTCACTAAAACAAAAGCTCCAGTGCCTGCTTTTACACTGTGTCAGTGATTGAAAAGACTAATAAAAACACTCTTCCTGCTGTATGATTTTTGTTTTCTCTCTAGGGACGAGTTTACCAGTTGGTTCAGTCTGTATTATTTAACAGTGGAGAAAGGCATCCTGATATTTAATTCAGTGAAGAGGATGAACTAGGATGTTGCAATAACTTACAATGCAGAATGCAAGGTAGGTTCAGTTAAAATAAAAAGAAGTTTTATTTAAAGTTTATATACTTTTTTTGTTTGTTTAATTTAGATAGAGAAAACCCTCTATGCTAATTTTTAGGAGTGTTAAATTTCAAATACACCACATCGATCTTGAAACAGTCAATAAAGTCAATAGAACCATTTCTGGTGACAGACCAACATCTGTCATTTTTTGCACAATGGTCACTGACACATAATCTATTCTGTTGCCTTACCAAACTAAAAAAGTGAAGCCAGCAAAGTAGAAATATATGTCATCACAATAGTTTTAACATTTAAAATTGGTCTTAATGTAACTATTATATTTTTAGCTGTAATACCTTGTTCATTTACATTTCTTTTTCACTTCAGAAGGCTGGGTTTCTTGCTCACATTGGTTCTGGTCTATCATTTGGACTTGGCCAGGGCTCATTGTGCAATGTTGCTGAGTCAGCCAATTTGTATCAACTATTTACCTGCTTCTCTGAGTTATATAATGCTTGCTTTGATTGCATTCAAGATCCACACAATCTTAAACTAGCACACTTCACCATGCCCTTGAAATACAGCAGCTTTATCCTTTACTGAGGTACAGAGAGAGAAAATCCAAAGTCGTACACAGTCTATAGCAAAACAGGGTATCAAAATCTGGTCAAAATCCAAGGGCAGTGCACCAAGCACTGGATCCTTTTACATCAAGAAGGAAGAGCTGACACATTTCTACCCAATAGAAATAAATATATTAAAAGCTGACACATCATTTTAATGGGAGATTGATTTATGTATTAACTAGTCTGGAGAAAGGTGGCTTGGGGGGACCTTATCACTCTCTACAAATACCTGAGAAGAGATTGTAGCCAGGTGGAGGATGGCTTCTTCTCCCAAGTAACAAGTGACAGGAGGAGAGGAATGTCCTCAAAGTTGCACCAGAGGTTTAGATTGGATTTTAGGAAAGATTTCTACACAGAAATTGTTGTCAAGGACATGCTGCTCAGGGAAGTTGTGGTGTATGAAGGTATTTTTAAGACATGTAGATGTGACACTTAGGAGTATGGTTTGTTTGCAGCTGGGCTTGGCAGTGCTGGTTAATGGTTGAATTTGATGATCTTAAAGGTGTTTTGCAATATAAATGATTCTATGATTCTGAATAGATTAGTACTTGTGAAAGGTGCCAGACTGATTACCTGGGACATGCAGAAGTCCTATATTTGTTAATAGACACAATAATTTACATTGATCTTGCTACTGAAAGCTTGTGTGAGATAAAAGGGATACTTTTCTACTAAAATGAAAGTTCACAGTCTGTACTTTGATCCTTTGGTTGCCTGAATGCTTAGGTCACTATTCATGGAAGAAACACGCTACTGGATTCCTTATGAGATTCCAATCACTTACCTGCTGCTCCATCTTCCCCTTTCACAAATCAGAGTTTCCTCTCTTTCAGTGTGTCCTCTGTCTGCCCCATTATGCCCCTTCCACATTTCTCCCTCTGGAGACCTGCAATGCTGTTAACCATTTTTCACAGCTCCTGGCAACTGACTGGACAGGAGACAGTGGTTGCTGCAGCTCACTTAGGTCTAGGTATGTTTAACCAACATATCTGACTTAGTCAGGATCACTTGACTCATTTTTTGTTATGAAATAACAAGATTGAATTGAAATAACTTTCTGATTAATTATTGAAAATGCATTATATTATCAATACATAAATTTAGTAGCTTCTCTTCTTTATACTATTTTGGTATAAATGCAATATTAAGTGTAGACAGGGTGTTCAGCTACTATTATATCTAGTTTAAAATCATGTACTCTTTGCAATTCTTCAACATCTTCCTGTGCACATTAATTTTAAATATGTCTTTGCTGCCCTTTCCATTACTCTAAACACAGTCCCCATGAGTGTAACATCACTACTCCTAGTCATCCTGTCATTTGGATTTATGCAAATCTGAAATGATTTATGAACTTTCGAAGAGATGTTGCTTTTGTCTTCTTATCAGGGCCTTGGTCCTGTCTGATTAATGATAATAGCAGTCCCATTTTCTTGATTATTCATACAATAATATGTGATATTCATACAATAATTCATGGGTTAAGATGTCAATGCAGACACATGCATTTAGGAACAGATCTTTAGGCTGTTTAAATTATTTGTGTTCCATCAGACTAAGATAGTAGTTGAAGAATTGTTTTGCTTGCAGTTGCCATATGTTTGTGTGCAGGTTTTTTGGTCAGTGTTTATACTGTGGCACTCAGGAGAATCTCTTGCAAACAGAAATTTCAGTTTCATGGCTGAAGCCCTTGCTCAGCATCAACTAAGAGCTGATTCTTTGAGCAGTCCCTTTGAAATCCACTACTTCTTGATGATTAAGTTGCACTTTGCCATGCAAAGTTGAAATTAAATCCAAATGATCCAAATTAGCTGTATGGGCTGAAGATGTACACACCAACTTAAAAGAGAATTTGGATATATGTGCACAGCCCCAAGCAGGGGGGAGCTGGAATGAATATGTGTCAACTCATTTATGCAGCAAATACTGGGTCAAGTTGGAGAGATTTCTGTGGCTTTCTGTAGCACAGACCGAAGCAGTGGCTTCCGGTGAAAGCCTGGAAATTTATCTTTTGTTTGAAATTAGCCTGAGAGTTGCCTGAATGCTAAAGATGTTTAATTATTTAAAGATGCTTAAGCAAGTCAGTTACCTAAATATATATGTGGGGAGGAGGGGAAGAAGAATAATGGCTATAGGATTTGGCCTAATATACTTAGCCTGGGTTTTTCAATTTTTACATATATATTACTTACTTTGTAGCCTTTCTATGGTAATTGGTGGATGTGAATCTGAGAATAAGCTTGAAACCAAATATTAGAAAGCTTTATTAGGACAATTTCTAATCAGCCATGTGAATACCACAGCTGTGCTAGGGTCAGAGAGGCTTTTATGTTATTTGTCTCCAAGAATGACAGAAGATCTACTTGCCCTTGAGTCTGTCTAATCAAATCATTATAAAATAAATGCTGTGAAACATAGATCACTCTTTAATAACCAGCTACAACTTCATGACCACCAAGGCAGTTATCTAGCCTATATTAAATCATATAAACATGTGCTTTTCACATCCCTTTTTAACTATTTTTGTTTTCTGCCATGGTTATACCCAGATGAGGAACTGGGGAAGTCTGCAATGAGTTCAGCAAGTACTAAGTCAACCCAAGTCTTTGCTGAAAGACATTATTTATTCTATTAATATTTAACCAGGAGCAACCACTGACCTGCATAATTTGGAGATGGGTGAGCTGCTCCCTGAACACCTCTAATACTCTCATCTTCACTTCCTAGAAGGAATATAAACAAATAAACACCAAAACTGTGTTGTGGAAAAAAAGGTGTGAAACAAGCCAAGAGTATTGCACATAAATTTTCCTGTCTGTTTGTCTGAAATTCCTCTGGGGGCCCATCAGTGTCTCTGAGCTGGTTGGCTGCTCAGGGGCTCTCCTGGCACACTGAGGTGGGTTCCAAGCACACAGTATGTGATGTGCCTGCTCAGGCACACATTGCCTGCTGCTGGGATTTGTGGTTCTCCCCACAGTGAGCCCCTGCAGACATCAAGTTACTCATCCTAAGCCGTGGGGTGAGACTTGGTGGGTTTGCCCTTGGCAGCATTGCTCCTGCTCAGCCTTGTCCATGCTTTGTGGGCTCTGAGTGCTGAGGCAGCTTCTGAGTCTGTTACCAGCTCTTTACCAGCATCATATGCAGTTATTACTCTAAGTACACTGATATTGGGTTCATTTCTCTGAGCTAGAGTTAACTCTGAATATTATTTGAAGCAAATTCTGGGAAGTCATTATCTGTGCTGTTTTGCCTGTGTGTTTCTTTTCCCAGATGTCTTAATCATTTGGAATTATTTGATTCAGTCTGTGATCTAAAAATGCTCATTTGATCCTTTGTTTCTCATGTCAACACCCTGCACCTGTCCTTGGAAATTCAATAGCATACCTTCTTCCACTGCAGATATTGGTTCCTTTCTTTGTCAACTGTATGTTGACAAACTGTATGTGTGGGTGATATAAGTATGGGAAAAAATAATATCCATGTGGCAAATGGGTTTATCTTGTCCCTTTGCTTCCAGTCCATCTCATCTGCTGCAGCACCCCACACCAGTGACCTAGGAGCTGCCAATAAAAATTACAACTGGCAAGATAATTTCTTTCTGTGTCATGTGAAATTCTCACAGATATTAATTGCTCCCTTGCAGGTGCTGTGAAGGGAGTAGAATTCTCTCAGGGGCTGTTAAATGCAAGCATTTTTATGTCAAGAATATTATAGTATTCTCTCCCACAGGAAAGAGAACTTTTTTCAATGCCAATAACACTTAGTTCCCTAAAAGACTGAGATCATAGACTTGAAACCATAATAATGTTTACATGAAATAACTGATTTCATTTATAAAAAAAATATTGACTTTTAGTGAGGTCTTTAGCAGAAGTCCAGATGCCAAAATGTAGTGCAGTGAATACATTTCAGAAATTTCTAAAGAGGGTAATAAAGTCTTTAAATGGCAAAGACTTAAGAAAACCTGCATTACTCACAAGTGTTCAGACACTCTTGTGTTATAGATTAAAAGAAAACTCAGTGCTATTCCTTTCTCATTTCATGTACCACATATTACATATGTATACTACATAGCACACAAAGTACTGCAATCTCTGCTGCTGCAATCAAGTAAAACTCCTTTCAGGGCAAAGGATCAGTACAATTTACCATCTTGGTCTAGCATTGTGTCAGAAAAATTTGTGCATTGAGTAGTATTGATAAAAAGGCTGTACAAAACTCATTTATTTTACCATTAATATTTCTACTCTTTCCAGGCTGTCTTAGAAAACTCAATCTCTCTGTGTCCATTTCAAATTACTGTTCACTCTGCTAGTGTTTCTGGCTTGCTGTCTGAGAAGACAAATATCCAGCACAGTTGTAGGAGAGCAGCCCCATGATTTGAAGTTCAGTCTTGTTCTAAAAGCACCAGCCTGTCACCAGCTCCTGTAAGGCAGCAGTTGTGCCCTTTATGGGAAAGTAAATGCCAGTGTTTATCCCCATGACATCTCTGTGCTGAGTCCATGATGTTATCTTTGTGGCAAAAGCCTCTTTAATTTAAATATAGGCACATTCTAATATGGAGACACTTTTACACCAAAGAACCTGTAAGGGGTCAGTACTACATTCTTTTATTGGTTATTCAGCGGAAATGCACAAAGAAGTTTAGTGCATGCTCTTTTTTCCCTTTTTTTTTTTTTTTTTCTGAAGCATCTGTTTGTGATTCCTGTGTAGATATCACGTATCAGAGTAGAAGAGAGTTTCAGTGCCTCATTAAAACCAAATTCCAAGTGACAGCAGATGGAGTAGGAGCTGGGATTAATTGTTAAGGAAAGTGAGAGCTGAGGGTGGTTTTGTTTTGATTTTAAGAATTAAAATTCCTGCCCTAGTAAACTCTGAGATATTTGGATTTGATACAGATTGATAAGGAGATTACTGTAGCTGGGAGATAAAGAGCAACCTCAGATCACCTGATTAGGATCTGATTTTATTCACTGTAACATGAAAAAATGTTAGTAAGGACACAGTGAAAGAGTACTCAACTATGGCAAAGTTTGCTTTGAGGATTCAATAAAATTCGTATGTAAGGACTTATGGGTTAGAAGTACAGGGAGTTCAAAGTTTGGCGGATCTTCTCAAACTTGATTGAGAAAGTTGTAATTTCTCTTTCCGAAGAAAGTGAGAGGCAGACATTATGTCTTGGTGAAAAGTCAAGAAAAATGCTGAACTTTTAGAGAGAGTATCTGATAAATTTTAATTAGGTCCTTCTGTGGTAATCTAAATGCCTTCAAAAGGCAGGTTCCTGCCCTGCCTGAAGGAAAAGAGTTTCTGACCAAGAATGCCTGTTCTGCAAGGTGTGACAGCTGAGTTTGGATTTGGCTGTGTGAGGCATTATACAGTGCTGGCTACCTAGAGATATTCCTGGCATGAGCAGTTCTGTATTATACACATGCTAGAATGCAAGTGGAAATAATAAATTCCTGCTGTTATGGGCCCCTGCATGCACAGGCTGACCTCAGTAAGAAATGATGGTTGTTTAAATGCTGTTACTGGTTCAGTTTTGGAAATGCTTTGTAGAGGTTTTGACAAACCACCAAGCCAGCCCTTCAGCACAGGAGCTGTGGCAGGTCCCTCATCTTAAAATAATAAATATGATATTGTAACATAAGTACTTAGGTCTAAAGGTGACTTTTTTACCCAGATCAGAGTGACAAATGTTCATGTGTGAACAGGCTTGGTAATGTTCCCTTTGCTGCTGTGTCTCCAGGGTGGAGATCTGCCAGTTTATTACTCCCGGGTATGCCTCCTACAGCAAGTGTCCCTGCATAGTACATGTCCAAGGGAGGGCAGGGGCTGTGCTGTCTACTGCCACAAAAATGCACTCAGCCTGTTGGATGACAAACACAACACAAATTTACTCATTTGAGACAGAGCTTCTTTTGTTTTGTGATTTTTTATTTTTTACCTTGGAAATAAAAATTGGAAAATCTTGATTTCACACAGTTTCTGGAAGGATTAGTCTTGATGACAGATATGAAAAAATAAAAGGAATTAATCTTGATTGAGACTAATAAGAGAGAGTGTCTTCCTTGCTTATGCTGTATGTTAGTCAAGGCAAAATAATTTTACTCATCTAAATGGCAAAGTGATTGTTATGGGGGATTTTTTGCCATACAGTAGATTCTGCATGTTTGATAGTTTATTTTTAATTAATGTGTGTAAAATTTAAATTGAAATTATTCACACAAAATCTTTAGTCTCTGATTATATTCGATAGCTTATTCAACAGATGGAGATTTAATATTTTTAGAACATCTTTAATACAGTTTAACAACATATCTTTTCTAACAGAGGTATCTTCCAATCAACCTCAGGTAAAACGGAAAATTTCCTTGGCAAATACCACACTGTAGTGAATAGAAGAGAAAGCTAATGATGAAGAAAACTAGTTGTTTTGCGTAAAATCAGAAATTCTGTGAGTGCTGATGGACACCTCTTTTTTTTCTTTTATAAAAAGTGTTTGACTCACATTCTAATCCCTAAATTGCACTCAGATTGCATGTGTTGGCCTGAGTGTTTAGTTTACACTTTTGAAATTAATCCCCTGCTCATTCCCTCTGCTGCAGTGTAGATAAAATAGTGCAGTAGGCAAAACTAATTTCTTCTAAGTGATTCTATCCTGAAAAATGCTTTCCAGATGCTGATTTTCGGTTCATCAGATCAGACTAAAGCTATTCCAAAATCAAGCCCCAAAACTTGTCCAGTGTGTCTACTGAGTCCTTAATACCAGCTTTGTGTTCTCTGTGCTCCTATTGCACTTCATTAACTGCTGACTTAGACAAAGCACAACGTATTACTGGTAATTTTACATTTTTGCTGTTTTAGCTGTTTTTGTAGTCACTAATGGTAACTTCAAACACCTCATTGGGTCAGGTTATATGAAAACAAACTTGTTTTCAATGCTCTCTACCAAAATATCTAAAAAATTCCAAAGAAAAAAATTCCCTTTGTCCCAAATATTTTTTCACAAAATAGGGAATGCCTTTAAAAGCAGACATTTGCTAAAAAAAAAACCAAACCAGAATTTTATAATCAGATACTTTTTTGTTGCAGACATATGGTCTTTGTTGCAATAATCATACAATCTTGAAAAAGCTGGTGTAACTTCAGACAAGTAAGTTTTTGATGCTAATAGTATATCAAATACTTGCTTGCATGCTTTTAGTAGCACAAAATACTTCCTGTTAAAGTCAGTAGTGAAATGCAGTTCAGTTTGGCAGGATCAAAACTTGAAGGAATACATTATTTCCTTCTTACTTATCATACTCTTCATAAAAAATTCAATTTTTACCCTTTGTACATAAGTAGAGGCTCCTGAGAGAGAGCTTTGTTCCAGCAGCAGGAGCACACTACACTGTCTCTGGTTGCGAAACTACTTTAATCTGGAGGTGACAAACAGGAGAGATTAATGGTTTCAATTTGGACACACAGAGCCACATGGATTCTCTAACAAAGGAAGGACGTGATTGCCTGGGATTTAAGAAAGAAAATATTGACTTGGTTCATGAGTATAAAATATACATTATTATATAGCTTCAGTTATTTTTAATATCACCATAGGGATGGAAATGCTCTGTACACTAGAGTGCTGTATCAGCAAAACTGCTTAAGTGTATGTTTAGGGAAATTTCATAATCTTTAATAGCAGAAGACAGTTCACTAAATGAGTAAATAAACTGAGGGGTTAGGCAGGTATTTAAACATTGGAATAGTTTTTACATCAGCCTACGTGTTTTTCACAAGGTGACTGTCAAGACACAGAGAACCTGAGTGATTTTCCTAACAGTTTCCAAAAAGTCTGGGGTTAAGATTGAGGCTGAGCCAAATTTTCCTGTGCTTTTGACTCCAGATTAGACTCAAGACTGACCTACAAAATCACCTCAAAATGCAGATGATGTCAATGTTGCCATTTGTTGGTGCAAATCCTGGTAGAATGGGAAAAAAATTCCAGTCTTTGTACCACTAGGGGCTTTTGCTAGGCATCTTTTTAGATGGATGTTTTGGATAAGATATTTTAGGCTAATTTTATCAATGAATGTGACGGAAACTTTTAGCACAAAAATAATTTTTAGAGGTTTTAGTCATTCCTCTGATACATCTATGTATATTTTTCCTTATCTTTGTGTTGTTTTTAGCCCCTTTATTGCAAAAGATGGGTTAGGATTTCAAGGGGGGTTGCAGAAATGATGCTATAGATTTTAATTGCTAGCCAGTGTGCTGTCCTTTTTGATAAAACCTTTTCTTAAGTCAATTAAAATAAAAGGCTTAGAACACAGAAGGGTGCAAGGAGGTGAGAAGAAATGATGTATGGTCATATTAGCGGGAGAGGTGTAATATTCATTTGCAAACACACAAGGGAATGCAATGATGATGGGACAAAAAAACCTCCTCTCATCTTCCTGCTATGCTGGGAGCATAGGAAGATTTTTCCTTGGTAGTTGATGTGAGTGTTGGAAGAAAATGCAGTTAAGACTCTCTGAAGATTAACTTGTGACGTGTGAGACTGAAACCAAGAAACACTAAGTACCATTCAGGCCTCTGTGATGGTGTGACACACTCAGCACTTTTATAAAACCAGGCCATTTAATTATAGCTGGGAGGTTAGGGAAGGTGAGTTTTAAAAATCGTAGCCAAAAGCCTTAAAATATCAAAGGGAAGTAAGTCTAAAAGTTAGAAGTGTGAAGTTGACATACGGTGCAATGATTTTTGGGTTGGTGTCAATTATGCAGGTTGATTGGAATTAAATAGAACTCTAACAATACTGGGAAACCAAGTGGATGGACCCAATGCAATCAGCTTTTTCCCTCTGCAGTCTCAATTGGATATCTTTTTAATAAGTTTTTTGGTTGGAAAATGGCTTTGTACTAACAGAATGTTTTACTGGAATAGTGAGGGCCCATCTTTCCTATTCTGTCTATTCAGACTGCAACTGAAACAATGAGAAAGTAAAAGCCAAATGCAGGAGATACAAAAGCTCTTTGTTAGCTAAATCACTAACAGTAAGAAATCAAAGCTAAAAAAAACAACAAAACAACAACAAAAAAACCCACCCCAAATGCAACTGACCATATGATGATAGAGCTTTTCAGTCCAAGAATCCTGTCTGCTCCATGAGACTCAAGGCCAAAACAGAATCTGCCTTTTGTGTCAAGACTACAGTGATGGAATATTCTTACAGTGGATTTAGTTCATCCCCATCAGTTCTTCCACTGATGGTGGAGGTTTTTTTAGTGCATGGCTTTGAGGCACAGTATTTGAAGCTCAGTTTCCCTCTTCCTGAAAATAGAAAAGTAATCCTGCTGCCTTTGGGAGAAGAAGTTGGCTCAGAAAAGAATTATATTAGCATGAAATATTAAAAAAAAAAAGTTTTAAAAAAATTAAAGAAGATATTTGCTTGAGAGAGAACAATGAACACTCATTTGCTGTCTCATGGAGACATTTTGTGACTCTATGGAAGATCACTACATGACTTACATGTTCCTGAAGTCTCAGCTGAGGGCCCACTGTTTTGTCTCTTTTGCTTGAATGATTACTTAGAATGAAAATTCTTTGCCTGTCCTGCAGCTGAACCAGTTAAAACTGGATAGAACTATTCATGTTTTTCTGATCTATGATCATGTGTGCCCACTCAGGCAGTTTTTGCAGCGTTAATAGAGGAAACACAGAGTAAAACTATGTTTTCTGGCTGAAATTCTTACAGGAGCTAAGCTTGTACTTTAATGACAGACCAGAAAAAGAAAAGAAAAAAATTACCTCAGTTCCCCAGTATCTCCCTCCATGTCTAACCTCCTTCATGTCACCATCCTGGTTGTGTGAGCAGCTTTCATCCAGCCTTAGACTAAGGAGCAATGTCTTCTCTTGTCTACAGAACAGCTGTCAAGGAAACATCTTGATGTTTCCTTGTGTGTTGATCTGTTATGAGCTTATGACAGACTGCTGGCAAGCAAGTCTATAGCTGAATGAAAGTCATTGACTCTTAAAAAGAACCTATTAAGTACAGGAAAATAAAAAGCGAATTGAAGATGTCTATATTTAATGTTGCAGTAGCTGGATAACTTGTTCTGAATGTCCCTCTTTTTGAAATATTGTGGAGATCTAAATAATCTACCAATCTGGTCAAGAACTATGGTTTCTACAAGATGCTAATAAATTAGCCAACCATAGTATAAAATATACATTAGTCTTAGGACTCCATTAAGAAGTTCAATTGTGTGCTAAACTGAAAACAGAAAATAAACAGCAAGTTTAAATAGTGTTGTCATAATATATTGCATCACATACTCTAGTATTTAGAGACAAGTGTTTATGGAAAAGGAGAGGAAATGGGATAAATGTAACATCATGAGCAGAGTACATATGAATTTCATAGGCTATTAATCTTTAATCTTTAGAGTTCCTATTTAAGCCTACAAATACATTAATCCAGGCATCAGCTCTTCTCTGCTATCTTGATCATGCAGGTCACAGATGTTGCTATAGTAACCTTGCATTACCAATGCAAAGACAGTGAAGGATCTGGCTATCTAGATAAATAAAATAATTGAGGGCTGCTTGCAAGAGCATTCTGCTTAATGTAATGCTTAGATCCATTGAATGAGCACTTGGTCCTGTGTGGATTATGGCCTTGACTTGAGGAGTGTGAGAAAGGCTGGCACTTGAAGCCAATTTCCTGTGAAACAGGTTAGTAATTAGAGAGATGCTCTTCAGTGGGAAGGCCCACTATTTGTATCACAGAAGATGGTCATTGGTTCCAGTCATCAATCACATTGTCAGAGACAGACTGCTGTGGATCTCATGTGTGGAATCTGCTCTCCAGGCGCAGGTGTTCTTTCAATATTTTGAAAACCAATAAAAGATGTTTTCTGTGAAGCTGAGGTAAGCCCATGTTGCTGAATGCAGTTGTTGAAGACACAGGCCAGTGCTAGAGTGGATCAGACACTTTGTCTTACAGCAGAAACAACCCAGTTACAGAGTGGTTTGTTACAGGCATCATTAAATGCTTGTGCTGGTCTCTCGTGGGGAGCTGTCTTGATGACAAAAGAATGAGAATTTTCAAGTGAAAAGCAACAAAATTCTGAATCAGATTTCCCTGTGAATTTAATCTTTCTGAAAGTTACTCCATGGGCTTGAGCCCCTGAAGAAGCTTTGGGATATTTTGGTATGTAGAGGACCCATGTGAACTCTACAGGCAGGAAAATCCTAACTTGTGTACTTTTTTTCGTACAGTGAGGATGCTTCCTGTGAGAGTTGTTTGCTTTTACTATGCCTCTGAGTTCTCAGAAAGCACATCCTTCTTGTAGGAAATTCTTGTAAGAAGTTTGGGGGGGGGGGGGGGGTTTGGTTTTAGTTAAGTATGGCTACTGGGTTCAAAAGTAATGCAGGAATGCAGATAAATAGAGGCAATAGTGAGTGTAGGCATCATGGGAAACCAAGCCTAAAAATACTCCTGTAGCCACAGTTCATCTGTGCTACCAACTGAATTTGCTGGCTAAGCCTGTAAAATAGCACTTGAGCCTAAACCAGTGAAATAAGGGAAGAGTTAAAATTCTGGTCTTCTGTGAGCCTTTGTTCAGCCTTCAGTCCTACAAAGGAAACCTCTCATTACTTTAGAAGGGTCCCAACTCTTTTCCTTTTTGTCTGGCCCTGAAAAGCCAGATCAGTTTTGCTACTTGCTTTATTGAGACTGTCAGCCTGCTCCTGCAGAGAGGCTGCTGCTGGCCAGGCAGCTTTCTGCAGGGGGAACAAGGGAAAGAAAGATTCTGCATCAGAAATTCCACTTGTATTGCTTTCCTTGCCTCCTTTCCAGCACAAAAGTGGTTTTGTTTGTGCTCAAGAACCAACTAAAAAGTTTGGCTGTGAAATGAGCTCTCCTCTGGAGAAAGGGAAAGGAGTGGAACATGTAGTATACAGCTTCAGACACAAACTTGTACCCACTCCCTCCTCCAGGTCATGGCCTAGAGGTGGCTATGGCGTTAGCTGTTGTTGTTACTTCACACAGTTGCAGGGCAGCTCATGAGGCAGCAGTTGCTGGTTTGAATCCTTAAAGAAGTAATTTAATAAGTTGGAATATTCTATTCTTATTTTGTGATGTAATTAGATAGGAGAAAGCTTGAAAAATAATTGCTTTCTCCTTGTTGTTGGGACACAGGGAATATTTGAGTATTTGTAATTTGCTCACATTTGTATTTGTTTCAATTCAGAGTATTTGGTGCTGCCAAAAGTGGGAGAGGGGACAAGCACTTTCCTTGCAGCTGACACCCAATTAGTCTTTTCAAGGTGGGCATTACTTCAGCAGACTGAATTATGTCAGAGTCATGGAAATGAAAATTCTCCCAATAGTCTCGCTGGTGTACACCCTGATGTACACTCATACAGTGTATAGTGTATCAATCTCTGCTGACAAAATAGGTTCTGCCCCTGAAAAGATCTTATCCATGTTGCTTGTCTCTTGTGTAACCCAGGATTTGCAGGATGAGGAAAGTATCCACATTGTTTTTCTTCCTGTCAGAGATTAGGGAGTTTTTTGTGTGTGTTAGTCTTATGAAAATGTAGCCTTGCACAAAGCCCAACTGAGCACATTTCAGGGTTTAGGCTCCAGCAATAAGAGGATAGATATGGCCCCTGTATCCAAGGCAGCTGGGCACTAAATCAGATGGGTAACTGAATGTCAGACTCTGTGCCTAAATCCCTTGGGCAATGATAGAGAAAGCTTGAAGGAATTTGTGTATTTCCTTTTACTTCTGCAAAATAGGGTGGTTTACATATTTTGAAGTGAAGACAGGATGTGTAATGCCTCCATAAGAGGCATTAGTGAAGTGAAGGTACCTAGAAGTTGCCCAGTGTCATTCTTTATGGGCTTGGTGCCCTTTCTCAGTCTCAGGCATATGGAATTTGCAGGATAATCAGCCACACAATCCCAGTGACTTGGTATGTTCAAGCGGAGGTGTAGGATATAGAATGTCTGCATAGTTACCTGGGACAATCTACTTATGGCTTTTTGGCGAAAAACAGCTCAGAGAACTGACTTTTTAACCTGGTGGCTGATACTGCAAACTAAATGCTGGCTTGGGGATGACTGGAGAGAAAGCGCAGTCATTCTGTTCCTCACCGCAGCCTGTGCACAGATGTGAGAAATGGGAGAAGCTGTGGTCTGGGGAGCTGCTTTCCATCAGAGGAACATACCAGATGGACTGGTTTATCCCAGAGCTGCTGCTGAATCTTCAAAAACCATCACATAAAAATCTATTTATAATGGAGTGGGGAAGGGTGGGAAGAATTAAAGTGTGAAGAAACCATTTTGTTTAAACATTAGTTCATGCTTTCAGCAAAGGTCTAGTTTTCCCTGTGAGCTTGCCAGCATCCCTTAATTCATATCACTTAGAATAAAATGACTTCTGGGTGTAAGGAAGATTTGAATTGTCTTTTCTGTAGCACTAAATAATGATTGCTTGGGGAGATAGGAAATGTAAATTGAAAATAAATGAGGTAGTAGCTGGTAATATGTTAGATGCGTTATCTCCAACCCGAGGCCTTCAGTCAAAAGAGAAGGTCATCTGTAACTGTTAAAGAGCACTGCAGCAGGTACTTATATTTTAACTTTGCCTCTTTTTTGATTTGAAATTTCTCCTCATAATCACTGCAACACTCTTCTGAGGAAGCATGTGCCATGACTTCTTAGATTGCCTTAATTACATTCTTTTGTTGTAGTTTATGAGACAGCAGGTGCAGAGGATCTCTCCTTTATTGAATGACTGATCTTCACTAGTTTTCTGGAAATATGAGATGTTTCCCTTTGCTTTCTTTTCTGAAAAATGTCACTTAGTACAATTTGTATCTGAAACATTCAAACCATGAAAATATTAACTCTCATTTTTGTGTTCCTGGATTGCAACTGATTTTTTCTTTTCTTCTAGATACATCATTACAATTCACCTTAAATTACACTGAGTCAGGAAACAGTGTAGAAGAGGTACTAACTGGTCCCATGAAATACCCCTTGTGCTCTGCTGAATGGCAGAGGACATGTTTCTTAAACTTTAGCCTCATTTTTAACATGTAGAAAACAGGGCTGGAATTACTGGTGATAACAGTGAATAATGTAATGAATTCTGATCATCTGGGGCAAGATTTACTGGACAAATGTGCTGGAGGGAGAGGAGTATGGCCTGCCTCAAATTCCCCTACAAATATTCCCAATATTTGAACAGCAAACCGAAAGCAGATGGAGCCTTCTCTCTCTTGCTGAAGTGAAGTGGGACTGGTTGTAGTGGTGTCCTTGTAAACCTCCTGGTCTGTCTTCACATGGAGCAAGTGGGAGTCTTTGAAGCCTTTGTGTCTCCTGGGGTGAGAGCAGTTCTGCACTTCTGAAGTTAGTGGCATTAACCATCCACCAATGAAGTGCATAAGCAACAGTGGGATTTGCTATTTAATTGAACTCTGCTTTTCTAGTTGTTAATTATACTCCTTGTATGGTTTTTTATGTTTAGCTGTATCATTACGCTTAACAGAATGTTTGTTGTTACCTGCTGTGATTTTGAATAATTCATGGTGTTAAAATGCAATTAGGGACCATCGTAAGTTCTCCCTGGAGAAAACCAAAAGTTGCATTGCTGGTTTGGTGTATTTGAAGAAGAGTGAAAGGCAGGCTCTGGCTTCTATGGTCCTTTATCAGAAAGAAAATTTTGAATCAGCCAATAAAATTAAAGTACACATCTTGAGAGTGTAGTATGCACAGTATATTTGAAATATTTTTATGAACTTGCTTGCTAAGTGGAAATGACCCAAGTAAATCAGCCCTGGACCTCTGTAAACAGCAATGTCTTGTACTTTCAGTTAATTGTTTCCACAGATGTAGTCAATGACAACCTTGTGTTTATCCTATGGCAGTGTTACTGCAGCTCTCAATTTCATTTTGTTTCCTATTCTTAATGGATGGGCTTACCAAATCTAAAAATAAAATCTTATTTTCCCATCATGACAGAGATTTTCTTACATGGGTTTTGTGAGTTGCCCTAGAAACAAGAAAACACTGAGGTTAGGTCAGAAAAATAAGTGTCACACCAACCATTGTTGTTTTGGTTTCTTTGATTCCATCATAACAGCAGATAAATGATGTGGCTGAGGAGTCCAGCTGAGAGTTGATACTGGCAGGTGGCTTCTGAACAAAGATAGGTGTGGCATATTTCTTTTGATGAGAAGAAGGTCAATGGGAATATTACATGGTGAAAAGTCTCCCTCAGCCTGGCACATTTTCTGGAGTTGCTGCTCTCTGCCAAGCTCTCTGTGCTTCTTTGCTGTCCCAGGTTTGCACTGACTTTTTGTAGTGGTATTAGCCAAGATCTTCCAGAGTGCAAGGATAAAGTCTTCTTTCTGGTTATCTCCACAGGTAGCTATGAGATATTTTCTCATTTTTCTAAATGATGAAAATCATGGTCCTCTGAATGTGAAAGAGACCTGTTAAATCTTAACACAAAGGCCATTCCCAAAGGTTAACTCCCTTGTGAATACCCAGACTGTTCCCTCCACTCACTACAAGTTTGCAATCTGCTTAATATATGCACAGTCAGGGAGAAGCTGTAAATATAATGCTAAAAGCAGACGCTTGGAACTATTGCTCTTGCTTCTCTTCAGCTTATGCAACTGTTTGCAGTAGCTTGTTGCCAACACAACTGTTGTGTCCTAGTACTTTGGACTTCATCTTGTAAGTCTCCTGAATATGCTGTTCCCATTACAACACTTTGAACAGATCTGTGTGAGGAGGTTTTGCAAGACCAAGTCGTTAACAGAAAGCCACAAATACATCACCACCTGCTTAAGTCATCAGTCTAGAACTGAGGAGCTCATGAAGTTATGCCAGCTGGAGTCCTGGCTAAAAAAACCCCAAAACCCTGGTAACCAAATATTTTGACCATCAGAAGCCTGGACCTCAAACCCGGATAGGTTATTCCACCTTCTCCCCTTGCAAAAGGTTTGTTCTTTCAGAGGTTTTCCAATGAGTTGTGCTGACCTTTCAACTGCAGCCTTATGTCCATTGATAGCTGTTCTCATCTGCCTATTCCATCTGCAACCCCAGCCATATCTCTGCAGACAGACCCAGAAAACCTCTTGACAATAAATAATATTCTTGCTCCACAAGCATTTAAGTCAATTGAAGGTGATGAGATGATCCAGGAAATTGCTGCTGTCATAAATTCCTGGGTCTGTGCTCAAGGCATAGTGTGATCTCTGGTACTTGTCTGCCACTGTTGATCTCCAAGAACACCTTATAAAATTATAGCCTAATGCTTTAACAAAGTGAAGGAGGGAAGGATGCATTTTATGTAAATTTAGTCAGGAAGTCTTTGAAACTAATTGCTTAAAGTGAGTGGGGAAAGCTGATAGAGTGTGATAGACATACAGATTTTTTTTTTTCTGCTTTTAGAATAGATGGTGTTGATTAACTGGGCTTAGTATAGCACTGCATATATTAACTAAGCATCAAATTGCTCATGGATGAGCCTGCTCTGTGCATGAACTAAACAGGCCATGCTCTGGATGTTATTGCAGATGTGGATTTAGGGAGTTTTGGAGTTACACTTCTGCAGAGAAAACCATTGGTTTTGATGAAGTTGGTATTAAATTATTGTCCTGGTGTAGTGTCAATATTTTTATTTTTTTTAAGTTATATTAAAAAAAAAAAAAAAAAAAAAAAAAAAAAAAAAAAAGGATGTAAAGTCATCTGCAGAATAGACCATTTATTATGAAAAGTCTCAGTCTTGGGAGTAATGGGAGGGAAATCCTCCTTCACATATGCTCCTCAGCATCAGTACCCCTGAGAGGTGTCAAAGGCTTGTCTGTCAATCAGCCTGGTGGTTTACATGCCAAGTCCTGTTTGGTCTTTCTGGTTTGTGCTTGTTAGATGTGCTGACTGTTGGAACAGCCTCTGATCTTTCTTTAGGGCCATTCTGGACACACTTACCATTCTGCAGGTGTGGGCTGCACTCCTTGTTCCTGGTAGATCACCTTGCAATTTAACCATGTTTGCATCTTTATAGAAAGTCAGTGATTTCATTTCCACACTAGCTGGGGGCTAGAGTTACAAGTTAGAATTATGTGCTTGATCTATAATTGGGATATACATATATGTCTACATGTATTTGATAGCTGAATAAAACACATCACTGTGCCTGCTGCAGTAGCCCAAATTTGCTCAAGTATGTATGAGTGTGTCATGGATCTGTGCATGCTTCCTTTCAGCATGAGAGCTGGGCACTTGCTGTTGACTTGTGTTCTGTTCCCTACAAGATACCTTGACCTAGTTTTAATGGAGAGAAGATTTTTACAACATCTGAGACTGGATAGACTATTCCATGCTGTGCCCTGTGGATATACATGTATGAATCCCTGACCACTTCCATGGGAATTTCGCTGGGGTGACTGGTGGATGTGTGACAAAATGGAAAAGGTCAAAGGAAAATGCAAAGCAAGAAGCAGCTGCAAAAATATGTGCTGGAGTGAACTCACAAGTTAACAACTAATTTTAAAAGATTATATTAAAATACAACTAATATGAATTAAATCAAAATGCCTTCTTTCCAGAAACAAAACTAACTTGAATGGATGAGCACTAGTTAACAAACAAACAAACAAACAAAAAACCCTCATGAAAATGATCCTGTGTCTTTGTTTTGAAGCACTGTGAGGAACATGTAACAATTACAGGTCTTTGGAAAAGTTGGTCTTTGAAAGACTGAGGTTGCTGTGGGTCTCCCTTAATAGGAAGAAAAAAAAAAAAAAAAAAAAAGGATATGAGCCTTTGATGAACACTGCACAAGGTTAGGTAGCAGTCACAGCATATTCTGCCTTACATATGTGGGACAGAGGGCCAGATGCATCACTGTTACATAAGCCTGCTGACCTGCATATAGAGCTTTGTGGTAATAGGAGTTTCAGAAAAATAAATCCTGTTCAATTTAGCTTGCACAGAGATAAAAAATCCAGGTAGGTTTACAATGGGAAATGCCACAAAACATGTTGTTCCCTCAGGGGCTTGGTTTTTAAATTTAAATTGGGAGGGCTCACATACTTGGGACAAAGGATGGGAGAGGAGGCAGTTAATATGATGCTAGATCAGTCTGCTGACTAATGCTACAGTCTGTATCTTTGGGGAAAGGGACCACAAGATGTTGTACACAGCCATAACAGCCTATTATTCAGGAGATACAGCATGAAAGAGGTTCATGCCAATTTGCAGAAGATTTTGATGGATTTGTTTCATTTGATTGTATTCTGATTTGAAATGAAAATTAGTATTTTTTTTTTTCCGTTCTTAGTGAATAAAATACAGTATTTTCAGTTGGAAGGGATGTATGACAATCATCTAGTGAGAAGGTAATGATATCCAGAACTAGAGACATCAGGCTCTGGGGTCGTCGGCTTGAGGAATTCTGTCTGGATCCTCCGGCTGCCTGGGGTGCCAAGGAGTTGCACATTTCCAGAGCTTCCAGGCTCTTGGTGCTTTTCTTTCTGCCTGGTGAACTAACAGAGAGCTGGCAGCCTTGGAGTTTATGAGCAGAGATACTCTGCTCTGAGTTTCTTGGCATCCTGCCTAATGAGATCTGTAGAGGAGCCAGCAGTTTAGGAGCTCTGCAATCTCTGAGATAATCCTGGAGCAGTAACTTCTTTCTAACTCCCACTCACTGTCAACTTGTCAGGAATACACTTGAAGAACAGGGAAGAGGACCTGGCAGGAAATCGGGTGTGATTTCTGCAGTGTCATCAAAGTCCAATGTGCCATTAAAAATGTTTCTGACCACTTTTAGTAACCCCACATGGAAATCCAAACGTGTCAGCACCTGATCCTGGAGGTCCTGCATCCCTTTGCTGTGGATATCGTGGGTACAAAGCTCAGTGAGGCAGAAGAGAGGACAAAGAAATATTTACACCATTGCAATATCTTTGCAGTTGAGATGTGGGTCACCTGCAGCTCTTCATGCAGCACTAGCCTGCCTGTAGTCAGATGGCCTACAAACCCCAGCTGTCCTGAAGGTATTGGAAGATGTGATTATTCCAGGAAAGCTCTTGACTGACACAGTGGCTAGAATGATGGTGCAGGAAAAGTAGATGAAATATGTGTTGGTACCCTGTGTTTTTTCCCTTCTTCCCATGCTTGCACACATGGGCCACAAGCATGTACTCAAAATGCAGTAGATATTGCCAATGTGAGTTACAGCATCCTAAAGGTTGCTGTAATTTATATTTATAATCTACAGCTACAGAGTGATGTTTTAGCAGCTGGGGAGCTCTGGAAGGTGAGCATCCTCTTGCTTTTCCTAGACATAGAGCTGGAGGATGATGGGCCCTGTGGCTCACTGTCATGACTGTGGCCCCTGCAGAGTGAATTAGGACTAATGATGCAATGCAAAATTGCCCAAATGACAGAGAGAATCTGGGCCACTGTGTTCATCTTGTCTGATTTCCAAATTTTTCAGTGCTCAGGGGGACAGGATTATAACAAAGTTTGAATTCCTGCTATGTAGGTCATATGCTGCATGCTGAATCCTCTATCACATGGGTAAAGCTGGACCAAGGAAACTTGATTTGCCTCTGTAAATGTCAATGGGAGTAGAAGATGGTTTTCTTTTACTGAATAATTTCCAAGAAGTTTTATTTGTGATAAAACCCTCTAGGCTTTTACTGTTGGTAGGGCATTAAAATATGTTGCAGTAACTGCAACTTAACTGCAATGTGTTGCAGTTATTAAACTCTGCAGTCTTTGGATTTCTGTGGCTGGGCAAGATTCACTGTTGGTCTGGAGGCTTTGGAGGTGACAAGTGGTGTGTCTGGCTCTGCCACAGTGTTCAAGGTACCATCACCCTCCTGATTCTGTAACCATGGCTGTGTATCCTCTGTCTGTCTGAGCGGGCTGTGCAGGCTGATACACAAATCTGCAGTGGGTTCATCTGTGAACAGAAAGCCTAAAATTTGCTCACAGACTTGTAACGATACTGCTTTGCTGAAATGTGAATTCACTTGCCTGTTCTTCTTAGGCTGATAGCAGCAAGGCAGACCTGCTGATCAGTTACTCCTATGACTGTGCATTTTAGGGGAAGATATTTCTTTGTTACTGCTGCAGCTCTGTTGTAGCAATTAAAAAAAATGTGTCTAAGGAGGAGGCAATAACTCTGAAAGTGTCTTTGATGACTAAACATTATACTCTAAATATGCAGCGTTGCTGCGGATTTTTGCAGTCTCCTGTGAGTCATAAAATCTTCTCTCATATTGAGTGAGCTATTAATGACCTTGACTTAAAAAAAAACCCCGAAGCTGTGACTCCCCCTAAGTCAAATAATTTAAATTAATGGTTTTCTGTAGGATATTTGCAGTGCTTTTTAGATCATTAAAATTCCTGAAGGACAATGGGCAGGTCTGCATTTGCAGGCGTCACTGTCCCCAGGATAAACCCCCTCTAGCCCCTCTGTGCCTTAGATGAATACAACCCTGGGTCTTGTGTGCAGCTGTTACCATGTGTTAGCTGTGCATGGTAACATTTACCATGCAAATGTGACATGACAGACCTTCCTGGGAGGGTCACCTAGGAAGGAGATAGTGTGTTCCAGAGACTGAAGGGTTCAAACAGCCTCCACTTCCAAGGGCCTGATTTTGTCCTGCTCACAGTTCGTGCTCTTCAACCCCAGCAGGTCTTTCATATTATCATGGCCGTACTTACAAGGTTCATGGCTGCTACCTATTGGAAATATATCTGTTCCAGTGGTGTTCTACAGCTGTTCTGTGAGCATGATATTACACATTGCCAGCAGAATCTAATCATGATGATTTCTATATTAAGGGTGCCTCCCTGAGAAACTGAAAGGGGAAGGATGTGAAATTAACCAAGTTCAACACACTTTTTTTTTTTTTTTTTTTTTTTTTTTTTTTTTCAGGGGAAGGAAGATGTGGGAATCTTGTGGGTCAGTTTGTCATATTTTCAGCTCTGGAAGGAACACCATGTGTTCCAGTTGTAACTGGACCCATTACAGTATTATAGTATGCGTTATATAAAGCACACAGTGAATTATATTAGATGTGAAGTATTTGTTGTGAGTTGTTCCTACTGTCTGTTACTGAAGGTAATTTCTTGATAATGGTCACTTCTTTAACCTCAGCAAAACATGCACATGATGGAGGTTTTCTTCACTTTTGACTTGACAAGACAATCCTTCTGGAATTTGCTTTTTCTTTGTACTGGGTTGCATTATTGTTGTGAGATGCTTCTCAAAAGTAACGTGCCTGAAACATAGAAGGTACCACTCTGCCATTGTATTTGGACATGTCATGCTGTTAGTCTCTATAGTCTGATGTTAACTCATTTACATTAGCCTTTAAATCATTATGATTGTCTTAATGGGAGAAATGTAAATAACATTAAGTTCATGTGCATAATTTACCACAAAAAAAGCACCTGTGTTTAATAAATGCTGTCAGGTTTTAAAGGCTAATAAAGGCTTTGAGCTGTCTAAATGAGGCAGTGCCATTACAGGGAAATCAAATCAGCAAAGTAAATGGAGTCCTGTGGAAGTTCCTTTGAATACAAAGGTGTTTTTAATTGTTTCTTATTTTAAGTTGGAATAAGGCCACTCTTATGGAGGACTAGCACTTGGTGAACACTATCTTTAAAAAAAAAATCCAGCTGGTTTTTCCTTTTTTATGTGTGTGTTCCAACAATCTGTGATCAGTCTTCAAGGTTTCCTAGTTTGTCAATTTAAATTGCTGAACTGCCTCATATCAGCACGTTTCACCCTAAGTCTCTTGGCAAGCTTGCTATCCTTGGCTGCATGTCGGAGATTTTGGGTTAGCAATCGATCTCAGAAGTGTGTATGTATGTTACTGCTGCCTGCCTGCAAAGTTGTGGAATATTTGATGAGCGGGAGATTAGACATTGGGGGATCTTCTGTAAGCATTTGCATCTCAGAGCTGCAAAGGATTGCAGGGATATTGTTCTAGAAGCCATTTGTTGAAAGTGAATAGATATAGAGATAGATAGATAGATAGATAGATAGATAGATAGATGATAGATAGATAGATAGATAGATAGATAGATAGATATGCTGTTAACAGAAGAAATTAACTCCCAGAATGATGTTCAGCACAACAGGGAGTTCAACTGTCCATGCACATTTCTAAGATTCACATTTGCAAGTCCTCTTCACTATAGTAACCCAACCTTAATTAAGACTCCTAAGTTGTTCTTCTCCAAGCAGTATGAAAATGAGTGTCTGTGTGTGACATTTTTATGAAGAGCTCTGTAGCACTAAATAGCAACACTGCTTGTATTGTTGTATATTGTCCATATTTTACTGTTAATGTAAATAATGTATTTTCCAGAAAGTTGAGTACGACAAGGTTCATTTATCATTCATGAATTCATTTTTCCAAAATTATACCATTAGTTTCATAAGGAAGAAACTGACATAAAGCCAGAGAAATGGTGTTGAATGAGATTTATATATGTAACCTTTTCTAGTATTTAATACCTTTATTAAGCACGAGAATGTAGAAATACATAATATCATTTTCTAACAGAAGAGAACGTAATTTATTTGTGGTTTTCAGCATTCATGGTTGGTTAGTCGGTTGTTGGGGGTTTTTTCCCTTGGATGCAATTCTTTTCCTCTGAGATATAGGCAAGCTCTGCTGGCCATTGGTTATAATTGGGATTGATATGTCTTCATTGAGAGTTTAATGAGATTCACACCTCTTGAGCTGCAAAGTGAACCCATCAAGTAGAAATGCATTTTAGAAGCAGCAATTTGTGAATGAGAAGACTACATTGAATACTATTTGATCTTCTTTTTTTTTTTTTTTTTACCAAGCACAGAAATCAAATGTTTCTGCACAGATCATGCTCTCAGTTAAATACCATTTCTTTACCAAACAGCTGAGGATCCCATGTGTATTATGGCAAAATGCAGCTTTGCAACCTTTCCTTTCTTGTAATCACTTTCTTTTCTTTTTTTTTTTTTTTTCAGTTTTTCTATTTGCAAGTAATCAATTTATTTTTCTAAATGAAGATGTTTATATTTTAAAACAAGATACTATAAGACACATATTAAACAATTCATGGTAGATAATTTTCTATTAAAGTGTATGCTCGCCACAGGCACAGTGATTTTCTGTAATTAATAGAAATGATAAAATGATGGGATGCTTATGATTATATAAATTAGATCAAGTAAATTATCTGTAATATCATTATAAATATTACAGAATAGTAGAAGCCCTCTTGCCTGGCATTTTCTCTCATTTGTACTACTGTAGCTCCTGCATAGTGATAGAAACCAGTGGTGCTTCAGTGGTTCTAAAGAAAGGATAATTTGTGACCCTTGGTAAGGGCAGAGGCACAGCAGAGTACTTCTTTTATATTTACAGCAGAAACTCTTTTAACGTATTCTATAGGATCTTCTTCAAATACTTTTTCACAAATAGAAAAAATATGCATTTCTTTGCTGGATATAAAGAAATTGTATTAATTCCTTGAATTTTGCAATTTCTTCACTTTAAATATCTTTAGTGCTACAAACCAATGGAAATATGTTTTTTTTTTCTGGCCCTGCACATCAGGACTGAGGTACTGAGCAGCCACTGTGTACTGCTGACTTAAGATCTTTAATGTTGGGTTACACACTGGGGAAATGTCCCCAATATGCATTGACTAGTAAGTTGGAAGTACATGATGGTCCACCACCCAAACCCACTTCAGATATCAGCCATTATTTAAACATTTTTTTACAGTGGTATCACCATTTTTCATGTCTTCTTTCAGATGACCAAAATAAAATAACATCCTCCTTTTACTATCTCTGTCTTCTAAATGGAAGAAACTATTTAACTTCAAATCCTTTGTGTGCATTCATTACAGGTGGGCTCAATGATCTGAAAAGTCTTTTCCAATCTAAATGAGCACAGGCACTATGAAGATGCCATAGAGATTTTAGGATTGTGTGCACTGTCCTACAGTTCTTAATTTTCTTCCTTCTAGATGTTGTTTGTCTTTAAAGTCTGTATTGGCTTTTTCCTTTCTGACTTTGGAGCACACTCTGAAAGTTTTAGCAAAGCTTTTACTGGTGTATCTTCTTAATAGGAGGAAGATGCCTTCCATCCACCTTATGCTCTGCAGGGGATGGAAACCACGGAGCCTGGCAGTGGGCACAGAGCTCTGCTCTCCAGAGAGCTGATTGGAGTGGAGGAGTCCAGCAGAACAGCTGTCTTTAGGAGGTGGTCAGCACTAGGTTTTTCCCAGCAGTATGAGCTCTCTGAGCTTCCTTAAAAATGGTGGTTTAGATACTTGAGGGTGCAGACCACTTGTCCTGTGAGAAGAGGCCAGGGGGTCTAGGCTGGTTCACCCTGGGGAAGAGCTGGCTTTGGAGGCACCTCAGAACAGCCTTCCTGAAACTGTGAGGAAGGAACTGAGAAACACAGAACCACAGAGCAGAGAGAGCCAGGCCCTTCACAGTGATGCACAGTGAGACGAGGAGATGCAGTGAACTTCAGACTGGATATAAGAAAAGCATTTCCCTCATGAGGATACCCCAGCAGTAGGACAGGCTGCCCAGAGTGTGCATTCTCCATCCCAGGAGTTTTTCAAGATTCAGTAAGGTAAACTCTGAGCAAACTGCTCTGACTTTAGAAATAACTCTGCTCTGAGTAGGTTGATCTAAATGACCTTCTGAGGTTCTTTCCTGTGGTCTTACAATTTCCTAATATTTAGCACAGAATGAACAAGTACAGATGTGATGGACTGGGAGCAGATAGGACAAATAAATGCTGGTGGCTCCCAGAGGTGGTAAAAGATTGGAGAGCATCAAGTGAGTGCATGAATATGGATCACTGATCTTTGTTATGCTGGAAATTATTTGGTCCTGGCTTAGAGAGCAGTGCAGAGTCATCACTTTTATGTTTCAAGGTTTCCTTTGAAGTTCTAATGTCACAGAGAAATCAGTTTTGTTTAATGACCTTCTACATTAGCAGTTTTTTTGTGTTGGTGACTGAGATTGATTTTGCTTGTGATGTGAAGGAGCACAAGCCCAGCCTCCACATCATTGCTCAACCACGTGCTTTAGTCTTACCAAGGAATGGGAGGCCAGCAAATTTCTGAGCATCAGAAATACCCATGCTGAAATACTTAGGCACAGTATTGATAAAGACTCAGCTGGTTTTTAATCTCTGCGGTACATGGTTGTAAACTTTGTGCTTGAGCCCTGGAAATGCTTGGTTGATATTTTTGTTTGGTAAAGTAACATCATGAAGACCTTTCTTATTTTCCTCGAGCATTTCACAAGAGAGAATTCCTCCCTGACTAGAGTAATTACAAAACAATTCAATAGTGGTTTGTGTTCCACACTTCTTAGTTAGATAAGTGGTATGAAGAAAAAGAGAAAGGTGGAGGATAAATTTGTCAGGGAAATAAAACTGCAAGGAGCACAAAGTTTCATAAAGACTTCATGTGGACAATGAAAGGAGAGGGTGAATAATTCACATAAGAAAAAGTAAGGACAAAGAGGATAAAACTAATGTGAAAGAGAAAGTGAAGAGTCTGACAAAATGAGACAATAATTGACAGCTAATGTTTCAAGAAAAATATAATAAAAATTTAAGGAAATATGATGCAAATAATGACTTTTACATTTGTAAATGCTCTTATTCTAGCAGTGCATGTTTGACAAATATTCTTTAACCCAAATTTTGTTAAATTAGAGAACTTAGTTTAAATTTAAATTGATGGATAACAAAAGATGTGATCACTGAAGTGCAAAAAAAAAAATATAATTTCATTGAGTTAATTAAGTTTGAATCAGATTTTCATTATTCTGGCCACACCACTTTTCAAGTGATAGCTTTTTCAAGCATAGTTTTCCATGACAACTATCTCTGATACTTTAGGGACATTCTTCCTTTTGAACAAGTCAATAAACTGACAGCTGGTAATAATGAGTAGCTCCTCTGCAACCAGTTGAGGAGCTAAAATTGCAATCTCTCTGTCTTCTAAAATAAAGGTAAATTTCAGGAGGACCTAGAGACTCACCCTCCTGATCCTCCCCAGAGCCTATGCACAGAGATAGGATCACAGAAAAGAGACTTCATGTATGACTAGGAGAGACAGGGGTGTATTTCAGACTATCCCAAAATACAAGACCAGCTCTGCTGGTACTAAGTCATACTTCTCTTTGTAATATTAATTGTGAATGAAAAAGTACCTGATGTCTTGAAAACTCCATGGAAGGTGTGGATAGCAAAGGCTGAAAGTGTGTTCTGTTGGGTGTTGTTTTGATTGCAGTTAGGCTACAAATAGCATTTATTTAATTAATCAAAAAGAATATGATTTATGGAGGCTCTAGTAGTGTTCCCTTTCTTTGCCTGGAGATAGGAATGAACTGCAGTGGATTTTCTTTGTTTGCCTGGACTTTACTAGATGCAAAGAGAAGGAATTCCAAAACAAATTTTGTTTGGATGCACCTACAGCAGAAGCAACATTAATGTATAATGTCTTACAAAGGCTGCAGAATGCTTTTGGTGTTGTTTTGAATGAAAAGCAAGTCTGAACCTTTGCCAGTTTCTAATCCAAGATGGAGAGCCAAACTAGGGAGTGTGGAAAGGCTCTAAATGCCTCTCATCACTACGAATCCTTGATATCCTCCTGCCCAGCTGACACCCTCCTGGATCAGTGACTGACTCTTGCATATCTCACTGATTTTGTGTCCTACAATAATCTATCTAGCTGCTTCTCCAAAAATAATGACTTCTCTTTATTACTTTGCCTCGCTGTGCAGGATTTTTCTTCAGTCCTGTTCTTCATGCTTGAAAAAATCTTTCCATCCTGAAGTATAAGCCATAAAGGCTCTCATCTTTCCCAGTTTTTAATTCCCTTTTGAGGGGCATATTGGTGCCTGGGACTCATTTTAGTAATGACAGTTAATTACTGTCACCAGCCATTTATTATAATCATAAAAATTGCAATATAATATAATTAACAAAATTCTGTATGGTATTATCATTTCCTATACTCCAGATGTACTAAGATTTGTGTTTCTCCAGTAAATATCAAATTTTAGCCAGAGTTAAGTGTGCAGGCAGAGCATCACTGGTGATGTTTAACAGTAATAATGACAGCCTCACTGCAAATTGTAAAGCCTGCTAAAATATTTTGCAGGCTTTGAAATTTAATATCTGAAGAAGGATGGAAATGGTGAGTATTTCTTTGAGAAGAATCATAGAAATAGGACTTGCTTGGAAAGTTGGATTTGTGATGGCTGTCATCCCGTGAGTTGAACTTTATCCATGAGACTTCTGTAGATCCCTGCCAAGTGGATTATGGAATAGTGTTGGGAAGATGGCAGGGAATGTTTATTTCCATAGTGATGAATGGAAGTTTGTCTTGTGTACAAGAAGGGCTTAGCAAAAGGGAAAAGCATGGAATGTGCTTTTCACCTAAATCAGTAAATCATGGAGGAATGTCTCAACATGTTTTGGACGGTTCGGTTTCTGCAGTGTGCAGCCATTATGCTCTGTTTGTATGGACCTGGGCACACCTCTTCCCAAATGCTTAATTTTGACCTTTAATGAATAACACACAATTCCTTAAATTGTGAAAATACAGATACTTACCTTATGCTTTTGTCTTTTTTTTTCCCTTCCTTTTTTTTCCCTCCTCCTTCCTCTTGTCCAGGGAAGAACATATCAGTTACACAGAAGAAGCAGTAGATCTCTGAAGGATGGATGAAATGTGGTTTGGCCTGAAGGTGACTGCAGCTGCTCCATTATGGGAAAAAGTGAGAAGTTTCCCTAAGTTACCATCTGCATCATTTTAGCTGCCTGCTGTAGTGGAAGCTGGCCATGCACACCAACCCACTGTGTGGTTTGAGTCTGAGTTTTGTTTTGTTTTCTTGGGATCTCAGCACTTGCATTTTAAAGCAATTAGCAAGTTAAGCACCATCTCCATCTTCATGGGTCTGCTTATGTGGATATGTGGTATCTTCAGCCTTGTGTGGCTTTGAGCATTCCTGAAAGAGTCTTTGATCTGAGTTGGGATGTTTGGTATATCTGAGGATGTGATACTTGAGGGTACAAACTGTTTAGCAAATGAGACGGAATGGCATTTTTACAAGGGTAAGTTGGAATTGGGAATCATCTTCATGTGTGCTGTGAGTCACTTGGAACATCAAAGTGCTCTATCCTAATATTCTGAGTATTTCAACCACATGAATAGGCCACACTGAATTTAACTTTCAGATAAAGCACTTGAAGGCACACATGCTTCTCCTGAAATAGGCTCTTTTGTGCACTCTGGTTGGTATCAGTACATATGACACAAGCACATTTTGCAACCCTGCTGCACAATACAGATTTCATGCCACAGCCCCTACTGTTCAACACTGAGTACCATTTGGGAAAGCAGGGAGATGTGAATGCAGGCACCAGACCTGCATAAGGAGTCCTGTGGGTGCCTCCACCCTTTCTGAAACTCAAGGCACAGAGCACTGTTGAGTCAGTGGCAATACTCGTGCTGACTTGAATGGAAGCAGCTGCTCTCAAACTCTGACATTGTGATGCACTTTCAGTTTTGATAACTGTTCCATGACTTGTATTTCCCTTTTTTCTTTTTTAACGTTGAGCTAACTGCTAGGATGTGCTGTCTTTACAATTTGTAGTTGCCCAGTAATTACAGATATGCTTTGAAAGGAAGCAGAAGAAGAATAAACCGTGGAATCCCAAATCAGATTAATGTAATGTGCATTTCTAGATTACAATTAGTAACAGGATGACACGTTGTCATAGTAACATGTGAAGCTTAACTACAAGTTCCTAAAATAAAGCAATGACATATGTATAGGTTTCTATCCATTTGCATACTATCCACATGAAAACATACATAATTTCTACAACATTCAGGCAATTAAACCCTACTTATTTCTTCTGAATTAAGTGTTGAACTAAAATATCAGGCCTCTTTCATAGTACTTATGCCAAATCTGCCACCCTAAATTATAAATGTTGATAATGAAGCTGTCCATTTTGTAACATCTTAAGCTTTCTGCCTTTCGGTTTCATTTTAGAACAATTAGTGTAAGGAACGTAGAACACTCTTCACTCTTGTGGTTTGTACCACATCGATCTCCTTGAAATTCTACCACCTCCTCATATGAAAGTTGTCCAACCAATACTGGAAAAGTTTGCTTATAAATTACATTGATAGACCAGTGGATGTGTTTTATGTGGCTGAGGATTGGGAAGTAAAACCCCAACTTTACCTCAAATCACTGGAAGAAAGCAGTAAACTTTTAATGTGAGATTGTTAGCTAAGACAGAAAGCCTAGCTATTATTTTCTAGTTGCCTTACAGTGAAAAGTGTTGTCTACTTGTTAGAGTCTGAGTTTCTTTAACTAAACAGAAGTTAACTTGTTTAATTTGCTATCTATGGTAGAGTTTCCAGGACATGGTTTACATACATTGTAATTTCATGGTAAACCTTCAGAGAATGATAAATTGGGCTCTTTCTTCTGATTGCTTTATATGCACAACATTGTTTTGGCCAAATTCTTTAGTCATAATTACGATGCTGCTAGGTTCTGTAAGTAAATGCAATCTCCTTCTGTCTCCCTAAATAGACAAGATGGGCAGTGTTACATGGAAAATATGGTTTCTTTGGCAGTTCACTTATTTATGTATACTTTATTGTATAGAGCATTGGAAGATATTGAAAATACATCTTTACATGTTGCTCCTTAAGCGACCTTTAAATCCCAAATTCTGTTCTTCACATCACTATGGTTGGCAAATGCTGTAAGTGCAATGATTGACTCTGGCATGATAATCACGTTATATTCAGAATAATGGAGTTGCTGGGAAATGTGTCACATACACAGCAGAGTTCCCAGGATAAACCTCCTGCTAAAGCATGGCTGATGTTTGTCCTTGTGGCCTTTTGAAAAGTGGAAACTCTGATTTTTGTGTTTCATGAATCTACCTGTATTTCTCACTTGCAGATGAAGATTTTTAATGTTTGAGTTTACTGTGGTTATGGGGTGGAGGGAGGGACATGTGCATGCTGGGTTTTGCCACTAATCCTTGGAAATCCTTTAGTGCCTTAAGGAGGCAGAGGGGTAACAGGCCCTAGGATTACAGAAATTTGTTCAAACCTCTTTCCTGCTTTAGAAAAATTCCTTTAAAATATATTGTGCCTTTGGCTCTAAATATATTGCATTAGAAATCAGTAGCCATGGGATTATGTAGAAATGCTAGGAAAGAGTATACTATTTCATGTATAGGATATCATCTAAAAATATAGCTAACTTAAATTCTACCATTGGGATCCATGCATACTAAGAATGTTGCAAGTTACAGTTAAAGCTAGAAAAAAAAAAAAGGGAAAAAAAAGGAAAAAGTTTAAATATACTGGATTAAATGCTTGTATCATTGAAGTGACTGGCAAATTTCCATGAGCTTTCCTGGGACCAAGATTTCATGCTTGCTTCTACTTGGCTTAAGAAATTCTCACATGTGATAGATATGTGGGCATCATGTTCTCTTTAATGTTATAGGGGAGGAAAAGAGAGATTAGTAGTTTTGGAGACCTGCCTTGATTTGGAGTTGCTGGGATCTGTGGTATTAATCTCTGTTCACTATTGTTTCTCTGTGTAACATCGACTCTTGCTTTGGGAATATGAATATGCAAATGTAAATTCCAATGTGAGAGGTTACTGTGCAGTGTGCACTAACTGATGCCAAACAACTACATTTCTCTACGCTCTGAACTGTGGTCTTTTTGAAAAAGTGGGAAAATGTAACTAACAGATGAAAACCACTCCAGTGCCAAAAAAGCCTGCATGAGGCAATTCATGTATCACTTACTGATGGTCCTAAGCAGCTCTTAGGAAAAGTTGAATAAGCTTTTAACTCATGAGTGAATTTTATCTTCTAGGAATTAAGAACAATTTGTTGGTACAAAGCTAAATTAAAAAAAAAGAAAAAAAAAAAGAAAAAAAAAAAAAGAAAAGAAAATGAAGGCCTGGAAATCAGACTGGTGGTGGTCTTCTGTTTTGCTACCTGTGATGACAACCAAGTTTTAAAGAATTTGTAAATAGTTAAAAGAAAATCATTATGTGGCTCGCAGTATGTAAGACAAGGCCCAGCATGGAACAGATTTTTATAGCTTATTTATAAATTATGCTTCTGTCTTTTGGAACTTGAAAAAGGAAACCGTGTAAATTAAATAAGGAGTGAAGACTTACTGCACACATTTGTTGACTGAAACAAAAATATTTCCCCACCTCCTGAGGTATTTATGAGTAATCTGGGATGAATAATGTATGGAGCTCTAGTGCTGTACAACTATGTAACACTTCTGCACAGCCAACAGAGGAGTGGTAACCAGAAGTCATGACGAGCAGTTGTAAGGGCCACAAATTTGGATCCATTTGAAGAGGTACCAAAGAATGCACAAAAAAGCTGGGATTGATGATGTGATACTTATTAAGCAGGTGTAGCAGTTGACAGGGGAGGGAGGGGTGTTTGTAAATAAATGCAAAAAGTTTAAACTTTGACCCATGACCACCCTGTCACTGGGTGTCACATTAGTTTTGACTATGTGAGAAACTTCAATAGTATAAAAGAGGCCACTCATATTTTAACTGTTCCATTAAAACCTTCTGGATAACTCTTCAGCAAAGATTTCCACTCTAAGACATTTGCCATTGATATCAACTGTACATATGTATTATTATTCAGTGTAACTAGGCGGATACAGAATTGTAATGAAGTCACAAAGTCTACTTGATGATCACAGATTTGTAACTCTCACAAATTATGTAAGATATGTTGACATTTTATCTTGTTAACAAGATGTATTTTTCTATGTTAGCTAAATGTATAATTTGTATAATTTTGTATATTAAATGTATGCATATTTTAAATTAAAAACATTATAATTTTATTATTTTCACTTTTAAGTGGTGACAGAGCTTCTGAAATACAGTTTTATTCAACTGTATCCATGGATAGCAACCTGGGAAGTCTCAGTTTTGAGGAAGGGGCCACATGGTCTTTTAACAGGGTAAGGAAATTGTTACACCTGAGCACTTGCTCCTCTTGGTAAAGGAGCTGCCATTCAGCTTCTGCTGACTTAGTGGAATTAATATGAGTTGGCAGAATAGTATGGGCTGTATCACTGCTCATGAAGTGGGTAACCTGAGCCATCCCCAGCTTGTAGCTGTGGTTTGGATTGACAGTTCAAATCACCAATACATGGGATGAGGTTTTGTGGGGGGAGGAGGACACTGCTGGCAGAGATACAGCAGTCCCACAGAGCAGAGAGAGAGGCTGACTCAGTGACTTGGCAACTCCAGTCACTCCTCTGGAAGAAGGAGAACTCGTGCTTCTCACATGCATTCCCTTTGGACCCTGAGTGTCTTTTTTTGTCTGATGATTCTGTTGTAAAATGCATAATAGCAAAAAATAGGTGCAAAATGTACACTGCACATTCTCCAAGGCCCCGCACCAGGGAAGTGCTGTTCTAGCTCGCTGTTAGAAGAAGAGCTCAGCTACAACCAAAGCCAAGCAGGTATGTGACACCCTTCTTGTAGGGCTTTTGTACAGCAAGATGTTGTAGGTTTTGTTGTGTGAAGCAAGTGTGCGCCTAGATTTTCTGCTATCACTCATTTAGACTATTTGGAATAAAGGTCCTATATAGGAAGAGGATGCACTTTCAATCATGTTCAGTCCTCTTTTCATCAAGCAATGTCAAAACAGGATGAGATGCACTGTCTGCAAAAGAATATATCAAAGTAATATATTTCTCCAAAGTTCCATACTTGTTTTTAGGCAAACTCACAGGATGCCAAGGTATCAGGATGCAATTAGGTTTGCTTCTGTACCACCTAAACCTGCAACTTTATCTCTTACTGAACAAAAGAACAGTATGCATCTGATGACTGAGAATAGTTTTTAGTAAACGAAGGGCTAGGGTATGAAAAATCCCCAAAACATTTAATTCTAAAGCATTGATCTGACATGCTCTCTGAGTCTTGTGGTCTCCTTATGTATCAGAATTAATATGAATCTCCTGGCTTAATACTTTAAAAAATAGCATTATTCTATTTTTATTTTAAAAAACCTGAGTATTCTGGAAACCTGAACTGTGTTATCTAACTAGATCCCAAGATGGATAGAGTCCATATTTCTTAGCTTTATTGATGATAAACAAAAGATGCTCTTTATTTAACAGATGTATGCAACATACTAAACCTACTATGGGACCTTCAGAAGTTTTTATTCTGGAAATAATCTCTTGATTGCAAAGAAATAACTCATAAAAACAATATTTTTCCAATACTTGCAAAAACAGGCAGGTCACACATCACACTCCATGTACCACCTGTATATTTCACTAACTGACAGGGTTTGGTCCTGTGGTGGAAAAAATTGACTTTTTTTCCCCCAACATGATCAATAAATCTCAATGTTACCATCAGGGAAAAAAAAAATCAATATTTGCCCACACAAGAGAAGACTTTAAGGAAGCAACAAAGCAATATCCTACAAGCTATACTTAGGTTTTTTCACATGCACCAGTGAAACCTCCATATGATATTAACGTGTTAATGTGGAAATAGGTTTTATTAAGTGAGCTGTATTATCTTGGGCAATATATGCTCAGAAATGTCAGTTAACTAAAATCAGTGTGCTGATCACTAATAATTAATGAAATTTTTACTATCTTACTAACTCCCCTCCTGTGAACAACACCAACAGTGCTGAAAGCATCCACAGCATTTAAGACAGCAGGTCCCACTGGATTATAAATGCAGAAAAGAAAGATGTTTTCCTTGGATGTATTTTGGCATTGCCCAGGTATGCCACATCAGTGCTTTTTCACATGGTTTGGGTCCATGGAGAAAGATGGTTATCTGGACTAATTTCTGAATAAATCCCAGGGCCCTCTCTTTTTACCCTCCTACTTTTCCTGATTTTGCAATTAGTAACTTGCAAGTTTTCTCGTGCTGGGACCACCAGGTGTGCCCGTGGACCAAAGACATCAGAGCAGTGTGGCTGGGCTTGTATTCAAACAGCTCATTGTGCATGAGCAGTAAACAGGCCTGGAGATTGATCCACTGCTTCAAATTTGCTTAGTCACCTAATTAATCCCAGACCAGTTGTTACAATATATTATTTCAGAGCAACAGAAAATGTCCCTTATGTAACCACTGGCGCAGTCAAGGCCTGTGACAATTGCCGGAGACCGGCTGTGTGTGCAGAGAGGAGTGTCCAAGGACTTGTGAGTGATTCGGTGGATGATCTCGGGCACCAAATCTCCGGATGATTGTAAGGCAGGGCTGTAAAGATGGACTTTCTGAAGCGGGCTGTACAGAGAGCTGAGGGGAGCACACTCTCCACTCCTCTTGCCCTTGGTTTTGGGAACTTGGATCCCTCACAGTGAAAAACTCTGCCTGGTTCGTCTCTCTGCCGAGGCCGAGTCAGGCAAGCCCCATGCGGGCCGGGAGGCTGCCGGGGTGCTGAAGGGACAGCTCCGGGCGGCTCTCCGCTCTCTGAGGGGCTCCGGCGGGCCACGCCCGGCTCCGCTCCCGCCTCCCGGGGACACCGGGGCCCGCACAGCCCTGCCCGTGGCGGGGCCGCGGCTGAGGCAGCGCTCGGCGCGATCACTTCCGTGTCAGGCCCGGGCCCCGCTGCCCACAGCCCCCGCCTGCAGCCCCCGGCCCGTACCCCCGCCTGTAGCCTGTAGGCCCCCGCCCGTAGCTCCCTGCCTGTGGCCCCCTGCCCGCAGCCCCCTGCCCGTATCCCCCCGCCCGCAGCCCCCCGCCTGCAGCCCCCCGCCCGTACCCCCGCCTGTAGCCTGTAGCCCCCCGCCCGTAGCTCCCTGCCCGTGGCCCCCCGCCTGCAGCCCCCGGCCCCGCGGCGAGCAAAGGCTGGGGCGCCCTGTCCGCCGCCGCAGCGGGGAGCGGAGCCGGGGGCGGCGGGGCGGAGCGGAGCGGCCGCCACCCCCGCGGGCACCAGCTGCTGCGGCAGCGCCGGCCCCTGCCCAGGCCGGGGCTGGTTCTGCTTCCTCCCACGCTCCCCTCGCCCTTCTCCCCGCCGCTCCCCCTGCGGCCGCGGCCCGACCCCGCTGTACCGGGGGCTGCCGCGCCCCCGCCCCGCCCGGGCCCCGCCGCAGCCTCTCCCGCCGAGGGGGCGGGGGCAACGTCAGTGAGCAAAGTGGGAGAAACTCCCTCCGGCTCGCCCGCGGGGGCTGGGGAGGTTTGGAGCTTTTCTCTCTTTCTTTTTTCCTCTCTTTTTCTTTTCGCCTCCGCTTTATTCCGGCCCCGAAGGCACCAGCTGCGGTGCCCGGAGCCCGCCCGGCCGCAGGGCAGGACCCCCGGCCCGGCCCCGGCCTGTGCCCGCGGGCCCCCTCCCCGCCCCCTCCCCTGCCTCCCGCCCCCCGCATCATTCCATACCGGGAGCTGTGCACTGCGGTCCCTGCTCGGGAATCGCTGCTGCTCTTCCCATTCGTCAGGGGCTTTCCAATCACCTGCCTCTGCCACCCTCTCCGCTCCGCTCTTTGTACTTTATTTTCACGTGCTCTTTACTAACACGGCTATTTTTAAATCCCGCTCGGATTTATTTCTCTCCCTTTCTTTAATTCTTTATCTCTTATTTTCCTCTTCTTTTTTCCCCCTTTTTTCTTTTTTCTTTTTTTTTTTTTTTTTTTTTTTTTTCGGGGGGGTGAGTGGGGGGAGGGAGGTTAACGTTTGCAGTTCCCTAAGGGAAAGATCCCACCAGCCAACCCAGCTCCGCCACTGCTGCATCCATCCGTTCATTTTTATGGTCACTAACAGCCTATCCCGATAGCGGAAGGTGCAGAGAAGTGGGAGGCAGGGAGAGAGATAGAGAGAGAGAGAGATCCGGACAGCGAGAATGGCCGATAGAAAGAGGAACTGGAATAAAGAAGATGACCTGCCTGTGTATCTAGCTAGGCCGGGCACGACAGCCCAGACACCGCGGCAGAAATACGGGGGAATGTTCGCCTCCGTGGAGGGGGCCTATGAGAACAAAACCATCGACTTCGACGCCTACAGCGTGGGGAAGAAGGGGTCCCGGACCCCGCGGAGCGGCAGCCGGCACGACATGCTGGACGGAGGGGACAACTACAGCGAGACCGCCAGCGACATCAGCGAGATCTCCGGCTCCGTCATCAGCTCCCCGGGAGACCGGGAGGACAAGACCCCGGGCGTGGAGATCAAATACCCCATGGGAAAGGAGCTGCTGCAGGGCCAGGACAATGGACAGGTGAGCGGGGCCCGGCCAGGGGGGAGGGAGGGAGGGAGGGAGGGAGGGAGCCGCCGCCCCCGCTCGCTGGGCGAGCCCGGCCGAGATTGCTGTGCCGAGCCGAGCCGTGCTGTGCTGTGCTGTGCCGAGCCGAGCCGTGCTGTGCTGTGCTGTGCCGAGCCGAGCCGTGCTGTGCTGTGCTGTGCCGAGCCCGGCCGAGATTGCTGTGCCGAGCCGAGCCGAGCTGTGCCGTGCCGAGCCGAGATTGCTGTACCGAGCCGAGCTGTGCCGTGCCGAGCCGAGATTGCTGTACCGAGCCGAGCTGTGCCGTGCCGAGCCGAGATTGCTGTACCGAGCCGAGCTGTGCCGTGCCGCAGAGCCCCGCTCGCCCGCGCAGGGGGCTGGGGGCCGCCTTGGCGGGGGAGTTTGGGCACGGCAGGTCGGGGAGGCGCGGCCCCCTCCTCCTGGGCACGCTGATGCTCCGGGAAGAGCCCGGCTGGCCCCTAAACTACCTCACTTGGCAGAGCTTAGCGGGGGCGGGAGGGGGCGACCCCAGAAATGGTTTTCTTTGTAAGTGATGGCGATGAGTTTTCTCCGTTCCCTTTCCTGCCCGTGCCGGGTGAATGGGGGGCAGCTCGGGTCCCCCAGCGCCCCGGCCGGCCCCCGGAACAAAGCCGGGGCCGCTGCCCTCCCGAGCTCGCCGGGGAAACTCCGCGGAGCCTGTCCCAGGCACAGCCCCAGGATCTGCCCCGACCCCCGCCCTGACTCTGCCCCGGCTCCCTGTGCGCCTGCATTGTCTCCCCGGCAGGGAGCGCGGGAGGCCGGAGCATCGGCCGAAACCTCTGCCCCGGGGGCCCCTTCGCTGGACCTGCCGCCTGGACTCATATTTTTTAGGCTCAAGAAGAAGTGAGCCGGTGGGCTGGCCGGGCCCTGGCGGCTGTGTATCTCCATCTTAGCCCTGTCGGTGGTATTCAGGCTGGAGGCAGACCCGGGGGGCTGGCTCTCATGGGATCCCGGGCTGTCATTGATTGCCCCTTAGAAAAAATGCGGCCTTGCAGTGATGCCTCTGCATGGATACACCCTGTTCCTTTTGCACCCAGCCTGGAGCCTCTGTAGCTTGTCTGCACTCTGCTCTTTCCACAGGCTGAACTGAGAGTTTCCACTCTCTTCACCCCTTTTCAATTTGAGCATGAATGGGATGCTGGTTTGCTCTGGCCTAGGGATTTCGTGCAGGTGTCACATGGCCTCCCATGGGTGTTTGCTGTGGTGGGACACTGGAGTGAGCAGGCAGGGCTTGGTGGGACACTGTGCTTGGGATGCTGCTGTTTTCTCTGCAACAACTCCAGGGTTGCTTTCAGAGGGTGCCAGCTACAATGCAATTTTCTCTTTTCTAGCTCACCTGAACTCCTGAGTTTTTTTGATCAGGACTCTGGGGCAGTGGGAGGGCCCAGCACACCCTATCTTCTAGCACATCCATGGTGCTGCCTCCCCATTTTCCCTGCTTCTTAATTCAGCCTGGGACTCAGGGTAGTGAGCACACACTGCACACTACCTCTCTAGATCCCACTGTGCTTGCAAAGTTGACCAAAGCGAGGTGAGGATAAGGTAAAGCAGGGGCAAAGCAGGCAAGATTTGGCCACTGGCTTAGGAAGGTGCACTGTAAGCAGCAGGTGCCACATGTGACCCCTGTGCAGTAGCATCCAGGGTTTTTTACAAGCTTTAAACAATGATTTCTGGGAAGATGTGTCAGGGATGTGGCCTGGGTGCTTAATGTCTTGTATCTATGTGTGTTTCACAGGGGTGGGTGTGCTAAGAGCCCCAAAGGGCTCGTCCTTGGGGAGATGAACTTGGGCACAGCTTTGCAGTGCCTTTTACCCTCAAGCACCATGGGTGGAGGGAGGCATTCTGTGAGACAGAGAAAAGACAGAAAGGTTTCAACTGCTTTAACGCTCCAGCAGCTGCTGATACAGCATCTACCTGGCCTGGCCTGGCTGTGTTATCCCCCATGACCTCCACGGGCACAGGACAGAACAGGTGCGTGACAATGGGGCAGTGACAAGGAGGGCAGAGAAGGACAGTGCTGTTGGGGTCAGAGGTGTTGGTGAGGACAGAGCAGGCAGTGCCATCAGGGACAGGGACATCAGGGGCAGGGCAAGGCAATGCCATCAGGATCAGTGCTACGGGGACAGCACAGGGCAGTTGCCATCGGGGCAGTGCTATGGGAACAGTGCTATAGGGACAGCACAGAGCACTGCCATCAGGCTTCATGCCTGAGAACGGGGCAGGCAGTGCCATTGCCGTGAGCAGCACAGCAGGACCCGCCGCCGGGGGTTTTATCCCGCGTCCCCACCCTGCGGCAGCCCACGCGTGGGATCCCGCCGGTGACCTCGGCGTGCGAGCGGGCGGCGGCGGAGCTGCCGGGGCGGCGTTTCCCAGCGCTGCTGCGGGAGGGAGGGAGGGAGGCTCCGGCTGGATTGATGGGCTGTGAAGGGGGGCTAGGCGGAGGGGTGGGGGACAGGAGGGAAGGAAACGCTTCCTGGGTTGCGCTGAGCGAATCCTGCTCCGACCTGCAGCCGGGAGGGCGCTGCTGCCGCCGGCAGAGGCAGCGCTCGCCGACCCCCCCGGGAGCCGCGTCCCCGTTTGATTGCAGCCGGAAAAAAAAAGGTGCCGGGTTTGCCGGGCTCCCCTTCCTCCGGGCGACGGAACTTGGCCCCCATTCCACCGCTCCGCCGGGTCGCCCCCGCCCCGCCCCATCACCCGACCGGGCTTCGTGTTATTATTCGTCTCAGCACCGCCGGTGTTGTTCCGCCGGGCTCGGCTCGCTCCTCGGGTTCTTTGCGTGCTCCCGGCGCTAGGGAGAGCCGACATGTCTTACCAGGGCAAGAAGAGCATCCCCCACATCACGGTAAGCGGCCCCGGGCGCTGCCCGCGCTCCTTTGTTGGCGGGCGGGGAAGGGCGAGCTGCGGGCGCGGTGCCGGGGCCGGGGGCAGCCCCCGGGCTGCGGGGCCGGGGCTCCGGGAGCGGCGGGGAAGGGCGCCGCCCCCGTCCTCCTCCCGCTGGAGCTCTGCGCGAGGGCTGATTTAATTTCATTTTAAATTTTCATTGTTGTATTTTTATTATTTTTTTAATTTATTTTCTTGTTATTGTATTCTGCCTCCCCTTGCTCGCCCTTGCCCAGCCGGGGCTCGGCGCTGTGCTGGCTCCAGCCGGGGCGGGGAGGGGAGGGAGGGCCGGCCGGGGGCTCGTCCTGGCGCTGCCGGGCCCGGGGGTACCGCCCTCCCCAGGAGCCGGGCCCGGGGCGGCTCGGCCGCCGGGCGAGGCAGAACAAAAGAGGGAGGGGACCACCGCAGCACAACGTGCCCCCGCCACCGCCCCCCGCAGCGGCCAGGGGCAGCGCAGCCTCGGCCGGGCAGGGGGAGGCACGGGCTGCGGAGAAATGGGAGGTGGGCGAGCGTGGGCGTCGGGGGAAGCGTGGAGAATCAAAGAGCGCCATGATGCCAGCGCCAGCACCTCTGCGCGCTATTAATACAGCAGGCGTGGTGGGAATCAGAAGTCAAAGAGTTAATCATAACCATCCTCTTCCTATCGGTGCCTGTCTCCCGCTAGATGCTTTTGTAGCCGAGCAGAGCTACAATAGGGTGCGCTTTCCGTGCCGGAAAGAAAGGACCTGGGTCGCTTGATACAGTATCTGCTTTCCCTTAATAACACGACCTAGGGATATAGGGGCTGGGATAAAGAACAGGCAGGGCTGGCGGATTGAGGTGTGATGGGGAAACCGCACCCGGAGCTGCTCACACGGCAGAGGCTTTGCCCAGCGCCCGTGCTGGTCTCCAGGTTGTTGCTCTCCTCTTGCGGGGCTGGATCAGTGGATGATGGGGCCACAGCTGCTGTGTCACCTGGGGCAGAGAGGAGCGGGATGAGCTCCAAGACTGCTTTGGGTTCGTGGAGCTTTCCCTGGAAGGCTGGCACGGTGCGACGCGGGGCAAGTTTCGGTGGCTGAAGGAGCGGCTGCCTGGTGGGTGTGGCACCTTCCTGAGCAAAGCCGGTGTTGAACGGCATTAGTGGAGCCGGTGTGACAAAGCTTGTAAGCTTCTCACGGTTTTCTCCGTGTACAGTAAAAGCATCCTTTGGTCAAAATATTTGATCAAGAGGGGAACAATCTCCTTCTAAAAGCTGAGTTTTATGATACCAAAGTGCTGCATTTATGCAGGTTTCCACTATCAACAGGCAGCAGTGCCTGGTGGCCAAGGCTGAGGTGCTGCAGTGGCTACCTGGATGCTGCAGTGCTCCTCTTGCCTTGTTCCTCAATGCGTTGTGTGACTTACTCAGGGCATGTCTGGGTTGGGGGAGGCCTCGGTTACCCTCTGGGTGAGTGTCAGGTGCTTTGTGCATGGCTCAGTCTTCATTTGAAGCTGGAGTGTAACAGGGTCCCACCCATAGCTCGTTCTTTGCTCTCCAGTTTGGAGTAGAATGAGAAACTGGAAGACTTACAAGTCTCTGCCTTAGAATCAACAGTTCCTTTTAATTTCATCACTTCTCACAAAATTTCTTCTCTGTGCTGGGGAGAGGATTGCTGTGAAAAGGAAAGCCCAAACCTCAGCCTTTTCTCTTTGAAATGGAAGTACTGAAGCTTCTATAAATGAATATTCATTAACATTACTGTTGAGTTTTGTTACCAAATCAAAGGCATAAATTAACATTAGTGAAGTTGGCAGGCATCAGAGCTGGACTGGTTTTTTTTTTTTTACACTTTTGGCCCTTCTTCTCCTCCAGCAAAAGCAAATCAGGCACTTTGTGTCAGACCTTGTACACACTGCCTGTCCCACAAGAACCCACAGGATCTATCTGTGTGCATCTTCTGAAGCCCCATTCCAGTGTGGTAAATTGGATACTTCATCTGGCCACTAAGGAAATACATTGTAGCTTCAAGTTTTCTGGGCTGTAAGGAAATGTGATAGCTCTGTAGAAGTATACAACAACAGTGATGATGAAATAATATAAACATGTCATTTGTTACTGTTCTTAACATTTCCCCCCAGTCACACGCCTGCTTTTTGGAGCTACACCAGCTCCTGGGTTCATTGGAGAAGTGAGAAACTAATTTCTGACAGTGTCCTGGGT
Source organism: Zosterops lateralis (assembly GCF_965231275.1). NCBI lineage: Eukaryota > Metazoa > Chordata > Aves > Passeriformes > Zosteropidae > Zosterops > Zosterops lateralis. The sequence continues at coordinate 12,717,363 of NC_139766.1, forward strand.
GCTGATACTTTGCTGTGGATTTTCCAGTACCAAGCCTGTGTTCCTTGTATGCTGTCCTGAGCACACAAGAACAACACCCAGCAGCAGCATCCAGCCACAGGCACTGCAGTCAGCAGTCAGCACCTGGCCAAAACTTCCCTCTGGGATCAGATCTGCAGCATCAGGAACTGTGAAGGAAGAGGCAGCAGCTGGTTTCACCTCTGATTGGTGTAGAAGCAGATACCACTCTTGAGAGGACAGCCCTGTGGTGTCCTATCTGGGTTCCTGCTTTTGGTGCATGTGGGCATAACTTCTTCCTTGTGCTTAGTCTATGCCTCATCTCCTGACTCCTTCAGGCAGCAGAGGCTGACCAATAGCCCCTGCACTTCTTTTCCCCAAAGCAGCTTTATTCCTGCTTTCCCTTCTCCCACTGCTCATGGTAAAGACACTGCTGCACACAGCCCTCTTTGGCACTGAGCATCTCCCTGCTCTCATTTACTGATCTGCATATGGTGTGGGTTTTTTTTGTTTCATCTGCCTTTTTTCCCCTTTCCATTTCAGCTTGTGAAAATACATGATTCTTGCATTTTATCTCATTTGTGGCTGTCCTGCTGCCTGTTACGCTTCCCATGCAGCATCCAGGCTTGCTGTTAGTGGAGCATCAGCACTGCACCAGTGTAAGGTGTCATTCAGTTGTGAGTCAGACTGGAGAAACTGGGCCCTTTTGTGTAACTACTGTGGGAGGGGAAGGACCTCTGTATTTGAAGCACCAGACCAGTGGGGATGTATAAAAGAAATGCATTTAACCAGTAAGCGTAAGCATTTCAGTCACGTCTTCTGCACTGTGTTGAAGTCCTTGGCCAGGTGGGTCTCAAACCACTGATTCAGGAGTGTTAGCTGGGGATAGAGCAGGGTGTGCATAATGTAAGGGAGGCCAAGAGTGCAGGAGCACTTTTCTCAGCCTTTGTAGTATGGACAGCCACCACATCCATTGCCGAGGTGTTTTTCTGCATGAGGTGGCAATCTTTTGTGCTTCGGTTGTGCAGGATGTTCTCATGCAGACCAGATTTTCCAGGATATACCCCCCAGCCCATTGCTTTTAACATCACTGTTATACTCCTCTTGTGCAGCATATTACAGAATGGAGGATCAATGGAGATGATGACAGGGAAATACCTGGTACAAATTATTTTGGCTTCTGTGTTTTGGTAGCGGTTGGCAGTTTTCAAGCAAGGCCTGAGCTTAGATGAACTCAAAATTGTAGCAGGGTTTAAAAAAGGCATGTGGCATGTTAAATGCCTGTGACAGGACGTGTTTGCTCCAGCAGCAACTGCAACCATTAAAACATCATCTGTGTGAGCTCAGTGAAGGGGAGGTGTGAACACAATTCTACTGAGCAAAGGCAGAATAGCTAGTCACCAAAGCAAATGCAAGGAGGCATTTGGGAGAGGAAAATGGTGCCTGAATCCCTTGGAAAAAAAAAGGGAATCATCTTTCTGGGTATGGTCCAAGGGTTGGCATATGAGTGGGGAAAGGCACTGCTGGTCCTGAGCTGACAGACTGTAAGGCACAGGGAGACAGAGAGCACACATTTGTGTTACAGAGGAAGGATCTCACTACTGAGCATAACAAGAAAAGAGAAGAGAAGATCTGGCACAACATGAGAAAAAAAAAAACCAAAAAAACCCAAAAAAAAACAGATGCAGAAAAATGGAGAGACTGAAGAAATTCAGAGGAGTGGGCACAGAGAATAATTTTACTTGTTACCTTTAGAATTGGTATGAAGAGAGATGAGAAGCAAGTAGGCTTCAGTTGAAGCCTACTTGGAGAGAGAAAATACTTAGAGAGAGAAAAAGTACATTCATCTGAATGTTTGCTGTGTGACACACTGGTTCAGGATGAAAACTTTCTGTTTGGTCTGAACAAAGTGCTGGGGTAAATGTGTGGTGTTCTGGTGTGAGACAACAGCAGTGTGAGAGCTTCCAGCCAATTAATTTTGGATGCCAGGGAGGACATATCCTACAGATGCAGGACATGGTGAGTACCTGGAATGGTGGACCAAAGTCCTTCTCTAGGTTTGGATCTATTCTATATCTCCCCTGACTATGCTTTTTTTACCACCCACCTTTGTTTAACACAGTGTATGAAGCTACCCTCAAATTGCTCTGTCAGTTGGCAGAAGTGTTTGAAAAGCCTGCTGAGTTCTGGGCATGGGAACACTGCCTCGTTACTGTTCTGCTCTTGGTGCAAGAATTTGGCTGATTTGGACAATGCTTTTTGTCCTGTTTTAAAACACCAAGGCTTGGGACTTCTGGATGCCCTCTTACTCTTGAACATTTGCTTAATCATCAAAATTACATGTTCCCATATGTGTGTGTTTAACAGACTTGTCCCCTCTCAGTTTACTCATCTGTCAGTAAACGAATTCACGTTGTGTAGAGGACTGGACTTCAGCCTGGTAACTCTGGAGATGCTTTAGCTGCTTCAGTATGAGTTTTTGGACTTCCAGCCACCACTTCCATTATTCTGTGACGCATCTTTTCCTTTCTTTTTTTCTATAGGAGAAAAAGTGGCCACTTTTCCATATGTCAGTTCCATATGGTGACTTAAATTACGTTCAGAGTAAGTCCTTCTGGGGACATTTCTGTGGAGATTGAAACCTTTGGCAGAGGGACAGAAGGAAGGGTTTGGGGCAGTGATTCCTTTAACTGCCACAGCAAGTTCATCAGTCAGTGCCCTCAGCAGAGCATCAGTGTTTTCAGCATCATAGCTGGTGCCACCACAGAGAACTGAGCTGTGCTTTGCTGGAAGCTGGGCAGGTTTGGAAAGGGGACAGTGGCTGTCTGGGAAGACATCTGATGCAGTGAGGTGCTTGTCTGAATCTTCTTGCAGGTGCTGAGAGCAACCACTGCCAATGAACCACTTTTGTGATGAGAGATCAGCATCTGTTGTCTGCTTTGCTGCCATTTCTTTCAGAATCAAGAATTATTTGAGTGGTAAAAGTGTGAAACTTCCATTTTCCTTTGAAGGAGCCATCAGAGGCTACTGGCTTGTGAAGCACTTGGGAGTTAGTTGAGATAAACTTGGTTTTTGTACATATGAGAGAGATGAATGCTTTTGTATGTATGAGAAAGAAGGAATAGAGATGAGCAAAAAAAAAAAATTTGCAGGTTTCTAGTCTTGCTGTGTGGTGGTGGAGATGGTGGCCAAAGATGGTCGCCTTGTCCCCTGAAGCAGAGATAGTTTGGGTTTGTTTGCTTGTCACAAGACAAGTTTTCATCTGTAGTGCATGTCCTAATGAGTTTTAAGATGTGAGCTATTGTTTATGGATAATAAATGTTCCTACTGACTTCAGTGGAGTCTACAGTCAGTGTAAAATCTCCTGTGTGTAATAGTGAGGACCCAGGCAGGTGCAGGTGGCTGGCTAGAGGAGTAGGCAGTGCTGAGTGAAGAGGCTGTGGAAGGGGAACCAAGGCTGATACCATGTGGGGTGAGGCAGCAGGCAGAAAAAAGTAGATGCAATATGACAGCAAAAAGTGTCTGAGTGCAAACAACGCAAATGGTATTCACTTTATTCAGTTGATCATGAATTATCATTGCTAACATGATCTTAAAGGCATTTTCTACTATTCTGTTTCCTTTGCATCCACCTGCTCTGTCAGAGAAGGGATTCCATATGGTCTTAGTCGGATTTAGACTCTGGTACCAAGTCAGATATGTCCCAGTAACTGATGCAAGTTTCTGATTAGAACTTAGATAAAACACATGTTCAGTTCAGTGGCCCAGAGAAGTCAGCCATGCTGTAAATGACTGTTATTTTCTTCCCAGGTTTAAGCTTTCCTATGAATGGCTTGCTGGGATTTTGAGATCCCCTTTAATTGACATAACCTGCATGTAACCCAAGGGATGGGTGTAGCAACATACGGTACAATGGTTTCTACCCTCCAGTCCCTACTTAGCTGAAACCCCTGCTGATGCCAATGAATATTGTCATCAATAAGATGTTTGTTGTGCTGCCTTCTAAAAGCAAAGCAAAGATGACATTTACAGTGAAGAAATCCCCATGGAGTTGGTAGCTGTAGGAGTAGCCCCTTTAGAGTGGGTGATTAAGCAATGAAACTGCCAGCTGAATAGGAAGACAGGTCTCAAAAGGGGAAACAAAAGACCATCAGATCTTTTAAATGAATAAAGATGAATGAATACGTTGGCTATGGACCAAGATACAGCATTACTACAGTCAGCATAATCCTTCCTAAATTAATTGCCATATAGTAGAGTGCATCTGTTAAGAAAAGAACCTTAAAAGCAGGATTCTCCATTAGTGGCCTATTGGAAATGATGCCTCAAGGATGGAGTGTTTTACAAGAAATTCCCAGAGTTGATTCAGGATTCACCCTAGCTAAAAGCCACTTCCTATGGAGGGTAATCTAGATGTGAAATTTAAAAGGAGGGATGCCGCTGATTAAAAGCAGATCTTCTATAAGCAGGCAGTACTTCATGAAATCCCATTTACAGCTCTTTGATCATTATGAAATGATTTTAAGCAAACATTCCTCCTGGGAAGGATATCTTTGTTCTTTTGCCATTAAGTTTAAAATGTCCCTTATTTGTAAGTACTTTGCTAAAAGTGAGGTAATTTATTGTATCACAGCTGGATCTGAATCTGACCAGCTCTGACAGAAGACAACCAAATACATCCAAACACACACAAAAAGATAAAATCTCTTGTATATTGTGGGAAATAAGTCTGCAAGAAGGAGCTCATGGAAGCACAGAGGAGCTCTGAGTGTCTCCTTCCACTGTTTGCCAGTGGGTCTTCAGCCTTTGAGAAGTGGCTTCTTTGCAAAGAGTCTTCTTGTGGAGATTTAGATAATCAAGAAGAACACAAATATCAGACTTTGTTTCTTGTACCTTCCCTCTAAACTGAATTCTGTGTCTTTTGTAACTCTCAGTGGACTTTTTAAAACCTTAGTAACAAAGAATTCTGCCTCTAATATGCTAAAAAAGTAATGTCTTGACTGCAAGTGTGATAACAGCTTAATGCCTTTTTATGTCTATTGCATTTGATCTGATGTCTTTTAAACCACATGCCTTTATAGAATAAGAACTGAAATGCAGGTGGATTTAGAATGTAAACTATTTTCGAATGGCTATTTAGCATAAAATCCTTAGTCATCTTCAGGGCTCTTGACTAATCTGGGTTTTAAAGAAAACAGCCATTGTTGGTCTGGAGAGGTAAGGACAATGCTATATTCTACTAAGTCCTTACAATTACACAGAGGGTGAAATCACTGCTGAGTGTTTCCTCATCCTCTAGGCGTGGAAAATCTGGATTTGAGTGTTGTAAAGACTTTTTTGATTGGCAAAAGCTGCAATACAGCAATTATAAAGGTCCAAACCAAGAATTAAGCAGCACAGCACTTAGACCTGTATGCTAGATAGGTTATCTGAAGTTAATTGTATATTAATGGTAAAGCAAACTGTCAAGAGTTAAAAATATATGATTTACTTGATTTAGAGATGAAGATGTAATAGGAAAACGTTCCATTTTTGGAAGAAAAACAAAAATGTAATAGCATATATTGGGATTGCAGTCTGGACAGATGCTGGTATTTGATGAAAACACTATTCTTGGTATCTCCTGGAATCTTTTTGTATGGCTGGAATACATAATGGCTTTAATTTTATTTTTTTTAAACTCCATCTTGCATCACAGAAGTGTAGTTTTCTCTGCAAGGTTCCTGCAGGTGCAGTGCATAGGTATGGATGCTGTAGAGAAGTGTGTGGTTTCTGTAACTAGTGCTGCATTGTATTTTGACACACTGCACCAATTTGAAATAATGTTTAGTAAATCTTATGGCAGTTTTATTTTTTCCGTTACTGTGTTTTAGTAGTCCCAAGAAGCAGATTTGAGAATTGCATGTCTAAAAGCTATTTGAATTTTGTTGTGTATTTTTAGATACCTCTAGCTCTGAGGGAAGTGGGTGAATGGGAGAAGGCTAATTTTAAATTTCTTTGCAACCGTTCTTGCTCTAACATTTGGTTTGTAATTTCGAATAATCCAGAGCAAAGCGATTTTCCGCTCAAGGGAATTTGGTTTCGTTTGTATTTGCACAGAGCCCTGTGCAGGACTGGGGACCATGGCAGGGTTCAGGCTCGTGGTCCTGAAGGTTGGTTCAGATGCTGCTTCTCTCTGCTGGCCTTTTGCCATTGGTGGCATGAAAATGTGGACACGCTCCACAAGACCTGAGCCAAGCTGATTCAAAGCCCAGCAAAACAGGCAGTTTGTACCAAGTGTGCCAGTCACCAGCTTACAGATGTTTCGTGTTGCTCTTGCTGTAGTGGAAACAATGGTTGTGAGGGAGCGACAGCCGCCGCCTCCAGTCTGAGCATCAGGCCCCTCCTCCTGCAGCAAACGAGCCGAGTTTGTGGCATCTCCTTCTGCTGCCGTGAAAATTGCTGTCATGTCACAGACTAAGCTCTGCAGCTTTGCTGCCAGGTTAAGCAGGAGAAGCTAGACTGTGATTAGGAAAAGATCCCCGAGGAAGCAGTGTGCAGGGTTTGAAGGTGAAGGGCTGGAGTAATGGGAGCGGCTGTATCACACCAGGCAGTGGGCTGAGCTGAGAGGTGCCGGAGCGCCTGTAAAATGGAGCTGCAGGGGAAACAGCAGATATGCATCGTGGCTGAGCTGCTGCTGTGTCATGGCCAGGCACAGAACTCAGAGGCAAACAGCATTGCAGCAACGCTGTTGCATCATTGCAATAGTGATGGGTGGAGAATAAACACCTTGGCTCCCACACCCTGCAGTGACTGCAGAGCATGGATTTACCGTGTGCTTTCTGCATCTCCCATGTCAGTGAGAGCAGGGTTTTTAGCTCTTGCATCTTGGCATCTCTGTTCAATGTAATACTCCCTCTCTGTTTTGCCATGTTCTTGCTGTCTGTCCTTGGCAACCTGGAGGGAGGAGAGGGTCCTGGCAGCTTCTTTTGGATTGCACTGGGAAGAGGTGGGCTGGCAGCTTGTGCCAGGAAGAGCACTGAAGGGTTGTATGGAGCCCTTGGAGCTCAGCAGGCAGGGCACCACTGCCTGAGACACCTGTCAGCTGAATAGGAAAGTGGCAGCCAGCCTAGAAAGGCTGACAGTGTTGCCACCACCTGAGCTGAGTGATGAGCCCATTGCTGTTTGCATTGTGAGAGCACCTGAGGGTCAGTGCCTGGCTGAGGGTACCTCTGAGAGCTGGGTATTATTCCTCATGGAGATTACAGCTGGGAAGGAGAAATACAGGCCAGCACTACTGGGATTAGTGCAGGAACTTCAGGTCACTCCTCCCTTCATTCACTGCTTTCCCCAGGGCACTGCAGAGTCTGTCTCTCCTCCAGCCTGAAACAGGGAGAAGAGGACTCTGGTCCCTAGTTTACCTGGACATCTGTCACTTGGTAAGAAAATTGACAGCAGTCTGCCTGACATCATGTCCCTGGTAAATAATAAATGGCCCCTTGTCACGCACAGCCTTCTGCATGGCCAAGGAGGCTAACCCACTTCACAGAGCCTGTGTGTGTCAGATTTCTGTCCATGATTTCACTGCAGCAAAGACCAGTGACCTAAACCAGTGCAGGATCACCCAGGCTCCAGTAACTGTTCCTGCAGACTGTGCTTAGGCTGTAGCAGGGAATGGATACTCCATGTGGACCAACCATTTGTATGAAATTTTGTTTCATGAAGAATACAACAAATTGCTTGTCAGTATTAATCTGTGCCTCCTTTATAGTAATTTATTTTTGTGTAATTTTCCCAGCCTTTTAATGGAAGTGCATCTCTGTGATCTGTGCATAGAGGTGCTGCTGCTTTGGCTAAGGACAAGCCAGCCCTGGTCTGGAGCAGGGTGTTTGAGGCAGTGCTGGTTTGCTTGGGCACAGTGTGCTGCTGAGGGGCACCCAGACCTCACTTGGGCTGTTGGTGCCCATTGACACCATCTGTCTCAAGGTGCTCTGCTTTGCAGCAATCTTTAATGTGTCCTACACTTGACAGATCAAACTGGTTGGGAGATGTTCCAACAAAACTCTTTTTCTTCTGAATTTGCTGATATGCTGGAATGGAAGTGTGTTAGAGAAGTTTCCACATCTCTCAGATTCTGATGAAAGGTGGGCAAGGCTCCACAGCACTGCTCCCAGTAGTCTGGCAGTCTACCTTGGGTTGTGTGGCTTTTTGGCAGCCTAGTCTTCCATGACTTCCTATATGCAGCTGGAGAACCTTAGACTCAGGTGCAGGGCTGCTCTTGCAACAATTCTGAATTGTTTGTATTTTCTTCTGAGGTGTAAAGAATAAAAATTTTGAAAATCTCCATGAAGTGCATATTTTATTCTCTACCAAAATTTCTTACACCCTCCAAAATTCTGAACAAGGCAAGACTTTGTAGCTGAATGTTCAGTAATCCTTTACAGACTGAGGTCTAATTTAATGTCTGGCTCCATAATTGAGTTCTTTCTTAAGACTGCGTTTGTATTTTTTTTAGATTAGCTTCTTCTAATACCTAATTTTGTTACTTACATATGTATATCTATATGTAAAACCATATAAAATCCTTATGTCTACAGTTATTTTTCTGGATCTGAGCTTCAACTTTTAGTCTGTTTTATTTTCCTTGTCTGTGACATTTGTTTCTACTTACTATGCATCTTCTCCTGTTTTAAAAGAAATGAAATGTAGAACTTCTTGATGAGGGTGCAGATTTTTTGACTCCTTAGCAGTGACAGATGCAGTGCTCTGGAAACACTGCCTGCCTGTATCAGTAAGCTCATGCCTCTTGTAATTGGACAGTATTAATGTTTAGGAAGGTAACTCAATGAGCTTAAAAAGAGGTACAAGATGGTGGTTCCTGCAGGTCAGCAGGCAGTGTAGTAAATCATCATAGTGAGGAGGTGCAACTGCCAGCACGTGACAGAATAACTTATTACTATTCTGGCTGCTGATTCACAAGTCCTGCTGCAATTACAAGTGACAGGAGAGAGGCTGGGGAGAAAACAGGGCGCCTGCGCTGGCGAATTCCAGATGGAGGACTTGCATTCATCTCCCTTCTCTAATGAGAGGGTAACAATGTCTGAGGCAGGTCCTGGGGACATATGCCATCATAGTTCTGTGCCTTGGTTCCCCCCCAAGGTCCTGTTGCTACTGCAGCACATGGAGAAGAGCTTCAAACCTGCTGAGTACATACTCTTTATAGTTTATATGCCCGAGTCGTGCTGTAATTACAGCAGGAATTGAATCTTAAGTGGCATAAAACATGGACAAACTGGAGGGTCTGAGTTATTTTTCTAGTGAGCCAAGGAAATAATTTGTAATAAATGGCTATTCTTATGTATGAGTGGGAAGAATGGCTCTGACTGCTTTAAGAGTTTTCCAGCATTTAGAGTCACTTGGCAAAATTCTTTCCAAAAGTGTTACGTACTTGTCTTGGTTTAACCCCAGGTGGCAACTTGGTCCCACACAACCACTTGCTCAATTCTCCCCCACCCCACTCCACCCCACCCCACCCCACTGTGGGATGGGGAAGAGAATTGGAAGGGTAAAAGTGAAAAAAACTTGTGGGTTGAGGTGAAAACACTTTGATAATGGAAATAGAATAATCATAATAATAGTAATGGTAATAATGCAATTGGTAGGAAAATAAAAAAGAGAGATTAATAAAACCAAAAAAGGACAGGTGGTCCACAATACAGTTGGTCACCACCCACTTATTGATGCCCAGCCAGTCCCCAAGCAGTACTCCCCCCATCAACCTCCCTATGAATTTTATTGCTGAGCATGATGCCATATGGTATGGAGCATCCCTTGGGTCAGTTGGGGTCAGCTGTCTCAGCTATCCCCTCTCCCAATTCCTTGTGTTTACCCAGCCTCTTTCCTGGTGATAAGAAAAGACATTCACTCTCTAAGCTCTGTGCAGCAATAGCTAAAACGTCCTTGTGTTATCAGCACTGTTTCCAGCACAAATCCAAACAGCCCCATACAAGTTGTTGTGAGGAAGATTAACTACCCCAGCTAAAGCCAGAAGAGCACTGAAGCTACAGACTTGCCCTGTATTTGGGTGGGTGGTGAGGGGCTGGCATTTCCAGAATGACTTCTTCAGTGGGAGAGTTTAAATACTGGTTCTTGGGAATATGCACTGGTAAAATTTGCTTTCTATAAAATGTAGTTTTTGAGAACAGAATGTAACTATTTAAATAGAGAAGAATATAAGCAGAGAATTGTTGTGAACTCTTGTAGACTTGGTATTTTGAACAGTCCTTCTTGGGGAAAAAAAGTTTGCTTCGTGGCACCTTAGAAAATACTGGAGGTGGTGACTCTTGGTGCTCTTTGTGTGATGTTTCAGGTGAACCAAACTTTGGAGGCTGCTTTCTGTTCTCATTCATGCAGTGAGTGAGATATGACATGGGCAGTCTCAGCACTGAGTGCCCCTAATACATCAACAGCCTTTGGCCTGCAGAAATCACAAATTGGTTACAATTAATTCTTGATGGCCACTGGAAACTCTGTTCAGCTGTGGGTCTGTACCACAGTACAGGAGACACCAGCTATGGGCCACATTCCTTGGCTGCTGTGCAGGAGTTGCTCCTGATGAGCTGATGTTACAGGAGCTTCCCTGGTGAGGAATTTCTAGGTGACAGGTCTAAGCAACCTCTTATGACCTTGTTCCTCCCCATTCAAAGCTTTGTTACTTTTCCAGGGGTGCCAGGGGTGCCAAGTGAGCTCAGCTTGGCCATTGCAGTGCTGGGAAGTTTCTTCTGGGGCTTCTCTTTCCCTTTTGGCCCTTATGTAATGAGGTGGTAAAAGGGGATGTAGTGGCATTTCAAGTGTTTCCATGTGCAGTAATTTTGCTTTGAGCAAAACGAGCTGTGATGACAATGAGGTCTTGTGTTCCAAAAGTCAGGAGTAAACAGTCAGTGAAACTGTCCTGGCCACTGTCTGTGTACCCACATGAACCTGCCTTTATATAGAGTAGTGTTTGATATTCATGGCTTTCTTTATAATATGAGCATATTTGTTACCATAAATACATCATTATGTTTATTTATTTTGACAAATGTACATTTTTCTTTTTTTTCCTCCAGAGTGACCGACTACTCATTAAAGGTGGAAGAATTATCAATGATGACCACTCCTTCTATGCAGATCTATACCTTGAAGATGGACTTATAAAGTTGGTTTTATAAAATATTGCTTTTTTTGCATGCGTGTTAGCATAGACCACTGTGATTTCTTGATCATGCTGACCTGAAATCTTTTGTGGACAGAATCTCAGTTACCTCTAAATGTGAGGCTGTAGTTGAAGAGTGTTTAATTATTAAATTCTGCCATTTTGTTTTCACTAAGATTAGATGAGTAGAACATTTCTTTGCTGTAAATTGAAGATACTTGCTTTTTGAACAGTTTAATCACAGTTTGTGTTTGAATAGTTAAGGCAAGTGGGCACTTTCAAAAAAAAGAAGTAATGGTAAGGACAATGGAAATCTTTTGAGTCCATGAATGTCAGAAGGCTCTCTATAGCTTTTTCCCCTGTACATAGTCAGTGCAATTGCAGTCATGCTCTTAAGGATTGTAGGGCACAGAAATCTGAAATATGCCATGTTGCATGGTGCAGATGAGGGCCTGCTACTTTTCATTTGCCTGTTGATTAATGCTGAACCACAGCATGTTCTGTTCCTATAATGTTGTTATGCATTGTCACACAATTGGAAAGAAAGTCCTGATTTATCAGGCTATAAAATACAGGAAGTGGGAAAGTACTTCTAGGTGAAAAACTTGAAACGTGTCACTGATAGCCTGGGAAACTGTAACAGAGATGTGTGTCCATGTGCTCTGCTGGTCCTGTCTTGGCTTAGTGGAGATGAGGGTCTCTAAGGTTTCCAAAGTGTGTATGAACACTCTGATTAATGTGCACAAGGATCAAAGCCTTTTTCATGGTTGCTAAACATTTTCACTAGTGGCCTAAGAAGCTGGGTCTCCAGAGACTACAATTTGATGCACAGAAATGTAATTATGGTTATCTGGTAAATAATTAATTGCCTACTTGTTTTTAGAGCTCTTTAAGAATATAACATCAGATTAAAAGTCCGATTATTTATATATCTGTGACTGCTTATGTTATTATGATTCAGGTTATTATAACAGAAAAAAATCTGAATACTTTCATCCATGGACTATGCGGTTTACTTTTTAATACTTCACTCTGCCTTTCCATTTGTAGTGTTACTTGCATTGCAGAAATGGCAAAAGTGGAGAGGACACAAAATTTTGAACATGTATCTATTTTTAAAGCAACAGTTAACCAAGTTGTGCTCTCTTTGATGGGTGTTTTTGTTGAGTTTTTCTGTGGTTTTGTTAGTTAAGATGCAAATCTTCTGGTGACACTTGTAAGCATCAGAATCATTTAAACAACTAAATGCATGAGACGCTGAGAGCCTGAAACTGCTGTGAATTTTTGGCTTTGATTCCAGAAATGCAGTGGTAGTTAGTAGGCAGGTTAGCAATGCCAAGCTTTCACCTGCCCTTGTTAAGTAGGTAGACTCCCTCTGAAATCCGTGTGTGGATCTGTACCTCCAGGAAGTATCTCAGCTGTCCAAGTTAATTAGGATTAATAATGAACAGACAGACAAGATCTTATTTTTAAGAGGCATTTATCATTGCCTAAGGAGGCAAGTTCTCTATTTAGCACCCTGAGTTATGCCTGGCTCCCTAGATTTTGATGACCCAAGATTTTTCTTTGTAAAATGTGCAAGAAGTCCTGCTCTGAAATAATTTGTGAGGGCAGCCTGCTGTGAGATGAGGTTGAGTCCTTACTGTGTTCAAATGATAAATTTTTCAGCCTAAGAAAGCGCAGGGTTTTTTTGATCTCAGTTTCTTCAGGTGGAACTGCCCATTGTGTCTGAATATTTAACATAATTGTTAAACGTGGCTCAAGCTTGTTTGGAGTTGGACCTTGAAACTCAGGCATCCACATTTCAGTTGATGCTATAACTTTCCAGCTGCAGATCCTGCTGATAATACAGAATTCTAATACAGAATGGAGCAGACACCAACCCACTTGGCCCAGAATAGGCAATAGTGTCCTGGTTTTACCGGGCTATAAAAGATCTGGGTTATTTTTCTCACTCTGAAATGAAAACTGATTGGAAAAGAGAGGGTTGGGCTTCTCTTGCAGGCTAATGAGAAGATTTGGGTCTTTTAATGCTTTAAATGCAGATCTTTCTGCAGAGAGGAAAGCAGATGTAATCTTGAGTGTGTTTAAAGATCAGCTGTAGTTTGGAGGATGGTAGATGTTTCTTCCTGCCAATCAATGCTCAAACTGGCTCCCTAGGTACAAGGAGCAGCAGTGAATGTGGATTTTTCCTACCTGAAACTTAAGCCCTGCATGCTCAGATGGCAGCTGAGAGGCAGTTCTCCAGTATCTAAATAGTATTTTAAATATTTGGTAATTTAAATTGGCATATAAATAATATATTTTGCCTACATCTCTCCTGCCTCTGTTATCACATGAGGAAGTGAGCCCTGTGCTAAGTGACAGGTCATGGTCTGGTGCTTGCTGTACTCTGCTCCATCCCTGCCAAGGGGAAGGGCTGGAGGAATGAACAAATGGCAACATCTCCAGACCTGGGCAAGTGATGAGTCAAGTTAGGGCGAACCTCAGGTGCCTAAAATAGGTCTGGGCTTGATGACCACAGAAGCACCACCACAGAGTTCTGGGGGAGGTTTTCAGCTTCCTTGGATGAAACTTAGGAAGAGCTGAAGCCTCCTTCTCTCATGCTTTAATCAGCTCATGTACAACAGAATTTACCAGCTTGTTCAACTGAAAATGGCAGACAGCATCAGCTTTCTGTGGGTCTGAGTTTTCTGGTTGCTGATATATGAGGAAACCAGTGCAGTCATTGGTACAGTGTCTAGAATGCAGTTAGCTGCACTGTTGTATTTTTACACCCACAGGTAATTGAACCCCATTCTTACTCACATACACTTTGCATTAATGAGTGAGCAATTCAGGAATCCTGTCACATTATCTCCTACTCTCTGTTCTACTTAGTCAGAATAAAAATAACCTTGAGCACCAGTGAAGATCAGACTTCTTCCAGCCTTAATCTTGATGCCAGGGCGAGAGATGAGACAGGTTTCTGACAGGTAGTAGTGCAGGATCATCCACAAAGGCTGTTTGGTCCCATGTCACTTCAACATGGATGATTTCAGCTGAATAAGATGTTACTGAACCATGCATTGAAAATAATGGGCATTGAGTCATCAAAAAACTTCAGTATATAGTTGGCACACTTTCGCTTTGTTAGTACATGTGTCTTCTTGAAGAGGAAACTGGTAGATACTGATTGTGGAAGAAAATAAAAATTGCTGGTTTTTTTTTTTTTTGTGAAAGTCTTCATCAATACTATTCTCAGAAGGTGCATTAGTCCTTAAAGTGCAGTTGCTCCTTGGACATACTCAAAGGAGATGGATCACAGTCAACTTTTTTTTCCCATTTCAATTTCTTAGCCACATAAATGCTCTACAGAGGTGGAGGGTTGTTCTGATTAAAATTTTGGGGATAGATTTGACTAATGAAAATTAGTGCAATACCATTACTACACATGGAGCTGCCTAACTTTATGCAGGCATTGAATCTGCTTATGGGTGCAATGCCTTATGTTATGCCTTTGTGAGGCATATTTTAAAACAGAGAAGCTGCTTGCAACTTTTGCTTGTGCAATTGGATGTGCTGGGCAGCTGCTGGTTTTTGCATCCACATTGGTTCCCTGTTTGTCAGAGTGTTGTTTCCACTGTGCAGCTGCACACAGGTTGTGACAGGCTGCCAGTGCTGCACATGTTGATGACTCTTAGGTGCCAGACGTGGAGGTGCCAACTCCCATGAGTAAGCCCTCCTGGATTTGTTCAGTGCTGGGCAGCTGTGACCCCATCCCAGGATGCCCATGAGGAGTTTGCCCATGGAATGTCGGTGCTTCTCTCCAGCCAGAGCCCAGGGCAACAAGGTATACAGGTTGCTGGAGGTGGCATTTTTACATAGCATATGAAGCAAATTCTTGACCTCCTGGGGCTATTTATTAACTCTGTCAGTTTGGCCAGATTCCAATGTGAATAATTATCCCTGTTCTTTTTATTTTTCCCACTGGTTTTAATGAACAGTTATATTCATTTCTGGTTCTACCTTATCACAGTCGGGTGTTAATCAATCACTGTGTTTTGAGCTGTAGGTGGGAGCTGCATTTTAATATAGGGAAACAGATTCAGCAGCTCAGATGTCTGAGGTATTTATTTAGCTGTGGATAAATGTTCTTTTATCCAGATGAAACTCTGTGTCTGTAATATGAGATAAACTGAGTGAACTTTAACTACCTTACAGTTACCTCTAAGCCCAAATATATTGTGGTGTAACAGTGCAGAGACATGGCTTCCACACAGACCCATACCTCTCCCTGTTTGGCCCCATACTAAGTAGACAATAAAAATGTAGTGTGGCTTTAAAAGTTAAAGTTTAATTTATTTGTAGTTGATTCCATGAATAATAAAAAGTATTTTGATCATAAGTATCTGGAGTTTGATATTGGCATGGGGGAAAAATTAATATTTTTAATAGTGAAAAGAAATATCCTGCTTTGAAGACCTGAAGGGAAAAAGATGGCAACAGCTAATTATAATTTTTCCACACAGTTATGCAGAATGTTTCACTGACTTTTAACTTCAAGAGGAGGATGAAGAATATGGGACATGGTAGATTAAACATGTTTAGGTCTCTTAGATATGTATTTCTGTATCTTAGGTTATTTAGATTTCTTTTTAAGGATAAATTTGCATTGCGTGATGACAAAGTAATTATAAAATTTTCTGATACGCCTTTTGCTTCTGCCATATATTTACAATTCCAGCTTGTTCCCATATTTGATCTATGTTTTCCTATTTTCATTTAAGAACTTAATATACAAAACTGGAGCCCCCAAGAGAGCATTAAGTGTACATAATTTGAATTGTTTAAAGATAGAAATCATATAAAAAAATAATCAATTTTTAATGCTGGTGCATTACAGCTCCTTTATTGGCCACTAGAGCCATGCAAAGCAAACAGAGCTCATGGCTCAGTGAGGCAGCTCTCCTCTGCTCTGTTCTGCTGTGCTGGGCAGGACAGAGGGACTGTGTGCTTGAGCTTCACCTTGCCTTTGGGGACCCACCTCCTTCTGTATGGGCTCCCTCTCCCCTACATGCCTTAAATAGCTTTGTCCTCTGTGCTCGTTCAAATAAAGTAATACTGGCTTTCCTTGCTGTCCAGGCAAATAGGAGAGAATCTGATTGTCCCTGGAGGAGTCAAGACCATAGAGGCTAATGGGCGCATGGTTATTCCTGGGGGAATAGATGTCAACACTTATCTGCAAAAGCCCTACCAAGGGATGACTGCTGTTGATGACTTCTATCAAGGCACAAAAGCAGCGCTAGCAGGGGGCACCACCATGATCAGTGAGTACCAGCAGTGCTACCCCTTCCCATGCCAGGCTGAAGCCTGTGTAGTGTGTGTGGGCATAGCTGCCTGAGGCTTCATTGTGATTTTCTGAGATTTTCTGCAATGAATCTCCAAATTTTTGGGCACTCTGTTTGAGATCCATTCATCATTGTAACCCAGGGTTGGTCTGAAAATGAACCTGCCCTCAGAAAGAAATATCAGCATGGGGAATTGTCTCTTGGATTTTTCTCTGAAATACAGAGCAAGCACTGAGGGATAATGTATATGCTTTTGGGATTTTTGGAAAATTGCATAGGTAGTGCTGTAAGTATATGGCACAGAAAATCTGACAAAGATTTGTTGTTCCCACCTACTGCCATTTCAAGGGCTTTGGAAATAACAAGATGCTGATTTATGAACTTGGGTTTGGCAGCAGGAATTGAGGTAGTTCTTAACCAGAGGTGTCCTGGAGGAACATCTTTGTTGGTGAAAGAAAGAAATGTTTCTAGTTGTTAAAGACCCTTCTTCTGTCTATAGATGGTGGGACAAGATTTCTCTCTTTCTTTCTGGCCATGACTTGACTTTGGCTAGATGTTGTAAGGCAATTGTTCAGGTAACATAAATTGTCTTAGCTTCTTTGTGGAGAGGAGCTTCCCAGTGGAGTTTGACTCACACTGAATTGGTTTTTGGTGTTATTTGTTACTTATGTTCAGCAGCAGCCATCAGCTGAATGACTCTTTGGCCACTGGCACAAAATGCACTGCTGTTCATTCCTTTTGTTAATAGTTTTTACTGTCTGTGTTCTTCAGTTGAGTATTCCTGTGCAGAGTTAGGCTTGCAAATGGCACTGGTAAGCCCATCTTGATTTGTTTCCATACTGACTTTTGACCTAGCCCTGCAGAGAGAGGTCAGGCCAAGGGTTTACATGCATAAGCAGTCATGTCTTTATGTCCTCCGTGGATGGTGTGGTACCATCAGAGGCAGAAAGCCTTGAGACAGGGGAGAGGCAGGGCATTCAATGTACCATATAGTGTGACTAAGTGTTTGTGCACAATGTCACCCTGTTCAAACCTTTGGCTGTATTCCCAGTTTTGGCTGCTGAGAAAACATTGAACATCTGCACTGATGTATTGGTAGAGCAGCGTGGGTCAGTTCAGTGACTATGAGGCACTGGGTTAATTACTGTGCTTACTGTGAAATACATAGAAATGGACACATCAGACAAGAAACACAGTGAACTACAGAACCTATGGTCTCTTACAATACAGTAAGGGAAAAGACAAATGTTTCCTAAGCTGTGGGTAGTTTGGCTCCCACTTTGTGTGTCTATTGATGCTGCACCACGCAGGTT
The DNA here is from genome assembly GCF_965231275.1 of Zosterops lateralis. Taxonomy (NCBI): domain Eukaryota; kingdom Metazoa; phylum Chordata; class Aves; order Passeriformes; family Zosteropidae; genus Zosterops; species Zosterops lateralis. The sequence continues at coordinate 12,735,176 of NC_139766.1, forward strand.
GCCAGACTCATCTTTAGTATAGACTGTTCACCAAGTCTGCTGCACCTTGGGCAGTAGGACCTGGCTGACACCCCAGAGTCACAGTCAGCACACAGACTGCATCCAAGGGGGCTGTTTTGGCTAAGGTGCTGGAAGACTGCTCACTTCAGGGAAATCTGAGCAGTGTCCTGCTAACAGGCACTCCATCTGTTTTTCAGTTGATCATGTGCTTCCAGAACCTGGATCAAGTTTACTGACCTCCTTTGAGAAGTGGCATGAGGCAGCTGATACCAAATCCTGTTGTGATTATGCTCTCCATGTGGACATCACCAGCTGGTATGATGGGATTCGAGAAGAGCTGGAAGTACTCGTGCAAGACAAAGGTTAGTGAGTGAAATGTAGTAGTATTTTTTGGTTTTATTGAAATCTATGGAGGTGAAATTCTGAAATATTTTAATGCATAAGCACTGGCTATGCTGGTCAAGGTTCTTCACTACCTTGAACTTGTTGCTGTGTAAAATGGACCTTAAACTTTGTGTATGTATACGACTTTGTCCAGTATAGGCATGGAAGATTAAGATGCTTACGTTGCCATAAAGAAGTGTACCACTTTATCTTTGCTTGTATATGTGGAAGTAGGCTCAGATATTGCATAGGTAGGGTTTTTTTGAAGGTAAAACTCAAAGATGAGTATTTAGGATAATCGGCCCGATCACCTTAGATCCTCTCTTTAATGAATGGAACAAAAATACCCATTTCAAAGTAGTGGTTCAGATTTTAATTGGACTGAAATCTTTGAATCAGCTGCCTCAAATTAAATCCAAATATGAAGAGACCATGGGGCTGTAAAAATATAACTACAGGCTAGATCTCATTTCTCAGCAGTGACTTGGAATAAACTTGCTGAGACTTGATTTTGTAAATAAAACATGCCTGTATTTTTAAAACGGATTCCAGTTACTAGAAAAGGAGATGCTAAAGTTAGGTGCCTAATATTGAAAAAATGCCCTGATTTTTTCAAGTGTTTCTCTCTAGTGGCTTTCCCTGAAGTTACTAGAAGATGCCTTGTTTCAACACTTGCAAAAAAAGGTCACTTATTTAGGAAACTAAGACACTTCCATGGGTTTGAGTCTGCTCAATTAACAGGCCTGCTGTCATGTGAGATGCTAGAGATTACCCTACCTGGACTTCAGCTACCAATTCAGAGTAGCACAGGTGAAACCTCTTCCAAATGCATTTCCACACATGCAGGCTCAATGTGTCAGTCTCATATATGGAGGGCATCTTGGTGGCACCAGACACCTCTGTGTGAGCAATGGCATCTAGCCTTCAGAGGAGCCTAGCTTAGATCTTGTTCCTTGAAATTGTGGCTGACAGCATGTATTTTCTTTTGAGTCATATATTTTCATGTGTTTTTCATTTTCAATTTTCTTTGAAAATATATGGATAATAATTAGAGAATATTTTCTAAAATGGCATATGGTTTCCAGAGGCAAAACAAAACGACTCTTCTGTTGGGAAGCCTAAGTGATATGTGTATGCAGCATCCTTTGTAATGTGTAAGGCTAGTGTTGTTAGATGTGAAAGGTTCTTGTTAGAGGAAGGTACTATCAAAGTAGAAAAAAAAAAGCACAATGCTATTTTTTGAGTGAGCAGTTGTTTGCTGAGATGCCATGGAGGTGCAGTCACCTGTGTGAGTTTATTCCATGTCACAGAATGCTAACAGTACATGTTCTGTACAACCAGATTTCAGACAACAAAACACTTCCATCAGCAAGACTGCACATAATTAGAGAAACTGCATCTGGTCTTATATAGGTCTCTAGTATAAGTGATTTTTACAGGGTGATGACATCTGTCATCAGGTTGTCCTAAATCTGTGCTGTCTCCCTGCTATCAGCATTAACATGAATCTGCTGCTGTTCATTAGCTGACTGTACTCTCAGACAAGTATACTGTACCTTCTTTCAAAGGTTAGATATTATTTTCCAGAGCTCCTAGACCACAGATGGCTCAGCACTCCCAAATTTGCCTGAGGGTTTACATTAAAAGCCTGGTCCAGAGAGTTAGGTTAATAGTTTTCCCAACTATTGAAATGTGAGTTTTCTATATAAACCTGCCTTTGAGTCATCAGGAGAAGCAGAAATCTGTTCATTGGTTCCTGGACTGAGATTTATGATGGAGCCTTGGTGGCCGCCTCAGTGGCGAGAGCATTAGGAGGTCACCTTTGTTCCCATGTGTGTCTCAGGCAGGCAGTGTGAGTTACTCTCATGTGTTAGGAGACACAGGGTAAGGGCAAGTATGAATGTACAAGCACAATAGGAAATAATTCAGCGTGGCAAGAGCTTTCAAATTAACGGGTAATATTTCCTGATAATTGGAAACATTTAAGCCAGCTGGTGCAAATAGACTTGATGTCAGTGGAGTGACCCTGGTTTTCATCAGCTGGGAATCTGGATTGAATTGGTTCTCTGCTGATTGTGGGTGAGTTAGCTGAGTGACAGGGCTCAGCTCATTGTGTGTCAGTGCTACATGTGCCTAATGCAATCAGCATGAGTAACAGGGAAGCTCACAGAGTGGTTGTTGTGGTGCCTTGTCATGAGGTGTAATTGAACAATTAATTGGTTTTAAATCAATACAAAGTTAGTTAAAGGAGACACAGGCTTTGGCATGGCCTGAAGGTTTTGTAGAGCCAAATATTGATTATAAACACTCAGGCTTGTAGCATTTCAGCAGCTATTTTGGGATTGAGCTTCTTCAGTTATATGCAAAGAAGCAAGAGCCTGAAATTGCTGACAGGGACCTCACTGATTCCTTTGGCTTTGTCACTGTTTAAAAAACCCTGTAGTCCTGCCTAAAATTTGGACAGGATTTTGTTGAGTAGCCCTGGTGTGAGAGCAAGTAGGACATTAACAAGAATGTAGTGTGAACAGATGTTAAGCATTAAGGTCAATAGGCCATGGGCCAGGGCTTTTGAAAAGCTGCATAATTCCAATGAGTAGGTCAAGGAACCAGGCCAGGGCAAGGAGTCTAATCTTGGATACCTGTATATGTAAATTTGTGTTATTTATCTTGGTATCTGGTATAGGTGCTCTCTTTGCAAGGTGAGATTGTTCACACCATCTCTTCTCTTAGCTCTGAAGGCAGGCCCTGAAATGCTCTTCTGCTGTGTGTGTATCTGGTGGCAGCTGAGGATTTGAATGTGTGTTTGCATTGAAGAATCTGCTTCTGCACTGTGATAAGGAGCAGGCTTGAGATCCCATGGCAGGATCCCTACTGGGATCCCTTCTGCTCCCATTAATTACAGGGAAAACATTAAACAGAGTGAGAGCAAAACTCAGTCATTTTATCAAAGTCAGAAGAGGGCCTCAGAAGATAGCAAGGCAATGAAAGAGAAAGGATGAAAATATGTATTACTTGGGTCTATGTATGCCTCCTACCGACAGTACTCAGAGAAAGCTGCCTTACCTCCTGCAGGACTGTGATGAAATGAATTCCCTTTGGCTAGAGCCTGGTGGATAAGGGAGAGCAATAGGTGACCCTGCTCTTGGTTCACAGAGAAATGTGTCTGAGGGGTCAGCCCTGTGCCATCCCTGAGGCCATTCAGCATGGCCTGGCCCAGGCGTAACACATCCTCCTTGCTTTGTGTGTGCATGGGAACCCCACACAAAGGTGGCCCCTGGGTGCAGCTGACACATGGGTGGGTTTGTGGGGAGAAAACTGATCTTTGCTGTGAGGCAGGCAGGATGGGTGTGCTGGGGGCTGCTGTCAGCAGTCACAGGGAGACTCAAGGGTGAGGCTGGAGACACCAGCCTCAGGGAAGGCTCAGCCAAGCTTCGGTTTTAAAATAGGAATGTACTGAGGACTTTGAAATTGTAATGAGGAATAGATGGAGGGATTACAGTTAGTAAATGCTGTATGTGTTTTCTGAGAACATGATAAATAGGAAAAAAAGGAAGAAAGGATGGGCTTACAGGCTGACAGGGTTCCATGTTTCAGGCAGGATTTGCTTGGTGTGGAAGTCGAGAAGGAGGGGCCAGCTCCTGCTTTGTGCTTGTCTCTGAGCTGCCTGAACTTAGCAGGAAGACATTATACCAGGGATTATTTCAATATTTTATCCTGGGGTATTTTAGATCTGTAATTGTAAGTAAACTAATTCTGTGTGTGTGTGTGAGCAGTCATACCCTCTACATGAGGATGTATTTGCTCATTCTAGACTCATGAAGGAGTTTTAATTTCATCAGAGAGCTTTATTCATTTTGTGTAAACAACATGAATAACATGAACAGATCTTTTTCTTCTTGCCCCAGGAAGCACAGTTTTCATCACAGCCGTTTTGGAATGCAGCATACACAGCTTAGGTTGCTTAGAATTTACTTGTTTTTTAAGCTGGAAAACTATGATACTGGTCTTTGCACCAAACTGGGGATCATGCCAGTAGACTGAAGAGTAAGACAAATATATACACTAATATGAATTCATATGTACAGAGATTATGAAGACAAGGAATTTGTAAGTAAGGCATTTGAAGTCGTCCTGTAAGAATACAAAGCTATGTAAATAACCAAATCTTTGAAATAAATAGCAACATTTTTTGGGATTTGAATACTGGGGGTTCTTGACTGCTGACACTAGTATTTCTTATGGATTTCTGAAATTTGAAACTGTCGTCTTTTTTGGTTTTTTTATGACTGCCATCATAAATTCTTCCATCTTTGGAAGGCAGAAGGAGAAGTGTGGTGAGCTGCGTATAAAACTGGTTTCAGGCTTTGTTTCCACTCTTTCCCAGTGTCTACCATCAGCTAATCTTAGTGCTTTGGAATGTAAGGTCAAGAAAAAGCAAGTCTGTATGCACATTCAGATACACATTTCCTACACCTTCTCAGCACTTTGGGGGAACCTAACCAGAAGTTTTATCTACCAAAAAGCACAATTTAGATCAAGCTGAAATGTTTTCCTGATTAGCTAAGGAAACCTAAAAAGAAAAACACTAATTCACAGAACCTTACACAAGGTTTTTTAAACTCCATAAACTTTACATGCTTGCTTTAGCCACCATGGCTAGTCTGATTTGGCTACAAGCAATCCTCTTTGCAGTGGTGGCTGGGTTACTCCAGGGATGAACAGGCTACCCACAGCATCCAAAAAATTCCCCCAGAGAAGAGGGCATCCAGGCTTCTAGTCCTGGCAGCTGTAATGCAGCTGTGAAGCCATGCTTGATTTTTGGCAATCACTACTGAAAAGCCTCGTCCAGACATACTCTTTTACTTTTCCTGAAGTTTTTGTTCAAATACAATTTAAGAATACACTTACATGGCAACACCTTTGAATTTTGTCTTGGAACAGGTGTGAACTCTTTTCAAGTCTACATGGCGTACAAAGATCTCTACCAAATGTCCGACAGCCAGGTATTGCTCTGAATGCTTTTCATTGCTGTGATCTCTCTCTCTTTCCTCATCTCCCAACACTTGAGTTGCTGAGGTTGAATCCCAGAGAAACATTCTCACTGGCCTGATTGGCACTGGGAGAAATGTGCAATGGTGGTTTACTCTCTGGAGGGTCAGTGCTGAGCTGTGTAGAGCACCTGCAGATGTTTCTTCAGGTGTATGACATTTGCCTTCCGTAGAGGTCTTCTGGTATTGCCCAACAGTCAGCTCTGTTCAGGATTTCACTCATTTTATTTTGCAGTAACCTTTTGAGGACTTTATGTCAGAGAGGGAGAAAAAGATGAAGCACTTGAGGCAGTGGCAGTTCTGATGTTTCAAGAGTTTTGTGGTTGCTGTAAGCAGCTAAATGGAGTTGCTGTTTGGGGGAGGTGGCCTTTTCTCATTAGGGCTGAGATAACAATGAGCTTGTTTGTCCAGAGCTCATTACAGATTCCAGACTCTTCAGCTTTCCCATTCATACATATCAGGCCACTGTAAAGGGACAATGGCATCTGTTAGTAATAATAATGTTTGCTTATTCAGTTGATAAAATGTTTCTTTCTTACTTATTCCCAGAGCTACAGCTCTTGGTCTCTTAAATAACTGTTGTTACACCTCCAATACATGTGGTTTTAATTGGAATTTTAGACATAATAATTTATAAATATTCTCAGAGAGGCAGTGCCTGTTAAATTCAACTCTCTGTTGGAATTGCCAAGAGGAATACATCAAAATGTTTAATGTGTGGCTGGACTAATGGCTGTTACCTTGTTTAAATGTCCCTGTTGCAAGCTGTATATTGCAGTTCATCCAATGCTGCCTGAAGTGCCCTAGTTCAAAAGTAGATGCTGAAGGACCATTGTCTTCCATATTTAATCTGTGTTTGAAAACTGGGATCCCATGTTACTGAAATGTGGTTTTGAAAAAGGGACACATAAGCTGAATACCTTTTTGAAAGGAAACTGCATTTCAGTATATGTGTGCTCAGAAATTACCAGTAAAAGCAAAAGGATCAACTTACTGCCCTTTATGGATGGATGCTGAATCTTAGAAAGCAATTAAAAAACCAAGGATGCTCTAGAGAAAATATTTCAACTTTTAATATCAGAATTAAAGATGTTGCTGAAAGCTCAACAATGACAGCTCTAAGAAGATGGAGCAGAATGCCTACACTTCAGAAAAGAGATGTTCTAGTCATACTAAACATGTCTGTAGTACATGGCAATAATTCTATTTTACATTTGCTAAAACTACAGAAAAGAGGGCCACTAAACTCAGCCCTGTGTGGGAGGGCATGAGGAGGGGGCCCTGCAGTGCAGGGACTGAGGATGACTCTGTGTCTTAGGGAAATCCAGCCCTGCTTGGGGCTGTTGACCCTGTCTTGGTGTAGCTGGTGTGTACGTGGGTGAGTAAGTCAACACCAATCAGTGAAGCTCAAGTTCTGTGTAGAAAACAGATCATTTACTATTCACCAATATGATTACCAGCATAGAAGGTACAAAACTGAGGTGAAGAGGGAGGTCTGAGTGTTAAGTAACGTGTTTTCCTTATTCAGCAGTGTTTCCTTCTTTGTACTACCTACAGCTTTATGAAGCCTTTACCTTTCTAAAGAGTCTTGGAGCTGTTATCCTGGTCCATGCTGAAAATGGAGACTTAATAGCTCAGGTGAGTGAACCATTGTTTGTGCTTCAATTTGTGAGATGGTAGGTATAAGAGAGAAGAATTTTAATAGGCCAGTCAGAGAATGGGTAGGAAGAAGGGAATTCCCTGGAAAGAGCCTTAATTGAGCCTGATGCCCTGCACATTGCTGGTATAAAGCCTGGGATAAGAGAATGGGGGTCCTTTTGCATTAATTGGCAGAGCATTCTTGAGACAGGGCAATGATGGCTCCTTGCCTTGGCAGTAGGTGAGGACTAGATAAGGGGGGCAGAAGAAAGCAAGATTTCTTCTGAATCCAGCAGATACAAGTGAAGCAGAACAATGTAAATCCTTGTTCACAGATTTTGGGTACAAAAAGAGGATCTGAAAGTTTTATACTAAAGTCTTTTGCTGCAGCTATCAGCATAAGCAACACAGTTAGTTTGGAGCAAGTATTAAAGTTCACAGACCTATTTATTTTTGAGAATATTCTTATAAATCTCTGATGTTTGAGAATAAGAACTACTGTGATCTTGTAGACATTTCAAAAATGTGTGTTTAAGTATAATCCATGCTCTTAGAAGATGCATCTCAGAACTGAGAAGCTGGGCTTAAGTTCAGAATGTTCCATTAAAGCACCCGGGATTTCCAGTGCAGTCCTTGCAGGTCAGGTGCCCTGGGAGCTGCTGTCCTCCCACTGGACTGATGGCTCTGATCACTGCCAAACACATGGAAACATGGGAAGAGGAAACCCAAGGACAGCAGTTGATAGTAAACCTCCCACTGGTCTTTCACAGGCCAGGGTTCCTCTCTAAAACAGAAGGGGCATGTTTGGGTGGGGGTTGTTTTGATGCTGCATGTGTGACAGATGAATCTTTGAAGGCTGTTGCAGAGATGTCTCACTCCTCTGATCCCTTGTATGTGCATTGAGCCCCTCTAGGTCGGTGAGGCTCTGAGTGAGCCATCTGATTTATCTGCTGAGCTGCTTATCTGCTGGCTTATCTACTAAGGACTGGGCTGCAGAGCTGACAAGGAAATTACAGCAGCTAAAGCTGTCTTTGAGATCTGGACAAGGCAATCCACCTTGTCTCACATCTATGAAGAACCTCAAGGGAATGTTTGAGTTGTTGGGCAGTGTCTAAGAACTCTTGCCTTGAGTGTATTTTGTTTTGCCCTCTGTGGGAAAAATATATTTCCATCTGCCTGGTTAGAATTACCCCCTTTGAGGTCTGTCTTTCACTTTTAACTCTGAGTTTGACCAAAATAAGAACCGGGGTCAAAAGTTACTAGTAAGGAGTCAGCAGGCACATGCAATGCAGTTGTGTCCTTCCCCCACTGAAACTAGGTGACAACCCTCATTTGAATTCAGGAGAGGAAAAAAGCTGATTCTTCATGAAGTTTAGCATGAATAAAAACTACTAAATACATAATTTATGGTTTTAATACAACATAAAATATCCAGTAGAATTAAAATGACTAATGATAAGCATGATTAAGTCAATATTACTGTAGGAAAGGCAAAATAAAACGAATCAAATGGCATCTGTGGTGTTTTGATACATTGCCCATTAAATTCAAGGCACACTCATAGTATTGCATTTTGAAAGAAATCTGTTTCAGTTACATTTTTCTCTGATCAGCCTTAATATACAGCCATTGAATATGAACAAATAGGACAGAAAAACTATTAGGAAAAGAGGAAGTGGTAATTAAATGTAAGTTATGTTATGCAGCAACATACTTGTTCATCGTTGCTGTGTTCCATAAAATCAGTCTTTCTCTATGCTTTTATTTAGAAGAATTATTTGGATAATGAAAACAAAGCTGCCTGCACATATTTTCTTAGGACCATCCTGTGTGAAAATACAAATTTGATCTTGACAAATAAATATTCTAATTAATTAGCACTATTAAGTCAACTTACAGGGAGTAATTTATCATATGATCTGATTTTAGTAAATGCAAATCTTTCAAAATACTTTGTGTATCTATTCTGTACCAACTTGCTATTTTTTACATGATTGTAGCTTCATTTTATTGCTGTATTTTAATTATCTGAAATCTTTAACTTGCACTGTTCAGAGACGGTGCATTAATGATCCAGAACAGCTGTTTTTAAGAATACCTATGAAACTTTTTGTTTTTCTAACCAAAATATTCTTACACAGTCAGATTAATACACTCCTGTTAATGCCTCTTCAGCCTTGATTGACTGCAGCAAAGGCTAAAGTATATATGAATGTTAACTTACTCAGTTTTACTGGATTGTGTTGGTAATGTGTGAGCTTTTCACCCTCAGGGACTTGGGATCAGATATTTATTAGTTGACACATTCAAATATGTTCAGTAACTTCATCCTGGTCTCTAGGGGACATTTGTCTGTGTCACAGAGCCATTACACCGTTGAGCTGGGCTCATTAGAGCCCTGTGGCAGGCCAGGGCCAGAGATACAGCAGCAGCTCTGGTCCCACTTCTGCACTGCTCTCAGGCCTGGACCAACCTCACATGAAAAGAGGTTGACCACCAGTTTCTGTAAAAAAGGAAATTTATTCCAATAACATTGCTTGACCTTAAATTAAGTGAAGTTTTTGTCTATTAAAAAAAAAAAAAACAAACCTCACTGCTACAAAGCTGGATAGCACAGATTTTTTTTTTCTGACAAACCCCCATTGGTCCTGAGATGGGCTCTTTGATGAGGACATGGTGCCCTTGCAACTGGAGGTCACTGTTTTGTTTTATAAAAGTATATATATGTGTATATATATATATATAAGTTTTATAAAATTTTAGTGATTCACTGTGTAGGAAGAAAGCATTACAGAAAACTGAAAGTGTCAGCAATGCTGAAAATTTAAGAAGGTGCTTTGTGGATTGCAACCAGAAAGGAACTTGAGCAAGTAAATAGGAATGGCAGGCTGGAAGTGCCCTTAATTACCATTTAGTGTAGTGGTTGAAGGCCACTCCCTGAGCTGATGTCGTGGTGTCAAGTAAGACTTTCTGGAGGGCAGAGGAGGTTTCTGATGGTGCAGCCAAATGGCTTGGGGCACAAATATGCTCAGTCACACAACAGAGACCCCTGCTGGCTGTGCTGGTGTGATGTGGGACCAGTTTAGAGCCAGTGTTTCAGTGTTCAGTGGGCTTTGAAGCTGTATTTACACTGACACTGAAAAGGGCAGTCAGGCCATGTGGCTGTTCATCTCCCTGAAGATTCTGGGTGCACAGGCCTCATCCTGGAGCTGGGTCAGCATTTATCTCTTACTTTGCAGGAACAAAAGCGTATTCTGGAGATGGGAATCACTGGACCTGAGGGACATGCCCTGAGCAGGCCAGAAGAGGTAAGAGACTGTGCTCATTTTGTCATTTGTAGATGTATTTTGTCAATCACATGCTTGTCAGAGCTTGGCTTCTGTATGTGCAGACAATGGATGGGTGCATAAGGAAAGGCAGACATCTGCTTCTCCCACTGCCTTTTCCAGTATTAATCGAAGTCTGAAAAGTCCAGGTCATTTCAACTTGCTTGTTTGCCTGGAAAGCCCTTTGGATGCTGCAGCAGGTGCATTCCCTTAGTCCAGGGATAAGCATATCCTTGTGCACTCAGGAGTCTCAGCTCCTCTTGCCCCAGGCACAGGTGTCCATGTATTTTTTAAGTGTGACCTTTGTGTTTTGATTTGTGGTGACAAAAAAATAGGCTTATCAGGCTAAAAATCAGCAGCGCAGCTTGAGAGTTAGTCCTCTGAGTAACTGCATTTATTAAAATGCTTTGGCTGAAAACCTCCTATAAGATGCCTGTCCATATCTATATTGTGAATATGCATACACCCACATATAGATCTACTTTCATGCTGGCAGTGTTAGAAATGCAGGCTGTAGAGATGCAAACACATGAGAATGGAAAGATGCTGTGTGGCAGCTTGTTTTATGCAACTCCCTTATAATAAAATCTGGGCTCTGGTGCGGATCGTCTCAGGCATCTGGAAAGGGTTTATTTAATGCCAAGGAAAATGTGGAGACGTGAGAATGTCCCCTAAAATACACAGCTCAGACCATTAATGGGATGTGGAGGGCGGTAGTGTGAAGTGACTGCTTTCCTAGAAGACTAAAGAGATGAGATCCTGGGGATTTGAGGCTGAACTTGAAGAGGCTGTTGTGGTTTGCAGATCTTTATTTAACTTCTCCCCAAGGCAAAAGGAATCAGTTTAATTGGTCACATTCTTCTATTGAATTGTTTATATACTTTTTCATTTTGCTGTTCTTCTAAAATTATTCTAAAAGGATTGAGTTGTTTCCCCTTAATGAGAACAGGGGCCTAAGGAAAATCTGCATTTGCAGTTTCCAGAAAGGAATTTTGCTCAGCTCTAGTGCTGCAGTGCAGAGGCCATGCCTCCTTTCCTGCTCTCTAAAGGTGCATTTGGGGTTTCCAGAGCAAATGTTTTGATACAGGTCCTAGCACAAGCTGAAGCAGTCTGATTTAAGGAAAAACATTTTACAAAACTGTAAAGAATTAAGCCATGTGGTTTTGGAAGGTCTAAGTTGCTCAACTTTTCTCGCAAAACTCTTGCATAGAAATTTCTGTACCACTGAGTCACTATTTTCAGTTACAACAGGGTTTTTCATATTAAAATGCCAATACTGTGAGTCCATCTGGGAAGGATCTGGTATAAAACTGATGGCTGGGGAAAGGAGTCTCCAGAGCTGCTGGGAAACACTGCTCCTCCATCTGAAGATGCTTGCTTTGTGTGCCTACATCCCAGATGGCTCTCTGGGAGGAGATGGCTTTTACGCTTGCTGACAGAGGGGACTTACTGGGCACTGCTTCAAAGGCTTCTGTGGATTATGGGCTGAATTCACTCCATAGTGCTGAAGTTGCTGTTTGAGAATTCTTTACATTCACTGTCACCATTATGTAAAGATTAGTGTAAGCTGCCATGGGGAGCTCAGAGGTTGTCTTTGAGCAGGGGCAAAATTTTCTTGCTTTGTTGTCCTTTCAGCTGGAGGGTAGGAGTCTGAAACAGGAAGGTGGGAGGAAGGTAAGGAGGAGCTGCATCAACTGCTTGGACCTGACTTTTTCTGGGGTGCAGGGACCCAGGGAGCTGTGTTTGTGCTGGGGCAGCTGTACCCTGCTAGTGAGTACAGCCTGGCTGTGGTTACTGCTAGTGCCAAGTGTTTGAGGTTGAGTTAGCTCCCTGTTTCTCAGCACTCTGACTCTCTCTATGGAAAAAGCAGAATCAAGCCCTGAAGAGTTGTTGCTGAACAGTTAGAAATATGGTGCAGTCCACCCACTGATTTTTTCTTCAGACTGCATTTGCAGTTAACTTTTCCCTCCTTGTTTTGCTCAGCTTGAAGCAGAAGCAGTATTCCGTGCCATCACGATTGCCAGTCGAATAAACTGCCCAGTGTACATCACCAAGGTGATGAGTAAGAGTGCAGCTGATATCATTGCACTGGCCAGGAAGAGAGGTAAGTGACTTACTTCCTTTGCTCCCCCAAACTCTTTTGGTTTTTTTTGTTGAATAGAAGCTCAGTGAAAAAACCTGTACATGGTCACCCAAATGACAGGCTGCAGGGAGAGGTTACGAAAGAATGGTAGCACCATCACAGACTAAATATTTATGGCTGGGAAGGATGAGGGGACTCCCCACAAACTGTCCTCTTGAAGACTGAATTGTAACTCTTCTGTATCCTGTTTTCCCTGTTACTTTTCCTTTAGACTGCTATATCTTTTTCATGGGAGGGAGATACTTTATTCCTAATGGCACATCCTCCATGCCAGTATTTCAGGTTGTCACCCTCTGAGATGTGGTTTGGGCAGTGACCCTGCTGTTAGAGATGTGTGGAGCTTGCTCCTGGCCTTGCTGCTGAAAGCTGACTCCCTCTGGTGTGCACTGCAGGTTGGCCCTGCTTGCTGGGGCCATGGTGGGACCCAGGTTACAAAGCACCCAAAAGGGCCTTGGGAGCCTGCAGGCAGCTGCTTCCAAAGCTGTGTTTGCAAGCCAGGACTGTTCTGCTGGTTGGGACTACTCATGAGCAATATGGAAAAGCCAAAGAGCAAATTATTGTCTTGATGTTTGTATTCTTGGGGACTTGAAGTGTGGTGCGAGGGACCATATGCTCCTATCTGCTGGTGCTGTGCCCAACCTGAGAGTGGTAAAAAGGCATCTGCCTGCTGGAGTGATCCACCATCCAGTGAGCTCTGAACTGCAGCAACAGAGAGAACATGGCCGTGATTAAAACAGTACCAATTAAAAGCAGGTCTGAACTGTCTCCTTCTGGATTAGAAAGAAAGATTTGTAAATAGGCTGATCAAAAGCCTGTAGAGCTCAGAGAGACTCCTGATTAATTTTTTATCATACAGACAAAGCCAGGGCTGTTTAATTTCCTGGGAGCTGCACTAGGCATGTAGCACTGCCTGAATTATACATGGTTGCATGCAGCAAGCAGTGTCACGTGCTGAAGAGAGAGTGAGTTGTAACTAGTTCCTGTATATCCTTGCTTTCTCCAAGGTCCCCTTGTTTTTGGAGAACCGATCACTGCCAGCCTGGGGACAGATGGGACACATTACTGGAGCAAAAACTGGGCCAAGGCTGCAGCTTTTGTGACCTCACCACCTCTGAGCCCTGACCCTACCACTCCAGACCACTTAAATTCGCTCTTAGCATGGTAAGACTTCATTTTTATTTTTTTTTACAGGATGATGCTGAGGCAAGTGCAAAAGCCATATGGCATGAAGCATCTAGGGATCAGCCTGGTTTCCTTTAGACCAGTCTCATACATGAAACAGCAGAGAAGGGACATAGAAAACCTTAGTTAGGATAGTTCTATCCTTATACTTAGGCTGTCAGTCAAGTGAGCAGTCATGGACATTCCAGTTGCTGGTTGGCTTGATAGAGAGGCAGTTGCTGGCTATTCAGGAATTAGTTCTTTTTCTTTCTGCTTTTCAAGTGATTCCTGGTTTTATAACTAGATTGTCAGGACTTCAAACTGGCCTTCTCCCGAGTTTTCAGTTTTCTTTAACTGAATTGTTGATATATGATAGGATGGCATCCTCACTGTCCAGCATAAACAAAAGCCTGGTGGTTAAATCCCCATCTTTGAGAACAGACTCAATTTTAAGCCCCAGTCATATTTGACAAGCACAGCTCCTGAAATCAGGCCTGTTCCTGAATGCAGAGATACCTAGAACCATAAAAATTTCTTAGAGCAATTTTTGTCAAAGCTGATGCTGGGCTCTTAGCTGTGAGTTCTGAAAATTAGCTTGTCCTAAACTAACTTGTGCTTGTAGCAGAGTTTGGTGGGTTTATCTCCTGCATATTGAAAAATTCTGACTTGGTAGTTTGCCTTCATCTGGGAGGGACCAAAATCATACAAGTTTCCTTGTCCAATTCTTGCAGGCTTCTTATTTTAGCTTGCCTTGTGTCTTTATGGGCTCTGGGGTTCTCCAGCTGGAAGAAGGCAAAGATAAGTGGTACGTGTAGAGCAGGTGTGTCAGGGGAAACAGGCCAGAGTGGATTACAAAGGAGACTGTGAGGGACTTGGGTGGAGACAGCTGGAGACTGAAGACCAGGATAGGGATGTGAGCTGACTGCCTTCAGGTTGGCAGGGAGAGTTTAATCACTAGGCAGGTGAAAGGAATGTGGACAAAAAAAGAAGTGTCTTTCACATACAGAAAAGAAGGCAATGCCAGAAACCCAGACTGTAAATCCATCTCTGAAAGTATTTCCTGCCTGTAGCCAACTGGGTCTTCTTCAGCTTAAGCAAAAGACCATCTGCTCTAAAATGATATAGAAATTCACAGCTGAAGCCCCAGCAGGACAGATTGCTAGGGCTGGAGTGAGGAACCCAACTTAACATTCATATCCTTATTTACCTCCATGTGGTGGCACCCACCTCACCTCCTGCCTCCCCTTTCTGGGGTTTCCAGTCCCCTAGACAGAGCAGTGAAATTTGAACCTTGAAAGTGACCATGTTTAGAGAAGCTGCCTGGGAGGTGGGTGGGCACACACATATGACAGGAAGGTGCCACCAGTCAGTGCCACATCTCCCCTTGCACACGATGGGTCAGGTTGTGCAGCCCACCAGAGCCCACCAGGCTTTAACTCACCTGCTCTAAAGATGCTGCATTTGAGCTCTGAGTTATATGTGGCTCTGGTAAGAATATGCAGCATTTCTCTTCTGACAGTCTGATGGCAAAAATGTTCTTTCCATAACTGAGATTTTTTGTTCTAAATAAGAGCTTAGAAAAAAAATTACTTTCTTGGTCTGATTCATCACTATCAGTAAATGGTGATGTTCACTGTGTAAGGCTCTTAGCCAGCACATATAAATGTGTATGAAAATGTTTGACTCCTTACTCTGTTAGAGTGGCTATATATGCTTTCTAGAAGAGAGTCCCAAAATAATAGTATGTGGGTCAAAGCAGATTAGATAAAATAGCAAGAACATTTTTAGAATTGGAATCCAAATAATGACTTTTTTAAACTAACATCAGAAATAAAAACTGAGGACTTACAGAAGTTTTCATTATTCTCCAAGCATGCAAAAATGGCTTTTTTTTTCTAGTGGCTTAAAATCCTAGATCTTAAATGACAGCAGCTTAGCCTGCTTTCAGTTTTAATACTTCAAATCTATACTGTGAAACTAAAAAGAACTGTATACTTTATCATTCTGCTCTGCATTCATAGGGAATTTTATGCAAGGATGATGGTAAAGACAGTATTTCACGTTTGTATTGCACTGTTGATTTGGATATCAGTATTTTACATTCATTAAAAAATCCCTACAACATCTTCCTTTGCAAGCATGCAGCATACTGCTTGTGCTCTTTTTCACAGAAAAGCAGTTGATTTTCCACTGAAAAGCTGAACGAGTAAAACTCCATCGTGTCTCATGGGATTTGCAGATTGAATTTGCCTCATGAGATTAGGTCCTTGTGTCATCTGTGGGCCATGCACTTGAGTTAGCTTTGATCTTGCAGGGTGTGCTGCTGCATTACTGCAGCTGTGATGTGCCACCTCTTGTGAACCAGAGATGTGAGATCTTGGTGCTACACAGAAGATGTAACTTGCCATGAAAGCTTTGTTTAAGAGGAATAATAAGGTGACAGTGTATTGATCTGGCATTTATTTAATGATGATCTCTTCCTGTCTCTCAGGTTTTTAGCTGATGTGATGCTTTTCCCCCATTTGACAGTAAGAGTACCCGTGGGTTAACCAGGGATGGGAAGCTCTCAAGTGACACGCTTCATTTTCAGAAGTCTTCTATTGATTTGACTGGGGAGTGCAGTTCGTATCAGTAATGGCATTAAATGTCAGAGGAAAGGGGATGTGGAGTTACAAAAGCAAGCCCTTCTTGTCTTTCAGGTGTAGGAATCTGTAGTGTGGTGTTAGAAGCACAGCATAACCTCAGGGAAGCAGGCAGTGATACAGGGCCTGGCTGTGACAGTCAGGTTTTCATGGTTATATCAGTGTGCAGAAAGGACAGACACCACAGGAAGCTTTGCTGTTTAGAAGAGCATCAAAAAGGGAAAAAATGGCATTGCAACCTTCTGACTTTATTGTTGTGTTAAAACAAATGAACGTTCAACTGATGAAATTGGCTTAATCCTATGGAGTAACACTAGGCAGTCATTAATAATCAGGAGCAGCTAAAGCATAGTGGCCTTGTCTGTACTGAATTCATGGGTTTGGCTTCTGCTAAAACTGGATGAATGGCTTGTGAGCATGGTGGAGAACCAGAAAAGAGGCCAAAGACTCTTCTCTGTCAGTAATCATTAGGGCTGGACGCCTCGAAAATGGCATTAGAATTACTATGTGTGACACTTTTTTCTTTTGTACTTGGATATTTTTTAGCTTGTTCGATCTACATTTGTGGACCAGAATCATTCAGTTGTTTCAGAGCTGGAATTTACATTATCAGTTAAAGAAAAGGATGACAGGCTCTTGGGGACTTATGGAGTGATGGAAGAGAAATCATAGTGAGTTCTAATGTGCTTGCCTCCTGTAAGCCTAATCAAGAGCTAAAAATATCACATTTCCTGTGGATATTCGAGAACCTTCTTTTTTGTCTTTCTATTTTTGCAAGATTCTGCATATTGATTATGTTCTTCCTCTTATTTCCAGGAGCAGCTGTGATCCAGTTCTGCTCTCTGCCAAAAAAAAAATTTTTTCTAGGCTGAAAAACCCAACCTCTTAAATAAAAGCGTTATAAATGGTAGTTCTTTTTGCATTTTTCTCCATGCCTTTTTCTGTGTGAGACCCTTAAGTTAGATAAATCCAGAGCATGTGTTTGACTTGCACTATGCCTTTTGCTGTTTAATTAGAAAACTACCTTTTAAAAAGCTTTTTTTATTTTCTTGGTTCTGTTTTGGAAGGTCAGATGAGAAGTATTCATGTAAGTTTTGCAAGAAAAATACATGTGCAGGAGAGAAATGCAGGGGAACACGTTTGTAGCTCATGACTTTGCACTGTGAAATTTGCCATACTTTTTTAATGTGGTTGTGAATTAATTTATCTTGAGAGTGGCAGACATTTCATACAAGCTTCCGATCATTTCCTTAATCCTGGAGTAATCCTTTGTCCTGGTTAGTGGGCTTTTGCCTGATCTCTGTCCATAAGCAGCCTGGAACCGGAGGGGGCTGTAATCCAGGAGTTCAGGGTGCTCCTGGGGGAAAGTGGAGATGTCCAGTGCCATTGTTGCTCTCAGTGATCTGTAGCCAGCCTGGAAAGGCTGCTGGCATGATTTACAGCCTGTGCCTCTGGTGTCTTGAAAGGCTTGGAAGGTCCATTCACAGCCTGTCTGAGACCAAGGTCACCTTGGTGATGCCTGGTCTAAACCTTCTGTGTGTTAACTCCACAGTGGGGACCTGCAGGTGACGGGAAGTGGACATTGCCCCTATAGCACTGCACAGAAAGCCATTGGAAAGGACAACTTCACTATGATTCCTGAAGGGGTCAATGGCATTGAGGAAAGGATGACTGTTGTCTGGGACAAGGCTGTAGTAAGTAATTACTTACTTTTATAGACTAAAAGGAAATTGAGTGTTGGCTGAATATTGAAAGCCAAGAGATTCTTGGCCATTGCTTAAGTGACTTTCTGCTATATTTCTTAGAACTCCCTGAGAGAATGCTACTGTGAGGTGAATTGCTTATTTCAAAACCTCTTCCAGTTTTTTAAACTCAGGGCTGTGTTTCATTTCTGACACTGAAATAGTGTTGTGCTTTATTAGAGCTGAGGCTTCCCAGATTCCATTGCTCTATTTTCCGTTTGTGTCAGAGCGGATGTTCCGAGAGATGTGGTATCTGGAGCAATTTAATGGTTTTGAAGTGGACCTCATATAAACGTGATGAATGGATTGTTTGAATTTGGGAAGTGTCTCATCGTTTTTGAAAATTACAAATGGATGGCAGCTGAGCCTGAGGCTAAATGATGAAATGCTTTGAAGGAGAGCATTGCACGTAATTCATACTGGCATACTTTGCAGTGGAGTGCCGGTATAAGTCAGGAATTTTTTGATGGTTCCATGGATTTGAATGTATAATGATATCCTCCCTCTATTGTCTATCTCCATATGCACACCCTGCACTCTCATACACAATCACTGCATTGTGCTGGAATGCACATTGCAGACTGGGAAGTGGCAGTATTTACAGTGCTCTGATGAGCACTTCTCCCAGACTGTATTTCATAACCACTTTATTCAGGGACAGCTATTGAGATTCCAAGCACAGAAGCAGCTTCAGATACCTGCCATGTAGGAGCAAAGTAGGGAAGCAAGCAAAGAACAGCCAGCTGCTGGTATTTTTGTTACTCCCTCAGTGGAAAGGAACTCAGTGAGGGGCTGCCACATGGGATTTACAGGTGGTAACATTCAGTCCTGCACCAATGAGTAGCTTATTTTTCAGAAACCTTCTATTTTACCAGGCACTAAATAAGTGTTTTTTTAATATTAAAAGGCTTTTGTTCTTCCTTAGAACTTGTTCTTGCTCATTGCCAAGGAAGACCCCAAAATACTCTAAAGAAGTCAAAATGCTATTATGTACAGTTGCAATTACCATCACTGCTTGTATGCCAAGTTCTATTGGTGATGACATTTCTCTAGGCAAGGATTTTATAATTGGTTGTATTACTTAGATGTATAGATCTGACAATAATGATAATAGAATTGACTTAATTTGCAAGAAATATTCCCAAAAGTGTTGGAATCTTGATCTTTTGTTACATCTTGTAACAATCATATAAATTTCTCTGATTTAAAATTGCTTAAATATTTAAATAAAAATTACTAGGACTAACAACAAAACACCTAGGCCTCAGTGTGTAGAGAAAGGGATCCCAGATAGCCGAGCACCTTGGTGGTGCTCAAGGTGCACCAAGGTTTCACTGGCTGTCCTTGGCAATACGTGGAGTAACATACTCATTTATTTGAAACTTCTGGGTAAAGAGCTGTATACAAAGTCCTGTGTGATTCAATCTCTGTTTCATTCAACATTACCATATCTATAAAGGAATGCCTTCCAATATCTCCCTGACCTTTCAGTGCTCTGAATAGCAAATCCTCATTTCATAAGGGTGTTTTGCTCAAATCACATTGTTTTTTAGGCCACAGGCAAGATGGACGAGAGCCAGTTTGTAGCTGTCACCAGCACCAATGCTGCCAAAATCTTTAATCTGTATCCAAGGAAAGGCCGGATTGCTGTAGGATCCGATGCTGATGTTGTCATTTGGGACCCTGATAAGGTGAAGACTATAACAGCCAAAAGCCATAAATCGGTAAGGTGGAAATGAAAACCAGCAAGAAAAAAGAAATGTCACTTGTTTTTCAGCTGTTGACCTAAATCATGTGAACACCAATAGTGCAGGATACAGAGGAGTGGGGTAACTGCCTCCTCCTGTATTGAAATGGGTAAATGTTTCAGGACATGAGAGTATTGCAGACTTGAGTGTTGGAACCATTGTGATCAGGAAGGATTTCTTTTCTCTCTGCATATACCTTTGCATTATTTAATTTTTTCATGCTTGTGGCAGACCTGTAAACAGATGTGAATCAGCAGCTCTGCAGCTGAGGTTAATAAGGCTGTGAGGATATATTTAAAACCAGCTTTTTTTTTTTTTTTTTTTTCTTACCTAAAAAACACCTGAAATTATAAATATCAGGATTAAATTAACAATATTTTAAACTATGACAGATGATTAAGTGCTTTGATAATACAAATGTTTTGATAATGTTTTGAAGCTCTAATCAGCTGAGTGGATGGAATTTTCTGTTTAATTCCAGAGCTTTGTCACATATATCTTTGCCCTCAGTGCAGAGTGCCAGTGACTGACAGTTGCTTTCATTTTCACTCTGCTGGGTATTACCTTATATGTTGTCTATCCCAAAGTTATTTTACTGTTTAGTGCTTTAGCACTTTGTATTGGGGAATTCTTCCAAAAGTTTTACTGAAAATCCAGTATTGCATTTTTATATTAAAAAGACCAAAACATTTGTAAAGCTTTAAAAAGTAAATTTGGGTGATTCAGTTTCTCTGTCTTGGGATCTCTCTGTATTTTCAAGAAAGTTATAACCACCTGCCCTGTCATTCCTATTTAGATTCAGACCTTCCTGGGCTTTTCTGGGCTTTTTCAGACAGAAGTATATCTGCTGGCCTCTTTGAAATTTGCTTACAGAATCACAGCAGATGCACAGAGGGACCATGTCCTCTGGGTATCCAGCAGCTGAGTCACAATTTTTCTTCATATTAGGGCTATCATTCTTCTAAATGCTCTGATGAGACACAGCAAGCTTTCAAAAACAAGTGAAATCCTTGATGGAAAACGAAAAAAAGGAAATGGCTCAACCAGGAAAGCCTGATCAGAAAAATCCTTTAATTTCATATCAAAATGCATTGCTTTTCCTTCATACAAAACAATTTTATACACTTCTTAATGTCAGTTGTCTAAAACTATGACTACAAATGTACATGTTGTAAGTTACTAATGGAAAGAGGTCTTACAGTGAATATATGGGTTGATCCTCAGGCCATTGAGTACAACATCTTTGAAGGAATGGAGTGCCATGGTGCCCCACTTGTGGTCATAAGCCAAGGGAAGATTGTGTTTGAAGATGGAAATCTGCACGTAAATAAAGGCATGGGCCGCTTCATCCCACGCAAACCTTTCCCTGAATATCTTTACCAGCGCATTAAAATCAGGAATAAGGTAATGTCAGATCCTATTTAATCTTCTTTGTAGCCAAACCCTCTTGGAAGCACAGTAGCAACTGTTTTTAATATTGTTTTGCTATTATGAGTCCATATCAGACAGACTGTGTATGACTTGTTCAAAAGACAACCACGAAGCTGGTTGCAGTTGTGAACTCATCTAACTTAGTATTAACACTGTGAGCTTCACCAGGTAGAACATATAATTGTCAGTTGGCATAACTGCCTTATGTCCAGCAATGCCTTATGTCAAGGCTTGTGAAGAGAGGTGGAATAGTGATAGAATTTACTTTCAGTTAAAATTCAGGAGAAGAGAAAGCTTCTTGTGAGGGGGAGTTAGGCAGAATAAAAACAGAATTTTAAATTGCATACTGAACTGCTACACTGCAGAGAAGAAAAGCATGTCAGCCAGAGATTCTCATTATATTGGGCATTTCTGAACTGTTGTTAGTGCATTTGCTGGGCTGTGTATTAGCAGCATTAATGGCTCAGAAAAATTGTCTCTATTGTTTAATAAAAAGCTTGGGAAATGACCAAGATTAAGGCTGGGTCCCCTCTGGTTTTGAATTATATCAGTGCTTATCTGTTGAAAAAAAATTGGCTGGACACTAATTTGGAGTTGTTTGGAAATTACTTCTTGTCACTGAGCAGGAAAGTCACTATGTGTGCACAGGTAATGAGAAAAATGGACTAACCCTCATGTTTTCTTCAGCCAAGCATATACCATAGGCTGTGATAGTGGCAGCTGAAATTAAGCCTAGAAGCAAGTTGATAGTTTTTTATTTTTCATCATTCATTATACAAATTCAATCAAGATGCAGAAGAAAAGACATTGTAAAAAGCAAATGCACCTGCGAAATTTTGCACTTTAGAAACAAGTATCACAGATTAGTGTCTTGTAGCAGGAGTTTGAACAAAATTACCTGGGCTAAGTAACCTGTGTCTTGCAAGTGGGCCTAGATTTTGGGAGACCTTTGATCCTTGGGCAAGGTCTGCAGACAAAGGGACTGATATTTTTGCTCCTGCAGCTCCCTCTGCTGCCTGCAGAGAGGGAGAGCAGATTCATGCCCACATTTCTTTTTCCCACTATCAAATTTGATCCACTGGAAATACTTAGAAAAATCATTGATGGTTTTATCAGCTGCTGTATGAACATGCCAGTGCACAACAGAGGAATATAGAAAAACTTGTCAAGCACGGGACTGCAAAACTTAACTGGCGCAGGTTGGCAGTATAAACTTATCCCTGGAGCAGGGATAGCAGTATAAATTCGTGCCTTTGTGTGTCTGGAAGATGGATTCATTGCTGTGGTTGACAGCTGCTCGCTTCTGGGCATTAGTTTTGGCTCTCCCTGCAAGACAGTGGTTCTTCTGAGCCTCATGTCCCTGTCATCAAAAGAAAGGGAAATGCACTGATTGCTTTGAGAGCTGGATCAAACCTCTGTGAGTAGAGTACAGTATTTTAATTTCACTTTTAACCTGTTGGGGAAATTTTTCTGAAACCATAATTGTGTAAGACACAGATTTCTGATCTTTTTGATGAGCTTTGCATTCTGCAATTTAATGGCTCCATGCTCTCTGTAAAAACTGGAACTGTTCTTATTAAAATATTATTTCCTGGATTCCTATGATTTCAAGGCCAGTGAAGTTGTTTTGCTTGTCTTTTCTAATATTTCCTGCAAGGACCATACAGGAAAAAAAATCTAGAGACTTCAAACTGATATCAGAGCTCAAATGACAGATGCATTATTGACAAATATTGTAAGATAGATCCCCTGCCACAGTCCAGTGTATAATCACTTTTCTAGTTGATGACAGGAAGTAGAACCTTTTGAATTTTAATTTAAAAATTGCCACTGCTTTTCAATGAGTTCTAAGAAAGAGAATGAGATCTTTGAAGAGGAGGAGCAGAGGCAATACAGGTAGGAGAGAAATTGCTGCAGTTGGTAGAGTGAGTATCAATTGTGCTACAACACAAGTGTGACTCAGCAGCTGAATGGGGAGAGAAGAGGTGATTGTGACAGATCTCATGTAAAATAAACAGGTCATACCTGTTCTTTTGAATCCTACTTCTCCCCTTTGATTGTGAAGGAAGCCTCATAAGAAACTCTTTTGTAATTTTTATATATATAGAAATGGAGAGAGCAAGCTTTATAATTTCCTTTATATATAAAGCAAACTGCACTTTATATATAAAGTACAGCTGTGTTGTTAATTCAGCCAGTGCAGTGCAGAATATAGCTCTGTGCTCACTGTTCTCTTCCTGCAGTGATTATTAGGCAGTATTATTTGAGCATTCAGTGTCTGGATTTTTACTCTCCTCTTGTTTTAGGTGGGAGGACTGCAAGGAGTCTCCAGAGGAATGTATGATGGACCTGTGTATGAAATCCCAGCTACGCCAAAATATGCAACTCCTGCACCCTCAACTAAATCCTCCCCTGCCAAAAACCAGCCCCCACCAATCAGAAACCTCCATCAATCCAATTTCAGCTTATCAGGTAAGTCAGCCTAACTAATGAAAAACCTTTTAAAGCCAAGAGTATGGATTACTGGTGATAAATTTCAATTATAATTATTTCTTTAGTCAAATATAAAAGGACTGTATATTTTCATATACATGCATATACTTACATATATTTAAGTATAGACATGCTTTTATGCATTCATTGCCTAGGGATATTTTACATATTGCCAAATATTCAAGGTGTTTGCAATCTGAATTTTTCTTTGTGTCAATCTTCTAATATTATTTACCTGGTCCATTGCAATTAGTTGAGTTCTCTGGTTGATGTGACTGAAGCCCCTTGATGGTGTGCAGAGCTGATGGGACTTGGGTGTGGTGCAACCTGTGAGTGTCAGACATCTCACAGGCTGTTTCACCAGCAACTGCTGGACAGGGAAACCTCAACTGTCCTTGTCCATGGTCATAAACCATGTGCAGAAGTTATTAATAAGCAGATTGGAGTATTTCTTATCCTTTGCTCTTGGTTCCCAAAACATTTTCCATGGTACATAGGAAACAGATTGGAAAATCATCCTTTGGGGTTGCTGGAAATACTTCTTGTAATCTGAAGACAATTACAAGTGTGTCAAATCCTTATTCTTCAAAAGTCTACAGCCCCAGTGGTGAATAATGCATTCATATGATGTTATGAAAGTCATTGGATTTTCTCCCTTGTGGGAGCTGATGGTGGAATTTTCCTACTTTACAGACCCTCTCTTTAGAAACTAAATGAAACTTGTGTAAAAATGTCCTAGGAGATCAAATACTTTAAAAACCCTTCTAATGAGGTGAGGTATATTTTTGCCCATACACTTGGGGCCATGGTGAGCATATACATATATATATATATATATATATATATATATATATATATATATATATATATCAAAGCTATACCAAACAAAAATTGCTTAGAAAGTCCACTTAGTAGTAATAACCAATAATTGGGATTTTAATAAGCATCTGAAGCTGAGGTTTCACAGTGCACTGCTGGATCTGGGTACTACCAAGGCATTTAGTGGTACAAATTTGATCTGAATGAGGCAAACACAAAATTAAGCAGAAGCAGAGACTATGGTAACATTTTAAATGACCCCAGGCATTTATTACATTGCCTTTAGGAAACTGAGTGTGATCAGGCAATATTTAGCCTGTCAGAAGGCTTGCTGTCCCCTAAAGCTTAACCTTTCAGCATTTAAAATGCAGTCTGAAGTTTGCATCAGCTCAGTGCACATTTCCTCATGGATTTATGATTGCTAACATCAGATTTACTGAACTGTTGCTCCATGGCCTCAGTAGGGACATATATTCTAAGTCAGTGAGGCAGGTTTGTAAAGTTGACTCTGCATATATGTGTTTTGGGATATTTTTTGTAGTTAGTAATACTTTCTGAAAGGTCTGATCTCACAAAGGGAACCCAGTCTGTAGGCTGTCATCAGCTCTTCAAGTAAGTGGAAAATGGTGGGTGACCATTATTCTGATCCTAAACATTTAATCCCACACTTCTCATTGAAGACAGAAATGTGCCTTGAAGGTCTGTTCTGCACTCCAGTCAGGCTCAAGAGAAACCAGCTGATGGTGGTGTGAGGGAGGCATAGCCAGGTAAAACCTCACTCCCGTTCAATCCCTTACAAAGCATTGTTTCCTCATTTTCTGTTGTTGCAGGAGCTCAGATTGATGACAACAACCCACGCCGTACCGGCCACCGCATCGTGGCACCTCCCGGTGGGCGCTCTAATATTACCAGTCTTGGCTGAAAAATGATGATGGACAGAAACACAAGGATGAAGGATCATGGGAATAATGTCCATTCCCTTCAATATCTGTGTTACTGAGCCCACAGTTTTATTTGGTACTAACAGAAATAAAAAACAAAATGTCTTTTTTTTTTCTTTTTTTTTTCTTTTTTTCTTCTTTTTTTTTTTTGTATAGAAAGAGGTGATAATAGTGTGGTGTGTTTGCTTGGAACTACTTGCCTCACAATTGTGCTTTCATGCCATAGTCACCTTAAAGCATGGTGCTTCCATTGCCCCTTTAGTGACTACCGGTTTTAGCTTTGTCTCGTAACTGGATGATGGTTCCTTTGCACCTTTTCGCTGTATTAGAGTAGTTAATGCATGTTACTGAGTTATTTATGCAAGTTGCATTCTGTGAGTGAGTCCCTTTAGAACACATTGCCAACAACTGACTAGACACAATGCCAAGATTAATGTCTGTATTTGAGAAACAGCACCAAAAACACTAATGAAGGAAGAAAATGGCCATCTGGAAAGTAAGCAGTAGAGTAGTATAGGCAGCTTCTGTTTAATCTTTAATTTATTATAAGCCCAAGAAGCACTTCTCTCAAGACACAGAAACTCATCGGGACACGTAATGACAAATGGTCTCCATAGCACCTGTTTGTTCCCACTCAGTACATTCCAAGTCTGTGTCCTTCTTGTTTCCATTTTAGACAGAGCCATAATTTTTACATACCAATGCCATTGCCACCCCTGCAGGGATTTCTCCACCTGGGCAGTAGTGCTCTCCTTCTGCATGAGATTTTTGGTACTTACAGATAATCCAAGTTGCTGTCGGATTTTTAAAGTTTTTTGTACAAATTTTTTCCTTTGTAATCACATGCATTTTTACTTACTCTACCGTATCAAGATCTACTAGTCGTGGTTCAATTTCTGAATTCAAAGCTTGTGAAATAAAGGAAATTAATTGATGGGTAAGCGTCTTCCTCTGCTTTCCAGTGCTGTGACTCAATGACTGAAAATTTGGAATGGAGGAACTAGAGAGAAATTGTCTTTCAGGTTGACATCATGCAGTAGAAGGAACCTCCTTAGATCACAAGTGTTGATAAGTGTATAGGTGTGCATATGCATACTATAGCATTATATAGTCTTATTAAACAGTGCTCACAGTAAAAATTGTACTTACTATTGACTAAAATGCACTTAATAATGGTTGGATTCAATCTTAGAGTTCTTTTCCAACCTTAACAAGTCTGTGATTCTGTGATATTGCCTCAGTTTTGCCCTAATGAGACACAAATTAACTTTCTCCCAAAGACCTTCAGATCTACATCTTATTCATCTAAAGGGGTAATTCATTACCATCATCTTCATCTGCAGTACAGAACCAGTACCCAGTGCTGCAGTTTGACCTAAGCTATATTTTACTTCATTTTGATTTTCTCTGCTGACTGAGCTGTGTCCAGGCATGGCAGGAAAAGAACATGCTGCAGGTAAGGTGAGGGAAGTGGACTTGAATTCTCTGAGAGTGAAGGAAGTATTTTTCCTTGTCTTTCTGATTCTCTCACAAACTGTTCAAAGAAACCTTATCTCCTGTCACTTTTTGCTTGTCTGATGGTGTTGCAGATGCTGTGGGAGGTGTGGGCTGCAGTGGAAGTGGGGTGCTATGAGATCAGCAGGTCAACAAACACCTTCCCTTGTGCTACTTTGCCTTTATTCACTCTACAAAGCTGCAGCAGGAAAAGTCTTGCAGCAGTGGATGCCACTGGAGTGGTTTTATCAGCTGCACTGCTTGACCACTAAACACCCATCCATCCCACTCATGCAGCAGCAATGTGTGGTGGCACAGCTTGTGTGGTGCATGCCAGGTGCATGTGAGGTATAAAAGTTTTGGGAAGTAGCCTACCTGAAGCCTGTCATTCTGAAACTAGTATATTGTCACCTCCAGCTTGCCTGGGAAAGGAACTGCTACCCTGGAAAAATCCATTTTGGTCAGCTTGGTCTGAAGCCTGGCAGCAGAGCTGGTCTGAAGAGCCAGCTTTTCCTTTGGCTTTGAGCTGAACTGCAGAAACATTGCAATGCAGTCTGCAGTGAACTGAATTGGTTGCTCCCAAAAAAAAGAGGAAAATAAGGCTTTTCAGGAGCAATCCCTTCTGCTAAGAGTTCAAATTCATGTTTCCTATTGCCTGGAGAATGCCCTCATCCTCAGGCTTCCTTGCTTGTTTTGTGGTTCAGATATTTTATATGATATGAATTAAAATAAATTGCTCACTTGGTGGTTCAGGTTTTTTATGGGAAGTAAAATAACAGTAGCAGAGAAGCCTGAGGACAGTGTGCCCTGGAATAACCTACAGCCTAGCAGGTAAGGCAACCCTGAAATGCCAAGTCTCCATCTGCCTTGTCCTATTCCAACCCATTTGCTATGAGTGCTGACAGCCAGCAACAGTTGCAGTGATATAACCCTGACAGTAGAAATACAGCTGGTTTCTGAAGCTATGCGGCAAATTTGACAGCATGAAAATTTTGGAACTGCTGGTTACAATCTTCTTACTGCATCTCTTGCATGGTTTTTTGCAAGTAGCAATGGTTGCTCACCTCCAAATAAACTTTCACTCAATGTATGACTCAGGCTTGTCACACTTGAGGTAGCAGAAATGATCACTGTGTAACTCATGTTGAGATTCCACTTTTCCTGCACACTTCACAGCATCTTAAACCAAAACCCCTTTGCCTACAAGGTGGTCAAAGATTCACTGTTAACATGCATTTATTTTTCTCAGTGAAGTGTCTGTGAATAAATACATGTGGGTGTTTTGAGAGGAATTTTATAGTTCAGTGCTCCTGTGTGAACAAGACTCTGCCTGTCAGGTCAATGTGACTCTCCTGTAATGATTCCAAGAAGAAGTAGCCTAAGCCCCTGCAGCCTGGCTGCTCCTGCCATGGCACTGCTGAGGGGCAGCCTGCAGCAAGCCCATGGATCCTGAGCTGTGCCACCCCAGGTGAGGTGAAGGATGCCTCACCTGGATGGTTACTGTGATTCCATCAGAGATGGCATGTGCCATTGCTCATGGACAGCAAAACAAAGCAAGGTAAGGGGTGCTTCTCTTACCACCTGGAGTCTCTTTCATAGCAATGTCCGTGCCCCTATATCACTAACCTGTCCTTAAAAACTAAAACACTACCAGTAAAGAAAATAGGGATTAGCTGGTGATCCTGAGTGCATCCTGCAGAATAGGAAACTGCACTTGAGTTTGCTCCCTTGCAGGAACACCAGGCTGGGAGATGATGTGAACTTGGTGAGGAGCTGCTGTTACCTCATCTACAGCTGGAAGCAGTGCAGAGCTTTCAGGCTTTCTGAATAGCCAAACTTCTAAAAACCTGCAGCAGGCTATGACCTTTCAATACCTGATGTAGCTCTAATGATGTAAAACTGCTCTTCCCTATTGCTATTTGCACTAGTCTGCTTAAAATTAGTTCCTATGACCTGCCTGAGAACTATCTTTGTTAATCAAGTGATGCGAAAGGGAACGCTGGATCCATGAATTGTTTTCTGAGTGCATTTTGGACCAGTTTGTCTCATGTTACAGTTTGCTACCAGAGCAACGCAGTTACATGTTTAAATTCCAGTGTTTATAGCAAAGCCTGTTAATTATGATGCTAAGACTGTACCAAAACTGACAGCTGTCCCAGCCTCTAAGTGTTTTTCTTGGCAATATCCTGGTCTTTGTCCTCAAGAACTAAAATCTCAGACTAGACCAGGTCAGATGACCATCTGCTCTGGGTTTCAGCAGCCAACAACACAAGCTTGAAGGAGGTCAGAAGAGCAAGCATATAAACCTAATCCTCCTCGAAGTGTTTGCTTAATTTCCTATGTTTTGTAATTTCTTGAGAAGCAGCAGCATCTTTGTACGCTGTAGCTTCCAGTGAATTTGTTTGCCCTACACTTGCTAAGGTGCATTTAAACCCACGTGAAATCCTGCCACTAAAGGCTTCCTGGAGCAAGGAAATGCACAACTTAATGCACAATGGCAAAGTGTTGATCTGGTCCTCTTGGCACCAGCTATTTCTTGCTATTTAGACCTGGAATGGTTCTCAAAGACCTCACATGGCAACAAGCCTTACAGACCCAAGGGAGTGACAAGCAGAATTCACTAGCTTGCCTTGATTTCATCTTCTTGACACATTTCCTTTGTCCAAGGAAAACTCTTTGTGGTAAAAAATATCTACACAGATATTCACCCATCTGTGTATCTAAATATACAACAGCACTAATAACACTGTAGGTGTTACATTTAAAAAAAATTAAATATTAGAAATACCATAAATCTGCATGATAGAGAAAACTGCATAATAGAACATCAGTCTGGAATAACAGTGATTTAATTCAAGTTGTATCTTAATCCTGTTTAATTGTCAAGGATCTCTAGGTACAAAAAACAAAAAACAAAAAACAAAAACAAAAACAAAAAAAAAATCAAGCTCAACAGAACACTGGATTCTGCATTTTTTATATTTCAAGTCAGGAAGTGTCCATGACTTCAGTGCTTGCACCTGAATTTTCACCTCCCTTAAAAAATCAGAGATGTCTGAATGCACCATGCTCTGTTCCTAATTTTCTTCCCTCTGCACTTACTACTTAAGCTACCAGTCCTTGTTCATCTACTCCTGGTAAAAAAGTAAATCTCACTCATCTAAACAAACTGACTTTAGGACAGTCATTCATCATGGTTGTGATGAACTTTTCCACAAACTTTCCAGATAAATTTCAATGATGGCAGTGAGAGCCATTGGGAGGGGGATGTATGGGAGATGGAATAATGTTACCCTCAATGTTTAAAAATTGGAAGAAAAAACCATGACATTTTCCCCTAAACTTCTGCAGTGTTTTTTTATATGTACCTGTAAAGCATGATCAAACCTCCATGTTATCCTTTCCAGAATAAAGAGGGTGATTTATAGATTTACACTATAAACTGAGTGTTTTGAGCTGTGACTGGTGCCTAGGTATCCCATTTTCCCCTAGTTCGAGTCTGTGATTCTCTAACATAATATGAAAGTTCAACAGTATTAACTGCAAAGCAACTGCTCTGAGCTTTGTTTGGCATTTTCTGCACTTTTTTCTTGGTCCAGTTAAACCCTGTCTTGTTCAATATCTGCCTCACTGACAGACAGTGATGGCAAGTGTCACACAAGGCCCATCTGCACATGGCATCAAACAGGAACTCGGTGTCTCCATGGGGAAACTCAAGGGGACCAAAGGCACTAACGAGGACAAGAGTAGCGGGTGTTTTGACAGGATAATGTTAATGTGACTGCGGGAGAAAAGAGAGGTCTGCAGAAACTCCATCCCAGGACAGTGAGGCAGATGGAAGGTTGGGGCACTCGGGGATCACACGGAGCACAGGGACGCTCCTTGGCGGAGCTCCCTGCCCGCCTCCGCCAGCGAGGGGATGGGAACACCGCGAGATGCCCGGGAGAGGGCACTGCTGCCCTGCTTTTGGGACAATCTCAACTTTCTTCTTTCTTATGCACAGAAAAAGCCATTTCAAGGCGGTCTGGCCAAAGCACAGCACAGGGAAGAGCCCGCTCGGGTGATTCTGCTGCACCCTGAGTGTGGCAGGAGCTACTGCTGCCCTGAGGGGTTCAGGGAATCATCAGCTCTAATGGTGACAGCTCCCTGTGTACAGAGAGCACTGCAGAGTGAAACCTGTGCAATCCAACACGAATACATTGCTTCTGTTACCAAAAAACCCCAAACTTACCCAACCCAACAAAAATACCACAAACAAACAAACAAACAAACAAACAAACAAACAACCCACCAAAAAAACCCACAAGAACCCCTCCCCAACAAATAAACAACAAACCAAAAAAAAAAAAAAAAAGCAAACAAAAAGAACAAGTCCCCAGCTAAAATGTCTATACTGGGAAGGCAGAGATACCATAGAGCTGAAGTGCTGAAACACCAGAATTAAATGCTTGAAAGGGTACAATTTAGAATTTTTTTTAAACAACTGAGATGAAAATGAACCATTTAACACACATGTGTAACAGGCCTGGTGAACTCATTTGTAAGGCAGCACTTTTGTCTGAGGCAAACTGTGTAACTCATGTAGTACTTTCCATCCTCCACAAAAGGACAACCTTTTCATTCAACAAAATATATGTTTATTTTTTAAAAAGGCAGAATACTCCCACTTCATGAAAGCTGTAGGATTGCTTAAGTGGGGCAATTTATTACACAATACAGGTGCTCTGTACAGCCAGTAAGAATTAACTGTTTTGCATAACAAGAATTTCCCATAGGAAAGATAATCAGCATAGCAAAGTACATTGGAAACAAAAGGGTGCACTTAACGGAAGAAGAGTAGAAACTTTAATATGAAAAGGGAAAGAGTAAACCAGTTTTCCCTCATTTTCTCTAAAAGTAACAATTTGAATTCTAAGACAAAGGCAGAGAAATACATATATAAAAATCTCTGTACAAATTTTAAAAAGCATGCATGAGACTGGAAGCACAAAAATTTAACAAAAGAGAGACCAAATGTCATCTTTTGATGTACCAGTACCATCTGAAGCCTGTTTACATATTCTCTACACTTTTATCTCTTTTTCTTAGGCCAAAGTAACATTCAAAAAAAGACTCAATATACTACACCTCGGGCTCAAAAGTAAACAGTACATCACTATTGTGATGAAGCCTTACTGAGGTACACTGACCTGGGCCCGGCGTGCATCCGTTCTCCTACAAGTGCACTTTCCTCAGGTTTATTCCATATCTAAAACTGTCTCCCCAGCATATTACTCAAGCAATCTCAAAGAGCTTGTATTAAAGACTTCCTTGTTCCCCCTTACCAAAACCAAGAAGGGATGCTTTATTAACAGCTAAAGGAAGTTGGGATTGATTCTAGATCTGCAGCTAAAAAAGATTTATGGGTTATTATTGATTTTCTTTGTTGTTCCTCAGCAAAGCAGCTCAGTAAGTACCTATAGCTGTTGAGATTCCCCAGAAGAATGTCCTGGTACACTGTGTTCAGACAGCTCAGACAAAGGCTTTTACTACCTGCTGCCTTTCTTTTTTAACATCTTTGAGTTTTTCCTTGGTTCAGTCTCCCCTTCATGTGAACTCTTTGACGTCTCTCTGAAAGAATAAATAAGAAAAAGAAAACAAAATTGCAGACAGTTTTTAAAATGTTGTACTTCCCTCTTAAACTAAATTAATTTTGGTAAAAGAAAGGCACTTGCTATATAACTAGTGCACTCACTGGTTTCAGCTGCCTCTCTTGAGGCTGCCAAAACAAAGTTGCAAAAACATAAACGTTCCTTTGTTGGGTCCCTGTTCCCTACACACGTATCCCTTGTTGGCTGTGGGAAAGGAGTGTGTGAAAAGGGTTGATGCCATCAGGGAAAGGAGCCATCTCCTCAAGTCAGTCCCAGGCTGAGGTCACTCAGGGGATAAATACTTTTCCCCAAAGGCCTGTGGCTCCTGAGAACCGACTGTTTGCTTTGCCTGTCAGCAGGATTTTCTCTGCTCAATATATCAAGCCACAGCGACCAGCTGGCTGGTTTGATCTGCCCGTAGTAATCAGCTGGCATCTTTCAGGTTTGTAGCCATTTCTTCTCCTCTAGTTAGCACCCAGCATAAGCCTACTGAAACATCTATCAAGAAAATCAAGAAATTGTTAGAGCTGCTACCCTCATCAGCCAAAGACTGAGGCTTGCCTTTATTCCTGAAATAAAGGTGGAAGTTGAAAGCCTAAATACGACAGACCATATTTTGGTTGCTACATTTCAGCCTAGTTCCATTGAATTCACTTGTCTCTGCTGATTTATGCTGTCTGTGACTCAGGTTTAAATAAAACTAAAGGAAATTTGGAAGCAGTATTTCTCATTTCTCTACCTTTAATCAAAGCCATTTAAAGAATACACAGCAGTACAGACATGCAAATACAGATGAATTTCCAAACTTTAAAAAAATTATGGGGTAAAAAATGTTAAGTACAAGTGAGAAATAAATATTAAGGAAGCTCAGCTAGTGCAGGTATTATGCTTTGAGTTTGATTGACATACCTCCTTAAGAAGTAGATTTTGCAGTTTTTATATTAAAAAAAAAGGATTTTTTTCTAAATAGCTTTTCACATACCATATTTCTAGTTTCTAACATACCTGCATAACCCAGAAGTTATTCCAAGCTCTTGAATACATTCACGAGAATCATCTTTTTCTGCTGGTTCGGTTGACTGGAAGGTCTGTCTTTTGGAATTTGCTTTTTCACCTGAATTGCCAAATGCAGTGGATTAAAAAAAAAAAAAAAATCACATATAGTAGAGCATGTTTGGTTTTGATTAACCTAAAGGAAAAAATTACACTCCATCACTTCATACATACCTACATACCTATTATTATTGTTCCAAGGAAATCACTCCACTTTACATTAGCCCAGCATTTTCATCATTGGTTAGTTCTCACACAGCAGACTGTGAACTGCCACACTTACTGAACACTAAAGTAAGTTTCCAGGTGGTGCAACAGTTGAAAGCCCTATGATGTATTTTCTTAGCAAGTAACTGAAAATGGCTTTTTATTACCACCAAACAGAAAAAAAGCCAGTTCATATTTTTGATTGATTTGAATCAGAAAAACATGATGTCAAAAATTCACTGCTTTTAGGGCCCTGGGCTAAGCTTCCGCATGTGTTCACGCAGTCACAGTGCCTACCAAGGCAAACAATTCTGCACATCTGAGGGACAACAGCTGGGGAGAGACACTTCAAAACCGTGCAGGTGAGTGAGCTGCTTTTCTTTTTCAGGCACCCATCTTGCCTTTCAGCATCTTTCAAATGTAATGCCATGTTTCATTCTGATAATGACAGGAAGATTGCACAGCTGAAAGGATGACACTTGTACACTGCATCTGAAATGTGGACTAGGAAATACGACTGCTATTCTAAAAATTTGTCCCTAAGTATCTCTTGAAGAATGAAATAGTATAATTTGTTAAAACTACAGTAAATTAATAAAAAATAGATCAAGTTTCCTGATTAAGTGGCATTGTACTTTTGAGAACATGTGTGGGAGGCAATTCTTCCATTCTACCAGAATGAAAGCTGGGTGATTCAACTCCGCTGTTCTCCCATGGATTCAGCAATTGAGGTGAACAGTTTCTAAAGGACATGACAAAGACATGAAAAATGTTTTAGTTTCAGCAGGGCAAAGCCTTACCTCAGTGGGCACAATGTAATCTATCAGTTAAAGGCTGCTCTGGAGTGAGGAAAGGTGACACTTGTTTGTGGCTGTGCTGCTGAAGAACTGGGTGACCTTGATAGGTTTTTCTACATCCCAGTTAGGGAAATGGCACTGATGAAAAATCTCTCCTGAAACTCCAATGTGTTATACTGCAAAATCTGCACAGATTTTGTAATTATATGTTGGGGGTTTTTTAACAATTCAGGATAGTACCAACCTCCTGGCTTACTCCTTTTGGAAGGCTTCTTCTTCACAGTCAGTGGAACTCGGGTCAGCGCAGCCAACTCACTCATAAAGTCCTGCTCTGCTTCCTGCATGCAAGGACAAAGCAGCAATCACTCAACACAACACAGCTCACTTCTGGGTTATGTTATTACAAATGGCACAACAAAACAGACAGGTCACTGCAGAAACACAGGAAACAATATTGGAACAATCAGGGAAGTGTTCCTACAAGACAGTGATGAATCTCAGCACTGATTTCAATAGGGTAGCAAAGAGACCCTTAAAATCTGTCCCATGTTTTCCCATTGAATGCTTCAGATCCAGGAACCATTTTACCCTGATTTACCCTTAGCTGATTCTCCAACTCAGTTTCTAGGCACTGCAATCCCAGCAGCTTCTGTTTCAGAGACTCCAGACGAATTTGTTGCTGCAGTTCAAACTGAGCCAAAATCTTGTTTTGCTGTAGCACTACCCTGGTCAAGAGAAATGTAAATGTATAGATGTTGTTCAGTGCAAGGGAGGAATACAATCCTGTCAAAATCTATTTAGAAGATTTTGTAGAAAGAAAGGCTCATTAACAGCCCAGCCAGCTTCTGCTGGGACAGAAAATTTCGTGGTAGATTTTTTGAATTTACTTATTTTAATAACATGCCTTGTCTGTCCATAGGATGTAAAGTCCTTTTGGAAGTAGGAATTACAGGAGTTCGTAGTGTCCATGCCTGGACTTTGGGAGCTGGAATTCAGCTCTAAAGTTGAAGCCTGCTTTCAATACCATTGCATGTTCTAGGGTCAGTTTTACTGTCTGCTTGCCAAAAGGTCAAGCTGTTCAAAGATCAGGTGTGAGGATAAGGTATTAAGAATTAGGCATTTCATACTTCATACTTTCTGGTACTTTCATACTTCAGTACCAGACTGAGCCATCAACATGGTAATTCAAAACTTGGCAACTGAAAGCATTAACAACTGTATTCTTCATTTGCTTTACTTTTATGGTTAAGGATTATTACTAATACAGTACAAACTAAATGGCTGCAACTTTGCTGCATCTGTATTTCTTCTGTTTTCTTGCCTGATCTACCTTAAAGCAATGCTGCCAATCACCCACCAAATTCCTCAGGGAAGGAGGTAACACAAATTGTTTCTGACATTTACATTTAATGAAGCTGCTATTATAATGGTTACTGCTTACAGAGGTTACCTTTCAACATATACTTTTTGAACTCACACTCCTAACCTTGCACCAAGCGCAAAAAGAAATAAAAAAATTAAAACAATGTCCAGTTCATAAGATTTAGACAAATTAATGTAAACTTTGTAATTAATTTACAATGGACTACACCATAAATGAAAACATAATGGCAATAGGAAAATGGGTTTGATTACTGATGATTATGAGATTAGCTTAGATGCTGCATAGTTACATTCTTCAATACCAGACTTCTGCTTGTCTGAAGGCAAAATTCATTGTATTTTGTTTTAAGATATTAGAATAGATTACAGGAGGAAAAAAGAATGAGACAACAGATAGAAGTGAATTTGTGTATTCCAGAATAAATTATAAATTTGATAATGAATAGCTAACAGATCTTTTATGAAACCCTTTATTACATAAATCCATTTCTTTACTAACTCAAACAGGGATGAAAAAGTGGGCAATGATATCTTTCAATTTATAAGAAACAGAACGTCTAAAGAAAGATTTAACCTCTTTACAATGTCAAAATTGCAGCTGTTGTATTTTTCTGGATAATAAACTAAGAGTAAAGACATAAAATGATTATGAAAATGTATCATGTACATGACAAGCCATAGAGCTTTTTATAACAACTTACTTCTGTGCTTTTGCTGTGCTTTTCATCTAGACTTTTAAGTTTCATTAAATCAGCAATTAACTAAACATGATTTTTATTTGACTAACATTTGAGGGATTCCACTCTAAATTTAGTGCAAGTAATCTTGATTTTTCAAGGCATTCACTGAAGCCTTCTTTCTATTCTGAGTATTTTTTGGGCTTCAAACATTTTCTCTTCATTATGGTGTATGTTTTCTCCACAGCAAACTAACACTTTTGATGTTCAAAGTATAAAGGATGGAATGTAATGAATTACATTCAGCATTGGTTCCCATCCTACATTTATGTTAAATTTCTTTTAAAATTTGGCCTGTTTTTTGGCACTATATTTCATTCTCTCTTTTCAAAGTGCCTTAGTATAGTTCTCCAATCTGTAACTAATGACCATCAAAAAGTTTATTAAATAAGTAATTTTCTGAGATCAAAAGGCAGACATCAATTGGCAATAGGTATTTCTTTTCCATCAAAGACAAGTATAAAATGCAAACTCAAGACATTTATTCAGCTAGACATTTATGTAGATCTGCAACCACTCACAAAGTTTAAAAAGACAGCAATGCTGCTGCCTGGTCTAACCTTTGGTGGACCGTGGATGACACATTTAGGAGGCCTTTGGTGTGTTTTTCTATCAATGCCAGTTCATTCTCTTTATTCTTCAGTTTGATCCTTTCATTTCTTTCTGCTGAAATAATGTCTTTGAAAATTTTTAATTCAAAATTAAAAACACTGAGTTGTGACAACCTTCATCACAAATGAATCCTGATTCTAGGTAGTCTTTCCAAATTTACTGCTCCTTAGGGATATCAAGTACTTCTTATACACTCTGCCTCACACTGTGATCTGCTGCAAAGACATAATTTGTACATCATTAAGCTGAGATAGGAATGTCACTGAATTCCTGTTTACCTAATTCTCCCACTAGCCTAACTGATTAACATGGAATTCAAAGCAGAAATTTTCTAAAAAACCTTGACGGCTTAAGCGAGAACTGAAATACCTAAGCAAAAAATGCAATATAAAGAAAACCCTCCACTCAGAGGTGACTTATTCCTGAGAATACCCAGCTTCACAAGATGTCCACTCAACTGAGAGGAAACTATTCTGGTTACTTTTGCATATGCTCACACTCCGTGACTGAGTGTTTACTTGCTGACCAGGCTCCTGACTGTTGCCCCTGAAGTCCTGCCGGGCAGCAAGGCTTGGGCACATCTGACAGACAGGACCTTGCACCACTCTTTTTAAATTATACAAGAGGGAGATGGATGGGTTAGTAACAGATGAGGAAATGTAACCTTTGTCTGGGGAGCATCCAACATTTTCTGAACACTCAGAGAGGATGACAGGCACCCTTCCTACTAACTGCACCATCAGGAAGCAGTTACTGAATGTACTCTGGGCTGGGCTGGCCGTGCCAAGGGAGGTACTCTCCACTTTGCTCTTGTGGCTGTGCCAGGCAGACTAAATTCAGATTTACTAGGCCAAGGGATGCCAGAAGAAGCAAAATCCTCTAGCCTTACATTAAGCACAGTCACTGGGAGACAGAATTGTCATATGTACCTTGTAAGGATTTCAGGTGCTGAAGCTTTTTTCCTTCATAGCCTTCTGTGATTTTTCCTAATTGCTGGTAGTAGTTTTGCACCAGTCTATTGATATTATTGCTGGTCCCATACACACTTTCAACAGCAGATTCCACCAGTTTCTCCTGTATCACACAGTACAAGTCACAAATCATTTTCCAAGCCTAAAACTGTTTTGATCTGTTTAAAAAAACTCCTTACCTAATTTGGTACGTGCACACAAAATTGTGAATTTAAAATATGGCTTTAAAAATAGGACAGAATGAGATACTGAAAACCATGCAACATTTCAACATGAAAAATTGCAGCAAAATCTTTCTAATTTGCCTCATCTCCATCTGGGAAGGGGTAATTTCCCCATCCATTCAATCTCTACAGCCCATTTTAACAGTCAAGCCAACTGCCAGCAAAGCCAGCTAATCTATGTGTAGCTCCATTGTGTAGCTTTCCATTACACAGAAAATCCAAATATTTATTTTGGAAAAAAAATTATTAATCTATGATGTAAGTTTTAATTTTATTTAATTATTTATCTATGAATTAATATTAAGCTGTCAGTATACAAACACTATTAATTAACCACAAACTATTTATCAGTAGATAACCATCTCCATTTCTTTCTTCTTTTTGTTATTCTCTGCCATCAAGAGTTTGACAACTTTTTTCCTGTTCCAGTGTTTGACTTAATAAACCTGTTTTGGCTGCTGTAGCAAATACTGAACTGCTACATAAGTTTTAGCTTGTAAATACTTTGCAAATTATGCTCAGTTTTAACACAAGTCCTAAAGGTCTTCTTCTGATACTTCTAGGCATAGGTTAATGCATACATTAAATTGCCTTCCATCTGTGCAAGGTAGCCTTTGTTTTGTTTGGAAAACTGCTATTGACCATTTCCATACCTTGAAGTCCTGTCCATCATCTGAACTCTTTTTTTCAGCTTCCCCTCGGGCATACTGCAGCAGTGTCTGCCCAATCACCTGCTCCATGTGCTGCTGAAGAAACTGAAGAGCTTCTTGGATTTCTGTGACTAGCTGCTGGTGAAATTCTAAATGAATTTCTTGTGTTTCTTCCTCAAGCTTCTCCTCCTCCTCACGAATGTGGGACTCCTGGTAATCAGACAATAAGACAGCACTGCCACTTAAATATGTTAATAATTTAGCCAGCTTCACTTTGAAACAAAGTCCTGCATCCATTCAGAATGTTACAGTTTTAGTAATTACAATAATATAATTTACAGAGGAAGTTTGTACAGTCATTTAACACATTTGTCTTTGCAAGAGAGTTATAGCCTCTGTCATGGTATGTACAGTAAAAGTTGTGTCCTGTCGTATTTGTCACTTCTAAGTGATGTATTCACATGTATGTGAAATATCCTGAGTCCAGTGAAGGATAACCATGGATGCCTTGATAAATTGCACAGGACCAAGGCAAGCACAGTTATACACCAGGAATACTTGCACAGTTTGTGTGGTCTACCTGAGGAAAAACTTGGTTTGTTGGTACTTGGGAGTACCAATGCCCTTGGGACAGGTCACGAAGGTGTGTAATAACACCTGAAAAGCATTTGCACAACATCCGCTGGTGCTGAGGTCTAAAGCTTCTCTTATTATCTTATTATATTTCTTAATTTTGAACCTGCCAT
Organism: Zosterops lateralis; assembly: GCF_965231275.1. NCBI lineage: Eukaryota > Metazoa > Chordata > Aves > Passeriformes > Zosteropidae > Zosterops > Zosterops lateralis. The sequence goes on from NC_139766.1 coordinate 12,775,196, forward strand.
CTGGTAGCATTGCTAGATGCTCTCTTCTTTCTTTAGAAACATGTGAAAAATGGTTCTCTATTCACATATTTCATGCCAGTTTTAAAACCTGTGATATTCCAGAAGACACCTATTTTTTAGGTTAAAGTATTTAAGTCCTTTTGAGGTCTTTGGACTGTTCTTGCCTCCATTTTTGTGCATGAAAAGTGCACACTTTTAATCTAAGCTCTCTTATATTATACAATGAACAGTAGTATCTGCTTACCAGCATAGCCTGTTCTGTCATCCTTAAATGTAGCAGTCTGACATAGATGGCCTTCTATTCTGTTGTTGATGTCTTTCTGACATTTATATACTCAGTTAAGGCTAAATAACATTAAAATATTCTGGGAGATGTGATAGTACCTATTTGATGCCTTCTTGGAAATAAGAAATGCAAGCAGAAAGAAACATTCATCTGTAGAAATATTCTTATTAATGCTGGGTTGTTTTGACGTGTTATATTTATAACAAAGACATATGTTTTTGAGGTTTTTGAGAAAGCTGGAATGACATTAAACTGTTTCTAATTTTTTTAGAGACTCAGTGTCGTGTGATTATGCCCAAGTAGGATTCATTAGTCATTCTAATGACTAATGAAATCAATGGATAGACATGACATTCTCCACCAGTATAAAACTGGCCCAAGCAAAAATTAAGTTTGAGTAAAAAACCCCAAATGTCTAAAACAACCCAGTATGTCTAAAAATCTGGTTGAGTGCCTGTAAATTAACCTCTTCCTGAACTCCTTATAGATTGGTTCTAGTTTTGGAGGTTGTTGGTAACATGTTTTTTCTCTCTTGACTTTTCCCAATTCCACAGCTGTGCCCTATATTTTCAGCAGTAAGAATCTTACACATGTAGTTTTAGGCACTTCCTTGTGAGATGGGTTTTAGCTGGACTTGGAAAGAGGCTGTAATGGAGAGAGGCCAAAAGAACACTAATACCTGAGAACATTTCATTTGCATTAGGGAACCCAGTGATTACATCAAATAATGTCTCCATGTTACCTAAGTGAGAGGAAGTAGTGGAAAGCAAGAGGAACGCAATGATGCGCATTTGTATTTTATTATTTCAATTTTAATATAATAATAAATATAATTATTTAAAATATAATTATTTTAATTTATTTTTAAAAAAATTCTATTTAATTTCTTCTGAAGGTTAATGAGGTTTACAGATTTTCAAACTTAAAAGAAACTGCTTTAATTGATGTTTTTCAAATATGAAAACAGCAGGACATGGATTTTCCTCATTCCTCATTCCTCTTCCACATTAAAGGGGTACAGAATTTTACCTCTCAGCTAATTACACAGTGCCCTGGATTGTAGTGTAGGATGTACACAAAGTATTTATTCTATCACCATCTTCATGAACTGTTAAAACCAAGTGGGGCAGTGCTCTAGTTTTGGGCTCTTCTGCTAATGGCCCATCAACACCTTGCCCGTGACTCACAGGTAACTCCCTCCAGGAGTTTCCTCTGTTTTAATGGGTCAACAAGGACCCACTTCACACTCATCATCCCATTGTGAGATGCTCCGCCCAGGAGGAGGAGCCAAGCATTCTCACCTGGGTATAAGCTGGTACTTGGAACAGTGCAAGGAGCCCTTACCTACTGGATTCCCAGAGGACCAGAGCTACCAGACCTTTCTACAGGATCACTGCTTCAGGAAGGGTGCCTCACCTGGACTGCTTCCACCATCCTGCTCAGGTTGTATTCTGACTCTGTCAGTGGTCCTTTGGGTTATTGCATTTATTTTATTTTATTTTATTTTTACCTTTTTACCTTTCTTCTTATTAAATTGTATCTCTGACTTGGAGCCTCTCACTCGTTTTGCTTTCAAACCACAACACACAGCAACAGCATGGAACATAGAGCTGCAAAGTGTTTGATGGCTTCAAGTCATATGTGCAGCAGCAGAGGGTTGGGCTGAGCTATCACTGACACCTGCTGGGAGGGTTGTCTAAGGGTGAAATATGAAATGTGGTGCTGTTCTACATAAATATCCCATGTAGGTAATTAAATAACCGACAACACTTAATAAATCAACACTAAAAACCAGTCATGTTTTTAGTGATGTGAAAGTGACCTATGGGAACATCATATCTAAAAATCCTTAAAACTTTCTTTTGCCTTGACCTACAGTAACCAGATAATTTGGGAGGATTGGGAATGGATGCTTATTTCTTATGGAGAGAGAGAGAGAAAAAAGAATGAAAAATTGTGACAGTATAGAAGAACTTGCTTGGTGTGGTACGAATAAGAATTTCTCCTAATGCTCCAGCAAGAACTTCTCAAGTGCATATTATGATCCCCAGCAGAATTAGTAGAGTTTCTCTTACCCTGAAGCAGCAGTTTTGCAGAAGTCCTTTATATGTGTTGGCATCTTTGCCTTCTTGCATTAATATTTTTATATAAATAAATTGCTAAATAAGCTTGCTAGGATAACACATATCACAGATGGCTATACACTCAATAAAATTTAAGGGATTTTAAAATTCTGCCCAAATTACAACAGGCACACTCAGAGACCTCCTATGCCAGCACTGTGCATATTTTTGACAGAGGACATTTTTCTTTCTCCTTGGAGCTTGAACTTTTTTTGTGGTTTGGATCTGCCGTAGCTACTTCTAATGCAAATATCACAGCATATGAGACCTCTGGACACAACCCACCCAGACACTGTACCTACCACTGCCTTCTGTAACTGCCACTGGTCCTCATCTTGGCACAGGGAGGATCCCTTCTGCAGAGTATGTTGCTCTCTCAGCTCCTGGAGTGAGCTCTTTTTCCTGGCCAGCCGCATGCGCGCCAGGGCTGCCATTCCCACTCTTCGGAAGGTTCCCCTTCTGAGCACTGAACACAGGAGAAGTCGGTGCTTTTGCAATATATACCTAACAGACCTGTAAAAAGGACCATCAAAAATCCATCAGTGAAGCTGCTTGCTGGTTTGGTATATCTGTGTTCAGCAAAGTCATTGCTTAAACGTGACAAGAGTTATTCTTCACTCTGTGCAATGTCTGTTTGTACAAAGCGTGCTTTGGAAAGCTGCTCAGGCATAAACAATGGCTAGTGCTGTGTTACACTTCTAGTTCTGCCACGCTGAACTTAAATTAAAATGAAAACAGAAACAGAATACGTTGCTAAAATAAAATATTTATATATTATCTAAAAAAAAATCTATAAAGAATCTTTATATATAATATATTATATATATATAATAAAACATGCATATGTTGCTGGAATTAACATTTTATCTTGCAGAAAATGCAACTCCACTGTGACATAGGAAGTGCCGAGAGAGGCTGGTTCAAGACTGGGAACCACAGCCAATACTCACAAAGCACACCAGTGACAAATCATATAAGACTATTTTTTCTAATTTCCAGGAGTCATGATGTGTCTATTTTTTTTAATTTGCTTTTGATACTCTGACAAAAGTCTGGAGCAATTGCCTCTTTGTCTGAAGCTGCTAATAATCCCTCAACACTGCTTTCCACAAGGTAACGTACACAAGTTTTTATTTGAGCAGGCATCAGTGAAGTTTTACTCCACTGATCAAACTGTGCTTACTCATCACTGAGGAATCCTAGTCTGCTTACGACACCTTGAATTATCTTCTCTTGTTTCTCAGACAGGTGCTTTTGCATCACAGCAGACAGAGCATATTCCGTTATCCAGAGCTAAAAGTGGGGAAAAGAATTACAAATATAAGATATGCTGATTTCCGCCAGTCACTGCATAAAGAAACATCAGTTTATTTTGCTAAAAAATCATCCCTTGCTTTCAAAAACAAACTCATGCTGAATTAAAATTATTCTACTTACTAATATTTTTTTCAATTATCAAAATCTTAAACAAAACACACTGGAAAGAAGAGCTTTGCATTTGTTTGGATCAGCCCTGAGCTGCATCCCCTACAGATTTTTTTGTTTCAGCAACAGAGGAACAAGAAAAAAAAACAATATGGCCAAAATACTGCATTGACTCTTATCAGCAAGTTACAGTAGGCTTTTTATTTGTTTTTTTTTCTTTTCACTAATAGAGAATGTAGTTTTTATTTTCACTGAACAAAATAAAGATATCATCTTCCATCATACTTCTGCCCTAGTAAACAGTGCTAATAGTTGGAAATGGAGATTACGTGATTAGGTAAGCATATGGACTGTACGTTTACAGCTCCTTCGCAGTGATATTTATATTGAAGAATTTAATCTTTAAATGAATTTTGATGGACTTGCCATTAGACTGTAAACTTGAAGATATGGTGTTGGGAAAGATGAATCAGGGGAACCTTATAAATATGATTGTTTAGCAAAAGATTCTGAAAATATGAAACCTGTAATCAAAATGAAAGCGTACTTTGAGTTGTAGGATACCAAGTCTTAGTTGCTGTATAACCTGAAGACAATAGCCTAGCCAGCTGAAGGAGAATCCCTTTTGATTGAACAAGACCTTTCTGCTGGCTAAGGGATCCAAAGGTCAATGTAGCAAAACAGAAAAGTCTAAAGAGTAGTTTTTAGAGTTTAAAATATAACACATGGTAATGTAGTAGTTCTTATAGGCTGTGTGTAGATTCTATAGGGTTTTGTGTCTTGTATTGGTTGGTCACTGTAAATTAGAATATTCATCACAAAAGGAGATATAATGTATTGTAACCTGGACCTCGTGCTCTTGGTTTTCCTCTTCGCCCTGTCCCCTCTTCTCTTCTCTCTTCCCCCTGCACTCTGACCCCTGCCACGTTTCTCTAGCTCTCTCCCCTCTTCTTGCCAGCTTACCCTCTTGCTCTCTCTCTCGTTCTCTCTCTGGGACTTCCTTTCAGCCGAGGCTGGTGGCTGAAGGGAAGACCCTTTCTACCCACGACCCTTGCAATAAAACCACGTATTCTAGAATATCTCAAGTTTGCAGAATACCTTGTCCCTGTAAGTCACGGATGCTTCTACATATGGATTTAAGATTTTGTTTAGTACAGTGCCAGTATTTAAGGAATAGTAAGTCATAAGCTAAAATATTTGCAAGGCTTCAACTCTTACTGTTAGATGAAGAGTATATTTTAGGCTACTGACAGCTAAATAAAAGCAGGTTACCTGCGGATGTATCTAAAACCCTAAATTAAATATAATACCCAGGGTGTCTGACAGTTTCACTTTGTGTTCCAGCATCACTCAGAACACGAGGGACTAAATTTTCAATTACGGCAGACAGGTTGGTTTCACTAGATCAGTATGTCCAGCAAGGGACTAGATGTTGTCCTGGTTGCAGGAGGGGTGAAGCTTAGTGCAGTGTGGGCACATCCAAGTTGTTATTCTATGCCACCCACACCATAAATGTGGGGATGGTTCTGGGGTGAAAATGAGCACACCCCTCACAAAAGGGCATCATTTTGCCTCTCTCTTTCCAGCAGGAAGGTGTCAGCATCAGCCCCTGCAGATCCAGCCCCCATCAGCAGCCCTACTCCCCATCCTGTTTTCTCCAGAACACAGGACTAGGTGCTGAAAGGACAGCAGCAACAATGCTCATCAACAGCAGGACTGAACCAACAGAGCCAGTGCAGAGGCTGCCATGGGGGAAGGACTGGTGGGATTGAACCCAGTCCAGCTGAAGGGACCCCCACTGACAACAGCTGAGCTGAGCCTGGACCAGCTGAGCTGAGCTGAAAGGAGGTGGCAGAATGGTTGGAAAAGTGGCAGTGACCTGCAGGACCAGCGCAGTGGGGCGGAAGAAACACCCCATAGACACCTGTGCAGAACTGAGCCCAGCAGAACAGTGGCACAGCCTGACTCAGGGGATTTATTTATCACTGGCTTTCATTGTTTCAGGCTGAGGAATGTGGGAAATGTTAGCCATAGGAGTTCTCTTGCCATCCTGCCTTTGTTCATGATGGCCACATGGGCAGTGAGTGGGAATGGTCCTGCATTTGTCTGGGGAAGCCAAGTGGACACAACCTACAGGGAGCATCAGCCATATGTTTGTTTATTCCCAGTGCTGAACTCCTTTTTGCTGGATAAAACACCTTTTTGCATACCTTTGCTATTAATAGTGCTTTTGTTATAGTGCATTTCTTACTCCATGGCTTTATGCTTTCAGAAAGTTGTTATCCTCCCTAACCGGAACAGGTGGGGGAAGGGGAGTGGCTCATTTGCAGTTTAATTTCCATTTGGTGCTAAAACCAGCACAAATGTATAATTGCACAATTGTTGTTAGAAATTAGGAGTAGTACTGGGCCTCTCTGCTGGATGAGTTTTTTCATTGGGAAGCAGTGATCTGGTCAGGAGAGAGGCTTTCTCTGTGAGCACAGAATGAACTCCCCTGGGAAGTGCAGAGAACATCAGAAACTTTGTCATCTTTGGCTTCAAAATAAAAATGTATTTCTTTCATGGCTAGTGCCTTCTCTGTAGAATACCTACTCTGTAGAATAGTGAAACATCTAACTGACCATTCTCCATGTAGAAAACCTTACCAAAACGTATGTTCCTGAGCAGGTTGCCTGACAAGGATGGGCAGGCAGTCAACAACAAGTGACAGATGGGAAGAGTGCAGCTGAGCATGAGAAGCACAGCCCAGAAGACTGCATGGCACTGGAGACCCACTAGGCTGCTCCCGGCAAGAGCCTCAGATGTACCTGTGTAGCCAGATCTCAACTGATCTGAGTCTAGGTAAGTCTGATAATCACAGAGGACAGCTGAGCACAGTATCTTCTCTGATTGCATGCTGCAAGCATCAAATTAAGGTCTATCAGGTCTCCAGGTGTCATCATGACAGATGGCAAAGACTTGCTTGAAGTAATAATTGTTATCAGCATTTCCCTTTAGCAGCTCTGTGGATATAGCCCCCAGTGTTTCACACCTCTGCACACGCCTTGTAGATCCATCACATTGTGTACTTTAATGTCTCTTTCAGCAGTTAAAAGTCTGAAAACGACCTTTTTACTTTCTGGAAGTAATTTTATTTCCAATGAGAGATTGGCTGTGGTTCAGATGTGGGTTTCCATCATTTTTGGAGACCTGATTATTTACTGAGAAGTTGCTCTTGAAGGGCAAGTCAAACAGCATGAGGGTATATATTACCAAGAGACAGAACACAGGAGATGATATCTGAATTACAATTGGAATGCTAAATGATATAATAATGCAGCCAAGAACCCAAAATATAGCACCTCACTTGTTATCAGTATATCCTATCCAAAAGTATATCCTATCACTGTCAGTGATAACAATGACAGTGCATCTTGTAGTTGTTCTGTTTATGAAGAAGCAGCCTAGTTCTGTAGTAGTGAAGAGCTCCTTCTAAAGAATGAGTCACCTTTTCCATTAAGAGTGCATTTGAGCTAATCCATATGCAGAATTTTCAAAATGTTTCTGCGCTTCCCTGAGACCAATGGGAAACTGAGAATACAGCAAAAATTCCTCCAGCACACAGTTATTAAACTGGATAGTAAAAGTACCTCAGTCGTGTAAGCAGATAGAGAAGAAGAGGAAAGGAGGGGGGAATTATAACACATTTATGATGAGAGGATAAATTAGTAAGGTTGAGAATTAGACCAAATACTAAATCAGTGTCTCAAAAAGGCCATTAGGAAGATGATTAAGATAGAAAGGATCAGCTGGAATAAACAGGATATTGTATGTTTAATTGGAAACAACACCTAGACAGCTTACCAGGATGGGCTAACAGAGCTGGGTATTTTCCACCTCCAAAATACATGAAGACCTCATACAGAGAGGCAGAAATGGGACAGCAAAGATTCTCTGAAATGTTGAGAGTGCTGGCTCGTGGCTGAAAACCAGCAAAACAGAGACAACTACTTCTTCAGGCCAGGTGACAAGGTCAGGCTTTGTGCTTGCACCAATACTCCAATGTTGGGTCAACTCACCAGGCATGTCTCCAAGCTTTCCTGTTCTTGGGAGCAGCCTTACTTTGCTCAAAGACAGGTCATATGGAGAGGACAAACATGCTGCTGCACAGACTTAGCTGCTGGAACAGAGCTCAGGCTCTCTGATCCTTGAGTTCAACCAGTAAAACCAGCGACAAAAGTATGGTAAATGGGGAGTAAAACTCTAAAGGATGTCTGGCTTCTTGAAGTGTTACTCCAATCACTATGAAAAAATAAACCAGAGAAAGTGATAAAATGCACACCATGTCAAAACTGGTAGGCAGCTGCCAGTTCAGCTTTCTGGGTGCCAAGCCAGATGGGAATGGATGGAAATCTGATCCCATTTTTATTCTGTAGGCTTTCAAATATTTTGCTTCTTGGTCACAAGTCCATTATAAGATCTTCTGAAGCACTGCTGAAGTTAAGTATTACTCTCTGGCAATAAAGCTGAGGAATATGCCTCTCCTTTCTGTTTTGACATCTTTAGGACAGATTATTCAGGGAATGAAAGGAAAGGGATTTCTCTGTCTCAGCCTGTAGATGGGGTGCAATGCACACTGACTGCCAAGTGAGAGAGACTCAGCCTGCTGCAGGAGGCTGCTCTCTGAAACTGCTCTTGACAGAAATCAAGGGACTATGTGGGAAAACGCTCAAATTTTTTTTTTCATTAGTCATTTATTTCCAATTCCCTCACTCATATCCTCAAGCCTACAAGGCAAAGTTATACATGAAACTGACTTTTTTCTTTTCAGTTGTAAAAGTGATTCTTTTCACCCAAAGGACATCATATTCCAGACACGTATAAATGCTAGGAAAGATCATCTAAAAAAAGATGGTTCAAGTAAAAGGGAAAAATGTCTTTTAGAGCCACTTTGAAAAGCACATATAAATACCCTGGTGAAAAGTCTTCTGGTGTTAAGACGTCCCAAGACTGTAAAACAGGTGACTGTGTAACACTTAGCATAGCACATTTATCAACAGGCAAATGAAAAACATATCTTCTGCTGCAAAATGCCTGACAATTTAAGTGGCCTATCAATATAACTGTTGATTTACCTTTTGTCAAACTCAGAACTCTAACATCTGTGGGATCTCCCAAATGACATAATCACTTGGCACAAGTGTCCAATATCTCTTCTTAAGGTAGAAGCCTTAAGAAGTGTTCCTTTTTGTAGAATGCAAGTGTCAGCTTATTGCTTAGATGTTCATGCTGCTGTTTTATAGTAGGAAAGGGACAAGAAATGCACTTTGCATTTGAATATAATATAATGGGTTGTGATATTTTTCAGACTGATGAAAATTTGCCAGCCTAGCTTTGGTGGAATAGCTATCTCCCTGCATGCTCTCTTTGGAGATAAAGCAGATTTCTTTCCAGTTCAAATCCTTTCCAAAAAGCCATAAGCATTAAGTTAAAAAAGGTACTTAGTCTCCTGCACAGAATATTGTCTTGAGGAATCATAAGATGAATTTCTCACTAAGAGAAACTATTATCTCTTTTTAGAATTTATCCTGCAGAATCGCTTGTCCTTAGGACAACTCTGTCTGCCATTAAGGAAATTTTTGTATTGAATAAAGCCCAGCTGCAGTGCTGGTGAGCCAGAGACCAATGAGAGAGCTCTATCATTGCTAATTCCTCTGTAGCTCTATACCTCAGTAATTACCGTTAATGATGTCAGCAAACACTTTTTCTTTTTTTTTTTTTTTCCAGCTAGTAAGTCATCTGCTTTACATTATGCATGCTAGGGTACACAAAGTGATGGAAAGTCAATTTTTTAATTTAAATAATCTATGCTTGAGCATGACCAGAACATCTGAATTCACATACAATGAATCCACCACACAGTGCTGCCCAAAGACCTATTATCTAGCAGCTGAGTGCTGGAGATGAACTAATCCTTTAAACCCTTTGAGAAAAGTTCCCAGAGTATAGTTTCTCCACTCAACAGTGTGCCCAATGATAGCAACAGAGGAATGTATAAACAGCATTTTTGGACCAAAACATCAGACTTGAGACATCCCCCCTCTGTGGTGAGTCTCTTATTTGTTAAATGCATCCTCTCTAGCCCTGAACAATAGCTAAGGTTCAGTGAGACACTGAAGGCCACAGCAGAGGTGCCCTAATGTGCACTCTGATATGACATTACTCATAAGTTGCACACCAGAACCTCCTGCTTCTCCTGCTTCATAAAAAACCACATTTTTATGACAGTGTTGTGCTTCTCTGTATTTTTTTAATACTACCATGTAGCTTAGGGCTCTGTGTGCTATGAGATATGCTCCAGGTCATGCACATACAAGGACAGGGAACTTGTACACCCTTGATGAATGTGAAAATGAACAGCAAGGTTTAAACTTGACAAGTCAGCAAGTCAGGTATTCAATTTAATCCTTGATAAAAAGGGGCAAAAAAAAAAATTGCGGTTGGACATTGTTTCATTAATCACCAAAGGTACAGGTATGCCAAAATCAAACACTAAATGCCAGCCAACAGTCCTGGAAAATACAAATATAACTAAGCATGTGAGTAGACCCACTGGCATCACTGGTTGGTCCCAAGCACAATTTAGTTTAGTTTGCTAAGTTTGCTAGATGGCCTTGTGACACCAAAGCAGAAAAACAGAATTGTTTCTCAAAACAGGTCAGTTACAATAAAGGACATATAAAAGATCAGGGAGGTGCACGTTACATAACTCCAGATTAGGGAATATATAGAAGAAAAAAAAACAAAAGGGAAATGCCTCAGATTTTTCAATGAAAACTTTTACTTTTGTATTTCCAAGGGTGTTCTAAACCCTCTGGTTAGCAAACAA